>NW_027327504.1:0-1200000 GCF_047675955.1 Chlorocebus sabaeus
TTCAAAACTGGAAAGAAGCTTTCTGAGAAACTGCTCTGTGTTCTGTTAATTCATCTCACACAGTTACATCTTTCCCTTCAACAATCCTTTCGCTAAGGCTGTTCTTGTAGAATTGGCAAAGGGATATTGGAAGCCCATAGAGGGCTATGGTGAAAAAGGAAATATCTTCCGTTCAAAACTGGAAAGAAGCTTTCTGAGAAACTGCTCTGTGTTCTGTTAATTCATCTCACAGAGTTACATCTTTCCCTTCAAGAAGCCTTTCGCTAAGGCTGTTCTTGTGGAATTGGCAAGGGTTATTTGGAAGCCCATAGAGGGCTATGCTGAAAAAGGAAATATCTTCCGTTCAAAACTGGAAAGAAGCTTTCTGAGAAACTACTCTGTGTTCTGTTAATTCATCTCACAGAGTTACATCTTTCCCTTCAAGAAGCCTTTCGCTAAGGCTGTTCTTAGGAAATTGGCAAAGGGATATTTGGAAGCCCATAGAGGGCTATGGTGAAAAAGGAAATATCTTCCGTTCAAAACTGGAAAGAAGCTTTCTGAGAAACTGCTCTGTGTTCTGTTAATTCATCTCACACAGTTACATCTTTCCCTTCAACAATCCTTTCGCTAAGGCTGTTCTTGTAGAATTCGCAAAGGGATATTTGGAAGCCCATAGAGGGCTATGGTGAAAAAGGAAATATCTTCCGTTCAAAACTGGAAAGAAGCTTTCTGAGAAACTGCTCAGTGTTCTGTTAATTCATCTCACAGAGTTACATCTTTCCCTTCAAGAAGCCTTTCGCTAAGGCCGTTCTTGTGGAATTGGCAAAGGGATATTTGGAAGCCCATAGAGGGCTATGGTGAAAAAGGAAATATCTTCCGTTCAAAACTGGAAAGAAGCTTTCTGAGAAACTTCTCTGTGTTCTGTTAATTCATCTCACAGAGTTACATCTTTCCCTTCAAGAAGCCTTTCGCTAAGGCTGTTCTTGTGGAATTGGCAAAGGGATATTTGGAAGCCCTTAGAGGGCTATGGTGAAAAAGGGAATATCTTAGGTACAAAACTGGAAAGAAGCTTTCTGAGAAACTGCTCTGTGTTCTGTTAAATCATCTCACAGAGTTACATCTTTCCCTTCAAGAAGCCTTTCGCTAAGGCTGTTCTTGTGGAATTGGCAAAGGGATATTTGGAAGCCCATAGAGGGCTATGGTGAAAAAAGGAAATATCTTCCGTTCAAAACTGGAAAGAAGCTTTCTGAGAAACTGCTCTGTGTTCTGTTAATTCATCTCACACAGTTACATCTTTCCCTTCAACAATCCTTTCGCTAAGGCTGTTCTTGGGGAATTGTCAAAGGGATATTTGGAAGCCCATAGAGGGCTATGGTGAAAAAGGAAATATCTTCCGTTCAAAACTGGAAAGAAGCTTTCTGAGAAACTGCTCTGTGTTCTGTTAATTCATCTCACAGAGTTACATCTTTCCCTTCAAGAAGCCTTTCGCTAAGGCTGTTCTTGTGGAATTGGCAAAGGGATATTTGGAAGCCCATAGAGGGCTATGGTGAAAAAGGAAATATCTTCCGTTCAAAACTGGAAAGAAGCTTTCTGAGAAACTGCTCTGTGTTCTGTTAATTCATCTCACAGAGTTACATCTTTCATTTCAAGAAGCCTTTCGCTAAGGCTGTTCTTGTGGAATTGGCAAAGGGATATTTGGAAGCCCATAGAGGGCTATGGTGAAAAAGGAAATATCTTCCGTTCAAAACTGGAAAGAAGCTTTCTGAGAAACTGCTCTGTGTTCTGTTAATTCATCTCACAGAATTACATCTTTCCCTTCAAGAAGCCTTTCGCTAAGGCTGTTCTTGTGGAATTGGCAAAGGGATATTTGGAAGCCCATAGAGGGCTATGGTGAAAAAGGAAATATCTTCCGTTCAAAACTGGAAAGAAGCTTTCTGAGAAACTTCTCTGTGTTCTGTTAATTCATCTCACAGAGTTACATCTTTCCCTTCAAGAAGCCTTTCGCTAAGGCTGTTCTTGTGGAATTGGCAAAGGGATATTTGGAAGCCCTTAGAGGGCTATGGTGAAAAAGGGAATATCTTAGGTACAAAACTGGAAAGAAGCTTTCTGAGAAACTGCTCTGTGTTCTGTTAACTCATCTCACAGAGTTACATCTTTCCCTTCAAGAAGCCTTTCGCTAAGGCTGTTCTTGTGGAATTGGCAAAGGGATATTTGGAAGCCCATAGAGGGCTATGGTGAAAAAGGAAATATCTTCCGTTCAAAACTGGAAAGAAGCTTTCTGAGAAACTGCTCTGTGTTCTGTTAATTCATCTCACACAGTTACATCTTTCCCTTCAACAATCCTTTCGCTAAGGCTGTTCTTGGGGAATTGTCAAAGGGATATTTGGAAGCCCATAGAGGGCTATGGTGAAAAAGGAAATATCTTCCGTTCAAAACTGGAAAGAAGCTTTCTGAGAAACTGCTCTGTGTTCTGTTAATTCATCTCACAGAGTTACATCTTTCCCTTCAAGAAGCCTTTCGCTAAGGCTGTTCTTGTGGAATTGGCAAAGGGATATTTGGAAGCCCATAGAGGGCTATGGTGAAAAAGGAAATATCTTCCGTTCAAAACTGGAAAGAAGCTTTCTGAGAAACTGCTCTGTGTTCTGTTAATTCATCTCACAGAGTTACATCTTTCATTTCAAGAAGCCTTTCGCTAAGGCTGTTCTTGTGGAATTGGCAAAGGGATATTTGGAAGCCCATAGAGGGCTATGGTGAAAAAGGAAATATCTTCCGTTCAAAACTGGAAAGAAGCTTTCTGAGAAACTGCTCTGTGTTCTGTTAATTCATCTCACAGAATTACATCTTTCCCTTCAAGAAGCCTTTCGCTAAGGCTGTTCTTGTGGAATTGGCAAAGGGATATTTGGAAGCCCATAGAGGGCTATGGTGAAAAAGGAAATATCTTCCGTTCAAAACTGGAAAGAAGCTTTCTGAGAAACTGCTCTGTGTTCTGGTAATTCATCTCACAGAGTTACATCTTTCCCTTCAAGAAGCCTTTCGCTAAGGCTGTTCTTGGGGAATTGGCAAAGGGATATTTGGAAGACCCTAGAGGGCTATGGTGAAAAAGGAAATATCTTCCGTTCAAAACTGGAAAGAAGCTTTCTGAGAAACTGCTCTGTGTTCTGTTAATTCATTTCACAGAGTTACATCTTTCCCTTCAAGAAGCCTTTCGCTAACGCTGTTCTTGTGGAATTGGCAAAGGGATATTTGGAAGCCCATAGAGGGCTATGGTGAAAAAGGAAATATCTTCCGTTCAAAACTGGAAAGAAGCTTTCTGAGAAACTTCTCAGTGTTCTGCTAATTCATCTCACAGAGTTACATCTTTCCCTTCAAGAAGCCTTTCGCTAAGGCTGTTCTTGTGGAATTGGCAAAGGGATATTTGGAAGCCCATAGAGGTCTATGGTGAAAAAGGAAATATCTTCCGTTCAAAACTGGAAAGAAGCTTTCTGAGAAACTGCTCTGTGTTCTGGTAATTCATCTCACAGAGTTACATCTTTCCCTTCAAGAAGCCTTTCGCTAAGGCTGTTCTTGTGGAATTGGCAAAGGGATATTTGGAAGCCCATAGAGGTCTATGGTGAAAAAGGAAATATCTTCCGTTCAAAACTGGAAAGAAGCTTTCTGAGAAACTGCTCTGTGTTCTGTTAACTCATCTCACAGAGTTACATCTTTCCCTTCAAGAAGCCTTTCGCTAAGGCTGTTCTTGTGGAATTGGCAAAGGGATATTTGGAAGCCCATAGAGGGCTATGGTGAAAAAGGAAATATCTTCCGTTCAAAACTGGAAAGAAGCTTTCTGAGAAACTGCTCTGTGTTCTGTTAATTCATCTCACACAGTTACATCTTTCCCTTCAACATTCCTTTCGCTAAGGCTGTTCTTGGGAAATTGTCAAAGGGATATTTGGAAGCCCATAGAGGGCTATGGTGAAAAAGGAAATATCTTCCGTTCAAAACTGGAAAGAAGCTTTCTGAGAAACTGCTCTGTGTTCTGTTAATTCATCTCACAGAGTTACATCTTTCCCTTCAGGAAGCCTTTCGCTAAGGCTGTTCTTGTGGAATTGGCAAAGGGATATTTGGAAGCCCATAGAGGGCTATGGTGAAAAAGGAAATATCTTCCGTTCAAAACTGGAAAGAAGCTTTCTGAGAAACTGCTCTGTGTTCCCTTAATTCATCTCACAGAGTTACATCGTTCCCTTCAAGAAGCCTTTCGCTAAGGCTGTTCTTGTGCAGTTGGCAAAGGGATATTTGGAAGCCCATAGAGGGCTATGGTGAAAAAGGAAATATCTTCCGTTCAAAACTGGAAAGAAGCTTTCTGAGAAACTGCTCTGTGTTCTGTTAATTCATCTCACAGAGTTACATCTTTCCCTTCAAGAAGCCTTTCGCTAAGGCTGTTCTTGTGGAATTGGCAAAGGGATATTTGGAAGCCCATAGAGGGCTATGGTGAAAAAGGAAATATCTTCCGTTCAAAACTGGAAAGAAGCTTTCTGAGAAACTGCTCTGTGTTCTGTTAATTCATCTCACACAGTTACATCTTTCCCTTCAACAATCCTTTCGCTAAGGCTGTTCTTGGGGAATTGTCAAAGGGATACTTGGAAGCCCATAGAGGGCTATGGTGAAAAAGGAAATATCTTCCGTTCAAAACTGGAAAGAAGCTTTCTGAGAAACTGCTCTGTGTTCTGTTAATTCATCTCACAGAGTTACATCTTTCCCTTCAAGAAGCCTTTCGCTAAGGCTGTTCTTGTGGAATTGGCAAAGGGATATTTGGAAGCCCATAGAGGGCTATGGTGAAAAAGGAAATATCTTCCGTTCAAAACTGGAAAGAAGCTTTCTGAGAAACTGCTCTGTGTTCTGTTAATTCATCTCACACAGTTACATCTTTCCCTTCAACATTCCTTTCGCTAAGGCTGTTCTTGGGAAATTGTCAAAGGGATATTTGGAAGCCCATAGAGGGCTATGGTGAAAAAGGAAATATCTTCCGTTCAAAACTGGAAAGAAGCTTTCTGAGAAACTGCTCTGTGTTCTGTTAATTCATCTCACAGAGTTACATCTTTCCCTTCAGGAAGCCTTTCGCTAAGGCTGTTCTTGTGGAATTGGCAAAGGGATATTTGGAAGCCCATAGAGGGCTATGGTGAAAAAGGAAATATCTTCCGTTCAAAACTGGAAAGAAGCTTTCTGAGAAACTGCTCTGTGTTCCCTTAATTCATCTCACAGAGTTACATCGTTCCCTTCAAGAAGCCTTTCGCTAAGGCTGTTCTTGTGCAGTTGGCAAAGGGATATTTGGAAGCCCATAGAGGGCTATGGTGAAAAAGGAAATATCTTCCGTTCAAAACTGGAAAGAAGCTTTCTGAGAAACTGCTCTGTGTTCTGTTAATTCATCTCACAGAGTTACATCTTTCCCTTCAAGAAGCCTTTCGCTAAGGCTGTTCTTGTGGAATTGGCAAAGGGATATTTGGAAGCCCATAGAGGGCTATGGTGAAAAAGGAAATATCTTCCGTTCAAACCTGGAAAGAAGCTTTCTGAGAAACTGCTCTGTGTTCTGTTAATTCATCTCACAGAGTTACATCTTTCCCTTCAGGAAGCCTTTCGCTAAGGCTGTTCTTGTGGAATTGGCAAAGGGATATTTGGAAGCCCATAGAGGGCTATGGTGAAAAAGGAAATATCTTCCGTTCAAAACTGGAAAGAAGCTTTCTGTGAAACTGCTCTGTGTTCTGTTAATTCATCTCATAGAGTTACATCTTATCCTTCAAGAAGCCTTTCGCTAAGGCTGTTCTTGTGGAATTGGCAAAGGGATATTTGGAAGCCCATAGTGGGCTATGGTGAAAAAGGAAATATCTTCCGTTCAAAACTGGAAAGAAGCTTTCTGAGAAACTGCTCTGTGTTCTGTTAATTCATCTCACACAGTTACATCTTTCCCTTCAACAATCCTTTCGCTAAGGCTGTTCTTGTAGAATTGGCAAAGGGATATTTGGAAGCCCATAGAGGGCTATGGTGAAAAAGGAAATATCTTCCGTTCAAAACTGGAAAGAAGCTTTCTGAGAAACTGCTCTGTGTTCTGTTAATTCATCTCACAGAGTTACATCTTTCCCTTCAAGAAGCCTTTCGCTAAGGCTGTTCTTGTGGAATTGGCAAGGGTTATTTGGAAGCCCATAGAGGGCTATGCTGAAAAAGGAAATATCTTCCGTTCAAAACTGGAAAGAAGCTTTCTGAGAAACTACTCTGTGTTCTGTTAATTCATCTCACAGAGTTACATCTTTCCCTTCAAGAAGCCTTTCGCTAAGGCTGTTCTTAGGAAATTGGCAAAGGGATATTTGGAAGCCCATAGAGGGCTATGGTGAAAAAGGAAATATCTTCCGTTCAAAACTGGAAAGAAGCTTTCTGAGAAACTGCTCTGTGTTCTGTTAATTCATCTCACACAGTTACATCTTTCCCTTCAACAATCCTTTCGCTAAGGCTGTTCTTGTAGAATTCGCAAAGGGATATTTGGAAGCCCATAGAGGGCTATGGTGAAAAAGGAAATATCTTCCGTTCAAAACTGGAAAGAAGCTTTCTGAGAAACTGCTCAGTGTTCTGTTAATTCATCTCACAGAGTTACATCTTTCCCTTCAAGAAGCCTTTCGCTAAGGCCGTTCTTGTGGAATTGGCAAAGGGATATTTGGAAGCCCATAGAGGGCTATGGTGAAAAAGGAAATATCTTCCGTTCAAAACTGGAAAGAAGCTTTCTGAGAAACTTCTCTGTGTTCTGTTAATTCATCTCACAGAGTTACATCTTTCCCTTCAAGAAGCCTTTCGCTAAGGCTGTTCTTGTGGAATTGGCAAAGGGATATTTGGAAGCCCTTAGAGGGCTATGGTGAAAAAGGGAATATCTTAGGTACAAAACTGGAAAGAAGCTTTCTGAGAAACTGCTCTGTGTTCTGTTAACTCATCTCACAGAGTTACATCTTTCCCTTCAAGAAGCCTTTCGCTAAGGCTGTTCTTGTGGAATTGGCAAAGGGATATTTGGAAGCCCATAGAGGGCTATGGTGAAAAAGGAAATATCTTCCGTTCAAAACTGGAAAGAAGCTTTCTGAGAAACTGCTCTGTGTTCTGTTAATTCATCTCACACAGTTACATCTTTCCCTTCAACAATCCTTTCGCTAAGGCTGTTCTTGGGGAATTGTCAAAGGGATATTTGGAAGCCCATAGAGGGCTATGGTGAAAAAGGAAATATCTTCCGTTCAAAACTGGAAAGAAGCTTTCTGAGAAACTGCTCTGTGTTCTGTTAATTCATCTCACAGAGTTACATCTTTCCCTTCAAGAAGCCTTTCGCTAAGGCTGTTCTTGTGGAATTGGCAAAGGGATATTTGGAAGCCCATAGAGGGCTATGGTGAAAAAGGAAATATCTTCCGTTCAAACCTGGAAAGAAGCTTTCTGAGAAACTGCTCTGTGTTCTGTTAATTCATCTCACAGAGTTACATCTTTCATTTCAAGAAGCCTTTCGCTAAGGCTGTTCTTGTGGAATTGGCAAAGGGATATTTGGAAGCCCATAGAGGGCTATGGTGAAAAAGGAAATATCTTCCGTTCAAAACTGGAAAGAAGCTTTCTGAGAAACTGCTCTGTGTTCTGTTAATTCATCTCACAGAATTACATCTTTCCCTTCAAGAAGCCTTTCGCTAAGGCTGTTCTTGTGGAATTGGCAAAGGGATATTTGGAAGCCCATAGAGGGCTATGGTGAAAAAGGAAATATCTTCCGTTCAAAACTGGAAAGAAGCTTTCTGAGAAACTGCTCTGTGTTCTGGTAATTCATCTCACAGAGTTACATCTTTCCCTTCAAGAAGCCTTTCGCTAAGGCTGTTCTTGGGGAATTGGCAAAGGGATATTTGGAAGACCCTAGAGGGCTATGGTGAAAAAGGAAATATCTTCCGTTCAAAACTGGAAAGAAGCTTTCTGAGAAACTGCTCTGTGTTCTGTTAATTCATTTCACAGAGTTACATCTTTCCCTTCAAGAAGCCTTTCGCTAACGCTGTTCTTGTGGAATTGGCAAAGGGATATTTGGAAGCCCATAGAGGGCTATGGTGAAAAAGGAAATATCTTCCGTTCAAAACTGGAAAGAAGCTTTCTGAGAAACTTCTCAGTGTTCTGCTAATTCATCTCACAGAGTTACATCTTTCCCTTCAAGAAGCCTTTCGCTAAGGCTGTTCTTGTGGAATTGGCAAAGGGATATTTGGAAGCCCATAGAGGTCTATGGTGAAAAAGGAAATATCTTCCGTTCAAAACTGGAAAGAAGCTTTCTGAGAAACTGCTCTGTGTTCTGGTAATTCATCTCACAGAGTTACATCTTTCCCTTCAAGAAGCCTTTCGCTAAGGCTGTTCTTGTGGAATTGGCAAAGGGATATTTGGAAGCCCATAGAGGTCTATGGTGAAAAAGGAAATATCTTCCGTTCAAAACTGGAAAGAAGCTTTCTGAGAAACTGCTCTGTGTTCTGTTAACTCATCTCACAGAGTTACATCTTTCCCTTCAAGAAGCCTTTCGCTAAGGCTGTTCTTGTGGAATTGGCAAAGGGATATTTGGAAGCCCATAGAGGGCTATGGTGAAAAAGGAAATATCTTCCGTTCAAAACTGGAAAGAAGCTTTCTGAGAAACTGCTCTGTGTTCTGTTAATTCATCTCACACAGTTACATCTTTCCCTTCAACATTCCTTTCGCTAAGGCTGTTCTTGGGAAATTGTCAAAGGGATATTTGGAAGCCCATAGAGGGCTATGGTGAAAAAGGAAATATCTTCCGTTCAAAACTGGAAAGAAGCTTTCTGAGAAACTGCTCTGTGTTCTGTTAATTCATCTCACAGAGTTACATCTTTCCCTTCAGGAAGCCTTTCGCTAAGGCTGTTCTTGTGGAATTGGCAAAGGGATATTTGGAAGCCCATAGAGGGCTATGGTGAAAAAGGAAATATCTTCCGTTCAAAACTGGAAAGAAGCTTTCTGAGAAACTGCTCTGTGTTCCCTTAATTCATCTCACAGAGTTACATCGTTCCCTTCAAGAAGCCTTTCGCTAAGGCTGTTCTTGTGCAGTTGGCAAAGGGATATTTGGAAGCCCATAGAGGGCTATGGTGAAAAAGGAAATATCTTCCGTTCAAAACTGGAAAGAAGCTTTCTGAGAAACTGCTCTGTGTTCTGTTAATTCATCTCACAGAGTTACATCTTTCCCTTCAAGAAGCCTTTAGCTAAGGCTGTTCTTGTGGAATTGGCAAAGGGATATTTGGAAGCCCATAGAGGGCTATGGTGAAAAAGGAAATATCTTCCGTTCAAACCTGGAAAGAAGCTTTCTGAGAAACTGCTCTGTGTTCTGTTAATTCATCTCACAGAGTTACATCTTTCCCTTCAGGAAGCCTTTCGCTAAGGCTGTTCTTGTGGAATTGGCAAAGGGATATTTGGAAGCCCATAGAGGGCTATGGTGAAAAAGGAAATATCTTCCGTTCAAAACTGGAAAGAAGCTTTCTGTGAAACTGCTCTGTGTTCTGTTAATTCATCTCATAGAGTTACATCTTATCCTTCAAGAAGCCTTTCGCTAAGGCTGTTCTTGTGGAATTGGCAAAGGGATATTTGGAAGCCCATAGTGGGCTATGGTGAAAAAGGAAATATCTTCCGTTCAAAACTGGAAAGAAGCTTTCTGAGAAACTGCTCTGTGTTCTGTTAATTCATCTCACACAGTTACATCTTTCCCTTCAACAATCCTTTCGCTAAGGCTGTTCTTGTAGAATTGGCAAAGGGATATTTGGAAGCCCATAGAGGGCTATGGTGAAAAAGGAAATATCTTCCGTTCAAAACTGGAAAGAAGCTTTCTGAGAAACTGCTCTGTGTTCTGTTAATTCATCTCACAGAGTTACATCTTTCCCTTCAAGAAGCCTTTCGCTAAGGCTGTTCTTGTGGAATTGGCAAGGGTTATTTGGAAGCCCATAGAGGGCTATGCTGAAAAAGGAAATATCTTCCGTTCAAAACTGGAAAGAAGCTTTCTGAGAAACTACTCTGTGTTCTGTTAATTCATCTCACAGAGTTACATCTTTCCCTTCAAGAAGCCTTTCGCTAAGGCTGTTCTTAGGAAATTGGCAAAGGGATATTTGGAAGCCCATAGAGGGCTATGGTGAAAAAGGAAATATCTTCCGTTCAAAACTGGAAAGAAGCTTTCTGAGAAACTGCTCTGTGTTCTGTTAATTCATCTCACACAGTTACATCTTTCCCTTCAACAATCCTTTCGCTAAGGCTGTTCTTGTAGAATTCGCAAAGGGATATTTGGAAGCCCATAGAGGGCTATGGTGAAAAAGGAAATATCTTCCGTTCAAAACTGGAAAGAAGCTTTCTGAGAAACTGCTCAGTGTTCTGTTAATTCATCTCACAGAGTTACATCTTTCCCTTCAAGAAGCCTTTCGCTAAGGCCGTTCTTGTGGAATTGGCAAAGGGATATTTGGAAGCCCATAGAGGGCTATGGTGAAAAAGGAAATATCTTCCGTTCAAAACTGGAAAGAAGCTTTCTGAGAAACTTCTCTGTGTTCTGTTAATTCATCTCACAGAGTTACATCTTTCCCTTCAAGAAGCCTTTCGCTAAGGCTGTTCTTGTGGAATTGGCAAAGGGATATTTGGAAGCCCTTAGAGGGCTATGGTGAAAAAGGGAATATCTTAGGTACAAAACTGGAAAGAAGCTTTCTGAGAAACTGCTCTGTGTTCTGTTAACTCATCTCACAGAGTTACATCTTTCCCTTCAAGAAGCCTTTCGCTAAGGCTGTTCTTGTGGAATTGGCAAAGGGATATTTGGAAGCCCATAGAGGGCTATGGTGAAAAAGGAAATATCTTCCGTTCAAAACTGGAAAGAAGCTTTCTGAGAAACTGCTCTGTGTTCTGTTAATTCATCTCACACAGTTACATCTTTCCCTTCAACAATCCTTTCGCTAAGGCTGTTCTTGGGGAATTGTCAAAGGGATATTTGGAAGCCCATAGAGGGCTATGGTGAAAAAGGAAATATCTTCCGTTCAAAACTGGAAAGAAGCTTTCTGAGAAACTGCTCTGTGTTCTGTTAATTCATCTCACAGAGTTACATCTTTCCCTTCAAGAAGCCTTTCGCTAAGGCTGTTCTTGTGGAATTGGCAAAGGGATATTTGGAAGCCCATAGAGGGCTATGGTGAAAAAGGAAATATCTTCCGTTCAAAACTGGAAAGAAGCTTTCTGAGAAACTGCTCTGTGTTCTGTTAATTCATCTCACAGAGTTACATCTTTCATTTCAAGAAGCCTTTCGCTAAGGCTGTTCTTGTGGAATTGGCAAAGGGATATTTGGAAGCCCATAGAGGGCTATGGTGAAAAAGGAAATATCTTCCGTTCAAAACTGGAAAGAAGCTTTCTGAGAAACTGCTCTGTGTTCTGTTAATTCATCTCACAGAATTACATCTTTCCCTTCAAGAAGCCTTTCGCTAAGGCTGTTCTTGTGGAATTGGCAAAGGGATATTTGGAAGCCCATAGAGGGCTATGGTGAAAAAGGAAATATCTTCCGTTCAAAACTGGAAAGAAGCTTTCTGAGAAACTTCTCTGTGTTCTGTTAATTCATCTCACAGAGTTACATCTTTCCCTTCAAGAAGCCTTTCGCTAAGGCTGTTCTTGTGGAATTGGCAAAGGGATATTTGGAAGCCCTTAGAGGGCTATGGTGAAAAAGGGAATATCTTAGGTACAAAACTGGAAAGAAGCTTTCTGAGAAACTGCTCTGTGTTCTGTTAACTCATCTCACAGAGTTACATCTTTCCCTTCAAGAAGCCTTTCGCTAAGGCTGTTCTTTTGGAATTGGCAAAGGGATATTTGGAAGCCCATAGAGGGCTATGGTGAAAAAGGAAATATCTTCCGTTCAAAACTGGAAAGAAGCTTTCTGAGAAACTGCTCTGTGTTCTGTTAATTCATCTCACACAGTTACATCTTTCCCTTCAACAATCCTTTCGCTAAGGCTGTTCTTGGGGAATTGTCAAAGGGATATTTGGAAGCCCATAGAGGGCTATGGTGAAAAAGGAAATATCTTCCGTTCAAAACTGGAAAGAAGCTTTCTGAGAAACTGCTCTGTGTTCTGTTAATTCATCTCACAGAGTTACATCTTTCCCTTCAAGAAGCCTTTCGCTAAGGCTGTTCTTGTGGAATTGGCAAAGGGATATTTGGAAGCCCATAGAGGGCTATGGTGAAAAAGGAAATATCTTCCGTTCAAAACTGGAAAGAAGCTTTCTGAGAAACTGCTCTGTGTTCTGTTAATTCATCTCACAGAGTTACATCTTTCATTTCAAGAAGCCTTTCGCTAAGGCTGTTCTTGTGGAATTGGCAAAGGGATATTTGGAAGCCCATAGAGGGCTATGGTGAAAAAGGAAATATCTTCCGTTCAAAACTGGAAAGAAGCTTTCTGAGAAACTGCTCTGTGTTCTGTTAATTCATCTCACAGAATTACATCTTTCCCTTCAAGAAGCCTTTCGCTAAGGCTGTTCTTGTGGAATTGGCAAAGGGATATTTGGAAGCCCATAGAGGGCTATGGTGAAAAAGGAAATATCTTCCGTTCAAAACTGGAAAGAAGCTTTCTGAGAAACTGCTCTGTGTTCTGGTAATTCATCTCACAGAGTTACATCTTTCCCTTCAAGAAGCCTTTCGCTAAGGCTGTTCTTGGGGAATTGGCAAAGGGATATTTGGAAGACCCTAGAGGGCTATGGTGAAAAAGGAAATATCTTCCGTTCAAAACTGGAAAGAAGCTTTCTGAGAAACTGCTCTGTGTTCTGTTAATTCATTTCACAGAGTTACATCTTTCCCTTCAAGAAGCCTTTCGCTAACGCTGTTCTTGTGGAATTGGCAAAGGGATATTTGGAAGCCCATAGAGGGCTATGGTGAAAAAGGAAATATCTTCCGTTCAAAACTGGAAAGAAGCTTTCTGAGAAACTTCTCAGTGTTCTGCTAATTCATCTCACAGAGTTACATCTTTCCCTTCAAGAAGCCTTTCGCTAAGGCTGTTCTTGTGGAATTGGCAAAGGGATATTTGGAAGCCCATAGAGGTCTATGGTGAAAAAGGAAATATCTTCCGTTCAAAACTGGAAAGAAGCTTTCTGAGAAACTGCTCTGTGTTCTGGTAATTCATCTCACAGAGTTACATCTTTCCCTTCAAGAAGCCTTTCGCTAAGGCTGTTCTTGTGGAATTGGCAAAGGGATATTTGGAAGCCCATAGAGGTCTATGGTGAAAAAGGAAATATCTTCCGTTCAAAACTGGAAAGAAGCTTTCTGAGAAACTGCTCTGTGTTCTGTTAACTCATCTCACAGAGTTACATCTTTCCCTTCAAGAAGCCTTTCGCTAAGGCTGTTCTTGTGGAATTGGCAAAGGGATATTTGGAAGCCCATAGAGGGCTATGGTGAAAAAGGAAATATCTTCCGTTCAAAACTGGAAAGAAGCTTTCTGAGAAACTGCTCTGTGTTCTGTTAATTCATCTCACACAGTTACATCTTTCCCTTCAACATTCCTTTCGCTAAGGCTGTTCTTGGGAAATTGTCAAAGGGATATTTGGAAGCCCATAGAGGGCTATGGTGAAAAAGGAAATATCTTCCGTTCAAAACTGGAAAGAAGCTTTCTGAGAAACTGCTCTGTGTTCTGTTAATTCATCTCACAGAGTTACATCTTTCCCTTCAGGAAGCCTTTCGCTAAGGCTGTTCTTGTGGAATTGGCAAAGGGATATTTGGAAGCCCATAGAGGGCTATGGTGAAAAAGGAAATATCTTCCGTTCAAAACTGGAAAGAAGCTTTCTGAGAAACTGCTCTGTGTTCCCTTAATTCATCTCACAGAGTTACATCGTTCCCTTCAAGAAGCCTTTCGCTAAGGCTGTTCTTGTGCAGTTGGCAAAGGGATATTTGGAAGCCCATAGAGGGCTATGGTGAAAAAGGAAATATCTTCCGTTCAAAACTGGAAAGAAGCTTTCTGAGAAACTGCTCTGTGTTCTGTTAATTCATCTCACAGAGTTACATCTTTCCCTTCAAGAAGCCTTTCGCTAAGGCTGTTCTTGTGGAATTGGCAAAGGGATATTTGGAAGCCCATAGAGGGCTATGGTGAAAAAGGAAATATCTTCCGTTCAAAACTGGAAAGAAGCTTTCTGAGAAACTGCTCTGTGTTCTGTTAATTCATCTCACACAGTTACATCTTTCCCTTCAACAATCCTTTCGCTAAGGCTGTTCTTGGGGAATTGTCAAAGGGATACTTGGAAGCCCATAGAGGGCTATGGTGAAAAAGGAAATATCTTCCGTTCAAAACTGGAAAGAAGCTTTCTGAGAAACTGCTCTGTGTTCTGTTAATTCATCTCACAGAGTTACATCTTTCCCTTCAAGAAGCCTTTCGCTAAGGCTGTTCTTGTGGAATTGGCAAAGGGATATTTGGAAGCCCATAGAGGGCTATGGTGAAAAAGGAAATATCTTCCGTTCAAAACTGGAAAGAAGCTTTCTGAGAAACTGCTCTGTGTTCTGTTAATTCATCTCACACAGTTACATCTTTCCCTTCAACATTCCTTTCGCTAAGGCTGTTCTTGGGAAATTGTCAAAGGGATATTTGGAAGCCCATAGAGGGCTATGGTGAAAAAGGAAATATCTTCCGTTCAAAACTGGAAAGAAGCTTTCTGAGAAACTGCTCTGTGTTCTGTTAATTCATCTCACAGAGTTACATCTTTCCCTTCAGGATGCCTTTCGCTAAGGCTGTTCTTGTGGAATTGGCAAAGGGATATTTGGAAGCCCATAGAGGGCTATGGTGAAAAAGGAAATATCTTCCGTTCAAAACTGGAAAGAAGCTTTCTGAGAAACTGCTCTGTGTTCCCTTAATTCATCTCACAGAGTTACATCGTTCCCTTCAAGAAGCCTTTCGCTAAGGCTGTTCTTGTGCAGTTGGCAAAGGGATATTTGGAAGCCCATAGAGGGCTATGGTGAATAAGGAAATATCTTCCGTTCAAAACTGGAAAGAAGCTTTCTGAGAAACTGCTCTGTGTTCTGTTAATTCATCTCACAGAGTTACATCTTTCCCTTCAAGAAGCCTTTCGCTAAGGCTGTTCTTGTGGAATTGGCAAAGGGATATTTGGAAGCCCATAGAGGGCTATGGTGAAAAAGGAAATATCTTCCGTTCAAAACTGGAAAGAAGCTTTCTGAGAAACTGCTCTGTGTTCTGTTAATTCATCTCACACAGTTACATCTTTCCCTTCAACAATCCTTTCGCTAAGGCTGTTCTTGGGGAATTGTCAAAGGGATACTTGGAAGCCCATAGAGGGCTATGGTGAAAAAGGAAATATCTTCCGTTCAAAACTGGAAAGAAGCTTTCTGAGAAACTGCTCTGTGTTCTGTTAATTCATCTCACAGAGTTACATCTTTCCCTTCAAGAAGCCTTTCGCTAAGGCTGTTCTTGTGGAATTGGCAAAGGGATATTTGGAAGCCCATAGAGGGCTATGGTGAAAAAGGAAATATCTTCCGTTCAAAACTGGAAAGAAGCTTTCTGAGAAACTGCTCTGTGTTCTGTTAATTCATCTCACAGAGTTACATCTTTCATTTCAAGAAGCCTTTCGCTAAGGCTGTTCTTGTGGAATTGGCAAAGGGATATTTGGAAGCCCATAGAGGGCTATGGTGAAAAAGGAAATATCTTCCGTTCAAAACTGGAAAGAAGCTTTCTGAGAAACTGCTCTGTGTTCTGTTAATTCATCTCACAGAATTACATCTTTCCCTTCAAGAAGCCTTTCGCTAAGGCTGTTCTTGTGGAATTGGCAAAGGGATATTTGGAAGCCCATAGAGGGCTATGGTGAAAAAGGAAATATCTTCCGTTCAAAACTGGAAAGAAGCTTTCTGAGAAACTGCTCTGTGTTCTGGTAATTCATCTCACAGAGTTACATCTTTCCCTTCAAGAAGCCTTTCGCTAAGGCTGTTCTTGTGGAATTGGCAAAGGGATATTTGGAAGCCCATAGAGTGCTGTGGTGAAAAAGAAAATATCTTCCGTTCAAAACTGGAAAGAAGCTTTCTGAGAAACTGCTCCGTGTACTGTTAATTCATCTCACAGAGTTACATCTTTCCCTTCAAGAAGCCTTTCGCTAAGGCTGTTCTTGTTGAATTGGCAAAGGGATATTTGGAAGCCCATAGAGGGCTATGGTGAAAAAGGAAATATCTTCCGTTCAAAACTGGAAAGAAGCTTTCTGAGAAACTGCTCTGTGTTCTGTTAATTCATCTCACAGAGTTACATCTTTCCCTTCAAGAAGCCTTTCGCTAAGGCTGTTCTTGTGGAATTGGCAAAGGGATATTTGGAAGCCCATAGTGGGCTCTGGTGAAAAAGTAAATATCTTCCGTTCAAAATTGGAAAGAAGCTTTCTGAGAAACTGCTCTGTGTTCTGTTAATTCATCTCACAGAGTTACATCTTTCCCTTCAAGAAGCCTTTCGCTAAGGCTGTTCTTGTGGAATTGGCAAAGGGATATTTGGAAGCCCATAGAGGGCTAGGGTGAAAAAGGAAATATCTTCCGTTCAAAACTGGAAAGAAGCTTTCTGAGAAACTGCTCTGTGTTCTGTTAATTCATCTCACAGAGTTACATCTTTCCCTTCAAGAAGCCTTTCGCTAAGGCTGTTCTTGTGGAATTGGCAAAGGGATATTTGGAAGCCCATAGAGGGCTATGGTGAAAATGGAAATATCTTCCGTTCAAAACTGGAAAGAAGCTTTCTGAGAAACTGCTCTGTGTTCTGTTAATTCATCTCAGAGAGTTACATCTTTCCCTTCAAGAAGCCTTTCGCTAAGGCTGTTCTTGTGGAATTGGCAAAGGGATATTTGGAAGCCCATAGGGGGCTATGGTGAAAAAGGAAATATCTTCCGTTCAAAACTGGAAAGAAGCTTTCTGAGAAACTGCTCTGTGTTCTGTTAATTCATCTCACACAGTTACATCTTTCCCTTCAACAATCCTTTCGCTAAGGCTGTTCTTGTAGAATTCGCAAAGGGATATTTGGAAGCCCATAGAGGGCTATGGTGAAAAAGGAAATATCTTCCGTTCAAAACTGGAAAGAAGCTTTCTGAGAAACTGCTCTGTGTTCTGTTAATTCATCTCACAGAGTTACATCTTTCCCTTCAAGAAGCCTTTCGCTAAGGCTGTTCTTGTGGAATTGGCAAAGGGATATTTGGAAGCCCATAGAGGGCTATGGTGAAAAAGGAAATATCTTCCGTTCAAAACTGGAAAGAAGCTTTCTGAGAAACTGCTCCGTGTTCTGTTAATTCATCTCACAGAGTTACATCTTTCCCTTCAAGAAGCCTTTCGCTAAAGCTGTTCTTGTGGAATTGGCAAAGGGATATTTGGAAGCCCATAGAGGGCTATGGTGTAAAAGGAAATATCTTCCGTTCAAAACTGGAAAGAAGCTTTCTGAGAAACTGCTGTGTGTTCTGTTAATTCATCTCACAGAGTTACATCTTTCCCTTCAAGAAGCCTTTCGCTAAGGCTGTTCTTGTGGAATTGGCAAAGGGATATTTGGAAGCCCATAGAGGGCTATGGTGAAAAAGGAAATATCTTCCGTTCAAAACTGGAAAGAAGCTTTCTGAGAAACTGCTGTGTGTTCTGTTAATTCATCTCACAGAGTTACATCTTTCCCTTCAAGAAGCCTTTCACTAAGGCTGTTCTTGTGGAATTGGCAAAGGGATATTTGGAAGCCCATAGAGGGCTATGGTGAAAAAGGAAATATCTTCGGTTCAAAACTGGAAAGAAGCTTTCTAAGAAACTGCTCTGTGTTCTGTTAATTCATCTCACAGAGTTACATCTTTCCCTTCAACAAGCCTTTCGCTAAGGCTGTTCTTGTGGAATTGGCAAAGGGATATTTGGAAGCCCATAGAGGGCTATGGTGAAAAAGGAAATATCTTCCGTTCAAAACTGGAAAGAAGCTTTCTGAGAAACTGCTCTGTGTTCTGTTAATTCATCTCACAGAGTTACATCTTTCCCTTCAAGAAGCCCTTCGCTAAGGCTGTTCTTGTGGAATAGGCAAAGGGATATTTGGAAGCCCATAGAGGGCTACGGTGAAAAAGGAAATATCTTCCGTTCAAAACTGGCAAGAAGCTTTCTGAGAAACTGCTCTGTGTTCTGGTAATTCATCTCACAGAGTTACATCTTTCCCTTCAAGAAGCCTTTCGCTAAGGCTGTTCTTGGGGAATTGGCAAAGGGATATTTGGAAGCCCATAGAGGGCTATGGTGAAAAAGGAAATATCTTCCGTTCAAAACTGGAAAGAAGCTTTCTGAGAAACTGCTCTGTGTTCTGTTAATTCATCTCACAGAGTTACATCTTTCCCTTCAAGAAGCCTTTCGCTAAGGCTGTTCTTGTGGAATTGGCAAAGGGATATTTGGAAGCCCATAGAGGGCTATGGTGAAAAAGGAAATATCTTCCGTTCAAACCTGGAAAGAAGCTTTCTGAGAAACTGCTCTGTGTTCTGTTAATTCATCTCAAAGAGTTTCATCTTATCCTTCAAGAAGCCTTTCGCTAAGGCTGTTCTTGTGGAATTGGCAAAGGGATATTTGGAAGCCCATAGAGGGCTATGGTGAAAAAGGAAATATCTTCCGTTCAAAACTGGAAAGAAGCCTTCTGAGAAACTGCTCTGTGTTCTGTTAATTCATCTCACACAGTTACATCTTTCCCTTCAACAATCCTTTCGCTAAGGCTGTTCTTGTAGAATTGGAAAAGGGATATTTGGAAGCCCATAGAGGGCTATGGTGAAAAAGGAAATATCTTCCGTTCAAAACTGGAAAGAAGCTTTCTGAGAAACTGCTCTGTGTTCCGTTAATTCATCTCACAGAGTTACATCTTTCCCTTCAAGAAGCCTTTCGCTAAGGCTGTTCTTGTGGAATTGGCAAAGGGATATTTGGAAGCCCATAGAGGGCTATGGTGAAAAAGGAAATATCTTCCGTTCAAAACTGGAAAGAAGCTTTCTGAGAAACCGCTCTGTGTTCTGTTAATTCATCTCACAGAGTTACATCTTATCCTTCAAGAAGCCTTTCGCTAAGGCTGTTCTTGTGGAATTGGCAAAGGGATGTTTGGAAGCCCATAGAGGGCTATGGTGAAAAAGGAAATATCTTCCGTTGAAAACTGGAAAGAAGCTTTCTGAGAAACTGCTCTGTGTTCCGTTAATTCATCTCACAGAGTTACATCTTTCCCTTCAAGAAGCCTTTCGCTAAGGCTGTTCTTGTGGAATTGGCAAAGGGATATTTGGAAGCCCATAGAGTGCGGTGGTGAAAAAGGAAATATCTTCCGTTCAAAACTGGAAAGAAGCTTTCTGAGAAACTGCTCCGTGTACTGTTAATTCATCTCACAGAGTTACATCTTTCCCTTCAAGAAGCCTTTCGCTAAGGCTGTTCTTGTTGAATTGGCAAAGGGATATTTGGAAGCCCATAGAGGGCTATGGTGAAAAAGGAAATATCTTCCGTTCAAAACTGGAAAGAAGCTTTCTGAGAAACTGCTCTGTGTTCTGTTAATTCATCTCACAGAGTTACATCTTTCCCTTCAAGAAGCCTTTCGCTAAGGCTGTTCTTGTGGAATTGGCAAAGGGATATTTGGAAGCCCATAGTGGGCTCTGGTGAAAAAGGAAATATCTTCCGTTCAAAATTGGAAAGAAGCTTTCTGAGAAACTGCTCTGTGTTCTGTTAATTCATCTCACAGAGTTACATCTTTCCCTTCAAGAAGCCTTTCGCTAAGGCTGTTCTTGTGGAATTGGCAAAGGGATATTTGGAAGCCCATAGAGGGCTATGGTGAAAAAGGAAATATCTTCCGTTCAAAACTGGAAAGAAGCTTTCTGAGAAACTGCTCTGTGTTCTGTTAATTCATCTCACAGAGTTACATCTTTCCCTTCAAGAAGCCTTTCGCTAAGGCTGTTCTTGTGGAATTGGCAAAGGGATATTTGGAAGCCCATAGAGGGCTATGGTGAAAATGGAAATATCTTCCGTTCAAAACTAGAAAGAAGCTTTCTGAGAAACTGCTCTGTGTTCTGTTAATTCATCTCAGAGAGTTACATCTTTCCCTTCAAGAAGCCTTTCGCTAAGGCTGTTCTTGTGGAATTGGCAAAGGGATATTTGGAAGCCCATAGGGGGCTATGGTGAAAAAGGAAATATCTTCCGTTCAAAACTGGAAAGAAGCTTTCTGAGAAACTGCTCTGTGTTCTGTTAATTCATCTCACACAGTTACATCTTTCCCTTCAACAATCCTTTCGCTAAGGCTGTTCTTGTAGAATTCGCAAAGGGATATTTGGAAGCCCATAGAGGGCTATGGTGAAAAAGGAAATATCTTCCGTTCAAAACTGGAAAGAAGCTTTCTGAGAAACTGCTCAGTGTTCTGTTAATTCATCTCACAGAGTTACATCTTTCCCTTCAAGAAGCCTTTCGCTAAGGCTGTTCTTGAGGAATTGGCAAAGGGATATTTGGAAGACCATAGAGGGCTATGGTGAAAAAGGAAATATCTTCCGTTTAAAACTGGAAAGAAGCTTTCTGAGAAACTGCTCTGTGTTCCGGTAATTCATCTCACAGAGTTACATCTTTCCCTTCAAGAAGCCTTTCGCTAAGGCTGTTCTTGTGGAATTGGCAAAGGGATATTTGGAAGCCCATAGAGGTCTACGGTGAAAAAGGAAATATCTTCCGTTCAAAACTGGAAAGAAGCTTTCTGAGAAACTGCTCTGTGTTCTGTTAACTCATCTCACAGAGTTACATCTTTCCCTTCAAGAAGCCTTTCGCTAAGGCTGTTCTTGTGGAATTGGCAAAGGGATATTTGGAAGCCCATAGAGGGCTATGGTGAAAAAGGAAATATCTTCCGTTCAAAACTGGAAAGAAGCTTTCTGAGAAACTGCTCTGTGTTCTGTTAATTCATCTCACACAGTTACATCTTTCTCTTCAACAATCCTTTCGCTAAGGCTGTTCTTGGGAAATTGTCAAAGGGATATTTGGAAGCCCATAGAGGGCTATGGTGAAAAAGGAAATATCTTCCGTTCAAAACTGGAAAGAAGCTTTCTGAGAAACCGCTCTGTGTTCTGTTAATTCATCTCACAGAGTTACATCTTTCCCTTCAAGAAGCCTTTCGCTAAGGCTGTTCTTGTGGAATTGGCAAAGGGATATTTGGAAGCCCATAGAGGGCTATGGTGAAAAAGGAAATATCTTCCGTTCAAAACTGGAAAGAAGCTTTCTGAGAAACTGCTCCGTGTTCTGTTAATTCATCTCACAGAGTTACATCTTTCCCTTCAAGAAGCCTTTCGCTAAAGCTGTTCTTGTGGAATTGGCAAAGGGATATTTGGAAGCCCATAGAGGGCTATGGTGTAAAAGGAAATATCTTCCGTTCAAAACTGGAAAGAAGCTTTCTGAGAAACTGCTCTGTGTTCTGTTAATTCATCTCACAGAGTTACATCTTTCCCTTCAAGAAGCCTTTCGCTAAGGCTGTTCTTGTGGAATTGGCAAAGGGATATTTGGAAGCCCATAGAGGGCTATGGTGAAAAAGGAAATATCTTCCGTTCAAAACTGGAAAGAAGCTTTCTGAGAAACTGCTGTGTGTTCTGTTAATTCATCTCACAGAGTTACATCTTTCCCTTCAAGAAGCCTTTCACTAAGGCTGTTCTTGTGGAATTGGCAAAGGGATATTTGGAAGCCCATAGAGGGCTATGGTGAAAAAGGAAATATCTTCGGTTCAAAACTGGAAAGAAGCTTTCTAAGAAACTGCTCTGTGTTCTGTTAATTCATCTCACAGAGTTACATCTTTCCCTTCAACAAGCCTTTCGCTAAGGCTGTTCTTGTGGAACTGGCAAAGGGATATTTGGAAGCCCATAGAGGGCTATGGTGAAAAAGGAAATATCTTCCGTTCAAAACTGGAAAGAAGCTTTCTGAGAAACTGCTCTGTGTTCTGTTAATTCATCTCACAGAGTTACATCTTTCCCTTTAAGAAGCCCTTCGCTAAGGCTGTTCTTGTGGAATAGGCAAAGGGATATTTGGAAGCCCATAGAGGGCTACGGTGAAAAAGGAAATATCTTCCGTTCAAAACTGGCAAGAAGCTTTCTGAGAAACTGCTCTGTGTTCTGGTAATTCATCTCACAGAGTTACATCTTTCCCTTCAAGAAGCCTTTCGCTAAGGCTGTTCTTGGGGAATTGGCAAAGGGATATTTGGAAGCCCATAGAGGGCTATGGTGAAAAAGGAAATATCTTCCGTTCAAAACTGGAAAGAAGCTTTCTCAGAAACTGCTCTGTGTTCTGTTAATTCATCTCACAGAGTTACATCTTTCCCTTCAAGAAGCCTTTCGCTAAGGCTGTTCTTGTGGAATTGGCAAAGGGATATTTGGAAGCCCATAGAGGGCTATGGTGAAAAAGGAAATATCTTCCGTTCAAAACTGGAAAGAAGCTTTCTGAGAAACTGCTCCGTGTACTGTTAATTCATCTCACAGAGTTACATCTTTCCCTTCAAGAAGCCTTTCGCTAAGGCTGTTCTTGTTGAATTGGCAAAGGGATATTTGGAAGCCCATAGAGGGCTATGGTGAAAAAGGAAATATCTTCCGTTCAAAACTGGAAAGAAGCTTTCTGAGAAACTGCTCTGTGTTCTGTTAATTCATCTCACAGAGTTACATCTTTCCCTTCAAGAAGCCTTTCGCTAAGGCTGTTCTTGTGGAATTGGCAAAGGGATATTTGGAAGCCCATAGTGGGCTCTGGTGAAAAAGGAAATATCTTCCGTTCAAAACTGGAAAGAAGCTTTCTGAGAAACTGCTCTGTGTTCTGTTAATTCATCTCACAGAGTTACATCTTTCCCTTCAAGAAGCCTTTCGCTAAGGCTGTTCTTGTGGAATTGGCAAAGGGATATTTGGAAGCCCATAGAGGGCTATGGTGAAAAAGGAAATATCTTCCGTTCAAAATTGGAAAGAAGCTTTCTGAGAAACTGCTCTGTGTTCTGGTAATTCATCTCACAGAGTTACATCTTTCCCTTCAAGAAGCCTTTCGCTAAGGCTGTTCTTGTGGAATTGGCAAAGGGATATTTGGAAGCCCATAGAGGGCTATGGTGAAAAAGGAAATATCTTCCGTTCAAAACTGGAAAGAAGCTTTCTGAGAAACTGCTCTGTGTTCTGTTAATTCATCTCACAGAGTTACATCTTTCCCTTCAAGAAGCCTTTCGCTAAGGCTGTTTTTGTGGAATTGGCAAAGGGATATTTGGAAGCCCATAGAGGGCTATGGTGAAAAAGGAAATATCTTCCGTTCAAAACTGGAAAGAAGCTTTCTGAGAAACTGCTCTGTGTTCTGTTAATTCATCTCTCAGAGTTGCATCTTATCCTTCAAGAAGCCTTTCGCTAAGGCTGTTCTTGTGGAAATGGCAAAGGGATATTTGGAAGCCCATAGAGGGCTATGGTGAAAAAGGAAATATCTTCCGTTCAAAACTGGAAAGAAGCTTTCTGAGAAACTGCTCTGTGTTCTGTTAATTCATCTCACACAGTTACATCTTTCCCTTCAACAATCCTTTCGCTAAGGCTGTTCTTGTAGAATTCGCAAAGGGATATTTGGAAGCCCATAGAGGGCTATGGTGAAAAGGGAAATATCTTCCGTTCAAAACTGGAAAGACGCTTTCTGAGAAACTGCTCAGTGTTCTGATAATTCATCTCACAGAGTTACATCTTTCCCTTCAAGAAGCCTTTCGCTAAGGCTGTTCTTGTGGAATTGGCAAAGGGATATTTGGAAGCCCATAGAGGGCTATGGTGAAAAAGGAAATATCTTCCGTTCAAAACTGGAAAGAAGCTTTCTGAGAAACTGCTCTGTGTTCTGGTAATTCATCTCACAGAGTTACATCTTTCCCTTCAAGAAGCCTTTCGCTAAGGCTGTTCTTGTGGAATTGGCAAAGGGATATTTGCAAGCCCATAGAGGGCTATGGTGAAAAAGGAAATATCTTAGATACAAAACTGGAAAGAAGCTTTCTGAGAAACTGCTCTGTGTTCTGTTAATTCATCTCACAGAGTTACATCGTTCCCTTCAAGAAGCCTTTCGCTAAGGCTGTTCTTGGGGAATTGGCAAAGGGATATTTGGAAGACCCTAGAGGGCTATGGTGAAAAAGGAAATATCTTCCGTTCAAAACTGGAAAGAAGCTTTCTGAGAAACTGCTCTGTGTTCTGTTAATTCATCTCACAGAGTTACATCTTTCCCTTCAAGAAGCCTTTCCCTAAGGCTGTTCTTGTGGAATTGGCAAAGGGATATTTGCAAGCCCATAGAGGGCAATGGTGAAAGGAAATATCTTCCGTTCAAAACTGGAAAGAAGCTTTCTGAGAAACTGCTCAGTGTTCTGTTAATTCATCTCACAGAGTTACATCTTTCCCTTCAAGAAGCCTTTCGCTAAGGCTGTTCTTGTGGAATTGGCAAAGGGATATTTGGAAGCCCATAGAGGGCTATGGTGAAAAAGGAAATACCTTCCGTTCAAAACTTGAAAGAAGCTTTCTGAGAAACTGCTCTGTGTTCTGTTAATTCATCTCACAGAGTTACATCTTTCCCTTCAAGAAGCCTTTCGCTAAGGCTGTTCTTGTGGAATTGGCAAAGGGATATTTGGAAGCCCATAGAGGGCTATGGTGAAAAAGGAAATATCTTCCGTTCAAAACTTGAAAGAAGCTTTCTGAGAAACTGCTCTGTGTTCTGTTAATTCATCTCACAGAGTTACATCGTTCCCTTCAAGAAGCCTTTCGCTAAGGCTGTTCTTGTGGAATTGGCAAAGGGATATTTGGAAGCCCATAGAGGGCTATGGTGAAAAAGGAAATATCTTCCGTTCAAAACTGGAAAGAAGCTTTCTGAGAAACTGCTCAGTGTTCTGTTAATTCATCTCACAGAGTTACATCTTTCCCTTCAAGAAGCCTTTCGCTAAGGCTGTTCTTGTGGAATTGGCAAAGGGATATTTGGAAGCCCATAGAGGGCTATGTTGAAAAAGGAAATATCTTCCGTTCAAAACTGGAAAGAAGCTTTCTGAGAAACTGCTCTGTGTTCTGTTAATTCATCTCACAGAGTTACATCTTTCCCTTCAAGAAGCCTTTCGCTAAGGCTGTTCTTGTGGAATTGGCAAAGGGATATTTGGAAGCCCATAGAGGGCTATGGTGAAAAAGGAAATATCTTAGGTACCAAACTGGAAAGAAGCTTTCTGAGAATCTGCTCTGTGTTCTGTTAATTAATCTCACAGAGTTACATCGTTCCCTTCAAGAAGCCTTTCGCTAAGGCTGTTCTTGGGGAATTGGCAAAGGGATATTTGGAAGACCCTAGAGGGCTATGGTGAAAAAGGAAATATCTTCCGTTCAAAACTGGAAAGAAGCTTTCTGAGAAACCGCTCTGTGTTCTGTTAATTCATCTCACAGAGTTGCATCTTATCCTTCAAGAAGCCTTTCGCTAAGGCTGTTCTTGTGGAATTGGCAAAGGGATATTTGGAAGCCCATAGAGGGCTATGGTGAAAAAGGAAATATCTTCCGTTCAAAACTGGAAAGAAGCTTTCTGAGAAACTGCTCTGTGTTCTGTTAATTCATCTCACAGAGTTACATCTTTCCCTTCAAGAAGCCTTTCGCTAAAGCTGTTCTTGTGGAATTGGCAAAGGGATATTTGGAAGCCCATAGAGGGCTATGGTGAAAAAGGAAATATCTTCCGTTCAAAACTGGAAAGAAGCTTTCTGAGAAACTGCTCAGTGTTCTGTTAATTCATCTCACAGAGTTACATCTTTCCCTTCAAGAAGCCTTTCGCTAAGGCTGTTCTTGTGGAATTGGCAAAGGGATATTTGGAAGCCCATAGAGGGCTATGGTGAAAAAGGAAATATCTTCCGTTCAAAACTGGAAAGAAGCTTTCTGAGAAACTGCTCTGTGTTCTGTTAATTCATCTCACAGAGTTACATCTTTCCCTTCAAGAAGCCTTTCGCTAAGGCTGTTCTTGTGGAATTGGCAAAGGGATATTTGGAAGCCCATAGAGGTCTATGGTGAAAAAGAAAATATCTTCCGTTCAAAACTGGAAAGAAGCTTTCTGAGAAACTGCTCTGTGTTCTGTTAATTCATCTCACACAGTTACATCTTTCCCTTCAACAATCCTTTCGCTAAGGCTGTTCTTGGGAAATTGTCAAAGGGATATTTGGAAGCCCATAGAGGGCTATGGTGAAAAAGGAAATATCTTCCGTTCAAAACTGGAAAGAAGCTTTCTGAGAAACTGCTCTGTGTTCTGTTAATTCATCTCACAGAGTTACATCTTTCCCTTCAAGAAGCCTTTCGCTAAGGCTGTTCTTGTGGAATTGGCAAAGGGATATTTGGAAGCCCATAGAGGGCTATGGTGAAAAAGGAAATATCTTCCGTTCAAAACTGGAAAGAAGCTTTCTGAGAAACTGCTCTGTGTTCTGTTAATTCATCTCACAGAGTTACATCTTTCCCTTCAAGAAGCCTTTCGCTAAGGCTGTTCTTGTGGAATTGGCAAAGGGATATTTGGAACCCCTAGAGGGCTATGGTGAAAAAGGAAATATCTTCCGTTCAAAACTGGAAAGAAGCTTTCTGAGAAACTGGTCTGTGTTCTGTTAATTCATCTCACAGAGTTACATCTTTCCCTTCAAGAAGCCTTTCGCTAAGGCTGTTCTTGTGGAATTGGCAGAGGGATATTTGGAAGCCCATAGAGGGCTATGGTGAAAAAGGAAATATCTTCCGTTCAAAACTGGAAAGAAGCTTTCTGAGAAACTGCTCTGTGTTCTGGTAATTCATCTCACAGAGTTACATCTTTCCCTTCAGGAAGCCTTTCGCTAAGGCTGTTCTTGTGGAATTGGCAAAGGGATATTTGGAAGCCCATAGAGGTCTATGGTGAAAAAGGAAATATCTTCCGTTCAAAACTGGAAAGAAGCTTTCTGAGAAACTGCTCTGTGTTCTGTTAACTCATCTCACAGAGTTACATCTTTCCCTTCAAGAAGCCTTTCGCTAAGGCTGTTCTTGTGGAATTGGAAAAGGGATATTTGGAAGCCCATAGAGGGCTATGGTGAAAAAGGAAATATCTTCCGTTCAAAACTGGAAAGAAGCTTTCTGAGAAACTGCTCTGTGTTCTGTTAATTCATCTCACACAGTTACATCTTTCCCTTCAACAATCCTTTCGCTAAGGCTGTTCTTGGGAAATTGTCAAAGGGATATTTGGAAGCCCATAGAGGGCTATGGTGAAAAAGGAAATATCTTCCGTTCAAAACTGGAAAGAAGCTTTCTGAGAAACTGCTCTGTGTTCCCTTAATTCATCTCACAGAGTTACATCGTTCCCTTCAAGAAGCCTTTCGCTAAGGCTGTTCTTGTGCAGTTGGCAAAGGGATATTTGGAAGCCCATAGAGGGCTATGGTGAAAAAGGAAATATCTTCCGTTCAAAACTGGAAAGAAGCTTTCTGAGAAACTGCTCTGTGTTCTGTTAATTCATCTCACAGAGTTACATCTTTCCCTTCAAGAAGCCTTTCGCTAAGGCTGTTCTTGTGGAATTGGCAAAGGGATATTTGGAAGCCCATAGAGGGCTATGGTGAAAAAGGAAATATCTTCCGTTCAAAACTGGAAAGAAGCTTTCTGAGAAACTGCTCCGTGTTCTGTTAATTCATCTCACAGAGTTACATCTTTCCCTTCAAGAAGCCTTTCGCTAAGGCTGTTCTTGTGGAATTGGCAAAGGGATATTTGGAAGCCCATAGAGGGCTATGGTGAAAAAGGAAATATCTTCCGTTCAAAACTGGGAAGAAGCTTTCTGAGAAACTGCTCTGTGTTCTGTTAATTCATCTCACAGAGTTGCATCTTATCCTTCAAGAAGCCTTTCGCTAAGGCTGTTCTTGTGGAATTGGCAAAGGGATATTTGGAAGCCCATAGAGGGCTATGGTGAAAAAGGAAATATCTTCCGTTCAAAACTGGAAAGAAGCTTTCTGAGAAACTGCTCTGTGTTCTGTTAATTCATCTCACACAATTACATCTTTCCCTTCAACAGTCCTTTCGCTAAGGCTGTTCTTGTAGAATTCGCAAAGGGATATTTAGAAGCCCTTAGAGGGCTATGGTGAAAAAGGAAATATCTTCCGTTCAAAACTGGAAAGAAGCTTTCTGAGAAACTGCTCTGTGTTCTGTTAATTCATCTCACAGAGTTACATCTTTCCCTTCAAGAAGCCTTTCGCTAAGGCTGTTCTTTTGGAATTGGCAAAGGGATATTTGGAAGCCCATAGAGGGCTATGGTGAAAAAGGAAATATCTTCCGTTCAAAACTGGAAAGAAGCTTTCTGAGAAACCGCTCTGTGTTCTGTTAATTCATCTCTCAGAGTTGCATCTTATCCTTCAAGAAGCCTTTCGCTAAGGCTGTTCTTGTGGAATTGGCAAAGGGATATTTGGAAGCCCATAGAGGGCTATGGTGAAAAAGGAAATATCTTCCGTTCAAAACTGGAAAGAAGCTTTCTGAGAAACCGCTCTGTGTTCTGTTAATTCATCTCTCAGAGTTGCATCTTATCCTTCAAGAAGCCTTTCGCTAAGGCTGTTCTTGTGGAATTGGCAAAGGGATATTTGGAAGCCCATAGAGGGCTATGGTGAAAAAGGAAATATCTTCCGTTCAAAACTGGAAAGAAGCTTTCTGAGAAACTGCTCAGTGTTCTGTTAATTCATCTCACAGAGTTACATCTTTCCCTTCAAGAAGCCTTTCGCTAAGGCTGTTCTTGTGGAATTGGCAAAGGGATATTTGGAAGCCCATAGTGGGCTATGGTGAAAAAGGAAATATCTTCCGTTCAAAACTGGAAAGAAGCTTTCTGAGAAACTGCTCTGTGTTCTGTTAACTCATCTCACAGAGTTACATCTTTCCCTTCAAGAAGCCTTTCGCTAAGGCTGTTCTTGTGGAATTGGCAAAGGGATATTTGGAAGCCCATAGAGGGCTATGGTGAAAAAGGAAATATCTTCCGTTCAAAACTGGAAAGAAGCTTTCTGAGAAACTGCTCTGTGTTCTGTTAATTCATCTCACAGAGTTACATCTTTCCCTTCAAGAAGCCTTTCGCTAAGGCTGTTCTTGGGGAATTGGCAAAGGGATATTTGGAAGCCCATAGAGGGCTATGGTGAAAAAGGAAATATCTTCCGTTCAAAACTGGAAAGAAGCTTTCTGAGAAACTGCTCTGTGTTCTGTTAATTCATCTCACAGAGTTTCATCTTTCCCTTCAACAATCCTTTCGCTATGGCTGTTCTTGTAGAATTGGCAAAGGGATATTTGGAAGCCCATAGAGGGCTATGGTGAAAAAGGAAATATCTTCCGTTCAAAACTGGAAAGAAGCTTTCTGAGAAACTGCTCTGTGTTCTGGTAATTCATCTCACAGAGTAACATCTTTCCCTTCAAGAAGCCTTTCGCTAAGGCTGTTCTTGTGGAATTGGCAAAGGGATATTTGGAAGCCCATAGAGGACTATTGTGAAAAAGGAAATATCTTCCGTTAAAAACTGGAAAGAAGCTTTCTGAGAAACTGCTCTGTTCTGTTAACTCATCTCACAGAGTTACATCTTCCCCTTCAAGAAGCCTTTCGCTAAGGCTGTTCTTGTGGAATTGGCAAAGGGATATTTGGAAGCCCATAGAGGGCTATGGTGAAAAAGGAAATATCTTCCGTTCAAAACTGGAAAGAAGCTTTCTGAGAAACTGCTCTGTGTTCTGTTAATTCATCTCACAGAGTTACATCTTTCCCTTCAAGAAGCCTTTCGCTAAGGCTGTTTTTGTGGAATTGGCAAAGGGATATTTGGAAGCCCATAGAGGGCTATGGTGAAAAAGGAATTATCTTCCGTTCAAAACTGGAAAGAAGCTTTCTGAGAAACTGCTCCGTGTTCTGTTAATTCATCTCACAGAGTTACATCTTTCCCTTCAAGAAGCCTTTCGCTAAGGCTGTTCTTGTGGAATTGGCAAGGGGATATTTGGAAGCCCATAGAGGGCTATGGTGAAAAAGGAAATATCTTCCGTTCAAAACTGGAAAGAAGCTTTCTGAGAAACTGCTCTGTGTTCTGTTAATTCATCTCACAGAGTTACATCTTTCCCTTCAAGAAGCCTTTCGCTAAGGCTGTTCTTGTGGAATTGGCAAAGGGATATTTGGAAGCCCATAGAGGGCTATGGTGAAAAAGGAAATATCTTCCGTTCAAAACTGGAAAGAAGCTTTCTGAGAAACTGCTGTGTGTTCTGTTAATTCATCTCACAGAGTTACATCTTTCCCTTCAAGAAGCCTTTCGCTAAGGCTGTTCTTGTGGAATTGGAAAAGGGATATTTGGAAGCCCATAGAGGGCTATGGTGAAAAAGGAAATATCTTCCGTTCAAAACTGGAAAGAAGCTTTCTGAGAAACTGCTCTGTGTTCTGTTAATTCATCTCAAAGAGTTACATCTTATCCTTCAAGAAGCCTTTCGCTAAGGCTGTTCTTGTGGAATTGGCAAAGGGATAATTGGAAGCCCATAGAGGGCTATGGTGAAAAAGGAAATATCTTCCGTTCAAAAGTGGAAAGAAGCTTTCTGAGAAACTGCTCTGTGTTCTGTTAACTCATCTCACAGAGTTACATCTTTCCCTTCAAGAAGCCTTTCGCTAAGGCTGTTCTGGTGGAATTGGCAAAGGGATATTTGGAAGCCCATAGAGGGCTATGGTGAAAAAGGAAGTATCTTCCGTTCAAAACTGGAAAGAAGCTTTCTGAGAAACTGCTCTGTGTTCTGTTAATTCATCTCACAGAATTACATCTTTCCCTTCAAGAAGCCTTTCGCTAAGGCTGTTCTTGTGGAATTGGCAAAGGGATATTTGGAAGCCCATAGAGGGCTATGGTGAAAAAGGAAATATCTTCCGTTCAAAACTGGAAAGAAGCTTTCTGAGAAACTGCTCTGTGTTCTGTTAATTCATCTCACAGAGTTACATCTTTCCCTTCAAGAAGCCTTTCGCTAAGGCTGTTCTTGTGGAATTGGCAAAGGGATATTTGGAAGCCCATAGAGGGCTATGGTGAAAAAGGAAATATCTTAGGTACAAAACTGGAAAGAAGCTTTCTGAGAAACTGCTCTGTGTTCTGTTAATTCATCTCACAGAGTTACATCGTTCCCTTCAAGAAGCCTTTCGCTAAGGCTGTTCTTGGGGAATTGGCAAAGGGATATTTGGAAGACCCTAGAGGACTATGGTGAAAAAGGAAATATCTTCCGTTCAAAACTGGAAAGAAGCTTTATGAGAAACTGCTCTGTGTTCTGTTAATTCATCTCACAGAGTTACATCTTTCCCTTCAAGAAGCCTTTCCCTAAGGCTGTTCTTGTGGAATTGGCAAAGGGATATTTGCAAGCCCATAGAGGGCAATGGTGAAAGGAAATATCTTCCGTTCAAAACTGGAAAGAAGCTTTCTGAGAAACTGCTCAGTGTTCTGTTAATTCATCTCACAGAGTTACATCTTTCCCTTCAAGAAGCCTTTCGCTAAGGCTGTTCTTGTGGAATTGGCAAAGGGATATTTGGAAGCCCATAGAGGGCTATGGTGAAAAAGGAAATACCTTCCGTTCAAAACTTGAAAGAAGCTTTCTGAGAAACTGCTCTGTGTTCTGTTAATTCATCTCACACAGTTACATCTTTCCCTTCAACAATCCTTTCGCTAAGGCTGTTCTTGGGAAATTGTCAAAGGGATATTTGGAAGCCCATAGAGGGCTATGGTGAAAAAGGAAATATCTTCCGTTCAAAACTGGAAAGAAGCTTTCTGAGAAACTGCTCTGTGTTCTGTTAATTCATCTCACAGAGTTACATCTTTCCCGTCAAGAAGCCTTTCGCTAAGGCTGTTCTTGTGGAATTGGCAAAGGGATATTTGGAAGCCCATAGAGGGCTATGGTGAAAAAGGAAATATCTTCCGTTCAAAACTGGAAAGAAGCTTTCTGAGAAACTGCTCTGTGTTCTGTTAATTCATCTCACAGAGTTACATCTTTCCCTTCAAGAAGCCTTTCGCTAAGGCTGTTCTTGTGGAATTGGCAAAGGGATATTTGGAACCCCTAGAGGGCTATGGTGAAAAAGGAAATATCTTCCGTTCAAAACTGGAAAGAAGCTTTCTGAGAAACTGGTCTGTGTTCTGTTAATTCATCTCACAGAGTTACATCTTTCCCTTCAAGAAGCCTTTCGCTAAGGCTGTTCTTGTGGAATTGGCAAAGGGATATTTGGAAGCCCATAGAGGGCTATGGTGAAAAAGGAAATATCTTCCGTTCAAAACTGGAAAGAAGCTTTCTGAGAAACTGCTCTGTGTTCTGGTAATTCATCTCACAGAGTTACATCTTTCCCTTCAGGAAGCCTTTCGCTAAGGCTGTTCTTGTGGAATTGGCAAAGGGATATTTGGAAGCCCATAGAGGTCTATGGTGAAAAAGGAAATATCTTCCGTTCAAAACTGGAAAGAAGCTTTCTGAGAAACTGCTCTGTGTTCTGTTAACTCATCTCACAGAGTTACATCTTTCCCTTCAAGAAGCCTTTCGCTAAGGCTGTTCTTGGGGAATTGGCAAAGGGATATTTGGAAGCCCATAGAGGGCTATGGTGAAAAAGGAAGTATCTTCCGTTCAAAACTGGAAAGAAGCTTTCTGAGAAACTGCTCTGTGTTCTCTTAATTCATCTCACAGAGTTTCATCTTTCCCTTCAACAATCCTTTCGCTATGGCTGTTCTTGTAGAATTGGCAAAGGGATATTTGGAAGCCCATAGAGGGCTATGGTGAAAAAGGAAATATCTTCCGTTCAAAACTGGAAAGAAGCTTTCTGAGAAACTGCTCTGTGTTCTGGTAATTCATCTCACAGAGTTACATCTTTCCCTTCAAGAAGCCTTTCGCTAAGGCTGTTCTTGTGGAATTGGCAAAGGGATATTTGGAAGCCCATAGAGGACTATGGTGAAAAAGGAAATATCTTTCGTTAAAAACTGGAAAGAAGCTTTCTGAGAAACTGCTCTGTTCTGTTAACTCATCTCACAGAGTTACATCTTCCCCTTCAAGAAGCCTTTCGCTAAGGCTGTTCTTGTGGAATTGGCAAAGGGATATTTGGAAGCCCATAGAGGGCTATGGTGAAAAAGGAAATATCTTCCGTTCAAAACTGGAAAGAAGCTTTCTGAGAAACTGCTGTGTGTTCTGTTAATTCATCTCACAGAGTTACATCTTTCCCTTCAAGAAGCCTTTCGCTAAGGCTGTTCTTGTGGAATTGGAAAAGGGATATTTGGAAGCCCATAGAGGGCTATGGTGAAAAAGGAAATATCTTCCGTTCAAAACTGGAAAGAAGCTTTCTGAGAAACTGCTCTGTGTTCTGTTAATTCATCTCAAAGAGTTACATCTTATCCTTCAAGAAGCCTTTCGCTAAGGCTGTTCTTGTGGAATTGGCAAAGGGATATTTGGAAGCCCATAGAGGGCTATGGTGAAAAAGGAAATATCTTCCGTTCAAAACTGGAAAGAAGCTTTCTGAGAAACTGCTCTGTGTTCTGTTAATTCATCTCACAGAGTTACATCTTTCCCTTCAAGAAGCCTTTCGCTAAGGCTGTTCTTGTGGAATTGGCAAAGGGATATTTGGAAGCACATAGAGGGCTATGGTGAAAAAGGAAATATCTTCCGTTCAAAACTGGAAAGAAGCTTTCTGAGAAACTGCTGTGTGTTCTGTTAATTCATCTCACAGAGTTACATCTTTCCCTTCAAGAAGCCTTTCGCTAAGGCTGTTCTTGTGGAATTGGCAAAGGGATATTTGGAAGCCCATAGAGGGCTATGGTGAAAAAGGAAATATCTTCCGTTCAAAACTGGAAAGAAGCTTTCTGAGAAACTGCTCTGTGTTCTGTTAATTCATCTCACAGAGTTACATCTTTCCCTTCAAGAAGCCTTTCGCTAAGGCTGTTCTTGTGGAATTGGCAAAGGGATATTTGGAAGCCCATAGAGGGCTATGGTGAAAAAGGAAATATCTTCCGTTCAAAACTGGAAAGAAGCTTTCTGAGAAACTGCTGTGTGTTCTGTTAATTCATCTCACAGAGTTACATCTTTCCCTTCAAGAAGCCTTTCGCTAAGGCTGTTCTTGTGGAATTGGAAAAGGGATATTTGGAAGCCCATAGAGGGCTATGGTGAAAAAGGAAATATCTTCCGTTCAAAACTGGAAAGAAGCTTTCTGAGAAACTGCTCTGTGTTCTGTTAATTCATCTCAAAGAGTTACATCTTATCCTTCAAGAAGCCTTTCGCTAAGGCTGTTCTTGTGGAATTGGCAAAGGGATATTTGGAAGCCCATAGAGGGCTATGGTGAAAAAGGAAATATCTTCCGTTCAAAACTGGAAAGAAGCTTTCTGAGAAACTGCTCTGTGTTCTGTTAATTCATCTCACAGAGTTACATCTTTCCCTTCAACAATCCTTTCGCTAAGGCTGTTCTTGTAGAATTGGCAAAGGGATATTTGGAAGCCCATAGAGGGCTATGGTGAAAAAGGAACTATCTTCCGTTCAAAACTGGAAAGAAGCTTTCTGAGAAACTGCTCTGTGTTCTGGTAATTCATCTCACAGAGTTACATGATTCCCTTCAAGAAGCCTTTTGCTAAGGCTGTTCTTGTGGAATTGGCAAAGGGATAATTGGAAGCCCATAGAGGGCTATGGTGAAAAAGGAAATATCTTCCGTTCAAAAGTGGAAAGAAGCTTTCTGAGAAACTGCTCTGTGTTCTGTTAACTCATCTCACAGAGTTACATCTTTCCCTTCAAGAAGCCTTTCGCTAAGGCTGTTCTGGTGGAATTGGCAAAGGGATATTTGGAAGCCCATAGAGGGCTATGGTGAAAAAGGAAGTATCTTCCGTTCAAAACTGGAAAGAAGCTTTCTGAGAAACTGCTCTGTGTTCTGTTAATTCATCTCACAGAATTACATCTTTCCCTTCAAGAAGCCTTTCGCTAAGGCTGTTCTTGTGGAATTGGCAAAGGGATATTTGGAAGCCCATAGAGGGCTATGGTGAAAAAGGAAATATCTTCCGTTCAAAACTGGAAAGAAGCTTTCTGAGAAACTGCTCTGTGTTCTGTTAATTCATCTCACAGAGTTACATCTTTCCCTTCAAGAAGCCTTTCGCTAAGGCTGTTCTTGTGGAATTGGCAAAGGGATATTTGGAAGCCCATAGAGGGCTATGGTGAAAAAGGAAATATCTTCCGTTCAAAACTGGAAAGAAGCTTTCTGAGAAACTGCTGTGTGTTCTGTTAATTCATCTCACAGAGTTACATCTTTCCCTTCAAGAAGCCTTTCGCTAAGGCTGTTCTTGTGGAATTGGAAAAGGGATATTTGGAAGCCCATAGAGGGCTATGGTGAAAAAGGAAATATCTTCCGTTCAAAACTGGAAAGAAGCTTTCTGAGAAACTGCTCTGTGTTCTGTTAATTCATCTCAAAGAGTTACATCTTATCCTTCAAGAAGCCTTTCGCTAAGGCTGTTCTTGTGGAATTGGCAAAGGGATATTTGGAAGCCCATAGAGGGCTATGGTGAAAAAGGAAATATCTTCCGTTCAAAACTGGAAAGAAGCTTTCTGAGAAACTGCTCTGTGTTCTGTTAATTCATCTCACAGAGTTACATCTTTCCCTTCAACAATCCTTTCGCTAAGGCTGTTCTTGTAGAATTGGCAAAGGGATATCTGGAAGCCCATAGAGGGCTATGGTGAAAAAGGAAATATCTTCCGTTCAAAACTGGAAAGAAGCTTTCTGAGAAACTGCTCTGTGTTCTGGTAATTCATCTCACAGAGTTACATGTTTCCCTTCAAGAAGCCTTTTGCTAAGGCTGTTCTTGTGGAATTGGCAAAGGGATAATTGGAAGCCCATAGAGGGCTATGGTGAAAAAGGAAATATCTTCCGTTCAAAAGTGGAAAGAAGCTTTCTGAGAAACTGCTCTGTGTTCTGTTAACTCATCTCACAGAGTTACATCTTTCCCTTCAAGAAGCCTTTCGCTAAGGCTGTTCTGGTGGAATTGGCAAAGGGATATTTGGAAGCCCATAGAGGGCTATGGTGAAAAAGGAAGTATCTTCCGTTCAAAACTGGAAAGAAGCTTTCTGAGAAACTGCTCTGTGTTCTGTTAATTCATCTCACAGAATTACATCTTTCCCTTCAAGAAGCCTTTCGCTAAGGCTGTTCTTGTGGAATTGGCAAAGGGATATTTGGAAGCCCATAGAGGGCTATGGTGAAAAAGGAAATATCTTCCGTTCAAAACTGGAAAGAAGCTTTCTGAGAAACTGCTCTGTGTTCTGTTAATTCATCTCACAGAGTTACATCTTTCCCTTCAAGAAGCCTTTCGCTAAGGCTGTTCTTGTGGAATTGGCAAAGGGATATTTGGAAGCCCATAGAGGGCTATGGTGAAAAAGGAAATATCTTCCGTTCAAAACTGGAAAGAAGCTTTCTGAGAAACTGCTGTGTGTTCTGTTAATTCATCTCACAGAGTTACATCTTTCCCTTCAAGAAGCCTTTCGCTAAGGCTGTTCTTGTGGAATTGGCAAAGGGATATTTGGAAGCCCATAGAGGGCTATGGTGAAAAAGGAAATATCTTCCGTTCAAAACTGGAAAGAAGCTTTCTGAGAAACTGCTCTGTGTTCTGTTAATTCATCTCACAGAGTTACATCTTTCCCTTCAAGAAGCCTTTCGCTAAGGCTGTTCTTGTGGAATTGGCAAAGGGATATTTGGAAGCCCATAGAGGGCTATGGTGAAAAAGGAAATATCTTCCGTTCAAAACTGGAAAGAAGCTTTCTGAGAAACTGCTGTGTGTTCTGTTAATTCATCTCACAGAGTTACATCTTTCCCTTCAAGAAGCCTTTCGCTAAGGCTGTTCTTGTGGAATTGGAAAAGGGATATTTGGAAGCCCATAGAGGGCTATGGTGAAAAAGGAAATATCTTCCGTTCAAAACTGGAAAGAAGCTTTCTGAGAAACTGCTCTGTGTTCTGTTAATTCATCTCAAAGAGTTACATCTTATCCTTCAAGAAGCCTTTCGCTAAGGCTGTTCTTGTGGAATTGGCAAAGGGATATTTGGAAGCCCATAGAGGGCTATGGTGAAAAAGGAAATATCTTCCGTTCAAAACTGGAAAGAAGCTTTCTGAGAAACTGCTCTGTGTTCTGTTAATTCATCTCACAGAGTTACATCTTTCCCTTCAACAATCCTTTCGCTAAGGCTGTTCTTGTAGAATTGGCAAAGGGATATTTGGAAGACCATAGAGGGCTATGGTGAAAAAGGAAATATCTTCCGTTCAAAACTGGAAAGAAGCTTTCTGAGAAACTGCTCTGTGTTCTGGTAATTCATCTCACAGAGTTACATGTTTCCCTTCAAGAAGCCTTTTGCTAAGGCTGTTCTTGTGGAATTGGCAAAGGGATAATTGGAAGCCCATAGAGGGCTATGGTGAAAAAGGAAATATCTTCCGTTCAAAAGTGGAAAGAAGCTTTCTGAGAAACTGCTCTGTGTTCTGTTAACTCATCTCACAGAGTTACATCTTTCCCTTCAAGAAGCCTTTCGCTAAGGCTGTTCTGGTGGAATTGGCAAAGGGATATTTGGAAGCCCATAGAGGGCTATGGTGAAAAAGGAAGTATCTTCCGTTCAAAACTGGAAAGAAGCTTTCTGAGAAACTGCTCTGTGTTCTGTTAATTCATCTCACAGAATTACATCTTTCCCTTCAAGAAGCCTTTCGCTAAGGCTGTTCTTGTGGAATTGGCAAAGGGATATTTGGAAGCCCATAGAGGGCTATGGTGAAAAAGGAAATATCTTCCGTTCAAAACTGGAAAGAAGCTTTCTGAGAAACTGCTCTGTGTTCTGTTAATTCATCTCACAGAGTTACATCTTTCCCTTCAAGAAGCCTTTCGCTAAGGCTGTTCTTGTGGAATTGGCAAAGGGATATTTGGAAGCCCATAGAGGGCTATGGTGAAAAAGGAAATATCTTCCGTTCAAAACTGGAAAGAAGCTTTCTGAGAAACTGCTGTGTGTTCTGTTAATTCATCTCACAGAGTTACATCTTTCCCTTCAAGAAGCCTTTCACTAAGGCTGTTCTTGTGGAATTGGCAAAGGGATATTTGGAAGCCCATAGAGGGCTATGGTGAAAAAGGAAATATCTTCGGTTCAAAACTGGAAAGAAGCTTTCTAAGAAACTGCTCTGTGTTCTGTTAATTCATCTCACAGAGTTACATCTTTCCCTTCAAGAAGCCTTTCGCTAAGGCTGTTCTTGTGGAATTGGCAAAGGGATATTTGGAAGCCCATAGAGGGCTATGGTGAAAAAGGAAATATCTTCCGTTCAAAACTGGAAAGAAGCTTTCTGAGAAACTGCTGTGTGTTCTGTTAATTCATCTCACAGAGTTACATCTTTCCCTTCAAGAAGCCTTTCGCTAAGGCTGTTCTTGTGGAATTGGAAAAGGGATATTTGGAAGCCCATAGAGGGCTATGGTGAAAAAGGAAATATCTTCCGTTCAAAACTGGAAAGAAGCTTTCTGAGAAACTGCTCTGTGTTCTGTTAATTCATCTCAAAGAGTTACATCTTATCCTTCAAGAAGCCTTTCGCTAAGGCTGTTCTTGTGGAATTGGCAAAGGGATATTTGGAAGCCCATAGAGGGCTATGGTGAAAAAGGAAATATCTTCCGTTCAAAACTGGAAAGAAGCTTTCTGAGAAACTGCTCTGTGTTCTGTTAATTCATCTCACAGAGTTACATCTTTCCCTTCAACAATCCTTTCGCTAAGGCTGTTCTTGTAGAATTGGCAAAGGGATATTTGGAAGCCCATAGAGGGCTATGGTGAAAAAGGAACTATCTTCCGTTCAAAACTGGAAAGAAGCTTTCTGAGAAACTGCTCTGTGTTCTGGTAATTCATCTCACAGAGTTACATGATTCCCTTCAAGAAGCCTTTTGCTAAGGCTGTTCTTGTGGAATTGGCAAAGGGATAATTGGAAGCCCATAGAGGGCTATGGTGAAAAAGGAAATATCTTCCGTTCAAAAGTGGAAAGAAGCTTTCTGAGAAACTGCTCTGTGTTCTGTTAACTCATCTCACAGAGTTACATCTTTCCCTTCAAGAAGCCTTTCGCTAAGGCTGTTCTGGTGGAATTGGCAAAGGGATATTTGGAAGCCCATAGAGGGCTATGGTGAAAAAGGAAGTATCTTCCGTTCAAAACTGGAAAGAAGCTTTCTGAGAAACTGCTCTGTGTTCTGTTAATTCATCTCACAGAATTACATCTTTCCCTTCAAGAAGCCTTTCGCTAAGGCTGTTCTTGTGGAATTGGCAAAGGGATATTTGGAAGCCCATAGAGGGCTATGGTGAAAAAGGAAATATCTTCCGTTCAAAACTGGAAAGAAGCTTTCTGAGAAACTGCTCTGTGTTCTGTTAATTCATCTCACAGAGTTACATCTTTCCCTTCAAGAAGCCTTTCGCTAAGGCTGTTCTTGTGGAATTGGCAAAGGGATATTTGGAAGCCCATAGAGGGCTATGGTGAAAAAGGAAATATCTTCCGTTCAAAACTGGAAAGAAGCTTTCTGAGAAACTGCTGTGTGTTCTGTTAATTCATCTCACAGAGTTACATCTTTCCCTTCAAGAAGCCTTTCGCTAAGGCTGTTCTTGTGGAATTGGAAAAGGGATATTTGGAAGCCCATAGAGGGCTATGGTGAAAAAGGAAATATCTTCCGTTCAAAACTGGAAAGAAGCTTTCTGAGAAACTGCTCTGTGTTCTGTTAATTCATCTCAAAGAGTTACATCTTATCCTTCAAGAAGCCTTTCGCTAAGGCTGTTCTTGTGGAATTGGCAAAGGGATATTTGGAAGCCCATAGAGGGCTATGGTGAAAAAGGAAATATCTTCCGTTCAAAACTGGAAAGAAGCTTTCTGAGAAACTGCTCTGTGTTCTGTTAATTCATCTCACAGAGTTACATCTTTCCCTTCAACAATCCTTTCGCTAAGGCTGTTCTTGTAGAATTGGCAAAGGGATATTTGGAAGCCCATAGAGGGCTATGGTGAAAAAGGAAATATCTTCCGTTCAAAACTGGAAAGAAGCTTTCTGAGAAACTGCTCTGTGTTCTGGTAATTCATCTCACAGAGTTACATGTTTCCCTTCAAGAAGCCTTTTGCTAAGGCTGTTCTTGTGGAATTGGCAAAGGGATAATTGGAAGCCCATAGAGGGCTATGGTGAAAAAGGAAATATCTTCCGTTCAAAAGTGGAAAGAAGCTTTCTGAGAAACTGCTCTGTGTTCTGTTAACTCATCTCACAGAGTTACATCTTTCCCTTCAAGAAGCCTTTCGCTAAGGCTGTTCTGGTGGAATTGGCAAAGGGATATTTGGAAGCCCATAGAGGGCTATGGTGAAAAAGGAAGTATCTTCCGTTCAAAACTGGAAAGAAGCTTTCTGAGAAACTGCTCTGTGTTCTGTTAATTCATCTCACAGAATTACATCTTTCCCTTCAAGAAGCCTTTCGCTAAGGCTGTTCTTGTGGAATTGGCAAAGGGATATTTGGAAGCCCATAGAGGGCTATGGTGAAAAAGGAAATATCTTCCGTTCAAAACTGGAAAGAAGCTTTCTGAGAAACTGCTCTGTGTTCTGTTAATTCATCTCACAGAGTTACATCTTTCCCTTCAAGAAGCCTTTCGCTAAGGCTGTTCTTGTGGAATTGGCAAAGGGATATTTGGAAGCACATAGAGGGCTATGGTGAAAAAGGAAATATCTTCCGTTCAAAACTGGAAAGAAGCTTTCTGAGAAACTGCTGTGTGTTCTGTTAATTCATCTCACAGAGTTACATCTTTCCCTTCAAGAAGCCTTTCGCTAAGGCTGTTCTTGTGGAATTGGCAAAGGGATATTTGGAAGCCCATAGAGGGCTATGGTGAAAAAGGAAATATCTTCCGTTCAAAACTGGAAAGAAGCTTTCTGAGAAACTGCTCTGTGTTCTGTTAATTCATCTCACAGAGTTACATCTTTCCCTTCAAGAAGCCTTTCGCTAAGGCTGTTCTTGTGGAATTGGCAAAGGGATATTTGGAAGCCCATAGAGGGCTATGGTGAAAAAGGAAATATCTTCCGTTCAAAACTGGAAAGAAGCTTTCTGAGAAACTGCTGTGTGTTCTGTTAATTCATCTCACAGAGTTACATCTTTCCCTTCAAGAAGCCTTTCGCTAAGGCTGTTCTTGTGGAATTGGAAAAGGGATATTTGGAAGCCCATAGAGGGCTATGGTGAAAAAGGAAATATCTTCCGTTCAAAACTGGAAAGAAGCTTTCTGAGAAACTGCTCTGTGTTCTGTTAATTCATCTCAAAGAGTTACATCTTATCCTTCAAGAAGCCTTTCGCTAAGGCTGTTCTTGTGGAATTGGCAAAGGGATATTTGGAAGCCCATAGAGGGCTATGGTGAAAAAGGAAATATCTTCCGTTCAAAACTGGAAAGAAGCTTTCTGAGAAACTGCTCTGTGTTCTGTTAATTCATCTCACAGAGTTACATCTTTCCCTTCAACAATCCTTTCGCTAAGGCTGTTCTTGTAGAATTGGCAAAGGGATATTTGGAAGACCATAGAGGGCTATGGTGAAAAAGGAAATATCTTCCGTTCAAAACTGGAAAGAAGCTTTCTGAGAAACTGCTCTGTGTTCTGGTAATTCATCTCACAGAGTTACATGTTTCCCTTCAAGAAGCCTTTTGCTAAGGCTGTTCTTGTGGAATTGGCAAAGGGATAATTGGAAGCCCATAGAGGGCTATGGTGAAAAAGGAAATATCTTCCGTTCAAAAGTGGAAAGAAGCTTTCTGAGAAACTGCTCTGTGTTCTGTTAACTCATCTCACAGAGTTACATCTTTCCCTTCAAGAAGCCTTTCGCTAAGGCTGTTCTGGTGGAATTGGCAAAGGGATATTTGGAAGCCCATAGAGGGCTATGGTGAAAAAGGAAGTATCTTCCGTTCAAAACTGGAAAGAAGCTTTCTGAGAAACTGCTCTGTGTTCTGTTAATTCATCTCACAGAATTACATCTTTCCCTTCAAGAAGCCTTTCGCTAAGGCTGTTCTTGTGGAATTGGCAAAGGGATATTTGGAAGCCCATAGAGGGCTATGGTGAAAAAGGAAATATCTTCCGTTCAAAACTGGAAAGAAGCTTTCTGAGAAACTGCTCTGTGTTCTGTTAATTCATCTCACAGAGTTACATCTTTCCCTTCAAGAAGCCTTTCGCTAAGGCTGTTCTTGTGGAATTGGCAAAGGGATATTTGGAAGCCCATAGAGGGCTATGGTGAAAAAGGAAATATCTTCCGTTCAAAACTGGAAAGAAGCTTTCTGAGAAACTGCTGTGTGTTCTGTTAATTCATCTCACAGAGTTACATCTTTCCCTTCAAGAAGCCTTTCACTAAGGCTGTTCTTGTGGAATTGGCAAAGGGATATTTGGAAGCCCATAGAGGGCTATGGTGAAAAAGGAAATATCTTCGGTTCAAAACTGGAAAGAAGCTTTCTAAGAAACTGCTCTGTGTTCTGTTAATTCATCTCACAGAGTTACATCTTTCCCTTCAAGAAGCCTTTCGCTAAGGCTGTTCTTGTGGAATTGGCAAAGGGATATTTGGAAGCCCATAGAGGGCTATGGTGAAAAAGGAAATATCTTCCGTTCAAAACTGGAAAGAAGCTTTCTGAGAAACTGCTCTGTGTTCTGTTAATTCATCTCAAAGAGTTTCATCTTATCCTTCAAGAAGCCTTTCGCTAAGGCTGTTCTTGTGGAATTGGCAAAGGGATATTTGGAAGCCCATAGAGGGCTATGGTGAAAAAGGAAATATCTTCCGTTCAAAACTGGAAAGAAGCCTTCTGAGAAACTGCTCTGTGTTGTGTTAATTCATCTCACACAGTTACATCTTTCCCTTCAACAATCCTTTCGCTAAGGCTGTTCTTGTAGAATTCGAAAAGGGATATTTGGAAGCCCATAGAGGGCTATGGTGAAAAAGGAAATATCTTCCGTTCAAAACTGGAAAGAAGCTTTCTGAGAAACTGCTCTGTGTTCCGTTAATTCATCTCACAGAGTTACATCTTTCCCTTCAAGAAGCCTTTCGCTAAGGCTGTTCTTGTGGAATTGGCAAAGGGATATTTGGAAGCCCATAGAGGGCTATGGTGAAAAAGGAAATATCTTCCGTTCAAAACTGGAAAGAAGCTTTCTGAGAAACTGCTGTGTGTTCTGTTAATTCATCTCACAGAGTTACATCTTTCCCTTCAAGAAGCCTTTCGCTAAGGCTGTTCTTGTGGAATTGGAAAAGGGATATTTGGAAGCCCATAGAGGGCTATGGTGAAAAAGGAAATATCTTCCGTTCAAAACTGGAAAGAAGCTTTCTGAGAAACTGCTCTGTGTTCTGTTAATTCATCTCACAGAGTTACATCTTTCCCTTCAAGAAGCCTTTCACTAAGGCTGTTCTTGTGGAATTGGCAAAGGGATATTTGGAAGCCCATAGAGGGCTATGGTGAAAAAGGAAATATCTTCCGTTCAAAACTGGAAAGAAGCTTTCTGAGAAACTGCTCTGTGTTCTGTTAATTCATCTCACAGAGTTACATCTTTCCCTTCAAGAAGCTTTTCGCTAATGCTGTTCTTGTGGAATTGGCAAAGGGATATTTGGAACCCCTAGAGGGCTATGGTGAAAAAGGAAATATCTTCCGTTCAAAACTGGAAACAAGCTTTCTGAGAAACTGGTCTGTGTTCTGTTAATTCATCTCACAGAGTTACATCTTTCCCTTCAAGAAGCCTTTCGCTAAGGCTGTTCTTGTGGAATTGGCAAAGGGATATTTGGAAGCCCATAGAGGGCTATGGTGAAAAAGGAAATATCTTCCGTTCAAAACTGGAAAGAAGCTTTCTGAGAAACTGCTCTGTGTTCTGGTAATTCATCTCACAGAGTTACATCTTTCCCTTCAGGAAGCCTTTCGCTAAGGCTGTTCTTGTGGAATTGGCAAAGGGATATTTGGAAGCCCATAGAGGTCTATGGTGAAAAAGGAAATATCTTCCGTTCAAAACTGGAAAGAAGCTTTCTGAGAAACTGCTCTGTGTTCTGTTAACTCATCTCACAGAGTTACATCTTTCCCTTCAAGAAGCCTTTCGCTAAGGCTGTTCTTGTGGAATTGGAAAAGGGATATTTGGAAGCCCATAGAGGGCTATGGTGAAAAAGGAAATATCTTCCGTTCAAAACTGGAAAGAAGCTTTCTGAGAAACTGCTCTGTGTTCTGTTAATTCATCTCACACAGTTACATCTTTCCCTTCAACAATCCTTTCGCTAAGGCTGTTCTTGGGAAATTGTCAAAGGGATATTTGGAAGCCCATAGAGGGCTATGGTGAAAAAGGAAATATCTTCCGTTCAAAACTGGAAAGAAGCTTTCTGAGAAACTGCTCTGTGTTCCCTTAATTCATCTCACAGAGTTACATCGTTCCCTTCAAGAAGCCTTTCGCTAAGGCTGTTCTTGTGCAGTTGGCAAAGGGATATTTGGAAGCCCATAGAGGGCTATGGTGAAAAAGGAAATATCTTCCGTTCAAAACTGGAAAGAAGCTTTCTGAGAAACTGCTCTGTGTTCTGTTAATTCATCTCACAGAGTTACATCTTTCCCTTCAAGAAGCCTTTCGCTAAGGCTGTTCTTGTGGAATTGGCAAAGGGATATTTGGAAGCCCATAGAGGGCTATGGTGAAAAAGGAAATATCTTCCGTTCAAAACTGGAAAGAAGCTTTCTGAGAAACTGCTCCGTGTTCTGTTAATTCATCTCACAGAGTTACATCTTTCCCTTCAAGAAGCCTTTCGCTAAGGCTGTTCTTGTGGAATTGGCAAAGGGATATTTGGAAGCCCATAGAGGGCTATGGTGAAAAAGGAAATATCTTCCGTTCAAAACTGGGAAGAAGCTTTCTGAGAAACTGCTCTGTGTTCTGTTAATTCATCTCACAGAGTTGCATCTTATCCTTCAAGAAGCCTTTCGCTAAGGCTGTTCTTGTGGAATTGGCAAAGGGATATTTGGAAGCCCATAGAGGGCTATGGTGAAAAAGGAAATATCTTCCGTTCAAAACTGGAAAGAAGCTTTCTGAGAAACTGCTCTGTGTTCTGTTAATTCATCTCACACAATTACATCTTTCCCTTCAACAATCCTTTCGCTAAGGCTGTTCTTGTAGAATTCGCAAAGGGATATTTAGAAGCCCATAGAGGGCTATGGTGAAAAAGGAAATATCTTCCGTTCAAAACTGGAAAGAAGCTTTCTGAGAAACTGCTCTGTGTTCTGTTAATTCATCTCACAGAGTTGCATCTTTCCCTTCAAGAAGCCTTTCGCTAAGGCTGTTCTTTTGGAATTGGCAAAGGGATATTTGGAAGCCCATAGAGGGCTATGGTGAAAAAGGAAATATCTTCCGTTCAAAACTGGAAAGAAGCTTTCTGAGAAACTGCTCTGTGTTCTGGTAATTCTTCTCACAGAGTTACATCTTTCCCTTCAAGAAGCCTTTCGCTAAGGCTGTTCTTGTGGAATTGGCAAAGGGATATTTGCAAGCCCATAGAGGGCTATGGTGAAAAAGGAAATATCTTCCGTTCAAAACTGGAAAGAAGCTTTCTGAGAAACTGCTCTGTGTTCTGTTAATTCATCTCACAGAGTTACATCTTTCCCTTCAAGAAGACTTTCGCTAAGGCTGTTCTTGTGGAATTGGCAAAGGGATATTTGGAAGCCCATAGAGGGCTATGGTGAAAAAGGAAATATCTTCCTTTCAAAACTGGAAAGAAGCTTTCTGAGAAACCGCTCTGTGTTCTGTTAATTCATCTCTCAGAGTTGCATCTTATCCTTCAAGAAGCCTTTCGCTAAGGCTGTTCTTGTGGAATTGGCAAAGGGATATTTGGAAGCCCATAGAGGGCTATGGTGAAAAAGGAAATATCTTCCGTTCAAAACTGGAAAGAAGCTTTCTGAGAAACTGCTCAGTGTTCTGTTAATTCATCTCACAGAGTTACATCTTTCCCTTCAAGAAGCCTTTCGCTAAGGCTGTTCTTGTGGAATTGGCAAAGGGATATTTGGAAGCCCATAGTGGGCTATGGTGAAAAAGGAAATATCTTCCGTTCAAAACTGGAAAGAAGCTTTCTGAGAAACTGCTCTGTGTTCTGTTAACTCATCTCACAGAGTTACATCTTTCCCTTCAAGAAGCCTTTCGCTAAGGCTGTTCTTGTGGAATTGGCAAAGGGATATTTGGAAGCCCATAGAGGGCTATGGTGAAAAAGGAAATATCTTCCGTTCAAAACTGGAAAGAAGCTTTCTGAGAAACTGCTCTGTGTTCTGTTAATTCATCTCACAGAGTTACATCTTTCCCTTCAAGAAGCCTTTCGCTAAGGCTGTTCTTGGGGAATTGGCAAAGGGATATTTGGAAGCCCATAGAGGGCTATGGTGAAAAAGGAAATATCTTCCGTTCAAAACTGGAAAGAAGCTTTCTGAGAAACTGCTCTGTGTTCTCTTAATTCATCTCACAGAGTTTCATCTTTCCCTTCAACAATCCTTTCGCTATGGCTGTTCTTGTAGAATTGGCAAAGGGATATTTGGAAGCCCATAGAGGGCTATGGTGAAAAAGGAAATATCTTCCGTTCAAAACTGGAAAGAAGCTTTCTGAGAAACTGCTCTGTGTTCTGGTAATTCATCTCACAGAGTTACATCTTTCCCTTCAAGAAGCCTTTCGCTAAGGCTGTTCTTGTGGAATTGGCAAAGGGATATTTGGAAGCCCATAGAGGACTATGGTGAAAAAGGAAATATCTTTCGTTAAAAACTGGAAAGAAGCTTTCTGAGAAACTGCTCTGTTCTGTTAACTCATCTCACAGAGTTACATCTTCCCCTTCAAGAAGCCTTTCGCTAAGGCTGTTCTTGTGGAATTGGCAAAGGGATATTTGGAAGCCCATAGAGGGCTATGGTGAAAAAGGAAATATCTTCCGTTCAAAACTGGAAAGAAGCTTTCTGAGAAACTGCTCTGTGTTCTGTTAATTCATCTCACAGAGTTACATCTTTCCCTTCAAGAAGCCTTTCGCTAAGGCTGTTTTTGTGGAATTGGCAAAGGGATATTTGGAAGCCCATAGAGGGCTATGGTGAAAAAGGAATTATCTTCCGTTCAAAACTGGAAAGAAGCTTTCTGAGAAACTGCTCCGTGTTCTGTTAATTCATCTCACAGAGTTACATCTTTCCCTTCAAGAAGCCTTTCGCTAAGGCTGTTCTTGTGGAATTGGCAAAGGGATATTTGGAAGCCCATAGAGGGCTATGGTGAAAAAGGAAATATCTTCCGTTCAAAACTGGAAAGAAGCTTTCTGAGAAACTGCTCTGTGTTCTGTTAATTCATCTCACAGAGTTACATCTTTCCCTTCAAGAAGCCTTTCGCTAAGGCTGTTCTTGTGGAATTGGCAAAGGGATATTTGGAAGCCCATAGAGGGCTATGGTGAAAAAGGAAATATCTTCCGTTCAAAACTGGAAAGAAGCTTTCTGAGAAACTGCTGTGTGTTCTGTTAATTCATCTCACAGAGTTACATCTTTCCCTTCAAGAAGCCTTTCGCTAAGGCTGTTCTTGTGGAATTGGAAAAGGGATATTTGGAAGCCCATAGAGGGCTATGGTGAAAAAGGAAATATCTTCCGTTCAAAACTGGAAAGAAGCTTTCTGAGAAACTGCTCTGTGTTCTGTTAATTCATCTCAAAGAGTTACATCTTATCCTTCAAGAAGCCTTTCGCTAAGGCTGTTCTTGTGGAATTGGCAAAGGGATATTTGGAAGCCCATAGAGGGCTATGGTGAAAAAGGAAATATCTTCCGTTCAAAACTGGAAAGAAGCTTTCTGAGAAACTGCTCTGTGTTCTGGTAATTCATCTCACAGAGTTACATGTTTCCCTTCAAGAAGCCTTTTGCTAAGGCTGTTCTTGTGGAATTGGCAAAGGGATAATTGGAAGCCCATAGAGGGCTATGGTGAAAAAGGAAATATCTTCCGTTCAAAAGTGGAAAGAAGCTTTCTGAGAAACTGCTCTGTGTTCTGTTAACTCATCTCACAGAGTTACATCTTTCCCTTCAAGAAGCCTTTCGCTAAGGCTGTTCTGGTGGAATTGGCAAAGGGATATTTGGAAGCCCATAGAGGGCTATGGTGAAAAAGGAAGTATCTTCCGTTCAAAACTGGAAAGAAGCTTTCTGAGAAACTGCTCTGTGTTCTGTTAATTCATCTCACAGAATTACATCTTTCCCTTCAAGAAGCCTTTCGCTAAGGCTGTTCTTGTGGAATTGGCAAAGGGATATTTGGAAGCCCATAGAGGGCTATGGTGAAAAAGGAAATATCTTCCGTTCAAAACTGGAAAGAAGCTTTCTGAGAAACTGCTCTGTGTTCTGTTAATTCATCTCACAGAGTTACATCTTTCCCTTCAAGAAGCCTTTCGCTAAGGCTGTTCTTGTGGAATTGGCAAAGGGATATTTGGAAGCACATAGAGGGCTATGGTGAAAAAGGAAATATCTTCCGTTCAAAACTGGAAAGAAGCTTTCTGAGAAACTGCTGTGTGTTCTGTTAATTCATCTCACAGAGTTACATCTTTCCCTTCAAGAAGCCTTTCGCTAAGGCTGTTCTTGTGGAATTGGCAAAGGGATATTTGGAAGCCCATAGAGGGCTATGGTGAAAAAGGAAATATCTTCCGTTCAAAACTGGAAAGAAGCTTTCTGAGAAACTGCTCTGTGTTCTGTTAATTCATCTCACAGAGTTACATCTTTCCCTTCAAGAAGCCTTTCGCTAAGGCTGTTCTTGTGGAATTGGCAAAGGGATATTTGGAAGCCCATAGAGGGCTATGGTGAAAAAGGAAATATCTTCCGTTCAAAACTGGAAAGAAGCTTTCTGAGAAACTGCTGTGTGTTCTGTTAATTCATCTCACAGAGTTACATCTTTCCCTTCAAGAAGCCTTTCGCTAAGGCTGTTCTTGTGGAATTGGAAAAGGGATATTTGGAAGCCCATAGAGGGCTATGGTGAAAAAGGAAATATCTTCCGTTCAAAACTGGAAAGAAGCTTTCTGAGAAACTGCTCTGTGTTCTGTTAATTCATCTCAAAGAGTTACATCTTATCCTTCAAGAAGCCTTTCGCTAAGGCTGTTCTTGTGGAATTGGCAAAGGGATATTTGGAAGCCCATAGAGGGCTATGGTGAAAAAGGAAATATCTTCCGTTCAAAACTGGAAAGAAGCTTTCTGAGAAACTGCTCTGTGTTCTGTTAATTCATCTCACAGAGTTACATCTTTCCCTTCAACAATCCTTTCGCTAAGGCTGTTCTTGTAGAATTGGCAAAGGGATATTTGGAAGCCCATAGAGGGCTATGGTGAAAAAGGAACTATCTTCCGTTCAAAACTGGAAAGAAGCTTTCTGAGAAACTGCTCTGTGTTCTGGTAATTCATCTCACAGAGTTACATGTTTCCCTTCAAGAAGCCTTTTGCTAAGGCTGTTCTTGTGGAATTGGCAAAGGGATAATTGGAAGCCCATAGAGGGCTATGGTGAAAAAGGAAATATCTTCCGTTCAAAAGTGGAAAGAAGCTTTCTGAGAAACTGCTCTGTGTTCTGTTAACTCATCTCACAGAGTTACATCTTTCCCTTCAAGAAGCCTTTCGCTAAGGCTGTTCTGGTGGAATTGGCAAAGGGATATTTGGAAGCCCATAGAGGGCTATGGTGAAAAAGGAAGTATCTTCCGTTCAAAACTGGAAAGAAGCTTTCTGAGAAACTGCTCTGTGTTCTGTTAATTCATCTCACAGAATTACATCTTTCCCTTCAAGAAGCCTTTCGCTAAGGCTGTTCTTGTGGAATTGGCAAAGGGATATTTGGAAGCCCATAGAGGGCTATGGTGAAAAAGGAAATATCTTCCGTTCAAAACTGGAAAGAAGCTTTCTGAGAAACTGCTCTGTGTTCTGTTAATTCATCTCACAGAGTTACATCTTTCCCTTCAAGAAGCCTTTCGCTAAGGCTGTTCTTGTGGAATTGGCAAAGGGATATTTGGAAGCCCATAGAGGGCTATGGTGAAAAAGGAAATATCTTCCGTTCAAAACTGGAAAGAAGCTTTCTGAGAAACTGCTGTGTGTTCTGTTAATTCATCTCACAGAGTTACATCTTTCCCTTCAAGAAGCCTTTCGCTAAGGCTGTTCTTGTGGAATTGGAAAAGGGATATTTGGAAGCCCATAGAGGGCTATGGTGAAAAAGGAAATATCTTCCGTTCAAAACTGGAAAGAAGCTTTCTGAGAAACTGCTCTGTGTTCTGTTAATTCATCTCAAAGAGTTACATCTTATCCTTCAAGAAGCCTTTCGCTAAGGCTGTTCTTGTGGAATTGGCAAAGGGATATTTGGAAGCCCATAGAGGGCTATGGTGAAAAAGGAAATATCTTCCGTTCAAAACTGGAAAGAAGCTTTCTGAGAAACTGCTCTGTGTTCTGTTAATTCATCTCACAGAGTTACATCTTTCCCTTCAACAATCCTTTCGCTAAGGCTGTTCTTGTAGAATTGGCAAAGGGATATTTGGAAGCCCATAGAGGGCTATGGTGAAAAAGGAAATATCTTCCGTTCAAAACTGGAAAGAAGCTTTCTGAGAAACTGCTCTGTGTTCTGGTAATTCATCTCACAGAGTTACATGTTTCCCTTCAAGAAGCCTTTTGCTAAGGCTGTTCTTGTGGAATTGGCAAAGGGATAATTGGAAGCCCATAGAGGGCTATGGTGAAAAAGGAAATATCTTCCGTTCAAAAGTGGAAAGAAGCTTTCTGAGAAACTGCTCTGTGTTCTGTTAACTCATCTCACAGAGTTACATCTTTCCCTTCAAGAAGCCTTTCGCTAAGGCTGTTCTGGTGGAATTGGCAAAGGGATATTTGGAAGCCCTTAGAGGGCTATGGTGAAAAAGGAAGTATCTTCCGTTCAAAACTGGAAAGAAGCTTTCTGAGAAACTGCTCTGTGTTCTGTTAATTCATCTCACAGAATTACATCTTTCCCTTCAAGAAGCCTTTCGCTAAGGCTGTTCTTGTGGAATTGGCAAAGGGATATTTGGAAGCCCATAGAGGGCTATGGTGAAAAAGGAAATATCTTCCGTTCAAAACTGGAAAGAAGCTTTCTGAGAAACTGCTCTGTGTTCTGTTAATTCATCTCACAGAGTTACATCTTTCCCTTCAAGAAGCCTTTCGCTAAGGCTGTTCTTGTGGAATTGGCAAAGGGATATTTGGAAGCACATAGAGGGCTATGGTGAAAAAGGAAATATCTTCCGTTCAAAACTGGAAAGAAGCTTTCTGAGAAACTGCTGTGTGTTCTGTTAATTCATCTCACAGAGTTACATCTTTCCCTTCAAGAAGCCTTTCGCTAAGGCTGTTCTTGTGGAATTGGCAAAGGGATATTTGGAAGCCCATAGAGGGCTATGGTGAAAAAGGAAATATCTTCCGTTCAAAACTGGAAAGAAGCTTTCTGAGAAACTGCTCTGTGTTCTGTTAATTCATCTCACAGAGTTACATCTTTCCCTTCAAGAAGCCTTTCGCTAAGGCTGTTCTTGTGGAATTGGCAAAGGGATATTTGGAAGCCCATAGAGGGCTATGGTGAAAAAGGAAATATCTTCCGTTCAAAACTGGAAAGAAGCTTTCTGAGAAACTGCTGTGTGTTCTGTTAATTCATCTCACAGAGTTACATCTTTCCCTTCAAGAAGCCTTTCTCTAAGGCTGTTCTTGTGGAATTGGAAAAGGGATATTTGGAAGCCCATAGAGGGCTATGGTGAAAAAGGAAATATCTTCCGTTCAAAACTGGAAAGAAGCTTTCTGAGAAACTGCTCTGTGTTCTGTTAATTCATCTCAAAGAGTTACATCTTATCCTTCAAGAAGCCTTTCGCTAAGGCTGTTCTTGTGGAATTGGCAAAGGGATATTTGGAAGCCCATAGAGGGCTATGGTGAAAAAGGAAATATCTTCCGTTCAAAACTGGAAAGAAGCTTTCTGAGAAACTGCTCTGTGTTCTGTTAATTCATCTCACAGAGTTACATCTTTCCCTTCAACAATCCTTTCGCTAAGGCTGTTCTTGTAGAATTGGCAAAGGGATATTTGGAAGCCCATAGAGGGCTATGGTGAAAAAGGAAATATCTTCCGTTCAAAACTGGAAAGAAGCTTTCTGAGAAACTGCTCTGTGTTCTGGTAATTCATCTCACAGAGTTACATGTTTCCCTTCAAGAAGCCTTTTGCTAAGGCTGTTCTTGTGGAATTGGCAAAGGGATAATTGGAAGCCCATAGAGGGCTATGGTGAAAAAGGAAATATCTTCCGTTCAAAAGTGGAAAGAAGCTTTCTGAGAAACTGCTCTGTGTTCTGTTAACTCATCTCACAGAGTTACATCTTTCCCTTCAAGAAGCCTTTCGCTAAGGCTGTTCTGGTGGAATTGGCAAAGGGATATTTGGAAGCCCATAGAGGGCTATGGTGAAAAAGGAAGTATCTTCCGTTCAAAACTGGAAAGAAGCTTTCTGAGAAACTGCTCTGTGTTCTGTTAATTCATCTCACAGAATTACATCTTTCCCTTCAAGAAGCCTTTCGCTAAGGCTGTTCTTGTGGAATTGGCAAAGGGATATTTGGAAGCCCATAGAGGGCTATGGTGAAAAAGGAAATATCTTCCGTTCAAAACTGGAAAGAAGCTTTCTGAGAAACTGCTCTGTGTTCTGTTAATTCATCTCACAGAGTTACATCTTTCCCTTCAAGAAGCCTTTCGCTAAGGCTGTTCTTGTGGAATTGGCAAAGGGATATTTGGAAGCCCATAGAGGGCTATGGTGAAAAAGGAAATATCTTCCGTTCAAAACTGGAAAGAAGCTTTCTGAGAAACTGCTGTGTGTTCTGTTAATTCATCTCACAGAGTTACATCTTTCCCTTCAAGAAGCCTTTCACTAAGGCTGTTCTTGTGGAATTGGCAAAGGGATATTTGGAAGCCCATAGAGGGCTATGGTGAAAAAGGAAATATCTTCGGTTCAAAACTGGAAAGAAGCTTTCTAAGAAACTGCTCTGTGTTCTGTTAATTCATCTCACAGAGTTACATCTTTCGCTTCAACAAGCCTTTCGCTAAGGCTGTTCTTGTGGAATTGGCAAAGGGATATTTGGAAGCCCATAGAGGGCTATGGTGAAAAAGGAAATATCTTCCGTTCAAAACTGGAAAGAAGCTTTCTGAGAAACTGCTCTGTGTTCTGTTAATTCATCTCACAGAGTTACATCTTTCCCTTCAAGAAGCCTTTCGCTAAGGCTGTTCTTGTGGAATAGGCAAAGGGATATTTGGAAGCCCATAGAAGGCTACGGTGAAAAAGGAAATATCTTCCGTTCAAAACTGGCAAGAAGCTTTCTGAGAAACTGCTCTGTGTTCTGTTAATTCATCTCACAGAGTTACATCTTTCCCTTCAAGAAGCCTTTCGCTAAGGCTTTTCTTGTGGAATTGGCAAATGGATATTTGGAAGCCCATAGAGGGCTATGGTGAAAAAGGAAATATCTTCCGTTCAAAACTGGAAAGAAGCTTTCTGAGAAACTGCTCTGTGTTCCCTTAATTCATCTCACAGAGTTACATCGTTCCCTTCAAGAAGCCTTTCGCTAAGGCTGTTCTTGTGGAATTGGCAAAGGGATATTTGGAAGCCCATAGAGGGCTATGGTGAAAAAGGAAATATCTTCCGTTCAAAACTGGAAAGAAGCTTTCTGAGAAACTGCTCTGTGTTCTGTTAATTCATCTCACAGAGTTACATCTTTCCCTTCAACAATCCTTTCGCTAAGGCTGTTCTTGTAGAATTGGCAAAGGGATATTTGGAAGCCCATAGAGGGCTATGGTGAAAAAGGAAATATCTTCCGTTCAAAACTGGAAAGAAGCTTTCTGAGAAACTGCTCTGTGTTCTGGTAATTCATCTCACAGAGTTACATGTTTCCCTTCAAGAAGCCTTTTGCTAAGGCTGTTCTTGTGGAATTGGCAAAGGGATAATTGGAAGCCCATAGAGGGCTATGGTGAAAAAGGAAATATCTTCCGTTCAAAAGTGGAAAGAAGCTTTCTGAGAAACTGCTCTGTGTTCTGTTAACTCATCTCACAGAGTTACATCTTTCCCTTCAAGAAGCCTTTCGCTAAGGCTGTTCTGGTGGAATTGGCAAAGGGATATTTGGAAGCCCATAGAGGGCTATGGTGAAAAAGGAAGTATCTTCCGTTCAAAACTGGAAAGAAGCTTTCTGAGAAACTGCTCTGTGTTCTGTTAATTCATCTCACAGAATTACATCTTTCCCTTCAAGAAGCCTTTCGCTAAGGCTGTTCTTGTGGAATTGGCAAAGGGATATTTGGAAGCCCATAGAGGGCTATGGTGAAAAAGGAAATATCTTCCGTTCAAAACTGGAAAGAAGCTTTCTGAGAAACTGCTCTGTGTTCTGTTAATTCATCTCACAGAGTTACATCTTTCCCTTCAAGAAGCCTTTCGCTAAGGCTGTTCTTGTGGAATTGGCAAAGGGATATTTGGAAGCACATAGAGGGCTATGGTGAAAAAGGAAATATCTTCCGTTCAAAACTGGAAAGAAGCTTTCTGAGAAACTGCTGTGTGTTCTGTTAATTCATCTCACAGAGTTACATCTTTCCCTTCAAGAAGCCTTTCGCTAAGGCTGTTCTTGTGGAATTGGCAAAGGGATATTTGGAAGCCCATAGAGGGCTATGGTGAAAAAGGAAATATCTTCCGTTCAAAACTGGAAAGAAGCTTTCTGAGAAACTGCTCTGTGTTCTGTTAATTCATCTCACAGAGTTACATCTTTCCCTTCAAGAAGCCTTTCGCTAAGGCTGTTCTTGTGGAATTGGCAAAGGGATATTTGGAAGCCCATAGAGGGCTATGGTGAAAAAGGAAATATCTTCCGTTCAAAACTGGAAAGAAGCTTTCTGAGAAACTGCTGTGTGTTCTGTTAATTCATCTCACAGAGTTACATCTTTCCCTTCAAGAAGCCTTTCGCTAAGGCTGTTCTTGTGGAATTGGAAAAGGGATATTTGGAAGCCCATAGAGGGCTATGGTGAAAAAGGAAATATCTTCCGTTCAAAACTGGAAAGAAGCTTTCTGAGAAACTGCTCTGTGTTCTGTTAATTCATCTCAAAGAGTTACATCTTATCCTTCAAGAAGCCTTTCGCTAAGGCTGTTCTTGTGGAATTGGCAAAGGGATATTTGGAAGCCCATAGAGGGCTATGGTGAAAAAGGAAATATCTTCCGTTCAAAACTGGAAAGAAGCTTTCTGAGAAACTGCTCTGTGTTCTGTTAATTCATCTCACAGAGTTACATCTTTCCCTTCAACAATCCTTTCGCTAAGGCTGTTCTTGTAGAATTGGCAAAGGGATATTTGGAAGCCCATAGAGGGCTATGGTGAAAAAGGAACTATCTTCCGTTCAAAACTGGAAAGAAGCTTTCTGAGAAACTGCTCTGTGTTCTGGTAATTCATCTCACAGAGTTACATGTTTCCCTTCAAGAAGCCTTTTGCTAAGGCTGTTCTTGTGGAATTGGCAAAGGGATAATTGGAAGCCCATAGAGGGCTATGGTGAAAAAGGAAATATCTTCCGTTCAAAAGTGGAAAGAAGCTTTCTGAGAAACTGCTCTGTGTTCTGTTAACTCATCTCACAGAGTTACATCTTTCCCTTCAAGAAGCCTTTCGCTAAGGCTGTTCTGGTGGAATTGGCAAAGGGATATTTGGAAGCCCATAGAGGGCTATGGTGAAAAAGGAAGTATCTTCCGTTCAAAACTGGAAAGAAGCTTTCTGAGAAACTGCTCTGTGTTCTGTTAATTCATCTCACAGAATTACATCTTTCCCTTCAAGAAGCCTTTCGCTAAGGCTGTTCTTGTGGAATTGGCAAAGGGATATTTGGAAGCCCATAGAGGGCTATGGTGAAAAAGGAAATATCTTCCGTTCAAAACTGGAAAGAAGCTTTCTGAGAAACTGCTCTGTGTTCTGTTAATTCATCTCACAGAGTTACATCTTTCCCTTCAAGAAGCCTTTCGCTAAGGCTGTTCTTGTGGAATTGGCAAAGGGATATTTGGAAGCCCATAGAGGGCTATGGTGAAAAAGGAAATATCTTCCGTTCAAAACTGGAAAGAAGCTTTCTGAGAAACTGCTGTGTGTTCTGTTAATTCATCTCACAGAGTTACATCTTTCCCTTCAAGAAGCCTTTCGCTAAGGCTGTTCTTGTGGAATTGGAAAAGGGATATTTGGAAGCCCATAGAGGGCTATGGTGAAAAAGGAAATATCTTCCGTTCAAAACTGGAAAGAAGCTTTCTGAGAAACTGCTCTGTGTTCTGTTAATTCATCTCAAAGAGTTACATCTTATCCTTCAAGAAGCCTTTCGCTAAGGCTGTTCTTGTGGAATTGGCAAAGGGATATTTGGAAGCCCATAGAGGGCTATGGTGAAAAAGGAAATATCTTCCGTTCAAAACTGGAAAGAAGCTTTCTGAGAAACTGCTCTGTGTTCTGTTAATTCATCTCACAGAGTTACATCTTTCCCTTCAACAATCCTTTCGCTAAGGCTGTTCTTGTAGAATTGGCAAAGGGATATTTGGAAGCCCATAGAGGGCTATGGTGAAAAAGGAAATATCTTCCGTTCAAAACTGGAAAGAAGCTTTCTGAGAAACTGCTCTGTGTTCTGGTAATTCATCTCACAGAGTTACATGTTTCCCTTCAAGAAGCCTTTTGCTAAGGCTGTTCTTGTGGAATTGGCAAAGGGATAATTGGAAGCCCATAGAGGGCTATGGTGAAAAAGGAAATATCTTCCGTTCAAAAGTGGAAAGAAGCTTTCTGAGAAACTGCTCTGTGTTCTGTTAACTCATCTCACAGAGTTACATCTTTCCCTTCAAGAAGCCTTTCGCTAAGGCTGTTCTGGTGGAATTGGCAAAGGGATATTTGGAAGCCCATAGAGGGCTATGGTGAAAAAGGAAGTATCTTCCGTTCAAAACTGGAAAGAAGCTTTCTGAGAAACTGCTCTGTGTTCTGTTAATTCATCTCACAGAATTACATCTTTCCCTTCAAGAAGCCTTTCGCTAAGGCTGTTCTTGTGGAATTGGCAAAGGGATATTTGGAAGCCCATAGAGGGCTATGGTGAAAAAGGAAATATCTTCCGTTCAAAACTGGAAAGAAGCTTTCTGAGAAACTGCTCTGTGTTCTGTTAATTCATCTCACAGAGTTACATCTTTCCCTTCAAGAAGCCTTTCGCTAAGGCTGTTCTTGTGGAATTGGCAAAGGGATATTTGGAAGCACATAGAGGGCTATGGTGAAAAAGGAAATATCTTCCGTTCAAAACTGGAAAGAAGCTTTCTGAGAAACTGCTGTGTGTTCTGTTAATTCATCTCACAGAGTTACATCTTTCCCTTCAAGAAGCCTTTCGCTAAGGCTGTTCTTGTGGAATTGGCAAAGGGATATTTGGAAGCCCATAGAGGGCTATGGTGAAAAAGGAAATATCTTCCGTTCAAAACTGGAAAGAAGCTTTCTGAGAAACTGCTCTGTGTTCTGTTAATTCATCTCACAGAGTTACATCTTTCCCTTCAAGAAGCCTTTCGCTAAGGCTGTTCTTGTGGAATTGGCAAAGGGATATTTGGAAGCCCATAGAGGGCTATGGTGAAAAAGGAAATATCTTCCGTTCAAAACTGGAAAGAAGCTTTCTGAGAAACTGCTGTGTGTTCTGTTAATTCATCTCACAGAGTTACATCTTTCCCTTCAAGAAGCCTTTCTCTAAGGCTGTTCTTGTGGAATTGGAAAAGGGATATTTGGAAGCCCATAGAGGGCTATGGTGAAAAAGGAAATATCTTCCGTTCAAAACTGGAAAGAAGCTTTCTGAGAAACTGCTCTGTGTTCTGTTAATTCATCTCAAAGAGTTACATCTTATCCTTCAAGAAGCCTTTCGCTAAGGCTGTTCTTGTGGAATTGGCAAAGGGATATTTGGAAGCCCATAGAGGGCTATGGTGAAAAAGGAAATATCTTCCGTTCAAAACTGGAAAGAAGCTTTCTGAGAAACTGCTCTGTGTTCTGTTAATTCATCTCACAGAGTTACATCTTTCCCTTCAACAATCCTTTCGCTAAGGCTGTTCTTGTAGAATTGGCAAAGGGATATTTGGAAGCCCATAGAGGGCTATGGTGAAAAAGGAAATATCTTCCGTTCAAAACTGGAAAGAAGCTTTCTGAGAAACTGCTCTGTGTTCTGGTAATTCATCTCACAGAGTTACATGTTTCCCTTCAAGAAGCCTTTTGCTAAGGCTGTTCTTGTGGAATTGGCAAAGGGATAATTGGAAGCCCATAGAGGGCTATGGTGAAAAAGGAAATATCTTCCGTTCAAAAGTGGAAAGAAGCTTTCTGAGAAACTGCTCTGTGTTCTGTTAACTCATCTCACAGAGTTACATCTTTCCCTTCAAGAAGCCTTTCGCTAAGGCTGTTCTGGTGGAATTGGCAAAGGGATATTTGGAAGCCCATAGAGGGCTATGGTGAAAAAGGAAGTATCTTCCGTTCAAAACTGGAAAGAAGCTTTCTGAGAAACTGCTCTGTGTTCTGTTAATTCATCTCACAGAATTACATCTTTCCCTTCAAGAAGCCTTTCGCTAAGGCTGTTCTTGTGGAATTGGCAAAGGGATATTTGGAAGCCCATAGAGGGCTATGGTGAAAAAGGAAATATCTTCCGTTCAAAACTGGAAAGAAGCTTTCTGAGAAACTGCTCTGTGTTCTGTTAATTCATCTCACAGAGTTACATCTTTCCCTTCAAGAAGCCTTTCGCTAAGGCTGTTCTTGTGGAATTGGCAAAGGGATATTTGGAAGCCCATAGAGGGCTATGGTGAAAAAGGAAATATCTTCCGTTCAAAACTGGAAAGAAGCTTTCTGAGAAACTGCTGTGTGTTCTGTTAATTCATCTCACAGAGTTACATCTTTCCCTTCAAGAAGCCTTTCACTAAGGCTGTTCTTGTGGAATTGGCAAAGGGATATTTGGAAGCCCATAGAGGGCTATGGTGAAAAAGGAAATATCTTCGGTTCAAAACTGGAAAGAAGCTTTCTAAGAAACTGCTCTGTGTTCTGTTAATTCATCTCACAGAGTTACATCTTTCGCTTCAACAAGCCTTTCGCTAAGGCTGTTCTTGTGGAATTGGCAAAGGGATATTTGGAAGCCCATAGAGGGCTATGGTGAAAAAGGAAATATCTTCCGTTCAAAACTGGAAAGAAGCTTTCTGAGAAACTGCTCTGTGTTCTGTTAATTCATCTCACAGAGTTACATCTTTCCCTTCAAGAAGCCTTTCGCTAAGGCTGTTCTTGTGGAATAGGCAAAGGGATATTTGGAAGCCCATAGAAGGCTACGGTGAAAAAGGAAATATCTTCCGTTCAAAACTGGCAAGAAGCTTTCTGAGAAACTGCTCTGTGTTCTGTTAATTCATCTCACAGAGTTACATCTTTCCCTTCAAGAAGCCTTTCGCTAAGGCTTTTCTTGTGGAATTGGCAAATGGATATTTGGAAGCCCATAGAGGGCTATGGTGAAAAAGGAAATATCTTCCGTTCAAAACTGGAAAGAAGCTTTCTGAGAAACTGCTCTGTGTTCCCTTAATTCATCTCACAGAGTTACATCGTTCCCTTCAAGAAGCCTTTCGCTAAGGCTGTTCTTGTGCAGTTGGCAAAGGGATATTTGGAAGCCCATAGAGGGCTATGGTGAAAAAGGAAATATCTTCCGTTCAAAACTGGAAAGAAGCTTTCTGAGAAACTGCTCTGTGTTCTGTTAATTCATCTCACCGAGTTACATTTTTCCCTTCAAGAAGCCTTTCGCTAAGGCTGTTCTTGTGGAATTGGCAAAGGGATATTTGGAAGCCCATAGAGGGCTATGGTGAAAAAGGAAATATCTTCCGTTCAAAACTGGAAAGAAGCTTTCTGAGAAACTGCTCTGTGTTCTGTTAATTCATCTCACAGAGTTACATCTTTCCCTTCAAGAAGCCTTTCGCTAAGGCTGTTCTTGTGGAATTGGCAAAGGGATATTTGGAAGCCCATAGAGGGCTATGGTGAAAAAGGAAATATCTTCCGTTCAAAACTGGAAAGAAGCTTTCTGAGAAACTGCTCTGTGTTCTGTTAATTCATCTCAAAGAGTTTCATCTTATCCTTCAAGAAGCCTTTCGCTAAGGCTGTTCTTGTGGAATTGGCAAAGGGATATTTGGAAGCCCATAGAGGGCTATGGTGAAAAAGGAAATATCTTCCGTTCAAAACTGGAAAGAAGCCTTCTGAGGAACTGCTCTGTGTTGTGTTAATTCATCTCACACAGTTACATCTTTCCCTTCAACAATCCTTTCGCTAAGGCTGTTCTTGTAGAATTCGAAAAGGGATATTTGGAAGCCCATAGAGGGCTATGGTGAAAAAGGAAATATCTTCCGTTCAAAACTGGAAAGAAGCTTTCTGAGAAACTGCTCTGTGTTCCGTTAATTCATCTCACAGAGTTACATCTTTCCCTTCAAGAAGCCTTTCGCTAAGGCTGTTCTTGTGGAATTGGCAAAGGGATATTTGGAAGCCCATAGAGGGCTATGGTGAAAAAGGAAATATCTTCCGTTCAAAACTGGAAAGAAGCTTTCTGAGAAACTGCTGTGTGTTCTGTTAATTCATCTCACAGAGTTACATCTTTCCCTTCAAGAAGCCTTTCGCTAAGGCTGTTCTTGTGGAATTGGAAAAGGGATATTTGGAAGCCCATAGAGGGCTATGGTGAAAAAGGAAATATCTTCCGTTCAAAACTGGAAAGAAGCTTTCTGAGAAACTGCTCTGTGTTCTGTTAATTCATCTCAAAGAGTTACATCTTATCCTTCAAGAAGCCTTTCGCTAAGGCTGTTCTTGTGGAATTGGCAAAGGGATATTTGGAAGCCCATAGAGGGCTATGGTGAAAAAGGAAATATCTTCCGTTCAAAACTGGAAAGAAGCTTTCTGAGAAACTGCTCTGTGTTCTGTTAATTCATCTCACAGAGTTACATCTTTCCCTTCAACAATCCTTTCGCTAAGGCTGTTCTTGTAGAATTGGCAAAGGGATATTTGGAAGCCCATAGAGGGCTATGGTGAAAAAGGAAATATCTTCCGTTCAAAACTGGAAAGAAGCCTTCTGAGAAACTGCTCTGTGTTGTGTTAATTCATCTCACACAGTTACATCTTTCCCTTCAACAATCCTTTCGCTAAGGCTGTTCTTGTAGAATTGGAAAAGGGATATTTGGAAGCCCATAGAGGGCTATGGTGAAAAAGGAAATATCTTCCGTTCAAAACTGGAAAGAAGCTTTCTGAGAAACTGCTCTGTGTTCCGTTAATTCATCTCACAGAGTTACATCTTTCCCTTCAAGAAGCCTTTCGCTAAGGCTGTTCTTGTGGAATTGGCAAAGGGATATTTGGAAGCCCATAGAGGGCTATGGTGAAAAAGGAAATCTCTTCCGTTCAAAACTGGAAAGAAGCTTTCTGAGAAACCGCTCTGTGTTCTGTTAATTCATCTCACAGAGTTACATCTTATCCTTCAAGAAGCCTTTCGCTAAGGCTGTTCTTGTGGAATTGGCAAAGGGATGTTTGGAAGCCCATAGAGGGCTATGGTGAAAAAGGAAATATCTTCCGTTCAAAACTGGAAAGAAGTTTTCTGAGAAACTGCTCTGTGTTCTGTTAATTCATCTCACACAGTTACATCTTTCCCTTCAACAATCCTTTCGCTAAGGCTGTTCTTGTAGAATTCGCAAAGGGATATTTGGAAGCCCATAGAGGGCTATGGTGAAAAAGGAAATATCTTCCGTTCAAAACTGGAAAGAAGCTTTCTGAGAAACTGCTCAGTGTTCTGTTAATTCATCTCACAGAGTTACATCTTTCCCTTCAAGAAGCCTTTCGCTAAGGCTGTTCTTGTGGAATTGGCAAAGGGATATTTGGAAGCCCATAGAGGGCTATGGTGAAAAAGGAAATATCTTCCGTTCAAAATTGGAAAGAAGCTTTCTGAGAAACTGCTCTGTGTTCTGTTAATTCATCTCACAGAGTTACATCTTTCCGTTCAAGAAGCCTTTCGCTAAGGCTGTTCTTGTGGAATTGGCAAAGGGATATTTGGAAGCCCATAGAGGGCTATGGTGAAAAAGGAAATATCTTCCGTTCAAAACTGGAAAGAAGCTTTCTGAGAAACTGCTCTGTGTTCTGTTAATTCATCTCACAGAGTTACATCTTTCCCTTCAAGAAGCCTTTCGCTAAGGCTGTTTTTGTGGAATTGGCAAAGGGATATTTGGAAGCCCATAGAGGGCTATGGTGAAAAAGGAAATATCTTCCGTTCAAAACTGGAAAGAAGCTTTCTGAGAAACTGCTCTGTGTTCTGTTAATTCATCTCTCAGAGTTGCATCTTATCCTTCAAGAAGCCTTTCGCTAAGGCTGTTCTTGTGGAAATGGCAAAGGGATATTTGCAAGCCCATAGAGGGCTATGGTGAAAAAGGAAATATCTTCCGTTCAAAACTGGAAAGAAGCTTTCTGAGAAACTGCTCTGTGTTCTGTTAATTCATCTCACACAGTTACATCTTTCCCTTCAACAATCCTTTCGCTAAGGCTGTTCTTGTAGAATTCGCAAAGGGATATTTGGAAGCCCATAGAGGGCTATGGTGAAAAAGGAAATATCTTCCGTTCAAAACTTGAAAGAAGCTTTCTGAGAAACTGCTCTGTGTTCTGTTAATTCATCTCACAGAGTTACATCTTTCCCTTCAAGAAGCCTTTCGCTAAGGCTGTTCTTGTGGAATTGGCAAAGGGATATTTGGAAGCCCATAGAGGGCTATGGTGAAAAAGGAAATATCTTCCGTTCAAAACTTGAAAGAAGCTTTCTGAGAAACTGCTCTGTGTTCTGTTAATTCATCTCACAGAGTTACATCTTTCCCTTCAAGAAGCCTTTCGCTAAGGCTGTTCTTGTGGAATTGGCAAAGGGATATTTGGAAGCCCATAGAGGGCTATGGTGAAAAAGGAAATATCTTAGGTACAAAACTGGAAAGAAGCTTTCTGAGAAACTGCTCTGTGTTCTGTTAATTAATCTCACAGAGTTACATCGTTCCCTTCAAGAAGCCTTTCGCTAAGGCTGTTCTTGGGGAATTGGCAAAGGGATATTTGGAAGACCCTAGAGGGCTATGGTGAAAAAGGAAATATCTTCCGTTCAAAACTGGAAAGAAGCTTTCTGAGAAACCGCTCTGTGTTCTGTAAATTCATCTCACAGAGTTGCATCTTATCCTTCAAGAATCCTTTCGCTAAGGCTGTTCTTGTGGAATTGGCAAAGGGATATTTGGAAGCCCATAGAGGTCTATGGTGAAAAAGGAAATATCTTCCGTTCAAAACTGGAAAGAAGCTTTCTGAGAAACTGCTCTGTGTTCTGTTAACTCATCTCACAGAGTTACATCTTTCCCTTCAAGAAGCCTTTCGCTAAGGCTGTTCTTGTGGAATTGGAAAAGGGATATTTGGAAGCCCATAGAGGGCTATGGTGAAAAAGGAAATATCTTCCGTTCAAAACTGGAAAGAAGCTTTCTGAGAAACTGCTCTGTGTTCTGTTAATTCATCTCACACAGTTACATCTTTCCCTTCAACAATCCTTTCGCTAAGGCTGTTCTTGGGAAATTGTCAAAGGGATATTTGGAAGCCCATAGAGGGCTATGGTGAAAAAGGAAATATCTTCCGTTCAAAACTGGAAAGAAGCTTTCTGAGAAACTGCTCTGTGTTCCCTTAATTCATCTCACAGAGTTACATCGTTCCCTTCAAGAAGCCTTTCGCTAAGGCTGTTCTTGTGCAGTTGGCAAAGGGATATTTGGAAGCCCTTAGAGGGCTATGGTGAAAAAGGAAATATCTTCCGTTCAAAACTGGAAAGAAGCTTTCTGAGAAACTGCTCTGTGTTCTGTTAATTCATCTCACACAATTACATCTTTCCCTTCAACAATCCTTTCGCTAAGGCTGTTCTTGTAGAATTCGCAAAGGGATATTTAGAAGCCCATAGATGGCTATGGTGAAAAAGGAAATATCTTCCGTTCAAAACTGGAAAGAAGCTTTCTGAGAAACTGCTCTGTGTTCTGTGAATTCATCTCACAGAGTTACATCTTTCCCTTCAAGAAGCCTTTCGCTAAGGCTGTTCTTTTGGAATTGGCAAAGGGATATTTGGAAGCCCATAGAGGGCTATGGTGAAAAAGGAAATATCTTCCGTTCAAAACTGGAAAGAAGCTTTCTGAGAAACTGCTCTGTGTTCTGGTAATTCTTCTCACAGAGTTACATCTTTCCCTTCAAGAAGCCTTTCGCTAAGGCTGTTCTTGTGGAATTGGCAAAGGGATATTTGCAAGCCCATAGAGGGCTATGGTTAAAAAAAAAATATCTTCCGTTCAAAACAGGAAAGAAGCTTTCTGAGAAACTGCTCTGTGTTCTGTTAATTCATCTCACAGAGTTACATCTTTCCCTTCAAGAAGCCTTTCGCTAAGGCTGTTTTTGTGGAATTGGCAAAGGGATATTTGGAAGCCCATAGAGGGCTATGGTGAAAAAGGAAATATCTTCCTTTCAAAACTGGAAAGAAGCTTTCTGAGAAACCGCTCTGTGTTCTGTTAATTCATCTCTCAGAGTTGCATCTTATCCTTCAAGAAGCCTTTCGCTAAGGCTGTTCTTGTGGAATTGGCAAAGGGATATTTGGAAGCCCATAGAGGGCTATGGTGAAAAAGGAAATATCTTCCGTTGAAAACTGGAAAGAAGCTTTCTGAGAAACTGCTCAGTGTTCTGTTAATTCATCTCACAGAGTTACATCTTTCCCTTCAAGAAGCCTTTCGCTAAGGCTGTTCTTGTGGAATTGGCAAAGGGATATTTGGAAGCCCATAGTGGGCTATGGTGAAAAAGGAAATATCTTCCGTTCAAAACTGGAAAGAAGCTTTCTGAGAAACTGCTCTGTGTTCTGTTAACTCATCTCACAGAGTTACATCTTTCCCTTCAAGAAGCCTTTCGCTAAGGCTGTTCTTGTGGAATTGGCAAAGGGATATTTGGAAGCCCATAGAGGGCTATGGTGAAAAAGGAAATATCTTCCGTTCAAAACTGGAAAGAAGCTTTCTGAGAAACTGCTCTGTGTTCTGTTAATTCATCTCACAGAGTTACATCTTTCCCTTCAAGAAGCCTTTCGCTAAGGCTGTTCTTGGGGAATTGGCAAAGGGATATTTGGAAGCCCATAGAGGGCTATGGTGAAAAAGGAAATATCTTCCGTTCAAAACTGGAAAGAAGCTTTCTGAGAAACTGCTCTGTGTTCTGTTAATTCATCTCACAGAGTTACATCTTTCCCTTCAACAATCCTTTCGCTATGGCTGTTCTTGTAGAATTGGCAAAGGGATATTTGGAAGCCCATAGAGGGCTATGGTGAAAAAGGAAATATCTTCCGTTCAAAACTGGAAAGAAGCTTTCTGAGAAACTGCTCTGTGTTCTGGTAATTCATCTCACAGAGTTACATCTTTCCCTTCAAGAAGCCTTTCGCTAAGGCTGTTCTTGTGGAATTGGCAAAGGGATATTTGGAAGCCCATAGAGGACTATGGTGAAAAAGGAAATATCTTCCGTTAAAAACTGGAAAGAAGCTTTCTGAGAAACTGCTCTGTGTTCTGTTAACTCATCTCACAGAGTTACATCTTCCCCTTCAAGAAGCCTTTCGCTAAGGCTGTTCTTGTGGAATTGGCAAAGGGATATTTGGAAGCCCATAGAGGGCTATGGTGAAAAAGGAAATATCTTCCGTTCAAAACTGGAAAGAAGCTTTCTGAGAAACTGCTCTGTGTTCTGTTAATTCATCTCACAGAGTTACATCTTTCCCTTCAAGAAGCCTTTCGCTAAGGCTGTTCTTGTGGAATTGGAAAAGGGATATTTGGAAGCCCATAGAGGGCTATGGTGAAAAAGGAAATATCTTCCGTTCAAAACTGGAAAGAAGCTTTCTGAGAAACTGCTCTGTGTTCTGTTAATTCATCTCAAAGAGTTACATCTTATCATTCAAGAAGCCTTTCGCTAAGGCTGTTCTTGTGGAATTGGCAAAGGGATATTTGGAAGCCCATAGAGGGCTATGGTGAAAAAGGAAATATCTTCCGTTCAAAACTGGAAAGAAGCTTTCTGAGAAACTGCTCTGTGTTCTGTTAATTCATCTCACAGAGTTACATCTTTCCCTTCAACAATCCTTTCGCTAAGGCTGTTCTTGTAGAATTGGCAAAGGGATATTTGGAAGCCCAAAGAGGGCTATGGTGAAAAAGGAAATATCTTCCGTTCAAAACTGGAAAGAAGCTTTCTGAGAAACTGCTCTGTGTTCTGGTAATTCATCTCACAGAGTTACATGTTTCCCTTCAAGAAGCCTTTTGCTAAGGCTGTTCTTGTGGAATTGGCAAAGGGATAATTGGAAGCCCATAGAGGGCTATGGTGAAAAAGGAAATATCTTCCGTTCAAAAGTGGAAAGAAGCTTTCTGAGAAACTGCTCTGTGTTCTGTTAACTCATCTCACAGAGTTCCATCTTTCCCTTCAAGAAGCCTTTCGCTAAGGCTGTTCTGGTGGAATTGGCAAAGGGATATTTGGAAGCCCATAGAGGGCTATGGTGAAAAAGGAAGTATCTTCCGTTCAAAACTGGAAAGAAGCTTTCTGAGAAACTGCTCTGTGTTCTGTTAATTCATCTCACAGAATTACATCTTTCCCTTCAAGAAGCCTTTCGCTAAGGCTGTTCTTGTGGAATTGGCAAAGGGATATTTGGAAGCCCATAGAGGGCTATGGTGAAAAAGGAAATATCTTCCTTTCAAAACTCGAAAGAAGCTTTCTGAGAAACTGCTCTGTGTTCTGTTAATTCATCTCACAGAGTTACATCTTTCCCTTCAAGAAGCCTTTCGCTAAGGCTGTCCTTGTGGAATTGGCAAAGGGATATTTGGAAGCCCATAGAGGGCTATGGTGAAAAAGGAAATATCTTCCGTTCAAAACTGGAAAGAAGCTTTCTGAGAAACTGCTCAGTGTTCTGTTAATTCATCTAACAGAGTTACATCTTTCCCTTCAAGAAGCCTTTCGCTAATTCTGTTCTTGTGGAATTGGCAAAGGGATATTTGGAAGCCCATAGAGGGCTATGGTGAAAAAGGAAATATCTTCCGTTCAAAACTGGAAAGAAGCTTTCTGAGAAACTGCTCTGTGTTCTGGTAATTCATCTCACAGAGTTACATCTTTCCCTTCAAGAAGCCTTTCGCTAAGGCTGTTCTTGTGAAATTGGCAAAGGGATATTTGGAAGCCCATAGAGGGCTATGGTGAAAAAGGAAATATCTTCCGTTCAAAACTGGAAAGAAGCTTTCTGAGAAACTGCACCGTGTTCTGTTAATTCATCTCACAGAGTTACATCTTTCCCTTCAAGAAGCCTTTCGCTAAGGCTGTTCTTGTGGAATTGGCAAAGGGATATTTGGAAGCCCATAGAGGGCTATGGTGAAAAAGGAAATATCTTCCGTTCCAAACTGGAAAGAAGCTTTCTGAGAAACTGCTCTGTGTTCTGTTAATTCATCTCACAGAGTTACATCTTTCCCTTCAAGAAGCCTTTCGCTAAGGCTGTTCTTGTGGAATTGGCAAAGGGATATTTGGAAGCCCATAGAGGGCTATGGCGAAAAAGGAAATATCTTCCGTTCAAAACTGGAAAGAAGCTTTCTGAGAAACTGCTCTGTGTTCTGTTAATTCATCTCACAGAGTTACATCTTTCCCTTCAAGAAGCCTTTGGCTAAGGCTGTTCTTGTGGAATTGGCAAAGGGATATTTGGAAGCCCATAGAGGGCTATGCTGAAAAAGGAAATATCTTCCGTTCAAAACTGGAAAGAAGCTTTCTGAGAAACTGCTCTGTGTTCTGTTAATTCATCTCACAGAGTTACATCTTTCCCTTCAAGAAGCCTTTGGCTAAGGCTGTTCTTGTGGAATTGGCAAAGGGATATTTGGAAGCCCATAGAGGGCTATGCTGAAAAAGGAAATATCTTCCGTTCAAAACTGGAAAGAAGCTTTCTGAGAAACTGCTCTGTGTTCTGTTAATTCATCTCACAGAGTTACATCTTTCCCTTCAAGAAGCCTTTCGCTAAGTCTGTTCTTGTGGAATTGGCAAAGGGATATTTGGAAGCCCATAGAGGGCTACGGTGAAAAAGGAAATATCTTCCGTTCAAAACTGGAAAGAAGTTTCTGAGAAACTGCTCTGTGTTCTGGTAATTCATCTCACAGAGTTACATGTTTCCCTTCAAGAAGCCCTTCGCTAAGGCTGTTCTTGTGGAATTGGCAAAGGGATATTTGGAAGCCCATAGAGGGCTATGGTGAAAAAGGAAATATCTTCCGTTCAAAACTGGAAAGAAGCTTTCTGAGAAACTGCTCTGTGTTCTGTTAACTCATATCACAGAGTTACATCTTTCACTTCAAGAAGCCTTTCGCTAAGGCTGTTCTTGTGGAATTGGCAAAGGGATATTTGGAAGCCCATAGAGGGCTAGGGTGAAAAAGGAAATATCTTCCGTTCAAAACTGTAAAGAAGCTTTCTGAGAAACTACTCTGTGTTCTGTTAATTCATCTCACACCGTTACATCTTTCCCTTCAACAATCCTTTCGCTAAGGCTGTTCTTGGGGAATTGGCAAAGGGATATTTGGAAGCCCATAGAGGGCTATCGTGAAAAAGGAAATATCTAACGTTCAAAACTGGAAAGAAGCTTTCTGAGAAACTGCTCTGTGTTCTGTTAATTCATCTCACAGAGTTACATCTTTCCCTTCAAGAAGCCTTCCGCTAAGGCTGTTCTTCTGGAATTGGCAAAGGGATATTTGGAAGCCCATAGAGGGCTATGGTGAAAAAGGAAATATCTTCCGTTCAAAACTGGAAAGAAGCTTTCTGAGAAACTGCTCCGTGTTCTGTTAATTCATCTCACAGAGTTACATCTTTCCCTTCAAGAAGCCTTTCGCTAAGGCTGTTCTTGTGGAATGGGCAAAGGGATATTTGGAAGCCCATAGAGGGCTATGGTGAAAAAGGAAATATCTTCCGTTCAAAACTGGAAAGAAGCTTTCTGAGAAACTGCTCTGTGATCTGTTAATTCATCTCACAGTGTTACATCTTTCCCTTTAAGAAGCCTTTCGCTAAGGCTGTTCTTGTGGAATTGGCAAAGGGATATTTGGAAGCCCATAGAGGGCTATGGTGAAAAAGGAAATATCTTCCGTTCAAAACTGGAAAGAAGCTTTCTGAGAAACTGCTCTGTGTTCTGTTAATTCATCTCACAGAGTTCCATCTTTCCCTTCAAGAAGCCTTTCGCTAAGGCTGTTCTTGTGGAATTGGCAAAGGGATATTTGCAAGCCCATAGAGGGCTATGGTGAAAAAGGAAATATCTTCCGTTCAAAACTGGAAAGAAGCTTTCTGAGAAACTGCTCTGTGTTCTGTTAATTCATCTCACAGAGTTACATCGTTCCCTTCAAGAAGCCTTACGCTAAGGCTGTTCTTGTGGAATTGGCAAAGGGATATTTGGAAGCCCATAGAGGGCTATGGTGAAAAAGGAAATATCTTCCGTTCAAAACTGGAAAGAAGCTTTCTAAGAAACTGCTCTGTGTTCTGTTAATTCATCTCACAGAGTTACATCTTTCCCTTCAAGAAGCCTTTCGCTAAGGCTGTTCTTGTGGAATTGGCAAAGGGATATTTGGAAACCCATAGAGGGCTATGGTGAAAAAGGAAATACCTTCCGTTCAAAACTGGAAAGAAGCTTTCTGAGAAACTGCTCTGTGTTCTCTTAATTCATCTCACAGAGTTACATCTTTCCCTTCAAGAAGCCTTTCGCTAAGGCTGTTCTTGGGGAATTGGCAAAGGGATATTTGGAAGCCCATAGAGGGCTACGGTGAAAAAGGAAATATCTTCCGTTCAAAACTGGAAAGAAGCTTTCTGAGAAACTGCTCTGTGTTCTGTTAATTCATCTCACAGAGTTGCATCTTATCCTTCAAGAAGTCTTTCGCTAAGGCTGTTCTTGTGGAATTGGCAAAGGGATACTTGGAAGCCCATAGAGGGCTATGGTGAAAAAGGAAATATCTTCCGTTCAAAATTGGAAAGAAGCTTTCTGAGAAACTGCTCTGTGTTCTGTTAATTCATCTCACACAGTTACATCTTTCCCTTCAACAATCCTTTCGCTAAGGCTGTTCTTGTAGAATTCGCAAAGGGATATTTGGAAGCCCATAGAGGGCTATGGTGAAAAAGGAAATATCTTCCGTTCAAAACTGGAAAGAAGCTTTCTGAGAAACTGCTCAGTGTTCTGTTAATTCATCTAACAGAGTTACATCTTTCCCTTCAAGAAGCCTTTCGCTAATTCTGTTCTTGTGGAATTGGCAAAGGGATATTTGGAAGCCCATAGAGGGCTATGGTAAAAAAGGAAATATCTTCCGTTCAAAACTGGAAAGAAGCTTTCTGAGAAACTGCTCTGTGTTCTGGTAATTCATCTCACAGAGTTACATCTTTCCCTTCAAGAAGCCTTTCGCTAAGGCTGTTCTTGTGAAATTGGCAAAGGGATATTTGGAAGCCCATAGAGGGCTATGGTGAAAAAGGAAATATCTTCCGTTCAAAACTGGAAAGAAGCTTTCTGAGAAACTGCACCGTGTTCTGTTAATTCATCTCACAGAGTTACATCTTTCCCTTCAAGAAGCCTTTGGCTAAGGCTGTTCTTGTGGAATTGGCAAAGGGATATTTGGAAGCCCATAGAGGGCTATGGTGAAAAAGGAAATATCTTCCGTTCAAAACTGGAAAGAAGCTTTCTGAGAAACTGCTCTGTGTTCTGTTAATTCATCTCACAGAGTTACATCGTTCCCTTCAAGAAGCTTTTCGCTAAGGCTGTTCTTGTGCAGTTGGCAAAGGGATATTTGGAAGCCCATAGAGGGCTATGGTGAAAAAGGAAATATCTTCAGTTCAAAACTGGAAAGAAGCTCTCTGAGAAACTGCTCTGTGTTCTGTTAGTTCATCTCAAAGAGTTACATCTTTCCCTTCAACAATCCTTTCGCTAAGGCTGTTCTTGTAGAATAGGCAAAGGGATATTTGAAAGGACATAGAGGGCTATGGTGAAAAAGGAAATATCTTCCGTTCAAAACTGGAAAGAAGCTTTCTGAGAAACTGCTCTGTGTTCTGTTAATTCATCTCACAGAGTTACATCTTTCCCTTCAAGAAGCCTTTCGCTAAGGCTGTTCTTGGGGAATTGGCAAAGGGATATTTGGAAACCCATAGAAGGCTATGGTGAAAAAGGAAATATCTTCCGTTCAAAACTGGAAAGAAGCTTTCTGAGAAACTGCTCTGTGTTCTGTTAATTCATCTCAAAGAGTTACATCTTTCCCTTCAACAATCCTTTCGCTAAGGCTGTTCTTGTAGAATAGGCAAAGGGATATTTGAAAGCCCATAGAGGGCTATGGCGAAAAAGGAAATATCTTCCGTTCAAAACTGGAAAGAAGCTTTCTGAGAAACTGCTCTGTGTTCTGTTAATTCATCTCACAGAGTTACATCTTTCCCTTCAAGAAGCCTTTGGCTAAGGCTGTTCTTGTGGAATTGGCAAAGGGATATTTGGAAGCCCATAGAGGGCTATGCTGAAAAAGGAAATATCTTCCGTTCAAAACTGGAAAGAAGCTTTCTGAGAAACTGCTCTGTGTTCTGTTAATTCATCTCACAGAGTTACATCTTTCCCTTCAAGAAGCCTTTCGCTAAGTCTGTTCTTGTGGAATTGGCAAAGGGATATTTGGAAGCCCATAGAGGGCTACGGTGAAAAAGGAAATATCTTCCGTTCAAAACTGGAAAGAAGTTTCTGAGAAACTGCTCTGTGTTCTGGTAATTCATCTCACAGAGTTACATGTTTCCCTTCAAGAAGCCCTTCGCTAAGGCTGTTCTTGTGGAATTGGCAAAGGGATATTTGGAAGCCCATAGAGGGCTATGGTGAAAAAGGAAATATCTTCCGTTCAAAACTGGAAAGAAGCTTTCTGAGAAACTGCTCTGTGTTCTGTTAACTCATCTCACAGAGTTACATCTTTCACTTCAAGAAGCCTTTCGCTAAGGCTGTTCTTGTGGAATTGGCAAAGGGATATTTGGAAGCCCATAGAGGGCTAGGGTGAAAAAGGAAATATCTTCCGTTCAAAACTGTAAAGAAGCTTTCTGAGAAACTACTCTGTGTTCTGTTAATTCATCTCACACCGTTACATCTTTCCCTTCAACAATCCTTTCGCTAAGGCTGTTCTTGGGGAATTGGCAAAGGGATATTTGGAAGCCCATAGAGGGCTATCGTGAAAAAGGAAATATCTTCCGTTCAAAACTGGAAAGAAGCTTTCTGAGAAACTGCTCTGTGTTCTGTTAATTCATCTCACAGAGTTACATCTTTCCCTTCAAGAAGCCTTCCGCTAAGGCTGTTCTTGTGGAATTGGCAAAGGGATATTTGGAAGCCCATAGAGGGCTATGGTGAAAAAGGAAATATCTTCCGTTCAAAACTGGAAAGAAGCTTTCTGAGAAACTGCTCCGTGTTCTGTTAATTCATCTCACAGAGTTACATCTTTCCCTTCAAGAAGCCTTTCGCTAAGGCTGTTCTTGTGGAATGGGCAAAGGGATATTTGGAAGCCCATAGAGGGCTATGGTGAAAAAGGAAATATCTTCCGTTCAAAACTGGAAAGAAGCTTTCTGAGAAACTGCTCTGTGTTCTGTTAATTCATCTCACAGAGTTACATCTTTCCCTTCAAGAAGCCTTTCGCTAAGGCTGTCTTGTGGAATTGGCAAAGGGATATTTGGAAGCCCATAGAGGGCTATGGTGAAAAAGGAAATATCTTCCGTTCAAAACTGGAAAGAAGCTTTCTGAGAAACTGCTCTGTGTTCTGTTAATTCATCTCACAGAGTTCCATCTTTCCCTTCAAGAAGCCTTTCGCTAAGGCTGTTCTTGTGGAATTGGCAAAGGGATATTTGCAAGCCCATAGAGGGCTATGGTGAAAAAGGAAATATCTTCCGTTCAAAACTGGAAAGAAGCTTTCTGAGAAACTGCTCTGTGTTCTGTTAATTCATCTCACAGAGTTACATCGTTCCCTTCAAGAAGCCTTACGCTAAGGCTGTTCTTGTGGAATTGGCAAAGGGATATTTGGAAGCCCATAGAGGGCTATGGTGAAAAAGGAAATATCTTCCGTTCAAAACTGGAAAGAAGCTTTCTAAGAAACTGCTCTGTGTTCTGTTAATTCATCTCACAGAGTTACATCTTTCCCTTCAAGAAGCCTTTCGCTAAGGCTGTTCTCGTGGAATTGGCAAAGGGATATTTGGAAACCCATAGAGGTCTATGGTGAAAAAGGAAATACCTTCCGTTCAAAACTGGAAAGAAGCTTTCTGAGAAACTGCTCTGTGTTCTGTTAATTCATCTCACAGAGTTACATCTTTCCCTTCAAGAAGCCTTTCGCTAAGGCTGTTCTTGGGGAATTGGCAAAGGGATATTTGGAAGCCCATAGAGGGCTATGGTGAAAAAGGAAATATCTTCCGTTCAAAACTGGAAAGAAGCTTTCTGAGAAACTGCTCTGTGTTCTGTTAATTCATCTCACAGAGTTGCATCTTATCCTTCAAGAAGTCTTTCGCTAAGGCTGTTCTTGTGGAATTGGCAAAGGGATATTTGGAAGCCCATTCATCTCACACAGTTACATCTTTCCCTTCAACAATCCTTTCGCTAAGACTGTTCTTGTAGAATTCGCAAAGGGATATTTGGAAGCCCATAGAGGGCTATGGTGAAAAAGGAAATATCTTCCGTTCAAAACTGGAAAGAAGCTTTCTGAGAAACTGCTCAGTGTTCTGTTAATTCATCTAACAGAGTTACATCTTTCCCTTCAAGAAGCCTTTCGCTAATTCTGTTCTTGTGGAATTGGCAAAGGGATAATTGGAAGCCCATAGAGGGCTATGGTGAAAAAGGAAATATCTTCCGTTCAAAACTGGAAAGAAGCTTTCTGAGAAACTGCTCTGTGTTCTGGTAATTCATCTCACAGAGTTACATCTTTCCCTTCAAGAAGCCTTTCGCTAAGGCTGTTCTTGTGAAATTGGCAAAGGGATATTTGGAAGCCCATAGAGGGCTATGGTGAAAAAGGAAATATCTTCCGTTCAAAACTGGAAAGAAGCTTTCTGAGAAACTGCACCGTGTTCTGTTAATTCATCTCACAGAGTTACATCTTTCCCTTCAAGAAGCCTTTCGCTAAGGCTGTTCTTGTGGAATTGGCAAAGGGATATTTGGAAGCCCATAGAGGGCTATGGTGAAAAAGGAAATATCTTCCGTTCCAAACTGGAAAGAAGCTTTCTGAGAAACTGCTCTGTGTTCTGTTAATTCATCTCACAGAGTTACATCTTTCCCTTCAAGAAGCCTTTCGCTAAGGCTGTTCTTGTGGAATTGGCAAAGGGATATTTGGAAGCCCATAGAGGGCTATGGTGAAAAAGGAAATATCTTCCGTTCAAAACCGGAAAGAAGCTTTCTGAGAAACTGCTCTGTGTTCTGTTAATTCATCTCAAAGAGTTACATCTTTCCCTTCAAGAAGCCTTTCGCTAAGGCTGTTCTTGTGGAATTGGCAAAGGGATATTTGGAAGCCCATACAGGGCTATGGTGAAAAAGGAAATATCTTCCGTTCAAAACCGGAAAGAAGCTTTCTGAGAAACTGCTCTGTGTTCTGTTAATTCATCTCACAGAGTTACATCTTTCCCTTCAAGAAGCCTTTCGCTAAGGCTGTTCTTGGGGAATTGGCAAAGGGATATTTGGAAACCCATAGAGGGCTATGGTGAAAAAGGAAATATCTTCCGTTCAAAACTGGAAAGAAGCTTTCTGAGAAACTGCTCTGTGTTCTGTTAATTCATCTCAAAGAGTTACATCTTTCCCTTCAACAATCCTTTCGCTAAGGCTGTTCTTGTAGAATAGGCAAAGGGATATTTGAAAGCCCATAGAGGGCTATGGCGAAAAAGGAAATATCTTCCGTTCAAAACTGGAAAGAAGCTTTCTGAGAAACTGCTCTGTGTTCTGTTAATTCATCTCACAGAGTTGCATCTTATCCTTCAAGAAGTCTTTCGCTAAGGCTGTTCTTGTGGAATTGGCAAAGGGATATTTGGAAGCCCATTCATCTCACACAGTTACATCTTTCCCTTCAACAATCCTTTCGCTAAGACTGTTCTTGTAGAATTCGCAAAGGGATATTTGGAAGCCCATAGAGGGCTATGGTGAAAAAGGAAATATCTTCCGTTCAAAACTGGAAAGAAGCTTTCTGAGAAACTGCTCAGTGTTCTGTTAATTCATCTAACAGAGTTACATCTTTCCCTTCAAGAAGCCTTTCGCTAATTCTGTTCTTGTGGAATTGGCAAAGGGATATTTGGAAGCCCATAGAGGGCTATGGTGAAAAAGGAAATATCTTCCGTTCAAAACTGGAAAGAAGCTTTCTGAGAAACTGCTCTGTGTTCTGGTAATTCATCTCACAGAGTTACATCTTTCCCTTCAAGAAGCCTTTCGCTAAGGCTGTTCTTGTGAAATTGGCAAAGGGATATTTGGAAGCCCATAGAGGGCTATGGTGAAAAAGGAAATATCTTCCGTTCAAAACTGGAAAGAAGCTTTCTGAGAAACTGCACCGTGTTCTGTTAATTCATCTCACAGAGTTACATCTTTCCCTTCAAGAAGCCTTTCGCTAAGGCTGTTCTTGTGGAATTGGCAAAGGGATATTTGGAAGCCCATAGAGGGCTATGGTGAAAAAGGAAATATCTTCCGTTCCAAACTGGAAAGAAGCTTTCTGAGAAACTGCTCTGTGTTCTGTTAATTCATCTCACAGAGTTACATCTTTCCCTTCAAGAAGCCTTTCGCTAAGGCTGTTCTTGTGGAATTGGCAAAGGGATATTTGGAAGCCCATAGAGGGCTATGGTGAAAAAGGAAATATCTTCCGTTCAAAACCGGAAAGAAGCTTTCTGAGAAACTGCTCTGTGTTCTGTTAATTCATCTCAAAGAGTTACATCTTTCCCTTCAAGAAGCCTTTCGCTAAGGTTGTTCTTGGGGAATTGGCAAAGGGATATTTGGAAGCCCATACAGGGCTATGGTGAAAAAGGAAATATCTTCCGTTCAAAACCGGAAAGAAGCTTTCTGAGAAACTGCTCTGTGTTCTGTTAATTCATCTCACAGAGTTACATCTTTCCCTTCAAGAAGCCTTTCGCTAAGGCTGTTCTTGGGGAATTGGCAAAGGGATATTTGGAAACCCATAGAGGGCTATGGTGAAAAAGGAAATATCTTCCGTTCAAAACTGGAAAGAAGCTTTCTGAGAAACTGCTCTGTGTTCTGTTAATTCATCTCAAAGAGTTACATCTTTCCCTTCAACAATCCTTTTGCTAAGGCTGTTCTTGTAGAATAGGCAAAGGGATATTTGAAAGCCCATAGAGGGCTATGGCGAAAAAGGAAATATCTTCCGTTCAAAACTGGAAAGAAGCTTTCTGAGAAACTGCTCTGTGTTCTGTTAATTCATCTCACAGAGTTACATCTTTCCCTTCAAGAAGCCTTTGGCTAAGGCTGTTCTTGTGGAATTGGCAAAGGGATATTTGGAAGCCCATAGAGGGCTATGCTGAAAAAGGAAATATCTTCCGTTCAAAACTGGAAAGAAGCTTTCTGAGAAACTGCTCTGTGTTCTGTTAATTCATCTCACAGAGTTACATCTTTCCCTTCAAGAAGCCTTTCGCTAAGTCTGTTCTTGTGGAATTGGCAAAGGGATATTTGGAAGCCCATAGAAGGCTACGGTGAAAAAGGAAATATCTTCCGTTCAAAACTGGAAAGAAGTTTCTGAGAAACTGCTCTGTGTTCTGGTAATTCATCTCACAGAGTTACATGTTTCCCTTCAAGAAGCCCTTCGCTAAGGCTGTTCTTGTGGAATTGGCAAAGGGATATTTGGAAGCCCATAGAGGGCTATGGTGAAAAAGGAAATATCTTCCGTTCAAAACTGGAAAGAAGCTCTCTGAGAAACTGCTCTGTGTTCTGTTAGTTCATCTCAAAGAGTTACATCTTTCCCTTCAACAATCCTTTCGCTAAGGCTGTTCTTGTAGAATAGGCAAAGGGATATTTGAAAGGACATAGAGGGCTATGGTGAAAAAGGAAATATCTTCCGTTCAAAACTGGAAAGAAGCTTTCTGAGAAACTGCTCAGTGTTCTGTTAATTCATCTCACAGAGTTACATCTTTCCCTTCAAGAAGCCTTTCGCTAAGGCTGTTCTTGTGGAACTGGCAAAGGGATATTTGGAAGCCCATAGAGGGCTATGGTGAAAAAGGAAATATCTTCCGTTCAAAACTGGAAAGAAGCTTTCTGAGAAACTGCTCAGTGTTCTGGTAATTCATCTCACAGAGTTAAATCTTTCCCTTCAAGAAGCCTTTCGCTAAGGCTGTTCTTGTGGAACTGGCAAAGGGATATTTGGAAGCCCATAGAGGGCTATTTTGAAAAAGGAAATATCTTCCGTTCAAAACTGGAAAGAAGCTTTCTGAGAAACTGCTCTGTGTTCTGTTAATTCATCTCACAGAGTTACATCTTTCCCTTCAAGAAGTCTTTCGCTAAGGCTGTTCTTGTGGAATTGGCAAAGGGATATTTGGAAGCCCATAGAGGGCTATGGTGAAAAAGGAAATATCTTCCGTTCAAAACTGGAAAGAAGCTTTCTGAGAAACTGCTCTGTGTTCTGTTAATTCATCTCACAGAGTTACATCTTTCCCTTCAAGAAGCCTTTCGCTAAGGCTGTTCTTGTGGAATTGGCAAAGGGATATTTGGAAGCCCATAGAGGGCTATGGTGAAAAAGGAAATATCTTCCGTTCAAAACCGGAAAGAAGCTTTCTGAGAAACTGCTCTGTGTTCTGTTAATTCATCTCAAAGAGTTACATCTTTCCCTTCAAGAAGCCTTTCGCTAAGGCTCTTCTTGGGGAATTGGCAAAGGGATATTTGGAAGCCCATACAGGGCTATGGTGAAAAAGGAAATATCTTCCGTTCAAAACCGGAAAGAAGCTTTCTGAGAAACTGCTCTGTGTTCTGTTAATTCATCTCACAGAGTTACATCTTTCCCTTCAAGAAGCCTTTCGCTAAGGCTGTTCTTGGGGAATTGGCAAAGGGATATTTGGAAACCCATAGTGGGCTATGGTGAAAAAGGAAATATCTTCCGTTCAAAACTGGAAAGAAGCTTTCTGAGAAACTGCTCTGTGTTCTGTTAATTCATCTCAAAGAGTTACATCTTTCCCTTCAACAATCCTTTCGCTAAGGCTGTTCTTGTAGAATAGGCAAAGGGATATTTGAAAGCCCATAGAGGGCTATGGCGAAAAAGGAAATATCTTCCGTTCAAAACTGGAAAGAAGCTTTCTGAGAAACTGCTCTGTGTTCTGTTAATTCATCTCACAGAGTTACATCTTTCCCTTCAAGAAGCCTTTGGCTAAGGCTGTTCTTGTGGAATTGGCAAAGGGATATTTGGAAGCCCATAGAGGGCTATGCTGAAAAAGGAAATATCTTCAGTTCAAAACTGGAAAGAAGCTTTCTGAGAAACTGCTCTGTGTTCTGTTAATTCATCTCACAGAGTTACATCTTTCCCTTCAAGAAGCCTTTCGCTAAGTCTGTTCTTGTGGAATTGGCAAAGGGATATTTGGAAGCCCATAGAGGGCTACGGTGAAAAAGGAAATATCTTCCGTTCAAAACTGGAAAGAAGTTTCTGAGAAACTGCTCTGTGTTCTGGTAATTCATCTCACAGAGTTACATGTTTCCCTTCAAGAAGCCCTTCGCTAAGGCTGTTCTTGTGGAATTGGCAAAGGGATATTTGGAAGCCCATAGAGGGCTATGGTGAAAAAGGAAATATCTTCCGTTCAAAACTGGAAAGAAGCTTTCTGAGAAACTGCTCTGTGTTCTGTTAACTCATCTCACAGAGTTACATCTTTCACTTCAAGAAGCCTTTCGCTAAGGCTGTTCTTGTGGAATTGGCAAAGGGATATTTGGAAGCCCATAGAGGGCTAGGGTGAAAAAGGAAATATCTTCCGTTCAAAACTGTAAAGAAGCTTTCTGAGATACTACTCTGTGTTCTGTTAATTCATCTCACACCGTTACATCTTTCCCTTCAACAATCCTTTCGCTAAGGCTGTTCTTGGGGAATTGGCAAAGGGATATTTGGAAGCCCATAGAGGGCTATCGTGAAAAAGGAAATATCTTCCGTTCAAAACTGGAAAGAAGCTTTCTGAGAAACTGCTTTGTGTTCTGTTAATTCATCTCACAGAGTTACATCTTTCCCTTCAAGAAGCCTTCCGCTAAGGCTGTTCTTGTGGAATTGGCAAAGGGATATTTGGAAGCCCATAGAGGGCTATGGTGAAAAAGGAAATATCTTCCGTTCAAAACTGGAAAGAAGCTTTCTGAGAAACTGCTCTGTGTTCTGTTAATTCATCTCACAGAGTTCCATCTTTCCCTTCAAGAAGCCTTTCGCTAAGGCTGTTCTTGTGGAATTGGCAAAGGGATATTTGCAAGCCCATAGAGGGCTATGGTGAAAAAGGAAATATCTTCCGTTCAAAACTGGAAAGAAGCTTTCTGAGAAACTGCTCTGTGTTCTGTTAATTCATCTCACAGAGTTACATCTTTCCCTTCAAGAAGCCTTACGCTAAGGCTGTTCTTGTGGAATTGGCAAAGGGATATTTGGAAGCCCATAGAGGGCTATGGTGAAAAAGGAAATATCTTCCGTTCAAAACTGGAAAGAAGCTTTCTAAGAAACTGCTCTGTGTTCTGTTAATTCATCTCACAGAGTTACATCTTTCCCTTCAAGAAGCCTTTCGCTAAGGCTGTTCTTGTGGAATTGGCAAAGGGATATTTGGAAACCCATAGAGGTCTATGGTGAAAAAGGAAATACCTTCCGTTCAAAACTGGAAAGAAGCTTTCTGAGAAACTGCTCTGTGTTCTGTTAATTCATCTCACAGAGTTACATCTTTCCCTTCAAGAAGCCTTTCGCTAAGGCTGTTCTTGGGGAATTGGCAAAGGGATATTTGGAAGCCCATAGAGGGCTATGGTGAAAAAGGAAATATCTTCCGTTCAAAACTGGAAAGAAGCTTTCTGAGAAACTGCTCTGTGTTCTGTTAATTCATCTCACAGAGTTGCATCTTATCCTTCAAGAAGTCTTTCGCTAAGGCTGTTCTTGTGGAATTGGCAAAGGGATATTTGGAAGCCCATTCATCTCACACAGTTACATCTTTCCCTTCAACAATCCTTTCGCTAAGGCTGTTCTTGTAGAATTCGCAAAGGGATATTTGGAAGCCCATAGAGGGCTATGGTGAAAAAGGAAATATCTTCCGTTCAAAACTGGAAAGAAGCTTTCTGAGAAACTGCTCAGTGTTCTGTTAATTCATCTAACAGAGTTACATCTTTCCCTTCAAGAAGCCTTTCGCTAATTCTGTTCTTGTGGAATTGGCAAAGGGATATTTGGAAGCCCATAGAGGGCTATGGTGAAAAAGGAAATATCTTCCGTTCAAAACTGGAAAGAAGCTTTCTGAGAAACTGCTCTGTGTTCTGGTAATTCATCTCACAGAGTTACATCTTTCCCTTCAAGAAGCCTTTCGCTAAGGCTGTTCTTGTGAAATTGGCAAAGGGATATTTGGAAGCCCATAGAGGGCTATGGTGAAAAAGGAAATATCTTCCGTTCAAAACTGGAAAGAAGCTTTCTGAGAAACTGCACCGTGTTCTGTTAATTCATCTCACAGAGTTACATCTTTCCCTTCAAGAAGCCTTTCGCTAAGGCTGTTCTTGTGGAATTGGCAAAGGGATATTTGGAAGCCCATAGAGGGCTATGGTGAAAAAGGAAATATCTTCCGTTCCAAACTGGAAAGAAGCTTTCTGAGAAACTGCTCTGTGTTCTGTTAATTCATCTCACAGAGTTACATCGTTCCCTTCAAGAAGCTTTTCGCTAAGGCTGTTCTTGTGCAGTTGGCAAAGGGATATTTGGAAGCCCATAGAGGGCTATGGTGAAAAAGGAAATATCTTCCGTTCAAAACTGGAAAGAAGCTTTCTGAGAAACTGCTCTGTGTTCCGTTAATTCATCTCAAAGAGTTATATCTTTCCCTTCAACAATCCTTTCGCTAAGGCTGTTCTTGTAGAATAGGCAAAGGGATATTTGAAAGGACATAGAGGGCTATGGTGAAAAAGGAAATATCTTCCGTTCAAAACTGGAAAGAAGCTTTCTGAGAAACTGCTCAGTGTTCTGTTAATTCATCTCACAGAGTTACATCTTTCCCTTCAAGAAGCCTTTCGCTAAGGCTGTTCTTGTGGAACTGGCAAAGGGATATTTGGAAGCCCATAGAGGGCTATGGTGAAAAAGGAAATATCTTCCGTTCAAAACTGGAAAGAAGCTTTCTGAGAAACTGCTCAGTGTTCTGGTAATTCATCTCACAGAGTTACATCTTTCCCTTCAAGAAGCCTTTCGCTAAGGCTGTTCTTGTGGAACTGGCAAAGGGATATTTGGAAGCCCATAGAGGGCTATTTTGAAAAAGGAAATATCTTCCGTTCAAAACTGGAAAGAAGCTTTCTGAGAAACTGCTCTGTGTTCTGTTAATTCATCTCACAGAGTTACATCTTTCCCTTCAAGAAGCCTTTCGCTAAGGCTGTTCTTGTGGAATTGGCAAAGGGATATTTGGAAGCCCATAGAGGGCTATGGTGAAAAAGGAAATATCTTCCGTTCAAAACTGGAAAGAAGCTTTCTGAGAAACTGCTCTGTGTTCTGTTAATTCATCTCACAGAGTTACATCTTTCACTTCAAGAAGCCTTTCGCTAAGGCTGTTCTTGTGGAATTGGCAAAGGGATATTTGGAAGCCCATAGAGGGCTATGGTGAAAAAGGAAATATCTTCCGTTCAAAACTGGAAAGAAGCTTTCTGAGAAACTGCTCTGTGTTCTGTTAATTCATCTCACAGAGTTACATTTTTCCCTTCAAGAAGCCTTTCGCTAAGGCTGTTCTTGTGGAATTGGCAAAGGGATATTTGGAAGCCCATAGAGGGCTATGGTGAAAAAGGAAATATCTTCCGTTCAAAACTGGAAAGAAGCTTTCTGAGAAACTGCTCTGTGTTCTGTTAATTCATCTCAAAGAGTTACATCTTATCCTTCAAGAAGCCTTTCGCTAAGGCTGTTCTTGTGGAATTGGCAAAGGGATATTTGCAAGCCCATAGAGGGCTATGGTGAAAAAGGAAATATCTTCCGTTCAAAACTGGAAAGAAGCTTTCTGAGAAACTGCTCTGTGTTCTGTTAATTCATCTCACAGGGTTACATCTTTCCCTTCAAAAGCCTCTCGCTAAATCTGTTCTTGAGGAATTGGCAAAGGGATATTTGGAAGCCCATAGAGGGCTATGGTGTAAAAGGAAATATCTTCCTTTCAAAACTGGAAAGAAACTTTCTGAGAAACTGCTCTGTGTTCTGTTAATTCATCTCACAGAGTTACATCTTTCCCTTCAAGAAGCCTTTCGCTAAGGCTGTTCTTGTGGAATTGGCAAAGGGATATTTGGAAGCCCATAGAGGGCTATTTTGAAAAAGGAAATATCTTCCGTTCAAAACTGGAAAGAAGCTTTCTGAGAAACTGCTCTGTGTTCTGTTAATTCACCTCACAGAGTTACATCTTTCCCTTCAAGAAGCCTTTCGCTAAGGCTGTTCTTGTGGAATTGGCAAAGGGATATTTGGAAACCCATAGAGGGCTATGGTGAAAAAGGAAATATCTTCCGTTCAAAACTGGAAAGAAGCTTTCTGAGAAACTGCTCTGTGTTCTGTTAATTCATCTCACAGAGTTACATCTTTCCCTTCAAGAAGCCTTTCGCTAAGGGTGTTCTTGTGGAATTGGCAAAGGGATATTTGGAAGCCCATAGAGGGCTATGGTGAAAAAGGAAATATCTTCCGTTCAAAACTGGAAAGAAGCTTTCTGAGAAACTGCTCTGTGTTCTGTTAATTCATCTCACAGAGTTACATCTTTCCCTTCAAGAAGCCTTTCGCTAAGGCTGTTCTTGTGGAATTGGCAAAGGGATATTTGGAAACCCATAGAGGGCTATGGTGAAAAAGGAAATATCTTCCGTTCAAAACTGGAAAGAAGCTTTCTGAGAAACTGCTCTGTGTTCTGTTAATTCATCTCAAAGAGTTACATCTTTCCCTTCAAGAAGCCTTTCGCTAAGGCTGTTCTTGTAGAATAGGCAAAGGGATATTTGAAAGCCCATAGAGGGCTAGGGTGAAAAAGGAAATATCTTCCGTTCAAAACTGTAAAGAAGCTTTCTGAGAAACTACTCTGTGTTCTGTTAATTCATCTCACACCGTTACATCTTTCCCTTCAACAATCCTTTCGCTAAGGCTGTTCTTGGGGAATTGGCAAAGGGATATTTGGAAGCCCATAGAGGGCTATCGTGAAAAAGGAAATATCTTCCGTTCAAAACTGGAAAGAAGCTTTCTGAGAAACTGCTCTGTGTTCTGTTAATTCATCTCACAGAGTTACATCTTTCCCTTCAAGAAGCCTTTCGCTAAGGCTGTTCTTGTGGAATTGGCAAAGGGATATTTGGAAGCCCATAGAGGGCTATGGTGAAAAAGGAAATATCTTCCGTTCAAAACTGGAAAGAAGGTTTCTGAGAAACTGCTCCGTGTTCTGTTAATTCATCTCACAGAGTTACATCTTTCCCTTCAAGAAGCCTTTCGCTAAGGCTGTTCTTGTGGAATGGGCAAAGGGATATTTGGAAGCCCATAGAGGGCTATGGTGAAAAAGGAAATATCTTCCGTTCAAAACTGGAAAGAAGCTTTCTGAGAAACTGCTCTGTGTTCTGTTAATTCATCTCACACAGTTACATCTTTCCCTTCAAGAAGCCTTTCGCTAAGGCTGTTCTTGTGGAATTGGCAAAGGGATATTTGGAAGCCCATAGAGGGCTATGGTGAAAAAGGAAATATCTTCCGTTCAAAATTGGAAAGAAGCTTTCTGAGAAACTGCTCTGTGTTCTGTTAATTCATCTCACACAGTTACATCTTTCCCTTCAACAATCCTTTCGCTAAGGCTGTTCTTGTAGAATTCGCAAAGGGATATTTGGAAGCCCATAGAGGGCTATGGTGAAAAAGGAAATATCTTCCGTTCAAAACTGGAAAGAAGCTTTCTGAGAAACTGCTCAGTGTTCTGTTAATTCATCTAACAGAGTTACATCTTTCCCTTCAAGAAGCCTTTCGCTAATTCTGTTCTTGTGGAATTGGCAAAGGGATATTTGGAAGCCCATAGAGGGCTATGGTGAAAAAGGAAATATCTTCCGTTCAAAACTTGAAAGAAGCTTTCTGAGAAACTGCTCAGTGTTCTGGTAATTCATCTCACAGAGTTACATCTTTCCCTTCAAGAAGCCTTTCGCTAAGGCTGTTCTTGTGGAATTGGCAAAGGGATATTTGGAAGCCCATAGAGGGCTATTTTGAAAAAGGAAATATCTTCCGTTCAAAACTGGAAAGAAGCTTTCTGAGAAACTGCTCTGTGTTCTGTTAATTCATCTCACAGAGTTACATCTTTCCCTTCAAGAAGCCTTTCGCTAAGGCTGTTCTTGTGGAATTGGCAAAGGGATATTTGGAAGCCCATAGAGGGCTATGGTGAAAAAGGAAATATCTTCCGTTCAAAACTGGAAAGAAGCTTTCTGAGAAACTGCTCTGTGTTCTGTTAATTCATCTCACAGAGTTACATCTTTCCCTTCAAGAAGCCTTTCGCTAAGGCTGTTCTTGTGGAATTGGCAAAGGGATATTTGGAAGCCAATAGAGGGCTATGGTGAAAAAGGAAATATCTTCCGTTCAAAACTGGAAAGAAGCTTTCTGAGAAACTGCTCTGTGTTCTGTTAATTCATCTCACAGAGTTACATTTTTCCCTTCAAGAAGCCTTTCGCTAAGGCTGTTCTTGTGGAATTGGCAAAGGGATATTTGGAAGCCCATAGAGGGCTATGGTGAAAAAGGAAATATCTTCCGTTCAAAACTGGAAAGAAGCTTTCTGAGAAACTGCTCTGTGTTCTGTTAATTCATCTCACAGAGTTACATCTTTCCTTTCAAGAAGCCTTTCGCTAAGGCTGTTCTTGTGGAATTGGCAAAGGGATATTTGCAAGCCCATAGAGGGCTATGGTGAAAAAGGAAATATCTTCCGTTCAAAACTGGAAAGAAGCTTTCTGAGAAACTGCTCTGTGTTCTGTTAATTCATCTCACAGGGTTACATCTTTCCCTTCAAAAGCCTCTCGCTAAATCTGTTCTTGAGGAATTGGCAAAGGGATATTTGGAAGCCCATAGAGGGCTATGGTGTAAAAGGAAATATCTTCCTTTCAAAACTGGAAAGAAACTTTCTGAGAAACTGCTCTGTGTTCTGTTAATTCATCTCACAGAGTTACATCTTTCCCTTCAAGAAGCCTTTCGCTAAGGCTGTTCTTGTGGAATTGGCAAAGGGATATTTGGAAGCCCATAGAGGGCTATGGTGAAAAAGGAAATATCTTCCGTTCAAAACTGGAAAGAAGCTTTCTGAGAAACTGCTCTGTGTTCTGTTAATTCATCTCACAGAGTTACATCTTTCCCTTCAAGAAGCCTTTCGCTAAGGCTGTTCTTATGGAATTGGCAACGGGATATTTGGAAGCCCATAGAGGGCTATGGTGAAAAAGGAAATATCTTCCGTTCAAAACTGGAAAGAAGCTTTCTGAGAAACTGCTCTGTGTTCTGTTAATTCATCTGACAGAGTTACATCTTTCCCTTCAAGAAGCCTTTCGCTAAGGCTGTTCTTGTGGAATTGGCAAAGGGATATTTGGAAGCCCATAGAGGGCTATGGTGAAAAAGGAAATATCTTCCGTTCAAAACTGGAAAGAAGCTTTCTGAGAAACTGCTCTGTGTTCTGTTAATTCATCTCACAGAGTTACATCTTTCCCTTCAAGAAGCCTTTCGCTAAGGCTGTTCTTGTGGAATTGGCAAAGGGATATTTGGAAGCCCATAGAGGGCTATTGTGAAAAAGGAAATACCTTCCGTTCAAAACTGGAAAGAAGCTTTCTGAGAAACTGCTCTGTGTTCTGTTAATTCATCTCACAGAGTTACATCTTTCCCTTCAAGAAGCCTTTCGCTAAGGCTGTTCTTGTGGAATTGGCAAAGGGATATTTGGAAGCCCTTAGAGGGCTATGGTGAAAAAGGAAATATCTTCCGTTCAAAACTGGAAAGAAGCTTTCTGAGAAACTGCTCTGTGTTCTGGTAATTCATCTCACAGAGTTACATCTTTCCCTTCAAGAAGCCTTTCGCTAAGGCTGTTCTTGGGGAATTGGCAAAGGGATATTTGGAAGCCCATAGAGGGCTATGGTGAAAAAGAAAATATCTTCCGTTCAAAACTGGAAAGAAGCTTTCTGAGAAACTGCTCCGTGTTCTGTTAATTCATCTCACAGAGATACATCTTTCCCTTCAAGAAGCCTTTCGCTAAGGCTGTTCTTGTGGAATTGGCAAAGGGATATTTGGAAGCCCATAGAGGGCTATGGTGAAAAAGGAAATATCTTCCGTTCAAAACTGGAAAGAAGCTTTCTGAGAAACTGCTCTGTGTTCTGTTAATTCATCTCACAGAGTTACATCGTTCCCTTCAAGAAGCCTTTCGCTAAGGCTGTTCTTGTGCAGTTGGCAAAGGGATATTTGGAAGCCCATAGAGGGCTATGGTGAAAAAGGAAATATCTTCCGTTCAAAACTGGAAAGAAGCTTTCTGAGAAACTGTTCTGTGTTCTGTTAATTCATCTCACAGAGTTACATCTTTCCCTTCAAGAAGCCTTTCGCTAAGGCTGTTCTTGTGGAATTGGCAAAGGGATATTTGGAAGCCCATAGAGGGCTATGGTGAAAAAGGAAATATCTTCCGTTCAAAACAGGAAAGAAGCTTTCTGAGAAACTGCTCTGTGTTCTGTTAATTCATCTCACAGAGTTACATCTTTCCCTTCAAGAAGCCTTTCGCTAAGGCTGTTCTTGTGGAATTGGCAAAGGGATATTTGGAAGCCCATAGAGGGCTATGGTGAAAAAGGAAATATCTTCCGTTCAAAACTGGAAAGAAGCTTTCTGAGAAACTGCTCTGTGTTCTGTTAATTCATCTCACAGAGTTCCATCTTTCCCTTCAAGAAGCCTTTCGCTAAGGCTGTTCTTGTGGAATTGGCAAAGGGATATTTGCAAGCCCATAGAGGGCTATGGTGAAAAAGGAAATATCTTCCGTTCAAAACTGGAAAGAAGCTTTCTGAGAAACTGCTCTGTGTTCTGTTCATTCATCTCACAGTGTTACATCGTTCCCTTCAAGAAACCTTACGCTAAGGCTGTTCTTGTGGAATTGGCAAAGGGATATTTGGAAGCCCATAGAGGGCTATGGTGAAAAAGGAAATATCTTCCGTTCCAAACAGGAAAGAAGCTTTCTGAGAAACTGCTCCGTGTTTTGTTAATTCATCTCACAGAGTTACATCTTTCCCTTCAAGAAGCCTTTCGCTAAGGCTGTTCTTGTGGAATTGGCAAAGGGATATTTGGAAGCCCATAGAGGGCTATGGTGAAAAAGGAAATATCTTCCGTTCAAAACTGGAGAGAAGCTTTCTGAGAAACTGCTCTGTGTTCTGTTAATTCATCTCACAGAGTTACATCTTTCCCTTCAAGAAGCCTTTCGCTAAGGCTGTTCTTGTGGAATTGGCAAAGGGATATTTGGAAGCCCATAGAGGGCTATGGTGAAAAAGGAAATATCTTCCGTTCAAAACCGGAAAGAAGCTTTCTGAGAAACTGCTCTGTGTTTTGTTAATTCATCTCAAAGAGTTACATCTTTCCCTTCAAGAAGCCTTTCGCTAAGGCTGTTCTTGGGGAATTGGCAAAGGGATATTTGGAAGCCCATAGAGGGCTATGGTGAAAAAGGAAATATCTTCCGTTCAAAACTGGAAAGAAGCTTTCTGAGAAACTGCTCTGTGTTCTGTTAATTCATCTCACAGAGTTACATCTTTCCCTTCAAGAAGCCTTTCGCTAAGGCTGTTCTTATGGAATTGGCAACGGGATATTTGGAAGCCCATAGAGGGCTATGGTGAAAAAGGAAATATCTTCCGTTCAAAACTGGAAAGAAGCTTTCTGAGAAACTGCTCTGTGTTCTGTTAATTCATCTCACAGAGTTACATCTTTCCCTTCAAGAAGCCTTTGGCTAAGGCTGTTCTTGTGGAATTGGCAAAGGGATATTTGGAAGCCCATAGAGGGCTATGGTGAAAAAGGAAATATCTTCCGTTCAAAACTGGAAAGAAGCTTTCTGAGAAACTGCTCTGTGTTCTGTTAATTCATCTCACAGAGTTACATCTTTCCCTTCAAGAAGCCTTTGGCTAAGGCTGTTCTTGTGGAATTGGCAAAGGGATATTTGGAAGCCCATAGAGGGCTATGGTGAAAAAGGAAATATCTTCCGTTCAAAACTGGAAAGAAGCTTTCTGAGAAACTGCTCTGTGTTCTGTTAATTCATCTCACAGAGTTACATCTTTCCCTTCAAGAAGCCTTTCGCTAAGGCTGTTCTTGTGGAATTGGCAAAGGGATATTTGGAAGCCCATAGAGGGCTATGGTGAAAAAGGAAATACCTTCCGTTCAAAACTGGAAAGAAGCTTTCTGAGAAACTGCTCTGTGTTCTGTTAATTCATCTCACAGAGTTACATCTTTCCCTTCAAGAAGCCTTTCGCTAAGGCTGTTCTTGGGGAATTGGCAAAGGGATATTTGGAAGCCCTTAGAGGGCTATGGTGAAAAAGGAAATATCTTCCGTTCAAAAGTGGAAAGAAGCTTTCTGAGAAACTGCTCTGTGTTCTGTTAATTCATCTCACAGAGTTACATCTTTCCCTTCAAGAAGCCTTTCGCTAAGGCTGTTCTTGTGGAATTGGCAAAGGGATATTTGGAAGCCCATAGAGGGCTATGGTGAAAAAGGAAATATCTTCCGTTCAAAACTGGAAAGAAGCTTTCTGAGAAACTGCTCTGTGTTCTGTTAATTCATCTCACACAGTTACATCTTTCCCTTCAACAATCCTTTCGCTAAGGCTGTTCTTGTAGAATTCGCAAAGGGATATTTGGAAACCCATAGAGGGCTATGGTGAAAAAGGAAATATCTTCCGTTCAAAACTGGAAAGAAGCTTTCGGAGAAACTGCTCAGTGTTCTGTTAATTCATCTCACTGAGTTACATCTTTCCCTTCAAGAAGCCTTTCGCTAATTCTGTTCTTGTGGAATTGGCAAAGGGATATTTGGAAGCCCATAGAGGGCTATGGTGAAAAAGGAAATATCTTCCGTTCAAAACTGGAAAGAAGCTTTCTGAGAAACTGCTCTGTGTTCTGGTAATTCATCTCACAGAGTTACATCTTTCCCTTCAAGAAGCCTTTCGCTAAGGCTGTTCTTGTGGAATTGGCAAAGGGATATTTGGAAGCCCATAGAGGGCTATGGTGAAAAAGGAAATATCTTCCGTTCAAAACTGGAAAGAAGCTTTCTGAGAAACTGCTCCGTGTTTTGTTAATTCATCTCACAGAGTTACATCTTTCCCTTCAAGAAGCCTTTCGCTAAGGCTGTTCTTGTGGAATTGGCAAAGGGATATTTGGAAGCCCATAGAGGGCTATGGTGAAAAAGGAAATATCTTCCGTTCAAAACTGGAGAGAAGCTTTCTGAGAAACTGCTCTGTGTTCTGTTAATTCATCTCACAGAGTTACATCTTTCCCTTCAAGAAGCCTTTCGCTAAGGCTGTTCTTGTGGAATTGGCAAAGGGATGTTTGGAAGCCCATAGAGGGCTATGGTGAAAAAGGAAATATCTTCCGTTCAAAACCGGAAAGAAGCTTTCTGAGAAACTGCTCTGTGTTCTGTTAATTCATCTCAAAGAGTTACATCTTTCCCTTCAAGAAGCCTTTCGCTAAGGCTGTTCTTGGGGAATTGGCAAAGGGATATTTGGAAGCCCATAGAGGGCTATGGTGAAAAAGGAAATATCTTCCGTTCAAAACTGGAAAGAAGCTTTCTGAGAAACTGCTCTGTGTTCTGTTAATTCATCTCACAGAGTTACATCTTTCCCTTCAAGAAGCCTTTCGCTAAGGCTGTTCTTATGGAATTGGCAACGGGATATTTGGAAGCCCATAGAGGGCTATGGTGAAAAAGGAAATATCTTCCGTTCAAAACTGGAAAGAAGCTTTCTGAGAAACTGCTCTGTGTTCTGTTAATTCATCTCACAGAGTTACATCTTTCCCTTCAAGAAGCCTTTGGCTAAGGCTGTTCTTGTGGAATTGGCAAAGGGATATTTGGAAGCCCATAGAGGGCTATGGTGAAAAAGGAAATATCTTCCGTTCAAAACTGGAAAGAAGCTTTCTGAGAAACTGCTCTGTGTTCTGTTAATTCATCTCACAGAGTTACATCTTTCCCTTCAAGAAGCCTTTCGCTAAGGCTGTTCTTGTGGAATTGGCAAAGGGATATTTGGAAGCCCATAGAGGGCTATGGTGAAAAAGGAAATACCTTCCGTTCAAAACTGGAAAGAAGCTTTCTGAGAAACTGCTCTGTGTTCTGTTAATTCATCTCACAGAGTTACATCTTTCCCTTCAAGAAGCCTTTCGCTAAGGCTGTTCTTGGGGAATTGGCAAAGGGATATTTGGAAGCCCTTAGAGGGCTATGGTGAAAAAGGAAATATCTTCCGTTCAAAAGTGGAAAGAAGCTTTCTGAGAAACTGCTCTGTGTTCTGTTAATTCATCTCACAGAGTTACATCTTTCCCTTCAAGAAGCCTTTCGCTAAGGCTGTTCTTGTGGAATTGGCAAAGGGATATTTGGAAGCCCATAGAGGGCTATGGTGAAAAAGGAAATATCTTCCGTTCAAAACTGGAAAGAAGCTTTCTGAGAAACTGCTCTGTGTTCTGTTAATTCATCTCACACAGTTACATCTTTCCCTTCAACAATCCTTTCGCTAAGGCTGTTCTTGTAGAATTCGCAAAGGGATATTTGGAAACCCATAGAGGGCTATGGTGAAAAAGGAAATATCTTCCGTTCAAAACTGGAAAGAAGCTTTCGGAGAAACTGCTCAGTGTTCTGTTAATTCATCTCACTGAGTTACATCTTTCCCTTCAAGAAGCCTTTCGCTAATTCTGTTCTTGTGGAATTGGCAAAGGGATATTTGGAAGCCCATAGAGGGCTATGGTGAAAAAGGAAATATATTCCGTTCAAAACTGGAAAGAAGCTTTCTGAGAAACTGCTCTGTGTTCTGGTAATTCATCTCACAGAGTTACATCTTTCCCTTCAAGAAGCCTTTCGCTAAGGCTGTTCTTGTGGAATTGGCAAAGGGATATTTGGAAGCCCATAGAGGGCTATGGTGAAAAAGGAAATATCTTCCGTTCAAAACTGGAAAGAAGCTTTCTGAGAAACTGCTCCGTGTTCTGTTAATTCATCTCACAGAGTTACATCTTTCCCTTCAAGAAGCCTTTCGCTAAGGCTGTTCTTGTGGAATTGGCAAAGGGATATTTGGAAGCCCATAGAGGGCTATGGTGAAAAAGGAAATATCTTCCGTTCAAAACTGGAAAGAAGCTTTCTGAGAAACTGCTCTGTGTTCTGTTAATTCATCTCACAGAGTTACATCGTTCCCTTCAAGAAGCCTTTCGCTAAGGCTGTTCTTGTGCAGTTGGCAAAGGGATATTTGGAAGCCCATAGAGGGCTATGGTGAAAAAGGAAATATCTTCCGTTCAAAACTGGAAAGAAGCTTTCTGAGAAACTGTTCTGTGTTCTGTTAATTCATCTCACAGAGTTACATCTTTTCCTTCAAGAAGCCTTTCGCTAAGGCTGTTCTTGTGGAATTGGCAAAGGGATATTTGGAAGCCCATAGAGGGCTATGGTGAAAAAGGAAATATCTTCCGTTCAAAACAGGAAAGAAGCTTTCTGAGAAACTGCTCTGTGTTCTGTTAATTCATCTCACAGAGTTACATCTTTCCGTTCAAGAAGCCTTTCGCTAAGGCTGTTCTTGTGGAATTGGCAAAGGGATATTTGGAAGCCCATAGAGGGCTATGGTGAAAAAGGAAATATCTTCCGTTCAAAACTGGAAAGAAGCTTTCTGAGAAACTGCTCTGTGTTCTGGTAATTCATCTCACAGAGTTACATCTTTCCCTTCAAGAAGCCTTTCGCTAAGGCTGTTCTTGGGGAATTGGCAAAGGGATATTTGGAAGCCCATAGAGGGCTATGGTGAAAAAGAAAATATCTTCCGTTCAAAACTGGAAAGAAGCTTTCTGAGAAACTGCTCCGTGTTCTGTTAATTCATCTCACAGAGATACATCTTTCCCTTCAAGAAGCCTTTCGCTAAGGCTGTTCTTGTGGAATTGGCAAAGGGATATTTGGAAGCCCATAGAGGGCTATGGTGAAAAAGGAAATATCTTCCGTTCAAAACTGGAAAGAAGCTTTCTGAGAAACTGCTCTGTGTTCTGTTAATTCATCTCACAGAGTTACATCGTTCCCTTCAAGAAGCCTTTCGCTAAGGCTGTTCTTGTGCAGTTGGCAAAGGGATATTTGGAAGCCCATAGAGGGCTATGGTGAAAAAGGAAATATCTTCCGTTCAAAACTGGAAAGAAGCTTTCTGAGAAACTGTTCTGTGTTCTGTTAATTCATCTCACAGAGTTACATCTTTCCCTTCAAGAAGCCTTTCGCTAAGGCTGTTCTTGTGGAATTGGCAAAGGGATATTTGGAAGCCCATAGAGGGCTATGGTGAAAAAGGAAATATCTTCCGTTCAAAACAGGAAAGAAGCTTTCTGAGAAACTGCTCTGTGTTCTGTTAATTCATCTCACAGAGTTACATCTTTCCCTTCAAGAAGCCTTTCGCTAAGGCTGTTCTTGTGGAATTGGCAAAGGGATATTTGGAAGCCCATAGAGGGCTATGGTGAAAAAGGAAATATCTTCCGTTCAAAACTGGAAAGAAGCTTTCTGAGAAACTGCTCTGTGTTCTGTTAATTCATCTCACAGAGTTCCATCTTTCCCTTCAAGAAGCCTTTCGCTAAGGCTGTTCTTGTGGAATTGGCAAAGGGATATTTGCAAGCCCATAGAGGGCTATGGTGAAAAAGGAAATATCTTCCGTTCAAAACTGGAAAGAAGCTTTCTGAGAAACTGCTCTGTGTTCTGTTCATTCATCTCACAGTGTTACATCGTTCCCTTCAAGAAACCTTACGCTAAGGCTGTTCTTGTGGAATTGGCAAAGGGATATTTGGAAGCCCATAGAGGGCTATGGTGAAAAAGGAAATATCTTCCGTTCCAAACAGGAAAGAAGCTTTCTGAGAAACTGCTCCGTGTTTTGTTAATTCATCTCACAGAGTTACATCTTTCCCTTCAAGAAGCCTTTCGCTAAGGCTGTTCTTGTGGAATTGGCAAAGGGATATTTGGAAGCCCATAGAGGGCTATGGTGAAAAAGGAAATATCTTCCGTTCAAAACTGGAGAGAAGCTTTCTGAGAAACTGCTCTGTGTTCTGTTAATTCATCTCACAGAGTTACATCTTTCCCTTCAAGAAGCCTTTCGCTAAGGCTGTTCTTGTGGAATTGGCAAAGGGATATTTGGAAGCCCATAGAGGGCTATGGTGAAAAAGGAAATATCTTCCGTTCAAAACCGGAAAGAAGCTTTCTGAGAAACTGCTCTGTGTTTTGTTAATTCATCTCAAAGAGTTACATCTTTCCCTTCAAGAAGCCTTTCGCTAAGGCTGTTCTTGGGGAATTGGCAAAGGGATATTTGGAAGCCCATAGAGGGCTATGGTGAAAAAGGAAATATCTTCCGTTCAAAACTGGAAAGAAGCTTTCTGAGAAACTGCTCTGTGTTCTGTTAATTCATCTCACAGAGTTACATCTTTCCCTTCAAGAAGCCTTTCGCTAAGGCTGTTCTTATGGAATTGGCAACGGGATATTTGGAAGCCCATAGAGGGCTATGGTGAAAAAGGAAATATCTTCCGTTCAAAACTGGAAAGAAGCTTTCTGAGAAACTGCTCTGTGTTCTGTTAATTCATCTCACAGAGTTACATCTTTCCCTTCAAGAAGCCTTTGGCTAAGGCTGTTCTTGTGGAATTGGCAAAGGGATATTTGGAAGCCCATAGAGGGCTATGGTGAAAAAGGAAATATCTTCCGTTCAAAACTGGAAAGAAGCTTTCTGAGAAACTGCTCTGTGTTCTGTTAATTCATCTCACAGAGTTACATCTTTCCCTTCAAGAAGCCTTTGGCTAAGGCTGTTCTTGTGGAATTGGCAAAGGGATATTTGGAAGCCCATAGAGGGCTATGGTGAAAAAGGAAATATCTTCCGTTCAAAACTGGAAAGAAGCTTTCTGAGAAACTGCTCTGTGTTCTGTTAATTCATCTCACAGAGTTACATCTTTCCCTTCAAGAAGCCTTTCGCTAAGGCTGTTCTTGTGGAATTGGCAAAGGGATATTTGGAAGCCCATAGAGGGCTATGGTGAAAAAGGAAATACCTTCCGTTCAAAACTGGAAAGAAGCTTTCTGAGAAACTGCTCTGTGTTCTGTTAATTCATCTCACAGAGTTACATCTTTCCCTTCAAGAAGCCTTTCGCTAAGGCTGTTCTTGGGGAATTGGCAAAGGGATATTTGGAAGCCCTTAGAGGGCTATGGTGAAAAAGGAAATATCTTCCGTTCAAAAGTGGAAAGAAGCTTTCTGAGAAACTGCTCTGTGTTCTGTTAATTCATCTCACAGAGTTACATCTTTCCCTTCAAGAAGCCTTTCGCTAAGGCTGTTCTTGTGGAATTGGCAAAGGGATATTTGGAAGCCCATAGAGGGCTATGGTGAAAAAGGAAATATCTTCCGTTCAAAACTGGAAAGAAGCTTTCTGAGAAACTGCTCTGTGTTCTGTTAATTCATCTCACACAGTTACATCTTTCCCTTCAACAATCCTTTCGCTAAGGCTGTTCTTGTAGAATTCGCAAAGGGATATTTGGAAACCCATAGAGGGCTATGGTGAAAAAGGAAATATCTTCCGTTCAAAACTGGAAAGAAGCTTTCGGAGAAACTGCTCAGTGTTCTGTTAATTCATCTCACTGAGTTACATCTTTCCCTTCAAGAAGCCTTTCGCTAATTCTGTTCTTGTGGAATTGGCAAAGGGATATTTGGAAGCCCATAGAGGGCTATGGTGAAAAAGGAAATATCTTCCGTTCAAAACTGGAAAGAAGCTTTCTGAGAAACTGCTCTGTGTTCTGGTAATTCATCTCACAGAGTTACATCTTTCCCTTCAAGAAGCCTTTCGCTAAGGCTGTTCTTGTGGAATTGGCAAAGGGATATTTGGAAGCCCATAGAGGGCTATGGTGAAAAAGGAAATATCTTCCGTTCAAAACTGGAAAGAAGCTTTCTGAGAAACTGCTCCGTGTTTTGTTAATTCATCTCACAGAGTTACATCTTTCCCTTCAAGAAGCCTTTCGCTAAGGCTGTTCTTGTGGAATTGGCAAAGGGATATTTGGAAGCCCATAGAGGGCTATGGTGAAAAAGGAAATATCTTCCGTTCAAAACTGGAGAGAAGCTTTCTGAGAAACTGCTCTGTGTTCTGTTAATTCATCTCACAGAGTTACATCTTTCCCTTCAAGAAGCCTTTCGCTAAGGCTGTTCTTGTGGAATTGGCAAAGGGATGTTTGGAAGCCCATAGAGGGCTATGGTGAAAAAGGAAATATCTTCCGTTCAAAACCGGAAAGAAGCTTTCTGAGAAACTGCTCTGTGTTCTGTTAATTCATCTCAAAGAGTTACATCTTTCCCTTCAAGAAGCCTTTCGCTAAGGCTGTTCTTGGGGAATTGGCAAAGGGATATTTGGAAGCCCATAGAGGGCTATGGTGAAAAAGGAAATATCTTCCGTTCAAAACTGGAAAGAAGCTTTCTGAGAAACTGCTCTGTGTTCTGTTAATTCATCTCACAGAGTTACATCTTTCCCTTCAAGAAGCCTTTCGCTAAGGCTGTTCTTATGGAATTGGCAACGGGATATTTGGAAGCCCATAGAGGGCTATGGTGAAAAAGGAAATATCTTCCGTTCAAAACTGGAAAGAAGCTTTCTGAGAAACTGCTCTGTGTTCTGTTAATTCATCTCACAGAGTTACATCTTTCCCTTCAAGAAGCCTTTGGCTAAGGCTGTTCTTGTGGAATTGGCAAAGGGATATTTGGAAGCCCATAGAGGGCTATGGTGAAAAAGGAAATATCTTCCGTTCAAAACTGGAAAGAAGCTTTCTGAGAAACTGCTCTGTGTTCTGTTAATTCATCTCACAGAGTTACATCTTTCCCTTCAAGAAGCCTTTCGCTAAGGCTGTTCTTGTGGAATTGGCAAAGGGATATTTGGAAGCCCATAGAGGGCTATGGTGAAAAAGGAAATACCTTCCGTTCAAAACTGGAAAGAAGCTTTCTGAGAAACTGCTCTGTGTTCTGTTAATTCATCTCACAGAGTTACATCTTTCCCTTCAAGAAGCCTTTCGCTAAGGCTGTTCTTGGGGAATTGGCAAAGGGATATTTGGAAGCCCTTAGAGGGCTATGGTGAAAAAGGAAATATCTTCCGTTCAAAAGTGGAAAGAAGCTTTCTGAGAAACTGCTCTGTGTTCTGTTAATTCATCTCACAGAGTTACATCTTTCCCTTCAAGAAGCCTTTCGCTAAGGCTGTTCTTGTGGAATTGGCAAAGGGATATTTGGAAGCCCATAGAGGGCTATGGTGAAAAAGGAAATATCTTCCGTTCAAAACTGGAAAGAAGCTTTCTGAGAAACTGCTCTGTGTTCTGTTAATTCATCTCACACAGTTACATCTTTCCCTTCAACAATCCTTTCGCTAAGGCTGTTCTTGTAGAATTCGCAAAGGGATATTTGGAAACCCATAGAGGGCTATGGTGAAAAAGGAAATATCTTCCGTTCAAAACTGGAAAGAAGCTTTCGGAGAAACTGCTCAGTGTTCTGTTAATTCATCTCACTGAGTTACATCTTTCCCTTCAAGAAGCCTTTCGCTAATTCTGTTCTTGTGGAATTGGCAAAGGGATATTTGGAAGCCCATAGAGGGCTATGGTGAAAAAGGAAATATATTCCGTTCAAAACTGGAAAGAAGCTTTCTGAGAAACTGCTCTGTGTTCTGGTAATTCATCTCACAGAGTTACATCTTTCCCTTCAAGAAGCCTTTCGCTAAGGCTGTTCTTGTGGAATTGGCAAAGGGATATTTGGAAGCCCATAGAGGGCTATGGTGAAAAAGGAAATATCTTCCGTTCAAAACTGGAAAGAAGCTTTCTGAGAAACTGCTCCGTGTTCTGTTAATTCATCTCACAGAGTTACATCTTTCCCTTCAAGAAGCCTTTCGCTAAGGCTGTTCTTGTGGAATTGGCAAAGGGATATTTGGAAGCCCATAGAGGGCTATGGTGAAAAAGGAAATATCTTCCGTTCAAAACTGGAAAGAAGCTTTCTGAGAAACTGCTCTGTGTTCTGTTAATTCATCTCACAGAGTTACATCGTTCCCTTCAAGAAGCCTTTCGCTAAGGCTGTTCTTGTGCAGTTGGCAAAGGGATATTTGGAAGCCCATAGAGGGCTATGGTGAAAAAGGAAATATCTTCCGTTCAAAACTGGAAAGAAGCTTTCTGAGAAACTGTTCTGTGTTCTGTTAATTCATCTCACAGAGTTACATCTTTTCCTTCAAGAAGCCTTTCGCTAAGGCTGTTCTTGTGGAATTGGCAAAGGGATATTTGGAAGCCCATAGAGGGCTATGGTGAAAAAGGAAATATCTTCCGTTCAAAACAGGAAAGAAGCTTTCTGAGAAACTGCTCTGTGTTCTGTTAATTCATCTCACAGAGTTACATCTTTCCGTTCAAGAAGCCTTTCGCTAAGGCTGTTCTTGTGGAATTGGCAAAGGGATATTTGGAAGCCCATAGAGGGCTATGGTGAAAAAGGAAATATCTTCCGTTCAAAACTGGAAAGAAGCTTTCTGAGAAACTGCTCTGTGTTCTGTTATTTCATCTCACAGAGTTCCATCTTTTCCTTCAAGAAGCCTTTCGCTAAGGCTGTTCTTGTGGAATTGGCAAAGGGATATTTGCAAGCCCATAGAGGGCTATGGTGAAAAAGGAAATATCTTCCGTTCAAAACTGGAAAGAAGCTTTCTGAGAAACTGCTCTGTGTTCTGTTAATTCATCTCACAGTGTTACATCCTTCCCTTCAAGAAACCTTACGCTAAGGCTGTTCTTGTGGAATTGGCAAAGGGATATTTGGAAGCCCATAGAGGGCTATGGTGAAAAAGGAAATATCTTCCGTTCCAAACTGGAAAGAAGCTTTCTGAGAAACTGCTCTGTGTTCTGTTAATTCATCTCACAGAGTTACATCTTTCCCTTCAAGAAGCCTTTCGCTAAGGCTGTTCTTGTGGAATTGGCAAAGGGATATTTGGAAGCCCATAGAGGGCTATGGTGAAAAAGCAAATATCTTCCGTTCAAAACTGGAAAGAAGCTTTCTGAGAAACTGCTCCGTGTTTTGTTAATTCATCTCACAGAGTTACATCTTTCCCTTCAAGAAGCCTTTCGCTAAGGCTGTTCTTGTGGAATTGGCAAAGGGATATTTGGAAGCCCATAGAGGGCTATGGTGAAAAAGGAAATATCTTCCGTTCAAAACTGGAAAGAAGCTTTCTGAGAAACTGCTCTGTGTTCTGTTAATTCATCTCACAGAGTTCCATCTTTCCCTTCAAGAAGCCTTTCGCTAAGGCTGTTCTTGTGGAATTGGCAAAGGGATATTTGGAAGCCCATAGAGGGCTATGGTGAAAAAGGAAATATCTTCCGTTCAAAACGGGAAAGAAGCTTTCTGAGAAACTGCTCTGTGTTCTGTTAATTCATCTCAAAGAGTTACATCTTTCCCTTCAAGAAGCCTTTCGCTAAGGCTGTTCTTGGGGAATTGGCAAAGGGATATTTGGAAGCCCATAGAGGGCTATGGTGAAAAAGGAAATATCTTCCGTTCAAAACCGGAAAGAAGCTTTCTGAGAAACTGCTCTGTGTTCTGTTAATTCATCTCACAGAGTTACATCTTTCCCTTCAAGAAGCCTTTCGCTAAGGCTGTTCTTGGGGAATTGGCAAAGGGATATTTGGAAGCCCATAGAGGGCTATGGTGAAAAAGGAAATATCTTCCGTTCAAAACTGGAAAGAAGCTTTCTGAGAAACTGCTCTGTGTTCTGGTAATTCATCTCACAGAGTTACATCTTTCCCTTCAAGAAGCCTTTCGCTAAGGCTGTTCTTGTGGAATTGGCAAAGGGATATTTGGAAGCCCATAGAGGGCTATGGTGAAAAAGGAAATATCTTCCGTTCAAAACTGGAAAGAAGCTTTCTGAGAAACTGCTCCGTGTTCTGTTAATTCATCTCACAGAGTTACATCTTTCCCTTCAAGAAGCCTTTCGCTAAGGCTGTTCTTGTGGAATTGGCAAAGGGATATTTGGAAGCCCATAGAGGGCTATGGTGAAAAAGGAAATATCTTCCGTTCAAAACTGGAAAGAAGCTTTCTGAGAAACTGCTCTGTGTTCTGTTAATTCATCTCACAGAGTTACATCTTTCCCTTCAAGAAGCCTTTCGCTAAGGCTGTTCTTGTGGAATTGGCAAAGGGATATTTGCAAGCCCATAGAGGGCTATGGTGAAAAAGGAAATATCTTCCGTTCAAAACTGGAAAGAAGCTTTCTGAGAAACTGCTCCGTGTTTTGTTAATTCATCTCACAGAGTTACATCTTTCCCTTCAAGAAGCCTTTCGCTAAGGCTGTTCTTGTGGAATTGGCAAAGGGATATTTGGAAGCCCATAGAGGGCTATGGTGAAAAAGGAAATATCTTCCGTTCAAAACTGGAAAGAAGCTTTCTGAGAAACTGCTCTGTGTTCTGTTAATTCATCTCACAGAGTTCCATCTTTCCCTTCAAGAAGCCTTTCGCTAAGGCTGTTCTTGTGGAATTGGCAAAGGGATATTTGGAAGCCCATAGAGGGCTATGGTGAAAAAGGAAATATCTTCTGTTCAAAACCGGAAAGAAGCTTTCTGAGAAACTGCTCTGTGTTCTGTTAATTCATCTCAAAGAGTTACATCTTTCCCTTCAAGAAGCCTTTCGCTAAGGCTGTTCTTGGGGAATTGGCAAAGGGATATTTGGAAGCCCATAGAGGGCTATGGTGAAAAAGGAAATATCTTCCGTTCAAAACCGGAAAGAAGCTTTCTGAGAAACTGCTCTGTGTTCTGTTAATTCATCTCACAGAGTTACATCTTTCCCTTCAAGAAGCCTTTCGCTAAGGCTGTTCTTGGGGAATTGGCAAAGGGATATTTGGAAGCCCATAGAGGGCTATGGTGAAAAAGGAAATATCTTCCGTTCAAAACTGGAAAGAAGCTTTCTGAGAAACTGCTCTGTGTTCTGTTAATTCATCTCACCGAGTTACATCTTATCCTTCAAGAAGCCTTTCGCTAAGGCTGTTCTTGTGGAATTGGCAAAGAGATATTTGGAAGCCCATAGAGGGCTATGGTGAAAAAGGAAATATCTTCCGTTCAAAACTGGAAAGAAGCTTTCTGAGAAACTGCTCTGTGTTCTGTTAATTCATCTCAAAGAGTTACATCTTTCTCTTCAACAATCCTTTCGCTAAGGCTGTTCTTGTAGAATAGGCAAAGGGATATTTGAAAGCCCATAGAGGGCTATGGTGAAAAAGGAAATATCTTCCGTTCAAAACTGGAAAGAAGGTTTCTGAGAAACTGCTCAGTGTTCTGTTAATTCATCTCACAGAATTACATCTTTCCCTTCAAGAAGTCTTTCGCTAAGGCTGTTCTTGTGGAACTGGCAAAGGGATATTTGGAAGCCCATAGAGGGCTATGGTGAAAAAGGAAATTTCTTCCGTTCAAAACTGGAAAGAAGCTTTCTGAGAAACTGCTCAGTGTTCTGGTAATTCATCTCACAGAGTTACATCTTTCCCTTCAAGAAGCCTTTCGCTAAGGCTGTTCTTGTGGAACTGGCAAAGGGATATTTGGAAACCCATAGCGGGCTATTTTGAAAAAGGAAATATCTTCCGTTCAAAACTGGAAAGAAGCTTTCTGAGAAACTGCTCTGTGTTCTGTTAATTCATCTCACAGAGTTACATCTTTCCCTTCAAGAAGCCTTTCGCTAAGGCTGTTCTTGTGTAATTGGCAAAGGGATATTTGGAAGCCCATAGAGGGCTATTTTGAAAAAGGAAATATATTTCGTTCAAAACTGGAAAGAAGCTTTCTGAGAAACTGCTCTGTGTTCTGTTAATTCATCTCACAGAGTTACATCTTTCCCTACAAGAAGCCTTTCCCTAAGGCTGTTCTTGTGGAATTGGCAAAGGGATATTTGGAAGCCCATAGAGGGCTATGGTGAAAGAGGAAGTATCTTCCGTTCAAAACTGGAAAGAAGCTTTCTGAGAAACTGCTCAGTGTTCTGGTAATTCATCTCACAGAGTTACATCTTTCCCTTCAAGAAGCCTTTCGCTAAGGCTGTTCTTGTGGAACTGTCAAAGGGATATTTGGAAGCCCATAGAGGGCTATTTTGAAAAAGGAAATATCTTCCGTTCAAAACTGGAAAGAAGCTTTCTGAGAAACTGCTCTGTGTTCTGTTAATTCATCTCACAGAGTTACATCTTTCCCTTCAAGAAGCCTTTCGCTAAGGCTGTTCTTGTGGAATTGGCAAAGGGATATTTGGAAGCCCATAGAGGACTATTGTGAAAAAGGAAATATCTTCCGTTCAAAACTGGAAAGAAGCTTTCTGAGAAACTGCTCTGTGTTCTGTTAATTCATCTCACAGAGTTACATCTTTCCCTTCAAGAAGCCTTTCGCTAAGGCTGTTCTTGTGGAATTGGCAAAGGGATATTTGGAAGCCCATAGAGGGCTATGGTGAAAAAGGAAATATCTTCCGTTCAAAACTGGAAAGAAGCATTCTGAGAAACTGCTCTGTGTTCTGTTAATTCATCTCACAGAGTTACATCTTTCCCTTCAAGAAGCCTTTCGCTAAGGCTGTTCTTGTGGAATTGGCAAAGGGATATTTGGAAGCCCATAGAGGGCTATGGTGAAAAAGGAAATATCTTCCGTTCAAAACTGGAAAGAAGCTTTCTGAGAAACTGCTCTGTGTTCTGTTAATTCATCTCACAGAGTTACATCTTTCCCTTCAAGAAGCCTTTCGCTAAGGCTGTTCTTGTGGAATTGGCAAAGGGATATTTGGACGCCCATAGAGGGCTATGGTGAAAAAGGAAATATCTTCCGTTCAAAACAGGAAAGAAGCTTTCTGAGAAACTGCTCTGTGTTCTGTTAATTCATCTCACAGGGTTACATCTTTCCCTTCAAAAGCCTATCGCGAAATCTGTTCTTGAGGAATTGGCAAAGGGATATTTGGAAGCCCATAGAGGGCTATGGTGTAAAAGGAAATATCTTCCTTTCAAAACTGGAAAGAAACTTTCTGAGAAACTGCTCTGTGTTCTGTTAATTCATCTCACAGAGTTACATCTTTCCCTTCAAGAAGCCTTTCGCTAAGGCTGTTCTTGTGGAATTGGCAAAGGGATATTTGGAAGCCCATAGAGGGCTATGGTGAAAAAGGAAATATCTTCCGTTCAAAACCGGAAAGAAGCTTTCTGAGAAACTGCTCTGTGTTCTGTTAATTCATCTCACAGAGTTACATCTTTCCCTTCAAGAAGCCTTTGGCTAAGGCTGTTCTTGTGGAATTGGCAAAGGGATATTTGGAAGCCCATAGAGGGCTATGGTGAAAAAGGAAATATCTTCCGTTCAAAACTGGAAAGAAGCTCTCTGAGAAACTGCTCTGTGTTCTGTTAATTCATCTCACAGAGTTACATCTTTCCCTTCAAGAAGCCTTTCGCTAAGGCTGTTCTTGTGGAATTGGCAAAGGGATATTTGGAAGCCCATAGAGGGCTATGGTGAAAAAGGAAATACCTTCCGTTCAAAACTGGAAAGAAGCTTTCTGAGAAACTGCTCTGTGTTCTGTTAATTCATCTCACAGAGTTACATCTTTCCCTTCAAGAAGCCTTTCGCTAAGGCTGTTCTTGGGGAATTGGCAAAGGGATATTTGGAAGCCCTTAGAGGGCTATGGTGAAAAAGGAAATATCTTCCGTTCAAAAGTGGAAAGAAGCTTTCTGAGAAACTGCTCTGTGTTCTGTTAATTCATCTCACAGAGTTACATCTTTCCCTTCAAGAAGCCTTTCGCTAAGGCTGTTCTTGTGGAATTGGCAAAGGGATATTTGGAAGCCCATAGAGGGCTATGGTGAAAAAGGAAATATCTTCCGTTCAAAACTGGAAAGAAGCTTTCTGAGAAACTGCTCTGTGTTCTGTTAATTCATCTCACACAGTTACATATTTCCCTTCAACAATCCTTTCGCTAAGGCTGCTCTTGTAGAATTCGCAAAGGGATATTTGGAAACCCATAGAGGGCTATGGTGAAAAAGGAAATATCTTCCGTTCAAAACTGGAAAGAAGCTTTCGGAGAAACTGCTCAGTGTTCTGTTAATTCATCTCACTGAGTTACATCTTTCCCTTCAAGAAGCCTTTCGCTAATTCTGTCCTTGTGGAATTGGCAAAGGGATATTTGGAAGCCCATAGAGGGCTATGGTGAAAAAGGAAATATATTCCGTTCAAAACTGGAAAGAAGCTTTCTGAGAAACTGCTCTGTGTTCTGGTAATTCATCTCACAGAGTTACATCTTTCCCTTCAAGAAGCCTTTCGCTAAGGCTGTTCTTGTGGAATTGGCAAAGGGATATTTGGAAGCCCATAGAGGGCTATGGTGAAAAAGGAAATATCTTCCGTTCAAAACTGGAAAGAAGCTTTCTGAGAAACTGCTCCGTGTTCTGTTAATTCATCTCACAGAGTTACATCTTTCCCTTCAAGAAGCCTTTCGCTAAGGCTGTTCTTGTGGAATTGGCAAAGGGATATTTGGAAGCCCATAGAGGGCTATGGTGAAAAAGGAAATATCTTCCGTTCAAAACTGGAAAGAAGCTTTCTGAGAAACTGCTCTGTGTTCTGTTAATTCATCTCACAGAGTTACATCGTTCCCTTCAAGAAGCCTTTCGCTAAGGCTGTTCTTGTGCAGTTGGCAAAGGGATATTTGGAAGCCCATAGAGGGCTATGGTGAAAAAGGAAATATCTTCCGTTCAAAACTGGAAAGAAGCTTTCTGAGAAACTGTTCTGTGTTCTGTTAATTCATCTCACAGAGTTACATCTTTTCCTTCAAGAAGCCTTTCGCTAAGGCTGTTCTTGTGGAATTGGCAAAGGGATATTTGGAAGCCCATAGAGGGCTATGGTGAAAAAGGAAATATCTTCCGTTCAAAACCGGAAAGAAGCTTTCTGAGAAACTGCTCTGTGTTCTGTTAATTCATCTCACAGAGTTACATCTTTCCCTTCAAGAAGCCTTTCGCTAAGGCTGTTCTTGGGGAATTGGCAAAGGGATATTTGGAAGCCCATAGAGGGCTATGGTGAAAAAGGAAATATCTTCCGTTCAAAACTGGAAAGAAGCTTTCTGAGAAACTGCTCTGTGTTCTGGTAATTCATCTCACAGAGTTACATCTTTCCCTTCAAGAAGCCTTTCGCTAAGGCTGTTCTTGTGGAATTGGCAAAGGGATATTTGGAAGCCCATAGAGGGCTATGGTGAAAAAGGAAATATCTTCCGTTCAAAACTGGAAAGAAGCTTTCTGAGAAACTGCTCCGTGTTCTGTTAATTCATCTCACAGAGTTACATCTTTCCCTTCAAGAAGCCTTTCGCTAAGGCTGTTCTTGTGGAATTGGCAAAGGGATATTTGGAAGCCCATAGAGGGCTATGGTGAAAAAGGAAATATCTTCCGTTCAAAACTGGAAAGAAGCTTTCTGAGAAACTGCTCTGTGTTCTGTTAATTCATCTCACAGAGTTACATCTTTCCCTTCAAGAAGCCTTTCGCTAAGGCTGTTCTTGTGGAATTGGCAAAGGGATATTTGCAAGCCCATAGAGGGCTATGGTGAAAAAGGAAATATCTTCCGTTCAAAACTGGAAAGAAGCTTTCTGAGAAACTGCTCTGTGTTCTGTTAATTCATCTCACAGTGTTACATCCTTCCCTTCAAGAAACCTTACGCTAAGGCTGTTCTTGTGGAATTGGCAAAGGGATATTTGGAAGCCCATAGAGGGCTATGGTGAAAAAGGAAATATCTTCCGTTCCAAACTGGAAAGAAGCTTTCTGAGAAACTGCTCTGTGTTCTGTTAATTCATCTCACAGAGTTACATCTTTCCCTTCAAGAAGCCTTTCGCTAAGGCTGTTCTTGTGGAATTGGCAAAGGGATATTTGGAAGCCCATAGAGGGCTATGGTGAAAAAGGAAATATCTTCCGTTCAAAACTGGAAAGAAGCTTTCTGAGAAACTGCTCCGTGTTTTGTTAATTCATCTCACAGAGTTACATCTTTCCCTTCAAGAAGCCTTTCGCTAAGGCTGTTCTTGTGGAATTGGCAAAGGGATATTTGGAAGCCCATAGAGGGCTATGGTGAAAAAGGAAATATCTTCCGTTCAAAACTGGAAAGAAGCTTTCTGAGAAACTGCTCTGTGTTCTGTTAATTCATCTCACAGAGTTCCATCTTTCCCTTCAAGAAGCCTTTCGCTAAGGCTGTTCTTGTGGAATTGGCAAAGGGATATTTGGAAGCCCATAGAGGGCTATGGTGAAAAAGGAAATATCTTCCGTTCAAAACCGGAAAGAAGCTTTCTGAGAAACTGCTCTGTGTTCTGTTAATTCATCTCAAAGAGTTACATCTTTCCCTTCAAGAAGCCTTTCGCTAAGGCTGTTCTTGGGGAATTGGCAAAGGGATATTTGGAAGCCCATAGAGGGCTATGGTGAAAAAGGAAATATCTTCCGTTCAAAACCGGAAAGAAGCTTTCTGAGAAACTGCTCTGTGTTCTGTTAATTCATCTCACAGAGTTACATCTTTCCCTTCAAGAAGCCTTTCGCTAAGGCTGTTCTTGGGGAATTGGCAAAGGGATATTTGGAAGCCCATAGAGGGCTATGGTGAAAAAGGAAATATCTTCCGTTCAAAACTGGAAAGAAGCTTTCTGAGAAACTGCTCTGTGTTCTGTTAATTCATCTCACCGAGTTACATCTTATCCTTCAAGAAGCCTTTCGCTAAGGCTGTTCTTGTGGAATTGGCAAAGAGATATTTGGAAGCCCATAGAGGGCTATGGTGAAAAAGGAAATATCTTCCGTTCAAAACTGGAAAGAAGCTTTCTGAGAAACTGCTCTGTGTTCTGTTAATTCATCTCAAAGAGTTACATCTTTCTCTTCAACAATCCTTTCGCTAAGGCTGTTCTTGTAGAATAGGCAAAGGGATATTTGAAAGCCCATAGAGGGCTATGGTGAAAAAGGAAATATCTTCCGTTCAAAACTGGAAAGAAGGTTTCTGAGAAACTGCTCAGTGTTCTGTTAATTCATCTCACAGAATTACATCTTTCCCTTCAAGAAGTCTTTCGCTAAGGCTGTTCTTGTGGAACTGGCAAAGGGATATTTGGAAGCCCATAGAGGGCTATGGTGAAAAAGGAAATTTCTTCCGTTCAAAACTGGAAAGAAGCTTTCTGAGAAACTGCTCAGTGTTCTGGTAATTCATCTCACAGAGTTACATCTTTCCCTTCAAGAAGCCTTTCGCTAAGGCTGTTCTTGTGGAACTGGCAAAGGGATATTTGGAAACCCATAGCGGGCTATTTTGAAAAAGGAAATATCTTCCGTTCAAAACTGGAAAGAAGCTTTCTGAGAAACTGCTCTGTGTTCTGTTAATTCATCTCACAGAGTTACATCTTTCCCTTCAAGAAGCCTTTCGCTAAGGCTGTTCTTGTGTAATTGGCAAAGGGATATTTGGAAGCCCATAGAGGGCTATTTTGAAAAAGGAAATATATTTCGTTCAAAACTGGAAAGAAGCTTTCTGAGAAACTGCTCTGTGTTCTGTTAATTCATCTCACAGAGTTACATCTTTCCCTACAAGAAGACTTTCCCTAAGGCTGTTCTTGTGGAATTGGCAAAGGGATATTTGGAAGCCCATAGAGGGCTATGGTGAAAGAGGAAGTATCTTCCGTTCAAAACTGGAAAGAAGCTTTCTGAGAAACTGCTCAGTGTTCTGGTAATTCATCTCACAGAGTTACATCTTTCCCTTCAAGAAGCCTTTCGCTAAGGCTGTTCTTGTGGAACTGTCAAAGGGATATTTGGAAGCCCATAGAGGGCTATTTTGAAAAAGGAAATATCTTCCGTTCAAAACTGGAAAGAAGCTTTCTGAGAAACTGCTCTGTGTTCTGTTAATTCATCTCACAGAGTTACATCTTTCCCTTCAAGAAGCCTTTCGCTAAGGCTGTTCTTGTGGAATTGGCAAAGGGATATTTGGAAGCCCATAGAGGACTATTGTGAAAAAGGAAATATCTTCCGTTCAAAACTGGAAAGAAGCTTTCTGAGAAACTGCTCTGTGTTCTGTTAATTCATCTCACAGAGTTACATCTTTCCCTTCAAGAAGCCTTTCGCTAAGGCTGTTCTTGTGGAATTGGCAAAGGGATATTTGGAAGCCCATAGAGGGCTATGGTGAAAAAGGAAATATCTTCCGTTCAAAACTGGAAAGAAGCATTCTGAGAAACTGCTCTGTGTTCTGTTAATTCATCTCACAGAGTTACATCTTTCCCTTCAAGAAGCCTTTCGCTAAGGCTGTTCTTGTGGAATTGGCAAAGGGATATTTGGAAGCCCATAGAGGGCTATGGTGAAAAAGGAAATATCTTCCGTTCAAAACTGGAAAGAAGCTTTCTGAGAAACTGCTCTGTGTTCTGTTAATTCATCTCACAGAGTTACATCTTTCCCTTCAAGAAGCCTTTCGCTAAGGCTGTTCTTGTGGAATTGGCAAAGGGATATTTGGACGCCCATAGAGGGCTATGGTGAAAAAGGAAATATCTTCCGTTCAAAACTGGAAAGAAGCTTTCTGAGAAACTGCTCTGTGTTCTGTTAATTCATCTCACAGGGTTACATCTTTCCCTTCAAAAGCCTATCGCGAAATCTGTTCTTGAGGAATTGGCAAAGGGATATTTGGAAGCCCATAGAGGGCTATGGTTTAAAAGGAAATATCTTCCTTTCAAAACTGGAAAGAAACTTTCTGAGAAACTGCTCTGTGTTCTGTTAATTCATCTCACAGAGTTACATCTTTCCCTTCAAGAAGCCTTTGGCTAAGGCTGTTCTTGTGGAATTGGCAAAGGGATATTTGGAAGCCCATAGAGGGCTATGGTGAAAAAGGAAATATCTTCCGTTCAAAACTGGAAAGAAGCTCTCTGAGAAACTGCTCTGTGTTCTGTTAATTCATCTCACAGAGTTACATCTTTCCCTTCAAGAAGCCTTTCGCTAAGGCTGTTCTTGTGGAATTGGCAAAGGGATATTTGGAAGCCCATAGAGGGCTATGGTGAAAAAGGAAATACCTTCCGTTCAAAACTGGAAAGAAGCTTTCTGAGAAACTGCTCTGTGTTCTGTTAATTCATCTCACAGAGTTACATCTTTCCCTTCAAGAAGCCTTTCGCTAAGGCTGTTCTTGGGGAATTGGCAAAGGGATATTTGGAAGCCCTTAGAGGGCTATGGTGAAAAAGGAAATATCTTCCGTTCAAAAGTGGAAAGAAGCTTTCTGAGAAACTGCTCTGTGTTCTGTTAATTCATCTCACAGAGTTACATCTTTCCCTTCAAGAAGCCTTTCGCTAAGGCTGTTCTTGTGGAATTGGCAAAGGGATATTTGGAAGCCCATAGAGGGCTATGGTGAAAAAGGAAATATCTTCCGTTCAAAACTGGAAAGAAGCTTTCTGAGAAACTGCTCTGTGTTCTGTTAATTCATCTCACACAGTTACATCTTTCCCTTCAACAATCCTTTCGCTAAGGCTGTTCTTGTAGAATTCGCAAAGGGATATTTGGAAACCCATAGAGGGCTATGGTGAAAAAGGAAATATCTTCCGTTCAAAACTGGAAAGAAGCTTTCGGAGAAACTGCTCAGTGTTCTGTTAATTCATCTCACTGAGTTACATCTTTCCCTTCAAGAAGCCTTTCGCTAATTCTGTTCTTGTGGAATTGGCAAAGGGATATTTGGAAGCCCATAGAGGGCTATGGTGAAAAAGGAAATATATTCCGTTCAAAACTGGAAAGAAGCTTTCTGAGAAACTGCTCTGTGTTCTGGTAATTCATCTCACAGAGTTACATCTTTCCCTTCAAGAAGCCTTTCGCTAAGGCTGTTCTTGTGGAATTGGCAAAGGGATATTTGGAAGCCCATAGAGGGCTATGGTGAAAAAGGAAATATCTTCCGTTCAAAACTGGAAAGAAGCTTTCTGAGAAACTGCTCTGTGTTCTGTTAATTCATCTCACAGAGTTACATCGTTCCCTTCAAGAAGCCTTTCGCTAAGGCTGTTCTTGTGCAGTTGGCAAAGGGATATTTGGAAGCCCATAGAGGGCTATGGTGAAAAAGGAAATATCTTCCGTTCAAAACTGGAAAGAAGCTTTCTGAGAAACTGTTCTGTGTTCTGTTAATTCATCTCACAGAGTTACATCTTTTCCTTCAAGAAGCCTTTCGCTAAGGCTGTTCTTGTGGAATTGGCAAAGGGATATTTGGAAGCCCATAGAGGGCTATGGTGAAAAAGGAAATATCTTCCGTTCAAAACAGGAAAGAAGCTTTCTGAGAAACTGCTCTGTGTTCTGTTAATTCATCTCACAGAGTTACATCTTTCCGTTCAAGAAGCCTTTCGCTAAGGCTGTTCTTGTGGAATTGGCAAAGGGATATTTGGAAGCCCATAGAGGGCTATGGTGAAAAAGGAAATATCTTCCGTTCAAAACTGGAAAGAAGCTTTCTGAGAAACTGCTCTGTGTTCTGTTAATTCATCTCACAGAGTTCCATCTTTCCCTTCAAGAAGCCTTTCGCTAAGGCTGTTCTTGTGGAATTGGCAAAGGGATATTTGCAAGCCCATAGAGGGCTATGGTGAAAAAGGAAATATCTTCCGTTCAAAACTGGAAAGAAGCTTTCTGAGAAACTGCTCTGTGTTCTGTTAATTCATCTCACAGTGTTACATCCTTCCCTTCAAGAAACCTTACGCTAAGGCTGTTCTTGTGGAATTGGCAAAGGGATATTTGGAAGCCCATAGAGGGCTATGGTGAAAAAGGAAATATCTTCCGTTCCAAACTGGAAAGAAGCTTTCTGAGAAACTGCTCTGTGTTCTGTTAATTCATCTCACAGAGTTACATCTTTCCCTTCAAGAAGCCTTTCGCTAAGGCTGTTCTTGTGGAATTGGCAAAGGGATATTTGGAAGCCCATAGAGGGCTATGGTGAAAAAGGAAATATCTTCCGTTCAAAACTGGAAAGAAGCTTTCTGAGAAACTGCTCCGTGTTTTGTTAATTCATCTCACAGAGTTACATCTTTCCCTTCAAGAAGCCTTTCGCTAAGGCTGTTCTTGTGGAATTGGCAAAGGGATATTTGGAAGCCCATAGAGGGCTATGGTGAAAAAGGAAATATCTTCCGTTCAAAACTGGAAAGAAGCTTTCTGAGAAACTGCTCTGTGTTCTGTTAATTCATCTCACAGAGTTCCATCTTTCCCTTCAAGAAGCCTTTCGCTAAGGCTGTTCTTGTGGAATTGGCAAAGGGATATTTGGAAGCCCATAGAGGGCTATGGTGAAAAAGGAAATATCTTCCGTTCAAAACCGGAAAGAAGCTTTCTGAGAAACTGCTCTGTGTTCTGTTAATTCATCTCACAGAGTTACATCTTTCCCTTCAAGAAGCCTTTCGCTAAGGCTGTTCTTGTGGAATTGGCAAAGGGATATTTGGAAGCCCATAGAGGGCTATGGTAAAAAGGAAATATCTTCCGTTCAAAACCGGAAAGAAGCTTTCTGAGAAACTGCTCTGTGTTCTGTTAATTCATCTCAAAGAGTTACATCTTTCCCTTCAAGAAGCCTTTCGCTAAGGCTGTTCTTGGGGAATTGGCAAAGGGATATTTGGAAGCCCATAGAGGGCTATGGTGAAAAAGGAAATATCTTCCGTTCAAAACCGGAAAGAAGCTTTCTGAGAAACTGCTCTGTGTTCTGTTAATTCATCTCACAGAGTTACATCTTATCCTTCAAGAAGCCTTTCGCTAAGGCTGTTCTTGTGGAATTGGCAAAGAGATATTTGGAAGCCCATAGAGGGCTATGGTGAAAAAGGAAATATCTTCCGTTCAAAACTGGAAAGAAGCTTTCTGAGAAACTGCTCTGTGTTCTGTTAATTCATCTCAAAGAGTTACATCTTTCTCTTCAACAATCCTTTCGCTAAGGCTGTTCTTGTAGAATAGGCAAAGGGATATTTGAAAGCCCATAGAGGGCTATGGTGAAAAAGGAAATATCTTCCGTTCAAAACTGGAAAGAAGGTTTCTGAGAAACTGCTCAGTGTTCTGTTAATTCATCTCACAGAATTACATCTTTCCCTTCAAGAAGTCTTTCGCTAAGGCTGTTCTTGTGGAACTGGCAAAGGGATATTTGGAAGCCCATAGAGGGCTATGGTGAAAAAGGAAATTTCTTCCGTTCAAAACTGGAAAGAAGCTTTCTGAGAAACTGCTCAGTGTTCTGGTAATTCATCTCACAGAGTTACATCTTTCCCTTCAAGAAGCCTTTCGCTAAGGCTGTTCTTGTGGAACTGGCAAAGGGATATTTGGAAACCCATAGAGGGCTATTTTGAAAAAGGAAATATCTTCCGTTCAAAACTGGAAAGAAGCTTTCTGAGAAACTGCTCTGTGTTCTGTTAATTCATCTCACAGAGTTACATCTTTCCCTTCAAGAAGCCTTTCGCTAAGGCTGTTCTTGTGTAATTGGCAAAGGGATATTTGGAAGCCCATAGAGGGCTATTTTGAAAAAGGAAATATCTTTCGTTCAAAACTGGAAAGAAGCTTTCTGAGAAACTGCTCTGTGTTCTGTTAATTCATCTCACAGAGTTACATCTTTCCCTTCAAGAAGCCTTTCGCTAAGGCTGTTCTTGTGGAATTGGCAAAGGGATATTTGGAAGCCCATAGAGGGCTATGGTGAAAGAGGAAGTATCTTCCGTTCAAAACTGGAAAGAAGCTTTCTGAGAAACTGCTCAGTGTTCTGGTAATTCATCTCACAGAGTTACATCTTTCCCTTCAAGAAGCCTTTCGCTAAGGCTGTTCTTGGGGAATTGGCAAAGAGATATTTGGAAGCCCATAGAGGGCTATGGTGAAAAAGGAAATATCTTCCGTTCAAAACTGGAAAGAAGCTTTCTGAGAAACTGCTCTGTGTTCTGTTAATTCATCTCAAAGAGTTACATCTTTCTCTTCAACAATCCTTTCGCTAAGGCTGTTCTTGTAGAATAGGCAAAGGGATATTTGAAAGCCCATAGAGGGCTATGGTGAAAAAGGAAATATCTTCCGTTCAAAACTGGAAAGAAGGTTTCTGAGAAACTGCTCAGTGTTCTGTTAATTCATCTCACAGAATTACATCTTTCCCTTCAAGAAGTCTTTCGCTAAGGCTGTTCTTGTGGAACTGGCAAAGGGATATTTGGAAGCCCATAGAGGGCTATGGTGAAAAAGGAAATTTCTTCCGTTCAAAACTGGAAAGAAGCTTTCTGAGAAACTGCTCAGTGTTCTGGTAATTCATCTCACAGAGTTACATCTTTCCCTTCAAGAAGCCTTTCGCTAAGGCTGTTCTTGTGGAACTGGCAAAGGGATATTTGGAAACCCATAGAGGGCTATTTTGAAAAAGGAAATATCTTCCGTTCAAAACTGGAAAGAAGCTTTCTGAGAAACTGCTCTGTGTTCTGTTAATTCATCTCACAGAGTTACATCTTTCCCTTCAAGAAGCCTTTCGCTAAGGCTGTTCTTGTGTAATTGGCAAAGGGATATTTGGAAGCCCATAGAGGGCTATTTTGAAAAAGGAAATATCTTTCGTTCAAAACTGGAAAGAAGCTTTCTGAGAAACTGCTCTGTGTTCTGTTAATTCATCTCACAGAGTTACATCTTTCCCTTCAAGAAGCCTTTCGCTAAGGCTGTTCTTGTGGAATTGGCAAAGGGATATTTGGAAGCCCATAGAGGGCTATGGTGAAAGAGGAAGTATCTTCCGTTCAAAACTGGAAAGAAGCTTTCTGAGAAACTGCTCAGTGTTCTGGTAATTCATCTCACAGAGTTACATCTTTCCCTTCAAGAAGCCTTTCGCTAAGGCTGTTCTTGTGGAACTGGCAAAGGGATATTTGGAAGCCCATAGAGGGCTATTTTGAAAAAGGAAATATCTTCCGTTCAAAACTGGAAAGAAGCTTTCTGAGAAACTGCTCTGTGTTCTGTTAATTCATCTCACAGAGTTACATCTTTCCCTTCAAGAAGCCTTTCGCTAAGGCTGTTCTTGTGGAATTGGCAAAGGGATATTTGGAAGCCCATAGAGGGCTATGGTGAAAAAGGAAATATCTTCCGTTCAAAACTGGAAAGAAGCTTTCTGAGAAACTGCTCTGTGTTCTGTTAATTCATCTCACAGAGTTACATCTTTCCCTTCAAGAAGCCTTTCGCTAAGGCTGTTCTTGTGGAATTGGCAAAGGGATATTTGGAAGCCCATAGAGGGCTATGGTGAAAAAGGAAATATCTTCCGTTCAAAACTGGAAAGAAGCATTCTGAGAAACTGCTCTGTGTTCTGTTAATTCATCTCACAGAGTTACATCTTTCCCTTCAAGAAGCCTTTCGCTAAGGCTGTTCTTGTGGAATTGGCAAAGGGATATTTGGAAGCCCATAGAGGGCTATGGTGAAAAAGGAAATATCTTCCGTTCAAAACTGGAAAGAAGCTTTCTGAGGAACTGCTCTGTGTTCTGTTAATTCATCTCACAGAGTTACATCTTTCCCTTCAAGAAGCCTTTCGCTAAGGCTGTTCTTGTGGAATTGGCAAAGGGATATTTGGACGCCCATAGAGGGCTATGGTGAAAAAGGAAATATCTTCCGTTCAAAACAGGAAAGAAGCTTTCTGAGAAACTGCTCTGTGTTCTGTTAATTCATCTCACAGGGTTACATCTTTCCCTTCAAAAGCCTATCGCTAAATCTGTTCTTGAGGAATTGGCAAAGGGATATTTGGAAGCCCATAGAGGGCTATGGTGTAAAAGGAAATATCTTCCTTTCAAAACTGGAAAGAAACTTTCTGAGAAACTGCTCTGTGTTCTGTTAATTCATCTCACAGAGTTACATCTTTCCCTTCAAGAAGCCTTTCGCTAAGGCTGTTCTTGTGGAATTGGCAAAGGGATATTTGGAAGCCCATAGAGGGCTATGGTGAAAAAGGAAATATCTTCCGTTCAAAACCGGAAAGAAGCTTTCTGAGAAACTGCTCTGTGTACTGTTAATTCATCTCACAGAGTTACATCTTTCCCTTCAAGAAGCCTTTGGCTAAGGCTGTTCTTGTGGAATTGGCAAAGGGATATTTGGAAGCCCATAGAGGGCTATGGTGAAAAAGGAAATATCTTCCGTTCAAAACTGGAAAAAAGCTTTCTGAGAAACTGCTCTGTGTTCTGTTAATTCATCTCAAAGTGTTACATCTTTCCCTTGAAGAAGCCTTTCGCTAAGGCTGTTCTTGTGGAATTGGCAAAGGGATATTTGGAGGCCCATAGAGGGCTATGGTGAAAAAGGAAATATCTTCCGTTCAAAACTGGAAAGAAGCTTTCTGTGAAACTGCTCTGTGTTCTGTTAATTCATCTCACAGAGTTACATCTTTCCCTTCAAGAAGCCTTTCGCTAAGGCTGTTCTTGTGGAATTGGCAAAGGGATATTTGGAAGCCCATAGAGGGCTATGGTGAAAAAGGAAATATCTTCCGTTCAAAACTGGAAAGAAGCTTTCTGAGAAACTGCTCAGTGTTCTGTTAATTCATCTCACAGAGTTACATGTTTCCCTTCAAGAAGCCTTTCGCTAAGGCTGTTCTTGTGGAATTGGCAAAGGGATATTTGGAAGCCCATAGAGGGCTATGGTGAAAAAGGAAATATCTTCCGTTCAAAACTGGAAAGAAGCTTTCTGAGAAACTGCTCTGTGTTCTGTTAATTCATCTCACAGAGTTACATCTTTCCCTTCAAGAAGCCTTTCGCTAAGGCTGTTCTTGTGGAATTGGCAAAGGGATATTTGGAAGCCCATAGAGGGCTATGGTGAAAAAGGAAATATCTTCCGTTCAAAACTGGAAAGAAGCTTTCTGAGAAACTGCTCAGTGTTCTGTTAATTCATCTCACAGAGTTACATCTTTCCCTTCAAGAAGCCTTTCGCTAAGGCTGTTCTTGTGGAATTGGCAAAGGGATATTTGGACGCCCATAGAGGGCTATGGTGAAAAAGGAAATATCTTCCGTTCAAAACTGGAAAGAAGCTTTCTGAGAAACTGCTCTGTGTTCTGTTAATTCATCTCACAGAGTTACATCTTTCCCTTCAAGAAGCCTTTCGCTAAGGCTGTTCTTATGGAATTGGCAACGGGATATTTGGAAGCCCATAGAGGGCTATGGTGAAAAAGGAAATATCTTCCGTTCAAAACTGGAAAGAAGCTTTCTGAGAAACTGCTCTGTGTTCTGTTAATTCATCTCACAGAGTTACATCTTTCCCTTCAAGAAGCCTTTCGCTAAGGCAGTTCTTGTGGAATTGGCAAAGGGATATTTGGAGGCCCATAGAGGGCTATGGTGAAAAAGGAAATATCTTCCGTTCAAAACTGGAAAGAAGCTTTCTGTGAAACTGCTCTGTGTTCTGTTAATTCATCTCACAGAGTTACATCTTTCCCTTCAAGAAGCCTTTCGCTAAGGCTGTTCTTGTGGAATTGGCAAAGGGATATTTGGAAGCCCATAGAGGGCTATGGTGAAAAAGGAAATATCTTCCGTTCAAAACTGGAAAGAAGCTTTCTGAGAAACTGCTCAGTGTTCTGTTAATTCATCTCACAGAGTTACATGTTTCCCTTCAAGAAGCCTTTCGCTAAGGCTGTTCTTGTGGAATTGGCAAAGGGATATTTGGAAGCCCATAGAGGGCTATGGTGAAAAAGGAAATATCTTCCGTTCAAAACTGGAAAGAAGCTTTCTGAGAAACTGCTCTGTGTTCTGTTAATTCATCTCACAGAGTTACATCTTTCCCTTCAAGAAGCCTTTCGCTAAGGCTGTTCTTGTGGAATTGGCAAAGGGATATTTGGAAGCCCATAGAGGGCTATGGTGAAAAAGGAAATATCTTCCGTTCAAAACTGGAAAGAAGCTTTCTAAGAAACTGCTCAGTGTTCTGTTAATTCATCTCACAGAGTTACATCTTTCCCTTCAAGAAGCCTTTCGCTAAGGCTGTTCTTGTGGAATTGGCAAAGGGATATTTGGAAGCCCATAGAGGGCTATGGTGAAAAAGGAAATATCTTCCGTTCAAAACTGGAAAGAAGCTTTCTGAGAAACTGCTCTGTGTTCTGTTAATTCATCTCACAGAGTTACATCTTTCCCTTCAAGAAGCCTTTCGCTAAGGCTGTTCTTATGGAATTGGCAACGGGATATTTGGAAGCCCATAGAGGGCTATGGTGAAAAAGGAAATATCTTCCGTTCAAAACTGGAAAGTAGCTTTCTGAGAAACTGCTCTGTGTTCTGTTAATTCATCTCACAGAGTTACATCTTTCCCTTCAAGAAGCCTTTCGCTAAGGCTGTTCTTGTGGAATAGGCAAAGGGATATTTGAAAGCCCATAGAGGGCTATGGTGAAAAAGGAAATATCTTCCGTTCAAAACTGGAAAGAAGGTTTCTGAGAAACTGCTCAGTGTTCTGTTAATTCATCTCACAGAATTACATCTTTCCCTTCAAGAAGTCTTTCGCTAAGGCTGTTCTTGTGGAACTGGCAAAGGGATATTTGGAAGCCCATAGAGGGCTATGGTGAAAAAGGAAATATCTTCCGTTCAAAACTGGAAAGAAGCTTTCTGAGAAACTGCTCAGTGTTCTGGTAATTCATCTCACAGAGTTACATCTTTCCCTTCAAGAAGCCTTTCGCTAAGGCTGTTCTTGTGGAACTGGCAAAGGGATATTTGGAAACCCATAGAGGGCTATTTTGAAAAAGGAAATATCTTCCGTTCAAAACTGGAAAGAAGCTTTCTGAGAAACTGCTCTGTGTTCTGTTAATTCATCTCACAGAGTTACATCTTTCCCTTCAAGAAGCCTTTCGCTAAGGCTGTTCTTGTGTAATTGGCAAAGGGATATTTGGAAGCCCATAGAGGGCTATGGTGAAAAAGGAAATATCTTCCGTTCAAAACTGGAAAGAAGCTTTCTGAGAAACTGCTCTGTGTTCTGTTAATTCATCTCACAGAGTTACATCTTTCCCTTCAAGAAGCCTTTCGCTAAGGCTGTTCTTGTGGAATTGGCAAAGGGATATTTGGAAGCCCATAGAGGGCTATGGTGAAAAAGGAAATATCTTCCGTTCAAAACTGGAAAGAAGCTTTCTGAGAAACTGCTCTGTGTTCTGTTAATTCATCTCACAGAGTTACATCTTTCCCTTCAAGAAGCCTTTCGCTAAGGCTGTTCTTGGGGAATTGGCAAAGGGATATTTGGAAGCCCATAGAGGGCTATGGTGAAAAAGGAAATATCTTCCGTTCCAAACTGGAAAGAAGCTTTCTGAGAAACTGCTCTGTGTTCTGTTAATTCATCTCACAGAGTTACATCTTTCCCTTCAAGAAGCCTTTCGCTAAGGCTGTTCTTGTGGAATTGGCAAAGGGATATTTGGAAGCCCATAGAGGGCTATGGTGTAAAAGGAAATATCTTCCGTTCAAAACTGGAAAGAAGCTTTCTGAGAAACTACTCTGTGTTCTGTTAATTCATCTCACAGAGTTACATCTTTCCCTTCAAGAAGCCTTTCGCTAAGGCTGTTCTTGTGCAACTGGCAAAGGGATATTTGGAAGCCCATAGAGGGCTATGGTGAAAAAGGAAATATCTTCCGTTCAAAACTGGAAAGAAGCTTTCTGAGAAACTGCTCTGTGTTCTGTTAATTCATCTCACAGAGTTACATCTTTCCCTTCAAGAAGCCTTTCGCTAAGGCTGTTCTTGTGGAATTGGCAAAGGGATATTTGGAAGCCCATAGAGGTCTATGGTGAAAAACGAAATATCTTCCGTTCAAAACTGGAAAGAAGCTTTCTGAGAAACTACTCTGTGTTCTGTTAATTCATCTCACAGAGTTACATCTTTCCCTTCAAGAAGCCTTTCGCTAAGGCTGTTCTTGTGGAATTGGCAAAGGGATATTTGGAAGCCCATAGAGGGCTATGGTGAAAAAGGAAATATCTTCCGTTCAAAACCGGAAAGAAGCTTTCTGAGAAACTGCTCTGTGTTCAGTTAATTCATCTCAAAGAGTTACATCTTTCCCTTCAAGAAGCCTTTCGCTAAGGCTGTTCTTGGGGAATTGGCAAAGGGATATTTGGAAGCCCATAGAGGGCTATGGTGAAAAAGGAAATATCTTCCGTTCAAAACCGGAAAGAAGCTTTCTGAGAAACTGCTCTGTGTTCTGTTAATTCATCTCACAGAGTTACATCTTTCCCTTCAAGAAGCCTTTCGCTAAGGCTGTTCTTGGGGAATTGGCAAAGGGATATTTGGAAGCCCATAGAGGGCTATGGTGAAAAAGGAAATATCTTCCGTTCAAAACTGGAAAGAAGCTTTCAGAGAAACTGCTCCGTGTTCTGTTAATTCATCTCACAGAGTTACATTTTTCCCTTCAAGAAGCCTTTCGCTAAGGCTGTTCTTGTGGAATTGGCAAAGGGATATTTGGACGCCCATAGAGGGCTATGGTGAAAAAGGAAATATCTTCCGTTCAAAACTGGAAAGAAGCTTTCTGAGAAACTGCTCTGTGTTCTGTTAATTCATCTCACAGGGTTACATCTTTCCCTTCAAAAGCCTCTCGCTAAATCTGTTCTTGAGGAATTGGCAAAGGGATATTTGGAAGCCCATAGAGGGCTATGGTGTAAAAGGAAATATCTTCCTTTCAAAACTGGAAAGAAACTTTCTGAGAAACTGCTCTGTGTTCTGTTAATTCATCTCACAGAGTTACATCTTTCCCTTCAAGAAGCCTTTCGCTAAGGCTGTTCTTGTGGAATTGGCAAAGGGATATTTGGAAGCCCATAGAGGGCTATGGTGAAAAAGTAAATATCTTCCGTTCAAAACTGGAAAGAAGCTTTCTGAGAAACTGCTCTGTTTTCTGTTAATTCATCTCACAGAGTTACATCTTTCCCTTCAAGAAGCCTTTGGCTAAGGCTATTCTTGTGGAATTGGCAAAGGGATATTTGGAAGCCCATAGAGGGCTATGGTGAAAAGGAAATATCTTCCGTTCAAAACTGGAAAAAAGCTTTCTGAGAAACTGCTCTGTGTTCTGTTAATTCATCTCACAGTGTTACATCTTTCCCTTGAAGAAGCCTTTCGCTAAGGCTGTTCTTGTGGAATTGGCAAAGGGATATTTGGAGGCCCATAGAGGGCTGTGGTGAAAAAGGAAATATCTTCCGTTCAAAACTGGAAAGAAGCTTTCTGTGAAACTGCTCTGTGTTCTGTTAATTCATCTCACAGAGTTACATCTTTCCCTTCAAGAAGCCTTTCGCTAAGGCTGTTCTTGTGGAATTGGCAAAGGGATATTTGGAAGCCCATAGAGGGCTATGGTGAAAAAGGAAATATCTTCCGTTCAAAACTGGAAAGAAGCTTTCTGAGAAACTGCTCAGTGTTCTGTTAATTCATCTCACAGAGTTACATGTTTCCCTTCAAGAAGCCTTTCGCTAAGGCTGTTCTTGTGGAATTGGCAAAGGGATATTTGGAAGCCCATAGAGGGCTATGGTGAAAAAGGAAATATCTTCCGTTCAAAACTGGAAAGAAGCTTTCTGAGAAACTGCTCTGTGTTCTGTTAATTCATCTCACAGAGTTACATCTTTCCCTTCAAGAAGCCTTTCGCTAAGGCTGTTCTTGTGGAATTGGCAAAGGGATATTTGGAAGCCCATAGAGGGCTATGGTGAAAAAGGAAATATCTTCCGTTCAAAACTGGAAAGAAGCTTTCTGAGAAACTGCTCAGTGTTCTGTTAATTCATCTCACAGAGTTACATCTTTCCCTTCAAGAAGCCTTTCGCTAAGGCTGTTCTTGTGGAATTGGCAAAGGGATATTTGGAAGCCCATAGAGGGCTATGGTGAAAAAGGAAATATCTTCCGTTCAAAACTGGAAAGAAGCTTTCTGAGAAACTGCACTGTGTTCTGTTAATTCATCTCACAGAGTTACATCTTTCCCTTCAAGAAGCCTTTCGCTAAGGCTGTTCTTATGGAATTGGCAACGGGATATTTGGAAGCCAATAGAGGGCTATGGTGAAAAAGGAAATATCTTCCGTTCAAAACTGGAAAGAAGCTTTCTGAGAAACTGCTCTGTGTTCTGTTAATTCATCTCACAGAGTTACATCTTTCCCTTCAAGAAGCCTTTCGCTAAGGCTGTTCTTGTGGAATTGGCAAAGGGATATTTGGAAGCCCATAGAGGGCTATGGTGAAAAAGGAAATATCTTCCGTTCAAAACTGGAAAGAAGCTTTCTGAGAAACTGCTCTGTGTTCTGTTAATTCATCTCACAGAGTTACATCTTTCCCTTCAAGAAGCCTTTCGCTAAGGCTGTTCTTGGGGAATTGGCAAAGGGATATTTGGAAGCCCATAGAGGGCTATGGTGAAAAAGGAAATATCTTCCGTTCCAAACTGGAAAGAAGCTTTCTGAGAAACTGCTCTGTATTCTGTTAATTCATCTCACAGAGTTACATCTTTGCCTTCAAGAAGCCTTTCGCTAAGGCTGTTCTTGTGGAATTTGCAAAGGGATATTTGGAAGCCCATAGAGGTCTATGGTGAAAAAGGAAATATCTTCCGTTCAAAACTGGAAAGAAGCTTTCTGAGAAACTGCTCCGTGTTTTGTTAATTCATCTCACAGAGTTCCATCTTTCCCTTCAAGAAGCCTTTCGCTAAGGCTGTTCTTGTGGAATTGGCAAAGGGATATTTGGAAGCCCATAGAGGGCTATGGTGAAAAAGGAAATATCTTCCGTTCAAAACTGGAAAGAAGCTTTCTGAGAAACTGCTCTGTGTTCTGTTAATTCATCTCACAGAGTTACATCTTTCCCTTCAAGAAGCCTTTCGCTAAGGCTGTTCTTGTGGAATTGGCAAAGGGATATTTGGAAGCCCATAGAGGGCTATGGTGAAAAAGGAAATATCTTCCGTTCAAAACCGGAAAGAAGCTTTCTGAGAAACTGCTCTGTGTTCTGTTAATTCATCTCAAAGAGTTACATCTTTCCCTTCAAGAAGCCTTTCGCTAAGGCTGTTCTTGTGGAATTGGCAAAGGGATATTTGGAAGCCCATAGAGGGCTATGGTGAAAAAGGAAATATCTTCCGTTCAAAACTGGAAAGAAGCTTTCTGAGAAACTTCTCTGTGTTCTGTTAATTCATCTCAAAGAGTTACATCTTTCTCTTCAACAATCCTTTCGCTAAGGCTGTTCTTGTAGAATAGGCAAAGGGATATTTGAAAGCCCATAGAGGGCTATGGTGAAAAAGGAAATATCTTCCGTTCAAAACTGGAAAGAAGGTTTCTGAGAAACTGCTCAGTGTTCTGTTAATTCATCTCACAGAATTACATCTTTCCCTTCAAGAAGTCTTTCGCTAAGGCTGTTCTTGTGGAACTGGCAAAGGGATATTTGGAAGCCCATAGAGGGCTATGGTGAAAAAGGAAATATCTTCCGTTCAAAACTGGAAAGAAGCTTTCTGAGAAACTGCTCTGTGTTCTGTTAATTCATCTCACAGAGTTACATCTTTCCCTTCAAGAAGCCTTTCGCTAAGGCTGTTCTTGTGGAATTGGCAAAGGGATATTTGGACGCCCATAGAAGGCTATGGTGAAAAAGGAAATATCTTCCGTTCAAAACAGGAAAAAAGCTTTCTGAGAAACTGCTCTGTGTTCTGTTAATTCATCTCACAGGGTTACATCTTTCCCTTCAAAAGCCTATCGCTAAATCTGTTCTTGAGGAATTGGCAAAGGGATATTTGGAAGCCCATAGAGGGCTATGGTGTAAAAGGAAATATCTTCCTTTCAAAACTGGAAAGATGCTTTCTGAGAAACTGCTCAGTGTTCTGTTAATTCATCTCACAGAGTTACATGTTTCCCTTCAAGAAGCATTTCGCTAAGGCTGTTCTTGTGGAATTGGCAAAGGGATATTTGGAAGCCCATAGAGGGCTATGGTGAAAAAGGAAATATCTTCCGTTCAAAACTGGAAAGAAGCTTTCTGAGAAACTGCTCTGTGTTCTGTTAATTCATCTCACAGAGTTACATCTTTCCCTTCAAGAAGCCTTTCGCTAAGGCTGTTCTTGTGGAATTGGCAAAGGGATATTTGGAAGCCCATAGAGGGCTATGGTGAAAAAGGAAATATCTTCCGTTCAAAACTGGAAAGAAGCTTTCTGAGAAACTGCTCAGTGTTCTGTTAATTCATCTCACAGAGTTACATCTTTCCCTTCAAGAAGCCTTTCGCTAAGGCTGTTCTTGTGGAATTGGCAAAGGGATATTTGGAAGCCCATAGAGGGCTATGGTGAAAAAGGAAATATCTTCCGTTCAAAACTGGAAAGAAGCTTTCTGAGAAACTGCTCTGTGTTCTGTTAATTCATCTCACAGAGTTACATCTTTCCCTTCAAGAAGCCTTTCGCTAAGGCTGTTCTTATGGAATTGGCAACGGGATATTTGGAAGCCCATAGAGGGCTATGGTGAAAAAGGAAATATCTTCCGTTCAAAACTGGAAAGAAGCTTTCTGAGAAACTGCTCTGTGTTCTGTTAATTCATCTCACAGAGTTACATCTTTCCCTTCAAGAAGCCTTTCGCTAAGGCTGTTCTTGTGGAATTGGCAAAGGGATATTTGGAAGCCCATAGAGGGCTATGGTGAAAAAGGAAATATCTTCCGTTCAAAACTGGAAAGAAGCTTTCTGAGAAACTGCTCTGTGTTCTGTTAATTCATCTCACAGAGTTACATCTTTCCCTTCAAGAAGCCTTTCGCTAAGGCTGTTCTTGGGGAATTGGCAAAGGGATATTTGGAAGCCCATAGAGGGCTATGGTGAAAAAGGAAATATCTTCCGTTCCAAACTGGAAAGAAGCTTTCTGAGAAACTGCTCTGTGTTCTGTTAATTCATCTCACAGAGTTACATCTTTCCCTTCAAGAAGCCTTTCGCTAAGGCTGTTCTTGTGGAATTGGCAAAGGGATATTTGGAAGCCCATAGAGGTCTATGGTGAAAAAGGAAATATCTTCCGTTCAAAACTGGAAAGAAGCTTTCTGAGAAAGTGCTCCGTGTTTTGTTAATTCATCTCACAGAGTTACATCTTTCCCTTCAAGAAGCCTTTCGCTAAGGCTGTTCTTGTGGAATTGGCAAAGGGATATTTGGAAGCCCATAGAGGGCTATGGTGAAAAAGGAAATATCTTCCGTTCAAAACTGGAAAGAAGCTTTCTGAGAAACTGCTCTGTGTTCTTTTAATTCATCTCACAGAGTTACATCTTTCCCTTCAAGAAGCCTTTCGCTAAGGCTGTTCTTGTGGAATTGGCAAAGGGATATTTGGAAGCCCATAGAGGGCTATGGTGAAAAAGGAAATATCTTCCGTTCAAAACCGGAAAGAAGCTTTCTGAGAAACTGCTCTGTGTTCAGTTAATTCATCTCAAAGAGTTACATCTTTCCCTTCAAGAAGCCTTTCGCTAAGGCTGTTCTTGGGGAATTGGCAAAGGGATATTTGGAAGCCCATAGAGGGCTATGGTGAAAAAGGAAATATCTTCCGTTCAAAACCGGAAAGAATCTTTCTGAGAAACTGCTCTGTGTTCTGTTAATTCATCTCACAGAGTTACATCTTTCCCTTCAAGAAGCCTTTCGCTAAGGCTGTTCTTGGGGAATTGGCAAAGGGATATTTGGAAGCCCAGAGAGGGCTATGGTGAAAAAGGAAATATCTTCCGTTCAAAACTGGAAAGAAACTTTCTGAGAAACTGCTCTGTGTTCTGTTAATTCATCTCACAGAGTTACATTTTTCCCTTCAAGAAGCCTTTCGCTAAGGCTGTTCTTGTGGAATTGGCAAAGGGATATTTGGACGCCCATAGAGGGCTATGGTGAAAAAGGAAATATCTTCCGTTCAAAACTGGAAAGAAGCTTTCTGAGAAACTGCTCTGTGTTCTGTTAATTCATCTCACAGGGTTACATCTTTCCCTTCAAGAAGCCTTTCGCTAAGGCTGTTCTTGTGGAATTGGCAAAGGGATATTTGGAAGCCCATAGAGGGCTATGGTGAAAAAGGAAATATCTTCCGTTCAAAACTGGAAAGAAGCTTTCTGAGAAACTGCACTGTGTTCTGTTAATTCATCTCACAGAGTTACATCTTTCCCTTCAAGAAGCCTTTCGCTAAGGCTGTTCTTATGGAATTGGCAACGGGATATTTGGAAGCCCATAGAGGGCTATGGTGAAAAAGGAAATATCTTCCGTTCAAAACTGGAAAGAAGCTTTCTGAGAAACTGCTCTGTGTTCTGTTAATTCATCTCACAGAGTTACATCTTTCCCTTCAAGAAGCCTTTCGCTAAGGCTGTTCTTGTGGAATTGGCAAAGGGATATTTGGAAGCCCATAGAGGGCTATGGTGAAAAAGGAAATATCTTCCGTTCCAAACTGGAAAGAAGCTTTCTGAGAAACTGCTCTGTATTCTGTTAATTCATCTCACAGAGTTACATCTTTGCCTTCAAGAAGCCTTTCGCTAAGGCTGTTCTTGTGGAATTTGCAAAGGGATATTTGGAAGCCCATAGAGGTCTATGGTGAAAAAGGAAATATCTTCCGTTCAAAACTGGAAAGAAGCTTTCTGAGAAACTGCTCCGTGTTTTGTTAATTCATCTCACAGAGTTCCATCTTTCCCTTCAAGAAGCCTTTCGCTAAGGCTGTTCTTGTGGAATTGGCAAAGGGATATTTGGAAGCCCATAGAGGGCTATGGTGAAAAAGGAAATATCTTCCGTTCAAAACTGGAAAGAAGCTTTCTGAGAAACTGCTCTGTGTTCTGTTAATTCATCTCACAGAGTTACATCTTTCCCTTCAAGAAGCCTTTCGCTAAGGCTGTTCTTGTGGAATTGGCAAAGGGATATTTGGAAGCCCATAGAGGGCTATGGTGAAAAAGGAAATATCTTCCGTTCAAAACCGGAAAGAAGCTTTCTGAGAAACTGCTCTGTGTTCTGTTAATTCATCTCAAAGAGTTACATCTTTCCCTTCAAGAAGCCTTTCGCTAAGGCTGTTCTTGTGGAATTGGCAAAGGGATATTTGGAAGCCCATAGAGGGCTATGGTGAAAAAGGAAATATCTTCCGTTCAAAACTGGAAAGAAGCTTTCTGAGAAACTGCTCTGTGTTCTGTTAATTCATCTCACAGAGTTACATCTTTCCCTTCAAGAAGCCTTTCGCTAAGGCTGTTCTTGTGGAATTGGCAAAGGGATATTTGGACGCCCATAGAAGGCTATGGTGAAAAAGGAAATATCTTCCGTTCAAAACAGGAAAAAAGCTTTCTGAGAAACTGCTCTGTGTTCTGTTAATTCATCTCACAGGGTTACATCTTTCCCTTCAAAAGCCTATCGCTAAATCTGTTCTTGAGGAATTGGCAAAGGGATATTTGGAAGCCCATAGAGGGCTATGGTGTAAAAGGAAATATCTTCCTTTCAAAACTGGAAAGATGCTTTCTGAGAAACTGCTCAGTGTTCTGTTAATTCATCTCACAGAGTTACATGTTTCCCTTCAAGAAGCATTTCGCTAAGGCTGTTCTTGTGGAATTGGCAAAGGGATATTTGGAAGCCCATAGAGGGCTATGGTGAAAAAGGAAATATCTTCCGTTCAAAACTGGAAAGAAGCTTTCTGAGAAACTGCTCTGTGTTCTGTTAATTCATCTCACAGAGTTACATCTTTCCCTTCAAGAAGCCTTTCGCTAAGGCTGTTCTTGTGGAATTGGCAAAGGGATATTTGGAAGCCCATAGAGGGCTATGGTGAAAAAGGAAATATCTTCCGTTCAAAACTGGAAAGAAGCTTTCTGAGAAACTGCTCAGTGTTCTGTTAATTCATCTCACAGAGTTACATCTTTCCCTTCAAGAAGCCTTTCGCTAAGGCTGTTCTTGTGGAATTGGCAAAGGGATATTTGGAAGCCCATAGAGGGCTATGGTGAAAAAGGAAATATCTTCCGTTCAAAACTGGAAAGAAGCTTTCTGAGAAACTGCTCTGTGTTCTGTTAATTCATCTCACAGAGTTACATCTTTCCCTTCAAGAAGCCTTTCGCTAAGGCTGTTCTTATGGAATTGGCAACGGGATATTTGGAAGCCCCTAGAGGGCTATGGTGAAAAAGGAAATATCTTCCGTTCAAAACTGGAAAGAAGCTTTCTGAGAAACTGCTCTGTGTTCTGTTAATTCATCTCACAGAGTTACATCTTTCCCTTCAAGAAGCCTTTCGCTAAGGCTGTTCTTGTGGAATTGGCAAAGGGATATTTGGAAGCCCTTAGAGGGCTATGGTGAAAAAGGAAATATCTTCCGTTCAAAACTGGAAAGAAGCTTTCTGAGAAACTGCTCTGTGTTCTGTTAATTCATCTCACAGAGTTACATCTTTCCCTTCAAGAAGCCTTTCGCTAAGGCTGTTCTTGGGGAATTGGCAAAGGGATATTTGGAAGCCCATAGAGGGCTATGGTGAAAAAGGAAATATCTTCCGTTCCAAACTGGAAAGAAGCTTTCTGAGAAACTGCTCTGTGTTCTGTTAATTCATCTCACAGAGTTACATCTTTCCCTTCAAGAAGCCTTTCGCTAAGGCTGTTCTTGTGGAATTGGCAAAGGGATATTTGGAAGCCAATAGAGGTCTATGGTGAAAAAGGAAATATCTTCCGTTCAAAACTGGAAAGAAGCTTTCTGAGAAAGTGCTCCGTGTTTTGTTAATTCATCTCACAGAGTTACATCTTTCCCTTCAAGAAGCCTTTCGCTAAGGCTGTTCTTGTGGAATTGGCAAAGGGATATTTGGAAGCCCATAGAGGGCTATGGTGAAAAAGGAAATATCTTCCGTTCAAAACTGGAAAGAAGCTTTCTGAGAAACTGCTCTGTGTTCTGTTAATTCATCTCACAGAGTTACATCTTTCCCTTCAAGAAGCCTTTCGCTAAGGCTGTTCTTGTGGAATTGGCAAAGGGATATTTGGAAGCCCATAGAGGGCTATGGTGAAAAAGGAAATATCTTCCGTTCAAAACCGGAAAGAAGCTTTCTGAGAAACTGCTCTGTGTTCAGTTAATTCATCTCAAAGAGTTACATCTTTCCCTTCAAGAAGCCTTTCGCTAAGGCTGGTCTTGGGGAATTGGCAAAGGGATATTTGGAAGCCCATAGAGGGCTATGGTGAAAAAGGAAATATCTTCCGTTCAAAACCGGAAAGAATCTTTCTGAGAAACTGCTCTGTGTTCTGTTAATTCATCTCACAGAGTTACATCTTTCCCTTCAAGAAGCCTTTCGCTAAGGCTGTTCTTGGGGAATTGGCAAAGGGATATTTGGAAGCCCATAGAGGGCTATGGTGAAAAAGGAAATATCTTCCGTTCAAAACTGGAAAGAAGCTTTCTGAGAAACTGCTCTGTGTTCTGTTAATTCATCTCACAGAGTTACATTTTTCCCTTCAAGAAGCGTTTCGCTAAGGCTGTTCTTGTGGAATTGGCAAAGGGATATTTGGACGCCCATAGAGGGCTATGGTGAAAAAGGAAATATCTTCCGTTCAAAACTGGAAAGAAGCTTTCTGAGAAACTGCTCTGTGTTCTGTTAATTCATCTCACAGGGTTACATCTTTCCCTTCAAGAAGCCTTTCGCTAAGGCTGTTCTTGTGGAATTGGCAAAGGGATATTTGGAAGCCCATAGAGGGCTATGGTGAAAAAGGAAATATCTTCCGTTCAAAACCGGAAAGAAGCTTTCTGAGAAACTGCTCTGTGTTCTGTTAATTCATCTCAAAGAGTTACATCTTTCCCTTCAAGAAGCCTTTCGCTAAGGCTGTTCTTGGGGAATTGGCAAAGGGATATTTGGAAGCCCATAGAGGGCTATGGTGAAAAAGGAAATATCTTCCGTTCAAAACTGGAAAGAAGCTTTCTGAGAAACTGCTCTGTGTTCTGTTAATTCATCTCACAGAGTTACATCTTTCCCTTCAAGAAGCCTTTGGCTAAGGCTATTCTTGTGGAATTGGCAAAGGGATATTTGGAAGCCCATAGAGGGCTATGGTGAAAAGGAAATATCTTCCGTTCAAAACTGGAAAAAAGCTTTCTGAGAAACTGCTCTGTGTTCTGTTAATTCATCTCACAGTGTTACATCTTTCCCTTGAAGAAGCCTTTCGCTAAGGCTGTTCTTGTGGAATTGGCAAAGGGATATTTGGAGGCCCATAGAGGGCTATGGTGAAAAAGGAAATATCTTCCGTTCAAAACTGGAAAGAAGCTTTCTGTGAAACTGCTCTGTGTTCTGTTAATTCATCTCACAGAGTTACATCTTTCCCTTCAAGAAGCCTTTCGCTAAGGCTGTTCTTGTGGAATTGGCAAAGGGATATTTGGAAGCCCATAGAGGGCTATGGTGAAAAAGGAAATATCTTCCGTTCAAAACTGGAAAGAAGCTTTCTGAGAAACTGCTCAGTGTTCTGTTAATTCATCTCACAGAGTTACATCTTTCCCTTCAAGAAGCCTTTCGCTAAGGCTGTTCTTGTGGAATTGGCAAAGGGATATTTGGAAGCCCATAGAGGGCTATGGTGAAAAAGGAAATATCTTCCGTTCAAAACTGGAAAGAAGCTTTCTGAGAAACTGCTCTGTGTTCTGTTAATTCATCTCACAGAGTTACATCTTTCCCTTCAAGAAGCCTTTCGCTAAGGCTGTTCTTGGGGAATTGGCAAAGGGATATTTGGAAGCCCATAGAGGGCTATGGTGAAAAAGGAAATATCTTCCGTTCCAAACTGGAAAGAAGCTTTCTGAGAAACTGCTCTGTATTCTGTTAATTCATCTCACAGAGTTACATCTTTCCCTTCAAGAAGCCTTTCGCTAAGGCTGTTCTTGTGGAATTGGCAAAGGGATATTTGGAAGCCCATAGAGGTCTATGGTGAAAAAGGAAATATCTTCCGTTCAAACTGGAAAGAAGCTTTCTGAGAAACTGCTCCGTGTTTTGTTAATTCATCTCACAGAGTTACATCTTTCCCTTCAAGAAGCCTTTCGCTAAGGCTGTTCTTGTGGAATTGGCAAAGGGATATTTGGAAGCCCATAGAGGGCTATGGTGAAAAAGGAAATATCTTCCGTTCAAAACTGGAAAGAAGCTTTCTGAGAAACTGCTCTGTGTTCTGTTAATTCATCTCACAGAGTTACATCTTTCCCTTCAAGAAGCCTTTCGCTAAGGCTGTTCTTGTGGAATTGGCAAAGGGATATTTGGAAGCCCATAGAGGGCTATGGTGAAAAAGGAAATATCTTCCGTTCAAAACCGGAAAGAAGCTTTCTGAGAAACTGCTCTGTGTTCTGTTAATTCATCTCAAAGAGTTACATCTTTCCCTTCAAGAAGCCTTTCGCTAAGGCTGTTCTTGGGGAATTGGCAAAGGGATATTTGGAAGCCCATAGAGGGCTATGGTGAAAAAGGAAATATCTTCCGTTCAAAACCGGAAAGAAGCTTTCTGAGAAACTGCTCTGTGTTCTGTTAATTCATCTCACAGAGTTACATCTTTCCCTTCAAGAAGCCTTTCGCTAAGGCTGTTCTTGGGGAATTGGCAAAGGGATATTTGGAAGCCCATAGAGGGCTATGGTGAAAAAGGAAATATCTTCCGTTCAAAACTGGAAAGAAGCTTTCTGAGAAACTGCTCTGTGTTCTGTTAATTCATCTCACAGAGGTACATCTTACCCTTCAAGAAGCCTTTCGCTAAGGCTGTTCTTGTGGAATTGGCAAAGGGATATTTGGAAGCCCATAGAGGGCTATGGTGAAAAAGGAAATATCTTCCGTTCAAAACTGGAAAGAAGCTTTCTGAGAAACTGCTCTGTGTTCTGTTAATTCATCTCAAAGAGTTACATGTTTCTCTTCAACAATCCTTTCGCTAAGGCTGTTCTTGTAGAATAGGCAAAGGGATATTTGAAAGCCCATAGAAGGCTATGGTGAAAAAGGAAATATCTTCCGTTCAAAACTGGAAAGAAGGTTTCTGAGAAACTGCTCAGTGTTCTGTTAATTCATCTCACAGAATTACATCTTTCCCTTCAAGAAGTCTTTCGCTAAGGCTGTTCTTGTGGAACTGGCAAAGGAATATTTGGAAGCCCATAGAGGGCTATGGTGAAAAAGGAAATATCTTCCGTTCAAAACTGGAAAGAAGCTTTCTGAGAAACTGCTCACTGTTCTGGTAATTCATCTCACAGAGTTACATCTTTCCCTTCAGGAAGCCTTTCGCTAAGGCTGTTCTTGTGGAACTGGCAAAGGGATATTTGGAAGCCCATAGAGGGCTATTTTGAAAAAGGAAATATCTTCCGTTCAAAACTAGAAAGAAGCTTTCTGAGAAACTGCTCTGTGTTCTGTTAATTCATCTCACAGAGTTACATCTTTCCCTTCAAGAAGCCTTTCGCTAAGGCTGTTCTTGTGGAATTGGCAAAGGGATATTTGGAAGCCCATAGAGGGCTATTTTGAAAAAGGAAATATCTTCCGTTCAAAACTGGAAAGAAGCTTTCTGAGAAACTGCTCTGTGTTCTGTTAATTCATCTCACAGAGTTACATGTTTCCCTTCAAGAAGCCTTTCGCTAAGGCTGTTCTTGTGGAATTGGCAAAGGGATATTTGGAAGCCCATAGAGGGCTATGTTGAAAAAGGAAATATCTTCCGTTCAAAACCGGAAAGAAGCTTTCTGAGAAACTGCTCTGTGTTCTGTTAATTCATCTCACAGAGTTACATCTTTCCCTTCAAGAAGCCTTTCGCTAAGGCTGTTCTTGTGGAATTGGCAAAGGGATATTTGGAAGCCCATAGAGGGCTATGGTGAAAAAGGAAATATCTTCCGTTCAAAACCGGAGAGAAGCTTTCTGAGAAACTGCTCTGTGTTCTGTTAATTCATCTCAAAGAGTTACATCTTTCCCTTCAAGAAGCCTTTCGATAAGGCTGTTCTTGGGGAATTGGCAAAGGGATATTTGGAAGCCCATAGAGGGCTATGGTGAAAAAGGAAATATCTTCCGTTCAAAACCGGAAAGAAGCTTTCTGAGAAACTGCTCTGTGTTCTGTTAATTCATCTCACAGAGTTACATCTTTCCCTTCAAGAAGCCTTTCGCTAAGGCTGTTCTTGGGGAATTGGCAAAGGGATATTTGGAAGCCCATAGAGGGCTATGGTGAAAAAGGAAATATCTTCCGTTCAAAACTGGAAAGAAGCTTTCTGAGAAACTGCTCTGTGTTCTGTTAATTCATCTCACAGAGTTACATCTTATCCTTCAAGAAGCCTTTCGCTAAGGCTGTTCTTGTGGAATTGGCAAAGGGATATTTGGAAGCCCATAGAGGGCTATGGTGAAAAAGGAAATATCTTCCGTTCAAAACTGGAAGGAAGCTTTCTGAGAAACTGCTCTGTGTTCTGTTAATTCATCTCAAAGAGTTACATCTTTCCCTTCAACAATCCTTTCGCTAAGGCTGTTCTTGTAGAATAGGCAAAGGGATATTTGAAAGCCCATAGAGGGCTATGGTGAAAAAGGAAATATCTTCCGTTCAAAACTGGAAAGAAGCTTTCTGAGAAACTGCTCATTGTTCTGTTAATTCATCTCACAGAGTTACATCTTTCCCTTCAAGAAGCCTTTCGCTAAGGCTGTTCTTGTGGAACTGGCAAAGGGATATTTGGAAGCCCATAGAGGGCTATTTTGAAAAAGGAAATATCTTCCGTTCAAAACAGGAAAAAAGCTTTCTGAGAAACTGCTCTGTGTTCTGTTAATTCATCTCACAGGGTTACATCTTTCCCTTCAAAAGCCTATCGCTAAATCTGTTCTTGAGGAATTGGCAAAGGGATATTTGGAAGCCCATAGAGGGCTATGGTGTAAAAGGAAATATCTTCCTTTCAAAACTGGAAAGATGCTTTCTGAGAAACTGCTCAGTGTTCTGTTAATTCATCTCACAGAGTTACATGTTTCCCTTCAAGAAGCATTTCGCTAAGGCTGTTCTTGTGGAATTGGCAAAGGGATATTTGGAAGCCCATAGAGGGCTATGGTGAAAAAGGAAATATCTTCCGTTCAAAACTGGAAAGAAGCTTTCTGAGAAACTGCTCTGTGTTCTGTTAATTCATCTCACAGAGTTACATCTTTCCCTTCAAGAAGCCTTTCGCTAAGGCTGTTCTTGTGGAATTGGCAAAGGGATATTTGGAAGCCCATAGAGGGCTATGGTGAAAAAGGAAATATCTTCCGTTCAAAACTGGAAAGAAGCTTTCTGAGAAACTGCTCTGTGTTCTGTTAATTCATCTCACAGAGTTACATCTTTCCCTTCAAGAAGCCTTTCGCTAAGGCTGTTCTTATGGAATTGGCAACGGGATATTTGGAAGCCCATAGAGGGCTATGGTGAAAAAGGAAATATCTTCCGTTCAAAACTGGAAAGAAGCTTTCTGAGAAACTGCTCTGTGTTCTGTTAATTCATCTCACAGAGTTACATCTTTCCCTTCAAGAAGCCTTTCGCTAAGGCTGTTCTTGTGGAATTGGCAAAGGGATATTTAGAAGCCCATAGAGGGCTATGGTGAAAAAGGAAATATCTTCCGTTCAAAACTGGAAAGAAGCTTTCTGAGAAACTGCTCTGTGTTCTGTTAATTCATCTCACAGAGTTACATCTTTCCCTTCAAGAAGCCTTTCGCTAAGGCTGTTCTTGGGGAATTGGCAAAGGGATATTTGGAAGCCCATAGAGGGCTATGGTGAAAAAGGAAATATCTTCCGTTCCAAACTGGAAAGAAGCTTTCTGAGAAACTGCTCTGTGTTCTGTTAATTCATCTCACAGAGTTACATCTTTCCCTTCAAGAAGCCTTTCGCTAAGGCTGTTCTTGTGGAATTGGCAAAGGGATATTTGGAAGCCCATAGAGGTCTATGGTGAAAAAGGAAATATCTTCCGTTCAAAACTGGAAAGAAGCTTTCTGAGAAAGTGCTCCGCGTTTTGTTAATTCATCTCACAGAGTTACATCTTTCCCTTCAAGAAGCCTTTCGCTAAGGCTGTTCTTGTGGAATTGGCAAAGGGATATTTGGAAGCCCATAGAGGGCTATGGTGAAAAAGGAAATATCTTCCGTTCAAAACTGGAAAGAAGCTTTCTGAGAAACTGCTCTGTGTTCTGTTAATTCATCTCACAGAGTTACATCTTTCCCTTCAAGAAGCCTTTCGCTAAGGCTGTTCTTGTGGAATTGGCAAAGGGATATTTGGAAGCCCATAGAGGGCTATGGTGAAAAAGGAAATATCTTCCGTTCAAAACCGGAAAGAAGCTTTCTGAGAAACTGCTCTGTGTTCAGTTAATTCATCTCAAAGAGTTACATCTTTCCCTTCAAGAAGCCTTTCGCTAAGGCTGTTCTTGGGGAATTGGCAAAGGGATATTTGGAAGCCCATAGAGGGCTATGGTGAAAAAGGAAATATCTTCCGTTCAAAACCGGAAAGAATCTTTCTGAGAAACTGCTCTGTGTTCTGTTAATTCATCTCACAGAGTTACATCTTTCCCTTCAAGAAGCCTTTCGCTAAGGCTGTTCTTGGGGAATTGGCAAAGGGATATTTGGAAGCCCATAGAGGGCTATGGTGAAAAAGGAAATATCTTCCGTTCAAAACTGGAAAGAAGCTTTCTGAGAAACTGCTCTGTGTTCTGTTAATTCATCTCACAGAGTTACATTTTTCCCTTCAAGAAGCCTTTCGCTAAGGCTGTTCTTGTGGAATTGGCAAAGGGATATTTGGACGCCCATAGAGGGCTATGGTGAAAAAGGAAATATCTTCCGTTCAAAACTGGAAAGAAGCTTTCTGAGAAACTGCTCTGTGTTCTGTTAATTCATCTCACAGGGTTACATCTTTCCCTTCAAGAAGCCTTTCGCTAAGGCTGTTCTTGTGGAATTGGCAAAGGGATATTTGGAAGCCCATAGAGGGCTATGGTGAAAAAGGAAATATCTTCCGTTCAAAACCGGAAAGAAGCTTTCTGAGAAACTGCTCTGTGTTCTGTTAATTCATCTCAAAGAGTTACATCTTTCCCTTCAAGAAGCCTTTCGCTAAGGCTGTTCTTGGGGAATTGGCAAAGGGATATTTGGAAGCCCATAGAGGGCTATGGTGAAAAAGGAAATATCTTCCGTTCAAAACCGGAAAGAAGCTTTCTGAGAAACTGCTCTGTATTCTGTTAATTCATCTCACAGAGTTACATCTTTCCCTTCAAGAAGCCTTTCGCTAAGGCTGTTCTTGGGGAATTGGCAAAGGGATATTTGGAAGCCCATAGAGGGCTATGGTGAAAAAGGAAATATCTTCCGTTCAAAACTGGAAAGAAGCTTTCTGAGAAACTGCTCTGTGTTCTGTTAATTCATCTCACAGAGGTACATCTTATCCTTCAAGAAGCCTTTCGCTAAGGCTGTTCTTGTGGAATTGGCAAAGGGATATTTGGAAGCCCATAGATGGCTATGGTGAAAAAGGAAATATCTTCCGTTCAAAACTGGAAAGAAGCTTTCTGAGAAACTGCTCTGTGTTCTGTTAATTCATCTCAAAGAGTTACATCTTTCTCTTCAACAATCCTTTCGCTAAGGCTGTTCTTGTAGAATAGGCAAAGGGATATTTGAAAGCCCATAGAGGGCTATGGTGAAAAAGGAAATATCTTCCGTTCAAAACTGGAAAGAAGGTTTCTGAGAAACTGCTCAGTGTTCTGTTAATTCATCTCACAGAATTACATCTTTCCCTTCAAGAAGTCTTTCGCTAAGGCTGTTCTTGTGGAACTGGCAAAGGGATATTTGGAAGCCCATAGAGGGCTATGGTGAAAAAGGAAATATCTTCCGTTCAAAACTGGAAAGAAGCTTTCTGAGAAACTGCTCAGTGTTCTGGTAATTCATCTCACAGAGTTACATCTTTCCCTTCAAGAAGCCTTCCGCTAAGGCTGTTCTTGTGGAACTGGCAAAGGGATATTTGGAAGCCCATAGAGGGCTATTTTGAAAAAGGAAATATCTTCCGTTCAAAACTGGAAAGAAGCTTTCTGAGAAACTGCTCTGTGTTCTGTTAATTCATCTCACAGAGTTACATCTTTCCCTTCAAGAAGCCTTTCGCTAAGGCTGTTCTTGTGGAATTGGCAAAGGGATATTTGGAAGCCCATAGAGGGCTATGGTGAAAAAGGAAATATCTTCCGTTCAAAACTGGAAAGAAGCTTTCTGAGAAACTGCTCTGTGTTCTGTTAATTCATCTCACAGAGTTACATCTTTCCCTTCAAGAAGCCTTTGGCTAAGGCTATTCTTGTGGAATTGGCAAAGGGATATTTGGAAGCCCATAGAGGGCTATGGTGAAAAGGAAATATCTTCCGTTCAAAACTGGAAAAAAGCTTTCTGAGAAACTGCTCTGTGTTCTGTTAATTCATCTCACAGTGTTACATCTTTCCCTTCAAGAAGCCTTTCGCTAAGGCTGTTCTTGTGGAATTGGCAAAGGGATATTTGGAGGCCCATAGAGGGCTATGGTGAAAAAGGAAATATCTTCCGTTCAAAACTGGAAAGAAGCTTTCTGTGAAACTGCTCTGTGTTCTGTTAATTCATCTCACAGAGTTACATCTTTCCCTTCAAGAAGCCTTTCGCTAAGGCTGTTCTTGTGGAATTGGCAAAGGGATATTTGGAAGCCCATAGAGGGCTATGGTGAAAAAGGAAATATCTTCCGTTCAAAACTGGAAAGAAGCTTTCTGAGAAACTGCTCAGTGTTCTGTTAATTCATCTCACAGAGTTACATCTTTCCCTTCAAGAAGCCTTTCGCTAAGGCTGTTCTTGTGGAATTGGCAAAGGGATATTTGGAAGCCCATAGAGGGCTATGGTGAAAAAGGAATTATCTTCCGTTCAAAACTGGAAAGAAGCTTTCTGAGAAACTGCTCTGTGTTCTGTTAATTCATCTCACAGAGTTACATCTTTCCCTTCAAGAAGCCTTTCGCTAAGGCTGTTCTTGGGGAATTGGCAAAGGGATATTTGGAAGCCCATAGAGGGCTATGGTGAAAAAGGAAATATCTTCCGTTCCAAACTGGAAAGAAGCTTTCTGAGAAACTGCTCTGTATTCTGTTAATTCATCTCACAGAGTTACATCTTTCCCTTCAAGAAGCCTTTCGCTAAGGCTGTTCTTGTGGAATTGGCAAAGGGATATTTGGAAGCCCATAGAGGTCTATGGTGAAAAAGGAAATATCTTCCGTTCAAACTGGAAAGAAGCTTTCTGAGAAACTGCTCCGTGTTTTGTTGATTCATCTCACAGAGTTACATCTTTCCCTTCAAGAAGCCTTTCGCTAAGGCTGTTCTTGTGGAATTGGCAAAGGGATATTTGGAAGCCCATAGAGGGCTATGGTGAAAAAGGAAATATCTTCCGTTCAAAACTGGAAAGAAGCTTTCTGAGAAACTGCTCTGTGTTCTGTTAATTCATCTCACAGAGTTACATCTTTCCCTTCAAGAAGCCTTTCGCTAAGGCTGTTCTTGTGGAATTGGCAAAGGGATATTTGGAAGCCCATAGAGGGCTATGGTGAAAAAGGAAATATCTTCCGTTCAAAACCGGAAAGAAGCTTTCTGAGAAACTGCTCTGTGTTCTGTTAATTCATCTCAAAGAGTTACATCTTTCCCTTCAAGAAGCCTTTCGCTAAGGCTGTTCTTGGGGAATTGGCAAAGGGATATTTGGAAGCCCATAGAGGGCTATGGTGAAAAAGGAAATATCTTCCGTTCAAAACCGGAAAGAAGCTTTCTGAGAAACTGCTCTGTGTTCTGTTAATTCATCTCACAGAGTTACATCTTTCCCTTCAAGAAGCCTTTCGCTAAGGCTGTTCTTGGGGAATTGGCAAAGGGATATTTGGAAGCCCATAGAGGGCTATGGTGAAAAAGGAAATATCTTCCGTTCAAAACTGGAAAGAAGCTTTCTGAGAAACTGCTCTGTGTTCTGTTAATTCATCTCACAGAGGTACATCTTACCCTTCAAGAAGCCTTTCGCTAAGGCTGTTCTTGTGGAATTGGCAAAGGGATATTTGGAAGCCCATAGAGGGCTATGGTGAAAAAGGAAATATCTTCCGTTCAAAACTGGAAAGAAGCTTTCTGAGAAACTGCTCTGTGTTCTGTTAATTCATCTCAAAGAGTTACATCTTTCTCTTCAACAATCCTTTCGCTAAGGCTGTTCTTGTAGAATAGGCAAAGGGATATTTGAAAGCCCATAGAAGGCTATGGTGAAAAAGGAAATATCTTCCGTTCAAAACTGGAAAGAAGGTTTCTGAGAAACTGCTCTGTGTTCTGTTAATTCATCTCACAGAGTTACATCTTTCCCTTCAAGAAGCCTTTCGCTAAGGCTGTTCTTGTGGAATTGGCAAAGGGATATTTGGAAGCCCATAGAGGGCTATTTTGAAAAAGGAAATATCTTCCATTCAAAACTGGAAAGAAGCTTTCTGAGAAACTGCTCTGTGTTCTGTTAATTCATCTCACAGAGTTACATCTTTCCCTTCAAGAAGCCTTTCGCTAAGGCTGTTCTTGTGGAATTGGCAAAGGGATATTTGGAAGCCCATAGAGGGCTATGGTGAAAAAGGAAATATCTTCCGTTCAAAACCGGAAAGAAGCTTTCTGAGAAACTGCTCTGTGTTCTGTTAATTCATCTCACAGAGTTACATCTTTCCCTTCAAGAAGCCTTTCGCTAAGGCTGTTCTTGTGGAATTGGCAAAGGGATATTTGGAAGCCCATAGAGGGCTATGGTGAAAAAGGAAATATCTTCCGTTCAAAACCGGAGAGAAGCTTTCTGAGAAACTGCTCTGTGTTCTGTTAATTCATCTCAAAGAGTTACATCTTTCCCTTCAAGAAGCCTTTCGCTAAGGCTGTTCTTGGGGAATTGGCAAAGGGATATTTGGAAGCCCATAGAGGGCTATGGTGAAAAAGGAAATATCTTCCGTTCAAAACCGGAAAGAAGCTTTCTGAGAAACTGCTCTGTGTTCTGTTAATTCATCTCACAGAGTTACATCTTTCCCTTCAAGAAGCCTTTCGCTAAGGCTGTTCTTGGGGAATTGGCAAAGGGATATTTTGAAGCCCATAGAGGGCTATGGTGAAAAAGGAAATATCTTCCGTTCAAAACTGGAAAGAAGCTTTCTGAGAAACTGCTCTGTGTTCTGTTAATTCATCTCACAGAGTTACATCTTATCCTTCAAGAAGCCTTTCGCTAAGGCTGTTCTTGTGGAATTGGCAAAGGGATATTTGGAAGCCCATAGAGGGCTATGGTGAAAAAGGAAATATCTTCCGTTCAAAACTGGAAGGAAGCTTTCTGAGAAACTGCTCTGTGTTCTGTTAATTCATCTCAAAGAGTTACATCTTTCCCTTCAACAATCCTTTCGCTAAGGCTGTTCTTGTAGAATAGGCAAAGGGATATTTGAAAGCCCATAGAGGGCTATGGTGAAAAAGGAATTATCTTCCGTTCAAAACTGGAAAGAAGCTTTCTGAGAAACTGCTCATTGTTCTGTTAATTCATCTCACAGAGTTACATCTTTCCCTTCAAGAAGCCTTTCGCTAAGGCTGTTCTTGGGGAATTGGCAAAGGGATATTTGGAAGCCCATAGAGGGCTATGGTGAAAAAGGAAATATCTTCCGTTCAAAACCGGAAAGAAGCTTTCTGAGAAACTGCTCTGTGTTCTGTTAATTCATCTCACAGAGTTACATCTTTCCCTTCAAGAAGCCTTTCGCTAAGGCTGTTCTTGGGGAATTGGCAAAGGGATATTTGGAAGCCCATAGAGGGCTATGGTGAAAAAGGAAATATCTTCCGTTCAAAACTGGAAAGAAGCTTTCTGAGAAACTGCTCTGTGTTCTGTTAATTCATCTCACAGAGTTACATTTTTCCTTTCAAGAAGCCTTTCGCTAAGGCTGTTCTTGTGGAATTGGCAAAGGGATATTTGGACGCCCATAGAGGGCTATGGTGAAAAAGGAAATATCTTCCGTTCAAAACTGGAAAGAAGCTTTCTGAGAAACTGCTCTGTGTTCTGTTAATTCATCTCACAGGGTTACATCTTTCCCTTCAAAAGCCTCTCGCTAAATCTGTTCTTGAGGAATTGGCAAAGGGATATTTGGAAGCCCATAGAGGGCTATGGTGTAAAAGGAAATATCTTCCTTTCAAAACTGGAAAGAAACTTTCTGAGAAACTGCTCTGTGTTCTGTTAATTCATCTCACAGAGTTACATCTTTCCCTTCAAGAAGCCTTTCGCTAAGGCTGTTCTTGTGGAATTGGCAAAGGGATATTTGGAAGCCCATAGAGGGCTATGGTGAAAAAGTAAATATCTTCCGTTCAAAACTGGAAAGAAGCTTTCTGAGAAACTGCTCTGTGTTCTGTTAATTCATCTCACAGAGTTACATCTTTCCCTTCAAGAAGCCTTTGGCTAAGGCTATTCTTGTGGAATTGGCAAAGGGATATTTGGAAGCCCATAGAGGGCTATGGTGAAAAGGAAATATCTTCCGTTCAAAACTGGAAAAAAGCTTTCTGAGAAACTGCTCTTTGTTCTGTTAATTCATCTCACAGTGTTACATCTTTCCCTTGAAGAAGCCTTTCGCTAAGGCTGTTCTTGTGGAATTGGCAAAGGGATATTTGGAGGCCCATAGTGGGCTATGGTGAAAAAGGAAATATCTTCCGTTCAAAACTGGAAAGAAGCTTTCTGAGAAACTGCTCAGTGTTCTGGTAATTCATCTCACAGAGTTACATCTTTCCCTTCAGGAAGCCTTTCGCTAAGGCTGTTCTTGTGGAACTGGCAAAGGGATATTTGGAAGCCCATAGAGGGCTATTTTGAAAAAGGAAATATCTTCCGTTCAAAACTAGAAAGAAGCTTTCTGAGAAACTGCTCTGTGTTCTGTTAATTCATCTCACAGAGTTACATCTTTCCCTTCAAGAAGCCTTTCGCTAAGGCTGTTCTTGTGGAATTGGCAAAGGGATATTTGGACGCCCATAGAGGGCTATGGTGAAAAAGGAAATATCTTCCGTTCAAAACTGGAAAGAAGCTTTCTGAGAAACTGCTCTGTGTTCTGTTAATTCATCTCACAGGGTTACATCTTTCCCTTCAAAAGCCTCTCGCTAAATCTGTTCTTGAGGAATTGGCAAAGGGATATTTGGAAGCCCATAGAGGGCTATGGTGTAAAAGGAAATATCTTCCTTTCAAAACTGGAAAGAAACTTTCTGAGAAACTGCTCTGTGTTCTGTTAATTCATCTCACAGAGTTACATCTTTCCCTTCAAGAAGCCTTTCGCTAAGGCTGTTCTTGTGGAATTGGCAAAGGGATATTTGGAAGCCCATAGAGGGCTATGGTGAAAAAGTAAATATCTTCCGTTCAAAACTGGAAAGAAGCTTTCTGAGAAACTGCTCTGTGTTCTGTTAATTCATCTCACAGAGTTACATCTTTCCCTTCAAGAAGCCTTTGGCTAAGGCTATTCTTGTGGAATTGGCAAAGGGATATTTGGAAGCCCATAGAGGGCTATGGTGAAAAGGAAATATCTTCCGTTCAAAACTGGAAAAAAGCTTTCTGAGAAACTGCTCTTTGTTCTGTTAATTCATCTCACAGTGTTACATCTTTCCCTTGAAGAAGCCTTTCGCTAAGGCTGTTCTTGTGGAATTGGCAAAGGGATATTTGGAGGCCCATAGTGGGCTATGGTGAAAAAGGAAATATCTTCCGTTCAAAACTGGAAAGAAGCTTTCTGAGAAACTGCTCAGTGTTCTGGTAATTCATCTCACAGAGTTACATCTTTCCCTTCAGGAAGCCTTTCGCTAAGGCTGTTCTTGTGGAACTGGCAAAGGGATATTTGGAAGCCCATAGAGGGCTATTTTGAAAAAGGAAATATCTTCCGTTCAAAACTAGAAAGAAGCTTTCTGAGAAACTGCTCTGTGTTCTGTTAATTCATCTCACAGAGTTACATCTTTCCCTTCAAGAAGCCTTTCGCTAAGGCTGTTCTTGTGGAATTGGCAAAGGGATATTTGGAAGCCCATAGAGGGCTATTTTGAAAAAGGAAATATCTTCCGTTCAAAACTGGAAAGAAGCTTTCTGAGAAACTGCTCTGTGTTCTGTTAATTCATCTCACAGAGTTACATCTTTCCCTTCAAGAAGCCTTTCGCTAAGGCTGTTCTTGTGGAATTGGCAAAGGGATATTTGGAAGCCCATAGAGGGCTATGGTGAAAAAGTAAATATCTTCCGTTCAAAACCGGAAAGAAGCTTTCTGAGAAACTGCTCTGTGTTCTGTTAATTCATCTCACAGAGTTACATCTTTCCCTTCAAGAAGCCTTTCGCTAAGGCTGTTCTTGTGGAATTGGCAAAGGGATATTTGGAAGCCCATAGAGGGCTATGGTGAAAAAGGAAATATCTTCCGTTCAAAACCGGAGAGAAGCTTTCTGAGAAACTGCTCTGTGTTCTGTTAATTCATCTCAAAGAGTTACATCTTTCCCTTCAAGAAGCCTTTCGCTAAGGCTGTTCTTGGGGAATTGGCAAAGGGATATTTGGAAGCCCATAGAGGGCTATGGTGAAAAAGGAAATATCTTCCGTTCAAAACCGGAAAGAAGCTTTCTGAGAAACTGCTCTTTGTTCTGTTAATTCATCTCACAGAGTTACATCTTTCCCTTCAAGAAGCCTTTCGCTAAGGCTGTTCTTGTGGAATTGGCAAAGGGATATTTGGAAGCCCATAGAGGGCTATGGTGAAAAAGGAAATATCTTTCGTTCAAAACTGGAAAGAAGCTTTCTGAGAAACTGCTCTGTGTTCTGTTAATTCATCTCACAGAGTTACATCTTATCCTTCAAGAAGCCTTTCGCTAAGGCTGTTCTTGTGGAATTGGCAAAGGGATATTTGGAAGCCCATAGAGGGCTATGGTGAAAAAGGAAATATCTTCCGTTCAAAACTGGAAGGAAGCTTTCTGAGAAACTGCTCTGTGTTCTGTTAATTCATCTCAAAGAGTTACATCTTTCCCTTCAACAATCCTTTCGCTAAGGCTGTTCTTGTAGAATAGGCAAAGGGATATTTGAAAGCCCATAGAGGGCTATGGTGAAAAAGGAAATATCTTCCGTTCAAAACTGGAAAGAAGCTTTCTGAGAAACTGCTCATTGTTCTGTTAATTCATCTCACAGAGTTACATCTTTCCCTTCAAGAAGCCTTTCGCTAAGGCTGTTCTTGGGGAATTGGCAAAGGGATATTTGGAAGCCCATAGAGGGCTATGGTGAAAAAGGAAATATCTTCCGTTCAAAACCGGAAAGAAGCTTTCTGAGAAACTGCTCTGTGTTCTGTTAATTCATCTCACAGAGTTACATCTTTCCCTTCAAGAAGCCTTTCGCTAAGGCTGTTCTTGGGGAATTGGCAAAGGGATATTTGGAAGCCCATAGAGGGCTATGGTGAAAAAGGAAATATCTTCCGTTCAAAACTGGAAAGAAGCTTTCTGAGAAACTGCTCTGTGTTCTGTTAATTCATCTCACAGAGTTACATTTTTCCCTTCAAGAAGCCTTTCGCTAAGGCTATTCTTGTGGAATTGGCAAAGGGATATTTGGACGCCCATAGAGGGCTATGGTGAAAAAGGAAATATCTTCCGTTCAAAACTGGAAAAAAGCTTTCTGAGAAACTGCTCTGTGTTCTGTTAATTCATCTCACAGTGTTACATCTTTCCCTTCAAAAGCCTCTCGCTAAATCTGTTCTTGTGGAATTGGCAAAGGGATATTTGGAGGCCCATAGTGGGCTGTGGTGAAAAAGGAAATATCTTCCGTTCAAAACTGGAAAGAAGCTTTCTGTGAAACTGCTCTGTGTTCTGTTAATTCATCTCACAGAGTTACATCTTTCCCTTCAAGAAGCCTTTCGCTAAGGCTGTTCTTGTGGAATTGTCAAAGGGATATTTGGAAGCCCATAGAGGGCTATGGTGAAAAAGGAAATATCTTCCGTTCAAAACTGGAAAGAAGCTTTCTGAGAAACTGCTCAGTGTTCTGTTAATTCATCTCACAGAGTTACATGTTTCCCTTCCAGAAGCCTTTCGCTAAGGCTGTTCTTGTGGAATTGGCAAAGGGATATTTGGAAGCCCATAGAGGGCTATGGTGAAAAAGGAAATATCTTCCGTTCAAAACTGGAAAGAAGCTTTCTGAGAAACTGCTCTGTGTTCTGTTAATTCATCTCACAGAGTTACATCTTTCCCTTCAAGAAGCCTTTCGCTAAGGCTGTTCTTGTGGAATTGGCAAAGGGATATTTGGAAGCCCATAGAGGGCTATGGTGAAAAAGGAATTATCTTCCGTTCAAAACTGGAAAGAAGCTTTCTGAGAAACGGCTCTGTGTTCTGTTAATTCATCTCACAGAGTTACATCTTTCCCTTCAAGAAGCCTTTCGCTAAGGCTGTTCTTGTGGAATTGGCAAAGGGATATTTGGAAGCCCATAGAGGGCTATGGTGAAAAAGGAAATATCTTCCGTTCAAAACTGGAAAGAAGCTTTCTGAGAAACTGCACTGTGTTCTGTTAATTCATCTCACAGAGTTACATCTTTCCCTTCAAGAAGCCTTTCGCTAAGGCTGTTCTTATGGAATTGGCAACGGGATATTTGGAAGCCCATAGAGGGCTATGGTGAAAAAGGAAATATCTTCCGTTCAAAACTGGAAAGAAGCTTTCTGAGAAACTGCTCTGTGTTCTGTTAATTCATCTCACAGAGTTACATCTTTCCCTTCAAGAAGCCTTTCGCTAAGGCTGTTCTTGTGGAATTGGCAAAGGGATATTTGGAAGCCCATAGAGGGCTATGGTGAAAAAGGAAATATCTTCCGTTCAAAACTGGAAAGAAGCTTTCTGAGAAACTGCTCTGTGTTCTGTTAATTCATCTCACAGAGTTACATGTTTCCCTTCAAGAAGCCTTTCGCTAAGGCTGTTCTTGGGGAATTGGCAAAGGGATATTTGGAAGCCCTTAGAGGGCTATGGTGAAAAAGGAAATATCTTCCGTTCCAAACTGGAAAGAAGCTTTCTGAGAAACTGCTCTGTATTCTGTTAATTCATCTCACAGAGTTACATCTTTGCCTTCAAGAAGCCTTTCGCTAAGGCTGTTCTTGTGGAATTTGCAAAGGGATATTTGGAAGCCCATAGAGGGCTATGGTGAAAAAGGAAATATCTTCCGTTCAAAACTGGAAAAAAGCTTTCTGAGAAACTGCTCTGTGTTCTGTTAATTCATCTCACAGAGTTACATTTTTCCCTTCAAGAAGCCTTTCGCTAAGGCTATTCTTGTGGAATTGGCAAAGGGATATTTGGACGCCCATAGAGGGCTATGGTGAAAAAGGAAATATCTTCCGTTCAAAACTGGAAAAAAGCTTTCTGAGAAACTGCTCTGTGTTCTGTTAATTCATCTCACAGTGTTACATCTTTCCCTTCAAAAGCCTCTCGCTAAATCTGTTCTTGTGGAATTGGCAAAGGGATATTTGGAGGCCCATAGTGGGCTGTGGTGAAAAAGGAAATATCTTCCGTTCAAAACTGGAAAGAAGCTTTCTGTGAAACTGCTCTGTGTTCTGTTAATTCATCTCACAGAGTTACATCTTTCCCTTCAAGAAGCCTTTCGCTAAGGCTGTTCTTGTGGAATTGTCAAAGGGATATTTGGAAGCCCATAGAGGGCTATGGTGAAAAAGGAAATATCTTCCGTTCAAAACTGGAAAGAAGCTTTCTGAGAAACTGCTCAGTGTTCTGTTAATTCATCTCACAGAGTTACATGTTTCCCTTCCAGAAGCCTTTCGCTAAGGCTGTTCTTGTGGAATTGGCAAAGGGATATTTGGAAGCCCATAGAGGGCTATGGTGAAAAAGGAAATATCTTCCGTTCAAAACTGGAAAGAAGCTTTCTGAGAAACTGCTCTGTGTTCTGTTAATTCATCTCACAGAGTTACATCTTTCCCTTCAAGAAGCCTTTCGCTAAGGCTGTTCTTGTGGAATTGGCAAAGGGATATTTGGAAGCCCATAGAGGGCTATGGTGAAAAAGGAATTATCTTCCGTTCAAAACTGGAAAGAAGCTTTCTGAGAAACGGCTCTGTGTTCTGTTAATTCATCTCACAGAGTTACATCTTTCCCTTCAAGAAGCCTTTCGCTAAGGCTGTTCTTGGGGAATTGGCAAAGGGATATTTGGAAGCCCATAGAGGGCTATGGTGAAAAAGGAAATATCTTCCGTTCAAAACCGGAAAGAAGCTTTCTGAGAAACTGCTCTGTGTTCTGTTAATTCATCTCACAGAGTTACATCTTTCCCTTCAAGAAGCCTTTCGCTAAGGCTGTTCTTGGGGAATTGGCAAAGGGATATTTGGAAGCCCATAGAGGGCTATGGTGAAAAAGGAAATATCTTCCGTTCAAAACTGGAAAGAAGCTTTCTGAGAAACTGCTCTGTGTTCTGTTAATTCATCTCACAGAGTTACATTTTTCCTTTCAAGAAGCCTTTCGCTAAGGCTGTTCTTGTGGAATTGGCAAAGGGATATTTGGACGCCCATAGAGGGCTATGGTGAAAAAGGAAATATCTTCCGTTCAAAACTGGAAAGAAGCTTTCTGAGAAACTGCTCTGTGTTCTGTTAATTCATCTCACAGGGTTACATCTTTCCCTTCAAAAGCCTCTCGCTAAATCTGTTCTTGAGGAATTGGCAAAGGGATATTTGGAAGCCCATAGAGGGCTATGGTGTAAAAGGAAATATCTTCCTTTCAAAACTGGAAAGAAACTTTCTGAGAAACTGCTCTGTGTTCTGTTAATTCATCTCACAGAGTTACATCTTTCCCTTCAAGAAGCCTTTCGCTAAGGCTGTTCTTGTGGAATTGGCAAAGGGATATTTGGAAGCCCATAGAGGGCTATGGTGAAAAAGTAAATATCTTCCGTTCAAAACTGGAAAGAAGCTTTCTGAGAAACTGCTCTGTGTTCTGTTAATTCATCTCACAGAGTTACATCTTTCCCTTCAAGAAGCCTTTGGCTAAGGCTATTCTTGTGGAATTGGCAAAGGGATATTTGGAAGCCCATAGAGGGCTATGGTGAAAAGGAAATATCTTCCGTTCAAAACTGGAAAAAAGCTTTCTGAGAAACTGCTCTTTGTTCTGTTAATTCATCTCACAGTGTTACATCTTTCCCTTGAAGAAGCCTTTCGCTAAGGCTGTTCTTGTGGAATTGGCAAAGGGATATTTGGAGGCCCATAGTGGGCTATGGTGAAAAAGGAAATATCTTCCGTTCAAAACTGGAAAGAAGCTTTCTGAGAAACTGCTCAGTGTTCTGGTAATTCATCTCACAGAGTTACATCTTTCCCTTCAGGAAGCCTTTCGCTAAGGCTGTTCTTGTGGAACTGGCAAAGGGATATTTGGAAGCCCATAGAGGGCTATTTTGAAAAAGGAAATATCTTCCGTTCAAAACTAGAAAGAAGCTTTCTGAGAAACTGCTCTGTGTTCTGTTAATTCATCTCACAGAGTTACATCTTTCCCTTCAAGAAGCCTTTCGCTAAGGCTGTTCTTGTGGAATTGGCAAAGGGATATTTGGAAGCCCATAGAGGGCTATTTTGAAAAAGGAAATATCTTCCGTTCAAAACTGGAAAGAAGCTTTCTGAGAAACTGCTCTGTGTTCTGTTAATTCATCTCACAGAGTTACATCTTTCCCTTCAAGAAGCCTTTCGCTAAGGCTGTTCTTGTGGAATTGGCAAAGGGATATTTGGAAGCCCATAGAGGGCTATGGTGAAAAAGTAAATATCTTCCGTTCAAAACCGGAAAGAAGCTTTCTGAGAAACTGCTCTGTGTTCTGTTAATTCATCTCACAGAGTTACATCTTTCCCTTCAAGAAGCCTTTCGCTAAGGCTGTTCTTGTGGAATTGGCAAAGGGATATTTGGAAGCCCATAGAGGGCTATGGTGAAAAAGGAAATATCTTCCGTTCAAAACCGGAGAGAAGCTTTCTGAGAAACTGCTCTGTGTTCTGTTAATTCATCTCAAAGAGTTACATCTTTCCCTTCAAGAAGCCTTTCGCTAAGGCTGTTCTTGGGGAATTGGCAAAGGGATATTTGGAAGCCCATAGAGGGCTATGGTGAAAAAGGAAATATCTTCCGTTCAAAACCGGAAAGAAGCTTTCTGAGAAACTGCTCTTTGTTCTGTTAATTCATCTCACAGAGTTACATCTTTCCCTTCAAGAAGCCTTTCGCTAAGGCTGTTCTTGTGGAATTGGCAAAGGGATATTTGGAAGCCCATAGAGGGCTATGGTGAAAAAGGAAATATCTTTCGTTCAAAACTGGAAAGAAGCTTTCTGAGAAACTGCTCTGTGTTCTGTTAATTCATCTCACAGAGTTACATCTTATCCTTCAAGAAGCCTTTCGCTAAGGCTGTTCTTGTGGAATTGGCAAAGGGATATTTGGAAGCCCATAGAGGGCTATGGTGAAAAAGGAAATATCTTCCGTTCAAAACTGGAAGGAAGCTTTCTGAGAAACTGCTCTGTGTTCTGTTAATTCATCTCAAAGAGTTACATCTTTCCCTTCAACAATCCTTTCGCTAAGGCTGTTCTTGTAGAATAGGCAAAGGGATATTTGAAAGCCCATAGAGGGCTATGGTGAAAAAGGAAATATCTTCCGTTCAAAACTGGAAAGAAGCTTTCTGAGAAACTGCTCATTGTTCTGTTAATTCATCTCACAGAGTTACATCTTTCCCTTCAAGAAGCCTTTCGCTAAGGCTGTTCTTGGGGAATTGGCAAAGGGATATTTGGAAGCCCATAGAGGGCTATGGTGAAAAAGGAAATATCTTCCGTTCAAAACCGGAAAGAAGCTTTCTGAGAAACTGCTCTGTGTTCTGTTAATTCATCTCACAGAGTTACATCTTTCCCTTCAAGAAGCCTTTCGCTAAGGCTGTTCTTGGGGAATTGGCAAAGGGATATTTGGAAGCCCATAGAGGGCTATGGTGAAAAAGGAAATATCTTCCGTTCAAAACTGGAAAGAAGCTTTCTGAGAAACTGCTCTGTGTTCTGTTAATTCATCTCACAGAGTTACATTTTTCCCTTCAAGAAGCCTTTCGCTAAGGCTATTCTTGTGGAATTGGCAAAGGGATATTTGGACGCCCATAGAGGGCTATGGTGAAAAAGGAAATATCTTCCGTTCAAAACTGGAAAAAAGCTTTCTGAGAAACTGCTCTGTGTTCTGTTAATTCATCTCACAGTGTTACATCTTTCCCTTCAAAAGCCTCTCGCTAAATCTGTTCTTGTGGAATTGGCAAAGGGATATTTGGAGGCCCATAGTGGGCTGTGGTGAAAAAGGAAATATCTTCCGTTCAAAACTGGAAAGAAGCTTTCTGTGAAACTGCTCTGTGTTCTGTTAATTCATCTCACAGAGTTACATCTTTCCCTTCAAGAAGCCTTTCGCTAAGGCTGTTCTTGTGGAATTGTCAAAGGGATATTTGGAAGCCCATAGAGGGCTATGGTGAAAAAGGAAATATCTTCCGTTCAAAACTGGAAAGAAGCTTTCTGAGAAACTGCTCAGTGTTCTGTTAATTCATCTCACAGAGTTACATGTTTCCCTTCCAGAAGCCTTTCGCTAAGGCTGTTCTTGTGGAATTGGCAAAGGGATATTTGGAAGCCCATAGAGGGCTATGGTGAAAAAGGAAATATCTTCCGTTCAAAACTGGAAAGAAGCTTTCTGAGAAACTGCTCTGTGTTCTGTTAATTCATCTCACAGAGTTACATCTTTCCCTTCAAGAAGCCTTTCGCTAAGGCTGTTCTTGTGGAATTGGCAAAGGGATATTTGGAAGCCCATAGAGGGCTATGGTGAAAAAGGAATTATCTTCCGTTCAAAACTGGAAAGAAGCTTTCTGAGAAACGGCTCTGTGTTCTGTTAATTCATCTCACAGAGTTACATCTTTCCCTTCAAGAAGCCTTTCGCTAAGGCTGTTCTTGTGGAATTGGCAAAGGGATATTTGGAAGCCCATAGAGGGCTATGGTGAAAAAGGAAATATCTTCCGTTCAAAACTGGAAAGAAGCTTTCTGAGAAACTGCACTGTGTTCTGTTAATTCATCTCACAGAGTTACATCTTTCCCTTCAAGAAGCCTTTCGCTAAGGCTGTTCTTATGGAATTGGCAACGGGATATTTGGAAGCCCATAGAGGGCTATGGTGAAAAAGGAAATATCTTCCGTTCAAAACTGGAAAGAAGCTTTCTGAGAAACTGCTCTGTGTTCTGTTAATTCATCTCACAGAGTTACATCTTTCCCTTCAAGAAGCCTTTCGCTAAGGCTGTTCTTGTGGAATTGGCAAAGGGATATTTGGAAGCCCATAGAGGGCTATGGTGAAAAAGGAAATATCTTCCGTTCAAAACTGGAAAGAAGCTTTCTGAGAAACTGCTCTGTGTTCTGTTAATTCATCTCACAGAGTTACATGTTTCCCTTCAAGAAGCCTTTCGCTAAGGCTGTTCTTGGGGAATTGGCAAAGGGATATTTGGAAGCCCTTAGAGGGCTATGGTGAAAAAGGAAATATCTTCCGTTCCAAACTGGAAAGAAGCTTTCTGAGAAACTGCTCTGTATTCTGTTAATTCATCTCACAGAGTTACATCTTTGCCTTCAAGAAGCCTTTCGCTAAGGCTGTTCTTGTGGAATTTGCAAAGGGATATTTGGAAGCCCATAGAGGGCTATGGTGAAAAAGGAAATATCTTCCGTTCAAAACTGGAAAAAAGCTTTCTGAGAAACTGCTCTGTGTTCTGTTAATTCATCTCACAGAGTTACATTTTTCCCTTCAAGAAGCCTTTCGCTAAGGCTATTCTTGTGGAATTGGCAAAGGGATATTTGGACGCCCATAGAGGGCTATGGTGAAAAAGGAAATATCTTCCGTTCAAAACTGGAAAAAAGCTTTCTGAGAAACTGCTCTGTGTTCTGTTAATTCATCTCACAGTGTTACATCTTTCCCTTCAAAAGCCTCTCGCTAAATCTGTTCTTGTGGAATTGGCAAAGGGATATTTGGAGGCCCATAGTGGGCTGTGGTGAAAAAGGAAATATCTTCCGTTCAAAACTGGAAAGAAGCTTTCTGTGAAACTGCTCTGTGTTCTGTTAATTCATCTCACAGAGTTACATCTTTCCCTTCAAGAAGCCTTTCGCTAAGGCTGTTCTTGTGGAATTGTCAAAGGGATATTTGGAAGCCCATAGAGGGCTATGGTGAAAAAGGAAATATCTTCCGTTCAAAACTGGAAAGAAGCTTTCTGAGAAACTGCTCAGTGTTCTGTTAATTCATCTCACAGAGTTACATGTTTCCCTTCCAGAAGCCTTTCGCTAAGGCTGTTCTTGTGGAATTGGCAAAGGGATATTTGGAAGCCCATAGAGGGCTATGGTGAAAAAGGAAATATCTTCCGTTCAAAACTGGAAAGAAGCTTTCTGAGAAACTGCTCTGTGTTCTGTTAATTCATCTCACAGAGTTACATCTTTCCCTTCAAGAAGCCTTTCGCTAAGGCTGTTCTTGTGGAATTGGCAAAGGGATATTTGGAAGCCCATAGAGGGCTATGGTGAAAAAGGAATTATCTTCCGTTCAAAACTGGAAAGAAGCTTTCTGAGAAACGGCTCTGTGTTCTGTTAATTCATCTCACAGAGTTACATCTTTCCCTTCAAGAAGCCTTTCGCTAAGGCTGTTCTTGTGGAATTGGCAAAGGGATATTTGGAAGCCCATAGAGGGCTATGGTGAAAAAGGAAATATCTTCCGTTCAAAACTGGAAAGAAGCTTTCTGAGAAACTGCACTGTGTTCTGTTAATTCATCTCACAGAGTTACATCTTTCCCTTCAAGAAGCCTTTCGCTAAGGCTGTTCTTATGGAATTGGCAACGGGATATTTGGAAGCCCATAGAGGGCTATGGTGAAAAAGGAAATATCTTCCGTTCAAAACTGGAAAGAAGCTTTCTGAGAAACTGCTCTGTGTTCTGTTAATTCATCTCACAGAGTTACATCTTTCCCTTCAAGAAGCCTTTCGCTAAGGCTGTTCTTGTGGAATTGGCAAAGGGATATTTGGAAGCCCATAGAGGGCTATGGTGAAAAAGGAAATATCTTCCGTTCAAAACTGGAAAGAAGCTTTCTGAGAAACTGCTCTGTGTTCTGTTAATTCATCTCACAGAGTTACATGTTTCCCTTCAAGAAGCCTTTCGCTAAGGCTGTTCTTGGGGAATTGGCAAAGGGATATTTGGAAGCCCTTAGAGGGCTATGGTGAAAAAGGAAATATCTTCCGTTCCAAACTGGAAAGAAGCTTTCTGAGAAACTGCTCTGTATTCTGTTAATTCATCTCACAGAGTTACATCTTTGCCTTCAAGAAGCCTTTCGCTAAGGCTGTTCTTGTGGAATTTGCAAAGGGATATTTGGAAGCCCATAGAGGGCTATGGTGAAAAAGGAAATATCTTCCGTTCAAAACTGGAAAGAAGTTTTCTGAGAAACTGCTCCGTGTTTTGTTAATTCATCTCACAGAGTTACATCTTTCCCTTCAAGAAGCCTTTCGCTAAGGCTGTTCTTGTGGAATTGGCAAAGGGATATTTGGAAGCCCATAGAGGGCTATGGTGAAAAAGGAAATATCTTCCGTTCAAAACTGGAAAGAAGCTTTCTGAGAAACTGCTCTGTGTTCTGTTAATTCATCTCACAGAGTTACATGTTTCCCTTCAAGAAGCCTTTCGCTAAGGCTGTTCTTGTGGAATTGGCAAAGGGATATTTGGAAGCCCATAGAGGGCTATGGTGAAAAAGGAAATATCTTCCGTTCAAAACTGGAAAGAAGCTTTCTGAGAAACTGCTCTGTGTTCTGTTAATTCATCTCACAGAGGTACATCTTATCCTTCAAGAAGCCTTTCGCTAAGGCTGTTCTTGTGGAATTGGCAAAGGGATATTTGGAAGCCCATAGAGGGCTATGGTGAAAAAGGAAATATCTTCCGTTCAAAACTGGAAAGAACCTTTCTGAGAAACTGCTCAGTGTTCTGGTAATTCATCTCACAGAGTTACATCTTTCCCTTCAAGAAGCCTTCCGCTAAGGCTGTTCTTGTGGAACTGGCAAAGGGATATTTGGAAGCCCATAGAGGGCTATTTTGAAAAAGGAAATATCTTCCGTTCAAAACTGGAAAGAAGCTTTCTGAGAAACTGCTCTGTGTTCTGTTAATTCATCTCACAGAGTTACATCTTTCCCTTCAAGAAGCCTTTCGCTAAGGCTGTTCTTGTGGAATTGGCAAAGGGATATTTGGAAGCCCATAGAGGGCTATGGTGAAAAAGGAAATATCTTCCGTTCAAAACTGGAAAGAAGCTTTCTGAGAAACTGCTCTGTGTTCTGTTAATTCATCTCACAGAGTTACATCTTTCCCTTCAAGAAGCCTTTGGCTAAGGCTATTCTTGTGGAATTGGCAAAGGGATATTTGGAAGCCCATAGAGGGCTATGGTGAAAAGGAAATATCTTCCGTTCAAAACTGGAAAAAAGCTTTCTGAGAAACTGCTCTGTGTTCTGTTAATTCATCTCACAGTGTTACATCTTTCCCTTCGAGAAGCCTTTCGCTAAGGCTGTTCTTGTGGAATTGGCAAAGGGATATTTGGAGGCCCCTAGAGGGCTATGGTGAAAAAGGAAATATCTTCCGTTCAAAACTGGAAAGAAGCTTTCTGTGAAACTGCTCTGTGTTCTGTTAATTCATCTCACAGAGTTACATCTTTCCCTTCAAGAAGCCTTTCGCTAAGGCTGTTCTTGTGGAATTGGCAAAGGGATATTTGGAAGCCCATAGAGGGCTATGGTGAAAAAGGAAATATCTTCCGTTCAAAACTGGAAAGAAGCTTTCTGAGAAACTGCTCAGTGTTCTGTTAATTCATCTCACAGAGTTACATCTTTCCCTTCAAGAAGCCTTTCGCTAAGGCTGTTCTTGTGGAATTGGCAAAGGGATATTTGGAAGCCCATAGAGGGCTATGGTGAAAAAGGAAATATCTTCCGTTCAAAACTGGAAAGAAGCTTTCTGAGAAACTGCTCTGTGTTCTGTTAATTCATCTCACAGAGTTACATCTTTCCCTTCAAGAAGCCTTTCGCTAAGGCTGTTCTTGGGGAATTGGCAAAGGGATATTTGGAAGCCCATAGAGGGCTATGGTGAAAAAGGAAATATCTTCCGTTCAAAACTGGAAAGAAGCTTTCTGAGAAACTGCTCTGTATTCTGTTAATTCATCTCACAGAGTTACATCTTTCCCTTCAAGAAGCCTTTCGCTAAGGCTGTTCTTGTGGAATTGGCAAAGGGATATTTGGAAGCCCATAGAGGTCTATGGTGAAAAAGGAAATATCTTCCGTTCAAACTGGAAAGAAGCTTTCTGAGAAACTGCTCCGTGTTTTGTTAATTCATCTCACAGAGTTACATCTTTCCCTTCAAGAAGCCTTTCGCTAAGGCTGTTCTTGGGGAATTGGCAAAGGGATATTTGGAAGCCCATAGAGGGCTATGGTGAAAAAGGAAATATCTTCCGTTCCAAACTGGAAAGAAGCTTTCTGAGAAACTGCTCTGTATTCTGTTAATTCATCTCACAGAGTTACATCTTTCCCTTCAAGAAGCCTTTCGCTAAGGCTGTTCTTGTGGAATTGGCAAAGGGATATTTGGAAGCCCATAGAGGGCTATGGTGAAAAAGGAAATATCTTCCGTTCAAACTGGAAAGAAGCTTTCTGAGAAACTGCTCCGTGTTTTGTTAATTCATCTCACAGAGTTACATCTTTCCCTTCAAGAAGCCTTTCGCTAAGGCTGTTCTTGTGGAATTGGCAAAGGGATATTTGGAAGCCCATAGAGGGCTATTTTGAAAAAGGAAATATCTTCCGTTCAAAACTGGAAAGAAGCTTTCTGAGAAACTGCTCTGTGTTCTGTTAATTCATCTCACAGAGTTACATCTTTCCCTTCAAGAAGCCTTTCGCTAAGGCTGTTCTTGTGGAATTGGCAAAGGGATATTTGGAAGCCCATAGAGGGCTATGGTGAAAAAGTAAATATCTTCCGTTCAAAACCGGAAAGAAGCTTTCTGAGAAACTGCTCTGTGTTCTGTTAATTCATCTCACAGAGTTACATCTTTCCCTTCAAGAAGCCTTTCGCTAAGGCTGTTCTTGTGGAATTGGCAAAGGGATATTTGGAAGCCCATAGAGGGCTATGGTGAAAAAGGAAATATCTTCCGTTCAAAACCGGAGAGAAGCTTTCTGAGAAACTGCTCTGTGTTCTGTTAATTCATCTCAAAGAGTTACATCTTTCCCTTCAAGAAGCCTTTCGCTAAGGCTGTTCTTGGGGAATTGGCAAAGGGATATTTGGAAGCCCATAGAGGGCTATGGTGAAAAAGGAAATATCTTCCGTTCAAAACCGGAAAGAAGCTTTCTGAGAAACTGCTCTTTGTTCTGTTAATTCATCTCACAGAGTTACATCTTTCCCTTCAAGAAGCCTTTCGCTAAGGCTGTTCTTGTGGAATTGGCAAAGGGATATTTGGAAGCCCATAGAGGGCTATGGTGAAAAAGGAAATATCTTTCGTTCAAAACTGGAAAGAAGCTTTCTGAGAAACTGCTCTGTGTTCTGTTAATTCATCTCACAGAGTTACATCTTATCCTTCAAGAAGCCTTTCGCTAAGGCTGTTCTTGTGGAATTGGCAAAGGGATATTTGGAAGCCCATAGAGGGCTATGGTGAAAAAGGAAATATCTTCCGTTCAAAACTGGAAGGAAGCTTTCTGAGAAACTGCTCTGTGTTCTGTTAATTCATCTCAAAGAGTTACATCTTTCCCTTCAACAATCCTTTCGCTAAGGCTGTTCTTGTAGAATAGGCAAAGGGATATTTGAAAGCCCATAGAGGGCTATGGTGAAAAAGGAAATATCTTCCGTTCAAAACTGGAAAGAAGCTTTCTGAGAAACTGCTCATTGTTCTGTTAATTCATCTCACAGAGTTACATCTTTCCCTTCAAGAAGCCTTTCGCTAAGGCTGTTCTTGGGGAATTGGCAAAGGGATATTTGGAAGCCCATAGAGGGCTATGGTGAAAAAGGAAATATCTTCCGTTCAAAACCGGAAAGAAGCTTTCTGAGAAACTGCTCTGTGTTCTGTTAATTCATCTCACAGAGTTACATCTTTCCCTTCAAGAAGCCTTTCGCTAAGGCTGTTCTTGGGGAATTGGCAAAGGGATATTTGGAAGCCCATAGAGGGCTATGGTGAAAAAGGAAATATCTTCCGTTCAAAACTGGAAAGAAGCTTTCTGAGAAACTGCTCTGTGTTCTGTTAATTCATCTCACAGAGTTACATTTTTCCCTTCAAGAAGCCTTTCGCTAAGGCTATTCTTGTGGAATTGGCAAAGGGATATTTGGACGCCCATAGAGGGCTATGGTGAAAAAGGAAATATCTTCCGTTCAAAACTGGAAAAAAGCTTTCTGAGAAACTGCTCTGTGTTCTGTTAATTCATCTCACAGTGTTACATCTTTCCCTTCAAAAGCCTCTCGCTAAATCTGTTCTTGTGGAATTGGCAAAGGGATATTTGGAGGCCCATAGTGGGCTGTGGTGAAAAAGGAAATATCTTCCGTTCAAAACTGGAAAGAAGCTTTCTGTGAAACTGCTCTGTGTTCTGTTAATTCATCTCACAGAGTTACATCTTTCCCTTCAAGAAGCCTTTCGCTAAGGCTGTTCTTGTGGAATTGGCAAAGGGATATTTGGAAGCCCATAGAGGGCTATGGTGAAAAAGGAAATATCTTCCGTTCAAAACTGGAAAGAAGCTTTCTGAGAAACTGCTCAGTGTTCTGTTAATTCATCTCACAGAGTTACATGTTTCCCTTCCAGAAGCCTTTCGCTAAGGCTGTTCTTGTGGAATTGGCAAAGGGATATTTGGAAGCCCATAGAGGGCTATGGTGAAAAAGGAAATATCTTCCGTTCAAAACTGGAAAGAAGCTTTCTGAGAAACTGCTCTGTGTTCTGTTAATTCATCTCACAGAGTTACATCTTTCCCTTCAAGAAGCCTTTCGCTAAGGCTGTTCTTGTGGAATTGGCAAAGGGATATTTGGAAGCCCATAGAGGGCTATGGTGAAAAAGGAATTATCTTCCGTTCAAAACTGGAAAGAAGCTTTCTGAGAAACGGCTCTGTGTTCTGTTAATTCATCTCACAGAGTTACATCTTTCCCTTCAAGAAGCCTTTCGCTAAGGCTGTTCTTGTGGAATTGGCAAAGGGATATTTGGAAGCCCATAGAGGGCTATGGTGAAAAAGGAAATATCTTCCGTTCAAAACTGGAAAGAAGCTTTCTGAGAAACTGCACTGTGTTCTGTTAATTCATCTCACAGAGTTACATCTTTCCCTTCAAGAAGCCTTTCGCTAAGGCTGTTCTTATGGAATTGGCAACGGGATATTTGGAAGCCCATAGAGGGCTATGGTGAAAAAGGAAATATCTTCCGTTCAAAACTGGAAAGAAGCTTTCTGAGAAACTGCTCTGTGTTCTGTTAATTCATCTCACAGAGTTACATCTTTCCCTTCAAGAAGCCTTTCGCTAAGGCTGTTCTTGTGGAATTGGCAAAGGGATATTTGGAAGCCCATAGAGGGCTATGGTGAAAAAGGAAATATCTTCCGTTCAAAACTGGAAAGAAGCTTTCTGAGAAACTGCTCTGTGTTCTGTTAATTCATCTCACAGAGTTACATCTTTCCCTTCAAGAAGCCTTTCGCTAAGGCTGTTCTTGGGGAATTGGCAAAGGGATATTTGGAAGCCCTTAGAGGGCTATGGTGAAAAAGGAAATATCTTCCGTTCCAAACTGGAAAGAAGCTTTCTGAGAAACTGCTCTGTATTCTGTTAATTCATCTCACAGAGTTACATCTTTGCCTTCAAGAAGCCTTTCGCTAAGGCTGTTCTTGTGGAATTTGCAAAGGGATATTTGGAAGCCCATAGAGGGCTATGGTGAAAAAGGAAATATCTTCCGTTCAAAACTGGAAAGAAGCTTTCTGAGAAACTGCTCCGTGTTTTGTTAATTCATCTCACAGAGTTACATCTTTCCCTTCAAGAAGCCTTTCGCTAAGGCTGTTCTTGTGGAATTGGCAAAGGGATATTTGGAAGCCCATAGAGGGCTATGGTGAAAAAGGAAATATCTTCCGTTCAAAACTGGAAAGAAGCTTTCTGAGAAACTGCTCTGTGTTCTGTTAATTCATCTCACAGAGTTACATGTTTCCCTTCAAGAAGCCTTTCGCTAAGGCTGTTCTTGTGGAATTGGCAAAGGGATATTTGGAAGCCCATAGAGGGCTATGGTGAAAAAGGAAATATCTTCCGTTCAAAACCGGAAAGAAGCTTTCTGAGAAACTGCTCTGTGTTCTGTTAATTCATCTCAAAGAGTTACATCTTTCCCTTCAAGAAGCCTTTCGCTAAGGCTGTTCTTGGGGAATTGGCAAAGGGATATTTGGAAGCCCATAGAGGGCTATGGTGAAAAAGGAAATATCTTCCGTTCAAAACCGGAAAGAAGCTTTCTGAGAAACTGCTCGGTATTCTGTTAATTCATCTCACAGAGTTACATCTTTCCCTTCAAGAAGCCTTTCGCTAAGGCTGTTCTTGGGGAATTGGCAAAGGGATATTTGGAAGCCCATAGAGGGCTATGGTGAAAAAGGAAATATCTTCCGTTCAAAACTGGAAAGAAGCTTTCTGAGAAACTGCTCTGTGTTCTGTTAATTCATCTCACAGAGGTACATCTTATCCTTCAAGAAGCCTTTCGCTAAGGCTGTTCTTGTGGAATTGGCAAAGGGATATTTGGAAGCCCATAGAGGGCTATGGTGAAAAAGGAAATATCTTCCGTTCAAAACTGGAAAGAACCTTTCTGAGAAACTGCTCAGTGTTCTGGTAATTCATCTCACAGAGTTACATCTTTCCCTTCAAGAAGCCTTCCGCTAAGGCTGTTCTTGTGGAACTGGCAAAGGGATATTTGGAAGCCCATAGAGGGCTATTTTGAAAAAGGAAATATCTTCCGTTCAAAACTGGAAAGAAGCTTTCTGAGAAACTGCTCTGTGTTCTGTTAATTCATGTCACAGAGTTACATCTTTCCCTTCAAGAAGCCTTTCGCTAAGGCTGTTCTTGTGGAATTGGCAAAGGGATATTTGGAAGCCCATAGAGGGCTATGGTGAAAAAGGAAATATCTTCCGTTCAAAACTGGAAAGAAGCTTTCTGAGAAACTGCTCTGTGTTCTGTTAATTCATCTCACAGAGTTACATCTTTCCCTTCAAGAAGCCTTTGGCTAAGGCTATTCTTGTGGAATTGGCAAAGGGATATTTGGAAGCCCATAGAGGGCTATGGTGAAAAGGAAATATCTTCCGTTCAAAACTGGAAAAAAGCTTTCTGAGAAACTGCTCTGTGTTCTGTTAATTCATCTCACAGTGTTACATCTTTCCCTTCGAGAAGCCTTTCGCTAAGGCTGTTCTTGTGGAATTGGCAAAGGGATATTTGGAGGCCCCTAGAGGGCTATGGTGAAAAAGGAAATATCTTCCGTTCAAAACTGGAAAGAAGCTTTCTGTGAAACTGCTCTGTGTTCTGTTAATTCATCTCACAGAGTTACATCTTTCCCTTCAAGAAGCCTTTCGCTAAGGCTGTTCTTGTGGAATTGGCAAAGGGATATTTGGAAGCCCATAGAGGGCTATGGTGAAAAAGGAAATATCTTCCGTTCAAAACTGGAAAGAAGCTTTCTGAGAAACTGCTCTGTGTTCTGTTAATTCATCTCACAGAGTTACATCTTTCCCTTCAAGAAGCCTTTCGCTAAGGCTGTTCTTGTGGAATTGGCAAAGGGATATTTGGAAGCCCATAGAGGGCTATGGTGAAAAAGGAAATATCTTCCGTTCAAAACTGGAAAGAAGCTTTCTGAGAAACTGCTCTGTGTTCTGTTAATTCATCTCACAGAGTTACATCTTTCCCTTCAAGAAGCCTTTCGCTAAGGCTGTTCTTGGGGAATTGGCAAAGGGATATTTGGAAGCCCATAGAGGGCTATGGTGAAAAAGGAAATATCTTCCGTTCCAAACTGGAAAGAAGCTTTCTGAGAAACTGCTCTGTATTCTGTTAATTCATCTCACAGAGTTACATCTTTCCCTTCAAGAAGCCTTTCGCTAAGGCTGTTCTTGTGGAATTGGCAAAGGGATATTTGGAAGCCCATAGAGGTCTATGGTGAAAAAGGAAATATCTTCCGTTCAAACTGGAAAGAAGCTTTCTGAGAAACTGCTCCGTGTTTTGTTAATTCATCTCACAGAGTTACATCTTTCCCTTCAAGAAGCCTTTCGCTAAGGCTGTTCTTGTGGAATTGGCAAAGGGATATTTGGAAGCCCATAGAGGGCTATGGTGAAAAAGGAAATATCTTCCGTTCAAAACTGGAAAGAAGCTTTCTGAGAAACTGCTCTGTGTTCTGTTAATTCGTCTCACAGAGTTACATCTTTCCCTTCAACAAGCCTTTCGCTAAGGCTGTTCTTGTGGAATTGGCAAAGGGATATTTGGAAGCCCATAGAGGGCTATGGTGAAAAAGGAAATATCTTCCGTTCAAAACCGGAAAGAAGCTTTCTGAGAAACTGCTCTGTGTTCTGTTAATTCATCTCAAAGAGTTACATCTTTCCCTTCAAGAAGCCTTTCGCTAAGGCTGTTCTTGGGGAATTGGCAAAGGGATATTTGGAAGCCCATAGAGGGCTATGGTGAAAAAGGAAATATCTTCCGTTCAAAACCGGAAAGAAGCTTTCTGAGAAACTGCTCTGTGTTCTGTTAATTCATCTCACAGAGTTACATCTTTCCCTTCAAGAAGCCTTTCGCTAAGGCTGTTCTTGTGGAATTGGCAAAGGGATATTTGGAAGCCCATAGAGGGCTATGGTGAAAAAGGAAATATCTTCCGTTCAAAACTGGAAGGAAGCTTTCTGAGAAACTGCTCTGTGTTCTGTTAATTCATCTCAAAGAGTTACATCTTTCCCTTCAACAATCCTTTCGCTAAGGCTGTTCTTGTAGAATAGGCAAAGGGATATTTGAAAGCCCATAGAGGGCTATGGTGAAAAAGGAATTATCTTCCGTTCAAAACTGGAAAGAAGCTTTCTGAGAAACTGCTCATTGTTCTGTTAATTCATCTCACAGAGTTACATCTTTCCCTTCAAGAAGCCTTTCGCTAAGGCTGTTCTTGGGGAATTGGCAAAGGGATATTTGGAAGCCCATAGAGGGCTATGGTGAAAAAGGAAATATCTTCCGTTCAAAACCGGAAAGAAGCTTTCTGAGAAACTGCTCTGTGTTCTGTTAATTCATCTCACAGAGTTACATCTTTCCCTTCAAGAAGCCTTTCGCTAAGGCTGTTCTTGGGGAATTGGCAAAGGGATATTTGGAAGCCCATAGAGGGCTATGGTGAAAAAGGAAATATCTTCCGTTCAAAACTGGAAAGAAGCTTTCTGAGAAACTGCTCTGTGTTCTGTTAATTCATCTCACAGAGTTACATTTTTCCCTTCAAGAAGCCTTTCGCTAAGGCTGTTCTTGTGGAATTGGCAAAGGGATATTTGGACGCCCATAGAGGGCTATGGTGAAAAAGGAAATATCTTCCGTTCAAAACTGGAAAGAAGCATTCTGAGAAACTGCTCTGTGTTCTGTTAATTCATCTCACAGGGTTACATCTTTCCCTTCAAAAGCCTCTCGCTAAATCTGTTCTTGAGGAATTGGCAAAGGGATATTTGGAAGCCCATAGAGGGCTATGGTGTAAAAGGAAATATCTTCCTTTCAAAACTGGAAAGAAACTTTCTGAGAAACTGCTCTGTGTTCTGTTAATTCATCTCACAGAGTTACATCTTTCCCTTCAAGAAGCCTTTCGCTAAGGCTGTTCTTGTGGAATTGGCAAAGGGATATTTGGAAGCCCATAGAGGGCTATGGTGAAAAAGTAAATATCTTCCGTTCAAAACTGGAAAGAAGCTTTCTGAGAAACTGCTCTGTGTTCTGTTAATTCATCTCACAGAGTTACATCTTTCCCTTCAAGAAGCCTTTGGCTAAGGCTATTCTTGTGGAATTGGCAAAGGGATATTTGGAAGCCCATAGAGGGCTATGGTGAAAAGGAAATATCTTCCGTTCAAAACTGGAAAAAAGCTTTCTGAGAAACTGCTCTGTGTTCTGTTAATTCATCTCACAGTGTTACATCTTTCCCTTGAAGAAGCCTTTCGCTAAGGCTGTTCTTGTGGAATTGGCAAAGGGATATTTGGAGGCCCATAGTGGGCTATGGTGAAAAAGGAAATATCTTCCGTTCAAAACTGGAAAGAAGCTTTCTGAGAAACTGCTCAGTGTTCTGGTAATTCATCTCACAGAGTTACATCTTTCCCTTCAGGAAGCCTTTCGCTAAGGCTGTTCTTGTGGAACTGGCAAAGGGATATTTGGAAGCCCATAGAGGGCTATTTTGAAAAAGGAAATATCTTCCGTTCAAAACTAGAAAGAAGCTTTCTGAGAAACTGCTCTGTGTTCTGTTAATTCATCTCACAGAGTTACATCTTTCCCTTCAAGAAGCCTTTCGCTAAGGCTGTTCTTGTGGAATTGGCAAAGGGATATTTGGAAGCCCATAGAGGGCTATTTTGAAAAAGGAAATATCTTCCGTTCAAAACTGGAAAGAAGCTTTCTGGGAAACTGCTCTGTGTTCTGTTAATTCATCTCACAGAGTTACATCTTTCCCTTCAAGAAGCCTTTCGCTAAGGCTGTTCTTGTGGAATTGGCAAAGGGATATTTGGAAGCCCATAGAGGGCTATGGTGAAAAAGGAAATATCTTCCGTTCAAAACCGGAAAGAAGCTTTCTGAGAAACTGCTCTGTGTTCTGTTAATTCATCTCACAGAGTTACATCTTTCCCTTCAAGAAGCCTTTCGCTAAGGCTGTTCTTGTGGAATTGGCAAAGGGATATTTGGAAGCCCATAGAGGGCTATGGTGAAAAAGGAAATATCTTCCGTTCAAAACCGGAGAGAAGCTTTCTGAGAAACTGCTCTGTGTTCTGTTAATTCATCTCAAAGAGTTACATCTTTCCCTTCAAGAAGCCTTTCGCTAAGGCTGTTCTTGGGGAATTGGCAAAGGGATATTTGGAAGCCCATAGAGGGCTATGGTGAAAAAGGAAATATCTTCCGTTCAAAACCGGAAAGAAGCTTTCTGAGAAACTGCTCTTTGTTCTGTTAATTCATCTCACAGAGTTACATCTTTCCCTTCAAGAAGCCTTTCGCTAAGGCTGTTCTTGTGGAATTGGCAAAGGGATATTTGGAAGCCCATAGAGGGCTATGGTGAAAAAGGAAATATCTTTCGTTCAAAACTGGAAAGAAGCTTTCTGAGAAACTGCTCTGTGTTCTGTTAATTCATCTCACAGAGTTACATCTTATCCCTCAAGAAGCCTTTCGCTAAGGCTGTTCTTGTGGAATTGGCAAAGGGATATTTGGAAGCCCATAGAGGGCTATGGTGAAAAAGGAAATATCTTCCGTTCAAAACTGGAAGGAAGCTTTCTGAGAAACTGCTCTGTGTTCTGTTAATTCATCTCAAAGAGTTACATCTTTCCCTTCAACAATCCTTTCGCTAAGGCTGTTCTTGTAGAATAGGCAAAGGGATATTTGAAAGCCCATAGAGGGCTATGGTGAAAAAGGAAATATCTTCCGTTCAAAACTGGAAAGAAGCTTTCTGAGAAACTGCTCATTGTTCTGTTAATTCATCTCACAGAGTTACATCTTTCCCTTCAAGAAGCCTTTCGCTAAGGCTGTTCTTGGGGAATTGGCAAAGGGATATTTGGAAGCCCATAGAGGGCTATGGTGAAAAAGGAAATATCTTCCGTTCAAAACCGGAAAGAAGCTTTCTGAGAAACTGCTCTGTGTTCTGTTAATTCATCTCACAGAGTTACATCTTTCCCTTCAAGAAGCCTTTCGCTAAGGCTGTTCTTGGGGAATTGGCAAAGGGATATTTGGAAGCCCATAGATGGCTATGGTGAAAAAGGAAATATCTTCCGTTCAAAACTGGAAAGAAGCTTTCTGAGAAACTGCTCTGTGTTCTGTTAATTCATCTCACAGAGTTACATTTTTCCCTTCAAGAAGCCTTTCGCTAAGGCTATTCTTGTGGAATTGGCAAAGGGATATTTGGACGCCCATAGAGGGCTATGGTGAAAAAGGAAATATCTTCCGTTCAAAACTGGAAAAAAGCTTTCTGAGAAACTGCTCTGTGTTCTGTTAATTCATCTCACAGTGTTACATCTTTCCCTTCAAAAGCCTCTCGCTAAATCTGTTCTTGTGGAATTGGCAAAGGGATATTTGGAGGCCCATAGTGGGCTGTGGTGAAAAAGGAAATATCTTCCGTTCAAAACTGGAAAGAAGCTTTCTGTGAAACTGCTCTGTGTTCTGTTAATTCATCTCACAGAGTTACATCTTTCCCTTCAAGAAGCCTTTCGCTAAGGCTGTTCTTGTGGAATTGGCAAAGGGATATTTGGAAGCCCATAGAGGGCTATGGTGAAAAAGGAAATATCTTCCGTTCAAAACTGGAAAGAAGCTTTCTGAGAAACTGCTCAGTGTTCTGTTAATTCATCTCACAGAGTTACATGTTTCCCTTCCAGAAGCCTTTCGCTAAGGCTGTTCTTGTGGAATTGGCAAAGGGATATTTGGAAGCCCATAGAGGGCTATGGTGAAAAAGGAAATATCTTCCGTTCAAAACTGGAAAGAAGCTTTCTGAGAAACTGCTCTGTGTTCTGTTAATTCATCTCACAGAGTTACATCTTTCCCTTCAAGAAGCCTTTCGCTAAGGCTGTTCTTGTGGAATTGGCAAAGGGATATTTGGAAGCCCATAGAGGGCTATGGTGAAAAAGGAATTATCTTCCGTTCAAAACTGGAAAGAAGCTTTCTGAGAAACGGCTCTGTGTTCTGTTAATTCATCTCACAGAGTTACATCTTTCCCTTCAAGAAGCCTTTCGCTAAGGCTGTTCTTGTGGAATTGGCAAAGGGATATTTGGAAGCCCATAGAGGGCTATGGTGAAAAAGGAAATATCTTCCGTTCAAAACTGGAAAGAAGCTTTCTGAGAAACTGCACTGTATTCTGTTAATTCATCTCACAGAGTTACATCTTTCCCTTCAAGAAGCCTTTCGCTAAGGCTGTTCTTATGGAATTGGCAACGGGATATTTGGAAGCCCATAGAGGGCTATGGTGAAAAAGGAAATATCTTCCGTTCAAAACTGGAAAGAAGCTTTCTGAGAAACTGCTCTGTGTTCTGTTAATTCATCTCACAGAGTTACATCTTTCCCTTCAAGAAGCCTTTCGCTAAGGCTGTTCTTGTGGAATTGGCAAAGGGATATTTGGAAGCCCATAGAGGGCTATGGTGAAAAAGGAAATATCTTCCGTTCAAAACTGGAAAGAAGCTTTCTGAGAAACTGCTCTGTGTTCTGTTAATTCATCTCACAGAGTTACATCTTTCCCTTCAAGAAGCCTTTCGCTAAGGCTGTTCTTGGGGAATTGGCAAAGGGATATTTGGAAGCCCATAGAGGGCTATGGTGAAAAAGGAAATATCTTCCGTTCCAAACTGGAAAGAAGCTTTCTGAGAAACTGCTCTGTATTCTGTTAATTCATCTCACAGAGTTACATCTTTGCCTTCAAGAAGCCTTTCGCTAAGGCTGTTCTTGTGGAATTTGCAAAGGGATATTTGGAAGCCCATAGAGGGCTATGGTGAAAAAGGAAATATCTTCCGTTCAAAACTGGAAAGAAGCTTTCTGAGAAACTGCTCCGTGTTTTGTTAATTCATCTCACAGAGTTACATCTTTCCCTTCAAGAAGCCTTTCGCTAAGGCTGTTCTTGTGGAATTGGCAAAGGGATATTTGGAAGCCCATAGAGGGCTATGGTGAAAAAGGAAATATCTTCCGTTCAAAACTGGAAAGAAGCTTTCTGAGAAACTGCTCTGTGTTCTGTTAATTCATCTCACAGAGTTACATGTTTCCCTTCAAGAAGCCTTTCGCTAAGGCTGTTCTTGTGGAATTGGCAAAGGGATATTTGGAAGCCCATAGAGGGCTATGGTGAAAAAGGAAATATCTTCCGTTCAAAACCGGAAAGAAGCTTTCTGAGAAACTGCTCTGTGTTCTGTTAATTCATCTCAAAGAGTTACATCTTTCCCTTCAAGAAGCCTTTCGCTAAGGCTGTTCTTGGGGAATTGGCAAAGGGATATTTGGAAGCCCATAGAGGGCTATGGTGAAAAAGGAAATATCTTCCGTTCAAAACCGGAAAGAAGCTTTCTGAGAAACTGCTCTGTATTCTGTTAATTCATCTCACAGAGTTACATCTTTCCCTTCAAGAAGCCTTTCGCTAAGGCTGTTCTTGGGGAATTGGCAAAGGGATATTTGGAAGCCCATAGAGGGCTATGGTGAAAAAGGAAATATCTTCCGTTCAAAACTGGAAAGAAGCTTTCTGAGAAACTGCTCTGTGTTCTGTTAATTCATCTCACAGAGGTACATCTTATCCTTCAAGAAGCCTTTCGCTAAGGCTGTTCTTGTGGAATTGGCAAAGGGATATTTGGAAGCCCATAGAGGGCTATGGTGAAAAAGGAAATATCTTCCGTTCAAAACTGGAAAGAACCTTTCTGAGAAACTGCTCAGTGTTCTGGTAATTCATCTCACAGAGTTACATCTTTCCCTTCAAGAAGCCTTCCGCTAAGGCTGTTCTTGTGGAACTGGCAAAGGGATATTTGGAAGCCCATAGAGGGCTATTTTGAAAAAGGAAATATCTTCCGTTCAAAACTGGAAAGAAGCTTTCTGAGAAACTGCTCTGTGTTCTGTTAATTCATCTCACAGAGTTACATCTTTCCCTTCAAGAAGCCTTTCGCTAAGGCTGTTCTTGTGGAATTGGCAAAGGGATATTTGGAAGCCCATAGAGGGCTATGGTGAAAAAGGAAATATCTTCCGTTCAAAACTGGAAAGAAGCTTTCTGAGAAACTGCTCTGTGTTCTGTTAATTCATCTCACAGAGTTACATCTTTCCCTTCAAGAAGCCTTTGGCTAAGGCTATTCTTGTGGAATTGGCAAAGGGATATTTGGAAGCCCATAGAGGGCTATGGTGAAAAGGAAATATCTTCCGTTCAAAACTGGAAAAAAGCTTTCTGAGAAACTGCTCTGTGTTCTGTTAATTCATCTCACAGTGTACATCTTTCCCTTCGAGAAGCCTTTCGCTAAGGCTGTTCTTGTGGAATTGGCAAAGGGATATTTGGAGGCCCATAGAGGGCTATGGTGAAAAAGGAAATATCTTCCGTTCAAAACTGGAAAGAAGCTTTCTGTGAAACTGCTCTGTGTTCTGTTAATTCATCTCACAGAGTTACATCTTTCCCTTCAAGAAGCCTTTCGCTAAGGCTGTTCTTGTGGAATTGGCAAAGGGATATTTGGAAGCCCATAGAGGGCTATGGTGAAAAAGGAAATATCTTCCGTTCAAAACTGGAAAGAAGCTTTCTGAGAAACTGCTCAGTGTTCTGTTAATTCATCTCACAGAGTTACATCTTTCCCTTCAAGAAGCCTTTCGCTAAGGCTGTTCTTGTGGAATTGGCAAAGGGATATTTGGAAGCCCATAGAGGGCTATGGTGAAAAAGGAAATATCTTCCGTTCAAAACTGGAAAGAAGCTTTCTGAGAAACTGCTCTGTGTTCTGTTAATTCATCTCACAGAGTTACATCTTTCCCTTCAAGAAGCCTTTCGCTAAGGCTGTTCTTGGGGAATTGGCAAAGGGATATTTGGAATCCCATAGAGGGCTATGGTGAAAAAGGAAATATCTTCCGTTCCAAACTGGAAAGAAGCTTTCTGAGAAACTGCTCTGTATTCTGTTAATTCATCTCACAGAGTTACATCTTTCCCTTCAAGAAGCCTTTCGCTAAGGCTGTTCTTGTGGAATTGGCAAAGGGATATTTGGAAGCCCATAGAGGTCTATGGTGAAAAAGGAAATATCTTCCGTTCAAACTGGAAAGAAGCTTTCTGAGAAACTGCTCCGTGTTTTGTTAATTCATCTCACAGAGTTACATCTTTCCCTTCAAGAAGCCTTTCGCTAAGGCTGTTCTTGTGGAATTGGCAAAGGGATATTTGGAAGCCCATAGAGGGCTATGGTGAAAAAGGAAATATCTTCCGTTCAAAACTGGAAAGAAGCTTTCTGAGAAACTGCTCTGTGTTCTGTTAATTCGTCTCACAGAGTTACATCTTTCCCTTCAACAAGCCTTTCGCTAAGGCTGTTCTTGTGGAATTGGCAAAGGGATATTTGGAAGCCCATAGAGGGCTATGGTGAAAAAGGAAATATCTTCCGTTCAAAACCGGAAAGAAGCTTTCTGAGAAACTGCTCTGTGTTCTGTTAATTCATCTCAAAGAGTTACATCTTTCCCTTCAAGAAGCCTTTCGCTAAGGCTGTTCTTGGGGAATTGGCAAAGGGATATTTGGAAGCCCATAGAGGGCTATGGTGAAAAAGGAAATATCTTCCGTTCAAAAGCGGAAAGAAGCTTTCTGAGAAACTGCTCTGTGTTCTGTTAATTCATCTCACAGAGTTACATCTTTCCCTTCAAGAAGCCTTTCGCTAAGGCTGTTCTTGGGGAATTGGCAAAGGGATATTTGGAAGCCCATAGAGGGCTATGGTGAAAAAGGAAATATCTTCCGTTCAAAACTGGAAAGAAGCTTTCTGAGAAACTGCTCTGTGTTCTGTTAATTCATCTCACAGAGGTACATCTTATCCTTCAAGAAGCCTTTCGCTAAGGATGTTCTTGTGGAATTGGCAAAGGGATATTTGGAAGCCCATAGAGGGCTATGGTGATAAAGGAAATATCTTCCGTTCAAAACTGGAAAGAAGCTTTCTGAGAAACTGCTCTGTGTTCTCTTAATTCATCTCAAAGAGTTACATCTTTCTCTTCAACAATCATTTCGCTAAGGCTGTTCTTGTAGAATAGGCAAAGGGATATTTGAAAGCCCATAGAGGGCTATGGTGAAAAAGGAAATATCTTCCGTTCAAAACTGGAAAGAAGGTTTCTGAGAAACTGCTCAGTGTTCTGTTAATTCATCTCACAGAATTACATCTTTCCCTTCAAGAAGTCTTTCGCTAAGGCTGTTCTTGTGGAACTGGCAAAGGGATATTTGGAAGCCCATAGAGGGCTATGGTGAAAAAGGAAATATCTTCCGTTCAAAACTGGAAAGAAGCTTTCTGAGAAACTGCTCAGTGTTCTGGTAATTCATCTCACAGAGTTACATCTTTCCCTTCAGGAAGCCTTTCGCTAAGGCTGTTCTTGTGGAACTGGCAAAGGGATATTTGGAAGCCCATAGAGGGCTATTTTGAAAAAGGAAATATCTTCCGTTCAAAACTAGAAAGAAGCTTTCTGAGAAACTGCTCTGTGTTCTGTTAATTCATCTCACAGAGTTACATCTTTCCCTTCAAGAAGCCTTTCGCTAAGGCTGTTCTTGTGGAATTGGCAAAGGGATATTTGGAAGCCCATAGAGGGCTATTTTGAAAAAGGAAATATCTTCCGTTCAAAACTGGAAAGAAGCTTTCTGAGAAACTGCTCTGTGTTCTGTTAATTCATCTCACAGAGTTACATGTTTCCCTTCAAGAAGCCTTTCGCTAAGGCTGTTCTTGTGGAATTGGCAAAGGGATATTTGGAAGCCCATAGAGGGCTATGTTGAAAAAGGAAATATCTTCCGTTCAAAACCGGAAAGAAGCTTTCTGAGAAACTGCTCTGTGTTCTGTTAATTCATCTCACAGAGTTACATCTTTCCCTTCAAGAAGCCTTTCGCTAAGGCTGTTCTTGTGGAATTGGCAAAGGGATATTTGGAAGCCCATAGAGGGCTATGGTGAAAAAGGAAATATCTTCCGTTCAAAACCGGAGAGAAGCTTTCTGAGAAACTGCTCTGTGTTCTGTTAATTCATCTCAAAGAGTTACATCTTTCCCTTCAAGAAGCCTTTCGATAAGGCTGTTCTTGGGGAATTGGCAAAGGGATATTTGGAAGCCCATAGAGGGCTATGGTGAAAAAGGAAATATCTTCCGTTCAAAACCGGAAAGAAGCTTTCTGAGAAACTGCTCTGTGTTCTGTTAATTCATCTCACAGAGTTACATCTTTCCCTTCAAGAAGCCTTTCGCTAAGGCTGTTCTTGTGGAATTGGCAAAGGGATATTTGGAAGCCCATAGAGGGCTATGGTGAAAAAGTAAATATCTTCCGTTCAAAACTGGAAAGAAGCTTTCTGAGAAACTGCTCTGTGTTCTGTTAATTCATCTCACAGAGTTACATCTTTCCCTTCAAGAAGCCTTTGGCTAAGGCTATTCTTGTGGAATTGGCAAAGGGATATTTGGAAGCCCATAGAGGGCTATGGTGAAAAGGAAATATCTTCCGTTCAAAACTGGAAAAAAGCTTTCTGAGAAACTGCTCTGTGTTCTGTTAATTCATCTCACAGTGTTACATCTTTCCCTTGAAGAAGCCTTTCGCTAAGGCTGTTCTTGTGGAATTGGCAAAGGGATATTTGGAGGCCCATAGTGGGCTATGGTGAAAAAGGAAATATCTTCCGTTCAAAACTGGAAAGAAGCTTTCTGAGAAACTGCTCAGTGTTCTGGTAATTCATCTCACAGAGTTACATCTTTCCCTTCAGGAAGCCTTTCGCTAAGGCTGTTCTTGTGGAACTGGCAAAGGGATATTTGGAAGCCCATAGAGGGCTATTTTGTAAAAGGAAATATCTTCCGTTCAAAACTAGAAAGAAGCTTTCTGAGAAACTGCTCTGTGTTCTGTTAATTCATCTCACAGAGTTACATCTTTCCCTTCAAGAAGCCTTTCGCTAAGGCTGTTCTTGTGGAATTGGCAAAGGGATATTTGGAAGCCCATAGAGGGCTATTTTGAAAAAGGAAATATCTTCCGTTCAAAACTGGAAAGAAGCTTTCTGGGAAACTGCTCTGTGTTCTGTTAATTCATCTCACAGAGTTACATCTTTCCCTTCAAGAAGCCTTTCGCTAAGGCTGTTCTTGTGGAATTGGCAAAGGGATATTTGGAAGCCCATAGAGGGCTATGGTGAAAAAGGAAATATCTTCCGTTCAAAACCGGAAAGAAGCTTTCTGAGAAACTGCTCTGTGTTCTGTTAATTCATCTCACAGAGTTACATCTTTCCCTTCAAGAAGCCTTTCGCTAAGGCTGTTCTTGTGGAATTGGCAAAGGGATATTTGGAAGCCCATAGAGGGCTATGGTGAAAAAGGAAATATCTTCCGTTCAAAACCGGAGAGAAGCTTTCTGAGAAACTGCTCTGTGTTCTGTTAATTCATCTCAAAGAGTTACATCTTTCCCTTCAAGAAGCCTTTCGCTAAGGCTGTTCTTGGGGAATTGGCAAAGGGATATTTGGAAGCCCATAGAGGGCTATGGTGAAAAAGGAAATATCTTCCGTTCAAAACCGGAAAGAAGCTTTCTGAGAAACTGCTCTTTGTTCTGTTAATTCATCTCACAGAGTTACATCTTTCCCTTCAAGAAGCCTTTCGCTAAGGCTGTTCTTGTGGAATTGGCAAAGGGATATTTGGAAGCCCATAGAGGGCTATGGTGAAAAAGGAAATATCTTTCGTTCAAAACTGGAAAGAAGCTTTCTGAGAAACTGCTCTGTGTTCTGTTAATTCATCTCACAGAGTTACATCTTATCCTTCAAGAAGCCTTTCGCTAAGGCTGTTCTTGTGGAATTGGCAAAGGGATATTTGGAAGCCCATAGAGGGCTATGGTGAAAAAGGAAATATCTTCCGTTCAAAACTGGAAGGAAGCTTTCTGAGAAACTGCTCTGTGTTCTGTTAATTCATCTCAAAGAGTAACATCTTTCCCTTCAACAATCCTTTCGCTAAGGCTGTTCTTGTAGAATAGGCAAAGGGATATTTGAAAGCCCATAGAGGGCTATGGTGAAAAAGGAAATATCTTCCGTTCAAAACTGGAAAGAAGCTTTCTGAGAAACTGCTCATTGTTCTGTTAATTCATCTCACAGAGTTACATCTTTCCCTTCAAGAAGCCTTTCGCTAAGGCTGTTCTTGGGGAATTGGCAAAGGGATATTTGGAAGCCCATAGAGGGCTATGGTGAAAAAGGAAATATCTTCCGTTCAAAACCGGAAAGAAGCTTTCTGAGAAACTGCTCTGTGTTCTGTTAATTCATCTCACAGAGTTACATCTTTCCCTTCAAGAAGCCTTTCGCTAAGGCTGTTCTTGGGGAATTGGCAAAGGGATATTTGGAAGCCCATAGATGGCTATGGTGAAAAAGGAAATATCTTCCGTTCAAAACTGGAAAGAAGCTTTCTGAGAAACTGCTCTGTGTTCTGTTAATTCATCTCACAGAGTTACATTTTTCCCTTCAAGAAGCCTTTCGCTAAGGCTATTCTTGTGGAATTGGCAAAGGGATATTTGGACGCCCATAGAGGGCTATGGTGAAAAAGGAAATATCTTCCGTTCAAAACTGGAAAAAAGCTTTCTGAGAAACTGCTCTGTGTTCTGTTAATTCATCTCACAGTGTTACATCTTTCCCTTCAAAAGCCTCTCGCTAAATCTGTTCTTGTGGAATTGGCAAAGGGATATTTGGAGGCCCATAGTGGGCTGTGGTGAAAAAGGAAATATCTTCCGTTCAAAACTGGAAAGAAGCTTTCTGTGAAACTGCTCTGTGTTCTGTTAATTCATCTCACAGAGTTACATCTTTCCCTTCAAGAAGCCTTTCGCTAAGGCTGTTCTTGTGGAATTGGCAAAGGGATATTTGGAAGCCCATAGAGGGCTATGGTGAAAAAGGAAATATCTTCCGTTCAAAACTGGAAAGAAGCTTTCTGAGAAACTGCTCAGTGTTCTGTTAATTCATCTCACAGAGTTACATGTTTCCCTTCCAGAAGCCTTTCGCTAAGGCTGTTCTTGTGGAATTGGCAAAGGGATATTTGGAAGCCCATAGAGGGCTATGGTGAAAAAGGAAATATCTTCCGTTCAAAACTGGAAAGAAGCTTTCTGAGAAACTGCTCTGTGTTCTGTTAATTCATCTCACAGACTTACATCTTTCCCTTCAAGAAGCCTTTCGCTAAGGCTGTTCTTGTGGAATTGGCAAAGGGATATTTGGAAGCCCATAGAGGGCTATGGTGAAAAAGGAATTATCTTCCGTTCAAAACTGGAAAGAAGCTTTCTGAGAAACGGCTCTGTGTTCTGTTAATTCATCTCACAGAGATACATCTTTCCCTTCAAGAAGCCTTTCGCTAAGGCTGTTCTTGTGGAATTGGCAAAGGGATATTTGGAAGCCCATAGAGGGCTATGGTGAAAAAGGAAATATCTTCCGTTCAAAACTGGAAAGAAGCTTTCTGAGAAACTGCACTGTATTCTGTTAATTCATCTCACAGAGTTACATCTTTCCCTTCAAGAAGCCTTTCGCTAAGGCTGTTCTTATGGAATTGGCAACGGGATATTTGGAAGCCCATAGAGGGCTATGGTGAAAAAGGAAATATCTTCCGTTCAAAACTGGAAAGAAGCTTTCTGAGAAACTGCTCTGTGTTCTGTTAATTCATCTCACAGAGTTACATCTTTCCCTTCAAGAAGCCTTTCGCTAAGGCTGTTCTTGTGGAATTGGCAAAGGGATATTTGGAAGCCCATAGAGGGCTATGGTGAAAAAGGAAATATCTTCCGTTCAAAACTGGAAAGAAGCTTTCTGAGAAACTGCTCTGTGTTCTGTTAATTCATCTCACAGAGTTACATGTTTCCCTTCAAGAAGCCTTTCGCTAAGGCTGTTCTTGGGGAATTGGCAAAGGGATATTTGGAAGCCCATAGAGGGCTATGGGGAAAAAGGAAATATCTTCCGTTCCAAACTGGAAAGAAGCTTTCTGAGAAACTGCTCTGTATTCTGTTAATTCATCTCACAGAGTTACATCTTTGCCTTCAAGAAGCCTTTCGCTAAGGCTGTTCTTGTGGAATTTGCAAAGGGATATTTGGAAGCCCATAGAGGGCTATGGTGAAAAAGGAAATATCTTCCGTTCAAAACTGGAAAGAAGCTTTCTGAGAAACTGCTCCGTGTTTTGTTAATTCATCTCACAGAGTTACATCTTTCCCTTCAAGAAGCCTTTCGCTAAGGCTGTTCTTGTGGAATTGGCAAAGGGATATTTGGAAGCCCATAGAGGGCTATGGTGAAAAAGGAAATATCTTCCGTTCAAAACTGGAAAGAAGCTTTCTGAGAAACTGCTCTGTGTTCTGTTAATTCATCTCACAGAGTTACATGTTTCCCTTCAAGAAGCCTTTCGCTAAGGCTGTTCTTGTGGAATTGGCAAAGGGATATTTGGAAGCCCATAGAGGGCTATGGTGAAAAAGGAAATATCTTCCGTTCAAAACCGGAAAGAAGCTTTCTGAGAAACTGCTCTGTGTTCTGTTAATTCATCTCAAAGAGTTACATCTTTCCCTTCAAGAAGCCTTTCGCTAAGGCTGTTCTTGTGGAATTGGCAAAGGGATATTTGGAAGCCCATAGAGGGCTATGGTGAAAAAGGAAATATCTTCCGTTCAAAACCGGAAAGAAGCTTTCTGAGAAACTGCTCTGTATTCTGTTAATTCATCTCACAGAGTTACATCTTTCCCTTCAAGAAGCCTTTCGCTAAGGCTGTTCTTGGGGAATTGGCAAAGGGATATTTGGAAGCCCATAGAGGGCTATGGTGAAAAAGGAAATATCTTCCGTTCAAAACTGGAAAGAAGCTTTCTGAGAAACTGCTCTGTGTTCTGTTAATTCATCTCACAGAGGTACATCTTATCCTTCAAGAAGCCTTTCGCTAAGGCTGTTCTTGTGGAATTGGCAAAGGGATATTTGGAAGCCCATAGAGGGCTATGGTGAAAAAGGAAATATCTTCCGTTCAAAACTGGAAAGAACCTTTCTGAGAAACTGCTCAGTGTTCTGGTAATTCATCTCACAGAGTTACATCTTTCCCTTCAAGAAGCCTTCCGCTAAGGCTGTTCTTGTGGAATTGGCAAAGGGATATTTGGAAGCCCATAGAGGGCTATTTTGAAAAAGGAAATATCTTCCGTTCAAAACTGGAAAGAAGCTTTCTGAGAAACTGCTCTGTGTTCTGTTAATTCATCTCACAGAGTTACATCTTTCCCTTCAAGAAGCCTTTCGCTAAGGCTGTTCTTGTGGAATTGGCAAAGGGATATTTGGAAGCCCATAGAGGGCTATGGTGAAAAAGGAAATATCTTCCGTTCAAAACTGGAAAGAAGCTTTCTGAGAAACTGCTCTGTGTTCTGTTAATTCATCTCACAGAGTTACATCTTTCCCTTCAAGAAGGATTTGGCTAAGGCTATTCTTGTGGAATTGGCAAAGGGATATTTGGAAGCCCATAGAGGGCTATGGCGAAAAGGAAATATCTTCCGTTCAAAACTGGAAAAAAGCTTTCTGAGAAACTGCTCTGTGTTCTGTTAATTCATCTCACAGTGTTACATCTTTCCCTTCGAGAAGCCTTTCGCTAAGGCTGTTCTTGTGGAATTGGCAAAGGGATATTTGGAGGCCCATAGAGGGCTATGGTGAAAAAGGAAATATCTTCCGTTCAAAACTGGAAAGAAGCTTTCTGTGAAACTGCTCTGTGTTCTGTTAATTCATCTCACAGAGTTACATCTTTCCCTTCAAGAAGCCTTTCGCTAAGGCTGTTCTTGTGGAATTGGCAAAGGGATATTTGGAAGCCCATAGAGGGCTATGGTGAAAAAGGAAATATCTTCCGTTCAAAACTGGAAAGAAGCTTTCTGAGAAACTGCTCAGTGTTCTGTTAATTCATCTCACAGAGTTACATCTTTCCCTTCAAGAAGCCTTTCGCTAAGGCTGTTCTTGTGGAATTGGCAAAGGGATATTTGGAAGCCCATAGAGGGCTATGGTGAAAAAGGAAATATCTTCCGTTCAAAACTGGAAAGAAGCTTTCTGAGAAACTGCTCTGTGTTCTGTTAATTCATCTCACAGAGTTACATCTTTCCCTTCAAGAAGCCTTTCGCTAAGGCTGTTCTTGGGGAATTGGCAAAGGGATATTTGGAAGCCCATAGAGGGCTATGGTGAAAAAGGAAATATCTTCCGTTCCAAACTGGAAAGAAGCTTTCTGAGAAACTGCTCTGTATTCTGTTAATTCATCTCACAGAGTTACATCTTTCCCTTCAAGAAGCCTTTCGCTAAGGCTGTTCTTGTGGAATTGGCAAAGGGATATTTGGAAGCCCATAGAGGTCTATGGTGAAAAAGGAAATATCTTCCGTTCAAACTGGAAAGAAGCTTTCTGAGAAACTGCTCTGTGTACTGTTAATTCATCTCACAGAGTTACATCTTTCCCTTCAAGAAGCCTTTCGCTAAGGCTGTTCTTGTGGAATTGGCAAAGGGATATTTGGAAGCCCATAGAGGGCTATGGTGAAAAAGGAAATATCTTCCGTTCAAAACTGGAAAGAAGCTTTCTGAGAAACTGCTCTGTGTACTGTTAATTCATCTCACAGAGTTACATCTTTCCCTTCAAGAAGCCTTTCGCTAAGGCTGTTCTTGTGGAATTGGCAAAGGGATATTTGGAAGCCCATAGAGGGCTATGGTGAAAAAGGAAATATCTTCCGTTCAAAACTGGAAAGAAGCTTTCTGAGAAACTGCTCTGTGTTCTGTTAATTCATCTCACAGAGTTACATCTTTCCCTTCAAGAAGCCTTTCGCTAAGGCTGTTCTTGTGGAATTGGCAAAGGGATATTTGGAAGCCCATAGAGGGCTATGGTGAAAAAGGAAATATCTTCCGTTCAAAACTGGAAAGAAGCTTTCTGAGAAACTGCTCTGTGTTCTGTTAATTCATCTCACAGAGTTACATCTTTCCCTTCAAGAAGCCTTTCGCTAAGGCTGTTCTTGTGGAATTGGCAAAGGGATATTTGGAAGCCCATAGAGGGCTATGGTGTAAAAGGAAATACCTTCCGTTCAAAACTGGAAAGAAGCTTTCTGAGAAACTGCTCTGTGTTCTGTTAATTCATCTCACAGAGTTGCATCTTATCCTTCAAGAAGCCTTTCGCTAAGGCTGTTCTTGTGGAATTGGTAAAGGGATATTTGGAAGCCCATAGAGGGCTATGGTGAAAAAGGAAATATCTTCCGTTCAAAACTGGAAAGAAGCTTTCTGAGAAACTGCTCTGTGTTCTGTTAATTCATCTCACACAGTTACATCTTTCCCTTCAACAATCCTTTCGCTAAGGCTGTTCTTGTAGAATTCGCAAAGGGATATTTGGAAGCCCATAGAGGGCTATGGTGAAAAAGGAAATATCTTCCGTTCAAAACTGGAAAGAAGCTTTCTGAGAAACTGCTCAGTGTTCTGTTAATTCATCTCACAGAGTTACATCTTTCCCTTCAAGAAGCCTTTCGCTAAGGCTGTTCTTGTGGAATTGGCAAAGGGATATTTGGAAGCCCATAGAGGGCTATGGTGAAAAAGGAAATATCTTCCGTTCAAAACTGGAAAGAAGCTTTCTAGGAAACTGCTCTGTGTTCTGTTAATTCATCTCACAGTGTTACATCTTTCCCTTCAAGAAGCCTTTCGCTAAGGCTGTTCTTGTGGAATTGGCAAAGGGATATTTGGAAGCCCATAGAGGGCTATGGTGAAAAAGGAAATATCTTCCGTTCAAAACGGGAAAGAAGCTTTCTGAGAAACTGCTCTGTGTTCTGTTAATTCATCTCACACAGTTACATCTTTCCCTTCAAGAAGCCTTTCGCTAAGGCTGTTCTTGTGGAATTGGCAAAGGGATATTTGGAAGCCCATAGAGGGCTATGGTGAAAAAGGAAATATCTTCCGTTCAAAACTGGAAAGAAGCTTTCTGAGAAACTGCTCTGTGTTCTGTTAATTCATCTCACAGAGTTACATCTTTCCCTTCAAGAAGGATTTGGCTAAGGCTATTCTTGTGGAATTGGCAAAGGGATATTTGGAAGCCCATAGAGGGCTATGGCGAAAAGGAAATATCTTCCGTTCAAAACTGGAAAAAAGCTTTCTGAGAAACTGCTCTGTGTTCTGTTAATTCATCTCACAGTGTTACATCTTTCCCTTCGAGAAGCCTTTCGCTAAGGCTGTTCTTGTGGAATTGGCAAAGGGATATTTGGAGGCCCATAGAGGGCTATGGTGAAAAAGGAAATATCTTCCGTTCAAAACTGGAAAGAAGCTTTCTGTGAAACTGCTCTGTGTTCTGTTAATTCATCTCACAGAGTTACATCTTTCCCTTCAAGAAGCCTTTCGCTAAGGCTGTTCTTGTGGAATTGGCAAAGGGATATTTGGAAGCCCATAGAGGGCTATGGTGAAAAAGGAAATATCTTCCGTTCAAAACTGGAAAGAAGCTTTCTGAGAAACTGCTCAGTGTTCTGTTAATTCATCTCACAGAGTTACATCTTTCCCTTCAAGAAGCCTTTCGCTAAGGCTGTTCTTGTGGAATTGGCAAAGGGATATTTGGAAGCCCATAGAGGGCTATGGTGAAAAAGGAAATATCTTCCGTTCAAAACTGGAAAGAAGCTTTCTGAGAAACTGCTCTGTGTTCTGTTAATTCATCTCACAGAGTTACATCTTTCCCTTCAAGAAGCCTTTCGCTAAGGCTGTTCTTGGGGAATTGGCAAAGGGATATTTGGAAGCCCATAGAGGGCTATGGTGAAAAAGGAAATATCTTCCGTTCCAAACTGGAAAGAAGCTTTCTGAGAAACTGCTCTGTATTCTGTTAATTCATCTCACAGAGTTACATCTTTCCCTTCAAGAAGCCTTTCGCTAAGGCTGTTCTTGTGGAATTGGCAAAGGGATATTTGGAAGCCCATAGAGGTCTATGGTGAAAAAGGAAATATCTTCCGTTCAAACTGGAAAGAAGCTTTCTGAGAAACTGCTCTGTGTACTGTTAATTCATCTCACAGAGTTACATCTTTCCCTTCAAGAAGCCTTTCGCTAAGGCTGTTCTTGTGGAATTGGCAAAGGGATATTTGGAAGCCCATAGAGGGCTATGGTGAAAAAGGAAATATCTTCCGTTCAAAACTGGAAAGAAGCTTTCTGAGAAACTGCTCTGTGTACTGTTAATTCATCTCACAGAGTTACATCTTTCCCTTCAAGAAGCCTTTCGCTAAGGCTGTTCTTGTGGAATTGGCAAAGGGATATTTGGAAGCCCATAGAGGGCTATGGTGAAAAAGGAAATATCTTCCGTTCAAAACTGGAAAGAAGCTTTCTGAGAAACTGCTCTGTGTTCTGTTAATTCATCTCACAGAGTTACATCTTTCCCTTCAAGAAGCCTTTCGCTAAGGCTGTTCTTGTGGAATTGGCAAAGGGATATTTGGAAGCCCATAGAGGGCTATGGTGAAAAAGGAAATATCTTCCGTTCAAAACTGGAAAGAAGCTTTCTGAGAAACTGCTCTGTGTTCTGTTAATTCATCTCACAGAGTTACATCTTTCCCTTCAAGAAGCCTTTCGCTAAGGCTGTTCTTGTGGAATTGGCAAAGGGATATTTGGAAGCCCATAGAGGGCTATGGTGTAAAAGGAAATACCTTCCGTTCAAAACTGGAAAGAAGCTTTCTGAGAAACTGCTCTGTGTTCTGTTAATTCATCTCACAGAGTTGCATCTTATCCTTCAAGAAGCCTTTCGCTAAGGCTGTTCTTGTGGAATTGGTAAAGGGATATTTGGAAGCCCATAGAGGGCTATGGTGAAAAAGGAAATATCTTCCGTTCAAAACTGGAAAGAAGCTTTCTGAGAAACTGCTCTGTGTTCTGTTAATTCATCTCACACAGTTACATCTTTCCCTTCAACAATCCTTTCGCTAAGGCTGTTCTTGTAGAATTCGCAAAGGGATATTTGGAAGCCCATAGAGGGCTATGGTGAAAAAGGAAATATCTTCCGTTCAAAACTGGAAAGAAGCTTTCTGAGAAACTGCTCAGTGTTCTGTTAATTCATCTCACAGAGTTACATCTTTCCCTTCAAGAAGCCTTTCGCTAAGGCTGTTCTTGTGGAATTGGCAAAGGGATATTTGGAAGCCCATAGAGGGCTATGGTGAAAAAGGAAATATCTTCCGTTCAAAACTGGAAAGAAGCTTTCTAGGAAACTGCTCTGTGTTCTGTTAATTCATCTCACAGTGTTACATCTTTCCCTTCAAGAAGCCTTTCGCTAAGGCTGTTCTTGTGGAATTGGCAAAGGGATATTTGGAAGCCCATAGAGGGCTATGGTGAAAAAGGAAATATCTTCCGTTCAAAACGGGAAAGAAGCTTTCTGAGAAACTGCTCTGTGTTCTGTTAATTCATCTCACACAGTTACATCTTTCCCTTCAAGAAGCCTTTCGCTAAGGCTGTTCTTGTGGAATAGGCAAAGGGATATTTGGAAGCCCATAGAGGGCTATGGTGAAAAAGGAAATATCTTCCGTTCAAAACTGGAAAGAAGCTTTCTGAGAAACTACTCTGTGTTCTGTTAATTCATCTCACAGAGTTACATCTTTCCCTTCAAGAAGCCTTTCGCTAAGGCTGTTCTTGTGGAATTGGCAAAGGGATATTTGGAAGCCCATAGAGGGCTATGGTGAAAAAGGAAATATCTTCCGTTCAAAACTGGAAAGAAGCTTTCTGAGAAACTGCTCTGTGTTCTGTTAATTCATCTCACAGAGTTACATCTTTCCCTTCAAAAGCCTTTCGCTAAGGCTGTTCTTGAGGAATTGGCAAAGGGATATTTGGAAGCCCATAGAGGGCTATTGTGAAAAAGGAAATATCTTCCGTTCAAAACTGGAAAGAAGCTTTCTGAGAAACTGCTCTGTGTTCTGTTAATTCATCACACAGAGTTACATCTTTCATTTCAAGAAGCCTTTCGCTAAGGCTGTTCTTGTGGAATTGGCAAAGGGATATTTGGATGCCCATAGAGGGCTATGGTGAAAAAGGAAATATCTTCCGTTCAAAACTGGAAAGAAGCTTTCTGAGAAACTGCTCTGTGTTCTGTAAATTCATCTCACGGAGTTACATCTTTCCCTTCAAGAAGCCTTTCGCTAAGGCTGTTCTTGTGGAATTGGCAAAGGGATATTTGGAAGCCCATAGAGGGCTATGGTGAAAAAGGAAATATCGTCCGTTCAAAACTGGAAAGAAGCTTTCTGAGAAACTGCTCTGTGTTCTGTTAATTCATCTCACAGAGTTACATCTTTCCCTTCAAGAAACCTTTCGCTAAGGATGTTCTTGTGGAATTGGCAAAGGGATATTTGGAAGCCCATAGAGGGCTATGGTGAAAAAGGAAATATCTTCCGTTCAAAACTGGAAAGAAGCTTTCTGAGAAACTGCTCTGTGTTCTGCTAATTCATCTCACAGAGTTACATCTTTCCCTTCAAGAAGCCTTTCGCTAAGGCTGTTCTTGTGGAATTGGCAAAGGGATATTTGGAAGCCCATAGAGGGCTATGGTGAAAAAGGAAATATCTTCCGTTCAAAACCGGAAAGAAGCTTTCTGAGAAACTGCTCTGTGTTCTGTTAATTCATCTCACAGAGTTACATCTTTCCCTTCAAGCAGCCTTTCGCTAAGGCTGTTCTTGTGGAATTGGCAAAGGGATATTTGGAAGCCCATAGAGGGCTATGGTGAAAAAGGAAATATCTTCCGTTCAAAACTGGAAAGAAGCTTTCTGAGAAACTGCTCTGTGTTCTGTTAATTTATCTCACAGGGTTACATCTTTCCCTTCAAGAAGCCTTTCGCTAAGGCTGTTCTTGTGGAATTGGCAAAGGGATATTTGGAAGCCCATAGAGGGCTATGGTGAAAAAGGAAATATCTTCCGTTCAAAACTGGAAAGAAGCTTTCTGAGAAACTGCTCTGTGTTCTGTTAATTCATCTCACAGAGTTACATCTTTCCCTTCAAGAAGCCTTTCGCTAAGGCTGTTCTTGTGGAATTGGCAAAGGGATATTTGGAAGCCCATAGAGGGCTATGGTGAAAAAGGAAATATCTTCCGTTCAAAACTGGAAAGAAGCTTTCTGAGAAACTGCTCTGTGTTCTGTTAATTCACCTCACAGAGTTACATCTTTCCCTTCAAGAAGCCTTTCGCTAAGGCTGTTCTTGTGGAATTGGCAAAGGGATATTTGGAAGCCCATAGAGGGCTATGGTGAAGAAGGAAATATCTTCCGTTCAAAACTGGAAAGAAGCTTTCTGAGAAACTGCTCTGTGTTTTGTTAATTCATCTCACAGAGTTACATCTTTCCCTTCAAAAGCCTTTCGCTAAGGCTGTTCTTGAGGAATTGGCAAAGGGATATTTGGAAGCCCATAGAGGGCTATTGTGAAAAAGGAAATATCTTCCGTTCAAAACTGGAAAGAAGCTTTCTGAGAAACTGCTCTGTGTTCTGTTAATTCATCTCACAGAGTTACATCTTTCCCTTCAAGAAGCCTTTCGCTAAGGCTGTTCTTGTGGAATTGGCAAAGGGATATTTGGAAGCCCATAGAGGGCTATGGTGAAAAAGGAAATATCTTCCGTTCAAAACTGGAAAGAAGCTTTCTGAGAAACTGCTCTGTGTTCTGTTAATTCATCTCACAGAGTTACATCTTTCCCTTCAAAAGCCTTTCGCTAAGGCTGTTCTTGAGGAATTGTCAAAGGGATATTTGGAAGCCCATAGAGGGCTATTGTGAAAAAGGAAATATCTTCCGTTCAAAACTGGAAAGAAGCTTTCTGAGAAACTGCTCTGTGTTCTGTTAATTCATCTCACAGAGTTACATCATTCCCTTCAAGAAGCCTTTCGCTAAGGCTGTTCTTGTGGAATTGGCAAAGGGATATTTGGAAGAGCATAGAGGGCTATGGTGAAAAAGGAAATATCTTCCGTTCAAAACTGGAAAGAAGCTTTCTGAGAAACTGCTCTGTGTTCTGTTAATTCATCTCACAGAGTTACATCTTTCCCTTCAAGAAGCCTTTCGCTAAGGCTGTTCTTGTGGAATTGGCAAAGGGATATTTGGAAGCCCATAGAGGGCTATGGTGAAAAAGGAAATATCTTCCGTTCAAAACTGGAAAGAAGCTTTCTGAGAAACTGCTCTGTGTTCTCTTAATTCATCTCACAGAGTTACATCTTTCCCTTCAAGAAGCCTTTCGCTAAGGCTGTTCTTGTGGAATTGGCAAAGGGATATTTGGAAGCCCATAGAGGGCTATGGTGAAAAAGGAAATATCTTCCGTTCAAAACTGGAAAGAAGCTTTCTGAGAAACTGCTCTGTGTTCTGTTAATTCATCTCACAGAGTTACATCTTTCCCTTCAAAAGCCTTTCGCTAAGGCTGTTCTTGAGGAATTGGCAAAGGGATATTTGGAAGCCCATAGAGGGCTATGGTGAAAAAGGAAATATCTTCCGTTCAAAACTGGAAAGAAGCTTTCTGAGAAACTGCTCTGTGTTCTGTTAATTCATCTCACAGAGTTACATCTTTCCCTTCAAGAAGCCTTTCGCTAAGGCTGTTCTTGTGGAATTGGCAAAGGGATATTTGGAAGCCCATAGAGGGCTATGGTGAAAAAGGAAATATCTTCCGTTCAAAACTGGAAAGAAGGTTTCTGAGAAACTGCTCTGTGTTCTGTTAATTCATCTCACAGAGTTACATCTTTCCCTTCAAGAAGCCTTTCGCTAAGGCTGTTCTTGTGGTATTGGCAAAGGGATATTTGGAAGCCCATAGAGGGCTATGGTGAAAAAGGAAATATCTTCCGTTCAAAACTGGAAAGAAGCTTTCTGAGAAACTGCTCTGTGTTCTGTTAATTCATCTCACAGAGTTACATCTTTCCCTTCAAGAAGCCTTTCGCTAAGGCTGTTCTTGTGGAATTGGCAAAGGGATATTTGGAAGCCCATAGAGGGCTATGGTGAAAAAGGAAATATCTTCCGTTCAAAACTGGAAAGAAGCTTTTTTGAAACTGCTTTGTGTTCTGCTAATTCATCTCACAGAGTTCCATCTTTCCCTTCAAGAAGCCTTTCGCTAAGGCTGTTATTGTGGAATTGACAAAGGGATATTTGGAAGCACCTAGAGGGCTATGGTGAAAAAGGAAATATCTTCCGTTCAAAACTGGAAAGAAGCTTTCTGAGAAACTGCTCTGTGTTCTGTTAATTCATCTCACAGAGTTACATCTTTCCCTTCAAGAAGCCTTTCGCTAAGGCTGTTCTTGTGGAATTGGCAAAGGGATATTTGGAAGCCCATAGAGGGCTATGGTGAAAACGGAAATATCTTCCGTTCAAAACTGGAAAGAAGCTTTCTGAGAAACTGCTCTGTGTTCTGTTAATTCATCTCACAGAGTTACATCTTTCCCTTGAAGAAGCCTTTCGCTAAGGCTGTTCTTGTGGAATTGGCAAAGGGATATTTGGAAGCCCATAGACGGCTACGGTGAAAACGGAAATATCTTCCGTTCAAAACTGGAAAGAAGCTTTCAGAGAAACTGCTCTGTGTTCTGTTAATTCATCTCACAGAGTTACATCTTTCCCTTCAAGAAGCCTTTCGCTAAGGCTGTTCTTGTGGAATTGGCAAAGGGATATTTGGAAGCCCATAGAGGGCTATGGTGAAAAAGGAAATATCTTCCGTTCAAAACTGGAAAGAAGCTTTCTGAGAAACTGCTCTGTGTTCTGTTAATTCATCTCACAGAGTTACATCTTTCCCTTCAAGAAGCCTTTCGCTAAGGCTGTTCTTGGGGAATTGGCAAAGGGATATTTGGAAGCCCATAGAGGGCTATGGTGAAAAAGGAAATATCTTCCGTTCAAAACCGGAAAGAAGCTTTCTGAGAAACTGCTCTGTGTTCTGTTAATTCATCTCACAGAGTTACATCTTTCCCTTCAAGAAGCCTTTCGCTAAGGCTGTTCTTGGGGAATTGGCAAAGGGATATTTGGAAGCCCATAGATGGCTATGGTGAAAAAGGAAATATCTTCCGTTCAAAACTGGAAAGAAGCTTTCTGAGAAACTGCTCTGTGTTCTGTTAATTCATCTCACAGAGTTACATTTTTCCCTTCAAGAAGCCTTTCGCTAAGGCTATTCTTGTGGAATTGGCAAAGGGATATTTGGACGCCCATAGAGGGCTATGGTGAAAAAGGAAATATCTTCCGTTCAAAACTGGAAAAAAGCTTTCTGAGAAACTGCTCTGTGTTCTGTTAATTCATCTCACAGTGTTACATCTTTCCCTTCAAAAGCCTCTCGCTAAATCTGTTCTTGTGGAATTGGCAAAGGGATATTTGGAGGCCCATAGTGGGCTGTGGTGAAAAAGGAAATATCTTCCGTTCAAAACTGGAAAGAAGCTTTCTGTGAAACTGCTCTGTGTTCTGTTAATTCATCTCACAGAGTTACATCTTTCCCTTCAAGAAGCCTTTCGCTAAGGCTGTTCTTGTGGAATTGGCAAAGGGATATTTGGAAGCCCATAGAGGGCTATGGTGAAAAAGGAAATATCTTCCGTTCAAAACTGGAAAGAAGCTTTCTGAGAAACTGCTCAGTGTTCTGTTAATTCATCTCACAGAGTTACATGTTTCCCTTCCAGAAGCCTTTCGCTAAGGCTGTTCTTGTGGAATTGGCAAAGGGATATTTGGAAGCCCATAGAGGGCTATGGTGAAAAAGGAAATATCTTCCGTTCAAAACTGGAAAGAAGCTTTCTGAGAAACTGCTCTGTGTTCTGTTAATTCATCTCACAGACTTACATCTTTCCCTTCAAGAAGCCTTTCGCTAAGGCTGTTCTTGTGGAATTGGCAAAGGGATATTTGGAAGCCCATAGAGGGCTATGGTGAAAAAGGAATTATCTTCCGTTCAAAACTGGAAAGAAGCTTTCTGAGAAACGGCTCTGTGTTCTGTTAATTCATCTCACAGAGATACATCTTTCCCTTCAAGAAGCCTTTCGCTAAGGCTGTTCTTGTGGAATTGGCAAAGGGATATTTGGAAGCCCATAGAGGGCTATGGTGAAAAAGGAAATATCTTCCGTTCAAAACTGGAAAGAAGCTTTCTGAGAAACTGCACTGTATTCTGTTAATTCATCTCACAGAGTTACATCTTTCCCTTCAAGAAGCCTTTCGCTAAGGCTGTTCTTATGGAATTGGCAACGGGATATTTGGAAGCCCATAGAGGGCTATGGTGAAAAAGGAAATATCTTCCGTTCAAAACTGGAAAGAAGCTTTCTGAGAAACTGCTCTGTGTTCTGTTAATTCATCTCACAGAGTTACATCTTTCCCTTCAAGAAGCCTTTCGCTAAGGCTGTTCTTGTGGAATTGGCAAAGGGATATTTGGAAGCCCATAGAGGGCTATGGTGAAAAAGGAAATATCTTCCGTTCAAAACTGGAAAGAAGCTTTCTGAGAAACTGCTCTGTGTTCTGTTAATTCATCTCACAGAGTTACATGTTTCCCTTCAAGAAGCCTTTCGCTAAGGCTGTTCTTGGGGAATTGGCAAAGGGATATTTGGAAGCCCATAGAGGGCTATGGGGAAAAAGGAAATATCTTCCGTTCCAAACTGGAAAGAAGCTTTCTGAGAAACTGCTCTGTATTCTGTTAATTCATCTCACAGAGTTACATCTTTGCCTTCAAGAAGCCTTTCGCTAAGGCTGTTCTTGTGGAATTTGCAAAGGGATATTTGGAAGCCCATAGAGGGCTATGGTGAAAAAGGAAATATCTTCCGTTCAAAACTGGAAAGAAGCTTTCTGAGAAACTGCTCCGTGTTTTGTTAATTCATCTCACAGAGTTACATCTTTCCCTTCAAGAAGCCTTTCGCTAAGGCTGTTCTTGTGGAATTGGCAAAGGGATATTTGGAAGCCCATAGAGGGCTATGGTGAAAAAGGAAATATCTTCCGTTCAAAACTGGAAAGAAGCTTTCTGAGAAACTGCTCTGTGTTCTGTTAATTCATCTCACAGAGTTACATGTTTCCCTTCAAGAAGCCTTTCGCTAAGGCTGTTCTTGTGGAATTGGCAAAGGGATATTTGGAAGCCCATAGAGGGCTATGGTGAAAAAGGAAATATCTTCCGTTCAAAACCGGAAAGAAGCTTTCTGAGAAACTGCTCTGTGTTCTGTTAATTCATCTCAAAGAGTTACATCTTTCCCTTCAAGAAGCCTTTCGCTAAGGCTGTTCTTGTGGAATTGGCAAAGGGATATTTGGAAGCCCATAGAGGGCTATGGTGAAAAAGGAAATATCTTCCGTTCAAAACCGGAAAGAAGCTTTCTGAGAAACTGCTCTGTATTCTGTTAATTCATCTCACAGAGTTACATCTTTCCCTTCAAGAAGCCTTTCGCTAAGGCTGTTCTTGGGGAATTGGCAAAGGGATATTTGGAAGCCCATAGAGGGCTATGGTGAAAAAGGAAATATCTTCCGTTCAAAACTGGAAAGAAGCTTTCTGAGAAACTGCTCTGTGTTCTGTTAATTCATCTCACAGAGGTACATCTTATCCTTCAAGAAGCCTTTCGCTAAGGCTGTTCTTGTGGAATTGGCAAAGGGATATTTGGAAGCCCATAGAGGGCTATGGTGAAAAAGGAAATATCTTCCGTTCAAAACTGGAAAGAACCTTTCTGAGAAACTGCTCAGTGTTCTGGTAATTCATCTCACAGAGTTACATCTTTCCCTTCAAGAAGCCTTCCGCTAAGGCTGTTCTTGTGGAATTGGCAAAGGGATATTTGGAAGCCCATAGAGGGCTATTTTGAAAAAGGAAATATCTTCCGTTCAAAACTGGAAAGAAGCTTTCTGAGAAACTGCTCTGTGTTCTGTTAATTCATCTCACAGAGTTACATCTTTCCCTTCAAGAAGCCTTTCGCTAAGGCTGTTCTTGTGGAATTGGCAAAGGGATATTTGGAAGCCCATAGAGGGCTATGGTGAAAAAGGAAATATCTTCCGTTCAAAACTGGAAAGAAGCTTTCTGAGAAACTGCTCTGTGTTCTGTTAATTCATCTCACAGAGTTACATCTTTCCCTTCAAGAAGGATTTGGCTAAGGCTATTCTTGTGGAATTGGCAAAGGGATATTTGGAAGCCCATAGAGGGCTATGGCGAAAAGGAAATATCTTCCGTTCAAAACTGGAAAAAAGCTTTCTGAGAAACTGCTCTGTGTTCTGTTAATTCATCTCACAGTGTTACATCTTTCCCTTCGAGAAGCCTTTCGCTAAGGCTGTTCTTGTGGAATTGGCAAAGGGATATTTGGAGGCCCATAGAGGGCTATGGTGAAAAAGGAAATATCTTCCGTTCAAAACTGGAAAGAAGCTTTCTGTGAAACTGCTCTGTGTTCTGTTAATTCATCTCACAGAGTTACATCTTTCCCTTCAAGAAGCCTTTCGCTAAGGCTGTTCTTGTGGAATTGGCAAAGGGATATTTGGAAGCCCATAGAGGGCTATGGTGAAAAAGGAAATATCTTCCGTTCAAAACTGGAAAGAAGCTTTCTGAGAAACTGCTCAGTGTTCTGTTAATTCATCTCACAGAGTTACATCTTTCCCTTCAAGAAGCCTTTCGCTAAGGCTGTTCTTGTGGAATTGGCAAAGGGATATTTGGAAGCCCATAGAGGGCTATGGTGAAAAAGGAAATATCTTCCGTTCAAAACTGGAAAGAAGCTTTCTGAGAAACTGCTCTGTGTTCTGTTAATTCATCTCACAGAGTTACATCTTTCCCTTCAAGAAGCCTTTCGCTAAGGCTGTTCTTGGGGAATTGGCAAAGGGATATTTGGAAGCCCATAGAGGGCTATGGTGAAAAAGGAAATATCTTCCGTTCCAAACTGGAAAGAAGCTTTCTGAGAAACTGCTCTGTATTCTGTTAATTCATCTCACAGAGTTACATCTTTCCCTTCAAGAAGCCTTTCGCTAAGGCTGTTCTTGTGGAATTGGCAAAGGGATATTTGGAAGCCCATAGAGGTCTATGGTGAAAAAGGAAATATCTTCCGTTCAAACTGGAAAGAAGCTTTCTGAGAAACTGCTCCGTGTTTTGTTAATTCATCTCACAGAGTTACATCTTTCCCTTCAAGAAGCCTTTCGCTAAGGCTGTTCTTGTGGAATTGGCAAAGGGATATTTGGAAGCCCATAGAGGGCTATGGTGAAAAAGGAAATATCTTCCGTTCAAAACTGGAAAGAAGCTTTCTGAGAAACTGCTCTGTGTTCTGTTAATTCGTCTCACAGAGTTACATCTTTCCCTTCAACAAGCCTTTCGCTAAGGCTGTTCTTGTGGAATTGGCAAAGGGATATTTGGAAGCCCATAGAGGGCTATGGTGAAAAAGGAAATATCTTCCGTTCAAAACCGGAAAGAAGCTTTCTGAGAAACTGCTCTGTGTTCTGTTAATTCATCTCAAAGAGTTACATCTTTCCCTTCAAGAAGCCTTTCGCTAAGGCTGTTCTTAGGGAATTGGCAAAGGGATATTTGGAAGCCCATAGAGGGCTATGGTGAAAAAGGAAATATCTTCCGTTCAAAACCGGAAAGAAGCTTTCTGAGAAACTGCTCTGTGTTCTGTTAATTCATCTCACAGAGTTACATCTTTCCCTTCAAGAAGCCTTTCGCTAAGGCTGTTCTTGGGGAATTGGCAAAGGGATATTTGGAAGCCCATAGAGGGCTATGGTGAAAAAGGAAATATCTTCCGTTCAAAACTGGAAAGAAGCTTTCTGAGAAACTGCTCTGTGTTCTGTTAATTCATCTCACAGAGGTACATCTTATCCTTCAAGAAGCCTTTCGCTAAGGCTGTTCTTGTGGAATTGGCAAAGGGATATTTGGAAGCCCATAGAGGGCTATGGTGATAAAGGAAATATCTTCCGTTCAAAACTGGAAAGAAGCTTTCTGAGAAACTGCTCTGTGTTCTCTTAATTCATCTCAAAGAGTTACATCTTTCTCTTCAACAATCCTTTCGCTAAGGCTGTTCTTGTAGAATAGGCAAAGGGATATTTGAAAGCCCATAGAGGGCTATGGTGAAAAAGGAAATATCTTCCGTTCAAAACTGGAAAGAAGGTTTCTGAGAAACTGCTCAGTGTTCTGTTAATTCATCTCACAGAATTACATCTTTCCCTTCAAGAAGTCTTTCGCTAAGGCTGTTCTTGTGGAACTGGCAAAGGGATATTTGGAAGCCCATAGAGGGCTATGGTGAAAAAGGAAATATCTTCCGTTCAAAACTGGAAAGAAGCTTTCTGAGAAACTGCTCAGTGTTCTGGTAATTCATCTCACAGAGTTACATCTTTCCCTTCAGGAAGCCTTTCGCTAAGGCTGTTCTTTTGGAACTGGCAAAGGGATATTTGGAAGCCCATAGAGGGCTATTTTGAAAAAGGAAATATCTTCCGTTCAAAACTAGAAAGAAGCTTTCTGAGAAACTGCTCTGTGTTCTGTTAATTCATCTCACAGAGTTACATCTTTCCCTTCAAGAAGCCTTTCGCTAAGGCTGTTCTTGTGGAATTGGCAAAGGGATATTTGGAAGCCCATAGAGGGCTATTTTGAAAAAGGAAATATCTTCCGTTCAAAACTGGAAAGAAGCTTTCTGAGAAACTGCTCTGTGTTCTGTTAATTCATCTCACAGAGTTACATGTTTCCCTTCAAGAAGCCTTTCGCTAAGGCTGTTCTTGTGGAATTGGCAAAGGGATATTTGGAAGCCCATAGAGGGCTATGTTGAAAAAGGAAATATCTTCCGTTCAAAACCGGAAAGAAGCTTTCTGAGAAACTGCTCTGTGTTCTGTTAATTCATCTCACAGAGTTACATCTTTCCCTTCAAGAAGCCTTTCGCTAAGGCTGTTCTTGTGGAATTGGCAAAGGGATATTTGGAAGCCCATAGAGGGCTATGGTGAAAAAGGAAATATCTTCCGTTCAAAACCGGAGAGAAGCTTTCTGAGAAACTGCTCTGTGTTCTGTTAATTCATCTCAAAGAGTTACATCTTTCCCTTCAAGAAGCCTTTCGATAAGGCTGTTCTTGGGGAATTGGCAAAGGGATATTTGGAAGCCCATAGAGGGCTATGGTGAAAAAGGAAATATCTTCCGTTCAAAACCGGAAAGAAGCTTTCTGAGAAACTGCTCTGTGTTCTGTTAATTCATCTCACAGAGTTACATCTTTCCCTTCAAGAAGCCTTTCGCTAAGGCTGTTCTTGGGGAATTGGCAAAGGGATATTTGGAAGCCCATAGAGGGCTATGGTGAAAAAGGAAATATCTTCCGTTCAAAACTGGAAAGAAGCTTTCTGAGAAACTGCTCTGTGTTCTGTTAATTCATCTCACAGAGTTACATCTTATCCTTCAAGAAGCCTTTCGCTAAGGCTGTTCTTGTGGAATTGGCAAAGGGATATTTGGAAGCCCATAGAGGGCTATGGTGAAAAAGGAAATATCTTCCGTTCAAAACTGGAAGGAAGCTTTCTGAGAAACTGCTCTGTGTTCTGTTAATTCATCTCCAAGAGTTACATCTTTCCCTTCAACAATCCTTTCGCTAAGGCTGTTCTTGTAGAATAGGCAAAGGGATATTTGAAAGCCCATAGAGGGCTATGGTGAAAAAGGAAATATCTTCCGTTCAAAACTGGAAAGAAGCTTTCTGAGAAACTGCTCATTGTTCTGTTAATTCATCTCACAGAGTTACATCTTTCCCTTCAAGAAGCCTTTCGCTAAGGCTGTTCTTGTGGAACTGGCAAAGGGATATTTGGAAGCCCATAGAGGGCTATTTTGAAAAAGGAAATATCTTCCGTTCAAAACTGGAAAGAAGCTTTCTGAGAAACTGCTCTGTGTTCTGTTAATTCATCTCACAGAGTTACATCTTTCCCTTCAAGAAGCCTTTCGCTAAGGCTGTTCTTGTGGAATTGGCAAAGGGATATTTGGAAGCCCATAGAGGGCTATGGTGTAAAAGGAAATATCTTCCGTTCAAAACTGGAAAGAAGCTTTCTGAGAAACTGCTCTGTGTTCTGTTAATTCATCTCACAGAGTTACATCTTTCCCTTCAAGAAGCCTTTCGCTAAGGCTGTTCTTGTGGAATTGGCAAAGGGATATTTGGAAGCCCATAGAGGGCTATGGTGAAAAAGGAAATATCTTCCGTTCAAAACTGGAAAGAAGCTTTCTGAGAAACTGCTCTGTGTTCTGTTAATTCATCTCACAGAGTTACATCTTTCCCTTCAAGAAGCCTCTCGCTAAGGCTGTTCTTGTGGAATTGGCAAAGGGATATTTGGAAGCCCATAGAGGGCTATGGTGAAAAAGGAAATATCTTCCGTTCAAAACTGGAAAGAAGCTTTCTGAGAAACTGCTCTGTGTTCTGTTAATTCATCTCACAGAGTTACATCTTTCCCTTCAAGAAGCCTTTCGCTAAGGCTGTTCTTGTGGAATTGGCAAAGGGATATTTGGACGCCCATAGAGGGCTATGGTGAAAAAGGAAATATCTTCCGTTCAAAACTGGAAAGAAGCTTTCTGAGAAACTGCTCTGTGTTCTGTTAATTCATCTCACAGGGTTACATCTTTCCCTTCAAAAGCCTCTCGCTAAATCTGTTCTTGAGGAATTGGCAAAGGGATATTTGGAAGCCCATAGAGGGCTATGGTGTAAAAGGAAATATCTTCCTTTCAAAACTGGAAAGAAACTTTCTGAGAAACTGCTCTGTGTTCTGTTAATTCATCTCACAGAGTTACATCTTTCCCTTCAAGAAGCCTTTCGCTAAGGCTGTTCTTGTGGAATTGGCAAAGGGATATTTGGAAGCCCATAGAGGGCTATGGTGAAAAAGGAAATATCTTCCGTTAAAAACCGGAAAGAAGCTTTCTGAGAAACTGCTCTGTGTTCTGTTAATTCATCTCACAGAGTTACATCTTTCCCTTCAAGAAGCCTTTCGCTAAGGCTGTTCTTGTGGAATTGGCAAAGGGATATTTGGAAGCCCATAGAGGGCTATGGTGAAAAAGGAAATATCTTCCGTTCAAAACTGGAAAAAAGCTTTATGAGAAACTGCTCTGTGTTCTGTTAATTCATCTCACAGTGTTACATCTTTCCCTTGAAGAAGCCTTTCGCTAAGGCTGTTCTTGTGGAATTGGCAAAGGGATATTGGGAGGCCCATAGAGGGCTATGGTGAAAAAGGAAATATCTTCCGTTCAAAACTGGAAAGAAGCTTTCTGTGAAACTGCTCTGTGTTCTGTTAATTCATCTCACAGAGTTACATCTTTCCCTTCAAGAAGCCTTTCGCTAAGGCTGTTCTTGTGGAATTGGCAAAGGGATATTTGGAAGCCCATAGAGGGCTATGGTGAAAAAGGAAATATCTTCCGTTCAAAACTGGAAAGAAGCTTTCTGAGAAACTGCTCAGTGTTCTGTTAATTCATCTCACAGAGTTACATGTTTCCCTTCAAGAAGCCTTTCGCTAAGGCTGTTCTTGGGGAATTGGCAAAGGGATATTTGGAAGCCCATAGAGGGCTATGGTGAAAAAGGAAATATCTTCCCTTCAAAACTGGAAAGAAGCTTTCTGAGAAACGGCTCTGTGTTCTGTTAATTCATCTCACAGAGTTACATCTTTCCCTTCAAGAAGCCTTTCGCTAAGGCTGTTCTTGTGGAATTGGCAAAGGGATATTTGGAAGCCCATAGAGGGCTATGGTGAAAAAGGAAATATCTTCCGTTCAAAACTGGAAAGAAGCTTTCTGAGAAACTGCTCAGTGTTCTGTTAATTCATCTCACAGAGTTACATCTTTCCCTTCAAGAAGCCTTTCGCTAAGGCTGTTCTTGTGGAATTGGCAAAGGGATATTTGGAAGCCCATAGAGGGCTATGGTGAAAAAGGAAATATCTTCCGTTCAAAACTGGAAAGAAGCTTTCTGAGAAACTGCTCTGTGTTCTGTTAATTCATCTCACAGAGTTACATCTTTCCCTTCAAGAAGCCTTTCGCTAAGGCTGTTCTTATGGAATTGGCAACGGGATATTTGGAAGCCCATAGAGGGCTATGGTGAAAAAGGAAATATCTTCCGTTCAAAACTGGAAAGAAGCTTTCTGAGAAACTGCTCTGTGTTCTGTTAATTCATCTCACAGAGTTACATCTTTCCCTTCAAGAAGCCTTTCGCTAAGGCTGTTCTTGTGGAATTGGCAAAGGGATATTTGGAAGCCCATAGAGGGCTATGGTGAAAAAGGAAATATCTTCCGTTCAAAACTGGAAAGAAGCTTTCTGAGAAACTGCTCTGTGTTCTGTTAATTCATCTCACAGAGTTACATCTTTCCCTTCAAGAAGCCTTTCGCTAAGGCTGTTCTTGTGGAATTGGCAAAGGGATATTTGCAAGCCCATAGAGGGCTATGGTGAAAAAGGAAATATCTTCCGTTCAAAACTGGAAAGAAGCTTTCTGAGAAACTGCTCTGTGTTCTGTTAATTCACCTCAAAGAGTTACATCTTTCCCTTCAAGAAGCCTTTCGCTAAGGCTGTTCTTGTGGAATTGGCAAAGGGATATTTGGAAGCCCATAGAGGGCTATGGTGAAAAAGGAAATATCTTCCGTTCAAAACTGGAAAGAAGCTTTCTGAGAAACTGCTCTGTGTTCTGTTAATTCATCTCACAGAGTTACATCTTTCCCTTCAAGAAGCCTTTCGCTAAAGCTGTTCTTGTGGAATAGGGAAAGGGATATTTGGAAGCCCATAGAGGGCTATGGTGAAAAAGTAAATATCTTCCGTTCAAAACTGGAAAGAAGCTTTCTGAGAAACTGCTCTGTGTTCTGTTAATTCATCTCACAGAGTTACATCTTTCCCTTCAAGAAGCCTTTCGCTAAGGCTGTTCTTGTGGAATTGGCAAAGGGATATTTGGAAGCCCATAGAGAGCTATGGTGAAAAAGGAAATATCTTCCGTTCAAAACTGGAAAGATGCTTTCTGAGAAACTGCTCTGTGTTCTGTTAATTCATCTCACAGAGTTACATCTTTCCCTTCAAGAAGCCTTTCGCTAAGGTTGTTCTTGTGGAATTGGCAAAGGGATATTTGGAAGCCCATAGAGGGCTATGGTGAAAAAGGAAATACCCTCCGTCAAAACTGGAAAGAAGCTTTCTGAGAAACTGCTCCGTGTTCTGTTAATTCATCTCACAGAGTTACATCTTTCCCTTCAAGAAGCCTTTCGCTAAGGCTGTTCTTGTGGAATTGGCAAAGCGATATTTGGAAGCCCATAGAGGGCTATGGTGAAAAAGGAAATATCTTCCGTTCAAAACTGGAAAGAAGCTTTCTGAGAAACTGCTCTGTGTTCTGCTCATTCACCTCACAGAGTTACATTTTTCCCTTCAAGAAGCCTTTCGCTAAGGCTGTTCTTGTGGAATTGGCAAAGGGATATTTGGAAGCCCATAGAGGGCTATGGTGAAAAAGGAAATATCTTCCGTTCAAAACTGGAAAGAAGCTTTCTGAGAAACTGCTCTGTGTTCTGTTAATTCATCTCACAGAGTTACATCTTTCCCTTCAAGAAGCCTTTCGCTAAGGCTGTTCTTGTGGAATTGGCAAAGGGATATTTGGAAGCCCATAGAGGGCTATGGTGAAAAAGGAAATATCTTCCGTTCAAAACCGGAAAGAAGCTTTCTGAGAAACTGCTCTGTGTTCTGTTAATTCATCTCACAGAGTTACATCTTTCCCTTCAAGAAGCCTTTCGCTAAGGCTGTCCTCGTGGAATTGGCAAAGGGATATTTGGAAGCCCATAGAGGGCGATGGTGAAAAAGGGAATATCTTCCGTTCAAAACTGGAAAGAAGCCTTCTGAGAAACTGCTCTGTGTTCTGTTAATTCATCTCACAGAGTTACATCTTTCCCTTCAATAAGCCTTTCGCTAAGGCTGTTCTTGTGGAATTGGCAAATGGATATTTGCAAGCCCATAGAGGGCTATGGTGAAAAAGGAAATATCTTCCGTTCAAAACTGGAAAGAAGCTTTCTGAGAAACTGCTCTGTGTTCTGCTCATTCATCTCACAGAGTTACATCTTTCCCTTCATGAAGCCTTTCGTTAAGGCTGTTCTTGTGGAATTGGCAAAGGGATATTTGGAAGCCCATAGAGGGCTATGGTGAAAAAGGAAATATCTTCCGTTCAAAACTGGAAAGAAGCTTTCTGAGAAACTGCTCTGTGTTCTGTTAATTCATCACACAGAGTTACATCTTTCCCTTCAAGAAGCCTTTCGCTAAGGCTGTTCTTGTGGAATTGGCAAAGGGATATTTGGAAGCCCATAGAGGGCTATGGTGAAAAAGGAAATATCTTCCGTTCAAAACTGGAAAGAAGCTTTCTGAGAAACTGCTCTGTGTTCTGTAAATTCATCTCACATAGTTACATCTTTCCCTTCAAGAAGCCTTTCGCTAAGGCTGTTCTTGTGGAATTGGCAAAGGGATATTTGGAAGCCCATAGAGGGCTATGGTGAAAAAGGAAATATCGTCCGTTCAAAACTGGAAAGAAGCTTTCTGAGAAAGTGCTCTGGGTTCTGTTAATTCATCTCACAGAGTTACATCTTTCCCTTCAAGAAGCCTTTCGCTAAGGATGTTCTTGTGGAATTGGCAAAGGGATATTTGGAAGCCCATAGAGGGCTATGGTGAAAAAGGAAATATCTTCCGTTCAAAACTGGAAAGAAGCTTTCTGAGAAACTGCTTTGTGTTCTGCTAATTCATCTCACAGAGTTACATCTTTCCCTTCAAGAAGCCTTTCGCTAAGGCTGTTCTTGTGGAATTGGCAAAGGGATATTTGGAAGCCCATAGAGGGCTATGGTGAAAAAGGAAATATCTTCCGTTCAAAACTGGAAAGAAGCTTTCTGAGAAACTGCTCTGTGTTCTGTTAATTCATCTCACAGAATTACATCTTTCCCTTCAAGAAGCCTTTCGCTAAGGCTGTTCTTGTGGAATTGGCAAAGGGATATTTGGAAGCCCATAGAGGGCTATGGTGAAAAAGGAAATATCTTCCGTTCAAAACTGGAAAGAAGCTTTCTGAGAAACTGCTCTGTGTTCTGTTAATTTATCTCACAGGGTTACATCTTTCCCTTCAAGAAGCCTTTCGCTAAGGCTGTTCTTGTGGAATTGGCAAAGGGATATTTGGAAGCCCATAGAGGGCTATGGTGAAAAAGGAAATATCTTCCGTTCAAAACTGGAAAGAAGCTTTCTGAGAAACTGCTCTGTGTTCTGTTAATTCATCTCACAGAGTTACATCTTTCCCTTCAAGAAGCCTTTCGCTAAGGCTGTTCTTGTGGAATTGGCAAAGGGATATTTGGAAGCCCATAGAGGGCTATGGTGAAAAAGGAAATATCTTCCGTTCAAAACTGGAAAGAAGCTTTCTGAGAAACTGCTCTGTGTTCTGTTAATTCATCTCACAGAGTTACATCTTTCCCTTCAAGAAGCCTTTCGCTAAGGCTGTTCTTGTGGAATTGGCAAAGGGATATTTGGAAGCCCATAGAGGGCTATGGTGAAAAAGGAAATATCTTCCGTACAAAACTGGAAAGAAGCTTTCTGAGAAACTGCTCTGTGTTCTGTTAATTCATCTCACAGAGTTACATCTTTCCCTTCAAGAAGCCTTTCGCTAAGGCTGTTCTTGTGGAATTGGCAAAGGGATATTTGGACGCCCATAGAGGGCTATTGTGAAAAAGGAAATATCTTCCGTTCAAAACTGGAAAGAAGCTTTCTGAGAAACTGCTCTGTGTTCTGTTAATTCATCTCACAGGGTTACATCTTTCCCTTCAAAAGCCTCTCGCTAAATCTGTTCTTGAGGAATTGGCAAAGGGATATTTGGAAGCCCATAGAGGGCTATGGTGTAAAAGGAAATATCTTCCTTTCAAAACTGGAAAGAAACTTTCTGAGAAACTGCTCTGTGTTCTGTTAATTCATCTCACAGAGTTACATCTTTCCCTTCAAGAAGCCTTTCGCTAAGGCTGTTCTTGTGGAATTGGCAAAGGGATATTTGGAAGCCCATAGAGGGCTATGGTGAAAAAGTAAATATCTTCCGTTCAAAACCGGAAAGAAGCTTTCTGAGAAACTGCTCTGTGTTCTGTTAATTCATCTCACAGAGTTACATCTTTCCCTTCAAGAAGCCTTTGGCTAAGGCTGTTCTTGTGGAATTGGCAAAGGGATATTTGGAAGCCCTTAGAGGGCTATGGTGAAAAAGGAAATATCTTCCGTTCAAAACTGGAAAAAAGCTTTCTGAGAAACTGCTCTGTGTTCTGTTAATTCATCTCACAGTGTTACATCTTTCCCTTGAAGAAGCCTTTCGCTAAGGCTGTTCTTGTGGAATTGGCAAAGGGATATTTGGAGGCCCATAGAGGGCTATGGTGAAAAAGTAAATATCTTCCGTTCAAAACTGGAAAGACGCTTTCTGTGAAACTGCTCTGTGTTCTGTTAATTCATCTCACAGAGTTACATCTTTCCCTTCAAGAAGCCTTTCGCTAAGGCTGTTCTTGTGGAATTGGCAAAGGGATATTTGGAAGCCCATAGAGGGCTATGGTGAAAAAGGAAATATCTTCCGTTCAAAACTGGAAAGAAGCTTTCTGAGAAACTGCTCAGTGTTCTGTTAATTCATCTCACCGAGTTACATCTTTCCCTTCAAGAAGCCTTTCGCTAAGGCTGTTCTTGTGGAATTGGCAAAGGGATATTTGGAAGCCCATAGAGGGTTATGGTGAAAAAGGAAATATCTTCCGTTCAAAACTGGAAAGAAGCTTTCTGAGAAACTGCTCTGTGTTCTGTTAATTCATCTCACAGAGTTACATCTTTCCCTTCAAGAAGCCTTTCGCTAAGGCTGTTCTTATGGAATTGGCGACGGGATATTTGGAAGCCCATAGAGGGCTATGGTGAAAAAGGAAATATCTTCCGTTCAAAACTGGAAAGAAGCTTTCTGAGAAACTGCTCTGTGTTCTGTTAATTCATCTCACAGAGTTACATCTTTCCCTTCAAGAAGCCTTTCGCTAAGGCTGTTCTTGTGGAATTGGCAAAGGGATATTTGGAAGCCCATAGAGGGCTATGGTGAAAAAGGAAATATCTTCCGTTCAAAACTGGAAAGAAGCTTTCTGAGAAACTGCTCTGTGTTCTGTTAATTCATCTCACAGAGTTACATCTTTCCCTTCAAGAAGCCTTTCGCTAAGGCTGTTCTTGGGGAATTGGCAAAGGGATATTTGGAAGCCCATAGAGGGCTATGGTGAAAAAGGAAATATCTTCCGTTCCAAACTGGAAAGAAGCTTTCTGAGAAACTGCTCTGTGTTCTGTAAATTCATCTCACAGAGTTACATCTTTCCCTTCAAGAAGCCTTTCGCTAAGGCTGTTCTTGTGGAATTGGCAAAGGGATATTTGGAAGCCCATAGAGGTCTATGGTGAAAAAGGAAATATCTTCCGTTCAAAACTGGAAAGAAGCTTTCTGAGAAACTGCTCCGTGTTTTGTTAATTCATCTCACAGAGTTACATCTTTCCCTTCAAGAAGCCTTTCGCTAAGGCTGTTCTTGTGGAATTGGCAAAGGGATATTTGGAAGCCCATAGAGGGCTATGGTGAAAAAGGAAATATCTTCCGTTCAAAACTGGAAAGAAGCTTTCTGAGAAACTGCTCTGTGTTCTGTTAATTCATCTCACAGAGTTACATCTTTCCCTTCAAGAAGCCTTTCGCTAAGGCTGTTCTTGTTGAATTGGCAAAGGGATATTTGGAAGCCCATAGAGGGCTATGGTGAAAAAGGAAATATCTTCCGTTCAAAACTGGAAAGAAGCTTTCTGAGAAACTGCTCTGTGTTCTGTTAATTCATCTCAAAGAGTTACATCTTTCCCTTCAAGAAGCCTTTCGCTAAGGCTGTTCTTGGGGAATTGGCAAAGGGATATTTGGAAGCCCATAGAGGGCTATGGTGAAAAAGGAAATATCTTCCGTTCAAAACCGGAAAGAAGCTTTCTGAGAAACTGCTCTGTGTTCTGTTAATTCATCTCACAGAGTTACATCTTTCCCTTCAAGAAGCCTTTCGCTAAGGCTGTTCTTGTGGAATTGGCAAAGGGATATTTGGAAGCCCATAGAGGGCTATGGTGAAAAAGGAAATATCTTCCGTTCAAAACTGGAAAGAAGCTTTCTGAGAAACTGCTCTGTGTTCTGTTAATTCATCTCACAGAGTTACATCTTTCCCTTCAAGAAGCCTTTCGCTAAGGCTGTTCTTGTGGAATTGGCAAAGGGATATTTGGAAGCACATAGAGGGCTATGGTGAAAAAGGAAATATCTTCCGTTCAAAACTGGAAAGAAGCTTTCTGAGAAACTGCTTTGTGTTCTGTTAATTCATCTCACAGAGTTACATCTTTCCCTTCAAAAGCCTTTCGCTAAGGCTGTTCTTGAGGAATTGGCAAAGGGATATTTGGAAGCCCATAGAGGGCTATGGTGAAAAAGGAAATGTCTTCCGTTCAAAACTGGAAAGAAGCTTTCTGAGAAACTGCTCTGTGTTCTGTTAATTCATCTCACAGAGTTACATCTTTCCCTTCAAGAAGCCTTTCGCTAAGGCTGTTCTTGTGGAATTGGCAAAGGGATATTTGGAAGCCCATAGAGGGCTATGGTGAAAAAGGAAATATCTTCCGTTCAAAACCGGAAAGAAGCTTTCTGAGAAACTGCTCTGTGTTCTGTTAATTTATCTCACAGAGTTACATCTTTCCCTTCAAGAAGCCTTTCGCTAAGGCTGTTCTTGTGGAATTGGCAAAGGGATATTTGGAAGCCCATAGAGGGCTATGGTGAAAAAGGAAATATCTTCCGTTCAAAACCGGAAAGAAGCTTTCTGAGAAACTGCTCTGTGTTCTGTTAATTCATCTCAAAGAGTTACATCTTTCCCTTCAAGAAGCCTTTCGCTAAGGCTGTTCTTGGGGAATTGGCAAAGGGATATTTGGAAGCCCATAGAGGGCTATGGTGAAAAAGGAAATATCTTCCGTTCAAAACCGGAAAGAAGCTTTCTGAGAAACTGCTCTGTGTTCTGTTAATTCATCTCACAGAGTTACATCTTTCCCTTCAAGAAGCCTTTCGCTAAGGCTGTTCTTGGGGAATTGGCAAAGGGATATTTGGAAGCCCATAGAGGGCTATGGTGAAAAAGGAAATATCTTCCGTTCAAAACTGGAAAGAAGCTTTCTGAGAAACTGCTCTGTGTTCTGTTAATTCATCTCACAGAGTTACATCTTATCCTTCAAGAAGCCTTTCGCTAAGGCTGTTCTTGTGGAATTGGCAAAGGGATATTTGGAAGCCCATAGAGGGCTATGGTGAAAAAGGAAATATCTTCCGTTCAAAACTGGAAAGAAGCTTTCTGAGAAACTGCTCTGTGTTCTGTTAATTCATCTCAAAGAGTTACATCTTTCCCTTCAACAATCCTTTCGCTAAGGCTGTTCTTGTAGAATAGGCAAAGGGATATTTGAAACCCCTAGAGGGCTATGGTGAAAAAGGAAATATCTTCCGTTCAAAACTGGAAAGAAGCTTTCTGAGAAACTGCTCAGTATTCTGTTAATTCATCTCACAGAGTTACATCTTTCCCTTCAAGAAGCCTTTCGCTAAGGCTGTTCTTGTGGAACTGGCAAAGGGATATTTGGAAGCCCATAGAGGGCTATGGTGAAAAAGGAAATATCTTCCGTTCAAAACTGGAAAGAAGCTTTCTGAGAAACTGCTCAGTGTTCTGGTAATTCATCTCACAGAGTTACATCTTTCCCTTCAAGAAGCCTTTCGCTAAGGCTGTTCTTGTGGAACTGGCAAAGGGATATTTGGAAGCCCATAGAGGGCTATTGTGAAAAAGGAAATATCTTCCGTTCAAAACTGGAAAGAAGCTTTCTGAGAAACTGCTCTGTGTTCTGTTAATTCATCTCACAGAGTTACATCTTTCCCTTCAAGAAGCCTTTCGCTAAGGCTGTTCTTGTGGAATTGGCAAAGGGATATTTGGAAGCCCATAGAGGGCTATGGTGAAAAAGGAAATATCTTCCGTTCCAAACTGGAAAGAAGCTTTCTGAGAAACTGCTCAGTGTTCTGTTAATTCATCTCACAGAGTTACATCTTTCCCTTCAAGAAGCCTTTCGCTAAGGCTGTTCTTGTGGAATTGGCAAAGGGATATTTGGAAGCCCATAGAGGGCTATGGTGAAAAAGGAAATATCTTCCGTTCAAAACTGGAAAGAAGCTTTCTGAGAAACTGCTCTGTGTTCTGTTAATTCATCTCACAGAGTTACATCTTTCCCTTCAAGAAGCCTTTCGCTAAGGCTGTTCTTGTGGAATTGGCAAAGGGATATTTGGAAGCCCATAGAGGGCTATGGTGAAAAAGGAAATATCTTCCGTTCAAAACTGGAAAGAAGCTTTCTGAGAAACTGCTCTGTGTTCTGTTAATTCATCTCACAGAGTTACATCTTTCCCTTCAAGAAGCCTTTCGCTAAGGCTGTTCTTGTGGAATTGGCAAAGGGATATTTGGACGCCCATAGAGGGCTATGGTGAAAAAGGAAATATCTTCCGTTCAAAACTGGAAAGAAGCTTTCTGAGAAACTGCTCTGTGTTCTGTTAATTCATCTCACAGGGTTACATCTTTCCCTTCAAAAGCCTCTCGCTAAATCTGTTCTTGAGGAATTGGCAAAGGGATATTTGGAAGCCCATAGAGGGCTATGGTGTAAAAGGAAATATCTTCCTTTCAAAACTGGAAAGAAACTTTCTGAGAAACTGCTCTGTGTTCTGTTAATTCATCTCACAGAGTTACATCTTTCCCTTCAAGAAGCCTTTCGCTAAGGCTGTTCTTGTGGAATTGGCAAAGGGATATTTGGAAGCCCACAGAGGGCTATGGTGAAAAAGGAAATATCTTCCGTTCAAAACCGGAAAGAAGCTTTCTGAGAAACTGCTCTGTGTTCTGTTAATTCATCTCACAGAGTTACATCTTTCCCTTCAAGAAGCCTTTCGCTAAGGCTGTTCTTGTGGAATTGGCAAAGGGATATTTGGAAGCCCATAGAGGGCTATGGTGAAAAAGGAAATATCTTCCGTTCAAAACTGGAACAAAGCTTTATGAGAAACTGCTCTGTGTTCTGTTAATTCATCTCACAGTGTTACATCTTTCCCTTGAAGAAGCCTTTCGCTAAGGTTGTTCTTGTGGAATTGGCAAAGGGATATTTGGAGGCCCATAGAGGGCTATGGTGAAAAAGGAAATATCTTCCGTTCAAAACTGGAAAGAAGCTTTCTGTGAAACTGCTCTGTGTTCTGTTAATTCATCTCACAGAGTTACATCTTTCCCTTCAAGAAGCCTTTCGCTAAGGCTGTTCTTGTGGAATTGGCAAAGGGATATTTGGAAGCCCATAGAGGGCTATGGTGAAAAAGGAAATATCTTCCGTTCAAAACTGGAAAGAAGCTTTCTGAGAAACTGTTCTGTGTTCTGTTAATTCATCTCACAGAGTTACATCTTTCACTTCAAGAAGCCTTTCGCTAAGGCTTTTCTTGTGGAACTGGAAAAGGGATATTTGGAAGCCCATAGAGGGCTATGGTGAAAAAGGAAATATCCTCCGTTCAAAAGTGGAAAGAAGCTTTCTGAGAAACTGCTCTGTGTTCTGTTAATTCATCTCACAGAGTTAAATCTTTCCCTTCAAGAAGCCTTTCGCTAAGGCTGTTCTTGTGGAATTGGCAAAGGGATATTTGGAAGCCCATAGAGGGCTATGGTGAAAAAGGAATTATCTTCCGTTCAAAACCGGAAAGAAGCTTTCTGAGAAACTGCTCTGTGTTCTGTTAATTCATCTCACAGAGTTACATCTTTCCCTTCAAGAAGCCTTTCGCTAAGGCTGTTCTTGTGGAATTGGCAAAGGGATATTTGGAAGCCCCTAGAGGGCTATGGTGAAAAAGGAAATATCTTCCGTTCAAAACTGGAAAGAAGCTTTCTGAGAAACTGCTCTGTGTTCTGTTAATTCATCTCACAGAGTTACATCTTTCCCTTCAAGAAGCCTTTCGCTAAGTCTGTTCTTGTGGAATTGACAAAGGGATATTTGGAAGCCCATAGAGGGCTATGGGGAAAAAGGAAATATCTTCCGTTCAAAACTGGAAAGAAGCTTTCTGAGAAACTGCTCTGTGTTCTGTTAATTCATCTCACAGAGTTACATCTTTCCCTTCAAGAAGCCTTTCGCTAAGGCTGTTCTTGTGGAATTGGCAAAGGGATATTTGGAAGCCCATAGAGGGCTATGGTGAAAAAGGAAATATCTTCCGTTCAAAACTGGAAAGAAGCTTTCTGAGAAACTGCTCTGTGTACTGTTAATTCATCTCACAGAGTTACATCTTTCCCTTCAAGAAGCCTTTCGCTAAGGCTGTTCTTGTGGAATTGGCAAAGGGATATTTGGAAGCCCATAGAGGGCTATGGTGAAAAAGGAAATATCTTCCGTTCAAAACTGGAAAGAAGCTTTCTGAGAAACTGCTCTGTGTTCTGTTAATTCATCTCACAGAGTTACATCTTTCCCTTCAAGAAGCCTTTCGCTAAGGCTGTTCTTGGGGAATTGGCAAAGGGATATTTGGAAGCCCATAGAGGGCTATGGTGAAAAAGGAAATATCTTCCGTTCAAAACTGGAAAGAAGCTTTCTGAGAAACTGCTCTGTGTTCTGTTAATTCATCTCACAGAGTTACATCTTTCCCTTCAAGAAGCCTTTCGCTAAGGCTGTTCTTGTGGAATTGGCAAAGGGATATTTGGAAGCCCATAGAGGGCTATGGTGTAAAAGGAAATACCTTCCGTTCAAAACTGGAAAGAAGCTTCCTGAGAAACTGCTCTGTGTTCTGTTAATTCATCTCACAGAGTTGCATCTTATCCTTCAAGAAGCCTTTCGCTAAGGCTGTTCTTGTGGAATTGGCAAAGGGATATTTGGAAGCCCATAGAGGGCTATGGTGAAAAAGGAAATATCTTCCGTTCAAAACTGGAAAGAAGCTTTCTGAGAAACTGCTCTGTGTTCTGTTAATTCATCTCACAGGGTTACATCTTTCCCTTCAAAAGCCTCTCGCTAAATCTGTTCTTGAGTAATTGGCAAAGGGATATTTGGAAGCCCATAGAGGGCTATGGTGTAAAAGGAAATATCTTCCTTTCAAAACTGGAAAGAAACATTCTGAGAAACTGCTCTGTGTTCTGTTAATTCATCTCACAGAGTTACATCTTTCCCTTCAAGAAGCCTTTCGCTAAGGCTGTTCTTGTGGAATTGGCAAAGGGATATTTGGAAGCCCATAGAGGGCTATGGTGAAAAAGGAAATATCTTCCGTTCAAAACCGGAAAGAAGCTTTCTGAGAAACTGCTCTGTGTTCTGTTAATTCATCTCACAGAGTTACATCTTTCCCTTCAAGAAGCCTTTCGCTAAGGCTGTTCCTGTGGAATTGGCAAAGGGATATTTGGAAGCCCATAGAGGGCTATGGTGAAAAAGGAAATATCTTCCGTTCAAAACTGGAAAAAAGCTTTCTGAGAAACTGCTCTGTGTTCTGTTAAATCATCTCACAGAGTTACATCTTTCCCTTGAAGAAGCCTTTCGCTAAGGCTGTTCTTGTGGAATTGGCAAAGGGATATTTGGAGGCCCATAGAGGGCTATGGTGAAAAAGGAAATATCTTCCGTTCAAAACTGGAAAGAAGCTTTCTGTGAAACTGCTCTGTGTTCTGTTAATTCATCTCACAGAGTTACATCTTTCCCTTCAAGAAGCCTTTCGTTAAGGCTGTTCTTGTGGAATTGGCAAAGGGATATTTGGAAGCCCATAGAGGGCTATGGTGAAAAAGGAAATATCTTCCGTTCAAAACTGGAAAGAAGCTTTCTGAGAAACTGCTCAGTGTTCTGTTAATTCATCTCACAGAGTTACATGTTTCCCTTCAAGAAGCCTTTCGCTAAGGCTGTTCTTGTGGAATTGGCAAAGGGATATTTGGAAGCCCTTAGAGGGCTATGGTGAAAAATGAAATATCTTCCGTTCAAAACTGGAAAGAAGCTTTCTGAGAAACTGCTCTGTGTTCTGTTAATTCATCTCACAGAGTTACATCTTTCACTTCAAGAAGCCTTTCGCTAAGGCTGTTCTTGTGGAATTGGCAAAGGGATATTTGGAAGCCCATAGAGGGCTATGGTGAAAAAGGAAATATCTTCCGTTCAAAACTGGAAAGAAGCTTTCTGAGAAACTGCTCAGTGTTCTGTTAATTCATCTCACAGAGTTACATCTTTCCCTTCAAGAAGCCTTTCGCTAAGGCTGTTCTTGTGGAATTGGCAAAGGGATATTTGGAAGCCCATAGAGGGCTATGGTGAAAAAGGAAATATCTTCCGTTCAAAACTGGAAAGAAGCTTTCTGAGAAACTGCTCTGTGTTCTGTTAATTCATCTCACAGAGTTACATCTTTCCCTTCAAGAAGCCTTTCGCTAAGGCTGTTCTTATGGAAATGGCAACGGGATATTTGGAAGCCCATAGAGGGCTATGGTAAAAAAGGAAATATCTTCCGTTCAAAACTGGAAAGAAGCTTTCTGAGAAACTGCTCTGTGTTCTGTTAATTCATCTCACAGAGTTACATCTTTCCCTTCAAGAAGCCTTTCGCTAAGGCTGTTCTTGTGGAATTGGCAAAGGGATATTTGGAAGCCCATAGAGGGCTATGGTGAAAAAGGAAATATCTTCCGTTCAAAACTGGAAAGAAGCTTTCTGAGAAACTGCTCTGTGTTCTGTTAATTCATCTCACAGAGTTACATCTTTCCCTTCAAGAAGCCTTTCGCTAAGGCTGTTCTTGTGGAATTGGCAAAGGGATATTTGGAAGCCCATAGAGGGCTATGGTGAAAAAGGAAATATCTTCCGTTCAAAACTGGAAAGAAGCTTTCTGAGAAACTGCTCTGTGTTCTGTTAATTCATCTCACAGAGTTACATCTTTCCCTTCAAGAAGCCTTTCGCTAAGGCTGTTCTTGTGGAATTGGCAAAGGGATATTTGGAAGCCCATAGAGGGCTATGGTGAAAAAGGAAATATCTTCCGTTCAAAACTGGAAAGAATCTTTCTGAGAAACTGCTCTGTGTTCTGTTAATTCATCTCACAGAGTTACATCTTTCCCTTCAAGAAGCCTTTCGCTAAGGCTGTTCTTGTGGAATTGGCAAAGGGATATTTGGAAGCCCATAGAGGGCTATGGTGAAAAAGGAAATATCTTCCGTTCAAAACTGGAAAGAAGCTTTCTGAGAAACTGCTCTGTGTTCTGTTAATTCATCTCAAAGAGTTACATCTTATCCTTCAAGAAGCCTTTCGCTAAGGCTGTTCTTGTGGAATTGGCAAAGGAATATTTGGAAGCCCATAGAGGGCTATGGTGAAAAAGGAAATATCTTCCGTTCAAAACCGGAAAGAAGCTTTCTGAGAAACTGCTCTGTGTTCTGTTAATTCATCTCACACAGTTACATCTTTCCCTTCAAGAAGCCTTTCGCTAAGGCTGTTCTTGTGGAATTGGCAAAGGGATATTTGGAAGCCCATAGAGGGCTATGGTGAAAAAGGAAATATCTTCCGTTCAAAACCGGAAAGAAGCTTTCTGAGAAACTGCTCTGTGTTCTGTTAATTCATCTCACAGAGTTACATCTTTCCCTTCAAGAAGCCTTTCGCTAAGGCTGTTCTTGTGGAATTGGCAAAGGGATATTTGGAAGCCCATAGAGGGCTATGGTGAAAAAGGAAATATCTTCCGTTCAAAACTGGAAAAAAGCTTTCTGAGAAACTGCTCTGTGTTCTGTTAATTCATCTCACAGTGTTACATCTTTCCCTTGAAGAAGCCTTTCGCTAAGGCTGTTCTTGTGGAATTGGCAAAGGGATATTTGGAAGCCCATAGAGGGCTATGGTGAAAAAGGAAATATCTTCCGTTCAAAACTGGAAAGAAGCTTTCTGTGAAACTGCTCTGTGTTCTGTTAATTCATCTCACAGAGTTACATCTTTCCCTTCAAGAAGCCTTTCGCTAAGGCTGTTCTTGTGGAATTGGCAAAGGGATATTTGGAAGCCCATAGAGGGCTATGGTGAAAAAGGAAATATCTTCCGTTGAAAACTGGAAAGAAGCTTTCTGAGAAACTGCTCTGTGTTCTGTTAATTCATCTCACAGAGTTACATCTTTCCCTTCAAGAAGCCTTTCGCTAAGGCTGTTCTTGTGGAATTGGCAAAGGGATATTTGGAAGCCCATAGAGGGCTATGGTGAAAAAGGAAATATCTTCCGTTCAAAACTGGAAAGAAGCTTTCTGAGAAACTGCTCTGTGTTCTGTTAATTCATCTCACAGAGTTACATCTTTCCCTTCAAGAAGCCTTTCGCTAAGGCTGTTCTTGTGGAATTGGCAAAGGGATATTTGGAAGCCCATAGAGGGCTATGGTGAAAAAGGAAATATCTTCCGTTCAAAACTGGAAAGAAGATTTCTGAGAAACTGCTCTGTGTTCTGTTAATTCATCTCACTGAGTTACATCTTTACCTTCAAGAAGCCTTTCTCTAAGGCTGTTCTTGTGGAATTGGCAAAGGGATATTTGGAAGCCCATAGAGGGCTATGGTGAAAAAGGAACTATCTTCCGTTCAAAACTGGAAAGAAGCTTTCTGAGAAACTGCTCTGTGTTCTGTTAATTCATCTCACACAGTTACATCTTTCCCTTCAAGAAGCCATTCGCTAAGGCTGTTCTTGTGGAATTGGCAAAGGGATATTTGGAAGCCCATAGAGGGCTATGGTGACAAAGGAAATATCTTCCGTTCAAAACTGGAAAGAAGCTTTCTGAGAAACTGCTCTGTGTTCTGTTAATTCATCTCACAGAGTTACATCTTTCCCTTCAAGAAGCCTTTCGCTAAGGCTGTTCTTCTGGAATTGGCAAAGGGATATTTGGAAGCCCATAGAGGGCTATGGTGAAAAAGGAAATATCTTCCGTTCAAAACTGGAAAGAAGCTTTCTGAGAAACTGCTCTGTGTTCTGTTAATTCATCTCACAGAGTTACATCTTTCCCTTCAAGAAGCCTTTCGCTAAGGCTGTTCTTGTGGAATTGGCAAAGGGATATTTGGAAGCCCATAGAGGGCTATGGTGAAAAAGGAAATATCTTCCGTTCAAAACTGGAAAGAAACTTTCTGAGAAACTGCTCTGTGTTCTGTTAATTCATCTCAAAGAGTTACATCTTTTCCTTCAAGAAGCCTTTCGCTAAGGCTGTTCTTGTGGAATTGGCAAAGGGATATTTGGAAGCCCATAGAGGGCTATGGTGAAAAAGGAAATATCTTCCGTTCAAAACTGGAAAGAAGCTTTCTGAGAAACTGCTCTGTGTTCTGTTAATTCATCTCACACAGTTACATCCTTCCCTTCAACAATCCTTTCGCTAAGGCTGTTCTTGTAGAATTGGCAAAGGGATATTTGGAAGCCCATAGAGGGCTATGGTGAAAAAGGAAATATCTTCCGTTCAAAACTGGAAAGAAGCTTTCTGAGAAACTGCTCTGTGTTCTGTTAATTCATCTCACAGAGTTACATCTTTCCCTTCAAGAAGCCTTTCGCTAAGGCTGTTCTTGTGGAACTGGCAAAGGGATATTTGGAAGCCCATAGAGGGCTATGGTGAAAAAGGAAATATCCTCCGTTCAAAACTGGAAAGAAGCTTTCTGAGAAACTGCTCTGTGTTCTGTTAATTCATCTCACAGAGTTACATCTTTCCCTTCAAGAAGCCTTTCGCTAAGGCTGTTCTTGTGGAATTGGCAAAGGGATATTTGGAAGCCCATAGAGGGCTATGGTGAAAAAGGAAATATCTTCCGTTCAAAACCGGAAAGAAGCTTTCTGAGAAACTGCTCTGTGTTCTGTTAATTCATCTCACAGAGTTACAACTTTCCCTTCAAGAAGCCTTTCGCTAAGGATGTTCTTGTGGAATTGGCAAAGGGATATTTGGAAGCCCATAGAGGGCTATGGTGAAAAAGGAAATATCTTCCGTTCAAAACTGGAAAAAAGCTTTCTGAGAAACTGCTCTGTGTTCTGTTAATTCATCTCACAGTGTTACATCTTTCCCTTCTAGAAGCCTTTCGCTAAGGCTGTTCTTGTGGAATTGGCAAAGGGATATTTGGAAGCCCATAGAGGGCTATGGTGAAAAAGGAAATATCTTCCGTTCAAAACTGGAAAGAAGCTTTCTGTGAAACTGCTCTGTGTTCTGTTAATTCATCTCACAGAGTTACATCTTTCCCTTCAAGAAGCCTTTCGCTAAGGCTGTTCTTGTGGAATTGGCAAAGGGATATTTGGAAGCCCATAGAGGGCTATGGTGAAAAAGGAAATATCTTCCGTTCAAAACTGGAAAGAAGCTTTCTGAGAAACTGCTCTGTGTTCTGTTAATTCATCTCACAGAGTTACATCTTTCCCTTCAAGAAGCCTTTCGCTAAGGCTGTTCTTGTGGAATTGGCAAAGGGATATTTGGAAGCCCATAGAGGGCTATGGTGAAAAAGGAAATATCTTCCGTTCAAAACTGGAAAGAAGCTTTCTGAGAAACTGCTCTGTGTTCTGTTAATTTATCTCACAGAGTTACATCTTTCCCTTCAAGAAGCCTTTCGCTAAGGCTGTTCTTGTGCAATTGGCAAAGGGATATTTGGAAGCCCATAGAGGGCTATGGTGAAAAAGGAAATATCTTCCGTTCAAAACTGGAAAGAAGCTTTCTGAGAAACTGCTCTGTGTTCTGTTAATTCATCTCACTGAGTTACATCTTTCCCTTCAAGAAGCCTTTCTCTAAGGCTGTTCTTGTGGAATTGGCAAAGGGATATTTGGAAGCCCATAGAGGGCTATGGTGAAAAAGGAAATATCTTCCGTTCAAAACTGGAAAGAAGCTTTCTGAGAAACTGCTCTGTGTTCTGTTAATTCATCTCACAGAGTTACATCTTTCCCTTCAAGAAGCCTTTCGCTAAGGCTGTTCTTGTGGAATTGGCAAAGGGATATTTGGAAGCCCATAGAGGGCTATGGTGAAAAAGGAAATATCTTCCGTTCAAAACTGGAAAGAAGCTTTCTGAGAAACTGCTCTGTGTTCTGTTAATTCATCTCACAGAGTTACATCTTTCCCTTCAAGAAGCCTTTCGCTAAGGCTGTTCTTGTGGAATTGGCAAAGGGATATTTGGAAGCCCATAGAGGGCTATGGTGAAAAAGGAAATATCTTCCGTTCAAAACTGGAACAAAGCTTTATGAGAAACTGCTCTGTGTTCTGTTAATTCATCTCACAGTGTTACATCTTTCCCTTCAAGAAGCCTTTCGCTAAGGCTGTTCTTGTGGAATTGGCAAAGGGATATTTGGAAGCCCATAGAGGGCTATGGTGAAAAAGGAAATATCTTCCGTTCAAAACTGGAAAGAAGCTTTCTGAGAAACTGCTCAGTGTTCTGTTAATTCATCTCACAGAGTTACATCTTTCCCTTCAAGAAGCCTTTCGCTAAGGCTGTTCTTGTGGAATTGGCAAAGGGATATTTGGAAGCCCATAGAGGGCTATGGTGAAAAAGGAAATATCTTCCGTTCAAAACTGGAAAGAAGCTTTCTGAGAAACTGCTCTGTGTTCTGTTAATTCATCTCACAGAGTTACATCTTTCCCTTCAAGAAGCCTTTCGCTAAGGCTGTTCTTATGGAAATGGCAACGGGATATTTGGAAGCCCATAGAGGGCTATGGTGAAAAAGGAAATATCTTCCGTTCAAAACTGGAAAGAAGCTTTCTGAGAAACTGCTCTGTGTTCTGTTAATTCATCTCACAGAGTTACATCTTTCCCTTCAAGAAGCCTTTCGCTAAGGCTGTTCTTGTGGAATTGGCAAAGGGATATTTGGAAGCCCGTAGAGGGCTATGGTGAAAAAGGAAATATCTTCCGTTCAAAACTGGAAAGAAGCTTTCTGAGAAACTGCTCTGTGTTCTGTTAATTCATCTCACAGAGTTACATCTTTCCCTTCAAGAAGCCTTTCGCTAAGGCTGTTCTTGTGGAATTGGCAAAGGGATATTTGGAAGCCCATAGAGGGCTATGGTGAAAAAGGGAATATCTTCCGTTCAAAACTGGAAAGAAGCTTTCTGAGAAACTGCTCTGTGTTCTGTTAATTCATCTCACAGAGTTACATCTTTCCCTTCAAGAAGCCTTTCGCTAAGGCTGTTCTTGTGGAATTGGCAAAGGGATATTTGGAAGCCCCTAGAGTTCTATGGTGAAAAAGGAAATATCTTCCGTTCAAAACTGGAAAGAAGCTTTCTGAGAAACTGCTCTGTGTTCTGTTAATTCATCTCACAGAGTTACATCTTTCCCTTCAAGAAGCCTTTCGCTAAGGCTGTTCTTGTGGAATTGGCAAAGGGATATTTGGAAGCCCATAGAGGGCTATGGTGAAAAAGGAAATATCTTCCGTTCAAAACTGGAAAGAAGCTTTCTGAGAAACTGCTCTGTGTTCTGGTAATTCATCTCACAGAGTTACATCTTTCCCTTCAAGAAGCCTTTCGCTAAGGCTGTTCTTGTGGAATTGGCAAAGGGATATTTGGAAGCCCATAGAGGGCTATGGTGAAAAAGGAAATATCTTCCGTTCAAAACTGGAAAGAAGCTTTCTGAGAAACTGCTCTGTGTTCTGTTAATTCATCTCACAGAGTTACATCTTTCCCTTCAAGAAGCCTTTCGCTAAGGCTGTTCTTGTGGAATTGGCAAAGGGATATTTGGAAGCCCATAGAGGGCTATGGTGAAAAAGGAAATATCTTCCGTTCAAAACTGGAAAGAAGCTTTCTGAGAAACTGCTCTGTGTTCTGTTAATTCATCTCACAGAGTTACATCTTTCCCTTCAAGAAGCCTTTCGCTAAGGCTGTTCTTGTGGAATTGGCAAAGGGATATTTGGAAGCCCATAGAGGGCTATGGTGAAAAAGGAAATATCTTCCGTTCAAAACTGGAAAGAAGCTTTCTGAGAAACTTCTCTGTGTTCTGTTAATTCATCTCACAGAGTTACATCTTTCCCTTCAAGAAGCCTTTCGCTAAGGCTGTTCTTGTGGAATTGGCAAAGGGATATTTGGAAGCCCATAGAGGGCTATGGTGTAAAAGGAAATACCTTCCGTTCAAAACTGGAAAGAAGCTTTCTGAGAAACTGCTCTGTGTTCTGTTAATTCATCTCACAGAGTTGCATCTTATCCTTCAAGAAGCCTTTCGCTAAGGCTGTTCTTGTGGAATTGGCAAAGGGATATTTGGAAGCCCATAGAGGGCTATGGTGAAAAAGGAAATATCTTCCGTTCAAAACCGGAAAGAAGCTTTCTGAGAAACTGCTCTGTGTTCTGTTAATTCATCTCACAGAGTTACATCTTTCCCTTCAAGAAGCCTTTCGCTAAGGCTGTTCTTGTGGAATTGGCAAAGGGATATTTGGAAGCCCATAGAGGGCTATGGTGAAAAATGAAATATCTTCCGTTCAAAACTGGAAAGAAGCTTTCTGAGAAACTGCTCTGTGTTCTGTTAATTCATCTCACAGAGTTACATCTTTCACTTCAAGAAGCCTTTCGCTAAGGCTGTTCTTGTGGAATTGGCAAAGGGATATTTGGAAGCCCATAGAGGGCTATGGTGAAAAAGGAAATATCTTCCGTTCAAAACTGGAAAGAAGCTTTCTGTGAAACTGCTCAGTGTTCTGTTAATTCATCTCACAGAGTTACATCTTTCCCTTCAAGAAGCCTTTCGCTAAGGCTGTTCTTGTGGAATTGGCAAAGGGATATTTGGAAGCCCATAGAGGGCTATGGTGAAAAAGGAAATACCCTCCGTCAAAACTGGAAAGAAGCTTTCTGAGAAACTGCTCTGTGTTCTGTTAATTCATCTCACAGAGTTACATCTTTCCCTTCAAGAAGCCTTTCGCTAAGGCTGTTCTTGTGGAATTGGCAAAGGGATATTTGGAAGCCCATAGAGGGCTATGGTGAAAAAGGAAATATCTTCCGTTCAAAACCGGAAAGAAGCTTTCTGAGAAACTGCTCTGTGTTCTGTTAATTCATCTCACAGAGTTACATCTTTCCCTTCAAGAAGCATTTCGCTAAGGCTGTTCTTGTGGAATTGGCAAAGGGATATTTGGAAGACCATAGAGGGCTATGGTGTAAAAGGAAATATCTTCCGTTCAAAACAGGAAAGAAGCTTTCTGAGAAACTGCTCTGTGTTATGTTAATTCATCTCACAGAGTTACATCTTTCCCTTCAAGAAGCCTTTCGCTAAGGTTGTTCTTGTGGAATTGGCAAAGGGATATTTGGAAGCCCATAGAGGGCTATGGTGAAAAAGGAAATATCTTCCGTTCAAAACTGGAAAGAAGCTTTCTGAGAAACTGCTCTGTGTTCTGGTAATTCATCTCACAGAGTTACATCTTTCCCTTCAAGAAGCCTTTCGCTAAGGCTGTTCTTGTGGAATTGGCAAAGGGATATTTGGAAGCCCATAGAGGGCTATGGTGAAAAAGGAAATATCTTCCGTTCAAAACTGGAACAAAGCTTTATGAGAAACTGCTCTGTGTTCTGTTAATTCATCTCACAGTGTTACATCTTTCCCTTCAAGAAGCCTTTCGCTAAGGCTGTTCTTGTGGAATTGGCAAAGGGATATTTGGAAGCCCATAGAGGGCTATGGTGAAAAAGGAAATATCTTCCGTTCAAAACTGGAAAGAAGCTTTCTGAGAAACTGCTCAGTGTTCTGTTAATTCATCTCACAGAGTTACATCTTTCCCTTCAAGAAGCCTTTCGCTAAGGCTGTTCTTGTGGAATTGGCAAAGGGATATTTGGAAGCCCATAGAGGGCTATGGTGAAAAAGGAAATATCTTCCGTTCAAAACTGGAAAGAAGCTTTCTGAGAAACTGCTCTGTGTTCTGTTAATTCATCTCACAGAGTTACATCTTTCCCTTCAAGAAGCCTTTCGCTAAGGCTGTTCTTATGGAAATGGCAACGGGATATTTGGAAGCCCATAGAGGGCTATGGTGAAAAAGGAAATATCTTCCGTTCAAAACTGGAAAGAAGCTTTCTGAGAAACTGCTCTGTGTTCTGTTAATTCATCTCACAGAGTTACATCTTTCCCTTCAAGAAGCCTTTCGCTAAGGCTGTTCTTGTGGAATTGGCAAAGGGATATTTGGAAGCCCGTAGAGGGCTATGGTGAAAAAGGAAATATCTTCCGTTCAAAACTGGAAAGAAGCTTTCTGAGAAACTGCTCTGTGTTCTGTTAATTCATCTCACAGAGTTACATCTTTCCCTTCAAGAAGCCTTTCGCTAAGGCTGTTCTTGTGGAATTGGCAAAGGGATATTTGGAAGCCCATAGAGGGCTATGGTGAAAAAGGGAATATCTTCCGTTCAAAACTGGAAAGAAGCTTTCTGAGAAACTGCTCTGTGTTCTGTTAATTCATCTCACAGAGTTACATCTTTCCCTTCAAGAAGCCTTTCGCTAAGGCTGTTCTTGTGGAATTGGCAAAGGGATATTTGGAAGCCCCTAGAGTTCTATGGTGAAAAAGGAAATATCTTCCGTTCAAAACTGGAAAGAAGCTTTCTGAGAAACTGCTCTGTGTTCTGTTAATTCATCTCACAGAGTTACATCTTTCCCTTCAAGAAGCCTTTCGCTAAGGCTGTTCTTGTGGAATTGGCAAAGGGATATTTGGAAGCCCATAGAGGGCTATGGTGAAAAAGGAAATATCTTCCGTTCAAAACTGGAAAGAAGCTTTCTGAGAAACTGCTCTGTGTTCTGGTAATTCATCTCACAGAGTTACATCTTTCCCTTCAAGAAGCCTTTCGCTAAGGCTGTTCTTGTGGAATTGGCAAAGGGATATTTGGAAGCCCATAGAGGGCTATGGTGAAAAAGGAAATATCTTCCGTTCAAAACTGGAAAGAAGCTTTCTGAGAAACTGCTCTGTGTTATGTTAATTCATCTCACAGAGTTACATCTTTCCCTTCAAGAAGCCTTTCGCTAAGGCTGTTCTTGTGGAATTGGCAAAGGGATATTTGGAAGCCCATAGAGGACTATGGTGAAAAAGGAAATATCTTCCGTTCAAAACTGGAAAGAAGCTTTCTGAGAAACTGCTCTGTGTTCTGTTAATTCATCTCACAGAGTTACATCTTTCCCTTCAAGAAGCCTTTCGCTAAGGCTGTTCTTGTGGAATTGGCAAAGGGATATTTGGAAGCCCATAGAGGGCTATGGTGAAAAAGGAAATATCTTCCGTTCAAAACTGGAAAGAAGCTTTCTGAGAAACTTCTCTGTGTTCTGTTAATTCATCTCACAGAGTTACATCTTTCCCTTCAAGAAGCCTTTCGCTAAGGCTGTTCTTGTGGAATTGGCAAAGGGATATTTGGAAGCCCATAGAGGGCTATGGTGTAAAAGGAAATACCTTCCGTTCAAAACTGGAAAGAAGCTTTCTGAGAAACTGCTCTGTGTTCTGTTAATTCATCTCACAGAGTTGCATCTTATCCTTCAAGAAGCCTTTCGCTAAGGCTGTTCTTGTGGAATTGGCAAAGGGATATTTGGAAGCCCATAGAGGGCTATGGTGAAAAAGGAAATATCTTCCGTTCAAAACCGGAAAGAAGCTTTCTGAGAAACTGCTCTGTGTTCTGTTAATTCATCTCACAGAGTTACATCTTTCCCTTCAAGAAGCCTTTCGCTAAGGCTGTTCTTGTGGAATTGGCAAAGGGATATTTGGAAGCCCATAGAGGGCTATGGTGAAAAATGAAATATCTTCCGTTCAAAACTGGAAAGAAGCTTTCTGAGAAACTGCTCTGTGTTCTGTTAATTCATCTCACAGAGTTACATCTTTCACTTCAAGAAGCCTTTCGCTAAGGCTGTTCTTGTGGAATTGGCAAAGGGATATTTGGAAGCCCATAGAGGGCTATGGTGAAAAAGGAAATATCTTCCGTTCAAAACTGGAAAGAAGCTTTCTGTGAAACTGCTCAGTGTTCTGTTAATTCATCTCACAGAGTTACATCTTTCCCTTCAAGAAGCCTTTCGCTAAGGCTGTTCTTGTGGAATTGGCAAAGGGATATTTGGAAGCCCATAGAGGGCTATGGTGAAAAAGGAAATATCTTCCGTTCAAAACTGGAAAGAAGCTTTCTGAGAAACTGCTCTGTGTTCTGTTAATTCATCTCACAGAGTTACATCTTTCCCTTCAAGAAGCCTTTCGCTAAGGCTGTTCTTATGGAAATGGCAACGGGATATTTGGAAGCCCATAGAGGGCTATGGTAAAAAAGGAAATATCTTCCGTTCAAAACCGGAAAGAAGCTTTCTGAGAAACTGCTCTGTGTTCTGTTAATTCATCTCACAGAGTTACATCTTTCCCTTCAAGAAGCCTTTCGCTAAGGCTGTTCTTGTGGAATTGGCAAAGGGATATTTGGAAGCCCATAGAGGGCTATGGTGAAAAAGGAAATATCTTCCGTTCAAAACTGGAAAGAAGCTTTCTGAGAAACTGCTCTGTGTTCTGTTAATTCATCTCACAGAGTTACATCTTTCCCTTCAAGAAGCCTTTCGCTAAGGCTGTTCTTGTGGAATTGACAAAGGGATATTTGGAAGCCCATAGAGGGCTATGGTGAAAAAGGAAATATCTTCCGTTCAAAACTGGAAAGAAGCTTTCTGAGAAACTGCTCTGTGTTCTGTTAATTCATCTCACAGAGTTACATCTTTCCCTTCAAGAAGCCTTTCGCTAAGGCTGTTCTTGTGGAATTGGCAAAGGGATATTTGGAAGCCCATAGAGGGCTATGGTGAAAAAGGAAATATCTTCCGTTCAAAACTGGAAAGAAGCTTTCTGAGAAACTGCTCTGTGTTCTGTTAATTCATCTCACAGAGTTACATCTTTCCCTTCAAGAAGCCTTTCGCTAAGGCTGTTCTTGTGGAATTGGCAAAGGGATATTTGGAAGCCCATAGAGGGCTATGGTGAAAAAGGAAATATCTTCCGTTCAAAACTGGAAAGAAGCTTTCTGAGAAACTGCTCTGTGTTCTGTTAATTCATCTCAAAGAGTTACATCTTTCCCTTCAAGAAGCCTTTCGCTAAGGCTGTTCTTATGGAAATGGCAACGGGATATTTGGAAGCCCATAGAGGGCTATGGTAAAAAAGGAAATATCTTCCGTTCAAAACCGGAAAGAAGCTTTCTGAGAAACTGCTCTGTGTTCTGTTAATTCATCTCACAGAGTTACATCTTTCCCTTCAAGAAGCCTTTCGCTAAGGCTGTTCTTGTGGAATTGGCAAAGGGATATTTGGAAGCCCATAGAGGGCTATGGTGAAAAAGGAAATATCTTCCGTTCAAAACTGGAAAGAAGCTTTCTGAGAAACTGCTCTGTGTTCTGTTAATTCATCTCACAGAGTTACATCTTTCCCTTCAAGAAGCCTTTCGCTAAGGCTGTTCTTGTGGAATTGGCAAAGGGATATTTGGAAGCCCATAGAGGGCTATGGTGAAAAAGGAAATATCTTCCGTTCAAAACTGGAAAGAAGCTTTCTGAGAAACTGCTCTGTGTTCTGTTAATTCATCTCACAGAGTTACATCTTTCCCTTCAAGAAGCCTTTCGCTAAGGCTGTTCTTGTGGAATTGGCAAAGGGATATTTGGAAGCCCATAGAGGGCTATGGTGAAAAAGGAAATATCTTCCGTTCAAAACTGGAAAGAATCTTTCTGAGAAACTGCTCTGTGTTCTGTTAATTCATCTCACAGAGTTACATCTTTCCCTTCAAGAAGCCTTTCGCTAAGGCTGTTCTTGTGGAATTGGCAAAGGGATATTTGGAAGCCCATAGAGGGCTATGGTGAAAAAGGAAATATCTTCCGTTCAAAACTGGAAAGAAGCTTTCTGAGAAACTGCTCTGTGTTCTGTTAATTCATCTCACAGAGTTACATCTTTCCCTTCAAGAAGCCTTTCGCTAAGGCTGTTCTTCTGGAATTGGCAAAGGGATATTTGGAAGCCCATAGAGGGCTATGGTGAAAAAGGAAATATCTTCCGTTCAAAACTGGAAAGAAGCTTTCTGAGAAACTGCTCTGTGTTCTGTTAATTCATCTCACAGAGTTACATCTTTCCCTTCAAGAAGCCTTTCGCTAAGGCTGTTCTTGTGGAATTGGCAAAGGGATATTTGGAAGCCCATAGAGGGCTATGGTGAAAAAGGAAATATCTTCCGTTCAAAACTGGAAAGAAGCTTTCTGAGAAACTGCTCTGTGTTCTGTTAATTCATCTCAAAGAGTTACATCTTTTCCTTCAAGAAGCCTTTCGCTAAGGCTGTTCTTGTGGAATTGGCAAAGGGATATTTGGAAGCCCATAGAGGGCTACGGTGAAAAAGGAAATATCTTCCGTTCAAAACTGGATAGAAGCTTTCTGAGAAACTGCTCTGTGTTCTGTTAATTCATCTCACACAGTTACATCCTTCCCTTCAACAATCCTTTCGCTAAGGCTGTTCTTGTAGATTTGGCAAAGGGATATTTGGAAGCCCATAGAGGGCTATGGTGAAAAAGGATATATCTTCCGTTCAAAACTGGAAAGAAGCTTTCTGAGAAACTGCTCTGTGTTCTGTTAATTCATCTCACACAGTTACATCTTTCCCTTCAACAATCCTTTCGCTAAGGCTGTTCTTGTAGAATTGGCAAAGGGATATTTGGAAGCCCATAGAGGGCTATGGTGAAAAAGGAAATATCTTCCGTTCAAAACTGGAAAGAAGCTTTCTGGGAAACTGCTCAGTGTTCTGTTAATTCATCTCACAGAGTTACATCTTTCCCTTCAAGAAGCCTTTCGCTAAGGCTGTTCTTGTGGAACTGGCAAAGGGATATTTGGAAGCCCATAGAGGGCTATGGTGAAAAAGGAAATATCCTCCGTTCAAAACTGGAAAGAAGCTTTCTGAGAAACTGCTCTGTGTTCTGTTAATTCATCTCACAGAGTTACATCTTTCCCTTCAAGAAGCCTTTCGCTAAGGCTGTTCTTGTGGAATTGGCAAAGGGATATTTGGAAGCCCATAGAGGGCTATGGTGAAAAAGGAAATATCTTCCGTTCAAAACTGGAAAGAAGCTTTCTGAGAAACTGCTCTGTGTTCTGTTAATTCATCTCACAGAGTTACATCTTTCCCTTCAAGAAGCCTTTCGCTAAAGCTGTTCTTGTGGAATAGGGAAAGGGATATTTGGAAGCCCATAGAGGGCTATGGTGAAAAAGTAAATATCTTCCGTTCAAAACTGGAAAGAAGCTTTCTGAGAAACTGCTCTGTGTTCTGTTAATTCATCTCACAGAGTTACATCTTTCCCTTCAAGAAGCCTTTCGCTAAGGCTGTTCTTGTGGAATTGGCAAAGGGATATTTGGAAGCCCATAGAGAGCTATGGTGAAAAAGGAAATATCTTCCGTTGAAAACTGGAAAGATGCTTTCTGAGAAACTGCTCTGTGTTCTGTTAATTCATCTCACAGAGTTACATCTTTCCCTTCAAGAAGCCTTTCGCTAAGGTTGTTCTTGTGGAATTGGCAAAGGGATATTTGGAAGCCCATAGAGGGCTATGGTGAAAAAGGAAATACCCTCCGTCAAAACTGGAAAGAAGCTTTCTGAGAAACTGCTCTGTGTTCTGTTAATTCATCTCACAGAGTTACATCTTTCCCTTCAAGAAGCCTTTCGCTAAGGCTGTTCTTGTGGAATTGGCAAAGGGATATTTGGAAGCCCATAGAGGGCTATGGTGAAAAAGGAAATATCTTCCGTTCAAAACCGGAAAGAAGCTTTCTGAGAAACTGCTCTGTGTTCTGTTAATTCATCTCACAGAGTTACATCTTTCCCTTCAAGAAGCATTTCGCTAAGGCTGTTCTTGTGGAATTGGCAAAGGGATATTTGGAAGACCATAGAGGGCTATGGTGTAAAAGGAAATATCTTCCGTTCAAAACAGGAAAGAAGCTTTCTGAGAAACTGCTCTGTGTTATGTTAATTCATCTCACAGAGTTACATCTTTCCCTTCAAGAAGCCTTTCGCTAAGGTTGTTCTTGTGGAATTGGCAAAGGGATATTTGGAAGCCCATAGAGGGCTATGGTGAAAAAGGAAATATCTTCCGTTCAAAACTGGAAAGAAGCTTTCTGAGAAACTGCTCTGTGTTCTGGTAATTCATCTCACAGAGTTACATCTTTCCCTTCAAGAAGCCTTTCGCTAAGGCTGTTCTTGTGGAATTGGCAAAGGGATATTTGGAAGCCCATAGAGGGCTATGGTGAAAAAGGAAATATCTTCCGTTCAAAACTGGAAAGAAGCTTTCTGAGAAACTGCTCTGTGTTCTGTTAATTCATCTCACAGAGTTACATCTTTCCCTTCAAGAAGCCTTTCGCTAAGGCTGTTCTTGTGGAATTGGCAAAGGGATATTTGGAAGCCCATAGAGGGCTATGGTGAAAAAGGAAATATCTTCCGTTCAAAACTGGAAAGAAGCTTTCTGAGAAACTGCTCTGTGTTCTGTTAATTCATCTCAAAGAGTTACATCTTTTCCTTCAAGAAGCCTTTCGCTAAGGCTGTTCTTGTGGAATTGGCAAAGGGATATTTGGAAGCCCATAGAGGGCTATGGTGAAAAAGGAAATATCTTCCGTTCAAAACTGGAAAGAAGCTTTCTGAGAAACTGCTCTGTGTTCTCTTAATTCATCTCACACAGTTACATCCTTCCCTTCAACAATCCTTTCGCTAAGGCTGTTCTTGTAGAATTGGCAAAGGGATATTTGGAAGCCCATAGAGGGCTATGGTGAAAAAGGAAATATCTTCCGTTCAAAATTGGAAAGAAGCTTTCTGAGAAACTGCTCTGTGTTCTGTTAATTCATCTCACACAGTTACATCTTTCCCTTCAACAATCCTTTCGCTAAGGCTGTTCTTGTAGAATTGGCAAAGGGATATTTGGAAGCCCATATAGGGCTATGGTGAAAAAGGAAATACCCTCCGTCAAAACTGGAAAGAAGCTTTCTGAGAAACTGCTCCGTGTTCTGTTAATTCATCTCACAGAGTTACATCTTTCCCTTCAAGAAGCCTTTCGCTAAGGCTGTTCTTGTGGAATTGACAAAGGGATATTTGGAAGCCCATATAGGGCTATGGTGAAAAAGGAAATATCTTCCGTTCAAAACTGGAAAGAAGCTTTCTGAGAAACTGCTCTGTGTTCTGTTAATTCATCTCACAGAGTTACATCTTTCCCTTCAAGAAGCCTTTCGCTAAGGCTGTTCTTGTGGAATTGGCAAAGGGATATTTGGAAGCCCATAGAGGGCGATGGTGAAAAAGGGAATATCTTCCGTTCAAAACTGGAAAGAAGCTTTCTGAGAAACTGCTCTGTGTTCTGTTAATTCATCTCACAGAGTTACATCTTTCCCTTCAAGAAGCCTTTCGCTAAGGTTGTTCTTGTGGAATTGGCAAAGGGATATTTGGAAGCCCATAGAGGGCTATGGTGAAAAAGGAAATATCTTCCGTTCAAAACTGGAAAGAAGCTTTCTGAGAAACTGCTCTGTGTTCTGGTAATTCATCTCACAGAGTTACATCTTTCCCTCAAGAAGCCTTTCGCTAAGGCTGTTCTTGTGGAATTGGCAAAGGGATATTTGGAAGCCCATAGAGGGCTATGGTGAAAAAGGAAATATCTTCCGTTCAAAACTGGAAAGAAGCTTTCTGAGAAACTGCTCTGTGTTCTGTTAATTCATCTCACAGAGTTACATCTTTCCCTTCAAGAAGCCTTTCGCTAAGGCTGTTCTTGTGGAATTGGCAAAGGGATATTTGGAAGCCCATAGAGGGCTATGGTGAAAAAGGAAATATCTTCCGTTCAAAACCGGAAAGAAGCTTTCTGAGAAACTGCTCTGTGTTCTGTTAATTCATCTCACAGAGTTACATCTTTCCCTTCAAGAAGCCTTTCGCTAAGGCTGTTCTTGTGGAATTGGCAAAGGGATATTTGGAAGACCATAGAGGGCTATGGTGTAAAAGGAAATATCTTCCGTTCAAAACAGGAAAGAAGCTTTCTGAGAAACTGCTCTGTGTTATGTTAATTCATCTCACAGAGTTACATCTTTCCCTTCAAGAAGCCTTTCGCTAAGGTTGTTCTTGTGGAATTGGCAAAGGGATATTTGGAAGCCCATAGAGGGCTATGGTGAAAAAGGAAATATCTTCCGTTCAAAACTGGAAAGAAGCTTTCTGAGAAACTGCTCTGTGTTCTGGTAATTCATCTCACAGAGTTACATCTTTCCCTTCAAGAAGCCTTTCGCTAAGGCTGTTCTTGTGGAATTGGCAAAGGGATATTTGGAAGCCCATAGAGGGCTATGGTGAAAAAGGAAATATCTTCCGTTCAAAACTGGAAAGAAGCTTTCTGAGAAACTGCTCTGTGTTCTGTTAATTCATCTCACAGAGTTACATCTTTCCCTTCAAGAAGCCTTTCGCTAAGGCTGTTCTTCTGGAATTGGCAAAGGGATATTTGGAAGCCCATAGAGGGCTATGGTGAAAAAGGAAATATCTTCCGTTCAAAACTGGAAAGAAGCTTTCTGAGAAACTGCTCTGTGTTCTGTTAATTCATCTCACAGAGTTACATCTTTCCCTTCAAGAAGCCTTTCGCTAAGGCTGTTCTTGTGGAATTGGCAAAGGGATATTTGGAAGCCCATAGAGGGCTATGGTGAAAAAGGAAATATCTTCCGTTCAAAACTGGAAAGAAGCTTTCTGAGAAACTGCTCTGTGTTCTGTTAATTCATCTCAAAGAGTTACATCTTTTCCTTCAAGAAGCCTTTCGCTAAGGCTGTTCTTGTGGAATTGGCAAAGGGATATTTGGAAGCCCATAGAGGGCTATGGTGAAAAAGGAAATATCTTCCGTTCAAAACTGGAAAGAAGCTTTCTGAGAAACTGCTCTGTGTTCTCTTAATTCATCTCACACAGTTACATCCTTCCCTTCAACAATCCTTTCGCTAAGGCTGTTCTTGTGGAATTGGCAAAGGGATATTTGGAAGCCCATAGAGGGCGATGGTGAAAAAGGGAATATCTTCCGTTCAAAACTGGAAAGAAGCTTTCTGAGAAACTGCTCTGTGTTCTGTTAATTCATCTCACAGAGTTACATCTTTCCCTTCAAGAAGCCTTTCGCTAAGGCTGTTCTTGTGGAATTGGCAAAGGGATATTTGGAAGCCCATAGAGGGCTATGGTGAAAAAGGGAATATCTTCCGTTCAAAACTGGAAAGAAGCTTTCTGAGAAACTGCTCTGTGTTCTGTTAATTCATCTCACAGAGTTACATCTTTCCCTTCCAGAAGCCTTTCGCTAAGGCTGTTCTTGTGGAATTGGCAAATGGATATTTGCAAGCCCATAGAGGGCTATGGTGAAAAAGGAAATATCTTCCGTTCAAAACTGGAAAGAAGCTTTCTGAGAAACTGCTCTGTGTTCTGTTAATTCATCTCACAGAGTTACATCTTTCCCTTCAAGAAGCCTTTCGCTAAGGCTGTTCTTGTGGAATTGGCAAAGGGATATTTGGAAGCCCATAGAGGGCTATGGTGAAAAAGGAAATATCTTCCGTTCAAAACTGGAAAGAAGCTTTCTGAGAAACTGCTCTGTGTTCTGGTAATTCATCTCACAGAGTTACATCTTTCCCTTCAAGAAGCCTTTCGCTAAGGCTGTTCTTGTGGAATTGGCAAAGGGATATTTGGAAGCCCATAGAGGGCTATGGTGAAAAAGGAAATATCTTCCGTTCAAAACTGGAAAGAAGCTTTCTGAGAAACTGCTCTGTGTTCTGTTAATTCATCTCACAGAGTTACATCTTTCCCTTCAAGAAGCCTTTCGCTAAGGCTGTTCTTCTGGAATTGGCAAAGGGATATTTGGAAGCCCATAGAGGGCTATGGTGAAAAAGGAAATATCTTCCGTTCAAAACTGGAAAGAAGCTTTCTGAGAAACTGCTCTGTGTTCTGTTAATTCATCTCACAGAGTTACATCTTTCCCTTCAAGAAGCCTTTCGCTAAGGCTGTTCTTGTGGAATTGGCAAAGGGATATTTGGAAGCCCATAGAGGGCTATGGTGAAAAAGGAAATATCTTCCGTTCAAAACTGGAAAGAAGCTTTTTGAGAAACTGCTCTGTGTTCTGTTAATTCATCTCAAAGAGTTACATCTTTTCCTTCAAGAAGCCTTTCGCTAAGGCTGTTCTTGTGGAATTGGCAAAGGGATATTTGGAAGCCCATAGAGGGCTATGGTGAAAAAGGAAATATCTTCCGTTCAAAACTGGAAAGAAGCTTTCTGAGAAACTGCTCTGTGTTCTCTTAATTCATCTCACACAGTTACATCCTTCCCTTCAACAATCCTTTCGCTAATGCTGTTCTTGTAGAATTGGCAAAGGGATATTTGGAAGCCCATAGAGGGCTATGGTGAAAAAGGAAATATCTTCCGTTCAAAACTGGAAAGAAGCTTTCTGAGAAACTGCTCTGTGTTCTGTTAATTCATCTCACACAGTTACATCTTTCCCTTCAACAAACCTTTCGCTAAGGCTGTTCTTGTAGAATAGGTAAAGGGATATTTGGAAGCCCATATACGGCTATGGTGAAAAAGGAAATACCCTCCGTAAAAACTGGAAAGAAGCTTTCTGAGAAACTGCTCCGTGTTCTGTTAATTCATCTCACAGAGTTACATCTTTCCCTTCAAGAAGCCTTTCGCTAAGGCTGTTCTTGTGGAATTGGCAAAGGGATATTTGGAAGCCCATAGAGGGCTATGGTGAAAAAGGAAATATCTTCCGTTCAAAACTGGAAAGAAGCTTTCTGAGAAACTGCTCTGTGTTCTGCTCATTCATCTCACAGAGTTACATTTTTCCCTTCAAGAAGCCTTTCGCTAAGGCTGTTCTTGTGGAATTGACAAAGGGATATTTGGAAGCCCATATAGGGCTATGGTGAAAAAGGAAATATCTTCCGTTCAAAACTGGAAAGAAGCTTTCTGAGAAACTGCTCTGTGTTCTGTTAATTCATCTCACAGAGTTACATCTTTCCCTTCAAGAAGCCTTTCGCTAAGGCTGTTCTTGTGGAATTGGCAAAGGGATATTTGGAAGCCCATAGAGGGCGATGGTGAAAAAGGGAATATCTTCCGTTCAAAACTGGAAAGAAGCTTTCTGAGAAACTGCTCTGTGTTCTGTTAATTCATCTCACAGAGTTACATCTTTCCCTTCAAGAAGCCTTTCGCTAAGGCTGTTCTTGTGGAATTGGCAAAGGGATATTTGGAAGCCCATAGAGGGCTATGGTGAAAAAGGGAATATCTTCCGTTCAAAACTGGAAAGAAGCTTTCTGAGAAACTGCTCTGTGTTCTGTTAATTCATCTCACAGAGTTACATCTTTCCCTTCCAGAAGCCTTTCGCTAAGGCTGTTCTTGTGGAATTGGCAAATGGATATTTGCAAGCCCATAGAGGGCTATGGTGAAAAAGGAAATATCTTCCGTTCAAAACTGGAAAGAAGCTTTCTGAGAAACTGCTCTGTGTTCTGTTAATTCATCTCACAGAGTTACATCTTTCCCTTCAAGAAGCCTTTCGCTAAGGCTGTTCTTGTGGAATTGGCAAAGGGATATTTGGAAGCCCATAGAGGGCTATGGTGAAAAAGGAAATATCTTCCGTTCAAAACTGGAAAGAAGCTTTCTGAGAAACTGCTCTGTGTACTGTTAATTCATCTCACAGAGTTACATCTTTCCCTTCAAGAAGCCTTTCGCTAAGGCTGTTCTTGTGGAATTGGCAAAGGGATATTTGGAAGCCCATAGAGGGCTATGGTGAAAAAGGAAATATCTTCCGTTCAAAACTGGAAAGAAGCTTTCTGAGAAACTGCTCTGTGTTCTGTTAATTCATCTCACAGAGTTACATCTTTCCCTTCAAGAAGCCTTTCGCTAAGGCTGTTCTTGTGGAATTGGCAAAGGGATATTTGGAAGCCCATAGAAGGCTATGGTGAAAAAGGAAATATCTTCCGTTCAAAACTGGAAAGAAGCTTTCTGAGAAACTGCTCTGTGTTCTGTTAATTCATCTCACAGAGTTACATCTTTCCCTTCAAGAAGCCTTTCGCTAAGGCTGTTCTTGTGGAATTGGCAAAGGGATATTTGGAAGCCCATAGAGGGCTATGGTGTAAAAGGAAATACCTTCCATTCAAAACTGGAAAGAAGCTTTCTGAGAAACTGCTCTGTGTTCTGTTAATTCATCTCACAGAGTTGCATCTTATCCTTCAAGAAGCCTTTCGCTAAGGCTGTTCTTGTGGAATTGGCAAAGGGATATTTGGAAGCCCATAGAGGGCTATGGTGAAAAAGGAAATATCTTCCGTTCAAAACTGGAAAGAAGCTTTCTGAGAAACTGCTCTGTGTTCTGTTAATTCATCTCACACAGTTACATCTTTCCCTTCAACAATCCTTTCGCTAAGGCTGTTCTTGTAGAATTCGCAAAGGGATATTTGGAAGCCCATAGAGGGCTATGGTGAAAAAGGAAATATCTTCCGTTCAAAACAGGAAAGAAGCTTTCTGAGAAACTGCTCAGTGTTCTGTTAATTCATCTCACAGAGTTACATCTTTCCCTTCAAGAAGCCTTTCGCTAAGGCTGTTCTTGTGGAATTGGCAAAGGGATATTTGGAAGCCCATAGAGGGCTATGGTGAAAAAGGAAATATCTTCCGTTTAAAACTGGAAAGAAGCTTTCTGAGAAACTGCTCTGTGTTCTCTTAATTCATCTCAAAGAGTTACATCTTTTCCTTCAGAAGCCTTTCGCTAAGGCTGTTCTTGTGGAATTGGCAAAGGGATATTTGGAAGCCCATAGAGGGCTATGGTGAAAAAGGAAATATCTTCCGTTCAAAACTGGAAAGAAGCTTTCTGAGAAACTGCTCTGTGTTCTATTAATTCATCTACACAGTTACATCCTTCCCTTCAACAATCCTTTCGCTAAGGCTGTTCTTGTAGTATTGGCAAAGGGATATTTGGAAGCCCATAAGGGCTATGGTGAAAAAGGAAATATCTTCCGTTCAAAACTGGAAAGAAGCTTTCTGAGAAACTGCTCTGTGTTCTGTTAATTCATCTCACACAGTTACATCTTTCCCTTCAACAATCCTTTCGCTAAGGCTGTTCTTGTAGAATTGGCAAAGGGATATTTGGAAGCCCATAGAGGGCTATGGTGAAAAAGGAAATATCTTCCGTTCAAAACTGGAAAGAAGCTTTCTGAGAAACTGCTCAGTGTTCTGTTAATTCATCTCACAGAGTTACATCTTTCCCTTCAAGAAGCCTTTCGCTAAGGCTGTTCTTGTGGAACTGGCAAAGGGATATTTGGAAGCCCATAGAGGGCTATGGTGAAAAAGGAAATATCCTCCGTTCAAAACTGGAAAGAAGCTTTCTGAGAAACTGCTCTGTGTTCTGTTAATTCATCTCACAGAGTTACATCTTTCCCTTCAAGAAGCCTTTCGCTAAGGCTGTTCTTGTGGAATTGGCAAAGGGATATTTGGAAGCCCATAGAGGGCTATGGTGAAAAAGGAAATATCTTCCGTTCAAAACTGGAAAGAAGCTTTCTGAGAAACTGCTCTGTGTTCTGTTAATTCATCTCACAGAGTTACATCTTTCCCTTCAAGAAGCCTTTCGCTAAAGCTGTTCTTGTGGAATAGGGAAAGGGATATTTGGAAGCCCATAGAGGGCTATGGTGAAAAAGTAAATATCTTCCGTTCAAACCTGGAAAGAAGCTTTCTGAGAAACTGCTCTGTGTTCTGTTAATTCATCTCACAGAGTTACATCTTTCCCTTCAAGAAGCCTTTCGCTAAGGCTGTTCTTGTGGAATTGGCAAAGGGATATTTGGAAGCCCATAGAGAGCTATGGTGAAAAAGGAAATATCTTCCGTTCAAAACTGGAAAGATGCTTTCTGAGAAACTGCTCTGTGTTCTGTTAATTCATCTCACAGAGTTACATCTTTCCCTTCAAGAAGCCTTTCGCTAAGGTTGTTCTTGTGGAATTGGCAAAGGGATATTTGGAAGCCCATAGAGGGCTATGGTGAAAAAGGAAATACCCTCCGTCAAAACTGGAAAGAAGCTTTCTGAGAAACTGCTCCGTGTTCTGTTAATTCATCTCACAGAGTTACATCTTTCCCTTCAAGAAGCCTTTCGCTAAGGCTGTTCTTGTGGAATTGGCAAAGGGATATTTGGAAGCCCATAGAGGGCTATGGTGAAAAAGGAAATATCTTCCGTTCAAAACTGGAAAGAAGCTTTCTGAGAAACTGCTCTGTGTTCTGCTCATTCATCTCACAGAATTACATTTTTCCCTTCAAGAAGCCTTTCGCTAAGGCTGTTCTTGTGGAATTGGCAAAGGGATATTTGGAAGCCCATAGAGGGCTATGGTGAAAAAGGAAATATCTTCCGTTCAAAACTGGAAAGAAGCTTTCTGAGAAACTGCTCTGTGTTCTGTTAATTCATCTCACAGAGTTACATCTTTCCCCTCAAGAAGCCTTTCGCTAAGGCTGTTCTTGTGGAATTGGCAAAGGGATATTTGGAAGCCCATAGAGGGCGATGGTGAAAAAGGGAATATCTTCCGTTCAAAACTGGAAAGAAGCTTTCTGAGAAACTGCTCTGTGTTCTATTAATTCATCTCACAGAGTTACATCTTTCCCTTCAAGAAGCCTTTCGCTAAGGCTGTTCTTGTGGAATTGGCAAAGGGATATTTGGAAGCCCATAGAGGGCTATGGTGAAAAAGGGAATATCTTCCGTTCAAAACTGGAAAGAAGCTTTCTGAGAAACTGCTCTGTGTTCTGTTAATTCATCTCACAGAGTTACATCTTTCCCTTCCAGAAGCCTTTCGCTAAGGCTGTTCTTGTGGAATTGGCAAATGGATATTTGCAAGCCCATAGAGGGCTATGGTGAAAAAGGAAATACCTTCCGTTCAAAACTGGAAAGAAGCTTTCTGAGAAACTGCTCTGTGTTCTGTTAATTCATCTCACAGAGTTACATCTTTCCCTTCAAGAAGCCTTTCGCTAAGGCTGTTCTTGTGGAATTGGCAAAGGGATATTTGGAAGCCCATAGAGGGCTATGGTGAAAAAGGAAATATCTTCCGTTCAAAACTGGAAAGAAGCTTTCTGAGAAACTGCTCTGTGTACTGTTAATTCATCTCACAGAGTTACATCTTTCCCTTCAAGAAGCCTTTCGCTAAGGCTGTTCTTGTGTAATTGGCAAAGGGATATTTGGAAGCCCATAGAGGGCTATGGTGAAAAAGGAAATATCTTCCGTTCAAAACTGGAAAGAAGCTTTCTGAGAAACTGCTCTGTGTTCTGTTAATTCATCTCACAGAGTTACATCTTTCCCTTCAAGAAGCCTTTCGCTAAGGCTGTTCTTGTGGAATTGGCAAAGGGATATTTGGAAGCCCATAGAGGGCTATGGTGAAAAAGGAAATATCTTCCGTTCAAAACTGGAAAGAAGCTTTCTGAGAAACTGCTCTGTGTTCTGTTAATTCATCTCACAGAGTTACATCTTTCCCTTCAAGAAGCCTTTCGCTAAGGCTGTTCTTGTGGAATTGGCAAAGGGATATTTGGAAGCCCATAGAGGGCTATGGTGTAAAAGGAAATACCTTCCGTTCAAAACTGGAAAGAAGCTTTCTGAGAAACTGCTCTGTGTTCTGTTAATTCATCTCACAGAGTTGCATCTTATCCTTCAAGAAGCCTTTCGCTAAGGCTGTTCTTGTGGAATTGGTAAAGGGATATTTGGAAGCCCATAGAGGGCTATGGTGAAAAAGGAAATATCTTCCGTTCAAAACTGGAAAGAAGCTTTCTGAGAAACTGCTCTGTGTTCTGTTAATTCATCTCACACAGTTACATCTTTCCCTTCAACAATCCTTTCGCTAAGGCTGTTCTTGTAGAATTCGCAAAGGGATATTTGGAAGCCCATAGAGGGCTATGGTGAAAAAGGAAATATCTTCCGTTCAAAACTGGAAAGAAGCTTTCTGAGAAACTGCTCAGTGTTCTGTTAATTTATCTCACAGAGTTACATCTTTCCCTTCAAGAAGCCTTTCGCTAAGGCTGTTCTTGTGGAATTGGCAAAGGGATATTTGGAAGCCCATAGAGGGCTATGGTGAAAAAGGAAATATCTTCCGTTCAAAACTGGAAAGAAGCTTTCTAGGAAACTGCTCTGTGTTCTGTTAATTCATCTCACAGTGTTACATCTTTCCCTTCAAGAAGCCTTTCGCTAAGGCTGTTCTTGTGGAATTGGCAAAGGGATATTTGGAAGCCCATAGAGGGCTATGGTGAAAAAGGAAATATCTTCCGTTCAAAACGGGAAAGAAGCTTTCTGAGAAACTGCTCTGTGTTCTGTTAATTCATCTCACACAGTTACATCTTTCCCTTCAAGAAGCCTTTCGCTAAGGCTGTTCTTGTGGAATAGGCAAAGGGATATTTGGAAGCCCATAGAGGGCTATGGTGAAAAAGGAAATATCTTCCGTTCAAAACTGGAAAGAAGCTTTCTGAGAAACTACTCTGTGTTCTGTTAATTCATCTCACAGAGTTACATCTTTCCCTTCAAGAAGCCTTTCGCTAAGGCTGTTCTTGTGGAATTGGCAAAGGGATATTTGGAAGCCCATAGAGGGCTATGGTGAAAAAGGAAATATCTTCCGTTCAAAACTGGAAAGAAGCTTTCTGAGAAACTGCTCTGTGTTCTGTTAATTCATCTGACAGAGTTACATCTTTCCCTTCAAAAGCCTTTCGCTAAGGCTGTTCTTGAGGAATTGGCAAAGGGATATTTGGAAGCCCATAGAGGGCTATTGTGAAAAAGGAAATATCTTCCGTTCAAAACTGGAAAGAAGCTTTCTGAGAAACTGCTCTGTGTTCTGTTAATTCATCACACAGAGTTACATCTTTCATTTCAAGAAGCCTTTCGCTAAGGCTGTTCTTGTGGAATTGGCAAAGGGATATTTGGATGCCCATAGAGGGCTATGGTGAAAAAGGAAATATCTTCCGTTCAAAACTGGAAAGAAGCTTTCTGAGAAACTGCTCTGTGTTCTGTAAATTCATCTCACGGAGTTACATCTTTCCCTTCAAGAAGCCTTTCGCTAAGGCTGTTCTTGTGGAATTGGCAAAGGGATATTTGGAAGCCCATAGAGGGCTATGGTGAAAAAGGAAATATCGTCCGTTCAAAACTGGAAAGAAGCTTTCTGAGAAACTGCTCTGTGTTCTGTTAATTCATCTCACAGAGTTACATCTTTCCCTTCAAGAAACCTTTCGCTAAGGATGTTCTTGTGGAATTGGCAAAGGGATATTTGGAAGCCCATAGAGGGCTATGGTGAAAAAGGAAATATCTTCCGTTCAAAACTGGAAAGAAGCTTTCTGAGAAAGTGCTTTGTGTTCTGCTAATTCATCTCACAGAGTTACATCTTTCCCTTCAAGAAGCCTTTCGCTAAGGCTGTTCTTGTGGAATTGGCAAAGGGATATTTGGAAGCCCATAGAGGGCTATGGTGAAAAAGGAAATATCTTCCGTTCAAAACCGGAAAGAAGCTTTCTGAGAAACTGCTCTGTGTTCTGTTAATTCATCTCACAGAGTTACATCTTTCCCTTCAAGCAGCCTTTCGCTAAGGCTGTTCTTGTGGAATTGGCAAAGGGATATTTGGAAGCCCATAGAGGGCTATGGTGAAAAAGGAAATATCTTCCGTTCAAAACTGGAAAGAAGCTTTCTGAGAAACTGCTCTGTGTTCTGTTAATTTATCTCACAGGGTTACATCTTTCCCTTCAAGAAGCCTTTCGCTAAGGCTGTTCTTGTGGAATTGGCAAAGGGATATTTGGAAGCCCATAGAGGGCTATGGTGAAAAAGGAAATATCTTCCGTTCAAAACTGGAAAGAAGCTTTCTGAGAAACTGCTCTGTGTTCTGTTAATTCATCTCACAGAGTTACATCTTTCCCTTCAAGAAGCCTTTCGCTAAGGCTGTTCTTGTGGAATTGGCAAAGGGATATTTGGAAGCCCATAGAGGGCTATGGTGAAAAAGGAAATATCTTCCGTTCAAAACTGGAAAGAAGCTTTCTGAGAAACTGCTCTGTGTTCTGTTAATTCACCTCACAGAGTTACATCTTTCCCTTCAAGAAGCCTTTCGCTAAGGCTGTTCTTGTGGAATTGGCAAAGGGATATTTGGAAGCCCATAGAGGGCTATGGTGAAGAAGGAAATATCTTCCGTTCAAAACTGGAAAGAAGCTTTCTGAGAAACTGCTCTGTGTTCTGTTAATTCACCTCACAGAGTTACATCTTTCCCTTCAAGAAGCCTTTCGCTAAGGCTGTTCTTGTGGAATTGGCAAAGGGATATTTGGAAGCCCATAGAGGGCTATTGTGAAAAAGGAAATATCTTCCGTTCAAAACTGGAAAGAAGCTTTCTGAGAAACTGCTCTGTGTTCTGTTAATTCATCTCACAGAGTTACATCTTTCCCTTCAAGAAGCCTTTCGCTAAGGCTGTTCTTGTGGAATTGGCAAAGGGATATTTGGAAGCCCATAGAGGGCTATGGTGAAAAAGGAAATATCTTCCGTTCAAAACTGGAAAGAAGCTTTCTGAGAAACTGCTCTGTGTTCTGTTAATTCATCTCACAGAGTTACATCTTTCCCTTCAAAAGCCTTTCGCTAAGGCTGTTCTTGAGGAATTGTCAAAGGGATATTTGGAAGCCCATAGAGGGCTATTGTGAAAAAGGAAATATCTTCCGTTCAAAACTGGAAAGAAGCTTTCTGAGAAACTGCTCTGTGTTCTGTTAATTCATCTCACAGAGTTACATCATTCCCTTCAAGAAGCCTTTCGCTAAGGCTGTTCTTGTGGAATTGGCAAAGGGATATTTGGAAGAGCATAGAGGGCTATGGTGAAAAAGGAAATATCTTCCGTTCAAAACTGGAAAGAAGCTTTCTGAGAAACTGCTCTGTGTTCTGTTAATTCATCTCACAGAGTTACATCTTTCCCTTCAAGAAGCCTTTCGCTAAGGCTGTTCTTGTGGAATTGGCAAAGGGATATTTGGAAGCCCATAGAGGGCTATGGTGAAAAAGGAAATATCTTCCGTTCAAAACTGGAAAGAAGCTTTCTGAGAAACTGCTCTGTGTTCTCTTAATTCATCTCACAGAGTTACATCTTTCCCTTCAAGAAGCCTTTCGCTAAGGCTGTTCTTGTGGAATTGGCAAAGGGATATTTGGAAGCCCATAGAGGGCTATGGTGAAAAAGGAAATATCTTCCGTTCAAAACTGGAAAGAAGCTTTCTGAGAAACTGCTCTGTGTTCTGTTAATTCATCTCACAGAGTTACATCTTTCCCTTCAAAAGCCTTTCGCTAAGGCTGTTCTTGAGGAATTGGCAAAGGGATATTTGGAAGCCCATAGAGGGCTATGGTGAAAAAGGAAATATCTTCCGTTCAAAACTGGAAAGAAGCTTTCTGAGAAACTGCTCTGTGTTCTGTTAATTCATCTCACAGAGTTACATCTTTCCCTTCAAGAAGCCTTTCGCTAAGGCTGTTCTTGTGGAATTGGCAAAGGGATATTTGGAAGCCCATAGAGGGCTATGGTGAAAAAGGAAATATCTTCCGTTCAAAACTGGAAAGAAGGTTTCTGAGAAACTGCTCTGTGTTCTGTTAATTCATCTCACAGAGTTACATCTTTCCCTTCAAGAAGCCTTTCGCTAAGGCTGTTCTTGTGGTATTGGCAAAGGGATATTTGGAAGCCCATAGAGGGCTATGGTGAAAAAGGAAATATCTTCCGTTCAAAACTGGAAAGAAGCTTTCTGAGAAACTGCTCTGTGTTCTGTTAATTCATCTCACAGAGTTACATCTTTCCCTTCAAGAAGCCTTTCGCTAAGGCTGTTCTTGTGGAATTGGCAAAGGGATATTTGGAAGCCCATAGAGGGCTATGGTGAAAAAGGAAATATCTTCCGTTCAAAACTGGAAAGAAGCTTTTTTGAAACTGCTTTGTGTTCTGCTAATTCATCTCACAGAGTTCCATCTTTCCCTTCAAGAAGCCTTTCGCTAAGGCTGTTATTGTGGAATTGGCAAAGGGATATTTGGAAGCACATAGAGGGCTATGGTGAAAAAGGAAATATCTTCCGTTCAAAACTGGAAAGAAGCTTTCTGAGAAACTGCTCTGTGTTCTGTTAATGCATCTCACAGAGTTACATCTTTCCCTTCAAGAAGCCTTTCGCTAAGGCTGTTCTTGTGGAATTGGCAAAGGGATATTTGGAAGCCCATAGAGGGCTATGGTGAAAAAGGAAATATCTTCCGTTCAAAACTGGAAAGAAGCTTTCTGAGAAACTGCTCTGTGTTCTGTTAATTCATCTCACAGAGTTACATGTTTCCCTTCAAGAAGCCTTTCGCTAAGGCTGTTCTTGTGGAATTGGCAAAGGGATATTTGGAAGCAAATAGAGGGCTATGTTGTAAAAGGAAATATCTTCCGTTCAAAACTGGAAAGAAGCTTTCTGAGAAACTGCTCTGTGTTGTGCTAATTCATCTCACAGAGTTACATCTTTCCCTTCAAGAAGCCTTTCCCTAAGGCTGTTCTTGTGGAATTGGCAAAGGGATATTTGGAAGCCCATAGAGGGCTATGGTGAAAAAGGAAATATCTTCCGTTCAAAACTGGAAAGAAGTTTTCTGAGAAACTGCTCTGTGTTCTGTTAATTCATCTCACAGAGTTACATCTTTCCCTTCAAGAAGCCTTTCGCTAAGGCTGTTCTTGTGGAATTGGCAAAGGGATATTTGGAAGCCCATAGAGGGCTATGGTGAAAAAGGAAATATCTTCCGTTCAAAACTGGAAAGAAGCTTTCTGAGAAACTGCTCTGTGTTCTGTTAATTCATCTCACAGAGTTACATCTTTCCCTTCAAGAAGCCTGTCGCTAAGGCTGTTCTTGTGGAATTGGCAAAGGGATATTTGGAAGCCCATAGAGGGCTATGGTGAAAAAGGGAATATCTTCCGTTCAAAACTGGAAAGAAGCTTTCTGAGAAACTGCTCTGTGTTCTGTTAATTCATCTCACAGAGTTACATCTTTCCCTTCAAGAAGCCTTTCGCTAAGGCTGTTCTTGTGGCATTGGCAAAGGGATATTTGGAAACCCCTACAGGGCTATGGTGAAAAAGGGAATATCTTCCGTTCAAAACTGGAAAGAAGCATTCTGAGAAACTGCTCTGTGTTCTGTTAATTCATCTCACAGAGTTACATCTTTCCCTTCCAGAAGCCTTTCGCTAAGGCTGTTCTTGTGGCATTGGCAAAGGGATATTTGGAAGCCCATAGAGGGTTATGGTGAAAAAGGAAATATCTTCCGTTCAAAACTGGAAAGAAGCTTTCTGAGAAACTGCTCTGTGTTCTGTTAATTCATCTCACAGAGTTACATCTTTCCCTTCCAGAAGCCTTTCGCTAAGGCTGTTCTTGTGGAATTGGCAAAGGGATATTTGGAAGTCCATAGAGGGCTATGGTGAAAAAGGAAATATCTTCCGTTCAAAACTGGAAAGAAGCTTTCTGAGAAACTGCTCTGTGTTCTGTTAATTCATCTCACAGAGTTCCATCTTTCCCTTCAAGAAGCCTTTCGCTAAGGCTGTTCTTGTGGAATTGGCAAAGGGATATTTGGAAGCCCATAGAGGGCTATGGTGAAAAAGGAAATATCTTCCGTTCAAAACTGGAAAGAAGCTTTCTGAGAAACTGCTCTGTGTTCTGTTAATTCATCTCACAGAGTTACATCTTTCCCTTCAAGAAGCCTTTCGCTAAGGCTGTTCTTGTGGAATTGGCAAAGGGATATTTGGAAGCACATAGAGGGCTATGGTGAAAAAGGAAATATCTTCCGTTCAAAACTGGAAAGAAGCTTTCTGTGAAACTGCTTTGTGTTCTGCTAATTCATCTCACAGAGTTACATCTTTCCCTTCAAGAAGCCTTTCGCTAAGGCTGTTCTTGTGGAATTGGCAAAGGGATATTTGGAAGCACATAGAGGGCTATGGTGAAAAAGGAAATATCTTCCGTTCAAAACTGGAAAGAAGCTTTCTGAGAAACTGCTCTGTGTTCTGTTAATTCATCTCACAGAATTACATCTTTCCCTTCAAGAAGCCTTTCGCTAAGGCTGTTCTTGTGGAATTGGCCAAGGGATATTTGGAATCCCATAGAGGGCTTTGGTGAAAAAGGAAATATCTTCCGTTCAAAACTGGAAAGAAGCTTTCTGAGAAACTGCTCTGTGTTCTGTTAATTCATCTCACAGAGTTACATCTTTCCCTTCAAGAAGCCTTTCGCTAAGGCTGTTCTTGTGGAATTGGCAAAGGGATATTTGGAAGCCCATAGAGGGCTATGGTGAAAAAGGAAATATCTTCCGTTCAAAACTGGAAAGAAGCTTTCTGAGAAACTGCTCTGTGTTCTGTTAATTCATCCCACAGAGTTCCATCTTTCCCTTCAAGAAGCCTTTCGCTAAGGTTGTTCTTGTGGAATTGGCAAAGGGATATTTGGAAGCCCATAGACGGCTACGGTGAAAAAGGAAATATCTTCCGTTCAAAACTGGAAAGAAGCTTTCTGAGAAACTGCTCTGTGTTCTGGTAATTCATCTCACAGAGTTACATCTTTCCCTTCAAGAAGCCTTTCGCTAAGGCTGTTCTTGTGGAATTGGCAAAGGGATATTTGGAAGCCCATAGAGGGCTATGGTGAAAAAGGAAATATCTTCCGTTCAAAACTGGAAAGAAGCTTTCTGAGAAACTGCTCTGTGTTCTGTTAATTCATCTCACAGAGTTACATCTTTCCCTTCAAGAAGCCTTTCGCTAAGGCTGTTCTTGTGGAATTGACAAAGGGATATTTGGAAGCCCATAGAGGGCTATGGTGAAAAAGGAAATATCTTCCGTTCAAAACTGGAAAGAAGCTTTCTGAGAAACTGCTCTGTGTTCTGTTAATTCATCTCACAGAGTTACATCTTTCCCTTCAAGAAGCCTTTCGCTAAGGCTGTTCTTGTGGAATTGGCAAAGGGATATTTGGAAGCCCATAGAGGGCTATGGTGAAAAAGGAAATATCTTCCGTTCAAAACTGGAAAGAAGCTTTCTGAGAAACTGCTCTGTGTTCTGTTAATTCATCTCACAGAGTTACATCTTTCCCTTCAAGAAGCCTTTCGCTAAGGCTGTTCTTGTGGAATTGGCAAAGGGATATTTGGAAGCCCATAGAGGGCTATGGTGAAAAAGGAAATATCTTCCGTTCAAAACTGGAAAGAAGCTTTCTGAGAAACTGCTCTGTGTTCTGTTAATTCATCTCACAGAGTTACATCTTTCCCTTCAAGAAGCCTTTCGCTAAGGCTGTTCTTGTGGAATTGGCAAAGGGATATTTGGAAGCCCATAGAGGGCTATGGTGTAAAAGGAAATACCTTCCGTTCAAAACTGGAAAGAAGCTTTCTGAGAAACTGCTCTGTGTTCTGTTAATTCATCTCACAGAGTTGCATCTTATCCTTCAAGAAGCCTTTCGCTAAGGCTGTTCTTGTGGAATTGGCAAAGGGATATTTGGAAGCCCATAGAGGGCTATGGTGAAAAAGGAAATATCTTCCGTTCAAAACTGGAAAGAAGCTTTCTGAGAAACTGCTCTGTGTTCTGTTAATTCATCTCACACAGTTACATCTTTCCCTTCAACAATCCTTTCGCTAAGGCTGTTCTTGTAGAATTCGCAAAGGGATATTTGGAAGCCCATAGAGGGCTATGGTGAAAAAGGAAATATCTTCCGTTCAAAACTGGAAAGAAGCTTTCTGAGAAACTGCTCAGTGTTCTGTTAATTCATCTCACAGAGTTACATCTTTCCCTTCAAGAAGCCTTTCGCTAAGGCTGTTCTTGTGGAATTGGCAAAGGGATATTTGGAAGCCCATAGAGGGCTATGTTGAAAAAGGAAATATCTTCCGTTCAAAACTGGAAAGAAGCTTTCTGAGAAACTGCTCTGTTTTCTGTTAATTCATCTCACAGAGTTACATCTTTCCCTTCAAGAAGCCTTTCGCTAAGGCTGTTCTTGTGGAATTGGCAAAGGGATATTTGGAAGCCCAGAGAGGGCTATGGTGAAAAAGGAAATATCTTCCGTTCAAAACTGGAAAGAAGCTTTCTGAGAAACTGCTGTGTGTTCTGCTAATTCATCTCACAGAGTTACATCTTTCCCTTCAAGAAGCCTTTCGCTAAGGCTGTTCTTGTGGAATTGACAAATGGATATTTGGAAGCCCATAGAGGGCTATGGTGAAAAAGGAAATATCTTCCGTTCAAAACTGGAAAGAAGCTTTCTAGGAAACTGCTCTGTGTTCTGTTAATTCATCTCACAGAGTTACATCTTTCCCTTCAAGAAGCCTTTCGCTAAAGCTGTTCTTGTGGAATTGGCAAAGGGATATTTGGAAGCCCATAGAGGGCTATGGTGAAAAAGGAAATATCTTCCGTTCGAAACTGGAAAGAAGCTTTCTGAGAAACTGCTCTGTGTTCTGTTAATTCATCTCACACAGTTACATCTTTCCCTTCAAGAAGCCTTTCGCTAAGGCTGTTCTTGTGGAATAGGCAAAGGGATATTTGGAAGCCCATAGAGGGCTATGGTGAAAAAGGAAATATCTTCCGTTCAAAACTGGAAAGAAGCTTTCTGAGAAACTGCTCTGTTTTCTGTTAATTCATCTCACAGAGTTACATCTTTCCCTTCAAGAAGCCTTTCGCTAAGGCTGTTCTTGTGGAATTGGCAAATGGATATTTGGAAGCCCATAGAGGGCTATGGTGAAAAAGGAAATATCTTCCGTTCAAAACTGGAAAGAAGCTTTCTGAGAAACTGCTCTGTGTTCTGTTAATTCATCTGACAGAGTTACATCTTTCCCTTCAAAAGCCTTTCGCTAAGGCTGTTCTTGAGGAATTGGCAAAGGGATATTTGGAAGCCCATAGAGGGCTATGGTGAAAAAGGAAATATCTTCCGTTCAAAACTGGAAAGAAGCTTTCTGAGAAACTGCTCTGTGTTCTGTTAATTCATCACACAGAGTTACATCTTTCATTTCAAGAAGCCTTTCGCTAAGGCTGTTCTTGTGGAATTGGCAAAGGGATATTTGGAAGCCCATAGAGGGCTATGGTGAAAAAGGAAATATCTTCCGTTCAAAACTGGAAAGAAGCTTTCTGAGAAACTGCTCTGTGTTCTGTAAATTCATCTCACAGAGTTACATCTTTCCCTTCAAGAAGCCTTTCGCTAAGGCTGTTCTTGTGGAATTGGCAAAGGGATATTTGGAAGCCCATAGAGGGCTATGGTGAAAAAGGAAATATCGTCCGTTCAAAACTGGAAAGAAGCTTTCTGAGAAACTGCTCTGTGTTCTGTTAATTCATCTCACAGAGTTACATCTTTCCCTTCAAGAAGCCTTTCGCTAAGGCTGTTCTTGTGGAATTGACAAATGGATATTTGGAAGCCCATAGAGGGCTATGGTGAAAAAGGAAATATCTTCCGTTCAAAACTGGAAAGAAGCTTTCTAGGAAACTGCTCTGTGTTCTGTTAATTCATCTCACAGAGTTACATCTTTCCCTTCAAGAAGCCTTTCGCTAAAGCTGTTCTTGTGGAATAGGGAAAGGGATATTTGGAAGCCCATAGAGGGCTATGGTGAAAAAGGAAATATCTTCCGTTCAAAACTGGAAAGAAGCTTTCTGAGAAACTGCTCTGTGTTCTGTTAATTCATCTCACAGAGTTACATCTTTCCCTTCAAGAAGCCTTTCGCTAAGGCTGTTCTTGTGGAATTGGCAAAGGGATATTTGGAAGCCCATAGAGAGCTATGGTGAAAAAGGAAATATCTTCCGTTGAAAACTGGAAAGATGCTTTCTGAGAAACTGCTCTGTGTTCTGTTAATTCATCTCACAGAGTTACATCTTTCCCTTCAAGAAGCCTTTCGCTAAGGTTGTTCTTGTGGAATTGGCAAAGGGATATTTGGAAGCCCATAGAGGGCTATGGTGAAAAAGGAAATACCCTCCGTCAAAACTGGAAAGAAGCTTTCTGAGAAACTGCTCTGTGTTCTGTTAATACATCTCACAGAGTTACATCTTTCCCTTCAAGAAGCCTTTCGCTAAGGCTGTTCTTGTGGAATTGGCAAAGGGATATTTGGAAGCCCATAGAGGGCTATGGTGAAAAAGGAAATATCTTCCGTTCAAAACCGGAAAGAAGCTTTCTGAGAAACTGCTCTGTGTTCTGTTAATTCATCTCACAGAGTTACATCTTTCCCTTCAAGAAGCCTTTCGCTAAGGCTGTTCTTGTGGAATTGGCAAAGGGATATTTGGAAGACCATAGAGGGCTATGGTGTAAAAGGAAATATCTTCCGTTCAAAACAGGAAAGAAGCTTTCTGAGAAACTGCTCTGTGTTATGTTAATTCATCTCACAGAGTTACATCTTTCCCTTCAAGAAGCCTTTCGCTAAGGTTGTTCTTGTGGAATTGGCAAAGGGATATTTGGAAGCCCATAGAGGGCTATGGTGAAAAAGGAAATATCTTCCGTTCAAAACTGGAAAGAAGCTTTCTGAGAAACTGCTCTGTGTTCTGGTAATTCATCTCACAGAGTTACATCTTTCCCTTCAAGAAGCCTTTCGCTAAGGCTGTTCTTGTGGAATTGGCAAAGGGATATTTGGAAGCCCATAGAGGGCTATGGTGAAAAAGGAAATATCTTCCGTTCAAAACTGGAAAGAAGCTTTCTGAGAAACTGCTCTGTGTTCTGTTAATTCATCTCACAGAGTTACATCTTTCCCTTCAAGAAGCCTTTCGCTAAGGCTGTTCTTCTGGAATTGGCAAAGGGATATTTGGAAGCCCATAGAGGGCTATGGTGAAAAAGGAAATATCTTCCGTTCAAAACTGGAAAGAAGCTTTCTGAGAAACTGCTCTGTGTTCTGTTAATTCATCTCACAGAGTTACATCTTTCCCTTCAAGAAGCCTTTCGCTAAGGCTGTTCTTGTGGAATTGGCAAAGGGATATTTGGAAGCCCATAGAGGGCTATGGTGAAAAAGGAAATATCTTCCGTTCAAAAATGGAAAGAAGCTTTTTGAGAAACTGCTCTGTGTTCTGTTAATTCATCTCAAAGAGTTACATCTTTTCCTTCAAGAAGCCTTTCGCTAAGGCTGTTCTTGTGGAATTGGCAAAGGGATATTTGGAAGCCCATAGAGGGCTATGGTGAAAAAGGAAATATCTTCCGTTCAAAACTGGAAAGAAGCTTTCTGAGAAACTGCCCTGTGTTCTCTTAATTCATCTCACACAGTTACATCCTTCCCTTCAACAATCCTTTCGCTAATGCTGTTCTTGTAGAATTGGCAAAGGGATATTTGGAAGCCCATAGAGGGCTATGGTGAAAAAGGAAATATCTTCCGTTCAAAACTGGAAAGAAGCTTTCGGAGAAACTGCTCTGTGTTCTGTTAATTCATCTCACACAGTTACATCTTTCCCTTCAACAATCCTTTCGCTAAGGCTGTTCTTGTAGAATAGGTAAAGGGATATTTGGAAGCCCATATAGGGCTATGGTGAAAAAGGAAATACCCTCCGTCAAAACTGGAAAGAAGCTTTCTGAGAAACTGCTCCGTGTTCTGTTAATTCATCTCACAGAGTTACATCTTTCCCTTCAAGAAGCCTTTCGCTAAGGCTGTTCTTGTGGAATTGGCAAAGGGATATTTGGAAGCCCATAGAGGGCTATGGTGAAAAAGGAAATATCTTCCGTTCAAAATTGGAAAGAAGCTTTCTGAGAAACTGCTCTGTGTTCTGTTAATTCATCTCACAGAGTTACATCTTTCCCTTCAAGAAGCCTTTCGCTAAAGCTGTTCTTGTGGAATAGGGAAAGGGATATTTGGAAGCCCATAGAGGGCTATGGTGAAAAAGGAAATATCTTCCGTTCAAAACTGGAAAGAAGCTTTCTGAGAAACTGCTCTGTGTTCTGTTAATTCATCTCACAGAGTTACATCTTTCCCTTCAAGAAGCCTTTCGCTAAGGCTGTTCTTGTGGAATTGGCAAAGGGATATTTGGAAGCCCATAGAGAGCTATGGTGAAAAAGGAAATATCTTCCGTTGAAAACTGGAAAGATGCTTTCTGAGAAACTGCTCTGTGTTCTGTTAATTCATCTCACAGAGTTACATCTTTCCCTTCAAGAAGCCTTTCGCTAAGGTTGTTCTTGTGGAATTGGCAAAGGGATATTTGGAAGCCCATAGAGGGCTATGGTGAAAAAGGAAATACCCTCCGTCAAAACTGGAAAGAAGCTTTCTGAGAAACTGCTCTGTGTTCTGTTAATACATCTCACAGAGTTACATCTTTCCCTTCAAGAAGCCTTTCGCTAAGGCTGTTCTTGTGGAATTGGCAAAGGGATATTTGGAAGCCCATAGAGGGCTATGGTGAAAAAGGAAATATCTTCCGTTCAAAACCGGAAAGAAGCTTTCTGAGAAACTGCTCTGTGTTCTGTTAATTCATCTCACAGAGTTACATCTTTCCCTTCAAGAAGCCTTTCGCTAAGGCTGTTCTTGTGGAATTGGCAAAGGGATATTTGGAAGACCATAGAGGGCTATGGTGTAAAAGGAAATATCTTCCGTTCAAAACAGGAAAGAAGCTTTCTGAGAAACTGCTCTGTGTTATGTTAATTCATCTCACAGAGTTACATCTTTCCCTTCAAGAAGCCTTTCGCTAAGGTTGTTCTTGTGGAATTGGCAAAGGGATATTTGGAAGCCCATAGAGGGCTATGGTGAAAAAGGAAATATCTTCCGTTCAAAACTGGAAAGAAGCTTTCTGAGAAACTGCTCTGTGTTCTGGTAATTCATCTCACAGAGTTACATCTTTCCCTTCAAGAAGCCTTTCGCTAAGGCTGTTCTTGTGGAATTGGCAAAGGGATATTTGGAAGCCCATAGAGGGCTATGGTGAAAAAGGAAATATCTTCCGTTCAAAACTGGAAAGAAGCTTTCTGAGAAACTGCTCTGTGTTCTGTTAATTCATCTCACAGAGTTACATCTTTCCCTTCAAGAAGCCTTTCGCTAAGGCTGTTCTTCTGGAATTGGCAAAGGGATATTTGGAAGCCCATAGAGGGCTATGGTGAAAAAGGAAATATCTTCCGTTCAAAACTGGAAAGAAGCTTTCTGAGAAACTGCTCTGTGTTCTGTTAATTCATCTCACAGAGTTACATCTTTCCCTTCAAGAAGCCTTTCGCTAAGGCTGTTCTTGTGGAATTGGCAAAGGGATATTTGGAAGCCCATAGAGGGCTATGGTGAAAAAGGAAATATCTTCCGTTCAAAACTGGAAAGAAGCTTTTTGAGAAACTGCTCTGTGTTCTGTTAATTCATCTCAAAGAGTTACATCTTTTCCTTCAAGAAGCCTTTCGCTAAGGCTGTTCTTGTGGAATTGGCAAAGGGATATTTGGAAGCCCATAGAGGGCTATGGTGAAAAAGGAAATATCTTCCGTTCAAAACTGGAAAGAAGCTTTCTGAGAAACTGCTCTGTGTTCTGTTAATTCATCTCACAGAGTTACATCTTTCCCTTCAAGAAGCCTTTCGCTAAGGCTGTTCTTGTGGAATTGGCAAAGGGATATTTGGAAGCCCATAGAGGGCGATGGTGAAAAAGGGAATATCTTCCGTTCAAAACTGGAAAGAAGCTTTCTGAGAAACTGCTCTGTGTTCTGTTAATTCATCTCACAGAGTTACATCTTTCCCTTCAAGAAGCCTTTCGCTAAGGCTGTTCTTGTGGAATTGGCAAAGGGATATTTGGAAGCCCATAGAGGGCTATGGTGAAAAAGGGAATATCTTCCGTTCAAAACTGGAAAGAAGCTTTCTGAGAAACTGCTCTGTGTTCTGTTAATTCATCTCACAGAGTTACATCTTTCCCTTCCAGAAGCCTTTCGCTAAGGCTGTTCTTGTGGAATTGGCAAATGGATATTTGCAAGCCCATAGAGGGCTATGGTGAAAAAGGAAATATCTTCCGTTCAAAACTGGAAAGAAGCTTTCTGAGAAACTGCTCTGTGTTCTGTTAATTCATCTCACAGAGTTACATCTTTCCCTTCAAGAAGCCTTTCGCTAAGGCTGTTCTTGTGGAATTGGCAAAGGGATATTTGGAAGCCCATAGAGGGCTATGGTGAAAAAGGAAATATCTTCCGTTCAAAACTGGAAAGAAGCTTTCTGAGAAACTGCTCTGTGTTCTGTTAATTCATCTCACAGAGTTACATCTTTCCCTTCAAGAAGCCTTTCGCTAAGGCTGTTCTTGTGGAATTGGCAAAGGGATATTTGGAAGCCCATAGAGGGCTATGGTGAAAAAGGAAATATCTTCCGTTCAAAACTGGAAAGAAGCTTTCTGAGAAACTGCTCTGTGTTCTGTTAATTCATCTCACAGAGTTACATCTTTCCCTTCAAGAAGCCTTTCGCTAAGGCTGTTCTTGTGGAATTGGCAAAGGGATATTTGGAAGGCCATAGAGGGCTATGGTGTAAAAGGAAATACCTTCCGTTCAAAACTGGAAAGAAGCTTTCTGAGAAACTGCTCTGTGTTCTGTTAATTCATCTCACAGAGTTGCATCTTATCCTTCAAGAAGCCTTTCGCTAAGGCTGTTCTTGTGGAATTGGCAAAGGGATATTTGGAAGCCCATAGAGGGCTATGGTGAAAAAGGAAATATCTTCCGTTCAAAACTGGAAAGAAGCTTTCTGAGAAACTGCTCTGTGTTCTGTTAATTCATCTCACACAGTTACATCTTTCCCTTCAACAATCCTTTCGCTAAGGCTGTTCTTGTAGAATTCGCAAAGGGATATTTGGAAGCCCATAGAGGGCTATGGTGAAAAAGGAAATATCTTCCGTTCAAAACAGGAAAGAAGCTTTCTGAGAAACTGCTCAGTGTTCTGTTAATTCATCTCACAGAGTTACATCTTTCCCTTCAAGAAGCCTTTCGCTAAGGCTGTTCTTGTGGAATTGGCAAAGGGATATTTGGAAGCCCATAGAGGGCTATGGTGAAAAAGGAAATATCTTCCGTTCAAAACTGGAAAGAAGCTTTCTGAGAAACTGCTCTGTGTTCTCTTAATTCATCTCAAAGAGTTACATCTTTTCCTTCAGAAGCCTTTCGCTAAGGCTGTTCTTGTGGAATTGGCAGAGGGATATTTGGAAGCCCATAGAGGGCTATGGTGAAAAAGGAAATATCTTCCGTTCAAAACTGGAAAGAAGCTTTCTGAGAAACTGCTCTGTGTTCTATTAATTCATCTACACAGTTACATCCTTCCCTTCAACAATCCTTTCGCTAAGGCTGTTCTTGTAGAATTGGCAAAGGGATATTTGGAAGCCCATACAGGGCTATGGTGAAAAAGGAAATATCTTCCGTTCAAAACTGGAAAGAAGCTTTCTGAGAAACTGCTCTGTGTTCTGTTAATTCATCTCACACAGTTACATCTTTCCCTTCAACAATCCTTTCGCTAAGGCTGTTCTTGTAGAATTGGCAAAGGGATATTTGGAAGCCCATAGAGGGCTATGGTGAAAAAGGAAATATCTTCCGTTCAAAACTGGAAAGAAGCTTTCTGAGAAACTGCTCAGTGTTCTGTTAATTCATCTCACAGAGTTACATCTTTCCCTTCAAGAAGCCTTTCGCTAAGGCTGTTCTTGTGGAACTGGCAAAGGGATATTTGGAAGCCCATAGAGGGCTATGGTGAAAAAGGAAATATCCTCCGTTCAAAACTGGAAAGAAGCTTTCTGAGAAACTGCTCTGTGTTCTGTTAATTCATCTCACAGAGTTACATCTTTCCCTTCAAGAAGCCTTTCGCTAAGGCTGTTCTTGTGGAATTGGCAAAGGGATATTTGGAAGCCCATAGAGGGCTATGGTGAAAAAGGAAATATCTTCCGTTCAAAACTGGAAAGAAGCTTTCTGAGAAACTGCTCTGTGTTCTGTTAATTCATCTCACAGAGTTACATCTTTCCCTTCAAGAAGCCTTTCGCTAAAGCTGTTCTTGTGGAATAGGGAAAGGCATATTTGGAAGCCCATAGAGGGCTATGGTGAAAAAGTAAATATCTTCCGTTCAAACCTGGAAAGAAGCTTTCTGAGAAACTGCTCTGTGTTCTGTTAATTCATCTCACAGAGTTACATCTTTCCCTTCAAGAAGCCTTTCGCTAAGGCTGTTCTTGTGGAATTGGCAAAGGGATATTTGGAAGCCCATAGAGAGCTATGGTGAAAAAGGAAATATCTTCCGTTGAAAACTGGAAAGATGCTTTCTGAGAAACTGCTCTGTGTTCTGTTAATTCATCTCACAGAGTTACATCTTTCCCTTCAAGAAGCCTTTCGCTATGGTTGTTCTTGTGGAATTGGCAAAGGGATATTTGGAAGCCCATAGAGGGCTATGGTGAAAAAGGAAATACCCTCCGTCAAAACTGGAAAGAAGCTTTCTGAGAAACTGCTCCGTGTTCTGTTAATTCATCTCACAGAGTTACATCTTTCCCTTCAAGAAGCCTTTCGCTAAGGCTGTTCTTGTGGAATTGGCAAAGGGATATTTGGAAGCCCATAGAGGGCTATGGTGAAAAAGGAAATATCTTCCGTTCAAAACTGGAAAGAAGCTTTCTGAGAAACTGCTCTGTGTTCTGCTCATTCATCTCACAGAATTACATTTTTCCCTTCAAGAAGCCTTTCGCTAAGGCTGTTCTTGTGGAATTGGCAAAGGGATATTTGGAAGCCCATAGAGGGCTATGGTGAAAAAGGAAATATCTTCCGTTCAAAACTGGAAAGAAGCTTTCTGAGAAACTGCTCTGTGTTCTGTTAATTCATCTCACAGAGTTACATCTTTCCCCTCAAGAAGCCTTTCGCTAAGGCTGTTCTTGTGGAATTGGCAAAGGGATATTTGGAAGCCCATAGAGGGCGATGGTGAAAAAGGGAATATCTTCCGTTCAAAACTGGAAAGAAGCTTTCTGAGAAACTGCTCTGTGTTCTGTTAATTCATCTCACAGAGTTACATCTTTCCCTTCAAGAAGCCTTTCGCTAAGGCTGTTCTTGTGGAATTGGCAAAGGGATATTTGGAAGCCCATAGAGGGCTATGGTGAAAAAGGGAATATCTTCCGTTCAAAACTGGAAAGAAGCTTTCTGAGAAACTGCTCTGTGTTCTGTTAATTCATCTCACAGAGTTACATCTTTCCCTTCCAGAAGCCTTTCGCTAAGGCTGTTCTTGTGGAATTGGCAAATGGATATTTGCAAGCCCATAGAGGGCTATGGTGAAAAAGGAAATACCTTCCGTTCAAAACTGGAAAGAAGCTTTCTGAGAAACTGCTCTGTGTTCTGTTAATTCATCTCACAGAGTTACATCTTTCCCTTCAAGAAGCCTTTCGCTAAGGCTGTTCTTGTGGAATTGGCAAAGGGATATTTGGAAGCCCATAGAGGGCTATGGTGAAAAAGGAAATATCTTCCGTTCAAAACTGGAAAGAAGCTTTCTGAGAAACTGCTCTGTGTACTGTTAATTCATCTCACAGAGTTACATCTTTCCCTTCAAGAAGCCTTTCGCTAAGGCTGTTCTTGTGGAATTGGCAAAGGGATATTTGGAAGCCCATAGAGGGCTATGGTGAAAAAGGAAATATCTTCCGTTCAAAACTGGAAAGAAGCTTTCTGAGAAACTGCTCTGTGTTCTGTTAATTCATCTCACAGAGTTACATCTTTCCCTTCAAGAAGCCTTTCGCTAAGGCTGTTCTTGTGGAATTGGCAAAGGGATATTTGGAAGCCCATAGAGGGCTATGGTGAAAAAGGAAATATCTTCCGTTCAAAACTGGAAAGAAGCTTTCTGAGAAACTGCTCTGTGTTCTGTTAATTCATCTCACAGAGTTACATCTTTCCCTTCAAGAAGCCTTTCGCTAAGGCTGTTCTTGTGGAATTGGCAAAGGGATATTTGGAAGCCCATAGAGGGCTATGGTGTAAAAGGAAATACCTTCCGTTCAAAACTGGAAAGAAGCTTTCTGAGAAACTGCTCTGTGTTCTGTTAATTCATCTCACAGAGTTGCATCTTATCCTTCAAGAAGCCTTTCGCTAAGGCTGTTCTTGTGGAATTGGTAAAGGGATATTTGGAAGCCCATAGAGGGCTATGGTGAAAAAGGAAATATCTTCCGTTCAAAACTGGAAAGAAGCTTTCTGAGAAACTGCTCTGTGTTCTGTTAATTCATCTCACACAGTTACATCTTTCCCTTCAACAATCCTTTCGCTAAGGCTGTTCTTGTAGAATTCGCAAAGGGATATTTGGAAGCCCATAGAGGGCTATGGTGAAAAAGGAAATATCTTCCGTTCAAAACTGGAAAGAAGCTTTCTGAGAAACTGCTCAGTGTTCTGTTAATTCATCTCACAGAGTTACATCTTTCCCTTCAAGAAGCCTTTCGCTAAGGCTGTTCTTGTGGAATTGGCAAAGGGATATTTGGAAGCCCATAGAGGGCTATGGTGAAAAAGGAAATATCTTCCGTTCAAAACTGGAAAGAAGCTTTCTAGGAAACTGCTCTGTGTTCTGTTAATTCATCTCACAGTGTTACATCTTTCCCTTCAAGAAGCCTTTCGCTAAGGCTGTTCTTGTGGAATTGGCAAAGGGATATTTGGAAGCCCATAGAGGGCGATGGTGAAAAAGGGAATATCTTCCGTTCAAAACTGGAAAGAAGCTTTCTGAGAAACTGCTCTGTGTTCTGTTAATTCATCTCACAGAGTTACATCTTTCCCTTCAAGAAGCCTTTCGCTAAGGCTGTTCTTGTGGAATTGGCAAAGGGATATTTGGAAGCCCATAGAGGGCTATGGTGAAAAAGGGAATATCTTCCGTTCAAAACTGGAAAGAAGCTTTCTGAGAAACTGCTCTGTGTTCTGTTAATTCATCTCACAGAGTTACATCTTTCCCTTCCAGAAGCCTTTCGCTAAGGCTGTTCTTGTGGAATTGGCAAATGGATATTTGCAAGCCCATAGAGGGCTATGGTGAAAAAGGAAATATCTTCCGTTCAAAACTGGAAAGAAGCTTTCTGAGAAACTGCTCTGTGTTCTGTTAATTCATCTCACAGAGTTACATCTTTCCCTTCAAGAAGCCTTTCGCTAAGGCTGTTCTTGTGGAATTGGCAAAGGGATATTTGGAAGCCCATAGAGGGCTATGGTGAAAAAGGAAATATCTTCCGTTCAAAACTGGAAAGAAGCTTTCTGAGAAACTGCTCTGTGTTCTGTTAATTCATCTCACAGAGTTACATCTTTCCCTTCAAGAAGCCTTTCGCTAAGGCTGTTCTTGTGGAATTGGCAAAGGGATATTTGGAAGCCCATAGAGGGCTATGGTGAAAAAGGAAATATCTTCCGTTCAAAACTGGAAAGAAGCTTTCTGAGAAACTGCTCTGTGTTCTGTTAATTCATCTCACAGAGTTACATCTTTCCCTTCAAGAAGCCTTTCGCTAAGGCTGTTCTTGTGGAATTGGCAAAGGGATATTTGGAAGCCCATAGAGGGCTATGGTGTAAAAGGAAATACCTTCCGTTCAAAACTGGAAAGAAGCTTTCTGAGAAACTGCTCTGTGTTCTGTTAATTCATCTCACACAGTTACATCTTTCCCTTCAACAATCCTTTCGCTAAGGCTGTTCTTGTAGAATTCGCAAAGGGATATTTGGAAGCCCATAGAGGGCTATGGTGAAAAAGGAAATATCTTCCGTTCAAAACAGGAAAGAAGCTTTCTGAGAAACTGCTCAGTGTTCTGTTAATTCATCTCACAGAGTTACATCTTTCCCTTCAAGAAGCCTTTCGCTAAGGCTGTTCTTGTGGAATTGGCAAAGGGATATTTGGAAGCCCATAGAGGGCTATGGTGAAAAAGGAAATATCTTCCGTTCAAAACTGGAAAGAAGCTTTCTGAGAAACTGCTCTGTGTTCTCTTAATTCATCTCAAAGAGTTACATCTTTTCCTTCAGAAGCCTTTCGCTAAGGCTGTTCTTGTGGAATTGGCAGAGGGATATTTGGAAGCCCATAGAGGGCTATGGTGAAAAAGGAAATATCTTCCGTTCAAAACTGGAAAGAAGCTTTCTGAGAAACTGCTCTGTGTTCTATTAATTCATCTACACAGTTACATCCTTCCCTTCAACAATCCTTTCGCTAAGGCTGTTCTTGTAGAATTGGCAAAGGGATATTTGGAAGCCCATACAGGGCTATGGTGAAAAAGGAAATACCTTCCGTTCAAAACTGGAAAGAAGCTTTCTGAGAAACTGCTCTGTGTTCTGTTAATTCATCTCACACAGTTACATCTTTCCCTTCAACAATCCTTTCGCTAAGGCTGTTCTTGTAGAATTGGCAAAGGGATATTTGGAAGCCCATAGAGGGCTATGGTGAAAAAGGAAATATCTTCCGTTCAAAACTGGAAAGAAGCTTTCTGAGAAACTGCTCAGTGTTCTGTTAATTCATCTCACAGAGTTACATCTTTCCCTTCAAGAAGCCTTTCGCTAAGGCTGTTCTTGTGGAACTGGCAAAGGGATATTTGGAAGCCCATAGAGGGCTATGGTGAAAAAGGAAATATCCTCCGTTCAAAACTGGAAAGAAGCTTTCTGAGAAACTGCTCTGTGTTCTGTTAATTCATCTCACAGAGTTACATCTTTCCCTTCAAGAAGCCTTTCGCTAAGGCTGTTCTTGTGGAATTGGCAAAGGGATATTTGGAAGCCCATAGAGGGCTATGGTGAAAAAGGAAATATCTTCCGTTCAAAACTGGAAAGAAGCTTTCTGAGAAACTGCTCTGTGTTCTGTTAATTCATCTCACAGAGTTACATCTTTCCCTTCAAGAAGCCTTTCGCTAAAGCTGTTCTTGTGGAATAGGGAAAGGGATATTTGGAAGCCCATAGAGGGCTATGGTGAAAAAGTAAATATCTTCCGTTCAAACCTGGAAAGAAGCTTTCTGAGAAACTGCTCTGTGTTCTGTTAATTCATCTCACAGAGTTACATCTTTCCCTTCAAGAAGCCTTTCGCTAAGGCTGTTCTTGTGGAATTGGCAAAGGGATATTTGGAAGCCCATAGAGGGCTATGGTGAAAAAGGAAATACCCTCCGTCAAAACTGGAAAGAAGCTTTCTGAGAAACTGCTCCGTGTTCTGTTAATTCATCTCACAGAGTTACATCTTTCCCTTCAAGAAGCCTTTCGCTAAGGCTGTTCTTGTGGAATTGGCAAAGGGATATTTGGAAGCCCATAGAGGGCTATGGTGAAAAAGGAAATATCTTCCGTTCAAAACTGGAAAGAAGCTTTCTGAGAAACTGCTCTGTGTTCTGCTCATTCATCTCACAGAATTACATTTTTCCCTTCAAGAAGCCTTTCGCTAAGGCTGTTCTTGTGGAATTGGCAAAGGGATATTTGGAAGCCCATAGAGGGCTATGGTGAAAAAGGAAATATCTTCCGTTCAAAACTGGAAAGAAGCTTTCTGAGAAACTGCTCTGTGTTCTGTTAATTCATCTCACAGAGTTACATCTTTCCCCTCAAGAGGCCTTTCGCTAAGGCTGTTCTTGTGGAATTGGCAAAGGGATATTTGGAAGCCCATAGAGGGCGATGGTGAAAAAGGGAATATCTTCCGTTCAAAACTGGAAAGAAGCTTTCTGAGAAACTGCTCTGTGTTCTGTTAATTCATCTCACAGAGTTACATCTTTCCCTTCAAGAAGCCTTTCGCTAAGGCTGTTCTTGTGGAATTGGCAAAGGGATATTTGGAAGCCCATAGAGGGCTATTTTGAAAAAGGGAATATCTTCCGTTCAAAACTGGAAAGAAGCTTTCTGAGAAACTGCTCTGTGTTCTGTTAATTCATCTCACAGAGTTACATCTTTCCCTTCCAGAAGCCTTTCGCTAAGGCTGTTCTTGTGGAATTGGCAAATGGATATTTGCAAGCCCATAGAGGGCTATGGTGAAAAAGGAAATACCTTCCGTTCAAAACTGGAAAGAAGCTTTCTGAGAAACTGCTCTGTGTTCTGTTAATTCATCTCACAGAGTTACATCTTTCCCTTCAAGAAGCCTTTCGCTAAGGCTGTTCTTGTGGAATTGGCAAAGGGATATTTGGAAGCCCATAGAGGGCTATGGTGAAAAAGGAAATATCTTCCGTTCAAAACTGGAAAGAAGCTTTCTGAGAAACTGCTCTGTGTACTGTTAATTCATCTCACAGAGTTACATCTTTCCCTTCAAGAAGCCTTTCGCTAAGGCTGTTCTTGTGGAATTGGCAAAGGGATATTTGGAAGCCCATAGAGGGCTATGGTGAAAAAGGAAATATCTTCCGTTCAAAACTGGAAAGAAGCTTTCTGAGAAACTGCTCTGTGTTCTGTTAATTCATCTCACAGAGTTACATCTTTCCCTTCAAGAAGCCTTTCGCTAAGGCTGTTCTTGTGGAATTGGCAAAGGGATATTTGGAAGCCCATAGAGGGCTATGGTGAAAAAGGAAATATCTTCCGTTCAAAACTGGAAAGAAGCTTTCTGAGAAACTGCTCTGTGTTCTGTTAATTCATCTCACAGAGTTACATCTTTCCCTTCAAGAAGCCTTTCGCTAAGGCTGTTCTTGTGGAATTGGCAAAGGGATATTTGGAAGCCCATAGAGGGCTATGGTGTAAAAGGAAATACCTTCCGTTCAAAACTGGAAAGAAGCTTTCTGAGAAACTGCTCTGTGTTCTGTTAATTCATCTCACAGAGTTGCATCTTATCCTTCAAGAAGCCTTTCGCTAAGGCTGTTCTTGTGGAATTGGTAAAGGGATATTTGGAAGCCCATAGAGGGCTATGGTGAAAAAGGAAATATCTTCCGTTCAAAACTGGAAAGAAGCTTTCTGAGAAACTGCTCTGTGTTCTGTTAATTCATCTCACACAGTTACATCTTTCCCTTCAACAATCCTTTCGCTAAGGCTGTTCTTGTAGAATTCGCAAAGGGATATTTGGAAGCCCATAGAGGGCTATGGTGAAAAAGGAAATATCTTCCGTTCAAAACTGGAAAGAAGCTTTCTGAGAAACTGCTCAGTGTTCTGTTAATTCATCTCACAGAGTTACATCTTTCCCTTCAAGAAGCCTTTCGCTAAGGCTGTTCTTGTGGAATTGGCAAAGGGATATTTGGAAGCCCATAGAGGGCTATGGTGAAAAAGGAAATATCTTCCGTTCAAAACTGGAAAGAAGCTTTCTAGGAAACTGCTCTGTGTTCTGTTAATTCATCTCACAGTGTTACATCTTTCCCTTCAAGAAGCCTTTCGCTAAGGCTGTTCTTGTGGAATTGGCAAAGGGATATTTGGAAGCCCATAGAGGGCTATGGTGAAAAAGGAAATATCTTCCGTTCAAAACGGGAAAGAAGCTTTCTGAGAAACTGCTCTGTGTTCTGTTAATTCATCTCACACAGTTACATCTTTCCCTTCAAGAAGCCTTTCGCTAAGGCTGTTCTTGTGGAATAGGCAAAGGGATATTTGGAAGCCCATAGAGGGCTATGGTGAAAAAGGAAATATCTTCCGTTCAAAACTGGAAAGAAGCTTTCTGAGAAACTACTCTGTGTTCTGTTAATTCATCTCACAGAGTTACATCTTTCCCTTCAAGAAGCCTTTCGCTAAGGCTGTTCTTGTGGAATTGGCAAAGGGATATTTGGAAGCCCATAGAGGGCTATGGTGAAAAAGGAAATATCTTCCGTTCAAAACTGGAAAGAAGCTTTCTGAGAAACTGCTCTGTGTTCTGTTAATTCATCTCACAGAGTTACATCTTTCCCTTCAAAAGCCTTTCGCTAAGGCTGTTCTTGAGGAATTGGCAAAGGGATATTTGGAAGCCCATAGAGGGCTATTGTGAAAAAGGAAATATCTTCCGTTCAAAACTGGAAAGAAGCTTTCTGAGAAACTGCTCTGTGTTCTGTTAATTCATCACACAGAGTTACATCTTTCATTTCAAGAAGCCTTTCGCTAAGGCTGTTCTTGTGGAATTGGCAAAGGGATATTTGGATGCCCATAGAGGGCTATGGTGAAAAAGGAAATATCTTCCGTTCAAAACTGGAAAGAAGCTTTCTGAGAAACTGCTCTGTGTTCTGTAAATTCATCTCACGGAGTTACATCTTTCCCTTCAAGAAGCCTTTCGCTAAGGCTGTTCTTGTGGAATTGGCAAAGGGATATTTGGAAGCCCATAGAGGGCTATGGTGAAAAAGGAAATATCGTCCGTTCAAAACTGGAAAGAAGCTTTCTGAGAAACTGCTCTGTGTTCTGTTAATTCATCTCACAGAGTTACATCTTTCCCTTCAAGAAACCTTTCGCTAAGGATGTTCTTGTGGAATTGGCAAAGGGATATTTGGAAGCCCATAGAGGGCTATGGTGAAAAAGGAAATATCTTCCGTTCAAAACTGGAAAGAAGCTTTCTGAGAAACTGCTCTGTGTTCTGCTAATTCATCTCACAGAGTTACATCTTTCCCTTCAAGAAGCCTTTCGCTAAGGCTGTTCTTGTGGAATTGGCAAAGGGATATTTGGAAGCCCATAGAGGGCTATGGTGAAAAAGGAAATATCTTCCGTTCAAAACCGGAAAGAAGCTTTCTGAGAAACTGCTCTGTGTTCTGTTAATTCATCTCACAGAGTTACATCTTTCCCTTCAAGCAGCCTTTCGCTAAGGCTGTTCTTGTGGAATTGGCAAAGGGATATTTGGAAGCCCATAGAGGGCTATGGTGAAAAAGGAAATATCTTCCGTTCAAAACTGGAAAGAAGCTTTCTGAGAAACTGCTCTGTGTTCTGTTAATTTATCTCACAGGGTTACATCTTTCCCTTCAAGAAGCCTTTCGCTAAGGCTGTTCTTGTGGAATTGGCAAAGGGATATTTGGAAGCCCATAGAGGGCTATGGTGAAAAAGGAAATATCTTCCGTTCAAAACTGGAAAGAAGCTTTCTGAGAAACTGCTCTGTGTTCTGTTAATTCATCTCACAGAGTTACATCTTTCCCTTCAAGAAGCCTTTCGCTAAGGCTGTTCTTGTGGAATTGGCAAAGGGATATTTGGAAGCCCATAGAGGGCTATGGTGAAAAAGGAAATATCTTCCGTTCAAAACTGGAAAGAAGCTTTCTGAGAAACTGCTCTGTGTTCTGTTAATTCACCTCACAGAGTTACATCTTTCCCTTCAAGAAGCCTTTCGCTAAGGCTGTTCTTGTGGAATTGGCAAAGGGATATTTGGAAGCCCATAGAGGGCTATGGTGAAGAAGGAAATATCTTCCGTTCAAAACTGGAAAGAAGCTTTCTGAGAAACTGCTCTGTGTTTTGTTAATTCATCTCACAGAGTTACATCTTTCCCTTCAAAAGCCTTTCGCTAAGGCTGTTCTTGAGGAATTGGCAAAGGGATATTTGGAAGCCCATAGAGGGCTATTGTGAAAAAGGAAATATCTTCCGTTCAAAACTGGAAAGAAGCTTTCTGAGAAACTGCTCTGTGTTCTGTTAATTCATCTCACAGAGTTACATCTTTCCCTTCAAGAAGCCTTTCGCTAAGGCTGTTCTTGTGGAATTGGCAAAGGGATATTTGGAAGCCCATAGAGGGCTATGGTGAAAAAGGAAATATCTTCCGTTCAAAACTGGAAAGAAGCTTTCTGAGAAACTGCTCTGTGTTCTGTTAATTCATCTCACAGAGTTACATCTTTCCCTTCAAAAGCCTTTCGCTAAGGCTGTTCTTGAGGAATTGTCAAAGGGATATTTGGAAGCCCATAGAGGGCTATTGTGAAAAAGGAAATATCTTCCGTTCAAAACTGGAAAGAAGCTTTCTGAGAAACTGCTCTGTGTTCTGTTAATTCATCTCACAGAGTTACATCATTCCCTTCAAGAAGCCTTTCGCTAAGGCTGTTCTTGTGGAATTGGCAAAGGGATATTTGGAAGAGCATAGAGGGCTATGGTGAAAAAGGAAATATCTTCCGTTCAAAACTGGAAAGAAGCTTTCTGAGAAACTGCTCTGTGTTCTGTTAATTCATCTCACAGAGTTACATCTTTCCCTTCAAGAAGCCTTTCGCTAAGGCTGTTCTTGTGGAATTGGCAAAGGGATATTTGGAAGCCCATAGAGGGCTATGGTGAAAAAGGAAATATCTTCCGTTCAAAACTGGAAAGAAGCTTTCTGAGAAACTGCTCTGTGTTCTCTTAATTCATCTCACAGAGTTACATCTTTCCCTTCAAGAAGCCTTTCGCTAAGGCTGTTCTTGTGGAATTGGCAAAGGGATATTTGGAAGCCCATAGAGGGCTATGGTGAAAAAGGAAATATCTTCCGTTCAAAACTGGAAAGAAGCTTTCTGAGAAACTGCTCTGTGTTCTGTTAATTCATCTCACAGAGTTACATCTTTCCCTTCAAAAGCCTTTCGCTAAGGCTGTTCTTGAGGAATTGGCAAAGGGATATTTGGAAGCCCATAGAGGGCTATGGTGAAAAAGGAAATATCTTCCGTTCAAAACTGGAAAGAAGCTTTCTGAGAAACTGCTCTGTGTTCTGTTAATTCATCTCACAGAGTTACATCTTTCCCTTCAAGAAGCCTTTCGCTAAGGCTGTTCTTGTGGAATTGGCAAAGGGATATTTGGAAGCCCATAGAGGGCTATGGTGAAAAAGGAAATATCTTCCGTTCAAAACTGGAAAGAAGGTTTCTGAGAAACTGCTCTGTGTTCTGTTAATTCATCTCACAGAGTTACATCTTTCCCTTCAAGAAGCCTTTCGCTAAGGCTGTTCTTGTGGTATTGGCAAAGGGATATTTGGAAGCCCATAGAGGGCTATGGTGAAAAAGGAAATATCTTCCGTTCAAAACTGGAAAGAAGCTTTCTGAGAAACTGCTCTGTGTTCTGTTAATTCATCTCACAGAGTTACATCTTTCCCTTCAAGAAGCCTTTCGCTAAGGCTGTTCTTGTGGAATTGGCAAAGGGATATTTGGAAGCCCATAGAGGGCTATGGTGAAAAAGGAAATATCTTCCGTTCAAAACTGGAAAGAAGCTTTTTTGAAACTGCTTTGTGTTCTGCTAATTCATCTCACAGAGTTCCATCTTTCCCTTCAAGAAGCCTTTCGCTAAGGCTGTTATTGTGGAATTGACAAAGGGATATTTGGAAGCACCTAGAGGGCTATGGTGAAAAAGGAAATATCTTCCGTTCAAAACTGGAAAGAAGCTTTCTGAGAAACTGCTCTGTGTTCTGTTAATTCATCTCACAGAGTTACATCTTTCCCTTCAAGAAGCCTTTCGCTAAGGCTGTTCTTGTGGAATTGGCAAAGGGATATTTGGAAGCCCATAGAGGGCTATGGTGAAAACGGAAATATCTTCCGTTCAAAACTGGAAAGAAGCTTTCTGAGAAACTGCTCTGTGTTCTGTTAATTCATCTCACAGAGTTACATCTTTCCCTTGAAGAAGCCTTTCGCTAAGGCTGTTCTTGTGGAATTGGCAAAGGGATATTTGGAAGCCCATAGACGGCTACGGTGAAAACGGAAATATCTTCCGTTCAAAACTGGAAAGAAGCTTTCAGAGAAACTGCTCTGTGTTCTGTTAATTCATCTCACAGAGTTACATCTTTCCCTTCAAGAAGCCTTTCGCTAAGGCTGTTCTTGTGGAATTGGCAAAGGGATATTTGGAAGCCCATAGAGGGCTATGGTGAAAAAGGAAATATCTTCCGTTCAAAACTGGAAAGAAGCTTTCTGAGAAACTGCTCTGTGTTCTGTTAATTCATCTCACAGAGTTACATCTTTCCCTTCAAGAAGCCTTTCGCTAAGGCTGTTCTTGTGGAATTGGCAAAGGGATATTTGGAAGCCCATAGAGGGCTATGGTGAAAAAGGAAATATCTTCCGTTCAAAACCGGAAAGAAGCTTTCTGAGAAACTGCTCTGTGTTCTGTTAATTCATCTCACAGAGTTACATCTTTCCCTTCAAGAAGCCTTTCGCTAAGGCTGTTCTTGTGGAATTGGCAAAGGGATATTTGGAAGCCCATAGAGGGCTATGGTGAAAAAAGAAATATCTTCCGTTCAAAACTGGAAAAAAGCTTTCTGAGAAACTGCTCTGTGTTCTGTTAATTCATCTCACAGTGTTACATCTTTCCCTTGAAGAAGCCTTTCGCTAAGGCTGTTCTTGTGGAATTGGCAAAGGGATATTTGGAAGCCCATAGAGGGCTATGGTGAAAAAGGAAATATCTTCCGTTCAAAACTGGAAAGAAGCTTTCTGTGAAACTGCTCTGTGTTCTGTTAATTCATCTCACAGAGTTACATCTTTCCCTTCAAGAAGCCTTTCGCTAAGGCTGTTCTTGTGGAATTGGCAAAGGGGTATTTGGAAGCCCATAGAGGGCTATGGTGAAAAAGGAAATATCTTCCGTTCAAAACTGGAAAGAAGCTTTCTGAGAAACTGCTCTGTGTTCTGTTAATTCATCTCACAGAGTTACATCTTTCCCTTCAAGAAGCCTTTCGCTAAGGCTGTTCTTGTGGAATTGGCAAAGGGATATTTGGAAGCCCATAGAGGGCTATGGTGAAAAAGGAAATATCTTCCGTTCAAAACAGGAAAGAAGCTTTCTGAGAAACTGCTCTGTGTTATGTTAATTCATCTCACAGAGTTACATCTTTCCCTTCAAGAAGCCTTTCGCTAAGGTTGTTCTTGTGGAATTGGCAAAGGGATATTTGGAAGCCCATAGAGGGCTATGGTGAAAAAGGAAATATCTTCCGTTCAAAACTGGAAAGAAGCTTTCTGAGAAACTGCTCTGTGTTCTGGTAATTCATCTCACAGAGTTACATCTTTCCCTTCAAGAAGCCTTTCGCTAAGGCTGTTCTTGTGGAATTGGCAAAGGGATATTTGGAAGCCCATAGAGGGCTATGGTGAAAAAGGAAATATCTTCCGTTCAAAACTGGAAAGAAGCTTTCTGAGAAACTGCTCTGTGTTCTGTTAATTCATCTCACAGAGTTACATCTTTCCCTTCAAGAAGCCTTTCGCTAAGGCTGTTCTTGTGGAATTGGCAAAGGGATATTTGGAAGCCCATAGAGGGCTATGGTGAAAAAGGAAATATCGTCCGTTCAAAACTGGAAAGAAGCTTTCTGAGAAACTGCTCTGTGTTCTGTTAATTCATCTCACAGAGTTACATCTTTCCCTTCAAGAAGCCTTTCGCTAAGGCTGTTCTTGTGGAATTGGCAAAGGGATATTTGGAAGCAAATAGAGGGCTATGTTGTAAAAGGAAATATCTTCCGTTCAAAACTGGAAAGAAGCTTTCTGAGAAACTGCTCTGTGTTGTGCTAATTCATCTCACAGAGTTACATCTTTCCCTTCAAGAAGCCTTTCCCTAAGGCTGTTCTTGTGGAATTGGCAAAGGGATATTTGGAAGCCCATAGAGGGCTATGGTGAAAAAGGAAATATCTTCCGTTCAAAACTGGAAAGAAGTTTTCTGAGAAACTGCTCTGTGTTCTGTTAATTCATCTCACAGAGTTACATCTTTCCCTTCAAGAAGCCTTTCGCTAAGGCTGTTCTTGTGGAATTGGCAAAGGGATATTTGGAAGCCCATAGAGGGCTATGGTGAAAAAGGAAATATCTTCCGTTCAAAACTGGAAAGAAGCTTTCTGAGAAACTGCTCTGTGTTCTGTTAATTCATCTCACAGAGTTACATCTTTCCCTTCAAGAAGCCTGTCGCTAAGGCTGTTCTTGTGGAATTGGCAAAGGGATATTTGGAAGCCCATAGAGGGCTATGGTGAAAAAGGGAATATCTTCCGTTCAAAACTGGAAAGAAGCTTTCTGAGAAACTGCTCTGTGTTCTGTTAATTCATCTCACAGAGTTACATCTTTCCCTTCAAGAAGCCTTTCGCTAAGGCTGTTCTTGTGGCATTGGCAAAGGGATATTTGGAAACCCCTACAGGGCTATGGTGAAAAAGGGAATATCTTCCGTTCAAAACTGGAAAGAAGCATTCTGAGAAACTGCTCTGTGTTCTGTTAATTCATCTCACAGAGTTACATCTTTCCCTTCCAGAAGCCTTTCGCTAAGGCTGTTCTTGTGGCATTGGCAAAGGGATATTTGGAAGCCCATAGAGGGTTATGGTGAAAAAGGAAATATCTTCCGTTCAAAACTGGAAAGAAGCTTTCTGAGAAACTGCTCTGTGTTCTGTTAATTCATCTCACAGAGTTACATCTTTCCCTTCCAGAAGCCTTTCGCTAAGGCTGTTCTTGTGGAATTGGCAAAGGGATATTTGGAAGTCCATAGAGGGCTATGGTGAAAAAGGAAATATCTTCCGTTCAAAACTGGAAAGAAGCTTTCTGAGAAACTGCTCTGTGTTCTGTTAATTCATCTCACAGAGTTCCATCTTTCCCTTCAAGAAGCCTTTCGCTAAGGCTGTTCTTGTGGAATTGGCAAAGGGATATTTGGAAGCCCATAGAGGGCTATGGTGAAAAAGGAAATATCTTCCGTTCAAAACTGGAAAGAAGCTTTCTGAGAAACTGCTCTGTGTTCTGTTAATTCATCTCACAGAGTTACATCTTTCCCTTCAAGAAGCCTTTCGCTAAGGCTGTTCTTGTGGAATTGGCAAAGGGATATTTGGAAGCACATAGAGGGCTATGGTGAAAAAGGAAATATCTTCCGTTCAAAACTGGAAAGAAGCTTTCTGTGAAACTGCTTTGTGTTCTGCTAATTCATCTCACAGAGTTACATCTTTCCCTTCAAGAAGCCTTTCGCTAAGGCTGTTCTTGTGGAATTGGCAAAGGGATATTTGGAAGCACATAGAGGGCTATGGTGAAAAAGGAAATATCTTCCGTTCAAAACTGGAAAGAAGCTTTCTGAGAAACTGCTCTGTGTTCTGTTAATTCATCTCACAGAGTTACATCTTTCCCTTCAAGAAGCCTTTCGCTAAGGCTGTTCTTGTGGAATTGGCCAAGGGATATTTGGAATCCCATAGAGGGCTTTGGTGAAAAAGGAAATATCTTCCGTTCAAAACTGGAAAGAAGCTTTCTGAGAAACTGCTCTGTGTTCTGTTAATTCATCTCACAGAGTTACATCTTTCCCTTCAAGAAGCCTTTCGCTAAGGCTGTTCTTGTGGAATTGGCAAAGGGATATTTGGAAGCCCATAGAGGGCTATGGTGAAAAAGGAAATATCTTCCGTTCAAAACTGGAAAGAAGCTTTCTGAGAAACTGCTCTGTGTTCTGTTAATTCATCCCACAGAGTTCCATCTTTCCCTTCAAGAAGCCTTTCGCTAAGGTTGTTCTTGTGGAATTGGCAAAGGGATATTTGGAAGCCCATAGACGGCTACGGTGAAAAAGGAAATATCTTCCGTTCAAAACTGGAAAGAAGCTTTCTGAGAAACTGCTCTGTGTTCTGGTAATTCATCTCACAGAGTTACATCTTTCCCTTCAAGAAGCCTTTCGCTAAGGCTGTTCTTGTGGAATTGGCAAAGGGATATTTGGAAGCCCATAGAGGGCTATGGTGAAAAAGGAAATATCTTCCGTTCAAAACTGGAAAGAAGCTTTCTGAGAAACTGCTCTGTGTTCTGTTAATTCATCTCACAGAGTTACATCTTTCCCTTCAAGAAGCCTTTCGCTAAGGCTGTTCTTGTGGAATTGGCAAAGGGATATTTGGAAGCCCATAGAGGGCTATGGTGAAAAAGGAAATATCTTCCGTTCAAAACTGGAAAGAAGGTTTCTGAGAAACTGCTCTGTGTTCTGTTAATTCATCTCACAGAGTTACATCTTTCCCTTCAAGAAGCCTTTCGCTAAGGCTGTTCTTGTGGTATTGGCAAAGGGATATTTGGAAGCCCATAGAGGGCTATGGTGAAAAAGGAAATATCTTCCGTTCAAAACTGGAAAGAAGCTTTCTGAGAAACTGCTCTGTGTTCTGTTAATTCATCTCACAGAGTTACATCTTTCCCTTCAAGAAGCCTTTCGCTAAGGCTGTTCTTGTGGAATTGGCAAAGGGATATTTGGAAGCCCATAGAGGGCTATGGTGAAAAAGGAAATATCTTCCGTTCAAAACTGGAAAGAAGCTTTTTTGAAACTGCTTTGTGTTCTGCTAATTCATCTCACAGAGTTCCATCTTTCCCTTCAAGAAGCCTTTCGCTAAGGCTGTTATTGTGGAATTGACAAAGGGATATTTGGAAGCACCTAGAGGGCTATGGTGAAAAAGGAAATATCTTCCGTTCAAAACTGGAAAGAAGCTTTCTGAGAAACTGCTCTGTGTTCTGTTAATTCATCTCACAGAGTTACATCTTTCCCTTCAAGAAGCCTTTCGCTAAGGCTGTTCTTGTGGAATTGGCAAAGGGATATTTGGAAGCCCATAGAGGGCTATGGTGAAAACGGAAATATCTTCCGTTCAAAACTGGAAAGAAGCTTTCTGAGAAACTGCTCTGTGTTCTGTTAATTCATCTCACAGAGTTACATCTTTCCCTTGAAGAAGCCTTTCGCTAAGGCTGTTCTTGTGGAATTGGCAAAGGGATATTTGGAAGCCCATAGACGGCTACGGTGAAAACGGAAATATCTTCCGTTCAAAACTGGAAAGAAGCTTTCAGAGAAACTGCTCTGTGTTCTGTTAATTCATCTCACAGAGTTACATCTTTCCCTTCAAGAAGCCTTTCGCTAAGGCTGTTCTTGTGGAATTGGCAAAGGGATATTTGGAAGCCCATAGAGGGCTATGGTGAAAAAGGAAATATCTTCCGTTCAAAACTGGAAAGAAGCTTTCTGAGAAACTGCTCTGTGTTCTGTTAATTCATCTCACAGAGTTACATCTTTCCCTTCAAGAAGCCTTTCGCTAAGGCTGTTCTTGTGGAATTGGCAAAGGGATATTTGGAAGCCCATAGAGGGCTATGGTGAAAAAGGAAATATCTTCCGTTCAAAACCGGAAAGAAGCTTTCTGAGAAACTGCTCTGTGTTCTGTTAATTCATCTCACAGAGTTACATCTTTCCCTTCAAGAAGCCTTTCGCTAAGGCTGTTCTTGTGGAATTGGCAAAGGGATATTTGGAAGCCCATAGAGGGCTATGGTGAAAAAAGAAATATCTTCCGTTCAAAACTGGAAAAAAGCTTTCTGAGAAACTGCTCTGTGTTCTGTTAATTCATCTCACAGTGTTACATCTTTCCCTTGAAGAAGCCTTTCGCTAAGGCTGTTCTTGTGGAATTGGCAAAGGGATATTTGGAAGCCCATAGAGGGCTATGGTGAAAAAGGAAATATCTTCCGTTCAAAACTGGAAAGAAGCTTTCTGTGAAACTGCTCTGTGTTCTGTTAATTCATCTCACAGAGTTACATCTTTCCCTTCAAGAAGCCTTTCGCTAAGGCTGTTCTTGTGGAATTGGCAAAGGGGTATTTGGAAGCCCATAGAGGGCTATGGTGAAAAAGGAAATATCTTCCGTTCAAAACTGGAAAGAAGCTTTCTGAGAAACTGCTCTGTGTTCTGTTAATTCATCTCACAGAGTTACATCTTTCCCTTCAAGAAGCCTTTCGCTAAGGCTGTTCTTGTGGAATTGGCAAAGGGATATTTGGAAGCCCATAGAGGGCTATGGTGAAAAAGGAAATATCTTCCGTTCAAAACAGGAAAGAAGCTTTCTGAGAAACTGCTCTGTGTTATGTTAATTCATCTCACAGAGTTACATCTTTCCCTTCAAGAAGCCTTTCGCTAAGGTTGTTCTTGTGGAATTGGCAAAGGGATATTTGGAAGCCCATAGAGGGCTATGGTGAAAAAGGAAATATCTTCCGTTCAAAACTGGAAAGAAGCTTTCTGAGAAACTGCTCTGTGTTCTGGTAATTCATCTCACAGAGTTACATCTTTCCCTTCAAGAAGCCTTTCGCTAAGGCTGTTCTTGTGGAATTGGCAAAGGGATATTTGGAAGCCCATAGAGGGCTATGGTGAAAAAGGAAATATCTTCCGTTCAAAACTGGAAAGAAGCTTTCTGAGAAACTGCTCTGTGTTCTGTTAATTCATCTCACAGAGTTACATCTTTCCCTTCAAGAAGCCTTTCGCTAAGGCTGTTCTTGTGGAATTGGCAAAGGGATATTTGGAAGCCCATAGAGGGCTATGGTGAAAAAGGAAATATCGTCCGTTCAAAACTGGAAAGAAGCTTTCTGAGAAACTGCTCTGTGTTCTGTTAATTCATCTCACAGAGTTACATCTTTCCCTTCAAGAAGCCTTTCGCTAAGGCTGTTCTTGTGGAATTGGCAAAGGGATATTTGGAAGCAAATAGAGGGCTATGTTGTAAAAGGAAATATCTTCCGTTCAAAACTGGAAAGAAGCTTTCTGAGAAACTGCTCTGTGTTGTGCTAATTCATCTCACAGAGTTACATCTTTCCCTTCAAGAAGCCTTTCCCTAAGGCTGTTCTTGTGGAATTGGCAAAGGGATATTTGGAAGCCCATAGAGGGCTATGGTGAAAAAGGAAATATCTTCCGTTCAAAACTGGAAAGAAGTTTTCTGAGAAACTGCTCTGTGTTCTGTTAATTCATCTCACAGAGTTACATCTTTCCCTTCAAGAAGCCTTTCGCTAAGGCTGTTCTTGTGGAATTGGCAAAGGGATATTTGGAAGCCCATAGAGGGCTATGGTGAAAAAGGAAATATCTTCCGTTCAAAACTGGAAAGAAGCTTTCTGAGAAACTGCTCTGTGTTCTGTTAATTCATCTCACAGAGTTACATCTTTCCCTTCAAGAAGCCTGTCGCTAAGGCTGTTCTTGTGGAATTGGCAAAGGGATATTTGGAAGCCCATAGAGGGCTATGGTGAAAAAGGGAATATCTTCCGTTCAAAACTGGAAAGAAGCTTTCTGAGAAACTGCTCTGTGTTCTGTTAATTCATCTCACAGAGTTACATCTTTCCCTTCAAGAAGCCTTTCGCTAAGGCTGTTCTTGTGGCATTGGCAAAGGGATATTTGGAAACCCCTACAGGGCTATGGTGAAAAAGGGAATATCTTCCGTTCAAAACTGGAAAGAAGCATTCTGAGAAACTGCTCTGTGTTCTGTTAATTCATCTCACAGAGTTACATCTTTCCCTTCCAGAAGCCTTTCGCTAAGGCTGTTCTTGTGGCATTGGCAAAGGGATATTTGGAAGCCCATAGAGGGTTATGGTGAAAAAGGAAATATCTTCCGTTCAAAACTGGAAAGAAGCTTTCTGAGAAACTGCTCTGTGTTCTGTTAATTCATCTCACAGAGTTACATCTTTCCCTTCCAGAAGCCTTTCGCTAAGGCTGTTCTTGTGGAATTGGCAAAGGGATATTTGGAAGTCCATAGAGGGCTATGGTGAAAAAGGAAATATCTTCCGTTCAAAACTGGAAAGAAGCTTTCTGAGAAACTGCTCTGTGTTCTGTTAATTCATCTCACAGAGTTCCATCTTTCCCTTCAAGAAGCCTTTCGCTAAGGCTGTTCTTGTGGAATTGGCAAAGGGATATTTGGAAGCCCATAGAGGGCTATGGTGAAAAAGGAAATATCTTCCGTTCAAAACTGGAAAGAAGCTTTCTGAGAAACTGCTCTGTGTTCTGTTAATTCATCTCACAGAGTTACATCTTTCCCTTCAAGAAGCCTTTCGCTAAGGCTGTTCTTGTGGAATTGACAAAGGGATATTTGGAAGCCCATAGAGGGCTATGGTGAAAAAGGAAATATCTTCCGTTCAAAACTGGAAAGAAGCTTTCTGAGAAACTGCTCTGTGTTCTGTTAATTCATCTCACAGAGTTACATCTTTCCCTTCAAGAAGCCTTTCGCTAAGGCTGTTCTTGTGGAATTGGCAAAGGGATATTTGGAAGCCCATAGAGGGCTATGGTGAAAAAGGAAATATCTTCCGTTCAAAACTGGAAAGAAGCTTTCTGAGAAACTGCTCTGTGTTCTGTTAATTCATCTCACAGAGTTACATCTTTCCCTTCAAGAAGCCTTTCGCTAAGGCTGTTCTTGTGGAATTGGCAAAGGGATATTTGGAAGCCCATAGAGGGCTATGGTGAAAAAGGAAATATCTTCCGTTCAAAACTGGAAAGAAGCTTTCTGAGAAACTGCTCTGTGTTCTGTTAATTCATCTCACAGAGTTACATCTTTCCCTTCAAGAAGCCTTTCGCTAAGGCTGTTCTTGTGGAATTGGCAAAGGGATATTTGGAAGCCCATAGAGGGCTATGGTGTAAAAGGAAATACCTTCCGTTCAAAACTGGAAAGAAGCTTTCTGAGAAACTGCTCTGTGTTCTGTTAATTCATCTCACAGAGTTGCATCTTATCCTTCAAGAAGCCTTTCGCTAAGGCTGTTCTTGTGGAATTGGCAAAGGGATATTTGGAAGCCCATAGAGGGCTATGGTGAAAAAGGAAATATCTTCCGTTCAAAACTGGAAAGAAGCTTTCTGAGAAACTGCTCTGTGTTCTGTTAATTCATCTCACACAGTTACATCTTTCCCTTCAACAATCCTTTCGCTAAGGCTGTTCTTGTAGAATTCGCAAAGGGATATTTGGAAGCCCATAGAGGGCTATGGTGAAAAAGGAAATATCTTCCGTTCAAAACTGGAAAGAAGCTTTCTGAGAAACTGCTCAGTGTTCTGTTAATTCATCTCACAGAGTTACATCTTTCCCTTCAAGAAGCCTTTCGCTAAGGCTGTTCTTGTGGAATTGGCAAAGGGATATTTGGAAGCCCATAGAGGGCTATGTTGAAAAAGGAAATATCTTCCGTTCAAAACTGGAAAGAAGCTTTCTGAGAAACTGCTCTGTGTTCTGTTAATTCATCTCACAGAGTTACATCTTTCCCTTCAAGAAGCCTTTCGCTAAGGCTGTTCTTGTGGAATTGGCAAAGGGATATTTGGAAGCCCAGAGAGGGCTATGGTGAAAAAGGAAATATCTTCCGTTCAAAACTGGAAAGAAGCTTTCTGAGAAACTGCTGTGTGTTCTGCTAATTCATCTCACAGAGTTACATCTTTCCCTTCAAGAAGCCTTTCGCTAAGGCTGTTCTTGTGGAATTGACAAATGGATATTTGGAAGCCCATAGAGGGCTATGGTGAAAAAGGAAATATCTTCCGTTCAAAACTGGAAAGAAGCTTTCTAGGAAACTGCTTTGTGTTCTGTTAATTCATCTCACAGAGTTACATCTTTCCCTTCAAGAAGCCTTTCGCTAAAGCTGTTCTTGTGGAATTGGCAAAGGGATATTTGGAAGCCCATAGAGGGCTATGGTGAAAAAGGAAATATCTTCCGTTCGAAACTGGAAAGAAGCTTTCTGAGAAACTGCTCTGTGTTCTGTTAATTCATCTCACACAGTTACATCTTTCCCTTCAAGAAGCCTTTCGCTAAGTCTGTTCTTGTGGAATAGGCAAAGGGATATTTGGAAGCCCATAGAGGGCTATGGTGAAAAAGGAAATATCTTCCGTTCAAAACTGGAAAGAAGCTTTCTGAGAAACTGCTCTGTTTTCTGTTAATTCATCTCACAGAGTTACATCTTTCCCTTCAAGAAGCCTTTCGCTAAGGCTGTTCTTGTGGAATTGGCAAATGGATATTTGGAAGCCCATAGAGGGCTATGGTGAAAAAGGAAATATCTTCCGTTCAAAACTGGAAAGAAGCTTTCTGAGAAACTGCTCTGTGTTCTGTTAATTCATCTGACAGAGTTACATCTTTCCCTTCAAAAGCCTTTCGCTAAGGCTGTTCTTGAGGAATTGGCAAAGGGATATTTGGAAGCCCATAGAGGGCTATGGTGAAAAAGGAAATATCTTCCGTTCAAAACTGGAAAGAAGCTTTCTGAGAAACTGCTCTGTGTTCTGTTAATTCATCACACAGAGTTACATCTTTCATTTCAAGAAGCCTTTCGCTAAGGCTGTTCTTGTGGAATTGGCAAAGGGATATTTGGAAGCCCATAGAGGGCTATGGTGAAAAAGGAAATATCTTCCGTTCAAAACTGGAAAGAAGCTTTCTGAGAAACTGCTCTGTGTTCTGTAAATTCATCTCACAGAGTTACATCTTTCCCTTCAAGAAGCCTTTCGCTAAGGCTGTTCTTGTGGAATTGGCAAAGGGATATTTGGAAGCCCATAGAGGGCTATGGTGAAAAAGGAAATATCGTCCGTTCAAAACTGGAAAGAAGCTTTCTGAGAAACTGCTCTGTGTTCTGTTAATTCATCTCACAGAGTTACATCTTTCCCTTCAAGAAGCCTTTCGCTAAGGCTGTTCTTGTGGAATTGACAAATGGATATTTGGAAGCCCATAGAGGGCTATGGTGAAAAAGGAAATATCTTCCGTTCAAAACTGGAAAGAAGCTTTCTAGGAAACTGCTCTGTGTTCTGTTAATTCATCTCACAGAGTTACATCTTTCCCTTCAAGAAGCCTTTCGCTAAAGCTGTTCTTGTGGAATTGGCAAAGGGATATTTGGAAGCCCATAGAGGGCTATGGTGAAAAAGGAAATATCTTCCGTTCGAAACTGGAAAGAAGCTTTCTGAGAAACTGCTCTGTGTTCTGTTAATTCATCTCACACAGTTACATCTTTCCCTTCAAGAAGCCTTTCGATAAGGCTGTTCTTGTGGAATAGGCAAAGGGATATTTGGAAGCCCATAGAGGGCTATGGTGAAAAAGGAAATATCTTCCGTTCAAAACTGGAAAGAAGCTTTCTGAGAAACTGCTCTGTTTTCTGTTAATTCATCTCACAGAGTTACATCTTTCCCTTCAAGAAGCCTTTCGCTAAGGCTGTTCTTGTGGAATTGGCAAAGGGATATTTGGAAGCCCATAGAGGGCTATGGTGAAAAAGGAAATATCTTCCGTTCAAAACTGGAAAGAAGGTTTCTGAGAAACTGCTCTGTGTTCTGTTAATTCACCTCACAGAGTTACATCTTTCCCTTCAAGAAGCCTTTCGCTAAGGCTGTTCTTGTGGTATTGGCAAAGGGATATTTGGAAGCCCATAGAGGGCTATGGTGAAAAAGGAAATATCTTCCGTTCAAAACTGGAAAGAAGCTTTCTGAGAAACTGCTCTGTGTTCTGTTAATTCATCTCACAGAGTTACATCTTTCCCTTCAAGAAGCCTTTCGCTAAGGCTGTTCTTGTGGAATTGGCAAAGGGATATTTGGAAGCCCATAGAGGGCTATGGTGAAAAAGGAAATATCTTCCGTTCAAAACTGGAAAGAAGCTTTTTTGAAACTGCTTTGTGTTCTGCTAATTCATCTCACAGAGTTCCATCTTTCCCTTCAAGAAGCCTTTCGCTAAGGCTGTTATTGTGGAATTGGCAAAGGGATATTTGGAAGCACATAGAGGGCTATGGTGAAAAAGGAAATATCTTCCGTTCAAAACTGGAAAGAAGCTTTCTGAGAAACTGCTCTGTGTTCTGTTAATTCATCTCACAGAGTTACATCTTTCCCTTCAAGAAGCCTTTCGCTAAGGCTGTTCTTGTGGAATTGGCAAAGGGATATTTGCAAGCCCATAGAGGGCTATGGTGAAAAAGGAAATATCTTCCGTTCAAAACAGGAAAGAAGCTTTCTGAGAAACTGCTCTGTGTTCTGTTAATTCATCTCACAGAGTTACATCTTTCCCTTCAAGAAGCCTTTCGCTAAGGTTGTTCTTGTGGAATTGGCAAAGGGATATTTGTAAGCCCATAGAGGGCTATGGTGAAAAAGGAAATATCTTCCGTTCAAAACTGGAAAAAAGCTTTCTGAGAAACTGCTCTGTGTTCTGGTAATTCACCTCACAGAGTTACATCTTTCCCTTCAAGAAACCTTTCGCTAACTCTGTTCTTGTGGAATTGGCAAAGGGATATTTGGAAGCCCGTAGAGGGCTATGGTGAAAAAGGAAATATCTTCCGTTCAAAACTGGAAAGAAGCTTTCAGAGAAACTGCTCTGTGTTCTGTTAATTCATCTCACAGAGTTACATCTTTCCCTTCAAGAAGCCTTTCGCTAAGGCTGTTCTTGTGGAATTGGCAAAGGGATATTTGGAAGCCCGTAGAGGGCTATGGTGAAAAAGGAAATATCTTCCGTTCAAAACTGGAAAGAAGCTTCCTGAGAAACTGCTCCGTGTTCTGTTAATTCATCTCACAGAGTTACATCTTTCCCTTCAAGAAGCCTTTCGCTAAGGCTGTTCTTGTGGAATTGGCAAAGGGATATTTGGAAGCCCATAGAGGGCTATGGTGAAAAGGGAAATATCTTACGTTCAAAACTGGAAAGAAGCTTTCTGAGAAGCTGCTCTGTGTTCTGTTAATTCATCTCACAGAGTTACATCTTTCCCTTCAAGAAGCCTTTCGCTAAGGCTGTTCTTGTGGAATTGGCAAAGGGATATTTGGAAGCCCATAGAGGGCTATGGTGAAAAAGGGAATATCTTCCGTTCAAAACTGGAAAGAAGCTTTCTGAGAAACTGCTCTGTGTTCTGTTAATTCATCTCACAGAGTTCCATCTTTCCCTTCAAGAAGCCTTTCGCTAAGGCTGTTCTTGTGGAATTGGCAAAGGGATATTTGGAAGCCCATAGAGGGCTATGGTGAAAAAGGAAATATCTTCCGTTCAAAACTGGAAAGAAGCTTTCTGAGAAACTGCTCTGTGTTCTGTTAATTCATCTCACAGAGTTACTTCTTTCCCTTCAAGAAGCCTTTCGCTAAGGCTGTTCTTGTGGAATTGGCAAAGGGATATTTGGAAGCCCATAGAGGGCTATGGTGAAAAAGGAAATATCTTCCGTTCAAAACTGGAAAGAAGCTTTCTGAGAAACTGCTCTGTGTTCTGTTAATTCATCTCAAAGAGTTACATCTTATCCTTCAAGAAGCCTTTCGCTAAGGCTGTTCTTGTGGAATTGGCAAAGGGATATTTGGAAGCCCATAGAGGGCTATGGTGAAAAAGGAAATATCTTCCGTTCAAAACTGGAAAGAAGCTTTCTGAGAAACTGCTCTGTGTTCTGTTAATTCATCTCACAGAGTTACATCTTTCCCTTCAAGAAGCCTTTCGCTAAGGCTGTTCTTGTGGAATTGGCAAAGGGATATTTGGAAGCCCATAGAGGGCTATGGTGAAAACGGAAATATCTTCCGTTCAAAACTGGAAAGAAGCTTTCTGAGAAACTGCTCTGTGTTCTGTTAATTCATCTCACAGAGTTACATCTTTCCCTTGAAGAAGCCTTTCGCTAAGGCTGTTCTTGTGGAATTGGCAAAGGGATATTTGGAAGCCCATAGATGGCTACGGTGAAAACGGAAATATCTTCCGTTCAAAACTGGAAAGAAGCTTTCAGAGAAACTGCTCTGTGTTCTGTTAATTCATCTCACAGAGTTACATCTTTCCCTTCAAGAAGCCTTTCGCTAAGGCTGTTCTTGTGGAATTGGCAAAGGGATATTTGGAAGCCCATAGAGGGCTATGGTGAAAAAGGAAATATCTTCCGTTCAAAACTGGAAAGAAGCTTTCTGAGAAACTGCTCTGTGTTCTGTTAATTCATCTCACAGAGTTACATCTTTCCCTTCAAGAAGCCTTTCGCTAAGGCTGTTCTTGTGGAATTGGCAAAGGGATATTTGGAAGCCCATAGAGGGCTATGGTGAAAAAGGAAATATCTTCCGTTCAAAACCGGAAAGAAGCTTTCTGAGAAACTGCTCTGTGTTCTGTTAATTCATCTCACAGAGTTACATCTTTCCCTTCAAGAAGCCTTTCGCTAAGGCTGTTCTTGTGGAATTGGCAAAGGGATATTTGGAAGCCCATAGAGGGCTATGGTGAAAAAAGAAATATCTTCCGTTCAAAACTGGAAAAAAGCTTTCTGAGAAACTGCTCTGTGTTCTGTTAATTCATCTCACAGTGTTACATCTTTCCCTTGAAGAAGCCTTTCGCTAAGGCTGTTCTTGTGGAATTGGCAAAGGGATATTTGGAAGCCCATAGAGGGCTATGGTGAAAAAGGAAATATCTTCCGTTCAAAACTGGAAAGAAGCTTTCTGTGAAACTGCTCTGTGTTCTGTTAATTCATCTCACAGAGTTACATCTTTCCCTTCAAGAAGCCTTTCGCTAAGGCTGTTCTTGTGGAATTGGCAAAGGGGTATTTGGAAGCCCATAGAGGGCTATGGTGAAAAAGGAAATATCTTCCGTTCAAAACTGGAAAGAAGCTTTCTGAGAAACTGCTCTGTGTTCTGTTAATTCATCTCACAGAGTTACATCTTTCCCTTCAAGAAGCCTTTCGCTAAGGCTGTTCTTGTGGAATTGGCAAAGGGATATTTGGAAGCCCATAGAGGGCTATGGTGAAAAAGGAAATATCTTCCGTTCAAAACAGGAAAGAAGCTTTCTGAGAAACTGCTCTGTGTTATGTTAATTCATCTCACAGAGTTACATCTTTCCCTTCAAGAAGCCTTTCGCTAAGGTTGTTCTTGTGGAATTGGCAAAGGGATATTTGGAAGCCCATAGAGGGCTATGGTGAAAAAGGAAATATCTTCCGTTCAAAACTGGAAAGAAGCTTTCTGAGAAACTGCTCTGTGTTCTGGTAATTCATCTCACAGAGTTACATCTTTCCCTTCAAGAAGCCTTTCGCTAAGGCTGTTCTTGTGGAATTGGCAAAGGGATATTTGGAAGCCCATAGAGGGCTATGGTGAAAAAGGAAATATCTTCCGTTCAAAACTGGAAAGAAGCTTTCTGAGAAACTGCTCTGTGTTCTGTTAATTCATCTCACAGAGTTACATCTTTCCCTTCAAGAAGCCTTTCGCTAAGGCTGTTCTTGTGGAATTGGCAAAGGGATATTTGGAAGCCCATAGAGGGCTATGGTGAAAAAGGAAATATCGTCCGTTCAAAACTGGAAAGAAGCTTTCTGAGAAACTGCTCTGTGTTCTGTTAATTCATCTCACAGAGTTACATCTTTCCCTTCAAGAAGCCTTTCGCTAAGGCTGTTCTTGTGGAATTGGCAAAGGGATATTTGGAAGCCCAGACAGGGCTACGGTGAAAAAGGAAATATCTTCCGTTCAAAACTGGAAAGAAGCTTTCTGAGAAACTGCTCTGTGTTCTGTTAATTCATCTCACGGAGTTCCATCTTTCCCTTCAAGAAGCCTTTCGCTAAGGCTGTTCTTGTGGAATTGGCAAAGGGATATTTGGAAGCCCATAGAGGGCTATGGTGAAAAAGGAAATATCTTCCGTTCAAAACTGGAAAGAAGCTTTCTGAGAAACTGCTCTGTGTTCTGTTAATTCATCTCACAGAGTTACATCTTTCCCTTCAAGAAGCCTTTCGCTAAGGCTGTTCTTGTGGAATTGGCCAAGGGATATGTGGAAGACCATAGAGAGCTATGGTGAAAAAGGAAATATCTTCCGTTGAAAACTGGAAAGATGCTTTCTGAGAAACTGCTCTGTGTTCTGTTAATTCATCTCACAGAGTTACATCTTTCCCTTCAAGAAGCCTTTCGCTAAGGTTGTTCTTGTGGAATTGGCAAAGGGATATTTGGAAGCCCATAGAGGGCTATGGTGAAAAAGGAAATACCTTCCGTCAAAACTGGAAAGAAGCTTTCTGAGAAACTGCTCCGTGTTCTGTTAATTCATCTCACAGAGTTACATCTTTCCCTTCAAGAAGCCTTTCGCTAAGGCTGTTCTTGTGGAATTGGCAAAGGGATATTTGGAAGCCCATAGAGGGCTATGGTGAAAAAGGAAATATCTTCCGTTCAAAACTGGAAAGAAGCTTTCTGAGAAACTGCTCTGTGTTCTGCTCATTCATCTCACAGAGTTACATTTTTCCCTTCAAGAAGCCTTTCGCTAAGGCTGTTCTTGTGGAATTGGCAAAGGGATATTTGGAAGCCCATAGAGGGCTATTTTGAAAAAGGAAATATCTTCCGTTCAAAACTGGAAAGAAGCTTTCTGAGAAACTGCTCTGTGTTCTGTTAATTCATCTCACAGAGTTACATGTTTCCCTTCAAGAAGCCTTTCGCTAAGGCTGTTCTTGTGGAATTGGCAAAGGGATATTTGGAAGCAAATAGAGGGCTATGTTGTAAAAGGAAATATCTTCCGTTCAAAACTGGAAAGAAGCTTTCTGAGAAACTGCTCTGTGTTGTGCTAATTCATCTCACAGAGTTACATCTTTCCCTTCAAGAAGCCTTTCCCTAAGGCTGTTCTTGTGGAATTGGCAAAGGGATATTTGGAAGCCCATAGAGGGCTATGGTGAAAAAGGAAATATCTTCCGTTCAAAACTGGAAAGAAGTTTTCTGAGAAACTGCTCTGTGTTCTGTTAATTCATCTCACAGAGTTACATCTTTCCCTTCAAGAAGCCTTTCGCTAAGGCTGTTCTTCTGGAATTGGCAAAGGGATATTTGGAAGCCCATAGAGGGCTATGGTGAAAAAGGAAATATCTTCCGTTCAAAACTGGAAAGAAGCTTTCTGAGAAACTGCTCTGTGTTCTGTTAATTCATCTCACAGAGTTACATCTTTCCCTTCAAGAAGCCTGTCGCTAAGGCTGTTCTTGTGGAATTGGCAAAGGGATATTTGGAAGCCCATAGAGGGCTATGGTGAAAAAGGGAATATCTTCCGTTCAAAACTGGAAAGAAGCTTTCTGAGAAACTGCTCTGTGTTCTGTTAATTCATCTCACAGAGTTACATCTTTCCCTTCAAGAAGCCTTTCGCTAAGGCTGTTCTTGTGGCATTGGCAAAGGGATATTTGGAAACCCCTACAGGGCTATGGTGAAAAAGGGAATATCTTCCGTTCAAAACTGGAAAGAAGCATTCTGAGAAACTGCTCTGTGTTCTGTTAATTCATCTCACAGAGTTACATCTTTCCCTTCCAGAAGCCTTTCGCTAAGGCTGTTCTTGTGGCATTGGCAAAGGGATATTTGGAAGCCCATAGAGGGTTATGGTGAAAAAGGAAATATCTTCCGTTCAAAACTGGAAAGAAGCTTTCTGAGAAACTGCTCTGTGTTCTGTTAATTCATCTCACAGAGTTACATCTTTCCCTTCCAGAAGCCTTTCGCTAAGGCTGTTCTTGTGGAATTGGCAAAGGGATATTTGGAAGTCCATAGAGGGCTATGGTGAAAAAGGAAATATCTTCCGTTCAAAACTGGAAAGAAGCTTTCTGAGAAACTGCTCTGTGTTCTGTTAATTCATCTCACAGAGTTCCATCTTTCCCTTCAAGAAGCCTTTCGCTAAGGCTGTTCTTGTGGAATTGGCAAAGGGATATTTGGAAGCCCATAGAGGGCTATGGTGAAAAAGGAAATATCTTCCGTTCAAAACTGGAAAGAAGCTTTCTGAGAAACTGCTCTGTGTTCTGTTAATTCATCTCACAGAGTTACATCTTTCCCTTCAAGAAGCCTTTCGCTAAGGCTGTTCTTGTGGAATTGGCAAAGGGATATTTGGAAGCACATAGAGGGCTATGGTGAAAAAGGAAATATCTTCCGTTCAAAACTGGAAAGAAGCTTTCTGTGAAACTGCTTTGTGTTCTGCTAATTCATCTCACAGAGTTACATCTTTCCCTTCAAGAAGCCTTTCGCTAAGGCTGTTCTTGTGGAATTGGCAAAGGGATATTTGGAAGCACATAGAGGGCTATGGTGAAAAAGGAAATATCTTCCGTTCAAAACTGGAAAGAAGCTTTCTGAGAAACTGCTCTGTGTTCTGTTAATTCATCTCACAGAGTTACATCTTTCCCTTCAAGAAGCCTTTCGCTAAGGCTGTTCTTGTGGAATTGGCCAAGGGATATTTGGAATCCCATAGAGGGCTTTGGTGAAAAAGGAAATATCTTCCGTTCAAAACTGGAAAGAAGCTTTCTGAGAAACTGCTCTGTGTTCTGTTAATTCATCTCACAGAGTTACATCTTTCCCTTCAAGAAGCCTTTCGCTAAGGCTGTTCTTGTGGAATTGGCAAAGGGATATTTGGAAGCCCATAGAGGGCTATGGTGAAAAAGGAAATATCTTCCGTTCAAAACTGGAAAGAAGCTTTCTGAGAAACTGCTCTGTGTTCTGTTAATTCATCCCACAGAGTTCCATCTTTCCCTTCAAGAAGCCTTTCGCTAAGGTTGTTCTTGTGGAATTGGCAAAGGGATATTTGGAAGCCCATAGACGGCTACGGTGAAAAAGGAAATATCTTCCGTTCAAAACTGGAAAGAAGCTTTCTGAGAAACTGCTCTGTGTTCTGGTAATTCATCTCACAGAGTTACATCTTTCCCTTCAAGAAGCCTTTCGCTAAGGCTGTTCTTGTGGAATTGGCAAAGGGATATTTGGAAGCCCATAGAGGGCTATGGTGAAAAAGGAAATATCTTCCGTTCAAAACTGGAAAGAAGCTTTCTGAGAAACTGCTCTGTGTTCTGTTAATTCATCTCACAGAGTTACATCTTTCCCTTCAAGAAGCCTTTCGCTAAGGCTGTTCTTGTGGAATTGGCAAAGGGATATTTGGAAGCCCATAGAGGGCTATGGTGAAAAAGGAAATATCTTCCGTTCAAAACTGGAAAGAAGCTTTCTGAGAAACTGCTCTGTGTTCTGTTAATTCATCTCACAGAGTTACATCTTTCCCTTCAAGAAGCCTTTCGCTAAGGCTGTTCTTGTGGAATTGGCAAAGGGATATTTGGAAGCCCATAGAGGGCTATGGTGAAAAAGGAAATATCTTCCGTTCAAAACTGGAAAGAAGCTTTCTGAGAAACTGCTCTGTGTTCTGTTAATTCATCTCACAGAGTTACATCTTTCCCTTCAAGAAGCCTTTCGCTAAGGCTGTTCTTGTGGAATTGGCAAAGGGATATTTGGAAGCCCATAGAGGGCTATGGTGTAAAAGGAAATACCTTCCGTTCAAAACTGGAAAGAAGCTTTCTGAGAAACTGCTCTGTGTTCTGTTAATTCATCTCACAGAGTTGCATCTTATCCTTCAAGAAGCCTTTCGCTAAGGCTGTTCTTGTGGAATTGGCAAAGGGATATTTGGAAGCCCATAGAGGGCTATGGTGAAAAAGGAAATATCTTCCGTTCAAAACTGGAAAGAAGCTTTCTGAGAAACTGCTCTGTGTTCTGTTAATTCATCTCACACAGTTACATCTTTCCCTTCAACAATCCTTTCGCTAAGGCTGTTCTTGTAGAATTCGCAAAGGGATATTTGGAAGCCCATAGAGGGCTATGGTGAAAAAGGAAATATCTTCCGTTCAAAACTGGAAAGAAGCTTTCTGAGAAACTGCTCAGTGTTCTGTTAATTCATCTCACAGAGTTACATCTTTCCCTTCAAGAAGCCTTTCGCTAAGGCTGTTCTTGTGGAATTGGCAAAGGGATATTTGGAAGCCCATAGAGGGCTATGTTGAAAAAGGAAATATCTTCCGTTCAAAACTGGAAAGAAGCTTTCTGAGAAACTGCTCTGTGTTCTGTTAATTCATCTCACAGAGTTACATCTTTCCCTTCAAGAAGCCTTTCGCTAAGGCTGTTCTTGTGGAATTGGCAAAGGGATATTTGGAAGCCCAGAGAGGGCTATGGTGAAAAAGGAAATATCTTCCGTTCAAAACTGGAAAGAAGCTTTCTGAGAAACTGCTGTGTGTTCTGCTAATTCATCTCACAGAGTTACATCTTTCCCTTCAAGAAGCCTTTCGCTAAGGCTGTTCTTGTGGAATTGACAAATGGATATTTGGAAGCCCATAGAGGGCTATGGTGAAAAAGGAAATATCTTCCGTTCAAAACTGGAAAGAAGCTTTCTAGGAAACTGCTCTGTGTTCTGTTAATTCATCTCACAGAGTTACATCTTTCCCTTCAAGAAGCCTTTCGCTAAAGCTGTTCTTGTGGAATTGGCAAAGGGATATTTGGAAGCCCATAGAGGGCTATGGTGAAAAAGGAAATATCTTCCGTTCGAAACTGGAAAGAAGCTTTCTGAGAAACTGCTCTGTGTTCTGTTAATTCATCTCACACAGTTACATCTTTCCCTTCAAGAAGCCTTTCGCTAAGGCTGTTCTTGTGGAATAGGCAAAGGGATATTTGGAAGCCCATAGAGGGCTATGGTGAAAAAGGAAATATCTTCCGTTCAAAACTGGAAAGAAGCTTTCTGAGAAACTGCTCTGTTTTCTGTTAATTCATCTCACAGAGTTACATCTTTCCCTTCAAGAAGCCTTTCGCTAAGGCTGTTCTTGTGGAATTGGCAAATGGATATTTGGAAGCCCATAGAGGGCTATGGTGAAAAAGGAAATATCTTCCGTTCAAAACTGGAAAGAAGCTTTCTGAGAAACTGCTCTGTGTTCTGTTAATTCATCTGACAGAGTTACATCTTTCCCTTCAAAAGCCTTTCGCTACGGCTGTTCTTGAGGAATTGGCAAAGGGATATTTGGAAGCCCATAGAGGGCTATGGTGAAAAAGGAAATATCTTCCGTTCAAAACTGGAAAGAAGCTTTCTGAGAAACTGCTCTGTGTTCTGTTAATTCATCACACAGAGTTACATCTTTCATTTCAAGAAGCCTTTCGCTAAGGCTGTTCTTGTGGAATTGGCAAAGGGATATTTGGAAGCCCATAGAGGGCTATGGTGAAAAAGGAAATATCGTCCGTTCAAAACTGGAAAGAAGCTTTCTGAGAAACTGCTCTGTGTTCTGTTAATTCATCTCACAGAGTTACATCTTTCCCTTCAAGAAGCCTTTCGCTAAGGCTGTTCTTGTGGAATTGACAAATGGATATTTGGAAGCCCATAGAGGGCTATGGTGAAAAAGGAAATATCTTCCGTTCAAAACTGGAAAGAAGCTTTCTAGGAAACTGCTCTGTGTTCTGTTAATTCATCTCACAGAGTTACATCTTTCCCTTCAAGAAGCCTTTCGCTAAAGCTGTTCTTGTGGAATTGGCAAAGGGATATTTGGAAGCCCATAGAGGGCTATGGTGAAAAAGGAAATATCTTCCGTTCGAAACTGGAAAGAAGCTTTCTGAGAAACTGCTCTGTGTTCTGTTAATTCATCTCACACAGTTACATCTTTCCCTTCAAGAAGCCTTTCGCTAAGGCTGTTCTTGTGGAATAGGCAAAGGGATATTTGGAAGCCCATAGAGGGCTATGGTGAAAAAGGAAATATCTTCCGTTCAAAACTGGAAAGAAGCTTTCTGAGAAACTGCTCTGTTTTCTGTTAATTCATCTCACAGAGTTACATCTTTCCCTTCAAGAAGCCTTTCGCTAAGGCTGTTCTTGTGGAATTGGCAAATGGATATTTGGAAGCCCATAGAGGGCTATGGTGAAAAAGGAAATATCTTCCGTTCAAAACTGGAAAGAAGCTTTCTGAGAAACTGCTCTGTGTTCTGTTAATTCATCTGACAGAGTTACATCTTTCCCTTCAAAAGCCTTTCGCTAAGGCTGTTCTTGAGGAATTGGCAAAGGGATATTTGGAAGCCCATAGAGGGCTATGGTGAAAAAGGAAATATCGTCCGTTCAAAACTGGAAAGAAGCTTTCTGAGAAACTGCTCTGTGTTCTGTTAATTCATCTCACAGAGTTACATCTTTCCCTTCAAGAAGCCTTTCGCTAAGGATGTTCTTGTGGAATTGGCAAAGGGATATTTGGAAGCCCATAGAGGGCTATGGTGAAAAAGGAAATATCTTCCGTTCAAAACTGGAAAGAAGCTTTCTGAGAAACTGCTTTGTGTTCTGCTAATTCATCTCACAGAGTTACATCTTTCCCTTCAAGAAGCCTTTCGCTAAGGCTGTTCTTGTGGAATTGGCAAAGGGATATTTGGAAGCCCATAGAGGGCTATGGTGAAAAAGGAAATATCTTCCGTTCAAAACTGGAAAGAAGCTTTCTGAGAAACTGCTCTGTGTTCTGTTAATTCATCTCACAGAGTTACATCTTTCCCTTCAAGAAGCCTTTCGCTAAGGCTGTTCTTGTGGAATTGGCAAAGGGATATTTGGAAGCCCATAGAGGGCTATGGTGAAAAAGGAAATATCTTCCGTTCAAAACTGGAAAGAAGCTTTCTGAGAAACTGCTCTGTGTTCTGTTAATTTATCTCACAGGGTTACATCTTTCCCTTCAAGAAGCCTTTCGCTAAGGCTGTTCTTGTGGAATTGGCAAAGGGATATTTGGAAGCCCATAGAGGGCTATGGTGAAAAAGGAAATATCTTCCGTTCAAAACTGGAAAGAAGCTTTCTGAGAAACTGCTCTGTGTTCTGTTAATTCATCTCACAGAGTTACATCTTTCCCTTCAAGAAGCCTTTCGCTAAGGCTGTTCTTGTGGAATTGGCAAAGGGATATTTGGAAGCCCATAGAGTGCTATGGTGAAGAAGGAAATATCTTCCGTTCAAAACTGGAAAGAAGCTTTCTGAGAAACTGCTCTGTGTTCTGTTAATTCATGTCACAGAGTTACATCTTTCCCTTCAAAAGCCTTTCGCTAAGGCTGTTCTTGAGGAATTGGCAAAGGGATATTTGGAAGCCCATAGAGGGCTATTGTGAAAAAGGAAATATCTTCCGTTCAAAACTGTAAAGAAGCTTTCTGAGAAACTGCTCTGTGTTCTGTTAATTCATCTCACAGAGTTACATCTTTCCCTTCAAGAAGCCTTTCGCTAAGGCTGTTCTTGTGGAATTGGCAAAGGGATATTTGGAAGCCCATAGAGGGCTATGGTGAAAAAGGAAATATCTTCCGTTCAAAACTGGAAAGAAACTTTGTGAGAAACTGCTCTGTGTTCTGTTAATTCATCTCACAGAGTTACATCTTTCCCTTCAAAAGCCTTTCGCTAAGGCTGTTCTTGTGGAATTGTCAAAGGGATATTTGGAAGCCCATAGAGGGCTATTGTGAAAAAGGAAATATCTTCCGTTCAAAACTGGAAAGAAGCTTTCTGAGAAACTGCTCTGTGTTCTGTTAATTCATCTCACAGAGTTACATCATTCACTTCAAGAAGCCTTTCGCTAAGGCTGTTCTTGTGGAATTGGCAAAGGGATATTTGGAAGCCCATAGAGGGCTATGGTGAAAAAGGAAATATCTTCCGTTCAAAACTGGAAAGAAGCTTTCTGAGAAACTGCTCTGTGTTCTGTTAATTCATCTCACAGAGTTACATCTTTCCCTTCAAGAAGCCTTTCGCTAAGGCTGTTCTTGTGGAATTGGCAAAGGGATATTTGCAAGCCCATAGAGGGCTATGGTGAAAAAGGAAATATCTTCCGTTCAAAACTGGAAAGAAGCTTTCTGAGAAACTGCTCTGTGTTCTCTTAATTCATCTCACAGAGTTACATCTTTCCCTTCAAGAAGCCTTTCGCTAAGGCTGTTCTTGTGGAATTGGCAAAGGGATATTTGGAAGCCCATAGAGGGCTATGGTGAAAAAGGAAATATCTTCCGTTCAAAACTGGAAAGAAGCATTCTGAGAAACTGCTCTGTGTTCTGTTAATTCATCTCACAGAGTTCCATCTTTCCCTTCAAAAGCCTTTCGCTAAGGCTGTTCTTGAGGAATTGGCAAAGGGATATTTGGAAGCCCATAGAGGGCTATTGTGAAAAAGGAAATATCTTCCGTTCAAAACTGGAAAGAAGCTTTCTGAGAAACTGCTCTGTGTTCTGTTAATTCATCTCACAGAGTTACATCTTTCCCTTCAAGAAGCCTTTCGCTAAGGCTGTTCTTGTGGAATTGGCAAAGGGATATTTGGAAGCACATAGAGGGCTATGGTGAAAAAGGAAATATCTTCCGTTCAAAACTGGAAAGAAGCTTTCTGAGAAACTGCTCTGTGTTCTGTTAATTCATCTCACAGAGTTACATCTTTCCCTTCAAGAAGCCTTTCTCTAAGGCTGTTCTTGTGGAATTGGCAAAGGGATATTTGCAAGCCCATAGAGGGCTATGGTGAAAAAGGAAATATCTTCCGTTCAAAACTGGAAAGAAGCTTTCTGAGAAACTGCTCTGTGTTCTGTTAATTCATCTCACAGAGTTACATCTTTCCCTTCAAGAAGCCTTTCGCTAAGGTTGTTCTTGTGGAATTGGCAAAGGGATATTTGGAAGCCCATAGAGGGGTATGGTGAAAAAGGAAATATCTTCCGTTCAAAACTGGAAAGAAGCTTTCTGAGAAACTGCTCTGTGTTCTGTTAATTCATCTCACAGAGTTCCATCTTTCCCTTCAAAAGCCTTTCGCTAAGGCTGTTCTTGAGGAATTGGCAAAGGGATATTTGGAAGCCCATAGACGGCTACGGTGAAAAAGGAAATATCTTCCGTTCAAAACTGGAAAGAAGCTTTCTGAGAAACTGCTCTGTGTTCTGGTAATTCATCTCACAGAGTTACATCTTTCCCTTCAAGAAGCCTTTCGCTAAGGCTGTTCTTGTGGAATTGGCAAAGGGATATTTGGAAGCCCATAGAGGGCTATGGTGAAAAAGGAAATATCTTCCGTTCAAAACTGGAAAGAAGCATTCTGAGAAACTGCTCTGTGTTCTGTTAATTCATCTCACAGAGTTCCATCTTTCCCTTCAAAAGCCTTTCGCTAAGGCTGTTCTTGAGGAATTGGCAAAGGGATATTTGGAAGCCCATAGAGGGCTATTGTGAAAAAGGAAATATCTTCCGTTCAAAACTGGAAAGAAGCTTTCTGAGAAACTGCTCTGTGTTCTGTTAATTCATCTCACAGAGTTACATCTTTCCCTTCAAGAAGCCTTTCGCTAAGGCTGTTCTTGTGGAATTGGCAAAGGGATATTTGGAAGCACATAGAGGGCTATGGTGAAAAAGGAAATATCTTCCGTTCAAAACTGGAAAGAAGCTTTCTGAGAAACTGCTCTGTGTTCTGTTAATTCATCTCACAGAGTTACATCTTTCCCTTCAAGAAGCCTTTCTCTAAGGCTGTTCTTGTGGAATTGGCAAAGGGATATTTGCAAGCCCATAGAGGGCTATGGTGAAAAAGGAAATATCTTCCGTTCAAAACTGGAAAGAAGCTTTCTGAGAAACTGCTCTGTGTTCTGTTAATTCATCTCACAGAGTTACATCTTTCCCTTCAAGAAGCCTTTCGCTAAGGTTGTTCTTGTGGAATTGGCAAAGGGATATTTGGAAGCCCATAGAGGGGTATGGTGAAAAAGGAAATATCTTCCGTTCAAAACTGGAAAGAAGCTTTCTGAGAAACTGCTCTGTGTTCTGTTAATTCATCTCACAGAGTTCCATCTTTCCCTTCAAAAGCCTTTCGCTAAGGCTGTTCTTGAGGAATTGGCAAAGGGATATTTGGAAGCCCATAGACGGCTACGGTGAAAAAGGAAATATCTTCCGTTCAAAACTGGAAAGAAGCTTTCTGAGAAACTGCTCTGTGTTCTGGTAATTCATCTCACAGAGTTACATCTTTCCCTTCAAGAAGCCTTTCGCTAAGGCTGTTCTTGTGGAATTGGCAAAGGGATATTTGGAAGCCCATAGAGGGCTATGGTGAAAAAGGAAATATCTTCCGTTCAAAACTGGAAAGAAGCTTTCTGAGAAACTGCTCTGTGTTCTGTTAATTCATCTCACAGAGTTACATCTTTCCCTTCAAGAAGCCTTTCGCTAAGGCTGTTCTTGTGGAATTGACAAAGGGATATTTGGAAGCCCATAGAGGGCTATGGTGTAAAAGGAAATACCTTCCGTTCAAAACTGGAAAGAAGCTTTCTGAGAAACTGCTCTGTGTTCTGTTAATTCATCTCACAGAGTTGCATCTTATCCTTCAAGAAGCCTTTCGCTAAGGCTGTTCTTGTGGAATTGGCAAAGGGATATTTGGAAGCCCATAGAGGGCTATGGTGAAAAAGGAAATATCTTCCGTTCAAAACTGGAAAGAAGCTTTCTGAGAAACTGCTCTGTGTTCTGTTAATTCATCTCACACAGTTACATCTTTCCCTTCAACAATCCTTTCGCTAAGGCTGTTCTTGTAGAATTCGCAAAGGGATATTTGGAAGCCCATAGAGGGCTATGGTGAAAAAGGAAATATCTTCCGTTCAAAACTGGAAAGAAGCTTTCTGAGAAACTGCTCAGTGTTCTGTTAATTCATCTCACAGAGTTACATCTTTCCCTTCAAGAAGCCTTTCGCTAAGGCTGTTCTTGTGGAATTGGCAAAGGGATATTTGGAAGCCCATAGAGGGCTATGGTGAAAAAGGAAATATCTTCCGTTCAAAACTGGAAAGAAGCTTTCTGAGAAACTGCTCTGTGTTCTGGTAATTCATCTCACAGAGTTACATCTTTCCCTTCAAAAGCCTTTCGCTAAGGCTGTTCTTGTGGAATTGGCAAAGGGATATTTGGAAGCCCATAGAGGGCTATGGTGAAAAAGGAAATACCTTCCGTTCAAAACTGGAAAGAAGCTTTCTGAGAAACTGCTCTGTGTTCTGTTAACTCATCTCACAGAGTTACATCTTTCCCTTCAAGAAGCCTTTCGCTAAGGCTGTTCTTGTGGAATTGGCAAAGGGATATTTGGAAGCCCATAGAGGGCTATGGTGAAAAAGGAAATATCTTCCGTTCAAAACTGGAAAGAAGCTTTCTGAGAAACTGCTCTGTGTTCTATTAATTCATCTCACACAGTTACATCTTTCCCTTAAACAATCCTTTCGCTAAGGCTGTTCTTGGGGAATTGGCAAAGGGATATTTGGAAGCCCATAGAGGGCTATGTTGAAAAAGGAAATATCTTCCGTTCAAAACTGGAAAGAAGCTTTCTGAGAAACTGCTCTGTGTTCTGTTAATTCATCTCACAGAGTTACATCTTTCCCTTCAAGAAGCCTTTCGCTAAGGCTGTTCTTGTGGAATTGGCAAAGGGATATTTGGAAGCCCAGAGAGGGCTATGGTGAAAAAGGAAATATCTTCCGTTCAAAACTGGAAAGAAGCTTTCTGAGAAACTGCTGTGTGTTCTGCTAATTCATCTCACAGAGTTACATCTTTCCCTTCAAGAAGCCTTTCGCTAAGGCTGTTCTTGTGGAATTGACAAATGGATATTTGGAAGCCCATAGAGGGCTATGGTGAAAAAGGAAATATCTTCCGTTCAAAACTGGAAAGAAGCTTTCTAGGAAACTGCTCTGTGTTCTGTTAATTCATCTCACAGAGTTACATCTTTCCCTTCAAGAAGCCTTTCGCTAAAGCTGTTCTTGTGGAATTGGCAAAGGGATATTTGGAAGCCCATAGAGGGCTATGGTGAAAAAGGAAATATCTTCCGTTCGAAACTGGAAGGAAGCTTTCTGAGAAACTGCTCTGTGTTCTGTTAATTCATCTCACACAGTTACATCTTTCCCTTCAAGAAGCCTTTCGCTAAGGCTGTTCTTGTGGAATAGGCAAAGGGATATTTGGAAGCCCATAGAGGGCTATGGTGAAAAAGGAAATATCTTCCGTTCAAAACTGGAAAGAAGCTTTCTGAGAAACTGCTCTGTTTTCTGCTAATTCATCTCACAGAGTTACATCTTTCCCTTCAAGAAGCCTTTCGCTAAGGCTGTTCTTGTGGAATTGGCAAATGGATATTTGGAAGCCCATAGAGGGCTATGGTGAAAAAGGAAATATCTTCCGTTCAAAACTGGAAAGAAGCTTTCTGAGAAACTGCTCTGTGTTCTGTTAATTCATCTGACAGAGTTACATCTTTCCCTTCAAAAGCCTTTCGCTAAGGCTGTTCTTGAGGAATTGGCAAAGGGATATTTGGAAGCCCATAGAGGGCTATGGTGAAAAAGGAAATATCTTCCGTTCAAAACTGGAAAGAAGCTTTCTGAGAAACTGCTCTGTGTTCTGTTAATTCATCACACAGAGTTACATCTTTCATTTCAAGAAGCCTTTCGCTAAGGCTGTTCTTGTGGAATTGGCAAAGGGATATTTGGAAGCCCATAGAGGGCTATGGTGAAAAAGGAAATATCTTCCGTTCAAAACTGGAAAGAAGCTTTCTGAGAAACTGCTCTGTGTTCTGTAAATTCATCTCACAGAGTTACATCTTTCCCTTCAAGAAGCCTTTCGCTAAGGCTGTTCTTGTGGAAATGGCAAAGGGATATTTGGAAGCCCATAGAGGGCTATGGTGAAAAAGGAAATATCGTCCGTTCAAAACTGGAAAGAAGCTTTCTGAGAAACTGCTCTGTGTTCTGTTAATTCATCTCACAGAGTTACATCTTTCCCTTCAAGAAGCCTTTCGCTAAGGATGTTCTTGTGGAATTGGCAAAGGGATATTTGGAAGCCCATAGAGGGCTATGGTGAAAAAGGAAATATCTTCCGTTCAAAACTGGAAAGAAGCTTTCTGAGAAACTGCTCTGTGTTCTGTAAATTCATCTCACAGAGTTACATCTTTCCCTTCAACAATCCTTTCGCTAAGGCTGTTCTTGTAGAATTCGCAAAGGGATATTTGGAAGCCCATAGAGGGCTATGGTGAAAAAGGAAATATCTTCCGTTCAAAACTGGAAAGAAGCTTTCTGAGAAACTGCTCAGTGTTCTGTTAATTCATCTCACAGAGTTACATCTTTCCCTTCAAGAAGCCTTTCGCTAAGGCTGTTCTTGTGGAATTGGCAAAGGGATATTTGGAAGCCCATAGAGGGCTATGGTGAAAAAGGAAATATCTTCCGTTCAAAACTGGAAAGAAGCTTTCTGAGAAACTGCTCTGTGTTCTGTTAATTTATCTCACAGGGTTACATCTTTCCCTTCAAGAAGCCTTTCGCTAAGGCTGTTCTTGTGGAATTTGCAAAGGGATATTTGGAAGCCCATAGAGGGCTATGGTGAAAAAGGAAATATCTTCCGTTCAAAACTGGAAAGAAGCTTTCTGAGAAACTGCTCTGTGTTCTGTTAATTCATCTCACAGAGTTACTTCTTTCCCTTCAAGAAGCCTTTCGCTAAGGCTGTTCTTGTGGAATTGGCAAAGGGATATTTGGAAGCCCATAGAGTGCTATGGTGAAGAAGGAAATATCTTCCGTTCAAAACTGGAAAGAAGCTTTCTGAGAAACTGCTCTGTGTTCTGTTAATTCATGTCACAGAGTTACATCTTTCCCTTCAAAAGCCTTTCGCTAAGGCTGTTCTTGAGGAATTGGCAAAGGGATATTTGGAAGCCCATAGAGGGCTATTGTGAAAAAGGAAATATCTTCCGTTCAAAACTGTAAAGAAGCTTTCTGAGAAACTGCTCTGTGTTCTGTTAATTCATCTCACAGAGTTACATCTTTCCCTTCAAGAAGCCTTTCGCTAAGGCTGTTCTTGTGGAATTGGCAAAGGGATATTTGGAAGCCCATAGAGGGCTATGGTGAAAAAGGAAATATCTTCCGTTCAAAACTGGAAAGAAACTTTCTGAGAAACTGCTCTGTGTTCTGTTAATTCATCTCACAGAGTTACATCTTTCCCTTCAAAAGCCTTTCGCTAAGGCTGTTCTTGTGGAATTGTCAAAGGGATATTTGGAAGCCCATAGAGGGCTATTGTGAAAAAGGAAATATCTTCCGTTCAAAACTGGAAAGAAGCTTTCTGAGAAACTGCTCTGTGTTCTGTTAATTCATCTCACAGAGTTACATCATTCACTTCAAGAAGCCTTTCGCTAAGGCTGTTCTTGTGGAATTGGCAAAGGGATATTTGGAAGCCCATAGAGGGCTATGGTGAAAAAGGAAATATCTTCCGTTCAAAACTGGAAAGAAGCTTTCTGAGAAACTGCTCTGTGTTCTGTTAATTCATCTCACAGAGTTACATCTTTCCCTTCAAGAAGCCTTTCGCTAAGGCTGTTCTTGTGGAATTGGCAAAGGGATATTTGGAAGCCCATAGAGGGCTATGGTGAAAAAGGAAATATCTTCCGTTCAAAACTGGAAAGAAGCTTTCTGAGAAACTGCTCTGTGTTCTCTTAATTCATCTCACAGAGTTACATCTTTCCCTTCAAGAAGCCTTTCGCTAAGGCTGTTCTTGTGGAATTGGCAAAGGGATATTTGGAAGCCCATAGAGGGCTATGGTGAAAAAGGAAATATCTTCCGTTCAAAACTGGAAAGAAGCATTCTGAGAAACTGCTCTGTGTTCTGTTAATTCATCTCACAGAGTTACATCTTTCCCTTCAAAAGCCTTTCGCTAAGGCTGTTCTTGAGGAATTGGCAAAGGGATATTTGGAAGCCCATACAGGGCTATTGTGAAAAAGGAAATATCTTCCGTTCAAAACTGGAAAGAAGCTTTCTGAGAAACTGCTCTGTGTTCTGTTAATTCATCTCACAGAGTTACATCTTTCCCTTCAAGAAGCCTTTCGCTAAGGCTGTTCTTGTGGAATTGGCAAAGGGATATTTGGAAGCCCATAGAGGGCTATGGTGAAAAAGGAAATATCTTCCGTTCAAAACTGGAAAGAAGCTTTCTGAGAAACTGCTCTGTGTTCTGTTAATTCATCTCACAGAGTTACATCTTTCCCTTCAAGAAGCCTTTCTCTAAGGCTGTTCTTGTGGAATTGGCAAAGGGATATTTGGAAGCCCATAGAGGGCTATGGTGAAAAAGGAAATATCTTCCGTTCAAAACTGGAAAGAAGCTTTCTGAGAAACTGCTCTGTGTTCTGTTAATTCATCTCACAGAGTTCCATCTTTCCCTTCAAGAAGCCTTTCGCTAAGGCTGTTCTTGTGGAATTGGCAAAGGGATATTTGGAAGCCCATAGAGGGCTATGGTGAAAAAGGAAATATCTTCCGTTCAAAACTGGAAAGAAGCTTTCTGAGAAACTGCTTTGTGTTCTGCTAATTCATCTCACAGAGTTCCATCTTTCCCTTCAAGAAGCCTTTCGCTAAGGCTGTTATTGTGGAATTGGCAAAGGGATATTTGGAAGCACATAGAGGGCTACGGTGAAAAAGGAAATATCTTCCGTTCAAAACTGGAAAGAAGCTTTCTGAGAAACTGCTCTGTGTTCTGTTAATTCATCTCACAGAGTTACATCTTTCCCTTCAAGAAGCCTTTCGCTAAGGCTGTTCTTGTGGAATTGGCAAAGGGATATTTGCAAGCCCATAGAGGGCTATGGTGAAAAAGGAAATATCTTCCGTTCAAAACTGGAAAGAAGCTTTCTGAGAAACTGCTCTGTGTTCTGTTAATTCATCTCACAGAGTTACATCTTTCCCTTCAAGAAGCCTTTCGCTAAGGTTGTTCTTGTGGAATTGGCAAAGGGATATTTGGAAGCCCATAGAGGGCTATGGTGAAAAAGGAAATATCTTCCGTTCAAAACTGGAAAGAAGCTTTCTGAGAAACTGCTCTGTGTTCTGGTAATTCACCTCACAGAGTTACATCTTTCCCTTCAAGAAACCTTTCGCTAACTCTGTTCTTGTGGAATTGGCAAAGGGATATTTGGAAGCCAGTAGATGGCTATGGTGAAAAAGGAAATATCTTCCGTTCAAAACTGGAAAGAAGCTTTCAGAGAAACTGCTCTGTGTTCTGTTAATTCATCTCACAGAGTTACATCTTTCCCTTCAAGAAGCCTTTCGCTAAGGCTGTTCTTGTGGAATTGGCAAAGGGATATTTGGAAGCCCATAGAGGGCTATGGTGAAAAAGGAAATATCTTCCGTTAAAAACTGGAAAGAAGCTTCCTGAGAAACTGCTCCGTGTTCTGTTAATTCATCTCACAGAGTTACATCTTTCCCTTCAAGAAGCCTTTCGCTAAGGCTGTTCTTGTGGAATTGGCAAAGGGATATTTGGAAGCCCATAGAGGGCTATGGTGAAAAGGGAAATATCTTACGTTCAAAACTGGAAAGAAGCTTTCTGAGAAGCTGCTCTGTGTTCTGTTAATTCATCTCACAGAGTTACATCTTTCCCTTCAAGAAGCCTTTCGCTAAGGCTGTTCTTGTGGAATTGGCAAAGGGATATTTGGAAGCCCATAGAGGGCTATGGTGAAAAAGGAAATATCTTCCGTTCAAAACTGGAAAGAAGCTTTCTGAGAAACTGCTCTGTGTTCTGTTAATTCATCTCACAGAGTTACTTCTTTCCCTTCAAGAAGCCTTTCGCTAAGTCTGTTCTTGTGGAATTGGCAAAGGGATATTTGGAAGCCCATAGAGGGCTATGGTGAAAAAGGAAATATCTTCCGTTCAAAACTGGAAAGAAGCTTTCTGAGAAACTGCTCTGTGTTCTGTTAATTCATCTCAAAGAGTTACATCTTATCCTTCAAGAAGCCTTTCGCTAAGGCTGTTCTTGTGGAATTGGCAAAGGGATATTTGGAAGCCCATAGAGGGCTATGGTGAGAAAGGAAATATCTTCCGTTCAAAACTGGAAAGAAGCTTTCTGAGAAACTGCTCTGTGTTCTGTTAATTCATCTCACAGAGTTACATCTTTCCCTTCAAGAAGCCTTTCGCTAAGGCTGTTCTTGTGGAATTGGCAAAGGGATATTTGGAAGCCCATAGAGGGCTATGGTGAAAAAGGAAATATCTTCCGTTCAAAACTGGAAAGAAGCTTTCTGAGAAACTGCTCTGTGTTCTCTTAATTCATCTCACAGAGTTACATCTTTCCCTTCAAGAAGCCTTTCGCTAAGGCTGTTCTTGTGGAATTGGCAAAGGGATATTTGGAAGCCCATAGAGGGCTATGGTGAAAAAGGAAATATCTTCCGTTCAAAACTGGAAAGAAGCTTTCTGAGAAACTGCTCTGTGTTCTGTTAATTCATCTCACAGAGTTACATCTTTCCCTTCAAAAGCCTTTCGCTAAGGCTGTTCTTGAGGAATTGGCAAAGGGATATTTGGAAGCCCATAGAGGGCTATTGTGAAAAAGGAAATATCTTCCGTTCAAAACTGGAAAGAAGCTTTCTGAGAAACTGCTCTGTGTTCTGTTAATTCATCTCACAGAGTTACATCTTTCCCTTCAAGAAGCCTTTCGCTAAGGCTGTTCTTGTGGAATTGGCAAAGGGATATATGGAAGCCCCTAGAGGGCTATGGTGAAAAAGGAAATATCTTCCGTTCAAAACTGGAAAGAAGCTTTCTGAGAAACTGCTCTGTGTTCTGTTAATTCATCTCACAGAGTTACATCTTTCCCTTCAAGAAGCCTTTCGCTAAGGCTGTTCTTGTGGAATTGGCAAAGGGATATTTGCAAGCCCATAGAGGGCTATGGTGAAAAAGGAAATATCTTCCGTTCAAAACTGGAAAGAAGCTTTCTGAGAAACTGCTCTGTGTTCTGTTAATTCATCTCACAGAGTTCCATCTTTCCCTTCAAGAAGCCTTTCGCTAAGGTTGTTCTTGTGGAATTGGCAAAGGGATATTTGGAAGCCCGTAGAGGGCTATGGTGAAAAAGGAAATATCTTCCGTTCAAAACTGGAAGGAAGCTTTCTGAGAAACTGCTTTGTGTTCTGCTAATACATCTCACAGAGTTCCATCTTTCCCTTCAAGAAGCCTTTCGCTAAGGCTGTTATTGTGGAATTGGCAAAGGGATATTTGGAAGCCCATAGAGGGCTATGGTGAAAAAGGAAATATCTTCCGTTCAAAACTGGAAAGAAGCTTTCTGAGAAACTGCTCTGTGTTCTGTTAATTCATCTCACAGAGTTACATCTTTCCCTTCAAGAAGCCTTTCGCTAAGGCTGTTCTTGTGGAATTGGCAAAGGGATATTTGCAAGCCCATAGAGGGCTATGGTGAAAAAGGAAATATCTTCCGTTCAAAACTGGAAAGAAGCTTTCTGAGAAACTGCTCTGTGTTCTGTTAATTCATCTCACAGAGTTACATCTTTCCCTTCAAGAAGCCTTTCGCTAAGGTTGTTCTTGTGGAATTGGCAAAGGGATATTTGGAAGCCCATAGAGGGCTATGGTGAAAAAGGAAATATCTTCCGTTCAAAACTGGAAAGAAGCTTTCTGAGAAACTGCTCTGTGTTCTGGTAATTTACCTCACAGAGTTACATCTTTCCCTTCAAGAAACCTTTCGCTAACTCTGTTCTTGTGGAATTGGCAAAGGGATAATTGGAAGCCCGTAGAGGGCTATGGTGAAAAAGGAAATATCTTCCGTTCAAAACTGGAAAGAAGCTTTCAGAGAAACTGCTCTGTGTTCTGTTAATTCATCTCACAGAGTTACATCTTTCCCTTCAAGAAGCCTTTCGCTAAGGCTGTTCTTGTGGAATTGGAAAAGGGATATTTGGAAGCCCATAGAGGGCTATGGTGAAAAAGGAAATATCTTCCGTTCAAAACTGGAAAGAAGCTTCCTGAGAAACTGCTCCGTGTTCTGTTAATTCATCTCACAGAGTTACATCTTTCCCTTCAAGAAGCCTTTCGCTAAGGCTGTTCTTGTGGAATTGGCAAAGGGATATTTGGAAGCCCATACAGGGCTATGGTGAAAAGGGAAATATCTTACGTTCAAAACTGGAAAGAAGCTTTCTGAGAAGCTGCTCTGTGTTCTGTTAATTCATCTCACAGAGTTACATCTTTCCCTTCAAGAAGCCTTTCGCTAAGGCTGTTCTTGTGGAATTGGCAAAGGGATATTTGGAAGCCCATAGAGGGCTATGGTGAAAAAGGGAATATCTTCCGTTCAAAACTGGAAAGAAGCTTTCTGAGAAACTGCTCTGTGTTCTGTTAATTCATCTCACAGAGTTCCATCTTTCCCTTCAAGAAGCCTTTCGCTAAGGCTGTTCTTGTGGAATTGGCAAAGGGATATTTGGAAGCCCATAGAGGGCTATGGTGAAAAAGGAAATATCTTCCGTTCAAAACTGGAAAGAAGCTTTCTGAGAAACTGCTCTGTGTTCTGTTAATTCATCTCACAGAGTTACATCTTTCCCTTCAAGAAGCCTTTCGCTAAGGCTGTTCTTGTGGAATTGGCAAAGGGATATTTGGAAGCCCATAGAGAGCTATGGTGAAAAAGGAAATATCTTCCGTTGAAAACTGGAAAGATGCTTTCTGAGAAACTGCTCTGTGTTCTGTTAATTCATCTCACAGAGTTACATCTTTCCCTTCAAGAAGCCTTTCGCTAAGGTTGTTCTTGTGGAATTGGCAAAGGGATTTTTGGAAGCCCATAGAGGGCTATGGTGAAAAAGGAAATACCTTCGGTCAAAACTGGAAAGAAGCTTTCTGAGAAACTGCTCCGTGTTCTGTTAATTCATCTCACAGAGTTACATCTTTCCCTTCAAGAAGCCTTTCGCTAAGGCTGTTCTTGTGGAATTGGCAAAGGGATATTTGGAAGCCCACAGAGGGCTATGGTGAAAAAGGAAATATCTTCCGTTCAAAACTGGAAAGAAGTTTTCTGAGAAACTGCTCTGTGTTCTGTTAATTCATCTCACAGAGTTACATCTTTCCCTTCAAGAAGCCTTTCGCTAAGGCTGTTCTTGTGGAATTGGCAAAGGGATATTTGGAAGCCCATAGAGGGCTATGGTGAAAAAGGAAATATCTTCCGTTCAAAACTGGAAAGAAGCTTTCTGAGAAACTGCTCTGTGTTCTGTTAATTCATCTCACAGAGTTCCATCTTTCCCTTCAAGAAGCCTTTCGCTAAGGCTGTTCTTGTGGAATTGGCAAAGGGATATTTGGAAGCCCATAGAGGGCTATGGTGTAAAAGGAAATATCTTCCGTTCAAAACTGGAAAGAAGCTTTCTGAGAAACTGCTTTGTGTTCTGCTAATTCATCTCACAGAGTTCCATCTTTCCCTTCAAGAAGCCTTTCGCTAAGGCTGTTATTGTGGAATTGGCAAAGGGATATTTGGAAGCACATAGAGGGCTATGGTGAAAAAGGAAATATCTTCCGTTCAAAACTGGAAAGAAGCTTTCTGAGAAACTGCTCTGTGTTCTGTTAATTCATCTCACAGAGTTCCATCTTTCCCTTCAAGAAGCCTTTCGCTAAGGCTGTTCTTGTGGAATTGGCAAAGGGATATTTGCAAGCCCATAGAGGGCTATGGTGAAAAAGGAAATATCTTCCGTTCAAAACTGGAAAGAAGCTTTCTGAGAAACTGCTCTGTGTTCTGTTAATTCATCTCACAGAGTTACATCTTTCCCTTCAAGAAGCCTTTCGCTAAGGTTGTTCTTGTGGAATTGGCAAAGGGATATTTGGAAGCCCATAGAGGGCTATGGTGAAAAAGGAAATATCTTCCGTTCAAAACTGGAAAGAAGCTTTCTGAGAAACTGCTCTGTGTTCTGGTAATTCACCTCACAGAGTTACATCTTTCCCTTCAAGAAACCTTTCGCTAACTCTGTTCTTGTGGAAATGGCAAAGGGATATTTGGAAGCCCGTAGAGGGCTATGGTGAAAAAGGAAATATCTTCCGTTCAAAACTGGAAAGAAGCTTTCAGAGAAACTGCTCTGTGTTCTGTTAATTCATCTCACAGAGTTACATCTTTCCCTTCAAGAAGCCTTTCGCTAAGGCTGTTCTTGTGGAATTGGCAAAGGGATATTTGGAAGCAAATAGAGGGCTATGTTGTAAAAGGAAATATCTTCCGTTCAAAACTGGAAAGAAGCTTTCTGAGAAACTGCTCTGTGTTCTGCTAATTCATCTCACAGAGTTACATCTTTCCCTTCAAGAAGCCTTTCCCTAAGGCTGTTCTTGTGGAATTGGCAAAGGGATATTTGGAAGCCCATAGAGGGCTATGGTGAAAAAGGAAATATCTTCCGTTCAAAACTGGAAAGAAGCTTTCTGAGAAACTGCTCTGTGTTCTGTTAATTCATCTCACAGAGTTACATCTTTCCCTTCAAGAAGCCTTTCGCTAAGGCTGTTCTTGTGGAATTGGCAAAGGGATATTTGGAAGTCCATAGAGGGCTATGGTGAAAAAGGAAATATCTTCCGTTCAAAACTGGAGAGAAGCTTTCTGAGAAACTGCTCTGTGTTCTGTTAATTCATCTCACAGAGTTCCATCTTTCCCTTCAAGAAGCCTTTCGCTAAGGCTGTTCTTGTGGAATTGGCAAAGGGATATTTTGAAGCCCATAGAGGGCTATGGTGAAAAAGGAAATATCTTCCGTTCAAAACTGGAAAGAAGCTTTCTGAGAAACTGCTCTGTGTTCTGTTAATTCATCTCACAGAGTTACATCTTTCCCTTCAAGAAGCCTTTCGCTAAGGCTGTTCTTGTGGAATTGGCAAAGGGATATTTGGAAGCCCATAGAGGGCTATGGTGAAAAAGGAAATATCTTCCGTTCAAAACTGGAAAGAAGCTTTCTGAGAAACTGCTCTGTGTTCTGTTAATTCATCTCACAGAGTTCCATCTTTCCCTTCAAGAAGCCTTTCGCTAAGGCTGTTCTTGTGGAATTGGCAAAGGGATATTTGGAAGCCCATAGAGGGCTATGGTGAAAAAGGAAATATCTTCCGTTCAAAACTGGAAAGAAGCTTTCTGAGAAACTGCTTTGTGTTCTGCTAATTCATCTCACAGAGTTCCATCTTTCCCTTCAAGAAGCCTTTCGCTAAGGCTGTTATTGTGGAATTGGCAAAGGGATATTTGGAAGCACATAGAGGGCTATGGTGAAAAAGGAAATATCTTCCGTTCAAAACTGGAAAGAAGCTTTCTGAGAAACTGCTCTGTGTTCTGTTAATTCATCTCACAGAGTTACATCTTTCCCTTCAAGAAGCATTTCGCTAAGGCTGTTCTTGTGGAATTGGCAAAGGGATATTTGCAAGCCCATAGAGGGCTATGGTGAAAAAGGAAATATCTTCCGTTCAAAACTGGAAAGAAGCTTTCTGAGAAACTGCTCTGTGTTCTGTTAATTCATCTCACAGAGTTACATCTTTCCCTTCAAGAAGCCTTTCGCTAAGGTTGTTCTTGTGGAATTGGCAAAGGGATATTTGGAAGCCCATAGAGGGCTATGGTGAAAAAGGAAATATCTTCCGTTCAAAACTGGAAAGAAGCTTTCTGAGAAACTGCTCTGTGTTCTGGTAATTCACCTCACAGAGTTACATCTTTCCCTTCAAGAAACCTTTCGCTAACTCTGTTCTTGTGGAATTGGCAAAGGGATATTTGGAAGCCCGTAGAGGGCTATGGTGAAAAAGGAAATATCTTCCGTTCAAAACTGGAAAGAAGCTTTCAGAGAAACTGCTCTGTGTTCTGTTAATTCATCTCACAGAGTTACATCTTTCCCTTCAAGAAGCCTTTCGCTAAGGCTGTTCTTGTGGAATTGGCAAAGGGATATTTGGAAGCCCATAGAGGGCTATGGTGAAAAAGGAAATATCTTCCGTTCAAAACTGGAAAGAAGCTTCCTGAGAAACTGCTCCGTGTTCTGTTAATTCATCTCACAGAGTTACATCTTTCCCTTCAAGACGCCTTTCGCTAAGGCTGTTCTTGTGGAATTGGCAAAGGGATATTTGGAAGTCCATAGAGGGCTATGGTGAAAAAGGAAATATCTTACGTTCAAAACTGGAAAGAAGCTTTCTGAGAAGCTGCTCTGTGTTCTGTTAATTCATCTCACAGAGTTACATCTTTCCCTTCAAGAAGCCTTTCGCTAAGGCTGTTCTTGTGGAATTGGCAAAGGGATATTTGGAAGCCCATAGAGGGCTATGGTGAAAAAGGAAATATCTTCCGTTCAAAACTGGAAAGAAGCTTTCTGAGAAACTGCTCTGTGTTCTGTTAATTCATCTCACAGAGTTCCATCTTTCCCTTCAAGAAGCCTTTCGCTAAGGCTGTTCTTGTGGAATTGGCAAAGGGATATTTGGAAGCCCATAGAGGGCTACGGTGAAAAAGGAAATATCTTCCGTTCAAAACTGGAAAGAAGCTTTCTGAGAAACTGCTTTGTGTTCTGCTAATTCATCTCACAGAGTTCCATCTTTCCCTTCAAGAAGCCTTTCGCTAAGGCTGTTATTGTGGAATTGGCAAAGGGATATTTGGAAGCACCTAGAGGGCCATGGTGAAAAAGGAAATATCTTCCGTTCAAAACTGGAAAGAAGCTTTCTGAGAAACTGCTCTGTGTTCTGTTAATTCATCTCACAGAGTTACATCTTTCCCTTCAAGAAGCCTTTCGCTAAGGCTGTTCTTGTGGAATTGGCAAAGGGATATTTGCAAGCCCATAGAGGGCTATGGTGAAAAAGGAAATATCTTCCGTTCAAAACTGGAAAGAAGCTTTCTGAGAAACTGCTCTGTGTTCTGTTAATTCATCTCACAGAGTTACATCTTTCCCTTCAAGAAGCCTTTCGCTAAGGTTGTTCTTGTGGAATTGGCAAAGGGATATTTGGAAGCCCATAGAGGGCTATGGTGAAAAAGGAAATATCTTCCGTTCAAAACTGGAAAGAAGCTTTCTGAGAAACTGCTCTGTGTTCTGGTAATTCACCTCACAGAGTTACATCTTTCCCTTCAAGAAACCTTTCGCTAACTCTGTTCTTGTGGAATTGGCAAAGGGATATTTGGAAGCCCGTAGAGGGCTATGGTGAAAAAGGAAATATCTTCCGTTCAAAACTGGAAAGAAGCTTTCTGAGAAACTGCTCTGTGTTCTGTTAATTCATCTCACAGAGTTACATCTTTCCCTTCAAGAAGCCTTTCGCTAAGGCTGTTCTTGTGGAATTGGCAAAGGGATATTTGGAAGCCCATAGAGGGCTATGGTGAAAAAGGAAATATCTTCCGTTCAAAACTGGAAAGAAGCTTCCTGAGAAACTGCTCCGTGTTCTGTAAATTCATCTCACAGAGTTACATCTTTCCCTTCAAGAAGCCTTTCGCTAAGGCTGTTCTTGTGGAATTGGCAAAGGGATATTTGGAAGCCCATAGAGTGCTATGGTGAAAAAGGAAATATCTTACGTTCAAAACTGGAAAGAAGCTTTCTGAGAAGCTGCTCTGTGTTCTGTTAATTCATCTCACAGAGTTACATCTTTCCCTTGAAGAAGCCTTTCGCTAAGGCTGTTCTTGTGGAATTGGCAAAGGGATATTTGGAAGCCCATAGAGGGCTATGGTGAAAAAGGGAATATCTTCCGTTCAAAACTGGAAAGAAGCTTTCTGAGAAACTGCTCTGTGTTCTGTTAATTCATCTCACAGAGTTCCATCTTTCCCTTCAAGAAGCCTTTCGCTAAGGCTGTTCTTGTGGAATTGGCAAAGGGATATTTGGAAGCCCATAGAGGGCTATGGTGAAAAAGGAAATATCTTCCGTTCAAAACTGGAAAGAAGCTTTCTGAGAAACTGCTCTGTGTTCTGTTAATTCATCTCACAGAGTTACTTCTTTCCCTTCAAGAAGCCTTTCGCTAAGGCTGTTCTTGTGGAATTGGCAAAGGGATATTTGGAAGCCCATAGAGGGCTATGGTGAAAAAGGAAATATCTTCCGTTCAAAACTGGAAAGAAGCTTTCTGAGAAACTGCTCTGTGTTCTGTTAATTCATCTCAAAGAGTTACATCTTATCCTTCAAGAAGCCTTTCGCTAAGGCTGTTCTTGTGGAATTGGCAAAGGGATATTTGGAAGCCCATAGAGGGCTATGGTGAAAAAGGAAATATCTTCCGTTCAAAACTGGAAAGAAGCTTTCTGAGAAACTGCTCTGTTTTCTGTTAATTCATCTCACACAGTTACATCTTTCCCTTCAAGAAGCCTTTCGCTAAGGCTGTTCTTGTGGAATTGGCAAAGGGATATTTGGAAGCCCATAGAGGGCTATGGTGAAAAAGGAAATATCTTCCGTTCAAAACCGGAAAGAAGCTTTCTGAGAAACTGCTCTGTGTTCTGCTCATTCATCTCACAGAGTTACATCTTTCCCTTCAAGAAGCCTTTCGCTAAGGCTGTTCTTGTGGAATTGGCAAAGGGATATTTGCAAGCCCATAGAGGGCTATGGTGAAAAAGGAAATATCTTCCGTTCAAAACTGGAAAGAAGCTTTCTGAGAAACTGCTCTGTGTTCTGTTAATTCATCTCACAGAGTTACATCTTTCCCTTCAAGAAGCCTTTCGCTAAGGTTGTTCTTGTGGAATTGGCAAAGGGATATTTGGAAGCCCATAGAGGGCTATGGTGAAAAAGGAAATATCTTCCGTTCAAAACTGGAAAGAAGCTTTCTGAGAAACTGCTCTGTGTTCTGGTAATTCACCTCACAGAGTTACATCTTTCCCTTCAAGAAACCTTTCGCTAACTCTGTTCTTGTGGAATTGGCAAAGGGATATTTGGAAGCCCGTAGAGGGCTATGGTGAAAAAGGAAATATCTTCCGTTCAAAACTGGAAAGAAGCTTTCAGAGAAACTGCTCTGTGTTCTGTTAATTCATCTCACAGAGTTACATCTTTCCCTTCAAGAAGCCTTTCGCTAAGGCTGTTCTTGTGGAATTGGCAAAGGGATATTTGGAAGCCCATAGAGGGCTATGGTGAAAAAGGAAATATCTTCCGTTCAAAACTGGAAAGAAGCTTCCTGAGAAACTGCTCCGTGTTCTGTTAATTCATCTCACAGAGTTACATCTTTCCCTTCAAGAAGCCTTTCGCTAAGGCTGTTCTTGTGGAATTGCCAAAGGGATATTTGGAAGCCCATAGAGGGCTATGGTGAAAAAGGAAATATCTTACGTTCAAAACTGGAAAGAAGCTTTCTGAGAAGCTGCTCTGTGTTCTGTTAATTCATCTCACAGAGTTACATCTTTCCCTTCAAGAAGCCTTTCGCTAAGGCTGTTCTTGTGGAATTGGCAAAGGGATATTTGGAAGCCCATAGAGGGCTATGGTGAAAAAGGGAATATCTTCCGTTCAAAACTGGAAAGAAGCTTTCTGAGAAACTGCTCTGTGTTCTGTTAATTCATCTCACAGAGTTCCATCTTTCCCTTCAAGAAGCCTTTCGCTAAGGCTGTTCTTGTGGAATTGGCAAAGGGATATTTGGAAGCCCATAGAGGGCTATGGTGAAAAAGGAAATATCTTCCGTTCAAAACTGGAAAGAAGCTTTCTGAGAAACTGCTCTGTGTTCTGTTAATTCATCTCACAGAGATACTTCTTTCCCTTCAAGAAGCCTTTCGCTAAGGCTGTTCTTGTGGAATTGGCAAAGGGATATTTGGAAGCCCATAGAGGGCTATGGTGAAAAAGGAAATATCTTCCGTTCAAAACTGGAAAGAAGCTTTCTGAGAAACTGCTCTGTGTTCTGTTAATTCATCTCAAAGAGTTACATCTTATCCTTCAAGAAGCCTTTCGCTAAGGCTGTTCTTGTGGAATTGGCAAAGGGATATTTGGAAGCCCATAGAGGGCTATGGTGAAAAAGGAAATATCTTCCGTTCAAAACTGGAAAGAAGCTTTCTGAGAAACTGCTCTGTGTTCTGTTAATTCATCTCACACAGTTACATCTTTCCCTTCAAGAAGCCTTTCGCTAAGGCTGTTCTTGTGGAATTGGCAAAGGGATATTTGGAAGCCCATAGAGGGCTATGGTGAAAAAGGAAATATCTTCCGTTCAAAACTGGAAAGAAGTTTTCTGAGAAACTGCTCTGTGTTCTGTTAATTCATCTCACAGAGTTACATCTTTCCCTTCAAGAAGCCTTTCGCTAAGGCTGTTCTTGTGGAATTGGCAAAGGGATATTTGGAAGCCCATAGAGGGCTATGGTGAAAAAGGAAATATCTTCCGTTCAAAACAGGAAAGAAGCTTTCTGAGAAACTGCTCTGTGTTCTGTTAATTCATCTCACAGAGTTACATCTTTCCCTTCAAGAAGCCTTTCGCTAAGGCTGTTCTTGTGGCATTGGCAAAGGGATATTTGGAAGCCCATAGAGGGCTATGGTGAAAAAGGAAATACCTTCCGTCAAAACTGGAAAGAAGCTTTCTGAGAAACTGCTCCGTGTTCTGTTAATTCATCTCACAGAGTTACATCTTTCCCTTCAAGAAGCCTTTCGCTAAGGCTGTTCTTGTGGAATTGGCAAAGGGATATTTGGAAACCCATAGAGGGCTATGGTGTAAAAGGAAATACCTTCCGTTCAAAACTGGAAAGAAGCTTTCTGAGAAACTGCTCTGTGTTCTGTTAATTCATCTCACAGACTTGCATCTTATCCTTCAAGAAGCCTTTCGCTAAGGCTGTTCTTGTGGAATTGGCAAAGGGATATTTGGAAGCCCATAGAGGGCTATGGTGAAAAAGGAAATATCTTCCGTTCAAAACTGGAATGAAGCTTTCTGAGAAACTGCTCTGTGTTCTGTTAATTCATCTCACAGAGTTACATCTTTCCCTTCAAAAGCCTTTCGCTAAGGCTGTTCTTGAGGAATTGGCAAAGGGATATTTGGAAGCCCATAGAGGGCTATTGTGAAGAAGGAAATATCTTCCGTTCAAAACTGGAAAGAAGCTTTCCGAGAAACTGCTCTGTGTTCTGTTAATTCATCACACAGAGTTACATCTTTCCCTTCAAGAAGCCTTTCGCTAAGGCTGTTCTTGTGGAATTGGCAAAGGGATATTTGGAAGCCCATAGAGGGCTATGGTGAAAAAGGAAATATCTTCCGTTCAAAACTGGAAAGAAGCTTTCTGAGAAACTGCTTTGTGTTCTGCTAATTCATCTCACAGAGTTCCATCTTTCCCTTCAAGAAGCCTTTCGCTAAGGCTGTTATTGTGGAATTGGCAAAGGGATATTTGGAAGCACATAGAGGGCTATGGTGAAAAAGGAAATATCTTCCGTTCAAAACTGGAAAGAAGCTTTCTGAGAAACTGCTCTGTGTTCTGTTAATTCATCTCACAGAGTTACATCTTTCCCTTCAAGAAGCATTTCGCTAAGGCTGTTCTTGTGGAATTGGCAAAGGGATATTTGCAAGCCCATAGAGGGCTATGATGAAAAAGGAAATATCTTCCGTTCAAAACTGGAAAGAAGCTTTCTGAGAAACTGCTCTGTGTTCTGTTAATTCATCTCACAGAGTTACATCTTTCCCTTCAAGAAGCCTTTCGCTAAGGTTGTTCTTGTGGAATTGGCAAAGGGATATTTGGAAGCCCATAGAGGGCTATGGTGAAAAAGGAAATATCTTCCGTTCAAAACTGGAAAGAAGCTTTCTGAGAAACTGCTCTGTGTTCTGTTAATTCATCTCACAGAGTTACATCTTTCCCTTCAAGAAGCCTTTCGCTAAGGTTGTTCTTGTGGAATTGGCAAAGGGATATTTGGAAGCCCATAGAGGGCTATGGTGAAAAAGGAAATATCTTCCGTTCAAAACTGGAAAGAAGCTTTCTGAGAAACTGCTCTGTGTTCTGGTAATTCACCTCACAGAGTTACATCTTTCCCTTCAAGAAACCTTTCGCTAACTCTGTTCTTGTGGAATTGGCAAAGGGATATTTGGAAGCCCGTAGAGGGCTATGGTGAAAAAGGAAATATCTTCCGTTCAAAACTGGAAAGAAGCTTTCAGAGAAACTGCTCTGTGTTCTGTTAATTCATCTCACAGAGTTACATCTTTCCCTTCAAGAAGCCTTTCGCTAAGGCTGTTCTTGTGGAATTGGCAAAGGGATATTTGGAAGCCCATAGAGGGCTATGGTGAAAAAGGAAATATCTTCCGTTCAAAACTGGAAAGAAGCTTCCTGAGAAACTGCTCCGTGTTCTGTTAATTCATCTCACAGAGTTACATCTTTCCCTTCAAGAAGCCTTTCGCTAAGGCTGTTCTTGTGGAATTGGCAAAGGGATATTTGGAAGCCCATAGAGGGCTATGGTGAAAAAGGAAATATCTTACGTTCAAAACTGGAAAGAAGCTTTCTGAGAAGCTGCTCTGTGTTCTGTTAATTCATCTCACAGAGTTACATCTTTCCCTTCAAGAAGCCTTTCGCTAAGGCTGTTCTTGTGGAATTGGCAAAGGGATATTTGGAAGCCCATAGAGGGCTATGGTGAAAAAGGAAATATCTTCCGTTCAAAACTGGAAAGAAGCTTTCTGAGAAACTGCTCTGTGTTCTGTTAATTCATCTCACAGAGTTCCATCTTTCCCTTCAAGAAGCCTTTCGCTAAGGCTGTTCTTGTGGAATTGGCAAAGGGATATTTGGAAGCCCATAGAGGGCTATGGTGAAAAAGGAAATATCTTACGTTCAAAACTGGAAAGAAGCTTTCTGAGAAGCTGCTCTGTGTTCTGTTAATTCATCTCACAGAGTTACATCTTTCCCTTCAAGAAGCCTTTCGCTAAGGCTGTTCTTGTGGAATTGGCAAAGGGATATTTGGAAGCCCATAGAGGGCTATGGTGAAAAAGGGAATATCTTCCGTTCAAAACTGGAAAGAAGCTTTCTGAGAAACTGCTCTGTGTTCTGTTAATTCATCTCACAGAGTTACATCTTTCCCTTCAAGAAGCCTTTCGCTAAGGCTGTTCTTGTGGAATTGGCAAAGGGATATTTGGAAGCCCATAGAGGGCTATGGTGAAAAAGGAAATATCTTCCGTTCAAAACTGGAAAGAAGCTTTCTGAGAAACTGCTCTGTGTTCTGTTAATTCATCTCAAAGAGTTACATCTTATCCTTCAAGAAGCCTTTCGCTAAGGCTGTTCTTGTGGAATTGGCAAAGGGATATTTGGAAGCCCATAGAGGGCTAGGGTGAAAAAGGAAATATCTTCCGTTCAAAACTGGAAAGAAGCTTTCTGAGAAACTGCTCTGTGTTCTGTTAATTCATCTCACACAGTTACATCTTTCCCTTCAAGAAGCCTTTCGCTAAGGCTGTTCTTGTGGAATTGGCAAAGGGATATTTGGAAGCCCATAGAGGGCTATGGTGAAAAAGGAAATATCTTCCGTTCAAAACCGGAAAGAAGCTTTCTGAGAAACTGCTCTGTGTTCTGCTCATTCATCTCACAGAGTTACATCTTTCCCTTCAAGAAGCCTTTCGCTAAGGCTGTTCTTGTGGAATTGGCAAAGGGATATTTGCAAGCCCATAGAGGGCTATGGTGAAAAAGGAAATATCTTCCGTTCAAAACTGGAAAGAAGCTTTCTGAGAAACTGCTCTGTGTTCTGTTAATTCATCTCACAGAGTTACATCTTTCCCTTCAAGAAGCCTTTCGCTAAGGTTGTTCTTGTGGAATTGGCAAAGGGATATTTGGAAGCCCATAGAGGGCTATGGTGAAAAAGGAAATATCTTCCGTTCAAAACTGGAAAGAAGCTTTCTGAGAAACTGCTCTGTGTTCTGGTAATTCACCTCACAGAGTTACATCTTTCCCTTCAAGAAACCTTTCGCTAACTCTGTTCTTGTGGAATTGGCAAAGGGATATTTGGAAGCCCGTAGAGGGCTATGGTGAAAAAGGAAATATCTTCCGTTCAAAACTGGAAAGAAGCTTTCAGAGAAACTGCTCTGTGTTCTGTTAATTCATCTCACAGAGTTACATCTTTCCCTTCAAGAAGCCTTTCGCTAAGGCTGTTATTGTGGAATTGGCAAAGGGATATTTGGAAGCACATAGAGGGCTATGGTGAAAAAGGAAATATCTTCCGTTCAAAACTGGAAAGAAGCTTTCTGAGAAACTGCTCTGTGTTCTGTTAATTCATCTCACAGAGTTACATCTTTCCCTTCAAGAAGCATTTCGCTAAGGCTGTTCTTGTGGAATTGGCAAAGGGATATTTGCAAGCCCATAGAGGGCTATGGTGAAAAAGGAAATATCTTCCGTTCAAAACTGGAAAGAAGCTTTCTGAGAAACTGCTCTGTGTTCTGTTAATTCATCTCACAGAGTTACATCTTTCCCTTCAAGAAGCCTTTCGCTAAGGATGTTCTTGTGGAATTGGCAAAGGGATATTTGGAAGCCCATAGAGGGCTATGGTGAAAAAGGAAATATCTTCCGTTCAAAACTGGAAAGAAGCTTTCTGAGAAACTGCTCTGTGTTCTGGTAATTCACCTCACAGAGTTACATCTTTCCCTTCAAGAAACCTTTCGCTAACTCTGTTCTTGTGGAATTGGCAAAGGGATATTTGGAAGCCCGTAGAGGGCTATGGTGAAAAAGGAAATATCTTCCGTTCAAAACTGGAAAGAAGCTTTCAGAGAAACTGCTCTGTGTTCTGTTAATTCATCTCACAGAGTTACATCTTTCCCTTCAAGAAGCCTTTCGCTAAGGCTGTTCTTGTGGAATTGGCAAAGGGATATTTGGAAGCCCATAGAGGGCTATGGTGAAAAAGGAAATATCTTCCGTTCAAAACTGGAAAGAAGCTTCCTGAGAAACTGCTCCGTGTTCTGTTAATTCATCTCACAGAGTTACATTTTTCCCTTCAAGAAGCCTTTCGCTAAGGCTGTTCTTGTGGAATTGGCAAAGGGATATTTGGAAGCCCATAGAGGGCTATGGTGAAAAAGGAAATATCTTACGTTCAAAACTGGAAAGAAGCTTTCTGAGAAGCTGCTCTGTGTTCTGTTAATTCATCTCACAGAGTTACATCTTTCCCTTCAAGAAGCCTTTCGCTAAGGCTGTTCTTGTGGAATTGGCAAAGGGATATTTGGAAGCCCATAGAGGGCTATGGTGAAAAAGGAAATATTTTCCGTTCAAAACTGGAAAGAAGCTTTCTGAGAAACTGCTCTGTGTTCTGTTAATTCATCTCACAGAGTTCCATCTTTCCCTTCAAGAAGCCTTTCGCTAAGGCTGTTCTTGTGGAATTGGCAAAGGGATATTTGGAAGCCCATAGAGGGCTATGGTGAAAAAGGAAATATCTTACGTTCAAAACTGGAAAGAAGCTTTCTGAGAAACTGCTTTGTGTTCTGCTAATTCATCTCACAGAGTTCCATCTTTCCCTTCAAGAAGCCTTTCGCTAAGGCTGTTATTGTGGAATTGGCAAAGGGATATTTGGAAGCACATAGAGGGCCATGGTGAAAAAGGAAATATCTTCCGTTCAAAACTGGAAAGAAGCTTTCTGAGAAACTGCTCTGTGTTCTGTTAATTCATCTCACAGAGTTACATCTTTCCCTTCAAGAAGCCTTTCGCTAAGGCTGTTCTTGTGGAATTGGCAAAGGGATATTTGCAAGCCCATAGAGGGCTATGGTGAAAAAGGAAATATCTTCCGTTCAAAACTGGAAAGAAGCTTTCTGAGAAACTGCTCTGTGTTCTGTTAATTCATCTCACAGAGTTACATCTTTCCCTTCAAGAAGCCTTTCGCTAAGGTTGTTCTTGTGGAATTGGCAAAGGGATATTTGGAAGCCCATAGAGGGCTATGGTGAAAAAGGAAATATCTTCCGTTCAAAACTGGAAAGAAGCTTTCTGAGAAACTGCTCTGTGTTCTGGTAATTCACCTCACAGAGTTACATCTTTCCCTTCAAGAAACCTTTCGCTAACTCTGTTCTTGTGGAATTGGCAAAGGGATATTTGGAAGCCCGTAGAGGGCTATGGTGAAAAAGGAAATATCTTCCGTTCAAAACTGGAAAGAAGCTTTCAGAGAAACTGCTCTGTGTTCTGTTAATTCATCTCACAGAGTTACATCTTTCCCTTCAAGAAGCCTTTCGCTAAGGCTGTTCTTGTGGAATTGGCAAAGGGATATTTGGAAGCCCATAGAGGGCTATGGTGAAAAAGGAAATATCTTCCGTTCAAAAGTGGAAAGAAGCTTCCTGAGAAACTGCTCCGTGTTCTGTAAATTCATCTCACAGAGTTACATCTTTCCCTTCAAGAAGCCTTTCGCTAAGGCTGTTCTTGTGGAATTGGCAAAGGGATATTTGGAAGCCCATAGAGGGCTATGGTGAAAAAGGAAATATCTTCCGTTCAAAACTGGAAAGAAGCTTTCTGAGAAGCTGCTCTGTGTTCTGTTAATTCATCTCACAGAGTTACATCTTTCCCTTCAAGAAGCCTTTCGCTAAGGCTGTTCTTGTGGAATTGGCAAAGGGATATTTGGAAGCCCATAGAGGGCTATGGTGAAAAAGGGAATATCTTCCGTTCAAAACTGGAAAGAAGCTTTCTGAGAAACTGCTCTGTGTTCTGTTAATTCATCTCACAGAGTTACATCATTCCCTTCAAGGAGCCTTTCGCTAAGGCTGTTCTTGTGGAATTGGCAAAGGGATATTTGGAAGCCCATAGAGGGCTATGGTGAAAAAGGAAATATCTTCCGTTCAAAACTGGAAAGAAGCTTTCTGAGAAACTGCTCTGTGTTCTGTTAATTCATCTCACAGAGTTACTTCTTTCCCTTCAAGAAGCCTTTCGCTAAGGCTGTTCTTGTGGAATTGGCAAAGGGATATTTGGAAGCCCATAGAGGGCTATGGTGAAAAAGGAAATATCTTCCGTTCAAAACTGGAAAGAAGCTTTCTGAGAAACTGCTCTGTGTTCTGTTAATTCATCTCAAAGAGTTACATCTTATCCTTCAAGAAGCCTTTCGCTAAGCCTGTTCTTGTGGAATTGGCAAAGGGATATTTGGAAGCCCATAGAGGGCTATGGTGAAAAAGGAAATATCTTCCGTTCAAAACTGGAAAGAAGCTTTCTGAGAAACTGCTCTGTGTTCTGTTAATTCATCTCACACAGTTACATCTTTCCCTTCAAGAAGCCTTTCGCTAAGGCTGTTCTTGTGGAATTGGCAAAGGGATATTTGGAAGCCCATAGAGGGCTATGGTGAAAAAGGAAATATCTTCCGTTCAAAACCGGAAAGAAGCTTTCTGAGAAACTGCTCTGTGTTCTGCTCATTCATCTCACAGAGTTACATCTTTCCCTTCAAGAAGCCTTTCGCTAAGGCTGTTCTTGTGGAATTGGCAAAGGGATATTTGCAAGCCCATAGAGGGCTATGGTGAAAAAGGAAATATCTTCCGTTCAAAACTGGAAAGAAGCTTTCTGAGAAACTGCTCTGTGTTCTGTTAATTCATCTCACAGAGTTACATCTTTCCCTTCAAGAAGCCTTTCGCTAAGGTTGTTCTTGTGGAATTGGCAAAGGGATATTTGGAAGCCCATAGAGGGCTATGGTGAAAAAGGAAATATCTTCCGTTCAAAACTGGAAAGAAGCTTTCTGAGAAACTGCTCTGTGTTCTGGTAATTCACCTCACAGAGTTACATCTTTCCCATCAAGAAACCTTTCGCTAACTCTGTTCTTGTGGAATTGGCAAAGGGATATTTGGAAGCCCGTAGAGGGCTATGGTGAAAAAGGAAATATCTTCCGTTCAAAACTGGAAAGAAGCTTTCAGAGAAACTGCTCTGTGTTCTGTTAATTCATCTCACAGAGTTACATCTTTCCCTTCAAGAAGCCTTTCGCTAAGGCTGTTCTTGTGGAATTGGCAAAGGGATATTTGGAAGCCCATAGAGGGCTATGGTGAAAAAGGAAATATCTTCCGTTCAAAACTGGAAAGAAGCTTCCTGAGAAACTGCTCCGTGTTCTGTTAATTCATCTCACAGAGTTACATCTTTCCCTTCAAGAAGCCTTTCGCTAAGGCTGTTCTTGTGGAATTGGCAAAGGGATATTTGGAAGGCCATAGAGGGCTATGGTGAAAAAGGAAATATCTTACGTTCAAAACTGGAAAGAAGCTTTCTGAGAAGCTGCTCTGTGTTCTGTTAATTCATCTCACAGAGTTACATCTTTCCCTTCAAGAAGCCTTTCGCTAAGGCTGTTCTTGTGGAATTGGCAAAGGGATATTTGGAAGCCCATAGAGGGCTATGGTGAAAAAGGGAATATCTTCCGTTCAAAACTGGAAAGAAGCTTTCTGAGAAACTGCTCTGTGTTCTGTTAATTCATCTCACAGAGTTCCATCTTTCCCTTCAAGAAGCCTTTCGCTAAGGCTGTTCTTGTGGAATTGGCAAAGGGATATTTGGAAGCCCATAGAGGGCTATGGTGAAAAAGGAAATATCTTCCGTTCAAAACTGGAAAGAAGCTTTCTGAGAAACTGCTCTGTGTTCTGTTAATTCATCTCACAGAGTTACTTCTTTCCCTTCAAGAAGCCTTTCGCTAAGGCTGTTCTTGTGGAATTGGCAAAGGGATATTTGGAAGCCCATAGAGGGCTATGGTGAAAAAGGAAATATCTTCCGTTCAAAACTGGAAAGAAGCTTTCTGAGAAACTGCTCTGTGTTCTGTTAATTCATCTCAAAGAGTTACATCTTATCCTTCAAGAAGCCTTTCGCTAAGGCTGTTCTTGTGGAATTGGCAAAGGGATATTTGGAAGCCCATAGAGGGCTATGGTGAAAAAGGAAATACCTTCCGTTCAAAACTGGAAAGAAGCTTTCTGAGAAACTGCTCTGTGTTCTGTTAATTCATCTCACACAGTTACATCTTTCCCTTCAAGAAGCCTTTCGCTAAGGCTGTTCTTGTGGAATTGGCAAAGGGATATTTGGAAGCCCATAGAGGGCTATGGTGAAAAAGGAAATATCTTCCGTTCAAAACCGGAAAGAAGCTTTCTGAGAAACTGCTCTGTGTTCTGTTAATTCATCTCACAGAGTTACATCTTTCCCTTCAAGAAGCCTTTCGCTAAGGCTGTTCTTGTGGAATTGGCAAAGGGATATTTGGAAGCCCATAGAGGGCTATGGTGAAAAAGGAAATATCTTCCGTTAAAAACTGGAAAAAAGCTTTCTGAGAAACTGCTCTGTGTTCTGTTAATTCATCTCACAGTGTTACATCTTTCCCTTGAAGAAGCCTTTCGCTAAGGCTGTTCTTGTGGAATTGGCAAAGGGATATTTGGAAGCCCATAGAGGGCTATGGTGAAAAAGGAAATGCCTTCCGTCAAAACTGGAAAGAAGCTTTCTGAGAAACTGCTCCGTGTTCTGTTAATTCATCTCACAGAGTTACATCTTTCCCTTCAAGAAGCCTTTCGCTAAGGCTGTTCTTGTGGAATTGGCAAAGGGATATTTGGAAGCAAATAGAGGGCTATGTTGTAAAAGGAAATATCTTCCGTTCCAAACTGGAAAGAAGCTTTCTGAGAAACTGCTCTGTGTTCTGCTAATTCATCTCACAGAGTTACATCTTTCCCTTCAAGAAGCCTTTCCCTAAGGCTGTTCTTGTGGAATTGGCAAAGGGATATTTGGAAGCCCATAGAGGGCTATGGTGAAAAAGGAAATATCTTCCGTTCAAAACTGGAAAGAAGTTTTCTGAGAAACTGCTCTGTGTTCTGTTAATTCATCTCACAGAGTTACATCTTTCCCTTCAAGAAGCCTTTCGCTAAGGCTGTTCTTGTGGAATTGGCAAAGGGATATTTGGAAGCCCATAGAGGGCTATGGTGAAAAAGGAAATATCTTCCGTTCAAAACTGGAAAGAAGCTTTCTGAGAAACTGCTCTGTGTTCTGTTAATTCATCTCACAGAGTTACATCTTTCCCTTCAAGAAGCCTGTCGCTAAGGCTGTTCTTGTGGAATTGGCAAAGGGATATTTGGAAGCCCATAGAGGGCTATGGTGAAAAAGGGAATATCTTCCGTTCAAAACTGGAAAGAAGCTTTCTGAGAAACTGCTCTGTGTTCTGTTAATTCATCTCACAGAGTTACATCTTTCCCTTCAAGAAGCCTTTCGCTAAGGCTGTTCTTGTGGCATTGGCAAAGGGATATTTGGAAGCCCATAGAGGGCTATGGTGAAAAAGGAAATACCTTCCGTCAAAACTGGAAAGAAGCTTTCTGAGAAACTGCTCCGTGTTCTGTTAATTCATCTCACAGAGTTACATCTTTCCCTTCAAGAAGCCTTTCGCTAAGGCTGTTCTTGTGGAATTGGCAAAGGGATATTTGGAAGCCCATAGAGGGCTATGGTGTAAAAGGAAATACCTTCCGTTCAAAACTGGAAAGAAGCTTTCTGAGAAACTGCTCTGTGTTCTGTTAATTCATCTCACAGACTTGCATCTTATCCTTCAAGAAGCCTTTCGCTAAGGCTGTTCTTGTGGAATTGGCAAAGGGATATTTGGAAGCCCATAGAGGGCTATGGTGAAAAAGGAAATATCTTCCGTTCAAAACTGGAATGAAGCTTTCTGAGAAACTGCTCTGTGTTCTGTTAATTCATCTCACAGAGTTACATCTTTCCCTTCAAAAGCCTTTCGCTAAGGCTGTTCTTGAGGAATTGGCAAAGGGATATTTGGAAGCCCATAGAGGGCTATTGTGAAGAAGGAAATATCTTCCGTTCAAAACTGGAAAGAAGCTTTCCGAGAAACTGCTCTGTGTTCTGTTAATTCATCACACAGAGTTACATCTTTCCCTTCAAGAAGCCTTTCGCTAAGGCTGTTCTTGTGGAATTGGCAAAGGGATATTTGGAAGCCCATAGAGGGCTATGGTGAAAAAGGAAATATCTTCCGTTCAAAACTGGAAAGAAGCTTTTTGAGAAACTGCTCTGTGTTCTGTTAATTCATCTCACAGAGTTACATCTTTCCCTTCAAGAAGCCTTTCGCTAAGGCTGTTCTTGTGGAATTGGCAAAGGGATATTTGGAAGCCCGTAGAGGGCTATGGTGAAAAAGGAAATATCGTCCGTTCAAAACTGGAAAGAAGCTTTCTCAGAAACTGCTCTGTGTTCTGTTAATTCATCTCACAGGGTTACATCTTTCCCTTCAAGAAGCCTTTCGCTAAGGCTGTTCTTGTGGAATTGGCAAAGGGATATTTGGAAGCCCATAGAGGGCTATGGTGAAAAAGGAAATATCTTCCGTTCAAAACTGGAAAGAAGCTTTCTGAGAAACTGCTTTGTGTTCTGCTAATTCATCTCACAGAGTTACATCTTTCCCTTCAAGAAGCCTTTCGCTAAGGCTGTTCTTGTGGAATTGGCAAAGGGATATTTGGAAGCCCATAGAGGGCTATGGTGAAAAAGGAAATATCTTCCGTTCAAAACTGGAAAGAAGCTTTCTGAGAAACTGCTCTGTGTTCTGTTAATTCATCTCACAGAGTTACATCTTTCCCTTCAAGAAGCCTTTCGCTAAGGCTGTTCTTGTGGAATTGGCAAAGGGATATTTGGAAGCCCATAGAGGGCTATGGTGAAAAAGGAAATATCTTCCGTTCAAAACTGGAAAGAAGGTTTCTGAGAAACTGCTCTGTGTTCTGTTAATTCATCTCACAGAGTTACATCTTTCCCTTCAAGAAGCCTTTCGCTAAGGCTGTTCTTGTGGAATTGGCAAAGGGATATTTGGAAGCCCATAGAGGGCTATGGTGAAAAAGGAAATATCTTCCGTTCAAAACTGGAAAGAAGCTTTCTGAGAAACTGCTCTGTGTTCTGTTAATTCATCTCACAGAGTTACATCTTTCCCTTCAAGAAGCCTTTCGCTAAGATTGTTCTTGTGGAATTGGCAAAGGGATATTTGGAAGCCCATAGAGGGCTATGGTGAAAAAGGAAATATCTTCCGTTCAAAAGAGGAAAGAAGCTTTCTGAGAAACTGCTCTGTGTTCTGGTAATTCATCTCACAGAGTTACATCTTTCCCTTCAAGAAGCCTTTCGCTAAGGCTGTTCTTGTGGAATTGGCAAAGGGATATTTGGAAGCCCATAGAGGGCTATGGTGAAAAAGGAAATATCTTCCGTTCAAAACTGGAAAGAAGGTTTCTGAGAAACTGCTCTGTGTTCTGTTAATTCATCTCACAGAGTTACATCTTTCCCTTCAAGAAGCCTTTCGCTAAGGCTGTTCTTGTGGAATTGGCAAAGGGATATTTGGAAGCCCATAGAGGGCTATGGTGAAAAAGGAAATATCTTCCGTTCAAAACTGGAAAGAAGCTTTCTGAGAAACTGCTCTGTGTTCTGTTAATTCATCTCACAGAGTTACATCTTTCCCTTCAAGAAGCCTTTCGCTAAGGTTGTTCTTGTGGAATTGGCAAAGGGATATTTGGAAGCCCATAGAGGGCTATGGTGAAAAAGGAAATATCTTCCGTTCAAAACTGGAAAGAAGCTTTCTGAGAAACTGCTCTGTGTTCTGGTAATTCATCTCACAGAGTTACATCTTTCCCTTCAAGAAGCCTTTCGCTAAGGCTGTTCTTGTGGAATTGGCAAAGGGATATTTGGAAGCCCATAGAGGGCTATGGTGAAAAAGGAAATATCTTCCGTTCAAAACTGGAAAGAAGCTTTCTGAGAAACTGCTCTGTGTTCTGTTAATTCATCTCACAGAGTTACATCTTTCCCTTCAAGAAGCCTTTCGCTAAGGCTGTTCTTGTGGAATTGGCAAAGGGATATTTGGAAGCCCATAGAGGGCTATTGTGAAAAAGGAAATATCTTCCGTTCAAAACTGGAAAGAAGCTTTCTGAGAAACTGCTTTGTGTTCTGTTAATTCATCTCACAGAGTTAGGTCTTTCCCTTCAAGAAGCCTTTCGCTAAGGCTGTTCTTGTGGAATTGGCAAATGGATATTTGGAAGCCCATAGAGGGCTATGGTGAAAAAGGAAATATCTTCCGTTCAAAACTGGAAAGAAGCTTTCTGAGAAACTGCTCTGTGTTCTGTTAATTCATCTCACAGAGTTACATCTTTCCCTTCAAGAAGCATTTCGCTAAGGCTGTTCTTGTGGAATTGGCAAAGGGATATTTGCAAGCCCATAGAGGGCTATGGTGAAAAAGGAAATATCTTCCGTTCAAAACTGGAAAGAAGCTTTCTGAGAAACTGCTCTGTGTTCTGTTAATTCATCTCACAGAGTTACATCTTTCCCTTCAAGAAGCCTTTCGCTAAGGATGTTCTTGTGGAATTGGCAAAGGGATATTTGGAAGCCCATAGAGGGCTATGGTGAAAAAGGAAATATCTTCCGTTCAAAACTGGAAAGAAGCTTTCTGAGAAACTGCTCTGTGTTCTGGTAATTCACCTCACAGAGTTACATCTTTCCCTTCAAGAAACCTTTCGCTAACTCTGTTCTTGTGGAATTGGCAAAGGGATATTTGGAAGCCCGTAGAGGGCTATGGTGAAAAAGGAAATATCTTCCGTTCAAAACTGGAAAGAAGCTTTCAGAGAAACTGCTCTGTGTTCTGTTAATTCATCTCACAGAGTTACATCTTTCCCTTCAAGAAGCCTTTCGCTAAGGCTGTTCTTGTGGAATTGGCAAAGGGATATTTGGAAGCCCATAGAGGGCTATGGTGAAAAAGGAAATATCTTCCGTTCAAAACTGGAAAGAAGCTTCCTGAGAAACTGCTCCGTGTTCTGTTAATTCATCTCACAGAGTTACATTTTTCCCTTCAAGAAGCCTTTCGCTAAGGCTGTTCTTGTGGAATTGGCAAAGGGATATTTGGAAGCCCATAGAGGGCTATGGTGAAAAAGGAAATATCTTACGTTCAAAACTGGAAAGAAGCTTTCTGAGAAGCTGCTCTGTGTTCTGTTAATTCATCTCACAGAGTTACATCTTTCCCTTCAAGAAGCCTTTCGCTAAGGCTGTTCTTGTGGAATTGGCAAAGGGATATTTGGAAGCCCATAGAGGGCTATGGTGAAAAAGGAAATATTTTCCGTTCAAAACTGGAAAGAAGCTTTCTGAGAAACTGCTCTGTGTTCTGTTAATTCATCTCACAGAGTTCCATCTTTCCCTTCAAGAAGCCTTTCGCTAAGGCTGTTCTTGTGGAATTGGCAAAGGGATATTTGGAAGCCCATAGAGGGCTATGGTGAAAAAGGAAATATCTTACGTTCAAAACTGGAAAGAAGCTTTCTGAGAAACTGCTTTGTGTTCTGCTAATTCATCTCACAGAGTTCCATCTTTCCCTTCAAGAAGCCTTTCGCTAAGGCTGTTATTGTGGAATTGGCAAAGGGATATTTGGAAGCACATAGAGGGCCATGGTGAAAAAGGAAATATCTTCCGTTCAAAACTGGAAAGAAGCTTTCTGAGAAACTGCTCTGTGTTCTGTTAATTCATCTCACAGAGTTACATCTTTCCCTTCAAGAAGCCTTTCGCTAAGGCTGTTCTTGTGGAATTGGCAAAGGGATATTTGCAAGCCCATAGAGGGCTATGGTGAAAAAGGAAATATCTTCCGTTCAAAACTGGAAAGAAGCTTTCTGAGAAACTGCTCTGTGTTCTGTTAATTCATCTCACAGAGTTACATCTTTCCCTTCAAGAAGCCTTTCGCTAAGGTTGTTCTTGTGGAATTGGCAAAGGGATATTTGGAAGCCCATAGAGGGCTATGGTGAAAAAGGAAATATCTTCCGTTCAAAACTGGAAAGAAGCTTTCTGAGAAACTGCTCTGTGTTCTGGTAATTCACCTCACAGAGTTACATCTTTCCCTTCAAGAAACCTTTCGCTAACTCTGTTCTTGTGGAATTGGCAAAGGGATATTTGGAAGCCCGTAGAGGGCTATGGTGAAAAAGGAAATATCTTCCGTTCAAAACTGGAAAGAAGCTTTCAGAGAAACTGCTCTGTGTTCTGTTAATTCATCTCACAGAGTTACATCTTTCCCTTCAAGAAGCCTTTCGCTAAGGCTGTTCTTGTGGAATTGGCAAAGGGATATTTGGAAGCCCATAGAGGGCTATGGTGAAAAAGGAAATATCTTCCGTTCAAAACTGGAAAGAAGCTTCCTGAGAAACTGCTCCGTGTTCTGTAAATTCATCTCACAGAGTTACATCTTTCCCTTCAAGAAGCCTTTCGCTAAGGCTGTTCTTGTGGAATTGGCAAAGGGATATTTGGAAGCCCATAGAGGGCTATGGTGAAAAAGGAAATATCTTCCGTTCAAAACTGGAAAGAAGCTTTCTGAGAAGCTGCTCTGTGTTCTGTTAATTCATCTCACAGAGTTACATCTTTCCCTTCAAGAAGCCTTTCGCTAAGGCTGTTCTTGTGGAATTGGCAAAGGGATATTTGGAAGCCCATAGAGGGCTATGGTGAAAAAGGGAATATCTTCCGTTCAAAACTGGAAAGAAGCTTTCTGAGAAACTGCTCTGTGTTCTGTTAATTCATCTCACAGAGTTACATCATTCCCTTCAAGGAGCCTTTCGCTAAGGCTGTTCTTGTGGAATTGGCAAAGGGATATTTGGAAGCCCATAGAGGGCTATGGTGAAAAAGGAAATATCTTCCGTTCAAAACTGGAAAGAAGCTTTCTGAGAAACTGCTCTGTGTTCTGTTAATTCATCTCACAGAGTTACTTCTTTCCCTTCAAGAAGCCTTTCGCTAAGGCTGTTCTTGTGGAATTGGCAAAGGGATATTTGGAAGCCCATAGAGGGCTATGGTGAAAAAGGAAATATCTTCCGTTCAAAACTGGAAAGAAGCTTTCTGAGAAACTGCTCTGTGTTCTGTTAATTCATCTCAAAGAGTTACATCTTATCCTTCAAGAAGCCTTTCGCTAAGCCTGTTCTTGTGGAATTGGCAAAGGGATATTTGGAAGCCCATAGAGGGCTATGGTGAAAAAGGAAATATCTTCCGTTCAAAACTGGAAAGAAGCTTTCTGAGAAACTGCTCTGTGTTCTGTTAATTCATCTCACACAGTTACATCTTTCCCTTCAAGAAGCCTTTCGCTAAGGCTGTTCTTGTGGAATTGGCAAAGGGATATTTGGAAGCCCATAGAGGGCTATGGTGAAAAAGGAAATATCTTCCGTTCAAAACCGGAAAGAAGCTTTCTGAGAAACTGCTCTGTGTTCTGCTCATTCATCTCACAGAGTTACATCTTTCCCTTCAAGAAGCCTTTCGCTAAGGCTGTTCTTGTGGAATTGGCAAAGGGATATTTGCAAGCCCATAGAGGGCTATGGTGAAAAAGGAAATATCTTCCGTTCAAAACTGGAAAGAAGCTTTCTGAGAAACTGCTCTGTGTTCTGTTAATTCATCTCACAGAGTTACATCTTTCCCTTCAAGAAGCCTTTCGCTAAGGTTGTTCTTGTGGAATTGGCAAAGGGATATTTGGAAGCCCATAGAGGGCTATGGTGAAAAAGGAAATATCTTCCGTTCAAAACTGGAAAGAAGCTTTCTGAGAAACTGCTCTGTGTTCTGGTAATTCACCTCACAGAGTTACATCTTTCCCATCAAGAAACCTTTCGCTAACTCTGTTCTTGTGGAATTGGCAAAGGGATATTTGGAAGCCCGTAGAGGGCTATGGTGAAAAAGGAAATATCTTCCGTTCAAAACTGGAAAGAAGCTTTCAGAGAAACTGCTCTGTGTTCTGTTAATTCATCTCACAGAGTTACATCTTTCCCTTCAAGAAGCCTTTCGCTAAGGCTGTTCTTGTGGAATTGGCAAAGGGATATTTGGAAGCCCATAGAGGGCTATGGTGAAAAAGGAAATATCTTCCGTTCAAAACTGGAAAGAAGCTTCCTGAGAAACTGCTCCGTGTTCTGTTAATTCATCTCACAGAGTTACATCTTTCCCTTCAAGAAGCCTTTCGCTAAGGCTGTTCTTGTGGAATTGGCAAAGGGATATTTGGAAGGCCATAGAGGGCTATGGTGAAAAAGGAAATATCTTACGTTCAAAACTGGAAAGAAGCTTTCTGAGAAGCTGCTCTGTGTTCTGTTAATTCATCTCACAGAGTTACATCTTTCCCTTCAAGAAGCCTTTCGCTAAGGCTGTTCTTGTGGAATTGGCAAAGGGATATTTGGAAGCCCATAGAGGGCTATGGTGAAAAAGGGAATATCTTCCGTTCAAAACTGGAAAGAAGCTTTCTGAGAAACTGCTCTGTGTTCTGTTAATTCATCTCACAGAGTTCCATCTTTCCCTTCAAGAAGCCTTTCGCTAAGGCTGTTCTTGTGGAATTGGCAAAGGGATATTTGGAAGCCCATAGAGGGCTATGGTGAAAAAGGAAATATCTTCCGTTCAAAACTGGAAAGAAGCTTTCTGAGAAACTGCTCTGTGTTCTGTTAATTCATCTCACAGAGTTACTTCTTTCCCTTCAAGAAGCCTTTCGCTAAGGCTGTTCTTGTGGAATTGGCAAAGGGATATTTGGAAGCCCATAGAGGGCTATGGTGAAAAAGGAAATATCTTCCGTTCAAAACTGGAAAGAAGCTTTCTGAGAAACTGCTCTGTGTTCTGTTAATTCATCTCAAAGAGTTACATCTTATCCTTCAAGAAGCCTTTCGCTAAGGCTGTTCTTGTGGAATTGGCAAAGGGATATTTGGAAGCCCATAGAGGGCTATGGTGAAAAAGGAAATACCTTCCGTTCAAAACTGGAAAGAAGCTTTCTGAGAAACTGCTCTGTGTTCTGTTAATTCATCTCACACAGTTACATCTTTCCCTTCAAGAAGCCTTTCGCTAAGGCTGTTCTTGTGGAATTGGCAAAGGGATATTTGGAAGCCCATAGAGGGCTATGGTGAAAAAGGAAATATCTTCCGTTCAAAACCGGAAAGAAGCTTTCTGAGAAACTGCTCTGTGTTCTGTTAATTCATCTCACAGAGTTACATCTTTCCCTTCAAGAAGCCTTTCGCTAAGGCTGTTCTTGTGGAATTGGCAAAGGGATATTTGGAAGCCCATAGAGGGCTATTTTGAAAAAGGAAATATCTTCCGTTCAAAACTGGAAAGAAGCTTTCTGAGAAACTGCTCTGTGTTCTGTTAATTCATCTCACAGAGTTACATCTTTCCCTTCAAGAAGCCTTTCGCTAAGGCTGTTCTTGTGGAATTGGCAAAGGGATATTTGGAAGCAAATAGAGGGCTATGTTGTAAAAGGAAATATCTTCCGTTCCAAACTGGAAAGAAGCTTTCTGAGAAACTGCTCTGTGTTCTGCTAATTCATCTCACAGAGTTACATCTTTCCCTTCAAGAAGCCTTTCCCTAAGGCTGTTCTTGTGGAATTGGCAAAGGGATATTTGGAAGCCCATAGAGGGCTATGGTGAAAAAGGAAATATCTTCCGTTCAAAACTGGAAAGAAGTTTTCTGAGAAACTGCTCTGTGTTCTGTTAATTCATCTCACAGAGTTACATCTTTCCCTTCAAGAAGCCTTTCGCTAAGGCTGTTCTTGTGGAATTGGCAAAGGGATATTTGGAAGCCCATAGAGGGCTATGGTGAAAAAGGAAATATCTTCCGTTCAAAACTGGAAAGAAGCTTTCTGAGAAACTGCTCTGTGTTCTGTTAATTCATCTCACAGAGTTACATCTTTCCCTTCAAGAAGCCTGTCGCTAAGGCTGTTCTTGTGGAATTGGCAAAGGGATATTTGGAAGCCCATAGAGGGCTATGGTGAAAAAGGGAATATCTTCCGTTCAAAACTGGAAAGAAGCTTTCTGAGAAACTGCTCTGTGTTCTGTTAATTCATCTCACAGAGTTACATCTTTCCCTTCAAGAAGCCTTTCGCTAAGGCTGTTCTTGTGGCATTGGCAAAGGGATATTTGGAAGCCCATAGAGGGCTATGGTGAAAAAGGAAATACCTTCCGTCAAAACTGGAAAGAAGCTTTCTGAGAAACTGCTCCGTGTTCTGTTAATTCATCTCACAGAGTTACATCTTTCCCTTCAAGAAGCCTTTCGCTAAGGCTGTTCTTGTGGAATTGGCAAAGGGATATTTGGAAGCCCATAGAGGGCTATGGTGTAAAAGGAAATACCTTCCGTTCAAAACTGGAAAGAAGCTTTCTGAGAAACTGCTCTGTGTTCTGTTAATTCATCTCACAGACTTGCATCTTATCCTTCAAGAAGCCTTTCGCTAAGGCTGTTCTTGTGGAATTGGCAAAGGGATATTTGGAAGCCCATAGAGGGCTATGGTGAAAAAGGAAATATCTTCCGTTCAAAACTGGAATGAAGCTTTCTGAGAAACTGCTCTGTGTTCTATTAATTCATCTCACAGAGTTACATCTTTCCCTTCAAAAGCCTTTCGCTAAGGCTGTTCTTGAGGAATTGGCAAAGGGATATTTGGAAGCCCATAGAGGGCTATTGTGAAGAAGGAAATATCTTCCGTTCAAAACTGGAAAGAAGCTTTCCGAGAAACTGCTCTGTGTTCTGTTAATTCATCACACAGAGTTACATCTTTCCCTTCAAGAAGCCTTTCGCTAAGGCTGTTCTTGTGGAATTGGCAAAGGGATATTTGGAAGCCCATAGAGGGCTATGGTGAAAAAGGAAATATCTTCCGTTCAAAACTGGAAAGAAGCTTTTTGAGAAACTGCTCTGTGTTCTGTTAATTCATCTCACAGAGTTACATCTTTCCCTTCAAGAAGCCTTTCGCTAAGGCTGTTCTTGTGGAATTGGCAAAGGGATATTTGGAAGCCCGTAGAGGGCTATGGTGAAAAAGGAAATATCGTCCGTTCAAAACTGGAAAGAAGCTTTCTCAGAAACTGCTCTGTGTTCTGTTAATTCATCTCACAGGGTTACATCTTTCCCTTCAAGAAGCCTTTCGCTAAGGCTGTTCTTGTGGAATTGGCAAAGGGATATTTGGAAGCCCATAGAGGGCTATGGTGAAAAAGGAAATATCTTCCGTTCAAAACTGGAAAGAAGCTTTCTGAGAAACTGCTTTGTGTTCTGCTAATTCATCTCACAGAGTTACATCTTTCCCTTCAAGAAGCCTTTCGCTAAGGCTGTTCTTGTGGAATTGGCAAAGGGATATTTGGAAGCCCATAGAGGGCTATGGTGAAAAAGGAAATATCTTCCGTTCAAAACTGGAAAGAAGCTTTCTGAGAAACTGCTCTGTGTTCTGTTAATTCATCTCACAGAGTTACATCTTTCCCTTCAAGAAGCCTTTCGCTAAGGCTGTTCTTGTGGAATTGGCAAAGGGATATTTGGAAGCCCATAGAGGGCTATGGTGAAAAAGGAAATATCTTCCGTTCAAAACTGGAAAGAAGGTTTCTGAGAAACTGCTCTGTGTTCTGTTAATTCATCTCACAGAGTTACATCTTTCCCTTCAAGAAGCCTTTCGCTAAGGCTGTTCTTGTGGAATTGGCAAAGGGATATTTGGAAGCCCATAGAGGGCTATGGTGAAAAAGGAAATATCTTCCGTTCAAAACTGGAAAGAAGCTTTCTGAGAAACTGCTCTGTGTTCTGTTAATTCATCTCACAGAGTTACATCTTTCCCTTCAAGAAGCCTTTCGCTAAGATTGTTCTTGTGGAATTGGCAAAGGGATATTTGGAAGCCCATAGAGGGCTATGGTGAAAAAGGAAATATCTTCCGTTCAAAAGAGGAAAGAAGCTTTCTGAGAAACTGCTCTGTGTTCTGGTAATTCATCTCACAGAGTTACATCTTTCCCTTCAAGAAGCCTTTCGCTAAGGCTGTTCTTGTGGAATTGGCAAAGGGATATTTGGAAGCCCATAGAGGGCTATGGTGAAAAAGGAAATATCTTCCGTTCAAAACTGGAAAGAAGGTTTCTGAGAAACTGCTCTGTGTTCTGTTAATTCATCTCACAGAGTTACATCTTTCCCTTCAAGAAGCCTTTCGCTAAGGCTGTTCTTGTGGAATTGGCAAAGGGATATTTGGAAGCCCATAGAGGGCTATGGTGAAAAAGGAAATATCTTCCGTTCAAAACTGGAAAGAAGCTTTCTGAGAAACTGCTCTGTGTTCTGTTAATTCATCTCACAGAGTTACATCTTTCCCTTCAAGAAGCCTTTCGCTAAGGTTGTTCTTGTGGAATTGGCAAAGGGATATTTGGAAGCCCATAGAGGGCTATGGTGAAAAAGGAAATATCTTCCGTTCAAAACTGGAAAGAAGCTTTCTGAGAAACTGCTCTGTGTTCTGGTAATTCATCTCACAGAGTTACATCTTTCCCTTCAAGAAGCCTTTCGCTAAGGCTGTTCTTGTGGAATTGGCAAAGGGATATTTGGAAGCCCATAGAGGGCTATGGTGAAAAAGGAAATATCTTCCGTTCAAAACTGGAAAGAAGCTTTCTGAGAAACTGCTCTGTGTTCTGTTAATTCATCTCACAGAGTTACATCTTTCCCTTCAAGAAGCCTTTCGCTAAGGCTGTTCTTGTGGAATTGGCAAAGGGATATTTGGAAGCCCATAGAGGGCTATTGTGAAAAAGGAAATATCTTCCGTTCAAAACTGGAAAGAAGCTTTCTGAGAAACTGCTTTGTGTTCTGTTAATTCATCTCACAGAGTTAGGTCTTTCCCTTCAAGAAGCCTTTCGCTAAGGCTGTTCTTGTGGAATTGGCAAATGGATATTTGGAAGCCCATAGAGGGCTATGGTGAAAAAGGAAATATCTTCCGTTCAAAACTGGAAAGAAGCTTTCTGAGAAACTGCTCTGTGTTCTGTTAATTCATCTCACAGAGTTACATCGTTCCCTTCAAGAAGCCTTTCGCTAAGGCTGTTCTTGTGCAGTTGGCAAAGGGATATTTGGAAGCCCATAGAGGGCTATGGTGAAAAAGGAAATATCTTCCGTTCAAAACTGGAATGAAGCTTTCTGAGAAACTGCTCTGTGTTCTGTTAATTCATCTCACAGAGTTACATCTTTCCCTTCAAGAAGCCTTTCGCTAAGGCTGTTCTTGTGGAATTGGCAAAGGGATATTTGGAAGCCCATAGAGGGCTATGGTGAAAAAGGAAATATCTTCCCTTCAAAACTGGAAAGAAGCTTTCTGAGAAACTGCTCTGTGTTCTGTTAATTCATCTCACAGAGTTACATCTTTCCCTTCAAGAAGCCTTTCGCTAAGGCTGTTCTTGTGGAATTGGCAAAGGGATATTTGGAAGCCCATAGTGGGCTATGGTGAAAAAGAAAATATCTTCCGTTCAAAACTGGAAAGAAGCTTTCTGAGAAACTGCTCTGTGTTCTGTTAATTCATCTCACAGAGTTCCATCTTTCCCTTCAAGAAGCCTTTCGCTAAGGCTGTTCTTGTGGAATTGACAAAGGGATATTTGGAAGCCCATAGAGGGCTATGGTGAAAAAGGAAATATCTTCCGTTCAAAACTGGAAAGAAGCTTTCTGAGAAACCGCTCTGTGTTCTGTTAATTCATCTCACAGAGTTACATCTTTCCCTTCAAGAAGCCTTTCGCTAAGGCTGTTCTTGTGGAATTGGCAAAGGGATATTTGGAAGCCCATGGAGGGCTATGGTGAAAAAGGAAATATCTTCCGTTCAAAACTGGAAAGAAGCTTTCTGAGAAACTGCTCTGTGTTCTGTTAATTCATCTCACAGAGTTACATCTTTCCCTTCAAGAAGCCTTTCGCTAAGGCTGTTCTTGTGGAATTGGCAAAGGGATATTTGGAAGCCCATAGAGGGCTATGGTGAAAAAGGAAATATCTTCCGTTCAAAACTGGAAAGAAGCTTTCTGAGAAACTGCTCTGTGTTCTGTTAATTCATCTCACAGAGTTACATCTTTCCCTTCAAGAAGCCTTTCGCTAAGGCTGTTATTGTGGAATTGGCAAAGGGATATTTGGAAGCCCATAGAGGGCTATGGTGAAAAAGGAAATATCTTCCGTTCAAAACTGGAAAGAAGCTTTCTGAGAAATTGCTCTGTGTTCTGTTAATTCATCTCACAGAGTTACATCTTTCCCTTCAAGAAGCCTTTCGCTAAGGCTGTTCTTGTGGAATTGGCAAAGGGATATTTGGAAGCCCATAGAGGGCTATGGTGTAAAAGGAAATACCTTCCGTTCAAAACTGGAAAGAAGCTTTCTGAGAAACTGCTCTGTGTTCTGCTAATTCATCTCACAGAGTTGCATCTTATCCTTCAAGAAGCCTTTCGCTAAGGCTGTTCTTGTGGAATTCGCAAAGGGATATTTGGAAGCCCATAGAGGGCTATGGTGAAAAAGGAAATATCTTCCGTTCAAAACTGGAATGAAGCTTTCTGAGAAACTGCTCTGTGTTCTGTTAATTCATCTCACAGAGTTACATCTTTCCCTTCAAGAAGCCTTTCGCTAAGGCTCTTCTTGTGGAATTGGCAAAGGGATATTTGGAAGCCCATAGAGGGCTATGGTGAAAGAGGAAATATCGTCCGTTCAAAACTGGAAAGAAGCTTTCTGAGAAACTGCTCTGTGTTCTGTTAATTCATCTCACAGAGTTACATCTTTCCCTTCAAGAAGCCTTTCGCTAAGGCTGTTCTTGTGGAATTGGCAAAGGGATATTTGGAAGCCCATAGAGGGCTATGGTGAAAAAGGAAATATCTTCCCTTCAAAACTGGAAAGAAGCTTTCTGAGAAACTGCTCTGTGTTCTGTTAATTCATCTCACAGAGTTACATCTTTCCCTTCAAGAAGCCTTTCGCTAAGGCTGTTCTTGTGGAATTGGCAAAGGGATATTTGGAAGCCCATAGTGGGCTATGGTGAAAAAGAAAATATCTTCCGTTCAAAACTGGAAAGAAGCTTTCTGAGAAACTGCTCTGTGTTCTGTTAATTCATCTCACAGAGTTCCATCTTTCCCTTCAAGAAGCCTTTCGCTAAGGCTGTTCTTGTGGAATTGACAAAGGGATATTTGGAAGCCCATAGAGGGCTATGGTGAAAAAGGAAATATCTTCCGTTCAAAACTGGAAAGAAGCTTTCTGAGAAACCGCTCTGTGTTCTGTTAATTCATCTCACAGAGTTACATCTTTCCCTTCAAGAAGCCTTTCGCTAAGGCTGTTCTTGTGGAATTGGCAAAGGGATATTTGGAAGCCCATAGAGGGCTATGGTGAAAAAGGAAATATCTTCCGTTCAAAACTGGAAAGAAGCTTTCTGAGAAACTGCTCTGTGTTCTGTTAATTCATCTCACAGAGTTACATCTTTCCCTTCAAGAAGCCTTTCGCTAAGGCTGTTCTTGTGGAATTGGCAAAGGGATATTTGGAAGCCCATAGAGGGCTATGGTGAAAAAGGAAATATCTTCCGTTCAAAACTGGAAAGAAGGTTTCTGAGAAACTGCTCTGTGTTCTGTTAATTCATCTCACAGAGTTACATCTTTCCCTTCAAGAAGCCTTTCGCTAAGGCTGTTATTGTGGAATTGGCAAAGGGATATTTGGAAGCCCATAGAGGGCTATGGTGAAAAAGGAAATATCTTCCGTTCAAAACTGGAAAGAAGCTTTCTGAGAAACTGCTCTGTGTTCTGTTAATTCATCTCACAGAGTTACATCTTTCCCTTCAAGAAGCCTTTCGCTAAGGCTGTTCTTGTGGAATTGGCAAAGGGATATTTGGAAGCCCATAGAGGGCTATGGTGTAAAAGGAAATACCTTCCGTTCAAAACTGGAAAGAAGCTTTCTGAGAAACTGCTCTGTGTTCTGCTAATTCATCTCACAGAGTTGCATCTTATCCTTCAAGAAGCCTTTCGCTAAGGCTGTTCTTGTGGAATTGGCAAAGGGATATTTGGAAGCCCATAGAGGGCTATGGTGAAAAAGGAAATATCTTCCGTTCAAAACTGGAATGAAGCTTTCTGAGAAACTGCTCTGTGTTCTGTTAATTCATCTCACAGAGTTACATCTTTCCCTTCAAGAAGCCTTTCGCTAAGGTTGTTCTTGTGGAATTGGCAAAGGGATATTTGGAAGCCCATAGAGGGCTATGGTGAAAAAGGAAATATCTTCCGTTCAAAACTGGAAAGAAGCTTTCTGAGAAACTGCTCTGTGTTCTGGTAATTCATCTCACAGAGTTACATCTTTCCCTTCAAGAAGCCTTTCGCTAAGGCTGTTCTTGTGGAATTGGCAAAGGGATATTTGGAAGCCCATAGAGGGCTATGGTGAAAAAGGAAATATCTTCCGTTCAAAACTGGAAAGAAGCTTTCTGAGAAACTGCTCTGTGTTCTGTTAATTCATCTCACAGAGTTCCATCTTTCCCTTCAAGAAGCCTTTCGCTAAGGCTGTTCTTGTGGAATTGGCAAAGGGATATTTGGAAGCCCATAGAGGGCTATTGTGAAAAAGGAAATATCTTCCGTTCAAAACTGGAAAGAAGCTTTCTGAGAAACTGCTGTGTGTTCTGTTAATTCATCTCACAGAGTTAGGTCTTTCCTTTCAAGAAGCCTTTCGCTAAGGCTGTTCTTGTGGAATTGGCAAATGGATATTTGGAAGCCCATAGAGGGCTATGGTGAAAAAGGAAATATCTTCCGTTCAAAACTGGAAAGAAGCTTTCTGAGAAACTGCTCTGTGTTCTGTTAATTCATCTCACAGAGTTACATCGTTCCCTTCAAGAAGCCTTTCGCTAAGGCTGTTCTTGTGCAGTTGGCAAAGGGATATTTGGAAGCCCATAGAGGGCTATGGTGAAAAAGGAAATATCTTCCGTTCAAAACTGGAATGAAGCTTTCTGAGAAACTGCTCTGTGTTCTGTTAATTCATCTCACAGAGTTACATCTTTCCCTTCAAAAGCCTTTCGCTAAGGCTGTTCTTGAGGAATTGGCAAAGGGATATTTGGAAGCCCATAGAGGGCTATTGTGAAGAAGGAAATATCTTCCGTTCAAAACTGGAAAGAAGCTTTCCGAGAAACTGCTCTGTGTTCTGTTAATTCATCACACAGAGTTACATCTTTCCGTTCAAGAAGCCTTTCGCTAAGGCTGTTCTTGTGGAATTGGCAAAGGGATATTTGGAAGCCCATAGAGGGCTATGGTGAAAAAGAAATATCTTCCGTTCAAAACTGGAAAGAAGCTTTCTGAGAAACTGCTCTGTGTTCTCTTAATTCATCTCACAGAGGTACATCTTTCCCTTCAAGAAGCCTTTCGCTAAGGCTGTTCTTGTGGAATTGGCAAAGGGATATTTGGAAGCCCATAGAGGGCTATGGTGAAAAAGGAAATATCGTCCGTTCAAAACTGGAAAGAAGCTTTCTGAGAAACTGCTCTGTGTTCTGTTAATTCATCTCACAGAGTTACATCTTTCCCTTCAAGAAGCCTTTCGCTAAGGCTGTTCTTGTGGAATTGGCAAAGGGATATTTGGAAGCCCATAGAGGGCTATGGTGAAAAAGGAAATATCTTCCGTTCAAAACTGGAAAGAAGCTTTCTGAGAAACTGCTTTGTGTTCTGCTAATTCATCTCACAGAGTTACATCTTTCCCTTCAAGAAGCCTTTCGCTAAGGCTGTTCTTGTGGAATTGGCAAAGGGATATTTGGAAGCACATAGAGGGCTATGGTGAAAAAGGAAATATCTTCCGTTCAAAACTGGAAAGAAGCTTTCTGAGAAACTGCTCTGTGTTCTGTTAATTCATCTCACAGAGTTCCATCTTTCCCTTCAAGAAGCCTTTCGCTAAGGCTGTTCTTGTGGAATTGACAAAGGGATATTTGGAAGCCCATAGAGGGCTATGGTGAAAAAGGAAATATCTTCCGTTCAAAACTGGAAAGAAGCTTTCTGAGAAACCGCTCTGTGTTCTGTTAATTCATCTCACAGAGTTACATCTTTCCCTTCAAGAAGCCTTTCGCTAAGGCTGTTCTTGTGGAATTGGCAAAGGGATATTTGGAAGCCCATAGAGGGCTATGGTGAAAAAGGAAATATCTTCCGTTCAAAACTGGAAAGAAGCTTTCTGAGAAACTGCTCTGTGTTCTGTTAATTCATCTCACAGAGTTACATCTTTCCCTTCAAGAAGCCTTTCGCTAAGGCTGTTCTTGTGGAATTGGCAAAGGGATATTTGGAAGCCCATAGAGGGCTATGGTGAAAAAGGAAATATCTTCCGTTCAAAACTGGAAAGAAGCTTTCTGAGAAACTGCTCTGTGTTCTGTTAATTCATCTCACAGAGTTACATCTTTCCCTTCAAGAAGCCTTTCGCTAAGGCTGTTATTGTGGAATTGGCAAAGGGATATTTGGAAGCCCATAGAGGGCTATGGTGAAAAAGGAAATATCTTCCGTTCAAAACTGGAAAGAAGCTTTCTGAGAAACTGCTCTGTGTTCTGTTAATTCATCTCACAGAGTTACATCTTTCCCTTCAAGAAGCCTTTCGCTAAGGCTGTTCTTGTGGAATTGGCAAAGGGATATTTGGAAGCCCATAGAGGGCTATGGTGTAAAAGGAAATACCTTCCGTTCAAAACTGGAAAGAAGCTTTCTGAGAAACTGCTCTGTGTTCTGCTAATTCATCTCACAGAGTTGCATCTTATCCTTCAAGAAGCCTTTCGCTAAGGCTGTTCTTGTGGAATTGGCAAAGGGATATTTGGAAGCCCATAGAGGGCTATGGTGAAAAAGGAAATATCTTCCGTTCAAAACTGGAATGAAGCTTTCTGAGAAACTGCTCTGTGTTCTGTTAATTCATCTCACAGAGTTACATCTTTCCCTTCAAAAGCCTTTCGCTAAGGCTGTTCTTGAGGAATTGGCAAAGGGATATTTGGAAGCCCATAGAGGGCTATTGTGAAGAAGGAAATATCTTCCGTTCAAAACTGGAAAGAAGCTTTCCGAGAAACTGCTCTGTGTTCTGTTAATTCATCACACAGAGTTACATCTTTCCCTTCAAGAAGCCTTTCGCTAAGGCTGTTCTTGTGGAATTGGCAAGGGATATTTGGAAGCCCATAGAGGGCTATGGTGAAAAAGGAAATATCGTCCGTTCAAAACTGGAAAGAAGCTTTCTGAGAAACTGCTCTGTGTTCTGTTAATTCATCTCACAGAGTTACATCTTTCCCTTCAAGAAGCCTTTCGCTAAGGCTGTTCTTGTGGAATTGGCAAAGGGATATTTGGAAGCCCATAGAGGGCTATGGTGAAAAAGGAAATATCTTCCGTTCAAAACTGGAAAGAAGCTTTCTGAGAAACTGCTTTGTGTTCTGCTAATTCATCTCACAGAGTTACATCTTTCCCTTCAAGAAGCCTTTCGCTAAGGCTGTTCTTGTGGAATTGGCAAAGGGATATTTGGAAGCACATAGAGGGCTATGGTGAAAAAGGAAATATCTTCCGTTCAAAACTGGAAAGAAGCTTTCTGAGAAACTGCTCTGTGTTCTGTTAATTCATCTCACAGAGTTCCATCTTTCCCTTCAAGAAGCCTTTCGCTAAGGCTGTTCTTGTGGAATTGACAAAGGGATATTTGGAAGCCCATAGAGGGCTATGGTGAAAAAGGAAATATCTTCCGTTCAAAACTGGAAAGAAGCTTTCTGAGAAACCGCTCTGTGTTCTGTTAATTCATCTCACAGAGTTACATCTTTCCCTTCAAGAAGCCTTTCGCTAAGGCTGTTCTTGTGGAATTGGCAAAGGGATATTTGGAAGCCCATAGAGGGCTATGGTGAAAAAGGAAATATCTTCCGTTCAAAACTGGAAAGAAGCTTTCTGAGAAACTGCTCTGTGTTCTGTTAATTCATCTCACTGAGTTACATCTTTCCCTTCAAGAAGCCTTTCGCTAAGGCTGTTCTTGTGGAATTGGCAAAGGGATATTTGGAAGCCCATAGAGGGCTATGGTGAAAAAGGAAATATCTTCCGTTCAAAACTGGAAAGAAGGTTTCTGAGAAACTGCTCTGTGTTCTGTTAATTCATCTCACAGAGTTACATCTTTCCCTTCAAGAAGCCTTTCGCTAAGGCTGTTATTGTGGAATTGGCAAAGGGATATTTGGAAGCCCATAGAGGGCTATGGTGAAAAAGGAAATATCTTCCGTTCAAAACTGGAAAGAAGCTTTCTGAGAAACTGCTCTGTGTTCTGTTAATTCATCTCACAGAGTTACATCTTTCCCTTCAAGAAGCCTTTCGCTAAGGCTGTTCTTGTGGAATTGGCAAAGGGATATTTGGAAGCCCATAGAGGGCTATGGTGTAAAAGGAAATACCTTCCGTTCAAAACTGGAAAGAAGCTTTCTGAGAAACTGCTCTGTGTTCTGCTAATTCATCTCACAGAGTTGCATCTTATCCTTCAAGAAGCCTTTCGCTAAGGCTGTTCTTGTGGAATTGGCAAATGGATATTTGGAAGCCCATAGAGGGCTATGGTGAAAAAGGAAATATCTTCCGTTCAAAACTGGAATGAAGCTTTCTGAGAAACTGCTCTGTGTTCTGTTAATTCATCTCACAGAGTTACATCTTTCCCTTCAAAAGCCTTTCGCTAAGGCTGTTCTTGAGGAATTGGCAAAGGGATATTTGGAAGCCCATAGAGGGCTATTGTGAAGAAGGAAATATCTTCCGTTCAAAACTGGAAAGAAGCTTTCCGAGAAACTGCTCTGTGTTCTGTTAATTCATCACACAGAGTTACATCTTTCCCTTCAAGAAGCCTTTCGCTAAGGCTGTTCTTGTGGAATTGGCAAAGGGATATTTGGAAGCCCATAGAGGGCTATGGTGAAAAAGGAAATATCTTCCGTTCAAAACTGGAAAGAAGCTTTTTGAGAAACTGCTCTGTGTTCTGTTAATTCATCTCACAGAGTTACATCTTTCCCTTCAAGAAGCCTTTCGCTAAGGCTGTTCTTGTGGAATTGGCAAAGGGATATTTGGAAGCCCGTAGAGGGCTATGGTGAAAAAGGAAATATCGTCCGTTCAAAACTGGAAAGAAGCTTTCTGAGAAACTGCTCTGTGTTCTGTTAATTCATCTCACAGAGTTACATCTTTCCCTTCAAGAAGCCTTTCGCTAAGGCTGTTCTTGTGGAATTGGCAAAGGGATATTTGGAAGCCCATAGAGGGCTATGGTGTAAAAGGAAATACCTTCCGTTCAAAACTGGAAAGAAGCTTTCTGAGAAACTGCTCTGTGTTCTGCTAATTCATCTCACAGAGTTGCATCTTATCCTTCAAGAAGCCTTTCGCTAAGGCTGTTCTTGTGGAATTGGCAAAGGGATATTTGGAAGCCCATAGAGGGCTATGGTGAAAAAGGAAATATCTTCCGTTCAAAACTGGAATGAAGCTTTCTGAGAAACTGCTCTGTGTTCTGTTAATTCATCTCACAGAGTTACATCTTTCCCTTCAAAAGCCTTTCGCTAAGGCTGTTCTTGAGGAATTGGCAAAGGGATATTTGGAAGCCCATAGAGGGCTATTGTGAAGAAGGAAATATCTTCCGTTCAAAACTGGAAAGAAGCTTTCCGAGAAACTGCTCTGTGTTCTGTTAATTCATCACACAGAGTTACATCTTTCCCTTCAAGAAGCCTTTCGCTAAGGCTGTTCTTGTGGAATTGGCAAAGGGATATTTGGAAGCCCATAGAGGGCTATGGTGAAAAAGGAAATATCTTCCGTTCAAAACTGGAAAGAAGCTTTCTGAGAAACTGCTTTGTGTTCTGCTAATTCATCTCACAGAGTTACATCTTTCCCTTCAAGAAGCCTTTCGCTAAGGCTGTTCTTGTGGAATTGGCAAAGGGATATTTGGAAGCACATAGAGGGCTATGGTGAAAAAGGAAATATCTTCCGTTCAAAACTGGAAAGAAGCTTTCTGAGAAACTGCTCTGTGTTCTGTTAATTCATCTCACAGAGTTACATCTTTCCCTTCAAGAAGCCTTTCGCTAAGGCTGTTCTTGTGGAATTGACAAAGAGATATTTGGAAGCCCATAGAGGGCTATGGTGAAAAAGGAAATATCTTCCGTTCAAAACTGGAAAGAAGGTTTCTGAGAAACTGCTCTGTGTTCTGTTAATTCATCTCACAGAGTTACATCTTTCCCTTCAAGAAGCCTTTCGCTAAGGCTGTTATTGTGGAATTGGCAAAGGGATATTTGGAAGCCCATAGAGGGCTATGGTGAAAAAGGAAATATCTTCCGTTCAAAACTGGAAAGAAGCTTTCTGAGAAACTGCTCTGTGTTCTGTTAATTCATCTCACAGAGTTACATCTTTCCCTTCAAGAAGCCTTTCGCTAAGGCTGTTCTTGTGGAATTGGCAAAGGGATATTTGGAAGCCCATAGAGGGCTATGGTGTAAAAGGAAATACCTTCCGTTCAAAACTGGAAAGAAGCTTTCTGAGAAACTGCTCTGTGTTCTGCTAATTCATCTCACAGAGTTGCATCTTATCCTTCAAGAAGCCTTTCGCTAAGGCTGTTCTTGTGGAATTGGCAAAGGGATATTTGGAAGCCCATAGAGGGCTATGGTGAAAAAGGAAATATCTTCCGTTCAAAACTGGAATGAAGCTTTCTGAGAAACTGCTCTGTGTTCTGTTAATTCATCTCACAGAGTTACATCTTTCCCTTCAAAAGCCTTTCGCTAAGGCTGTTCTTGAGGAATTGGCAAAGGGATATTTGGAAGCCCATAGAGGGCTATTGTGAAGAAGGAAATATCTTCCGTTCAAAACTGGAAAGAAGCTTTCTGAGAAACTGCTCTGTGTTCTGTTAATTCATCACACAGAGTTACATCTTTCCCTTCAAGAAGCCTTTCGCTAAGGCTGTTCTTGTGGAATTGGCAAAGGGATATTTGGAAGCCCATAGAGGGCTATGGTGAAAAAGGAAATATCTTCCGTTCAAAACTGGAAAGAAGCTTTTTGAGAAACTGCTCTGTGTTCTGTTAATTCATCTCACAGAGTTACATCTTTCCCTTCAAGAAGCCTTTCGCTAAGGCTGTTCTTGTGGAATTGGCAAAGGGATATTTGGAAGCCCGTAGAGGGCTATGGTGAAAAAGGAAATATCGTCCGTTCAAAACTGGAAAGAAGCTTTCTGAGAAACTGCTCTGTGTTCTGTTAATTCATCTCACAGAGTTACATCTTTCCCTTCAAGAAGCCTTTCGCTAAGGCTGTTCTTGTGGAATTGGCAAAGGGATATTTGGAAGCCCATAGAGGGCTATGGTGTAAAAGGAAATACCTTCCGTTCAAAACTGGAAAGAAGCTTTCTGAGAAACTGCTCTGTGTTCTGCTAATTCATCTCACAGAGTTGCATCTTATCCTTCAAGAAGCCTTTCGCTAAGGCTGTTCTTGTGGAATTGGCAAAGGGATATTTGGAAGCCCATAGAGGGCTATGGTGAAAAAGGAAATATCTTCCGTTCAAAACTGGAATGAAGCTTTCTGAGAAACTGCTCTGTGTTCTGTTAATTCATCACACAGAGTTACATCTTTCCCTTCAAAAGCCTTTCGCTAAGGCTGTTCTTGAGGAATTGGCAAAGGGATATTTGGAAGCCCATAGAGGGCTATTGTGAAGAAGGAAATATCTTCCGTTCAAAACTGGAAAGAAGCTTTCCGAGAAACTGCTCTGTGTTCTGTTAATTCATCTCACAGAGTTACATCTTTCCCTTCAAGAAGCCTTTCGCTAAGGCTGTTCTTGTGGAATTGGCAAAGGGATATTTGGAAGCCCATAGAGGGCTATTGTGAAAAAGGAAATATCTTCCGTTCAAAACTGGAAAGATGCTTTCTGAGAAACTGCTGTGTGTTCTGTTAATTCATCTCACAGAGTTAGGTCTTTCCCGTCAAGAAGCCTTTCGCTAAGGCTGTTCTTGTGGAATTGGCAAAGGGATATTTGGAAGCCCATAGAGGGTTATGGTGAAAAAGGAAATATCTTCCGTTCAAAACTGGAAAGAAGCTTTCTGAGAAACTGCTCTGTGTTCTGTTAATTCATCTCACAGAGTTACATCTTTCCCTTCAAGAAGCCTTTCGCTAAGGCTGTTCTTGTGGAATTGGCAAAGGGATATTTGGAAGCCCATAGAGGGCTATGGTGAAAAAGGAAATATCTTCCGTTCAAAACTGGAAAGAAGCTTTCTGAGAAACTGCTCTGTGTTCTGTTAATTCATCCCACAGAGTTACATCTTTCCCTTCAAGAAGCCTTTCGCTAAGGTTGTTCTTGTGGAATTGGCAAAGGGATATTTGGAAGCCCATAGACGGCTACGGTGAAAAAGGAAATATCTTCCGTTCAAAACTGGAAAGAAGCTTTCTGAGAAACTGCTCTGTGTTCTGGTAATTCATCTCACAGAGTTACATCTTTCCCTTCAAGAAGCCTTTCGCTAAGGCTGTTCTTGTGGAATTGGCAAAGGGATATTTGGAAGCCCATAGAGGGCTATGGTGAAAAAGGAAATATCTTCCGTTCAAAACTGGAAAGAAGCTTTCTGAGAAACTGCTCTGTGTTCTGTTAATTCATCTCACAGAGTTACATCTTTCCCTTCAAGAAGACTTTCGCTAAGGCTGTTCTTGTGGAATTGACAAAGGGATATTTGGAAGCCCATAGAGGGCTATGGTGAAAAAGGAAATATCTTCCGTTCAAAACTGGAAAGATGCTTTCTGAGAAACTGCTGTGTGTTCTGTTAATTCATCTCACAGAGTTAGGTCTTTCCCGTCAAGAAGCCTTTCGCTAAGGCTGTTCTTGTGGAATTGGCAAAGGGATATTTGGAAGCCCATAGAGGGTTATGGTGAAAAAGGAAATATCTTCCGTTCAAAACTGGAAAGAAGCTTTCTGAGAAACTGCTCTGTGTTCTGTTAATTCATCTCACAGAGTTACATCTTTCCCTTCAAGAAGCCTTTCGCTAAGGCTGTTCTTGTGGAATTGGCAAAGGGATATTTGGAAGCCCATAGAGGGCTATGGTGAAAAAGGAAATATCTTCCGTTCAAAACTGGAAAGAAGCTTTCTGAGAAACTGCTCTGTGTTCTGTTAATTCATCCCACAGAGTTACATCTTTCCCTTCAAGAAGCCTTTCGCTAAGGTTGTTCTTGTGGAATTGGCAAAGGGATATTTGGAAGCCCATAGACGGCTACGGTGAAAAAGGAAATATCTTCCGTTCAAAACTGGAAAGAAGCTTTCTGAGAAACTGCTCTGTGTTCTGGTAATTCATCTCACAGAGTTACATCTTTCCCTTCAAGAAGCCTTTCGCTAAGGCTGTTCTTGTGGAATTGGCAAAGGGATATTTGGAAGCCCATAGAGGGCTATGGTGAAAAAGGAAATATCTTCCGTTCAAAACTGGAAAGAAGCTTTCTGAGAAACTGCTCTGTGTTCTGTTAATTCATCTCACAGAGTTACATCTTTCCCTTCAAGAAGCCTTTCGCTAAGGCTGTTCTTGTGGAATTGACAAAGGGATATTTGGAAGCCCATAGAGGGCTATGGTGAAAAAGGAAATATCTTCCGTTCAAAACTGGAAAGAAGCTTTCTGAGAAACTGCTCTGTGTCCTGGTAATTCATCTCACAGAGTTACATCTTTCCCTTCAAGAAGCCTTTCGCTAAGGCTGTTCTTGTGGAATTGGCAAAGGGATATTTGGAAGCCCATAGAGGGCTATGGTGAAAAAGGAAATATCTTCCGTTCAAAACTGGAAAGAAGCTTTCTGAGAAACTGCTCTGTGTTCTGTTAATTCATCTCACAGAGTTACATCTTTCCCTTCAAGAAGCCTTTCGCTAAGGCTGTTCTTGTGGAATTGGCAAAGGGATATTTGGAAGCCCATAGAGGGCTATGGTGAAAAAGGAAATATCTTCCGTTCAAAACTGGAAAGAAGCTTTCTGAGAAACTGCTCTGTGTTCTGTTAATTCATCTCACAGAGTTACATCTTTCCCTTCAAGAAGCCTTTCGCTAAGGCTGTTCTTGTGGAATTGGCAAAGGGATATTTGGAAGTCCATAGAGGGCTATGGTGAAAAAGGAAATATCTTCCGTTCAAAACTGGAAAGAAGCTTTCTGAGAAACTGCTCTGTGTTCTGTTAATTCATCTCACAGAGTTCCATCTTTCCCTTCAAGAAGCCTTTCGCTAAGGCTGTTCTTGTGGAATTGGCAAAGGGATATTTGGAAGCCCATAGAGGGCTATGGTGAAAAAGGAAATATCTTCCGTTCAAAACTGGAAAGAAGCTTTCTGAGAAACTGCTCTGTGTTCTGTTAATTCATCTCACAGAGTTACATCTTTCCCTTCAAGAAGCCTTTCGCTAAGGCTGTTCTTGTGGAATTGGCAAAGGGATATTTGGAAGCCCATAGAGGGCTATGGTGAAAAAGGAAATATCTTCCGTTCAAAACTGGAAAGAAGCTTTCTGTGAAACTGCTTTGTGTTCTGCTAATTCATCTCACAGAGTTACATCTTTCCCTTCAAGAAGCCTTTCGCTAAGGCTGTTCTTGTGGAATTGGCAAAGGGATATTTGGAAGCCCATAGAGGGCTATGGTGAAAAAGGAAATATCTTCCGTTCAAAACTGGAAAGAAGCTTTCTGAGAAACTGCTCTGTGTTCTGTTAATTCATCTCACAGAGTTACATCTTTCCCTTCAAGAAGCCTTTCGCTAAGGCTGTTCTTGTGGAATTGGCAAAGGGATATTTGGAAGCCCATAGAGGGCTTTGGTGAAAAAGGAAATATCTTCCGTTCAAAACTGGAAAGAAGCTTTCTGAGAAACTGCTCTGTGTTCTGTTAATTCATCTCACAGAGTTACATCTTTCCCTTCAAGAAGCCTTTCGCTAAGGCTGTTCTTGTGGAATTGGCAAAGGGATATTTGGAAGCCCATAGAGGGCTATGGTGAAAAAGGAAATATCTTCCGTTCAAAACTGGAAAGAAGCTTTCTGAGAAACTGCTCTGTGTTCTGTTAATTCATCCCACAGAGTTACATCTTTCCCTTCAAGAAGCCTTTCGCTAAGGTTGTTCTTGTGGAATTGGCAAAGGGATATTTGGAAGCCCATAGACGGCTACGGTGAAAAAGGAAATATCTTCCGTTCAAAACTGGAAAGAATCTTTGTGAGAAACTGCTCTGTGTTCTGGTAATTCATCTCACAGAGTTACATCTTTCCCTTCAAGAAGCCTTTCGCTAAGGCTGTTCTTGTGGAATTGGCAAAGGGATATTTGGAAGCCCATAGAGGGCTATGGTGAAAAAGGAAATATCTTCCGTTCAAAACTGGAAAGAAGCTTTCTTAGAAACTGCTCTGTGTTCTGTTAATTCATCTCACAGAGTTACATCTTTCCCTTCAAGAAGCCTTTCGCTAAGGCTGTTCTTGTGGAATTGACAAAGGGATATTTGGAAGCCCATAGAGGGCTATGGTGAAAAAGGAAATATCTTCCGTTCAAAACTGGAAAGAAGCTTTCTGAGAAACTGCTCTGTGTTCTGTTAATTCATCTCACAGAGTTACATATTTCCCTTCAAGAAGCCTTTCGCTAAGGCTGTTCTTGTGGAATTGGCAAAGGGATATTTGGAAGCCCATAGAGGGCTATGGTGAAAAAGGAAATATCTTCCGTTCAAAACTGGAAAGAAGCTTTCTGAGAAACTGCTCTGTGTTCTGTTAATTCATCTCACAGAGTTCCATCTTTCCCTTCAAGAAGCCTTTCGCTAAGGCTGTTCTTGTGGAATTGGCAAAGGGATATTTGGAAGCCCATAGAGGGCTATGGTAAAAAAGGAAATATCTTCCGTTCAAAACTGGAAAGAAGCTTTCTGAGAAACTACTCTGTGTTCTCTTAATTCATCTCACAGAGTTACATCTTTCACTTCAAGAAGCCTTTCGCTAAGGCTGTTCTTGTGGAATTGGCAAAGGGATATTTGGAAGCCCATAGAGGGCTATGGTGTAAAAGGAAATACCTTCCGTTCAAAACTGGAAAGAAGCTTTCTGAGAAACTGCTCTGTGTTCTGTTAATTCATCTTACAGAGTTGCATCTTATCCTTCAAGAAGCCTTTCGCTAAGGCTGTTCTTGTGGAATTGGCAAAGGGATATTTGGAAGCCCATAGAGGGCTATTGTGACAAAGGAAATATCTTCCGTTCAAAACTGGAAAGAAGCTGTCTGAGAAACTGCTCTGTGTTCTGTTAATTCATCTCACAGAGTTACATCTTTCCCTTCAAGAAGCCTTTCGCTAAGGCTGTTCTTGTGGAATTGGCAAAGGGATATTTGGAAGCCCATAGAGGGCTATGGTGAAAAAGGAAATATCTTCCGTTCAAAACTGGAAAGAAGCTTTCTGAGAAACTGCTCTGTGTTCTGTGAATTCATCTCACAGAGTTACATCTTTCCCTTCAAGAAGCCTTTCGCTAAGGCTGTTCTTGTGGAATTGGCAAAGGGATATTTGGAAGCCCCTAGAGGGCTATGGTGAAACAGGAAATATCTTCCGTTCAAAACTGGAAAGAAGCTTTCTGAGACACTGCTCTGTGTTCTGTGAATTCATCTCACAGAGTTACATCTTTCCCTTCAAGAAGCCTTTCGCTAAGGCTGTTCTTGTGGAATTGGCAAAGGGATATTTGGAAGCCCATAGAGGGCTATGGTGAAAAAGTAAATATCTTCCGTTCAAAACTGGAAAGAAGCTTTCTGAGAAACTGCTCTGTGTTCTGTGAATTCATCTCACAGAGTTACATCTTTCCCTTCAAGAAGCCTTTCGCTAAGTCTGTTCTTGTGGAATTGGCAAAGGGATATTTGGAAGCCCCTAGAGGCCTATGGTGAAAAAGGAAATATCTTCCGTTCAAAACTGGAAAGAAGCTTTCTGAGAAACTGCTCTGTGTTCTGTGAATTCATCTCACAGAGTTACATCTTTCCCTTCAAGAAGCCTTTCGCTAAGGCTGTTCTTGTGGAATTGGCAAAGGGATATTTGGAAGCCCATAGAGGGCTATGGTGAAAAAGGAAATATCTTCCGTTCAAAACTGGAAAGAAGCTTTCTGAGAAACTGCTCTGTGTTCTGTGAATTCATCTTACAGAGTTACATCTTTCCCTTCAAGAAGCCTTTCGCTAAGGCTGTTCTTGTGGAATTGGCAAAGGGATATTTGGAAGCCCATAGAGGCCTATGGTGAAAAAGGAAATATCTTCCGTTCAAAACTGGAAAGAAGCTTTCTGAGAAACTGCTCTGTGTTCTGTGAATTCATCTCACAGAGTTACATCTTTCCCTTCAAGAAGCCTTTCGCTAAGGCTGTTCTTGTGGAATTGGCAAAGGGATATTTGGAAGCCCATAGAGGCCTATGGTGAAAAAGGAAATATCTTCCGTTCAAAACTGGAAAGAAGCTTTCTGAGACACTGCTCTGTGTTCTGTGAATTCATCTCACAGAGTTACATCTTTCCTTTCAAGAAGCCTTTCGCTAAGGCTGTTCTTGTGGAATTGGCAAAGGGATATTTGGAAGCCCATAGAGGGCTATGGTGAAAAAGGAAATATCTTCCGTTCAAAACTGGAAAGAGGCTTTCTGAGAAACTGCTCTGTGTTCTGTTAATTCATCTCACAGAGTTACATCTTTCCCTTCAAGAAGCCTTTCGCTAAGGCTGTTATTGTGGAATTGGCAAAGGGATATTTGGAAGCCCATAGAGGGCTATGGTGAAAAAGGAAATATCTTCCGTTCAAAACTGGAAAGAAGCTTTCTGAGAAACTGCTCTGTGTTCTGTTAATTCATCTCACAGAGTTACATCTTTCCCTTCAAGAAGCCTTTCGCTAAGGCTGTTCTTGTGGAATTGGCAAAGGGATATTTGGAAGCCCATAGAGGGCTATGGTGTAAAAGGAAATACCTTCCGTTCAAAACTGGAAAGAAGCTTTCTGAGAAACTGCTCTGTGTTCTGCTAATTCATCTCACAGAGTTGCATCTTATCCTTCAAGAAGCCTTTCGCTAAGGCTGTTCTTGTGGAATTGGCAAAGGGATATTTGGAAGCCCATAGAGGGCTATGGTGAAAAAGGAAATATCTTCCGTTCAAAACTGGAATGAAGCTTTCTGAGAAACTGCTCTGTGTTCTGTTAATTCATCTCACAGAGTTACATCTTTCCCTTCAAAAGCCTTTCGCTAAGGCTGTTCTTGAGGAATTGGCAAAGGGATATTTGGAAGCCCATAGAGGGCTATTGTGAAGAAGGAAATATCTTCCGTTCAAAACTGGAAAGAAGCTTTCCGAGAAACTGCTCTGTGTTCTGTTAATTCATCACACAGAGTTACATCTTTCCCTTCAAGAAGCCTTTCGCTAAGGCTGTTCTTGTGGAATTGGCAAAGGGATATTTGGAAGCCCATAGAGGGCTATGGTGAAAAAGGAAATATCTTCCGTTCAAAACTGGAAAGAAGCTTTTTGAGAAACTGCTCTGTGTTCTGTTAATTCATCTCACAGAGTTACATCTTTCCCTTCAAGAAGCCTTTCGCTAAGGCTGTTCTTGTGGAATTGGCAAAGGGATATTTGGAAGCCCGTAGAGGGCTATGGTGAAAAAGGAAATATCGTCCGTTCAAAACTGGAAAGAAGCTTTCTGAGAAACTGCTCTGTGTTCTGTTAATTCATCTCACAGAGTTACATCTTTCCCTTCAAGAAGCCTTTCGCTAAGGCTGTTCTTGTGGAATTGGCAAAGGGATATTTGGAAGCCCATAGAGGGCTATGGTGTAAAAGGAAATACCTTCCGTTCAAAACTGGAAAGAAGCTTTCTGAGAAACTGCTCTGTGTTCTGCTAATTCATCTCACAGAGTTGCATCTTATCCTTCAAGAAGCCTTTCGCTAAGGCTGTTCTTGTGGAATTGGCAAAGGGATATTTGGAAGCCCATAGAGGGCTATGGTGAAAAAGGAAATATCTTCCGTTCAAAACTGGAATGAAGCTTTCTGAGAAACTGCTCTGTGTTCTGTTAATTCATCTCACAGAGTTACATCTTTCCCTTCAAAAGCCTTTCGCTAAGGCTGTTCTTGAGGAATTGGCAAAGGGATATTTGGAAGCCCATAGAGGGCTATTGTGAAGAAGGAAATATCTTCCGTTCAAAACTGGAAAGAAGCTTTCCGAGAAACTGCTCTGTGTTCTGTTAATTCATCACACAGAGTTACATCTTTCCCTTCAAGAAGCCTTTCGCTAAGGCTGTTCTTGTGGAATTGGCAAAGGGATATTTGGAAGCCCATAGAGGGCTATGGTGAAAAAGGAAATATCGTCCGTTCAAAACTGGAAAGAATCTTTCTGAGAAACTGCTCTGTGTTCTGTTAATTCATCTCACAGAGTTACATCTTTCCCTTCAAGAAGCCTTTCGCTAAGGCTGTTCTTGTGGAATTGGCAAAGGGATATTTGGAAGCCCATAGAGGGCTATGGTGAAAAAGGAAATATCTTCCGTTCAAAACTGGAAAGAAGCTTTCTGAGAAACTGCTTTGTGTTCTGCTAATTCATCTCACAGAGTTACATCTTTCCCTTCAAGAAGCCTTTCGCTAAGGCTGTTCTTGTGGAATTGGCAAAGGGATATTTGGAAGCACATAGAGGGCTATGGTGAAAAAGGAAATATCTTCCGTTCAAAACTGGAAAGAAGCTTTCTGAGAAACTGCTCTGTGTTCTGTTAATTCATCTCACAGAGTTACATCTTTCCCTTCAAGAAGCCTTTCGCTAAGGCTGTTCTTGTGGAATTGACAAAGGGATATTTGGAAGCCCATAGAGGGCTATGGTGAAAAAGGAAATATCTTCCGTTCAAAACTGGAAAGAAGGTTTCTGAGAAACTGCTCTGTGTTCTGTTAATTCATCTCACAGAGTTACATCTTTCCCTTCAAGAAGCCTTTCGCTAAGGCTGTTATTGTGGAATTGGCAAAGGGATATTTGGAAGCCCATAGAGGGCTATGGTGAAAAAGGAAATATCTTCCGTTCAAAACTGGAAAGAAGCTTTCTGAGAAACTGCTCTGTGTTCTGTTAATTCATCTCACAGAGTTACATCTTTCCCTTCAAGAAGCCTTTCGCTAAGGCTGTTCTTGTGGAATTGGCAAAGGGATATTTGGAAGCCCATAGAGGGCTATGGTGTAAAAGGAAATACCTTCCGTTCAAAACTGGAAAGAAGCTTTCTGAGAAACTGCTCTGTGTTCTGCTAATTCATCTCACAGAGTTGCATCTTATCCTTCAAGAAGCCTTTCGCTAAGGCTGTTCTTGTGGAATTGGCAAAGGGATATTTGGAAGCCCATAGAGGGCTATGGTGAAAAAGGAAATATCTTCCGTTCAAAACTGGAATGAAGCTTTCTGAGAAACTGCTCTGTGTTCTGTTAATTCATCTCACAGAGTTACATCTTTCCCTTCAAAAGCCTTTCGCTAAGGCTGTTCTTGAGGAATTGGCAAAGGGATATTTGGAAGCCCATAGAGGGCTATTGTGAAGAAGGAAATATCTTCCGTTCAAAACTGGAAAGAAGCTTTCCGAGAAACTGCTCTGTGTTCTGTTAATTCATCACACAGAGTTACATCTTTCCCTTCAAGAAGCCTTTCGCTAAGGCTGTTCTTGTGGAATTGGCAAAGGGATATTTGGAAGCCCATAGAGGGCTATGGTGAAAAAGGAAATATCTTCCGTTCAAAACTGGAAAGAAGCTTTTTGAGAAACTGCTCTGTGTTCTGTTAATTCATCTCACAGAGTTACATCTTTCCCTTCAAGAAGCCTTTCGCTAAGGCTGTTCTTGTGGAATTGGCAAAGGGATATTTGGAAGCCCGTAGAGGGCTATGGTGAAAAAGGAAATATCGTCCGTTCAAAACTGGAAAGAAGCTTTCTGAGAAACTGCTCTGTGTTCTGTTAATTCATCTCACAGAGTTACATCTTTCCCTTCAAGAAGCCTTTCGCTAAGGCTGTTCTTGTGGAATTGGCAAAGGGATATTTGGAAGCCCATAGAGGGCTATGGTGTAAAAGGAAATACCTTCCGTTCAAAACTGGAAAGAAGCTTTCTGAGAAACTGCTCTGTGTTCTGCTAATTCATCTCACAGAGTTGCATCTTATACTTCAAGAAGCCTTTCGCTAAGGCTGTTCTTGTGGAATTGGCAAAGGGATATTTGGAAGCCCATAGAGGGCTATGGTGAAAAAGGAAATATCTTCCGTTCAAAACTGGAATGAAGCTTTCTGAGAAACTGCTCTGTGTTCTGTTAATTCATCACACAGAGTTACATCTTTCCCTTCAAAAGCCTTTCGCTAAGGCTGTTCTTGAGGAATTGGCAAAGGGATATTTGGAAGCCCATAGAGGGCTATTGTGAAGAAGGAAATATCTTCCGTTCAAAACTGGAAAGAAGCTTTCCGAGAAACTGCTCTGTGTTCTGTTAATTCATCACACAGAGTTACATCTTTCCCTTCAAGAAGCCTTTCGCTAAGGCTGTTCTTGTGGAATTGGCAAAGGGATATTTGGAAGCCCATAGAGGGCTATGGTGAAAAAGGAAATATCGTCCGTTCAAAACTGGAAAGAAGCTTTCTGAGATACTGCTCTGTGTTCTGTTAATTCATCTCACAGAGTTACATCTTTCCCTTCAAGAAGCTTTTCGCTAAGGCTGTTCTTGTGGAATTGGCAAAGGGATATTTGGAAGCCCATAGAGGGCTATGGTGAAAAAGGAAATATCTTCCGTTCAAAACTGGAAAGAAGCTTTCTGAGAAACTGCTTTGTGTTCTGCTAATTCATCTCACAGAGTTACATCTTTCCCTTCAAGAAGCCTTTCGCTAAGGCTGTTCTTGTGGAATTGGCAAAGGGATATTTGGAAGCACATAGAGGGCTATGGTGAAAAAGGAAATATCTTCCGTTCAAAACTGGAAAGAAGCTTTCTGAGAAACTGCTCTGTGTTCTGTTAATTCATCTCACAGAGTTACATCTTTCCCTTCAAGAAGCCTTTCGCTAAGGCTGTTCTTGTGGAATTGACAAAGGGATATTTGGAAGCCCATAGAGGGCTATGGTGAAAAAGGAAATATCTTCCGTTCAAAACTGGAAAGAAGCTTTCTGAGAAACCGCTCTGTGTTCTGTTAATTCATCTCACAGAGTTACATCTTTCCCTTCAAGAAGCCTTTCGCTAAGGCTGTTCTTGTGGAATTGGCAAAGGGATATTTGGAAGCCCATAGAGGGCTATGGTGAAAAAGGAAATATCTTCCGTTCAAAACTGGAAAGAAGCTTTCTGAGAAACTGCTCTGTGTTCTGTTAATTCATCTCACAGAGTTACATCTTTCCCTTCAAGAAGCCTTTCGCTAAGGCTGTTCTTGTGGAATTGGCAAAGGGATATTTGGAAGCCCATAGAGGGCTATGGTGAAAAAGGAAATATCTTCCGTTCAAAACTGGAAAGAAGGTTTCTGAGAAACTGCTCTGTGTTCTGTTAATTCATCTCACAGAGTTACATCTTTCCCTTCAAGAAGCCTTTCGCTAAGGCTGTTATTGTGGAATTGGCAAAGGGATATTTGGAAGCCCATAGAGGGCTATGGTGAAAAAGGAAATATCTTCCGTTCAAAACTGGAAAGAAGCTTTCTGAGAAACTGCTCTGTGTTCTGTTAATTCATCTCACAGAGTTACATCTTTCCCTTCAAGGAGCCTTTCGCTAAGGCTGTTCTTGTGGAATTGGCAAAGGGATATTTGGAAGCCCATAGAGGGCTATGGTGTAAAAGGAAATACCTTCCGTTCAAAACTGGAAAGAAGCTTTCTGAGAAACTGCTCTGTGTTCTGCTAATTCATCTCACAGAGTTGCATCTTATCCTTCAAGAAGCCTTTCGCTAAGGCTGTTCTTGTGGAATTGGCAAAGGGATATTTGGAAGCCCATAGAGGGCTATGGTGAAAAAGGAAATATCTTCCGTTCAAAACTGGAATGAAGCTTTCTGAGAAACTGCTCTGTGTTCTGTTAATTCATCTCACAGAGTTACATCTTTCCCTTCAAAAGCCTTTCGCTAAGGCTGTTCTTGAGGAATTGGCAAAGGGATATTTGGAAGCCCATAGAGGGCTATTGTGAAGAAGGAAATATCTTCCGTTCAAAACTGGAAAGAAGCTTTCCGAGAAACTGCTCTGTGTTCTGTTAATTCATCACACAGAGTTACATCTTTCCCTTCAAGAAGCCTTTCGCTAAGGCTGTTCTTGTGGAATTGGCAAAGGGATATTTGGAAGCCCATAGAGGGATATGGTGAAAAAGGAAATATCTTCCGTTCAAAACTGGAAAGAAGCTTTTTGAGAAACTGCTCTGTGTTCTGTTAATTCATCTCACAGAGTTACATCTTTCCCTTCAAGAAGCCTTTCGCTAAGGCTGTTCTTGTGGAATTGGCAAAGGGATATTTGGAAGCCCGTAGAGGGCTATGGTGAAAAAGGAAATATCGTCCGTTCAAAACTGGAAAGAAGCTTTCTGAGAAACTGCTCTGTGTTCTGTTAATTCATCTCACAGAGTTACATCTTTCCCTTCAAGAAGCCTTTCGCTAAGGCTGTTCCTGTGGAATTGGCAAAGGGATATTTGGAAGCCCATAGAGGGCTATGGTGAAAAAGGAAATATCTTCCTTTCAAAACTGGAAAGAAGCTTTCTGAGAAACTGCTTTGTGTTCTGCTAATTCATCTCACAGAATTCCATCTTTCCCTTCAAGAAGTCTTTCGCTAAGGCTGTTATTGTGGAATTGGCAAAGGGATATTTGGAAACACATAGAGGGCTATGGTGAAAAAGGAAATATCTTCCGTTCAAAACTGGAAAGAAGCTTTCTGAGAAACTGCTCTGTGTTCTGTTAATTCATCTCACAGAGTTACATCTTTCCCTTCAAGAAGCCTTTCGCTAAGGCTGTTCTTGTGGAATTGGCAAAGGGATATTTGGAAGCCCACAGAGGGCTATGGTGAAAAAGGAATTATCTTCCGTTCAAAACTGGAAAGAAGCTTTCTGAGAAACTGCTCTGTGTTCTCTTAATTCATCTCACCGAGTTACATCTTTCCCTTCAAGAAGCCTTTCGCTAAGGTTGTTCTTGTGGAATTGGCAAAGGGATATTTGGAAGCCCATAGAGGGCTATGGTGAAAAAGGAAATATCTTCCGTTCAAAACTGGAAAGAAGCTTTCAGAGAAACTGCTCTGTGTTCTGGTAATTCATCTCACAGAGTTACATCTTTCCCTTCAAGAAACCTTTCGCTAACTCTGTTCTTGTGGAATTGGCAAAGGGATATTTGGAAGCCCGTAGAGGGCTATGGTGAAAAGGAAATATCTTCCGTTCAAAACTGGAAAGAAGCTTTCAGAGAAACTGCTCTGTGTTCTGTTAATTCATCTCACAGAGTTACATCTTTCCCTTCAAGAAGCCTTTCGCTAAGGCTGTTCTTGTGGAATTGGCAAAGGGATATTTGGAAGCCCATAGAGGGCTATGGTGAAAAAGGAAATATCTTCCGTTCAAAACTGGAAAGAAGCTTTCTGAGAAACTGCTCTGTGTTCTGTTAATTCATCTCACAGAGTTACATCTTTCCCTTCAAGAAGCCTTTCGCTCAGGCTGTTCTTGTGGAATTGGCAAAGGGATATTTGGAAGCCCATAGAGGGCTATGGTGAAAAAGGAAATATCTTCCGTTCAAAACTGGAAAGAAGCTTTCTGAGAAACTGCTCTGTGTTCTGTTAATTCATCTCACAGAGTTCCATCTTTCCCTTCAAGAAGCCTTTCGCTAAGGCTATTCTTGTGGAATTGGCAAAGGGATATTTGGAAGCCCATTGAGGGCTATGGTGAAAAAGGAAATAACTTCCGTTCAAAACTGGAAAGAAGCTTTCTGAGAAACTGCTCTGTGTTCTGTTAATTCATCTCACAGAGTTACATCTTTCCCTTCAAGAAGCCTTTCGCTAAGGCTGTTCTTGTGGAATTGGCAAAGGGATATTTGGAAGCCCATAGAGAGCTATGGTGAAAAAGGAAATATCTTCCGTTGAAAACTGGAAAGATGCTTTCTGAGAAACTGCTCTGTGTTCTGTTAATTCATCTCACAGAGTTACATCTTTCCCTTCAAGAAGCCTTTCGCTAAGGTTGTTCTTGTAGAAATGGCAAAGGGATATTTGGAAGCCCATAGAGGGCTATGGTGAAAAAGGAAATACCTTCCGTCAAAACTGGAAAGAAGCTTTCTGAGAAACTGCTCCGTGTTCTGTTAATTCATCATCCAGAGTTACATCTTTCCCTTCAAGAAGCCTTTCGCTAAGGCTGTTCTTGTGGAATTGGCAAAGGGAAATTTGGAAGCCCATAGAGGGCTATGGTGAAAAAGGAAATATCTTCCGTTCAAAACTGGAAAGAAGCTTTCTGAGAAACTGCTCTGTGTTCTGCTCATTCATCTCACAGAGTTACATCTTTCCCTTCAAGAAGCCTTTCGCTAAGGCTGTTCTTGTGGAATTGGCAAAGGGATATTTGCAAGCCCATAGAGGGCTATGGTGAAAAAGGAAATATCTTCCGTTCAAAACTGGAAAGAAGCTTTCTGAGAAACTGCTCTGTGTTCTGTTAATTCATCTCACAGAGTTACATCTTTCCCTTCAAGAAGCCTTTCGCTAAGGTTGTTCTTGTGGAATTGGCAAAGGGATATTTGGAAGCCCATAGAGGGCTATGGTGAAAAAGGAAATATCTTCCGTTCAAAACTGGAAAGAAGCTTTCTGAGAAACTGCTCTGTGTTGTGGTAATTCACCTCACAGAGTTACATCTTTCCCTTCAAGAAACCTTTCGCTAACTCTGTTCTTGTGGAATTGGCAAAGGGATATTTGGAAGCCCGTAGAGGGCTATGGTGAAAAAGGAAATATCTTCCGTTCAAAACTGGAAAGAAGCTTTCAGAGAAACTGCTCTGTGTTCTGTTAATTCATCTCACAGAGTTACATCTTTCCCTTCAAGAAGCCTTTCGCTAAGGCTGTTCTTGTGGAATTGGCAAAGGGATATTTGGAAGCCCATAGAGGGCTATGGTGAAAAAGGAAATATCTTCCGTTCAAAACTGGAAAGAAGCTTCCTGAGAAACTGCTCCGTGTTCTGTTAATTCATCTCACAGAGTTACATCTTTCCCTTCAAGAAGCCTTTCGCTAAGGCTGTTCTTGTGGAATTGGCAAAGGGATATTTGGAAGCCCATAGAGGGCTATGGTGAAAAAGGAAATATCTTACGTTCAAAACTGGAAAGAAGCTTTCTGAGAAGCTGCTCTGTGTTCTGTTAATTCATCTCACAGAGTTACATCTTTCCCTTCAAGAAGCCTTTCGCTAAGGCTGTTCTTGTGGAATTGGCAAAGGGATATTTGGAAGCCCATAGAGGGCTATTGTGAAAAAGGAAATGTCTTCCGTTCAAAACTGGAAAGATGCTTTCTGAGAAACTGCTGTGTGTTCTGTTAATTCATCTCACAGAGTTAGGTCTTTCCCGTCAAGAAGCCTTTCGCTAAGGCTGTTCTTGTGGAATTGGCAAAGGGATATTTGGAAGCCCATAGTGGGTTATGGTGAAAAAGGAAATATCTTCCGTTCAAAACTGGAAAGAAGCTTTCTGAGAAACTGCTCTGTGTTCTGTTAATTCATCTCACAGAGTTACATCTTTCCCTTCAAGAAGCCTTTCGCTAAGGCTGTTCTTGTGGAATTGGCAAAGGGATATTTGGAAGCCCATAGAGGGCTATGGTGAAAAAGGAAATATCTTCCGTTCAAAACTGGAAAGAAGCTTTCTGAGAAACTGCTCTGTGTTCTGTTAATTCATCCCACAGAGTTACATCTTTCCCTTCAAGAAGCCTTTCGCTAAGGTTGTTCTTGTGGAATTGGCAAAGGGATATTTGGAAGCCCATAGACGGCTACGGTGAAAAAGGAAATATCTTCCGTTCAAAACTGGAAAGAAGCTTTCTGAGAAACTGCTCTGTGTTCTGGTAATTCATCTCACAGAGTTACATCTTTCCCTTCAAGAAGCCTTTCGCTAAGGCTGTTCTTGTGGAATTGGCAAAGGGATATTTGGAAGCCCATAGAGGGCTATGGTGAAAAAGGAAATATCTTCCGTTCAAAACTGGAAAGAAGCTTTCTGAGAAACTGCTCTGTGTTCTGTTAATTCATCTCACAGAGTTACATCTTTCCCTTCAAGAAGCCTTTCGCTAAGGCTGTTCTTGTGGAATTGACAAAGGGATATTTGGAAGCCCATAGAGGGCTATGGTGAAAAAGGAAATATCTTCCGTTCAAAACTGGAAAGATGCTTTCTGAGAAACTGCTGTGTGTTCTGTTAATTCATCTCACAGAGTTAGGTCTTTCCCGTCAAGAAGCCTTTCGCTAAGGCTGTTCTTGTGGAATTGGCAAAGGGATATTTGGAAGCCCATAGAGGGTTATGGTGAAAAAGGAAATATCTTCCGTTCAAAACTGGAAAGAAGCTTTCTGAGAAACTGCTCTGTGTTCTGTTAATTCATCTCACAGAGTTACATCTTTCCCTTCAAGAAGCCTTTCGCTAAGGCTGTTCTTGTGGAATTGGCAAAGGGATATTTGGAAGCCCATAGAGGGCTATGGTGAAAAAGGAAATATCTTCCGTTCAAAACTGGAAAGAAGCTTTCTGAGAAACTGCTCTGTGTTCTGTTAATTCATCCCACAGAGTTACACTTTCCCTTCAAGAAGCCTTTCGCTAAGGTTGTTCTTGTTGAATTGGCAAAGGGATATTTGGAAGCCCATAGACGGCTACGGTGAAAAAGGAAATATCTTCCGTTCAAAACTGGAAAGAAGCTTTCTGAGAAACTGCTCTGTGTTCTGGTAATTCATCTCACAGAGTTACATCTTTCCCTTCAAGAAGCCTTTCGCTAAGGCTGTTCTTGTGGAATTGGCAAAGGGATATTTGGAAACCCATAGAGGGCTATGGTGAAAAAGGAAATATCTTCCGTTCAAAACTGGAAAGAAGCTTTCTGAGAAACTGCTCTGTGTTCTGTTAATTCATCTCACAGAGTTACATCTTTCCCTTCAAGAAGCCTTTCGCTAAGGCTGTTCTTGTGGAATTGACAAAGGGATATTTGGAAGCCCATAGAGGGCTATGGTGAAAAAGGAAATATCTTCCGTTCAAAACTGGAAAGAAGCTTTCTGAGAAACTGCTCTGTGTTCTGTTAATTCATCTCACAGAGTTACATCTTTCCCTTCAAGAAGCCTTTCGCTAAGGCTGTTCTTGTGGAATTGGCAAAGGGATATTTGGAAGCCCATAGAGGGCTATGGTGAAAAAGGAAATATCTTCCGTTCAAAACTGGAAAGAAGCTTTCTGAGAAACTGCTCTGTGTTCTGTTAATTCATCTCACAGAGTTACATCTTTCCCTTCAAGAAGCCTTTCGCTAAGGCTGTTCTTGTGGAATTGGCAAAGGGATATTTGGAAGCCCATAGAGGGCTATGGTGAAAAAGGAAATATCTTCCGTTCAAAACTGGAAAGAAGCTTTCTGAGAAACTGCTCTGTGTTCTGTTAATTCATCTCACAGAGTTACATCTTTCCCTTCAAGAAGCCTTTCGCTAAGGCTGTTCTTGTGGAATTGGCAAAGGGATATTTGGAAGTCCATAGAGGGCTATGGTGAAAAAGGAAATAACTTCCGTTCAAAACTGGAAAGAAGCTTTCTGAGAAACTGCTCTGTGTTCTGTTAATTCATCTCACAGAGTTCCATCTTTCCCTTCAAGAAGCCTTTCGCTAAGGCTGTTCTTGTGGAATTGGCAAAGGGATATTTGGAAGCCCATAGAGGGCTATGGTGAAAAAGGAAATATCTTCCGTTCAAAACTGGAAAGAAGCTTTCTGAGAAACTGCTCTGTGTTCTGTTAATTCATCTCACAGAGTTACATCTTTCCCTTCAAGAAGCCTTTCGCTAAGGCTGTTCTTGTGGAATTGGCAAAGGGATATTTGGAAGCCCATAGAGGGCTATGGTGAAAAAGGAAATATCTTCCGTTCAAAACTGGAAAGAAGCTTTCTGTGAAACTGCTTTGTGTTCCGCTAATTCATCTCACAGAGTTACATCTTTCCCTTCAAGAAGCCTTTCGCTAAGGCTGTTCTTGTGGAATTGGCAAAGGGATATTTGGAAGCCCATAGAGGGCTATGGTGAAAAAGGAAATATCTTCCGTTCAAAACTGGAAAGAAGCTTTCTGAGAAACTGCTCTGTGTTCTGTTAATTCATCTCACAGAGTTACATCTTTCCCTTCAAGAAGCCTTTCGCTAAGGCTGTTCTTGTGGAATTGGCAAAGGGATATTTGGAAGCCCATAGAGGGCTTTGGTGAAAAAGGAAATATCTTCCGTTCAAAACTGGAAAGAAGCTTTCTGAGAAACTGCTCTGTGTTCTGTTAATTCATCTCACAGAGTTACATCTTTCCCTTCAAGAAGCCTTTCGCTAAGGCTGTTCTTGTGGAATTGGCAAAGGGATATTTGGAAGCCCATAGAGGGCTATGGTGAAAAAGGAAATATCTTCCGTTCAAAACTGGAAAGAAGCTTTCTGAGAAACTGCTCTGTGTTCTGTTAATTCATCTCACAGAGTTACATCTTTCCCTTCAAGAAGCCTTTCGCTAAGGCTGTTCTTGTGGAATTGGCAAAGGGATATTTGGAAGTCCATAGAGGGCTATGGTGAAAAAGGAAATATCTTCCGTTCAAAACTGGAAAGAAGCTTTCTGAGAAACTGCTTTGTGTTCTGCTAATTCATCTCACAGAGTTACATCTTTCCCTTCAAGAAGCCTTTCGCTAAGGCTGTTCTTGTGGAATTGGCAAAGGGATATTTGGAAGCACATAGAGGGCTATGGTGAAAAAGGAAATATCTTCCGTTCAAAACTGGAAAGAAGCTTTCTGAGAAACTGCTCTGTGTTCTGTTAATTCATCTCACAGAGTTACATCTTTCCCTTCAAGAAGCCTTTCGCTAAGGCTGTTCTTGTGGAATTGACAAAGGGATATTTGGAAGCCCATAGAGGGCTATGGTGAAAAAGGAAATATCTTCCGTTCAAAACTGGAAAGAAGCTTTCTGAGAAACTGCTCTGTGTTCTGTTAATTCATCTAACAGAGTTACATCTTTCCCTTCAAGAAGCCTTTCGCTAAGGCTGTTCTTGTGGAATTGGCAAAGGGATATTTGGAAGCCCATAGAGGGCTATGGTGAAAAAGGAAATATCTTCCGTTCAAAACTGGAAAGAAGCTTTCTGAGAAACTGCTCTGTGTTCTGTTAATTCATCTCACAGAGTTACATCTTTCCCTTCAAGAAGCCTTTCGCTAAGGTTGTTCTTGTGGAATTGGCAAAGGGATATTTGGAAGCCCATAGAGGGCTATGGTGAAAAAGGAAATATCTTCCGTTCAAAACTGGAAAGAAGCTTTCTGAGAAACTGCTCTGTGTTCTGTTAATTCATCTCACAGAGTTACATCTTTCCCTTCAAGAAGCCTTTCGCTAAGGCTGTTATTGTGGAATTGGCAAAGGGATATTTGGAAGCCCATAGAGGGCTATGGTGAAAAAGGAAATATCTTCCGTTCAAAACTGGAAAAAAGCTTTCTGAGAAACTGCTCTGTGTTCTGTTAATTCATCTCACAGAGTTACATCTTTCCCTTCAAGAAGCCTTTCGCTAAGGCTGTTCTTGTGGAATTGGCAAAGGGATATTTGGAAGCCCATAGAGGGCTATGGTGTAAAAGGAAATACCTTCCGTTCAAAACTGGAAAGAAGCTTTCTGAGAAACTGCTCTGTGTTCTGTTAATTCATCTCACAGAGTTGCATCTTATCCTTCAAGAAGCCTTTCGCTAAGGCTGTTCTTGTGGAATTGGCAAAGGGATATTTGGAAGCCCATAGAGGGCTATGGTGAAAAAGGAAATATCTTCCGTTCAAAACTGGAATGAAGCTTTCTGAGAAACTGCTCTGTGTTCTGTTAATTCATCTCACAGAGTTACATCTTTCCCTTCAAAAGCCTTTCGCTAAGGCTGTTCTTGAGGAATTGGCAAAGGGATATTTGGAAGCCCATAGAGGGCTATTGTGAAGAAGGAAATATCTTCCGTTCAAAACTGGAAAGAAGCTTTCCGAGAAACTGCTCTGTGTTCTGTTAATTCATCACACAGAGTTACATCTTTCCCTTCAAGAAGCCTTTCCCTAAGGCTGTTCTTCTGGAATTGGCAAAGGGATATTTGGAAGCCCATAGAGGGCTATGGTGAAAAAGGAAATATCTTCCGTTCAAAACTGTAAAGAAGCTTTCTGAGAAACTGCTCTGTGTTCTGTTAATTCATCTCACAGAGTTACATCTTTCCCTTCAAGAAGCCTTTCGCTAAGGCTGTTCTTGTGGAATTGGCAAAGGGATATTTGGAAGCCCGTAGAGGGCTATGGTGAAAAAGGAAATATCGTCCGTTCAAAACTGGAAAGAAGCTTTCTGAGAAACTGCTCTGTGTTCTGTTAATTCATCTCACAGAGTTACATCTTTCCCTTCAAGAAGCCTTTCGCTAAGGCTGTTCTTGTGGAATTGGCAAAGGGATATTTGGAAGCCCATAGAGGGCTATGGTGAAAAAGGAAATATCTTCCGTTCAAAACTGGAAAGAAGCTTTCTGAGAAACTGCTTTGTGTTCTGCTAATTCATCTCACAGAGTTACATCTTTCCCTTCAAGAAGCCTTTCGCTAAGGCTGTTCTTGTGGAATTGGCAAAGGGATATTTGGAAGCACATAGAGGGCTATGGTGAAAAAGGAAATATCTTCCGTTCAAAACTGGAAAGAAGCTTTCTGAGAAACTGCTCTGTGTTCTGTTAATTCATCTCACAGAGTTACATCTTTCCCTTCAAGAAGCCTTTCGCTAAGGCTGTTCTTGTGGAATTGGCAAAGGGATATTTGGAAGCCCATAGAGTCCTATGGTGAAAAAGGAAATATCTTCCGTTCAAAACTGGAAAGAAGCTTTCTGAGAAACTGCTCTGTGTTCTGTTAATTCATCTCACAGAGTTACATCTTTCCCTTCAAGAAGCCTTTCGCTAAGGCTGTTCTTGTGGAATAGGCAAAGGGATATTTGGAAGCCCGTAGAGGGCTATGGTGAAAAAGGAAATATCTTCCGTTCAAAACTGGAAAGAAGCTTTCAGAGAAACTGCTCTGTGTTCTGTTAATTCATCTCACAGAGTTACATCTTTCCCTTCAAGAAGCCTTTCGCTAAGGCTGTTCTTGTGGAATTGGCAAAGGGATATTTGGAAGCCCATAGAGGGCTATGGTGAAAAAGGAAATATCTTCCGTTCAAAACTGGAAAGAAGCTTTCTGAGAAACTGCTCTGTGTTCTGTTAATTCATCTCACAGAGTTACATCTTTCCCTTCAAGAAGCCTTTCGCTCAGGCTGTTCTTGTGGAATTGGCAAAGGGATATTTGGAAGCCCATAGAGGGCTATGGTGAAAAAGGAAATATCTTCCGTTCAAAACTGGAAAGAAGCTTTCTGAGAAACTGCTCTGTGTTCTGTTAATTCATCTCACAGAGTTCCATCTTTCCCTTCAAGAAGCCTTTCGCTAAGGCTATTCTTGTGGAATTGGCAAAGGGATATTTGGAAGCCCATTGAGGGCTATGGTGAAAAAGGAAATAACTTCCGTTCAAAACTGGAAAGAAGCTTTCTGAGAAACTGCTCTGTGTTCTGTTAATTCATCTCACAGAGTTACATCTTTCCCTTCAAGAAGCCTTTCGCTAAGGCTGTTCTTGTGGAATTGGCAAAGGGATATTTGGAAGCCCATAGAGAGCTATGGTGAAAAAGGAAATATCTTCCGTTGAAAACTGGAAAGATGCTTTCTGAGAAACTGCTCTGTGTTCTGTTAATTCATCTCACAGAGTTACATCTTTCCCTTCAAGAAGCCTTTCGCTAAGGTTGTTCTTGTAGAATTGGCAAAGGGATATTTGGAAGCCCATAGAGGGCTATGGTGAAAAAGGAAATACCTTCCGTCAAAACTGGAAAGAAGCTTTCTGAGAAACTGCTCCGTGTTCTGTTAATTCATCATCCAGAGTTACATCTTTCCCTTCAAGAAGCCTTTCGCTAAGGCTGTTCTTGTGGAATTGGCAAAGGGATATTTGGAAGCCCATAGAGGGCTATGGTGAAAAAGGAAATATCTTCCGTTCAAAACTGGAAAGAAGCTTTCTGAGAAACTGCTCTGTGTTCTGCTCATTCATCTCACAGAGTTACATCTTTCCCTTCAAGAAGCCTTTCGCTAAGGCTGTTCTTGTGGAATTGGCAAAGGGATATTTGCAAGCCCATAGAGGGCTATGGTGAAAAAGGAAATATCTTCCGTTCAAAACTGGAAAGAAGCTTTCTGAGAAACTGCTCTGTGTTCTGTTAATTCATCTCACAGAGTTACATCTTTCCCTTCAAGAAGCCTTTCGCTAAGGTTGTTCTTGTGGAATTGGCAAAGGGATATTTGGAAGCCCATAGAGGGCTATGGTGAAAAAGGAAATATCTTCCGTTCAAAACTGGAAAGAAGCTTTCTGAGAAACTGCTCTGTGTTCTGGTAATTCACCTCACAGAGTTACATCTTTCCCTTCAAGAAACCTTTCGCTAACTCTGTTCTTGTGGAATTGGCAAAGGGATATTTGGAAGCCCGTAGAGGGCTATGGTGAAAAAGGAAATATCTTCCGTTCAAAACTGGAAAGAAGCTTTCAGAGAAACTGCTCTGTGTTCTGTTAATTCATCTCACAGAGTTACATCTTTCCCTTCAAGAAGCCTTTCGCTAAGGCTGTTCTTGTGGAATTGGCAAAGGGATATTTGGAAGCCCATAGAGGGCTATGGTGAAAAAGGAAATATCTTCCGTTCAAAACTGGAAAGAAGCTTCCTGAGAAACTGCTCCGTGTTCTGTTAATTCATCTCACAGAGTTACATCTTTCCCTTCAAGAAGCCTTTCGCTAAGGCTGTTCTTGTGGAATTGGCAAAGGGATATTTGGAAGCCCATAGAGGGCTATGGTGAAAAAGGAAATATCTTACGTTCAAAACTGGAAAGAAGCTTTCTGAGAAGCTGCTCTGTGTTCTGTTAATTCATCTCACAGAGTTACATCTTTCCCTTCAAGAAGCCTTTCGCTAAGGCTGTTCTTGTGGAATTGGCAAAGGGATATTTGGAAGCCCATAGAGGGCTATTGTGAAAAAGGAAATATCTTCCGTTCAAAACTGGAAAGATGCTTTCTGAGAAACTGCTGTGTGTTCTGTTAATTCATCTCACAGAGTTAGGTCTTTCCCGTCAAGAAGCCTTTCGCTAAGGCTGTTCTTGTGGAATTGGCAAAGGGATATTTGGAAGCCCATAGAGGGTTATGGTGAAAAAGGAAATATCTTCCGTTCAAAACTGGAAAGAAGCTTTCTGAGAAACTGCTCTGTGTTCTGTTAATTCATCTCACAGAGTTACATCTTTCCCTTCAAGAAGCCTTTCGCTAAGGCTGTTCTTGTGGAATTGGCAAAGGGATATTTGGAAGCCCATAGAGGGCTATGGTGAAAAAGGAAATATCTTCCGTTCAAAACTGGAAAGAAGCTTTCTGAGAAACTGCTCTGTGTTCTGTTAATTCATCCCACAGAGTTACATCTTTCCCTTCAAGAAGCCTTTCGCTAAGGTTGTTCTTGTGGAATTGGCAAAGGGATATTTGGAAGCCCATAGACGGCTACGGTGAAAAAGGAAATATCTTCCGTTCAAAACTGGAAAGAATCTTTGTGAGAAACTGCTCTGTGTTCTGGTAATTCATCTCACAGAGTTACATCTTTCCCTTCAAGAAGCCTTTCGCTAAGGCTGTTCTTGTGGAATTGGCAAAGGGATATTTGGAAGCCCATAGAGGGCTATGGTGAAAAAGGAAATATCTTCCGTTCAAAACTGGAAAGAAGCTTTCTGAGAAACTGCTCTGTGTTCTGTTAATTCATATCACAGAGTTACATCTTTCCCTTCGAGAAGCCTTTCGCTAAGGCTGTTCTTGTGGAATTGAAAAAGGGATATTTGGAAGCCCATAGAGGGCTATGGTGAAAAAGGAAATATCTTCCGTTCAAAACTGGAAAGAAGCTTTCTGAGAAACTGCTCTGTGTTCTGTTAATTCATCTCACACAGTTACATCTTTCCCTTCAAGAAGCCTTTCGCTAAGGCTGTTCTTGTGGAATTGGCAAAGGGATATTTGGAAGCCCATAGAGGGCTATGGTGAAAAAGGAAATATCTTCCGTTCAAAACTGGAAAGAAGCTTTCTGAGAAACTGCTCTGTGTTCTGTTAATTCATCTCACAGAGTTACATCTTTCCCTTCAAGAAGCCTTTCGCTAAGGCTGTTCTTGTGGAATTGGCAAAGGGATATTTGGAAGCCCATAGAGGGCTATGGTGAAAAAGGAAATGTCTTCCGTTCAAAACTGGAAAGAAGCTTTCTGAGAAACTGCTCTGTGTTCTGTTAATTCATCTCACAGAGTTACATCTTTCCCTTCAAGAAGCCTTTCGCTAAGGCTGTTCTTGTGGAATTGGCAAAGGGATATTTGGAAGTCCATAGAGGGCTATGGTGAAAAAGGAAATATCTTCCGTTCAAAACTGGAAAGAAGCTTTCTGAGAAACTGCTCTGTGTTCTGTTAATTCATCTCACAGAGTTCCATCTTTCCCTTCAAGAAGCCTTTCGCTAAGGCTGTTCTTGTGGAATTGGCAAAGGGATATTTGGAAGCCCATAGAGGGCTATGGTGAAAAAGGAAATATCTTCCGTTCAAAACTGGAAAGAAGCTTTCTGAGAAACTGCTCTGTGTTCTGTTAATTCATCTCACAGAGTTACATCTTTCCCTTCAAGAAGCCTTTCGCTAAGGCTGTTCTTGTGGAATTGGCAAAGGGATATTTGGAAGCCCATAGAGGGCTAAGGTGAAAAAGGAAATATCTTCCGTTCAAAACTGGAAAGAAGCTTTCTGTGAAACTGCTTTGTGTTCTGCTAATTCATCTCACAGAGTTACATCTTTCCCTTCAAGAAGCCTTTCGCTAAGGCTGTTCTTGTGGAATTGGCAAAGGGATATTTGGAAGCCCATAGAGGGCTATGGTGAAAAAGGAAATATCTTCCGTTCAAAACTGGAAAGAAGCTTTCTGAGAAACTGCTCTGTGTTCTGTTAATTCATCTCACAGAGTTACATCTTTCCCTTCAAGAAGCCTTTCGCTAAGGCTGTTCTTGTGGAATTGGCAAAGGGATATTTGGAAGCCCATAGAGGGCTTTGGTGAAAAAGGAAATATCTTCCGTTCAAAACTGGAAAGAAGCTTTCTGAGAAACTGCTCTGTGTTCTGTTAATTCATCTCACAGAGTTACATCTTTCCCTTCAAGAAGCCTTTCGCTAAGGCTGTTCTTGTGGAATTGGCAAAGGGATATTTGGAAGCCCATAGAGGGCTATGGTGAAAAAGGAAATATCTTCCGTTCAAAACTGGAAAGAAGCTTTCTGAGAAACTGCTCTGTGTTCTGTTAATTCATCTCACAGAGTTACATCTTTCCCTTCAAGAAGCCTTTCGCTAAGGCTGTTCTTGTGGAATTGGCAAAGGGATATTTGGAAGCCCATAGAGGGCTTTGGTGAAAAAGGAAATATCTTCCGTTCAAAACTGGAAAGAAGCTTTCTGAGAAACTGCTCTGTGTTCTGTTAATTCATCTCACAGAGTTACATCTTTCCCTTCAAGAAGCCTTTCGCTAAGGCTGTTCTTGTGGAATTGGCAAAGGGATATTTGGAAGCCCATAGAGGGCTATGGTGAAAAAGGAAATATCTTCCGTTCAAAACTGGAAAGAAGCTTTCTGAGAAACTGCTCTGTGTTCTGTTAATTCATCTCACAGAGTTACATCTTTCCCTTCAAGAAGCCTTTCGCTAAGGTTGTTCTTGTGGAATTGGCAAAGGGATATTTGGAAGCCCATAGACGGCTACGGTGAAAAAGGAAATATCTTCCGTTCAAAACTGGAAAGAATCTTTGTGAGAAACTGCTCTGTGTTCTGGTAATTCATCTCACAGAGTTACATCTTTCCCTTCAAGAAGCCTTTCGCTAAGGCTGTTCTTGTGGAATTGGCAAAGGGATATTTGGAAGCCCATAGAGGGCTATGGTGAAAAAGGAAATATCTTCCGTTCAAAACTGGAAAGAAGCTTTCTTAGAAACTGCTCTGTGTTCTGTTAATTCATCTCACAGAGTTACATCTTTCCCTTCAAGAAGCCTTTCGCTAAGGCTGTTCTTGTGGAATTGACAAAGGGATATTTGGAAGCCCATAGAGGGCTATGGTGAAAAAGGAAATATCTTCCGTTCAAAACTGGAAAGAAACTTTCTGAGAAACTGCTCTGTGTTCTGTTAATTCATCTCACAGAGTTACATATTTCCCTTCAAGAAGCCTTTCGCTAAGGCTGTTCTTGTGGAATTGGCAAAGGGATATTTGGAAGCCCATAGAGGGCTATGGTGAAAAAGGAAATATCTTCCGTTCAAAACTGGAAAGAAGCTTTCTGAGAAACTGCTCTGTGTTCTGTTAATTCATCTCACAGAGTTCCATCTTTCCCTTCAAGAAGCCTTTCGCTAAGGCTGTTCTTGTGGAATTGGCAAAGGGATATTTGGAAGCCCATAGAGGGCTATGGTAAAAAAGGAAATATCTTCCGTTCAAAACTGGAAAGAAGCTTTCTGAGAAACTGCTCTGTGTTCTCTTAATTCATCTCACAGAGTTACATCTTTCACTTCAAGAAGCCTTTCGCTAAGGCTGTTCTTGTGGAATTGGCAAAGGGATATTTGGAAGCCCATAGAGGGCTATGGTGTAAAAGGAAATACCTTCCGTTCAAAACTGGAAAGAAGCTTTCTGAGAAACTGCTCTGTGTTCTGTTAATTCATCTTACAGAGTTGCATCTTATCCTTCAAGAAGCCTTTCGCTAAGGCTGTTCTTGTGGAATTGGCAAAGGGATATTTGGAAGCCCATAGAGGGCTATGGTGAAAAAGAAATATCTTCCGTTCAAAACTGGAAAGAAGCTTTCTGAGAAACTGCTCTGTGTTCTGTTAATTCATCTCACAGAGTTACGTCTTTCCCTTCAAGAAGCCTTTCGCTAAGGCTGTTCTTGTGGAATTGGCAAAGGGATATTTGGAAGCCCATAGAGGGCTATGGTGAAAAAGGAAATATCGTCCGTTCAAAACTGGAAAGAAGCTTTCTGAGAAACTGCTCTGTGTTCTGTTAATTCATCTCACAGAGTTACATCTTTCCCTTCAAGAAGCCTTTCGCTAAGGCTGTTCTTGTGGAATTGGCAAAGGGATATTTGGAAGTCCATAGAGGGCTATGGTGAAAAAGGAAATATCTTCCGTTCAAAACTGGAAAGAAGCTTTCTGAGAAACTGCTTTGTGTTCTGCTAATTCATCTCACAGAGTTACATCTTTCCCTTCAAGAAGCCTTTCGCTAAGGCTGTTCTTGTGGAATTGGCAAAGGGATATTTGGAAGCACATAGAGGGCTATGGTGAAAAAGGAAATATCTTCCGTTCAAAACTGGAAAGAAGCTTTCTGAGAAACTGCTCTGTGTTCTGTTAATTCATCTCACAGAGTTACATCTTTCCGTTCAAGAAGCCTTTCGCTAAGGCTGTTCTTGTGGAATTGGCAAAGGGATATTTGGAAGCCCATAGAGGGCTATGGTGAAAAAGAAATATCTTCCGTTCAAAACTGGAAAGAAGCTTTCTGAGAAACTGCTCTGTGTTCTGTTAATTCATCTCACAGAGTTACGTCTTTCCCTTCAAGAAGCCTTTCGCTAAGGCTGTTCTTGTGGAATTGGCAAAGGGATATTTGGAAGCCCATAGAGGGCTATGGTGAAAAAGGAAATATCGTCCGTTCAAAACTGGAAAGAAGCTTTCTGAGAAACTGCTCTGTGTTCTGTTAATTCATCTCACAGAGTTACATCTTTCCCTTCAAGAAGCCTTTCGCTAAGGCTGTTCTTGTGGAATTGGCAAAGGGATATTTGGAAGTCCATAGAGGGCTATGGTGAAAAAGGAAATATCTTCCGTTCAAAACTGGAAAGAAGCTTTCTGAGAAACTGCTTTGTGTTCTGCTAATTCATCTCACAGAGTTACATCTTTCCCTTCAAGAAGCCTTTCGCTAAGGCTGTTCTTGTGGAATTGGCAAAGGGATATTTGGAAGCACATAGAGGGCTATGGTGAAAAAGGAAATATCTTCCGTTCAAAACTGGAAAGAAGCTTTCTGAGAAACTGCTCTGTGTTCTGTTAATTCATCTCACAGAGTTACATCTTTCCCTTCAAGAAGCCTTTCGCTAAGGCTGTTCTTGTGGAATTGACAAAGGGATATTTGGAAGCCCATAGAGGGCTATGGTGAAAAAGGAAATATCTTCCGTTCAAAACTGGAAAGAAGCTTTCTGAGAAACTGCTCTGTGTTCTGTTAATTCATCTAACAGAGTTACATCTTTCCCTTCAAGAACCCTTTCGCTAAGGCTGTTCTTGTGGAATTGGCAAAGGGATATTTGGAAGCCCATAGAGGGCTATGGTGAAAAAGGAAATATCTTCCGTTCAAAACTGGAAAGAAGCTTTCTGAGAAACTGCTCTGTGTTCTGTTAATTCATCTCACAGAGTTACATCTTTCCCTTCAAGAAGCCTTTCGCTAAGGCTGTTCTTGTGGAATTGGCAAAGGGATATTTGGAAGCCCATAGAGGGCTATGGTGAAAAAGGAAATATCTTCCGTTCAAAACTGGAAAGAAGCTTTCTGAGAAACTGCTCTGTGTTCTGTTAATTCATCTCACAGAGTTACATCTTTCCCTTCAAGAAGCCTTTCGCTAAGGCTGTTCTTGTGGAATTGGCAAAGGGATATTTGGAAGCCCATAGAGGGCTATGGTGAAAAAGGAAATATCTTCCGTTCAAAACTGGAAAAAAGCTTTCTGAGAAACTGCTCTGTGTTCTGTTAATTCATCTCACAGAGTTACATCTTTCCCTTCAAGAAGCCTTTCGCTAAGGCTGTTCTTGTGGAATTGGCAAAGGGATATTTGGAAGCCCATAGAGGGCTATGGTGTAAAAGGAAATACCTTCCGTTCAAAACTGGAAAGAAGCTTTCTGAGAAACTGCTCTGTGTTCTGTTAATTCATCTCACAGAGTTGCATCTTATCCTTCAAGAAGCCTTTCGCTAAGGCTGTTCTTGTGGAATTGGCAAAGGGATATTTGGAAGCCCATAGAGGGCTATGGTGAAAAAGGAAATATCTTCCGTTCAAAACTGGAATGAAGCTTTCTGAGAAACTGCTCTGTGTTCTGTTAATTCATCTCACAGAGTTACATCTTTCCGTTCAAGAAGCCTTTCGCTAAGGCTGTTCTTGTGGAATTGGCAAAGGGATATTTGGAAGCCCATAGAGGGCTATGGTGAAAAAGAAATATCTTCCGTTCAAAACTGGAAAGAAGCTTTCTGAGAAACTGCTCTGTGTTCTGTTAATTCATCTCACAGAGTTACGTCTTTCCCTTCAAGAAGCCTTTCGCTAAGGCTGTTCTTGTGGAATTGGCAAAGGGATATTTGGAAGCCCATAGAGGGCTATGGTGAAAAAGGAAATATCGTCCGTTCAAAACTGGAAAGAACCTTTCTGAGAAACTGCTCTGTGTTCTGTTAATTCATCTCACAGAGTTACATCTTTCCCTTCAAGAAGCCTTTCGCTAAGGCTGTTCTTGTGGAATTGGCAAAGGGATATTTGGAAGTCCATAGAGGGCTATGGTGAAAAAGGAAATATCTTCCGTTCAAAACTGGAAAGAAGCTTTCTGAGAAACTGCTTTGTGTTCTGCTAATTCATCTCACAGAGTTACATCTTTCCCTTCAAGAAGCCTTTCGCTAAGGCTGTTCTTGTGGAATTGGCAAAGGGATATTTGGAAGCACATAGAGGGCTATGGTGAAAAAGGAAATATCTTCCGTTCAAAACTGGAAAGAAGCTTTCTGAGAAACTGCTCTGTGTTCTGTTAATTCATCTCACAGAGTTACATCTTTCCCTTCAAGAAGCCTTTCGCTAAGGCTGTTCTTGTGGAATTGACAAAGGGATATTTGGAAGCCCATAGAGGGCTATGGTGAAAAAGGAAATATCTTCCGTTCAAAACTGGAAAGAAGCTTTCTGAGAAACTGCTCTGTGTTCTGTTAATTCATCTAACAGAGTTACATCTTTCCCTTCAAGAACCCTTTCGCTAAGGCTGTTCTTGTGGAATTGGCAAAGGGATATTTGGAAGCCCATAGAGGGCTATGGTGAAAAAGGAAATATCTTCCGTTCAAAACTGGAAAGAAGCTTTCTGAGAAACTGCTCTGTGTTCTGTTAATTCATCTCACAGAGTTACATCTTTCCCTTCAAGAAGCCTTTCGCTAAGGCTGTTCTTGTGGAATTGGCAAAGGGATATTTGGAAGCCCATAGAGGGCTATGGTGAAAAAGGAAATATCTTCCGTTCAAAACTGGAAAGAAGCTTTCTGAGAAACTGCTCTGTGTTCTGTTAATTCATCTCACAGAGTTACATCTTTCCCTTCAAGAAGCCTTTCGCTAAGGCTGTTAATGTGGAATTGGCAAAGGGATATTTGGAAGCCCATAGAGGGCTATGGTGAAAAAGGAAATATCTTCCGTTCAAAACTGGAAAAAAGCTTTCTGAGAAACTGCTCTGTGTTCTGTTAATTCATCTCACAGAGTTACATCTTTCCCTTCAAGAAGCCTTTCGCTAAGGCTGTTCTTGTGGAATTGGCAAAGGGATATTTGGAAGCCCATAGAGGGCTATGGTGTAAAAGGAAATACCTTCCGTTCAAAACTGGAAAGAAGCTTTCTGAGAAACTGCTCTGTGTTCTGTTAATTCATCTCACAGAGTTGCATCTTATCCTTCAAGAAGCCTTTCGCTAAGGCTGTTCTTGTGGAATTGGCAAAGGGATATTTGGAAGCCCATAGAGGGCTATGGTGAAAAAGGAAATATCTTCCGTTCAAAACTGGAATGAAGCTTTCTGAGAAACTGCTCTGTGTTCTGTTAATTCATCTCACAGAGTTACATCTTTCCCTTCAAAAGCCTTTCGCTAAGGCTGTTCTTGAGGAATTGGCAAAGGGATATTTGGAAGCCCATAGAGGGCTATTGTGAAGAAGGAAATATCTTCCGTTCAAAACTGGAAAGAAGCTTTCCGAGAAACTGCTCTGTGTTCTGTTAATTCATCACACAGAGTTACATCTTTCCCTTCAAGAAGCCTTTCGCTAAGGCTGTTCTTCTGGAATTGGCAAAGGGATATTTGGAAGCCCATAGAGGGCTATGGTGAAAAAGGAAATATCTTCCGTTCAAAACTGGAAAGAAGCTTTCTGAGAAACTGCTCTGTGTTCTGTTAATTCATCTCACAGAGTTACATCTTTCCCTTCAAGAAGCCTTTCGCTAAGGCTGTTCTTGTGGAATTGGCAAAGGGATATTTGGAAGCCCGTAGAGGGCTATGGTGAAAAAGGAAATATCGTCCGTTCAAAACTGGAAAGAAGCTTTCTGAGAAACTGCTCTGTGTTCTGTTAATTCATCTCACAGAGTTACATCTTTCCCTTCAAGAAGCCTTTCGCTAAGGCTGTTCTTGTGGAATTGGCAAAGGGATATTTGGAAGCCCATAGAGGGCTATGGTGAAAAAGGAAATATCTTCCGTTCAAAACTGGAAAGAAGCTTTCTGAGAAACTGCTTTGTGTTCTGCTAATTCATCTCACAGAGTTACATCTTTCCCTTCAAGAAGCCTTTCGCTAAGGCTGTTCTTGTGGAATTGGCAAAGGGATATTTGGAAGCACATAGAGGGCTATGGTGAAAAAGGAAATATCTTCCGTTCAAAACTGGAAAGAAGCTTTCTGAGAAACTGCTCTGTGTTCTGTTAATTCATCTCACAGAGTTACATCTTTCCCTTCAAGAAGCCTTTCGCTAAGGCTGTTCTTGTGGAATTGGCAAAGGGATATTTGGAAGCCCATAGAGTCCTATGGTGAAAAAGGAAATATCTTCCGTTCAAAACTGGAAAGAAGCTTTCTGAGAAACTGCTCTGTGTTCTGTTAATTCATCTCACAGAGTTACATCTTTCCCTTCAAGAAGCCTTTCGCTAAGGCTGTTCTTGTGGAATTGGCAAAGGGATATTTGGATGCCCATAGAGGGCTATGGTGAAAAAGGAAATATCTTCCGTTCAAAACTGGAAAGAAGCTTTCTGAGAAACTGCTCTGTGTTCTGTTAATTCATCTCACAGAGTTACATCTTTCCCTTCAAGAAGCCTTTCGCTAAGGTTGTTCTTGTGGAATTGGCAAAGGGATATTTGGAAGCCCGTAGAGGGCTATGGTGAAAAAGGAAATATCTTCCGTTCAAAACTGGAAAGAAGCTTTCTGAGAAACTGCTCTGTGTTCTGGTAATTCATCTCACTGAGTTACATCTTTCCCTTCAAGAAGCCTTTCGCTAAGGCTGTTCTTGTGGAATTGGCAAAGGGATATTTGGAAGCCCATAGAGGGCTATGGTGAAAAAGGAAATATCTTCCGTTCAAAACTGGAAAGAAGCTTTCTGAGAAACTGCTCTGTGTTCTGTTAATTCATCTCACAGAGTTACATCTTTCCCTTCAAGAAGCCTTTCGCTAAGGCTGTTCTTGTGGAATTGGCAAAGGGATATTTGGAAGCCCATAGAGGGCTATGGTGAAAAAGGAAATATCTTCCGTTCAAAACTGGAAAGAAGCTTTCTGAGAAACTGCTCTGTGTTCTGTTAATTCATCTCACAGAGTTACATCTTTCCCTTCAAGAAGCCTTTCGCTAAGGCTGTTCTTGTGGAATTGGCAAAGGGATATTTGGAAGCCCATAGAGGGCTATTGTGAAAAAGGAAATATCTTCCGTTCAAAACTGGAAAGAAGCTTTCTGAGAAACTGCTGTGTGTTCTGTTAATTCATCTCACATAGTTACGTCTTTCCCTTCAAGAAGCCTTTCGCTAAGGCTGTTCTTGTGGAATTGGCAAATGGATATTTGGAAGCCCATAGAGGGCTATGGTGAAAAAGGAAATATCTTCCGTTCAAAACTGGAAAGAAGCTTTCTGAGAAACTGCTCTGTGTTCTGTTAATTCATCTCACAGAGTTACATCGTTCCCTTCAAGAAGCCTTTCGCTAAGGCTGTTCTTGTGCAGTTGGCAAAGGGATATTTGGAAGCCCATAGAGTTCTATGGTGAAAAAGGAAATATCTTCCGTTCAAAACTGGAAAGAAGCTTTCTGAGAAACTGTTCTGTGTTCTGTTAATTCATCTCACAGAGTTACATCTTTCCCTTCAAGAAGCCTTTATCAAAGGCTGTTCTTGTGGAATTGGCAAAGGGATATTTGGAAGCCCATAGAGGGCTATGGTGAAAAAGGAAATATCTTCCGTTCAAAACTGGAAAGAAGCTTTCTGAGAAACTGCTCTGTGTTCTGTTAATTCATCTCACAGAGTTACATCCTTCCCTTCAAGAAGCCTTTCGCTAAGGTTGTTCTTGTGGAATTGGCAAAGGGATATTTGGAAGCCCATAGAGGGCTATGGTGAAAAAGGAAATATCTTCCGTTCAAAACTGGAAAGAAGCTTTCTGAGAAACTGCTCTGTGTTCTGGTAATTCATCTCACAGAGTTACATCTTTCCCTTCAAGAAGCCTTTCGCTAAGGCTGTTCTTGTGGAATTGGCAAAGGGATATTTGGAAGCCCATAGAGGGCTATGGTGAAAAAGGAAATATCTTCCGTTCAAAACTGGAAAGAAGCTTTCTGAGAAACTGCTCTGTGTTCTGTTAATTCATCTCACAGAGTTACATCTTTCCCTTCAAGAAGAATTTTGCTAAGGCTGTTCTTGTGGAATTGGCGAAGGGATATTTGGAAGCCCATAGAGGGCTATGGTGAAAAAGGAAATATCTTCCGTTCAAAACTGGAAAGAAGCTTTCTGAGAAACTGCTCTGTGTTCTGTTAATTCATCTCACAGAGTTACATCTTTCCCTTCAAAAGCCTTTCGCTAAGGCTGTTCTTGAGGAATTCGCAAAGGGATATTTGGAAGCCCATAGAGGGCTACTGTGAAAAAGGAAATATCTTCCGTTCAAAACTGGAAAGAAGCTTTCTGAGAAACTGCTTTGTGTTCTGCTAATTCATCTCACAGAGTTACATCTTTCCCTTCAAGAAGCCTTTCGCTAAGGCTGTTCTTGTGGAATTGGCAAAGGGATATTTGGAAGCACATAGAGGGCTATGGTGAAAAAGGAAATATCTTCCGTTCAAAACTGGAAAGAAGCTTTCTGAGAAACTGCTCTGTGTTCTGTTAATTCATCTCACAGAGTTACATCTTTCCCTTCAAGAAGCCTTTCGCTAAGGCTGTTCTTGTGGAATTGGCAAAGGGATATTTGGAAGCCCATAGAGGGCTATGGTGAAAAAGGAAATATCTTCCGTTCAAAACTGGAAAGAAGCTTTCTGAGAAACTGCTCTGTGTTCTGTTAATTCATCTCACAGAGTTACATCTTTCCCTTCAAAAGCCTTTCGCTAAGGCTGTTCTTGAGGAATTGGCAAAGGGATATTTGGAAGCCCTTAGAGGGCTATTGTGAAAAAGGAAATATCTTCCGTTCAAAACTGGAAAGAAGCTTTCTGAGAAACTGCTCTGTGTTCTGTTAATTCATCTCACAGAGTTACATCTTTCCCTTCAAGAAGCCTTTCGCTAAGGCTGTTCTTGTGGAATTGGCAAAGGGATATTTGGAAGCCCATAGAGGGCTATGGTGAAAAAGGAAATATCTTCCGTTCAAAACTGGAAAGAAGCTTTCTGAGAAACTGCTCTGTGTTCTGTTAATTCATCTCACAGAGTTACATCTTTCCCTTCAAGAAGCCTTTCGCTAAGGCTGTTCTTGTGGAATTGGCAAAGGGATATTTGGAAGCCCATAGAGGGCTATGGTGAAAAAGGAAATATCTTCCGTTGAAAACTGGAAAGATGCTTTCTGAGAAACTGCTCTGTGTTCTGTTAATTCATCTCACAGAGTTACATCTTTCCCTTCAAGAAGCCTTTCGCTAAGGTTGTTCTTGTGGAATTGGCAAAGGGATATTTGGAAGCCCATAGAGGGCTATGGTGAAAAAGGAAATACCTTCTGTCAAAACTGGAAAGAAGCTTTCTGAGAAACTGCTCCGTGTTCTGTTAATTCATCTCACAGAGTTACATCTTTCCCTTCAAGAAGCCTTTCGCTAAGGCTGTTCTTGTGGAATTGGCAAAGGGATATTTGGAAGCCCATAGAGGGCTATGGTGAAAAAGGAAATATCTTCCGTTCAAAACTGGAAAGAAGCTTTCTGAGAAACTGCTCTGTGTTCTGCTCATTCATCTCACAGAGTTACATTTTTCCCTTCAAGAAGCCTTTCGCTAAGGCTGTTCTTGTGGAAATGGCAAAGGGATATTTGGAAGCCCACAGAGGGCTATGGTGAAAAAGGAAATATCTTCCGTTCAAAACTGGAAAGAAGCTTTTGAGAAACTGCTCTGTGTTCTGTTAATTCATCTCACAGAGTTACATCTTTCCCTTCAAGAAGCCTTTCGCTAAGGCTGTTCTTGTGGAATTGGCAAAGGGATATTTGGAAGCCCATAGAGGGCTATGGTGAAAAAGGAAATATCTTCCGTTCAAAACTGGAAAGAAGCTTTCTGAGAAACTGCTTTGTGTTCTGCTAATTCATCTCACAGAGTTCCATCTTTCCCTTCAAGAAGCCTTTCGCTAAGGCTGTTATTGTGGAATTGGCAAAGGGATATTTGGAAGCACATAGAGGGCTATGGTGAAAAAGGAAATATCTTCCGTTCAAAACTGGAAAGAAGCTTTCTGAGAAACTGCTCTGTGTTCTGTTAATTCATCTCACAGAGTTACATCTTTCCCTTCAAGAAGCCTTTCGCTAAGGCTGTTCTTGTGGAATTGGCAAAGGGATATTTGGAAGCCCATAGAGGCCTATGGTGAAAAAGGAATTATCTTCCGTTCAAAACTGGAAAGAAGCTTTCTGAGAAACTGCTCTGTGTTCTCTTAATTCATCTCACAGAGTTACATCTTTCCCTTCAAGAAGCCTTTCGCTAAGGTTGTTCTTGTGGAATTGGCAAAGGGATATTTGGAAGCCCATAGAGGGCTATGGTGAAAAAGGAAATATCTTCCGTTCAAAACTGGAAAGAAGCTTTCTGAGAAACTGCTCTGTGTTCTGTTAATTCATCTCACAGAGTTACATCTTTCCCTTCAAAAGCCTTTCGCTAAGGCTGTTCTTGAGGAATTGGCAAAGGGATATTTGGAAGCCCTTAGAGGGCTATTGTGAAAAAGGAAATATCTTCCGTTCAAAACTGGAAAGAAGCTTTCTGAGAAACTGCTCTGTGTTCTGTTAATTCATCTCACAGAGTTACATCTTTCCCTTCAAGAAGCCTTTCGCTAAGGCTGTTCTTGTGGAATTGGCAAAGGGATATTTGGAAGCCCATAGAGGGCTATGGTGAAAAAGGAAATATCTTCCGTTCAAAACTGGAAAGAAGCTTTCTGAGAAACTGCTCTGTGTTCTGTTAATTCATCTCACAGAGTTACATCTTTCCCTTCAAGAAGCCTTTCGCTAAGGCTGTTCTTGTGGAATTGGCAAAGGGATATTTGGAAGCCCATAGAGGGCTATGGTGAAAAAGGAAATATCTTCCGTTGAAAACTGGAAAGATGCTTTCTGAGAAACTGCTCTGTGTTCTGTTAATTCATCTCACAGAGTTACATCTTTCCCTTCAAGAAGCCTTTCGCTAAGGTTGTTCTTGTGGAATTGGCAAAGGGATATTTGGAAGCCCATAGAGGGCTATGGTGAAAAAGGAAATACCTTCCGTCAAAACTGGAAAGAAGCTTTCTGAGAAACTGCTCCGTGTTCTGTTAATTCATCTCACAGAGTTACATCTTTCCCTTCAAGAAGCCTTTCGCTAAGGCTGTTCTTGTGGAATTGGCAAAGGGATATTTGGAAGCCCATAGAGGGCTATGGTGAAAAAGGAAATATCTTCCGTTCAAAACTGGAAAGAAGCTTTCTGAGAAACTGCTCTGTGTTCTGCTCATTCATCTCACAGAGTTACATTTTTCCCTTCAAGAAGCCTTTCGCTAAGGCTGTTCTTGTGGAAATGGCAAAGGGATATTTGGAAGCCCACAGAGGGCTATGGTGAAAAAGGAAATATCTTCCGTTCAAAACTGGAAAGAAGCTTTTGAGAAACTGCTCTGTGTTCTGTTAATTCATCTCACAGAGTTACATCTTTCCCTTCAAGAAGCCTTTCGCTAAGGCTGTTCTTGTGGAATTGGCAAAGGGATATTTGGAAGCCCATAGAGGGCTATGGTGAAAAAGGAAATATCTTCCGTTCAAAACTGGAAAGAAGCTTTCTGAGAAACTGCTTTGTGTTCTGCTAATTCATCTCACAGAGTTCCATCTTTCCCTTCAAGAAGCCTTTCGCTAAGGCTGTTATTGTGGAATTGGCAAAGGGATATTTGGAAGCACATAGAGGGCTATGGTGAAAAAGGAAATATCTTCCGTTCAAAACTGGAAAGAAGCTTTCTGAGAAACTGCTCTGTGTTCTGTTAATTCATCTCACAGAGTTACATCTTTCCCTTCAAGAAGCCTTTCGCTAAGGCTGTTCTTGTGGAATTGGCAAAGGGATATTTGGAAGCCCATAGAGGCCTATGGTGAAAAAGGAATTATCTTCCGTTCAAAACTGGAAAGAAGCTTTCTGAGAAACTGCTCTGTGTTCTCTTAATTCATCTCACAGAGTTACATCTTTCCCTTCAAGAAGCCTTTCGCTAAGGTTGTTCTTGTGGAATTGGCAAAGGGATATTTGGAAGCCCATAGAGGGCTATGGTGAAAAAGGAAATATCTTCCGTTCAAAACTGGAAAGAAGCTTTCTGAGAAACTGCTCTGTGTTCTGGTAATTCATCTCACAGAGTTACATCTTTCCCTTCAAGAAACCTTTCGCTAACTCTGTTCTTGTGGAATTGGCAAAGGGATATTTGGAAGCCCGTAGAGGGCTGTGGTGAAAAAGGAAATATCTTCCGTTCAAAACTGGAAAGAAGCTTTCAGAGAAACTGCTCCGTGTTCTGTTAATTCATCTCACAGAGTTACATCTTTCCCTTCAAGAAGCCTTTCGCTAAGGCTGTTCTTGTGGAATTGGCAAAGGGATATTTGGAAGCCCATAGAGGGCTATGGTGAAAAAGGAAATATCTTCCGTTCAAAACTGGAAAGAAGCTTTCTGAGAAACTGCTCTGTGTTCTGTTAATTCATCTCACAGAGTTACATCTTTCACTTCAAGAAGCCTTTCGCTAAGGCTGTTCTTGTGGAATTGGCAAAGGGATATTTGGAAGCCCATAGAGGGCTATGGTGAAAAAGGAAATATCTTCCGTTCAAAACTGGAAAGAAGCTTTCTGAGAAACTGCTCTGTGTTCTGTTAATTCATCTCACAGAGTTCCATCTTTCCCTTCAAGAAGCCTTTCGCTAAGGCTGTTCTTGTGGAATTGGCAAAGGGATATTTGGAAGCCCATAGAGGGCTATGGTGAAAAAGGAAATATCTTCCGTTCAAAACTGGAAAGAAGCTTTCTGAGAAACTGCTCTGTGTTCTGTTAATTCATCTCACAGAGTTACATCTTTCCCTTCAAGAAGCCTTTCGCTAAGGCTGTTCTTGTGGAATTGGCAAAGGGATATTTGGAAGCCCATAGAGAGCTATGGTGAAAAAGGAAATATCTTCCGTTGAAAACTGGAAAGATGCTTTCTGAGAAACTGCTCTGTGTTCTGTTAATTCATCTCACAGAGTTACATCTTTCCCTTCAAGAAGCCTTTCGCTAAGGTTGTTCTTGTGGAATTGGCAATGGGATATTTGGAAGCCCATAGAGGGCTATGGTGAAAAAGGAAATACCTTCCGTCAAAACTGGAAAGAAGCTTTCTGAGAAACTGCTCTGTGTTCTGTTAATTCATCTCACAGAGTTACATCTTTCCCTTCAAGAAGCCTTTCGCTAAGGCTGTTCTTGTGGAATTGGCAAAGGGATATTTGGAAGCCCATAGAGGGCTATGGTGAAAAAGGAAATATCTTCCGTTCAAAACTGGAAAGAAGCTTTCTGAGAAACTGCTCTGTGTTCTGCTCATTCATCTCACAGAGTTACATTTTTCCCTTCAAGAAGCCTTTCGCTAAGGCTGTTCTTGTGGAATTGGCAAAGGGATATTTGGAAGCCCACAGAGGGCTATGGTGAAAAAGGAAATATCTTCCGTTCAAAACTGGAAAGAAGCTTTTGAGAAACTGCTCTGTGTTCTGTTAATTCATCTCACAGAGTTACATCTTTCCCTTCAAGAAGCCTTTCGCTAAGGCTGTTCTTGTGGAATTGGCAAAGGGATATTTGGAAGCCCATAGAGGGCTATGGTGAAAAAGGAAATATCTTCCGTTCAAAACTGGAAAGAAGTTTTCTGAGAAACTGCTCTGTGTTCTGTTAATTCATCTCACAGAGTTACATCTTTCCCTTCAAAAGCCTTTCGCTAAGGCTGTTCTTGAGGAATTGGCAAAGGGATATTTGGAAGCCCTTAGAGGGCTATTGTGAAAAAGGAAATATCTTCCGTTCAAAACTGGAAAGAAGCTTTCTGAGAAACTGCTCTGTGTTCTGTTAATTCATCTCACAGAGTTACATCTTTCCCTTCAAGAAGCCTTTCGCTAAGGCTGTTCTTGTGGAATTGGCAAAGGGATATTTGGAAGCCCATAGAGGGCTATGGTGAAAAAGGAAATATCTTCCGTTCAAAACTGGAAAGAAGCTTTCTGAGAAACTGCTCTGTGTTCTGTTAATTCATCTCACAGAGTTACATCTTTCCCTTCAAGAAGCCTTTCGCTAAGGCTGTTCTTGTGGAATTGGCAAAGGGATATTTGGAAGCCCATAGAGGGCTATGGTGAAAAAGGAAATATCTTCCGTTGAAAACTGGAAAGATGCTTTCTGAGAAACTGCTCTGTGTTCTGTTAATTCATCTCACAGAGTTACATCTTTCCCTTCAAGAAGCCTTTCGCTAAGGTTGTTCTTGTGGAATTGGCAAAGGGATATTTGGAAGCCCTTAGAGGGCTATGGTGAAAAAGGAAATACCTTCCGTCAAAACTGGAAAGAAGCTTTCTGAGAAACTGCTCCGTGTTCTGTTAATTCATCTCACAGAGTTACATCTTTCCTTCAAGAAGCCTTTCGCTAAGGCTGTTCTTGTGGAATTGGCAAAGGGATATTTGGAAGCCCATAGAGGGCTATGGTGAAAAAGGAAATATCTTCCGTTCAAAACTGGAAAGAAGCTTTCCGAGAAACTGCTCTGTGTTCTGCTCATTCATCTCACAGAGTTACATTTTTCCCTTCAAGAAGCCTTTCGCTAAGGCTGTTCTTGTGGAATTGGCAAAGGGATATTTGGAAGCCCACAGAGGGCTATGGTGAAAAAGGAAATATCTTCCGTTCAAAACTGGAAAGAAGCTTTTGAGAAACTGCTCTGTGTTCTGTTAATTTATCTCACAGAGTTACATCTTTCCCTTCAAGAAGCCTTTCGCTAAGGCTGTTCTTGTGGAATTGGCAAAGGGATATTTGGAAGCCCATAGAGGGCTATGGTGAAAAAGGAAATATCTTCCGTTCAAAACTGGAAAGAAGCTTTCTGAGAAACTGCTTTGTGTTCTGCTAATTCATCTCACAGAGTTCCATCTTTCCCTTCAAGAAGCCTTTCGCTAAGGCTGTTATTGTGGAATTGGCAAAGGGATATTTGGAAGCACATAGAGGGCTATGGTGAAAAAGGAAATATCTTCCGTTCAAAACTGGAAAGAAGCTTTCTGAGAAACTGCTCTGTGTTCTGTTAATTCATCTCACAGAGTTACATCTTTCCCTTCAAGAAGCCTTTCGCTAAGGCTGTTCTTGTGGAATTGGCAAAGGGATATTTGGAAGCCCATAGAGGCCTATGGTGAAAAAGGAATTATCTTCTGTTCAAAACTGGAAAGAAGCTTTCTGAGAAACTGCTCTGTGTTCTCTTAATTCATCTCACAGAGTTACATCTTTCCCTTCAAGAAGCCTTTCGCTAAGGTTGTTCTTGTGGAATTGGCAAAGGGATATTTGGAAGCCCATAGAGGGCTATGGTGAAAAAGGAAATATCTTCCGTTCAAAACTGGAAAGAAGCTTTCTGAGAAACTGCTCTGTGTTCTGGTAATTCATCTCACAGAGTTACATCTTTCCCTTCAAGAAACCTTTCGCTAACTCTGTTCTTGTGGAATTGGCAAACGGATATTTGGAAGCCCGTAGAGGGCTGTGGTGAAAAAGGAAATATCTTCCGTTCAAAACTGGAAAGAAGCTTTCAGAGAAACTGCTCCGTGTTCTGTTAATTCATCTCACAGAGTTACATCTTTCCCTTCAAGAAGCCTTTCGCTAAGGCTGTTCTTGTGGAATTGGCAAAGGGATATTTGGAAGCCCATAGAGGGCTATGGTGAAAAAGGAAATATCTTCCGTTCAAAACTGGAAAGAAGCTTTCTGAGAAACTGCTCTGTGTTCTGTTAATTCATCTCACAGAGTTACATCTTTCACTTCAAGAAGCCTTTCGCTAAGGCTGTTCTTGTGGAATTGGCAAAGGGATATTTGGAAGCCCATAGAGGGCTATGGTGAAAAAGGAAATATCTTCCGTTCAAAACTGGAAAGAAGCTTTCTGAGAAACTGCTCTGTGTTCTGTTAATTCATCTCACAGAGTTCCATCTTTCCCTTCAAGAAGCCTTTCGCTAAGGCTGTTCTTGTGGAATTGGCAAAGGGATATTTGGAAGCCCATAGAGGGCTATGGTGAAAAAGGAAATATCTTCCGTTCAAAACTGGAAAGAAGCTTTCTGAGAAACTGCTCTGTGTTCTGTTAATTCATCTCACAGAGTTACATCTTTCCCTTCAAGAAGCCTTTCGCTAAGGCTGTTCTTGTGAAATTGGCAAAGGGATATTTGGAAGCCCATAGAGAGCTATGGTGAAAAAGGAAATATCTTCCGTTGAAAACTGGAAAGATGCTTTCTGAGAAACTGCTCTGTGTTCTGTTAATTCATCTCACAGAGTTACATCTTTCCCTTCAAGAAGCCTTTCGCTAAGGCTGTTATTGTAGAATTGGCAAAGGGATATTTGGAAGCACATAGAGGGCTATGGTGAAAAAGGAAATATCTTCCGTTCAAAACTGGAAAGAAGCTTTCTGAGAAACTGCTCTGTGTTCTGTTAATTCATCTCACAGAGTTACATCTTTCCCTTCAAGAAGCCTTTCGCTAAGGCTGTTCTTGTGGAATTGGCAAAGGGATATTTGGAAGCCCATAGAGGCCTATGGTGAAAAAGGAATTATCTTCCGTTCAAAACTGGAAAGAAGCTTTCTGAGAAACTGCTCTGTGTTCTCTTAATTCATCTCACAGAGTTACATCTTTCCCTTCAAGAAGCCTTTCGCTAAGGTTGTTCTTGTGGAATTGGCAAAGGGATATTTGGAAGCCCATAGAGGGCTATGGTGAAAAAGGAAATATCTTCCGTTCAAAATTGGAAAGAAGCTTTCTGAGAAACTGCTCTGTGTTCTGGTAATTCATCTCACAGAGTTACATCTTTCCCTTCAAGAAACCTTTCGCTAACTCTGTTCTTGTGGAATTGGCAAAGGGATATTTGGAAGCCCGTAGAGGGCTGTGGTGAAAAAGGAAATATCTTCCGTTCAAAACTGGAAAGAAGCTTTCAGAGAAACTGCTCCGTGTTCTGTTAATTCATCTCACAGAGTTACATCTTTCCCTTCAAGAAGCCTTTCGCTAAGGCTGTTCTTGTGGAATTGGCAAAGGGATATTTGGAAGCCCATAGAGGGCTATGGTGAAAAAGGAAATATCTTCCGTTCAAAACTGGAAAGAAGCTTTCTGAGAAACTGCTCTGTGTTCTGTTAATTCATCTCACAGAGTTACATCTTTCCCTTCAAGAAGCCTTTCGCTAAGGCTGTTCTTGTGGCATTGGCAAAGGGATATTTGGAAGCACATAGAGGGCTATGGTGAAAAAGGAAATATCTTCCGTTCAAAACTGGAAAGAAGCTTTCTGAGAAACTGCTCTGTGTTCTGTTAATTCATCTCACAGAGTTACATCTTTCCCTTCAAGAACCCTTTCGCTAAGGCTGTTCTTGTGGAATTGGCAAAGGGATATTTGGAAGCCCATAGAGGGCTATGGTGAAAAAGGAAATATCTTCCGTTCAAAACTGGAAAGAAGCTTTCTGAGAAACTGCTCTGTGTTCTGTTAATTCATCTCACAGAGTTCCATCTTTCCCTTCAAGAAGCCTTTCGCTAAGGCTGTTCTTGTGGAATTGGCAAAGGGATATTTGGAAGCCCATAGAGGGCTATGGTGAAAAAGGAAATATCTTCCGTTCAAAACTGGAAAGAAGCTTTCTGAGAAACTGCTCTGTGTTCTGTTGATTCATCTCACAGAGTTACATCTTTCCCTTCAAAAGCCTTTCGCTAAGGCTGTTCTTGAGGAATTGGCAAAGGGATATTTGGAAGCCCTTAGAGGGCTATTGTGAAAAAGGAAATATCTTCCGTTCAAAACTGGAAAGAAGCTTTCTGAGAAACTGCTCTGTGTTCTGTTAATTCATCTCACAGAGTTACATCTTTCCCTTCAAGAAGCCTTTCGCTAAGGCTGTTCTTGTGGAATTGGCAAAGGGATATTTGGAAGCCCATAGAGGTCTATGGTGAAAAAGGAAATATCTTCCGTTCAAAACTGGAAAGAAGCTTTCTGAGAAACTGCTCTGTGTTCTGTTAATTCATCTCACAGAGTTACATCTTTCCCTTCAAGAAGCCTTTCGCTAAGGCTGTTCTTGTGGAATTGGCAAAGGGATATTTGGAAGCCCATAGAGGGCTATGGTGAAAAAGGAAATATCTTCCGTTGAAAACTGGAAAGATGCTTTCTGAGAAACTGCTCTGTGTTCTGTTAATTCATCTCACAGAGTTACATCTTTCCCTTCAAGAAGCCTTTCTCTAAGGTTGTTCTTGTGGAATTGGCAAAGGGATATTTGGAAGCCCATAGAGGGCTATGGTGAAAAAGGAAATACCTTCCGTCAAAACTGGAAAGAAGCTTTCTGAGAAACTGCTCCGTGTTCTGTTAATTCATCTCACAGAGTTACATCTTTCCCTTCAAGAAGCCTTTCGCTAAGGCTGTTCTTGTGGAATTGGCAAAGGGATATTTGGAAGCCCATAGAGGGCTATGGTGAAAAAGGAAATATCTTCCGTTCAAAACTGGAAAGAAGCTTTCTGAGAAACTGCTCTGTGTTCTGCTCATTCATCTCACAGAGTTACATTTTTCCCTTCAAGAAGCCTTTCGCTAAGGCTGTTCTTGTGGAAATGGCAAAGGGATATTTGGAAGCCCACAGAGGGCTATGGTGAAAAAGGAAATATCTTCCGTTCAAAACTGGAAACAAGCTTTTGAGAAACTGCTCTGTGTTCTGTTAATTCATCTCACAGAGTTACATCTTTCCCTTCAAGAAGCCTTTCGCTAAGGCTGTTCTTGTGGAATTGGCAAAGGGATATTTGGAAGCCCATAGAGGGCTATGGTGAAAAAGGAAATATCTTCCGTTCAAAACTGGAAAGAAGCTTTCTGAGAAACTGCTTTGTGTTCTGCTAATTCATCTCACAGTGTTCCATCTTTCCCTTCAAGAAGCCTTTCGCTAAGGCTGTTATTGTGGAATTGGCAAAGGGATATTTCGAAGCACATAGAGGGCTATGGTGAAAAAGGAAATATCTTCCGTTCAAAACTGGAAAGAAGCTTTCTGAGAAACTGCTCTGTGTTCTGTTAATTCATCTCACAGAGTTACATCTTTCCCTTCAAGAAGCCTTTCGCTAAGGCTGTTCTTGTGGAATTGGCAAAGGGATATTTGGAAGCCCATAGAGGCCTATGGTGAAAAAGGAATTATCTTCCGTTCAAAACTGGAAAGAAGCTTTCTGAGAAACTGCTCTGTGTTCTCTTAATTCATCTCACAGAGTTACATCTTTCCCTTCAAGAAGCCTTTCGCTAAGGTTGTTCTTGTGGAATTGGCAAAGGGATATTTGGAAGCCCATAGAGGGCTATGGTGAAAAAGGAAATATCTTCCGTTCAAAACTGGAAAGAAGCTTTCTGAGAAACTGCTCTGTGTTCTGGTAATTCATCTCACAGAGTTACATCTTTCCCTTCAAGAAACCTTTCGCTAACTCTGTTCTTGTGGAATTGGCAAAGGGATATTTGGAAGCCCGTAGAGGGCTGTGGTGAAAAAGGAAATATCTTCCGTTCAAAACTGGAAAGAAGCTTTCAGAGAAACTGCTCCGTGTTCTGTTAATTCATCTCACAGAGTTACATCTTTCCCTTCAAGAAGCCTTTCGCTAAGGCTGTTCTTGTGGAATTGGCAAAGGGATATTTGGAAGCCCATAGAGGGCTATGGTGAAAAAGGAAATATCTTCCGTTCAAAACTGGAAAGATGCTTTCTGAGAAACTGCTCTGTGTTCTGTTAATTCATCTCACAGAGTTACATCTTTCACTTCAAGAAGCCTTTCGCTAAGGCTGTTCTTGTGGAATTGGCAAAGGGATATTTGGAAGCCCATAGAGGGCTATGGTGAAAAAGGAAATATCTTCCGTTCAAAACTGGAAAGAAGCTTTCTGAGAAACTGCTCTGTGTTCTGTTAATTCATCTCACAGAGTTCCATCTTTCCCTTCAAGAAGCCTTTCGCTAAGGCTGTTCTTGTGGAATTGGCAAAGGGATATTTGGAAGCCCATAGAGGGCTATGGTGAAAAAGGAAATATCTTCCGTTCAAAACTGGAAAGAAGCTTTCTGAGAAACTGCTCTGTGTTCTGTTAATTCATCTCACAGAGTTACATCTTTCCCTTCAAGAAGCCTTTCGCTAAGGCTGTTCTTGTGGAATTGGCAAAGGGATATTTGGAAGCCCATAGAGAGCTATGGTGAAAAAGGAAATATCTTCCGTTGAAAACTGGAAAGATGCTTTCTGAGAAACTGCTCTGTGTTCTGTTAATTCATCTCACAGAGTTACATCTTTCCCTTCAAGAAGCCTTTCGCTAAGGTTGTTCTTGTGGAATTGGCAAAGGGATATTTAGAAGCCCATAGAGGGCTATGGTGAAAAAGGAAATACCTTCCGTCAAAACTGGAAAGAAGCTTTCTGAGAAACTGCTCTGTGTTCTGTTAATTCATCTCACAGAGTTACATCTTTCCCTTCAAGAAGCCTTTCGCTAAGGCTGTTCTTGTGGAATTGGCAAAGGGATATTTGGAAGCCCATAGAGGGCTATGGTGAAAAAGGAAATATCTTCCGTTCAAAACTGGAAAGAAGCTTTCTGAGAAACTGCTCTCTGTTCTGCTCATTCATCTCACAGAGTTACATTTTTCCCTTCAAGAAGCCTTTCGCTAAGGCTGTTCTTGTGGAATTGGCAAAGGGATATTTGGAAGCCCACAGAGGGCTATGGTGAAAAAGGAAATATCTTCCGTTCAAAACTGGAAAGAAGCTTTTGAGAAACTGCTCTGTGTTCTGTTAATTCATCTCACAGAGTTACATCTTTCCCTTCAAGAAGCCTTTCGCTAAGGCTGTTCTTGTGGAATTGGCAAAGGGATATTTGGAAGCCCATAGAGGGCTATGGTGAAAAAGGAAATATCTTCCGTTCAAAACTGGAAAGAAGCTTTCTGAGAAACTGCTTTGTGTTCTGCTAATTCATCTCACAGAGTTCCATCTTTCCCTTCAAGAAGCCTTTCGCTAAGGCTGTTCTTGTGGAATTGGCAAAGGGATATTTGGAAGCACATAGAGGGCTATGGTGAAAAAGGAAATATCTTCCGTTCAAAACTGGAAAGAAGCTTTCTGAGAAACTGCTCTGTGTTCTGTTAATTCATCTCACAGAGTTACATCTTTCCCTTCAAGAAGAATTTTGCTAAGGCTGTTCTTGTGGAATTGGCAAAGGGATATTTGGAAGCCCATAGAGGGCTATTGTGAAAAAGGAAATATCTTCCGTTCAAAACTGGAAAGAAGCTTTCTGAGAAACTGCTCTGTGTTCTGTTAATTCATCTCACAGAGTTACATCTTTCCCTTCAAAAGCCTTTCGCTAAGGCTGTTCTTGAGGAATTGGCAAAGGGATATTTGGAAGCCCTTAGAGGGCTATTGTGAAAAAGGAAATATCTTCCGTTCAAAACTGGAAAGAAGCTTTCTGAGAAACTGCTCTGTATTCTGTTAATTCATCTCACAGAGTTACATCTTTCCCTTCAAGAAGCCTTTCGCTAAGGCTGTTCTTGTGGAATTGGCAAAGGGATATTTGGAAGCCCATAGAGGGCTATGGTGAAAAAGGAAATATCTTCCGTTCAAAACTGGAAAGAAGCTTTCTGAGAAACTGCTCTGTGTTCTGTTAATTCATCTCACAGAGTTACATCTTTCCCTTCAAGAAGCCTTTCGCTAAGGCTGTTCTTGTGGAATTGGCAAAGGGATATTTGGAAGCCCATAGAGGGCTATGGTGAAAAAGGAAATATCTTCCGTTGAAAACTGGAAAGATGCTTTCTGAGAAACTGCTCTGTGTTCTGTTAATTCATCTCACAGAGTTACATCTTTCCCTTCAAGAAGCCTTTCGCTAAGGTTGTTCTTGTGGAATTGGCAAAGGGATATTTGGAAGCCCTTAGAGGGCTATGGTGAAAAAGGAAATACCTTCCGTCAAAACTGGAAAGAAGCTTTCTGAGAAACTGCTCCGTGTTCTGTTAATTCATCTCACAGAGTTACATCTTTCCCTTCAAGAAGCCTTTCGCTAAGGCTGTTCTTGTGGAATTGGCAAAGGGATATTTGGAAGCCCATAGAGGGCTATGGTGAAAAAGGAAATATCTTCCGTTCAAAACTGGAAAGAAGCTTTCTGAGAAACTGCTCTGTGTTCTGCTCATTCATCTCACAGAGTTACATCTTTCCCTTCAAGAAGCCTTTCGCTAAGGCTGTTCTTGTGGAATTGGCAAAGGGATATTTGGAAGCCCATAGAGGCCTATGGTGAAAAAGGAATTATCTTCCGTTCAAAACTGGAAAGAAGCTTTCTGAGAAACTGCTCTGTGTTCTCTTAATTCATCTCACAGAGTTACATCTTTCCCTTCAAGAAGCCTTTCGCTAAGGTTGTTCTTGTGGAATTGGCAAAGGGATATTTGGAAGCCCATAGAGGGCTATGGTGAAAAAGGAAATATCTTCCGTTCAAAACTGGAAAGAAGCTTTCTGAGAAACTGCTCTGTGTTCTGGTAATTCATCTCACAGAGTTACATCTTTCCCTTCAAGAAACCTTTCGCTAACTCTGTTCTTGTGGAATTGGCAAACGGATATTTGGAAGCCCGTAGAGGGCTGTGGTGAAAAAGGAAATATCTTCCGTTCAAAACTGGAAAGAAGCTTTCAGAGAAACTGCTCCGTGTTCTGTTAATTCATCTCACAGAGTTACATCTTTCCCTTCAAGAAGCCTTTCGCTAAGGCTGTTCTTGTGGAATTGGCAAAGGGATATTTGGAAGCCCATAGAGGGCTATGGTGAAAAAGGAAATATCTTCCGTTCAAAACTGGAAAGAAGCTTTCTGAGAAACTGCTCTGTGTTCTGTTAATTCATCTCACAGAGTTACATCTTTCACTTCAAGAAGCCTTTCGCTAAGGCTGTTCTTGTGGAATTGGCAAAGGGATATTTGGAAGCCCATAGAGGGCTATGGTGAAAAAGGAAATATCTTCCGTTCAAAACTGGAAAGAAGCTTTCTGAGAAACTGCTCTGTGTTCTGTTAATTCATCTCACAGAGTTCCATCTTTCCCTTCAAGAAGCCTTTCGCTAAGGCTGTTCTTGTGGAATTGGCAAAGGGATATTTGGAAGCCCATAGAGGGCTATGGTGAAAAAGGAAATATCTTCCGTTCAAAACTGGAAAGAAGCTTTCTGAGAAACTGCTCTGTGTTCTGTTAATTCATCTCACAGAGTTACATCTTTCCCTTCAAGAAGCCTTTCGCTAAGGCTGTTCTTGTGAAATTGGCAAAGGGATATTTGGAAGCCCATAGAGAGCTATGGTGAAAAAGGAAATATCTTCCGTTGAAAACTGGAAAGATGCTTTCTGAGAAACTGCTCTGTGTTCTGTTAATTCATCTCACAGAGTTACATCTTTCCCTTCAAGAAGCCTTTCGCTAAGGCTGTTCTTGTGGAATTGGCAAAGGGATATTTGGAAGCCCATAGAGGGCTATGGTGAAAAAGGAAATACCTTCCGTCAAAACTGGAAAGAAGCTTTCTGAGAAACTGCTCTGTGTTCTGTTAATTCATCTCACGGAGTTACATGTTTCCCTTCAAGAAGCCTTTCGCTAAGGCTGTTCTTGTGGAATTGGCAAAGGGATATTTGGAAGCCCATAGAGGGCTATGGTGAAAAAGGAAATATCTTCCGTTCAAAACTGGAAAGAAGCTTTCTGAGAAACTGCTCTGTGTTCTGCTCATTCATCTCACAGAGTTACATTTTTCCCTTCAAGAAGCCTTTCGCTAAGGCTGTTCTTGTGGAATTGGCAAAGGGATATTTGGAAGCCCACAGAGGGCTATGGTGAAAAAGGAAATATCTTCCGTTCAAAACTGGAAAGAAGCTTTTGAGAAACTGCTCTGTGTTCTGTTAATTCATCTCACAGAGTTACATCTTTCCCTTCAAGAAGCCTTTCGCTAAGGCTGTTCTTGTGGAATTGGCAAAGGGATATTTGGAAGCCCATAGAGGGCTATGGTGAAAAAGGAAATATCTTCCGTTCAAAACTGGAAAGAAGCTTTCTGAGAAACTGCTTTGTGTTCTGCTAATTCATCTCACAGAGTTCCATCTTTCCCTTCAAGAAGCCTTTCGCTAAGGCTGTTATTGTGGAATTGGCAAAGGGATATTTGGAAGCACATAGAGGGCTATGGTGAAAAAGGAAATATCTTCCGTTCAAAACTGGAAAGAAGCTTTCTGAGAAACTGCTCTGTGTTCTGTTAATTCATCTCACAGAGTTACATCGTTCCCTTCAAGAAGCCTTTCGCTAAGGCTGTTCTTGTGGAATTGGCAAAGGGATATTTGGAAGCCCATAGAGGCCTATGGTGAAAAAGGAATTATCTTCCGTTCAAAACTGGAAAGAAGCTTTCTGAGAAACTGCTCTGTGTTCTCTTAATTCATCTCACAGAGTTACATCTTTCCCTTCAAGAAGCCTTTCGCTAAGGTTGTTCTTGTGGAATTGGCAAAGGGATATTTGGAAGCCCATAGAGGGCTATGGTGAAAAAGGAAATATCTTCCGTTCAAAACTGGAAAGAAGCTTTCTGAGAAACTGCTCTGTGTTCTGGTAATTCATCTCACAGAGTTACATCTTTCCCTTCAAGAAACCTTTCGCTAACTCTGTTCTTGTGGAATTGGCAAAGGGATATTTGGAAGCCCGTAGAGGGCTGTGGTGAAAAAGGAAATATCTTCCGTTCAAAACTGGAAAGAAGCTTTCAGAGAAACTGCTCCGTGTTCTGTTAATTCATCTCACAGAGTTACATCTTTCCCTTCAAGAAGCCTTTCGCTAAGGCTGTTCTTGTGGAATTGGCAAAGGGATATTTGGAAGCCCATAGAGGGCTATGGTGAAAAAGGAAATATCTTCCGTTCAAAACTGGAAAGAAGCTTTCTGAGAAACTGCTCTGTGTTCTGTTAATTCATGTCACAGAGTTACATCTTTCCCTTCAAGAAGCCTTTCGCTAAGGCTGTTCTTGTGGAATTGGCAAAGGGATATTTGGAAGCCCATAGAGGGCTATGGTGAAAAAGGAAATATCTTCCGTTCAAAACTGGAAAGAAGCTTTCTGAGAAACTGCTCTGTGTTCTGTTAATTCATCTCACAGAGTTACATCTTTCCCTTCAAGAAGCCTTTCGCTAAGGCTGTTCTTGTGGAATTGGCAAAGGGATATTTGGAAGCCCATAGAGGGCTATGGTGAAAAAGGAAATATCTTCCGTTCAAAACTGGAAAGAAGCTTTCTGAGAAACTGCTCTGTGTTCTGTTAATTCATCTCACAGAGTTACATCTTTCCCTTCAAGAAGCCTTTCGCTAAGGCTGTTCTTGTGGAATTGGCAAAGGGATATTTGGAAGCCCATAGAGGGCTATGGTGAAAAAGGAAATATCTTCCTTTCAAAACTGGAATGAAGCTTTCTGAGAAACTGCTCTGTGTTCTGTTAATTCATCTCATAGAGTTACATCTTTCCCTTCAAAAGCCTTTCGCTAAGGCTGTTCTTGAGGAATTGGCAAAGGGATATTTGGAAGCCCATAGAGGGCTATTGTGAAAAAGGAAATATCTTCCGTTCAAAACTGGAAAGAAGCTTTCTGAGAAACTGCTCTGTGTTCTGTTAATTCATCACACAGAGTTACATCTTTCCCTTCAAGAAGCCTTTCGCTAAGGCTGTTCTTGTGGAATTGGCAAAGGGATATTTGGAAGCCCATAGAGTTCTATGGTGAAAAAGGAAATATCTTCCGTTCAAAACTGGAAAGAAGCTTTCTGAGAAACTGCTCTGTGTTCTGTTAATTCATCTCACAGATTTACATCTTTCCCTTCAAGACGCCTTTCGCTAAGGCTGTTCTTGTGGAATTGGCAAAGGGATATTTGGAAGCCCATAGAGGGCTATGGTGAAAAAGGAAATATCGTCCGTTCAAAACTGGAAAGAAGCTTTCTGAGAAACTGCTCTGTGTTCTGTTAATTCATCTCACAGAGTTACATCTTTCCCTTCAAGAAGCCTTTCGCAAAGGCTGTTCTTGTGGAATTGGCAAAGGGATATTTGGAAGCCCATAGAGGGCTATGGTGAAAAAGGAAATATCTTCCGTTCAAAACTGGAAAGAAGCTTTCTGAGAAACTGCTTTGTGTTCTGCTAATTCATCTCACAGAGTTACATCTTTCCCTTCAAGAAGCCTTTCGCTAAGGCTGTTCTTGTGGAATTGGCAAAGGGATATTTGGAAGCACATAGAGGGCTATGGTGAAAAAGGAAATATCTTCCGTTCAAAACTGGAAAGAAGCTTTCTGAGAAACTGCTCTGTGTTCTGTTAATTCATCTCACAGAGTTACATCTTTCCCTTCAAGTTGCCTTTCGCTAAGGCTGTTCTTGTGGAATTGGCAAAGGGATATTTGGAAGCCCATAGAGGGCTATGGTGAAAAAGGAAATATCTTCCGTTCAAAACTGGAAAGAAGCTTTCTGAGAAACTGCTCTGTGTTCTGTTAATTCATCTCACAGAGTTACATCTTTCCCTTCAAGAAGCCTTTCGCTAAGGTTGTTCTTGTGGAATTGGCAAAGGGATATTTGGAAGCCCATAGAGGGCTATGGTGAAAAAGGAAATATCTTCCGTTCAAAACTGGAAAGAAGCTTTCTGAGAAACTGCTCTGTGTTCTGTTAATTCATCTCACAGAGTTACATCTTTCCCTTCAAGAAGCCTTTCGCTAAGGTTGTTCTTGTGGAATTGGCAAAGGGATATTTGGAAGCCCATAGAGGGCTATGGTGAAAAAGGGAATATCTTCCGTTCAAAACTGGAAAGAAGCTTTCTGAGAAACTGCTCTGTGTTCTGGTAATTCATCTCACAGAGTTTCATCTTTCCCTTCAAGAAGCCTTTCGCTAAGGCTGTTCTTGTGGAATTGGCAAAGGGATATTTGGAAGCCCATAGAGGGCTATGGTGAAAAAGGAAATATCTTCCGTTCAAAACTGGAAAGAAGCTTTCTGAGAAACTGCTCTGTGTTCTGTTAATTCATCTCACAGAGTTACATCTTTCCCTTCAAGAAGCCTTTCGCTAAGGCTGTTCTTGTGGAATTGGCACAGGGATATTTGGAAGCCCATAGAGGGCTATGGTGAAAAAGGAAATATCTTCCGTTCAAAACTGGAAAGAAGCTTTCTGAGAAACTGCTCTGTGTTCTGTTAATTCATCTCACAGAGTTACATCTTTCCCTTCAAGAAGCCTTTCGCTAAGGCTGTTCTTGTGGAATTGGCAAAGGGATATTTGGAAGCCTTAGAGGGCTATGGTGAAAAAGGAAATATCTTCCGTTCAAAACTGGAAAGAAGCTTTCTGAGAAACTGCTGTGTGTTCTGTTAATTCATCTCACAGAGTTACGTCTTTCCCTTCAAGAAGCCTTTCGCTAAGGCTGTTCTTGTGGAATTGGCAAATGGATATTTGGAAGCCCATAGAGGGCTATGGTGAAAAAGGAAATATCTTCCGTTCAAAACTGGAAAGAAGTTTTCTGAGAAACTGCTCTGTGTTCTGTTAATTCATCTCACAGAGTTACATCGTTCCCTTCAAGAAGCCTTTCGCTAAGGCTGTTCTTGTGCAGTTGGCAAAGGGATATTTGGAAGCCCATAGAGGGCTATGGTGAAAAAGGAAATATCTTCCGTTCAAAACTGGAAAGAAGCTTTCTGAGAAACTGCTCTGTGTTCTGTTAATTCATCTCACAGAGTTACATCTTTCCCTTCAAGAAGCCTTTCGCTAAGGCTGTTCTTGTGGAATTGGCAAAGGGATATTTGGAAGCCCATAGAGGGCTATGGTGAAAAAGGAAATATCTTCCGTTCAAAACTGGAAAGAAGCTTTCTGAGAAACTGCTCTGTGTTCTGTTAATTCATCTCACAGAGTTACATCTTTCCCTTCAAGAAGCCTTTCGCTAAGGTTGTTCTTGTGGAATTGGCAAAGGGATATTTGGAAGCCCATAGAGGGCTATGGTGAAAAAGGAAATATCTTCCGTTCAAAACTGGAAAGAAGCTTTCTGAGAAACTGCTCTGTGTTCTGGTAATTCATCTCACAGAGTTACATCTTTCCCTTCAAGAAGCCTTTCGCTAAGGCTGTTCTTGTGGAATTGGCAAAGGGATATTTGGAAGCCCATAGAGGGCTATGGTGAAAAAGGAAATATCTTCCGTTCAAAACTGGAAAGAAGCTTTCTGAGAAACTGCACTGTGTTGTGTTAATTCATCTCACAGAGTTACATCTTTCCCTTCAAGAAGCCTTTCGCTAAGGCTGTTCTTGTGGAATTGGCAAAGGGATATTTGGAAGCCCATAGAGGGCTATGGTGAAAAAGGAAATATCTTCCGTTCAAAACTGGAAAGAAGCTTTCTGAGAAACTGCTCTGTGTTCTGTTAATTCATCTCACAGAGTTACATCTTTCCCTTCAAGAAGCCTTTCGCTAAGGCTGTTCTTGTGGAATTGGCAAAGGGATATTTGGAAGCCCATAGAGGGCTATGGTGAAAAAGGAAATATCTTCCGTTCAAAACTGGAAAGAAGCTTTCTGAGAAACTGCTCTGTGTTCTGTTAATTCATCTCACAGAGTTACATCTTTCCCTTCAAGAAGCCTTTCGCTAAGGCTGTTCTTGTGGAATTGGCAAAGGGATATTTGGAAGCCCATAGAGGGCTATGGTGAAAAAGGAAATATCTTCCGTTCAAAACTGGAAAGAAGCTTTCTGAGAAACTGCTCTGTGTTCTGTTAATTCATCTCACAGAGTTCCATCTTTCCCTTCAAGAAGCCTTTCGCTAAGGCTGTTCTTGTGGAATTCGCAAAGGGATATTTGGAAGCCCATAGAGGGCTATGGTGTAAAAGGAAATACCTTCCGTTCAAAACTGGAAAGAAGCTTTCTGAGAAACTGCTCTGTGTTCTGTTAATTCATCTCAGAGAGTTGCATCTTATCCTTCAAGAAGCCTTTCGCTAAGGCTGTTCTTGTGGAATTGGCAAAGGGATATTTGGAAGCCCATAGAGGGCTATGGTGAAAAAGGAAATATCTTCCGTTCAAAACTGGAATGAAGCTTTCTGAGAAACTGCTCTGTGTTCTGTTAATTCATCTCACAGAGTTACATCTTTCCCTTCAAAAGCCTTTCGCTAAGGCTGTTCTTGAGGAATTGGCAAAGGGATATTTGGAAGCCCATAGAGGGCTATTGTGAAAAAGGAAATATCTTCCGTTCAAAACTGGAAAGAAGCTTTCTGAGAAACTGCTCTGTGTTCTGTTAATTCATCACACAGAGTTACATCTTTCCCTTCAAGAAGCCTTTCGCTAAAGTTGTTCTTGTGGAATTGGCAAAGGGATATTTGGAAGCCCATAGAGGGCTATGGTTAAAAAGGAAATATCTTCCGTTCAAAACTGGAAAGAAGCTTTCTGAGAAACTGCTCTGTGTTCTGGTAATTCATCTCACAGAGTTACATCTTTCCCTTCAAGAAGCCTTTCGCTAAGGTTGTTCTTGTGGAATTGGCAAAGGGATATTTGGAAGCCCATAGAGGGCTATGGTGAAAAAGGAAATATCTTCCGTTCAAAACTGGAAAGAAGCTTTCTGAGAAACTGCTCTGTGTTCTGGTAATTCATCTCACAGAGTTACATCTTTCCCTTCAAGAAGCCTTTCGCTAAGGCTGTTCTTGTGGAATTGGCAAAGGGATATTTGGAAGCCCATAGAGGGCTATTGTGAAAAAGGAAATATCTTCCGTTCAAAACTGGAAAGAAGCTTTCTTAGAAACTGCTCTGTGTTCTGTTAATTCATCTCACAGAGTTCCATCTTTCCCTTCAAGAAGCCTTTCCCTAAGTCTGTTCTTGTGGAATTGACAAAGGGATATTTGGAAGCCCATAGAGGGCTATGGTGAAAAAGGAAATATCTTCCGTTCAAAACTGGAAAGAAGCTTTCTGAGAAACTGCTCTGTCTTCTGTTAATTCATCTCACAGAGTTACATCTTTCCCTTCAAGAAGCCTTTCGCTAAGGCTGTTCTTGTGGAATTGGCAAAGGGATATTTGGAAGCCCATAGAGGGCTATGGTGAAAAAGGAAATATCTTCCGTTCAAAACTGGAAAGAAGCTTTCTGAGAAACTGCTCTGTGTTCTGTTAATTCATCTCACAGAGTTACATCTTTCCCTTCAAGAAGCCTTTCGCTAAGGCTGTTCTTGTGGAATTGGCAAAGGGATATTTGGAAGCCCATAGAGGGCTATGGTGAAAAAGGAAATATCTTCCGTTCAAAACTGGAAAGAAGCTTTCTGAGAAACTGCTCTGTGTTCTGTTAATTCATCTCACAGAGTTACATCTTTCCCTTCAAGAAGCCTTTCGCTAAGGCTGTTCTTGTGGAATTGGCAAAGGGATATTTGGAAGCCCATAGAGGGCTATGGTGAAAAAGGAAATATCTTCCGTTCAAAACTGGAAAGAAGCTTTCTGAGAAACTGCTCTGTGTTCTGTTAATTCATCTCACAGAGTTACATCTTTCCCTTCAAGAAGCCTTTCGCTAAGGCTGTTCTTGTGGAATTGGCAAAGGGATATTTGGAAGCCCATAGAGGGCTATGGTGTAAAAGGAAATACCTTCCGTTCAAAACTGGAAAGAAGCTTTCTGAGAAACTGCTCTGTGTTCTGTTAATTCATCTCACAGAGTTGCATCTTATCCTTCAAGAAGCCTTTCGCTAAGGCTGTTCTTGTGGAATTGGCAAAGGGATATTTGGAAGCCCATAGAGGGCTATGGTGAAAAAGGAAATATCTTCCGTTCAAAACTGGAATGAAGCTTTCTGAGAAACTGCTCTGTGTTCTGTTAATTCATCTCACAGAGTTACATCTTTCCCTTCAAAAGCCTTTCGCTAAGGCTGTTCTTGAGGAATTGGCAAAGGGATATTTGGAAGCCCATAGAGGGCTATTGTGAAAAAGGAAATATCTTCCGTTCAAAACTGGAAAGAAGCTTTCTGAGAAACTGCTCTGTGTTCTGTTAATTCATCACACAGAGTTACATCTTTCCCTTCAAGAAGCCTTTCGCTAAGGCTGTTCTTGTGGAATTGGCAAAGGGATATTTGGAAGCCCATAGAGTTCTATGGTGAAAAAGGAAATATCTTCCGTTCAAAACTGGAAAGAAGCTTTCTGAGAAACTGCTCTGTGTTCTGTTAATTCATCTCACAGAGTTACATCTTTCCCTTCAAGACGCCTTTCGCTAAGGCTGTTCTTGTGGAATTGGCAAAGGGATATTTGGAAGCCCATAGAGGGCTATGGTGAAAAAGGAAATATCGTCCGTTCAAAACTGGAAAGAAGCTTTCTGAGAAACTGCTCTGTGTTCTGTTAATTCATCTCACAGAGTTACATCTTTCCCTTCAAGAAGCCTTTCGCAAAGGCTGTTCTTGTGGAATTGGCAAAGGGATATTTGGAAGCCCATAGAGGGCTATGGTGAAAAAGGAAATATCTTCGGTTCAAAACTGGAAAGAAGCTTTCTGAGAAACTGCTTTGTGTTCTGCTAATTCATCTCACAGAGTTACATCTTTCCCTTCAAGAAGCCTTTCGCTAAGGCTGTTCTTGTGGAATTGGCAAAGGGATATTTGGAAGCACATAGAGGGCTATGGTGAAAAAGGAAATATCTTCCGTTCAAAACTGGAACGAAGCTTTCTGAGAAACTGCTCTGTGTTCTGTTAATTCATCTCACAGAGTTACATCTTTCCCTTCAAGTTGCCTTTCGCTAAGGCTGTTCTTGTGGAATTGGCAAAGGGATATTTGGAAGCCCATAGAGGGCTATGGTGAAAAAGGAAATATCTTCCGTTCAAAACTGGAAAGAAGCTTTCTGAGAAACTGCTCTGTGTTCTGTTAATTCATCTCACAGAGTTACATCTTTCCCTTCAAGAAGCCTTTCGCTAAGGTTGTTCTTGTGGAATTGGCAAAGGGATATTTGGAAGCCCATAGAGGGCTATGGTGAAAAAGGAAATATCTTCCGTTCAAAACTGGAAAGAAGCTTTCTGAGAAACTGCTCTGTGTTCTGTTAATTCATCTCACAGAGTTACATCTTTCCCTTCAAGAAGCCTTTCGCTAAGGTTGTTCTTGTGGAATTGGCAAAGTGATATTTGGAAGCCCATAGAGGGCTATGGTGAAAAAGGGAATATCTTCCGTTCAAAACTGGAAAGAAGCTTTCTGAGAAACTGCTCTGTGTTCTGGTAATTCATCTCACAGAGTTTCATCTTTCCCTTCAAGAAGCCTTTCGCTAAGGCTGTTCTTGTGGAATTGGCAAAGGGATATTTGGAAGCCCATAGAGGGCTATGGTGAAAAAGGAAATATCTTCCGTTCAAAACTGGAAAGAAGCTTTCTGAGAAACTGCTCTGTGTTCTGTTAATTCATCTCACAGAGTTACATCTTTCCCTTCAAGAAGCCTTTCGCTAAGGCTGTTCTTGTGGAATTGGCACAGGGATATTTGGAAGCCCATAGAGGGCTATGGTGAAAAAGGAAATATCTTCCGTTCAAAACTGGAAAGAAGCTTTCTGAGAAACTGCTCTGTGTTCTGTTAATTCATCTCACAGAGTTACATCTTTCCCTTCAAGAAGCCTTTCGCTAAGGCTGTTCTTGTGGAATTGGCAAAGGGATATTTGGAAGCCTTAGAGGGCTATGGTGAAAAAGGAAATATCTTCCGTTCAAAACTGGAAAGAAGCTTTCTGAGAAACTGCTGTGTGTTCTGTTAATTCATCTCACAGAGTTACGTCTTTCCCTTCAAGAAGCCTTTCGCTAAGGCTGTTCTTGTGGAATTGGCAAATGGATATTTGGAAGCCCATAGAGGGCTATGGTGAAAAAGGAAATAACTTCCGTTCAAAACTGGAAAGAAGCTTTCTGAGAAACTGCTCTGTGTTCTGTTAATTCATCTCACAGAGTTACATCGTTCCCTTCAAGAAGCCTTTCGCTAAGGCTGTTCTTGTGCAGTTGGCAAAGGGATATTTGGAAGCCCATAGAGGGCTATGGTGAAAAAGGAAATATCTTCCGTTCAAAACTGGAAAGAAGCTTTCTGAGAAACTGCTCTGTGTTCTGTTAATTCATCTCACAGAGTTACATCTTTCCCTTCAAGAAGCCTTTCGCTAAGGCTGTTCTTGTGGAATTGGCAAAGGGATATTTGGAAGCCCATAGAGGGCTATGGTGAAAAAGGAAATATCTTCCGTTCAAAACTGGAAAGAAGCTTTCTGAGAAACTGCTCTGTGTTCTGTTAATTCATCTCACAGAGTTACATCTTTCCCTTCAAGATGCCTTTCGCTAAGGCTGTTCTTGTGGAATTGGCAAAGGGATATTTGGAAGCCCATAGAGGGCTATGGTGAAAAAGGAAATATCTTCCGTTCAAAACTGGAAAGAAGCTTTCTGAGAAACTGCTCTGTGTTCTGTTAATTCATCTCACAGAGTTACATCTTTCCCTTCAAGAAGCCTTTCGCTAAGGCTGTTCTTGTGGAATTGGCAAAGGGATATTTGGAAGCCCATAGAGGGCTATGGTGAAAAAGGAAATATCTTCCGTTCAAAACTGGAAAGAAGCTTTCTGAGAAACTGCTCTGTGTTCTGTTAATTCATCTCACAGAGTTACATCTTTCCCTTCAAGAAGCCTTTCGCTAAGTTTGTTCTTGTGGAACTGGTAAAGGGATATTTGGAAGCCCATAGAGGGCTATGGTGAAAAAGGAAATATCTTCCGTTCAAAACTGGAAAGAAGCTTTCTGAGAAACTGCTCTGTGTTCTGGTAATTCATCTCACAGAGTTACATCTTTCTCTTCAAGAAGCCTTTCGCTAAGGCTGTTCTTGTGCAATTGGCAAAGGGATATTTGGAAGCCCATAGAGGGCTATGGTGAAAAAGGAAATATCTTCCGTTCAAAACTGGAAAGAAGCTTTCTGAGAAACTGCTCTGTGTTGTGTTAATTCATCTCACAGAGTTACATCTTTCCCTTCAAGAAGCCTTTCGCTAAGGCTGTTCTTGTGGAATTGGCAAAGGGATATTTGGAAGCCCATAGAGGGCTATGGTGAAAAAGGAAATATCTTCCGTTCAAAACTGGAAAGAAGCTTTCTGAGAAACTGCTCTGTGTTCTGTTAATTCATCTCACAGAGTTACATCTTTCCCTTCAAGAAGCCTTTCGCTAAGGCTGTTCTTGTGGAATTGGCAAAGGGATATTTGGAAGCCTTAGAGGGCTATGGTGAAAAAGGAAATATCTTCCGTTCAAAACTGGAAAGAAGCTTTCTGAGATACTGCTGTGTGTTCTGTTAATTCATCTCACAGAGTTACGTCTTTCCCTTCAAGAAGCCTTTCGCTAAGGCTGTTCTTGTGGAATTGGCAAATGGATATTTGGAAGCCCATAGAGGGCTATGGTGAAAAAGGAAATATCTTCCGTTCAAAACTGGAAAGAAGCTTTCTGAGAAACTGCTCTGTGTTCTGTTAATTCATCTCACAGAGTTACATCGTTCCCTGCAAGAAGCCTTTCGCTAAGGCTGTTCTTGTGCAGTTGGCAAAGGGATATTTGGAAGCCCATAGAGGGCTATGGTGAAAAAGGAAATATCTTCCGTTCAAAACTGGAAAGAAGCTTTCTGAGAAACTGTTCTGTGTTCTGTTAATTCATCTCACAGTGTTACATCTTTCCCTTCAAGAAGCCTTTCGCTAAGGCTGTTCTTGTGGAATTGGCAAAGGGATATTTGGAAGCCCATAGAGGGCTATGGTGAAAAAGGAAATATCTTCCGTTCAAAACTGGAAAGAAGCTTTCTGAGAAACTGCTCTGTTTTCTGTTAATTCATCTCACAGAGTTACATCTTTCCTTCAAAAGCCTTTCTCTAAGGCTGTTCTTGAGGAATTGGCAAAGGGATAATAGGAAGCCCATAGAAGGCTATTGTGAAAAAGGAAATATCTTCCGTTCAAAACTGGAAAGAAGCTTTCTGAGAAACTGCTCTGTGTTCTGTTAATTCATCTCACAGAGTTACATCTTTCCCTTCAAGAAGCCTTTCGCTAAGGCTGTTCTTGTGGAATTGGCAAAGGGATATTTGGAAGCCCATAGAGGGCTATGGTGAAAAAGGAAATATCTTCCGTTCAAAACTGGAAAGAAGCTTTCTGAGAAACTGCTCTGTGTTCTGTTAATTCATCTCACAGAGTTACATCTTTCCCTTCAAGAAGCCTTTCGCTAAGGCTGTTCTTGTGGAATTGGCAAAGGGATATTTGGAAGCCCATAGAGGGCTATGGTGAAAAAGGAAATATCTTCCGTTCAAAACTGGAAAGAAGCTTTCTGAGAAACTGCTCTGTGTTCTGTTAATTCATCTCACAGAGTTACATCTTTCCCTTCAAGAAGCCTTTCGCTAAGGCTGTTCTTGTGGAATTGGCAAAGGGATATTTGGAAGCCCATACAGGGCTATGGTGAAAAAGGGAATATCTTCCGTTCAAAACTGGAAAGAAGCTTTCTGAGAAACTGCTCTGTGTTCTGTTAATTCATCTCACAGAGTTACATCTTTCCCTTCAAGAAGCCTTTCGCTAAGGCTGTTCTTGTGGAATTGGCAAAGGGATATTTGGAAGCCCTTAGAGGGCTATGGTGAAAAAGGAAATATCTTCCGTTGAAAACTGGAAAGATGCTTTCGGAGAAACTGCTCTGTGTTCTGTTAATTCATCTCACAGAGTTACATCTTTCCCTTCAAGAAGCCTTTCGCTAAGGTTGTTCTTGTGGAATTGGAAAAGGGATATTTGGAAGCCCATAGAGGGCTATGGTGAAAAAGGAAATACCTTCCGTCAAAACTGGAAAGAAGCTTTCTGAGAAACTGCTCCGTGTTCTGTTAATTCATCTCACAGAGTTACATCTTTCCCTTCAAGAAGCCTTTCGCTAAGGCTGTTCTTGTGGAATTGGCAAAGGGATATTTGGAAGCCCATAGAGGGCTATGGTGAAAAAGGAAATATCTTCCGTTCAAAACTGGAAAGAAGCTTTCTGAGAAACTGCTCTGTGTTCTGCTCATTCATCTCACAGAGTTACATTTATCCCTTAAAGAAGCCTTTCGCTAAGGCTGTTCTTGTGGAATTGGCAAAGGGATATTTGGAAGCCCATAGAGGGCTATGGTGAAAAAGGAAATATCTTCCGTTCAAAACTGGAAAGAAGCTTTTGAGAAACTGCTCTGTGTTCTGTTAATACATCTCACAGAGTTACATCTTTCAATTCAAGAAGCCTTTCGCTAAGGCTGTTCTTGTGGAATTGGCAAAGGGATATTTGGAAGCCCATAGAGGGCTATGGTGAAAAAGGAATTATCTTCCGTTCAAAACTGGAAAGAAGCTTTCTGAGAAACTGCTCTGTGTTCTGGTAATTCATCTCACAGAGTTACATCTTTCCCTTCAAGAAACCTTTCGCTAACTCTGTTCTTGTGGAATTGGCAAAGGGATATTTGGAAGCCCGTAGAGGGCTATGGTGAAAAAGGAAATATCTTCCGTTCAAAACTGGAAAGAAGCTTTCAGAGAAACTGCTCTGTGTTCTGTTAATTCATCTCACAGAGTTACATCTTTCACTTCAAGAAGCCTTTCGCTAAGGCTGTTCTTGTGGAATTGGCAAAGGGATATTTGGAAGCCCATAGAGGGCTATGGTGAAAAAGGAAATACCTTCCGTTCAAAACTGGAAAGAAGCTTTCTGAGAAACTGCTCTGTGTTCTGTTAATTCATCTCACAGAGTTACATCTTTCCCTTCAAGAAGCTTTTCGCTAAGGCTGTTCTTGTGGAATTGGCAAAGGGATATTTGGAAGCCCATAGAGGGCTTTGCTGAAAAAGGAAATATCTTCCGTTCAAAACTGGAAAGAAGCTTTCTGAGAAACTGCTCTGTGTTCTGTTAATTCATCTCACAGAGTTACATCTTTCCCTTCAAGAAGCCTTTCGCTAAGGCTGTTCTTGTGGAATTGGCAAAGGGATATTTGGAAGCTCATAGAGGGCTATGGTGAAAAAGGAAATATCTTCCGTTCAAAACTGGAAAGAAGCTTTCTGAGAAACTGCTCTGTGTTCTGTTAATTCATCTCACAGAGTTACATCTTTCCCTTCAAGAAGCCTTTCGCTAAGGTTGTTCTTGTGGAATTGGCAAAGGGATATTTGGAAGCCCATAGAGGGCTACGGTGAAAAAGGAAATATCTTCCGTTCAAAACTGGAAAGAAGCTTTCTGAGAAACTGCTCTGTGTTCTGGTAATTCATCTCACAGAGTTACATCTTTCCCTTCAAGAAGCCTTTCGCTAAGGTTGTTCTTGTGGAATTGGCAAAGGGATATTTGGAAGCCCATAGAGGGCTATGGTGAAAAAGGAAATATCTTCCGTTCAAAACTGGAAAGAAGCTTTCTGAGAAACTGCTCTGTGTTCTGTTAATTCATCTCACAGAGTTACATCTTTCCCTTCAAGATGCCTTTCTCTAAGGCTGTTCTTGTGGAATTGACAAAGGGATATTTGGAAGCCCATAGAGGGCTATGGTGAAAAAGGAAATATCTTCCGTTCAAAACTGGAAAGAAGCTTTCTGAGAAACTGCTCTGTGTTCTGTTAATTCATCTCACAGAGTTACATCTTTCCCTTCAAGAAGCCTTTCGCTAAGGCTGTTCTTGTGGAATTGGCAAAGGGATATTTGGAAGCCCATAGAGGGCTATGGTGAAAAAGGAAATATCTTCCGTTCAAAACTGGAAAGAAGCTTTCTGAGAAACTGCTCTGTGTTCTGTTAATTCATCTCACAGAGTTACATCTTTCCCTTCAAGAAGCCTTTCGCTAAGGCTGTTCTTGTGGAATTGGCAAAGGGATATTTGGAAGCCCATAGAGGGCTAAGGTGTAAAAGGAAATACCTTCCGTTCAAAACTGGAAAGAAGCTTTCTGAGAAACTGCTCTGTGTTCTGTTAATTCATCTCACAGAGTTGCATCTTATCCTTCAAGAAGCCTTTCGCTAAGGCTGTTCTTGTGGAATTGGCAAAGGGATATTTGGAAGCCCATAGAGGGCTATGGTGAAAAAGGAAATATCTTCCGTTCAAAACTGGAATGAAGCTTTCTGAGAAACTGCTCTGTGTTCTGTTAATTCATCTCACAGAGTTACATCTTTCCCTTCAAAAGCCTTTGGCTAAGGCTGTTCTTGAGGAATTGGCAAAGGGATATTTGGAAGCCCATAGAGGGCTATTGTGAAAAAGGAAATATCTTCCGTTCAAAACTGGAAAGAAGCTTTCTGAGAAACTGCTCTGTGTTCTGTTAATTCATCACACAGAGTTACATCTTTCCCTTCAAGAAGCCTTTCGCTAAGGCTGTTCTTGTGGAATTGGCAAAGGGATATTTGGAAGCCCATAGAATTCTATGGTGAAAAAGGAAATATCTTCCGTTCAAAACTGGAAAGAAGCTTTCTGAGAAACTGCTGTGTGTTCTGTTAATTCATCTCACAGAGTTACGTCTTTCCCTTCAAGAAGCCTTTCGCTAAGGCTGTTCTTGTGGAATTGGCAAATGGATATTTGGAAGCCCATAGAGGGCTATGGTGAAAAAGGAAATATCTTCCGTTCAAAACTGGAAAGAAGCTTTCTGAGAAACTGCTCTGTGTTCTGTTAATTCATCTCACAGAGTTACATCGTTCCCTTCAAGAAGCCTTTCGCTAAGGCTGTTCTTGTGCAGTTGGCAAAGGGATATTTGGAAGCCCATAGAGGGCTATGGTGAAAAAGGAAATATCTTCCGTTCAAAACTGGAAAGAAGCTTTCTGAGAAACTGTTCTGTGTTCTGTTAATTCATCTCACAGAGTTACATCTTTCCCTTCAAGAAGCCTTTCGCTAAGGCTGTTCTTGTGGAATTGGCAAAGGGATATTTGGAAGCCCATAGAGGGCTATGGTGAAAAAGGAAATATCTTCCGTTCAAAACTGGAAAGAAGCTTTCTGAGAAACTGCTCTGTTTTCTGTTAATTCATCTCACAGAGTTACATCTTTCCTTCAAAAGCCTTTCTCTAAGGCTGTTCTTGAGGAATTGGCAAAGGGATAATAGGAAGCCCATAGAAGGCTATTGTGAAAAAGGAAATATCTTCCGTTCAAAACTGGAAAGAAGCTTTCTGAGAAACTGCTCTGTGTTCTGTTAATTCATCTCACAGAGTTACATCTTTCCCTTCAAGAAGCCTTTCGCTAAGGCTGTTCTTGTGGAATTGGCAAAGGGATATTTGGAAGCCCATAGAGGGCTATGGTGAAAAAGGAAATATCTTCCGTTCAAAACTGGAAAGAAGCTTTCTGAGAAACTGCTCTGTGTTCTGTTAATTCATCTCACAGAGTTACATCTTTCCCTTCAAGAAGCCTTTCGCTAAGGCTGTTCTTGTGGAATTGGCAAAGGGATATTTGGAAGCCCATAGAGGGCTATGGTGAAAAAGGAAATATCTTCCGTTCAAAACTGGAAAGAAGCTTTCTGAGAAACTGCTCTGTGTTCTGTTAATTCATCTCACAGAGTTACATCTTTCCCTTCAAGAAGCCTTTCGCTAAGGCTGTTCTTGTGGAATTGGCAAAGGGATATTTGGAAGCCCATAGAGGGCTATGGTGAAAAAGTAAATATCTTCCGTTCAAAACTGGAAAGAAGCTTTCTGAGAAACTGCTTTGTGTTCAGCTAATTCATCTCACAGAGTTACATCTGTCCCTTCAAGAAGCCTTTCGCTAAGGCTGTTCTTGTGGAATTGGCAAAGGGATATTTGGAAGCCCATAGAGGGCTATGGTGAAAAAGCAAATATCTTCCGTTCAAAATTGGAAAGAAGCTTTCTGAGAAACTGCTCTGTGTTCTGTTAATTCATCTCACAGAGTTACATCTTTCCCTTCAAGAAGCCTTTCGCTAAGGCTGTTCTTGTGGAATTGGCAAAGGGATATTTGGAAGCCCATAGAGGGCTATGGTGAAAAAGGAAATATCTTCCGTTCAAAACTGGAAAGAAGCTTTCTGAGAAACTGCTCTGTGTTCTGTTAATTCATCTCACAGAGTTACATCTTTCCCTTCAAGAAGCCTTTCGCTAAGGCTGTTCTTGTGGAATTGGCAAAGGGATATTTGGAAGCCCATAGAGGGCTATGGTGAAAAAGGAAATATCTTCCGTTCAAAACTGGAAAGAAGCTTTCTGAGAAACTGCTTTGTGTTCTGCTCATTCATCTCACAGAGTTACATCTTTCCCTTCAAGAAGCCTTTCGCTAAGGCTGTTCTTGTGGAATTGGCAAAGGGATATTTGGAAGCACATAGAGGGCTATGGTGAAAAAGGAAATATCTTCCTTCAAAACTGGAAAGAAGCTTTCTGAGAAACTGCTCTGTGTTCTGTTAATTCATCTCACAGAGTTCCATCTTTCCCTTCAAGAAGCCTTTCGCTAAGGCTGTTCTTGTGGAATTGGCAAAGGGATATTTGGAAGCCCATAGAGGGCTATGGTGAAAAAGGAAATATCTTCCGTTCAAAACTGGAAAGAAGCTTTCTGAGAAACTGCTCTGTGTTCTGTTAATTCATCTCACAGAGTTACATCTTTCCCTTCAAGAAGCCTTTCGCTAAGGCTGTTCTTGTGGAATTGGCAAAGGGATATTTGGAAGCCCATAGAGGGCTATGGTGAAAAAGGAAATATCTTCCGTTCAAAACTGGAAAGAAGCTTTTGAGAAACTGCTCTGTGTTCTGTTAATTCATCTCACAGAGTTACATCTTTCCCTTCAAGAAGCCTTTCGCTAAGGTTGTTCTTGTGGAATTGGCAAAGGGATATTTGGAAGACCATAGAGGGCTATGGTGAAAAAGGAAATATCTTCCGTTCAAAACTGGAAAGAAGCTTTCTGAGAAACTGCTCTGTGTTCTGTTAATTCATCTCACAGAGTTACATCGTTCCCTTCAAGAAGCCTTTCGCTAAGGCTGTTCTTGTGCAGTTGGCAAAGGGATATTTGGAAGCCCATAGAGGGCTATGGTGAAAAAGGAAATATCTTCCGTTCAAAACTGGAAAGAAGCTTTCTGAGAAACTGTTCTGAGTTCTGCTCATTCATCTCACAGAGTTACATTTTTCCCTTCAAGAAGCCTTTCGCTATCGCTGTTCTTGTGGAATTGGCAAAGGGATATTTGGAAGCCCATAGAGGTCTATGGTGAAAAAGGAAATATCTTCCGTTCAAAACTGGAAAGAAGCTTTTGAGAAACTGCTCTGTGTTCTGTTAATTCATCTCACAGAGTTACATCTTTCCCTTCAAGAAGCCTTTCGCTAAGGCTGTTCTTGTGGAATTGGCAAAGGGATATTTGGAAGCCCATAGAGGGCTATGGTGAAAAAGGAAATATCTTCCGTTCAAAACTGGAAAGAAGCTTTCTGAGAAACTGCTCCGTGTTCTGTTAATTCATCTCACAGAGTTACATCTTTCCCTTCAAGAAGCCTTTCGCTAAGGCTGTTCTTGTGGAATTGGCAAAGGGATATTTGGAAGTCCATAGAGCGCTATGGTGTAAAAAGGAAATATCTTCCGTTCAAAACTGCAAAGAAGCTTTCTGAGAAACTGCTCTGTGTTCTGTTAATTCATCTCACAGAGTTACATCTTTCCCTTCAAGAAGCCTTTCGCTAAGGCTGTTCTTGTGGAATTGGCAAAGGGATATTTGGAAGCCCATAGAGGGCTATGGTGAAAAAGGAAATATCTTCCGTTCAAAACTGGAAAGAAGCTTTCTGAGAAACTGCTCTGTGTTCTGTTAATTCATCTCACAGAGTTACATCTTTCCCTTCAAGAAGCCTTTCGCTAAGGCTGTTCTTGTGGAATTGGCAAAGGGATATTTGGAAGCCCATAGAGGGCTATGGTGAAAAAGGAAATATCTTCCGTTCAAAACTGGAAAGAAGCTTTCTGAGAAACTGCTCTGTGTTCTGTTAATTCATCTCACAGAGTTACATCTTTCCCTTCAAGAAGCCTTTCGCTAAGGCTGTTCTTGTGCAATTGGTAAAGGGATATTTGGAAGCCCATAGAGGACTATGGTGAAAAAGGAAATATCTTCCGTTCAAAACTGGAAAGAAGCTTTCTGAGAAACTGCTCTGTGTTCTGGTAATTCATCTCACAGAGTTACATCTTTCCCTTCAAGAAGCCTTTCGCTAACGCTGTTCTTGTGGAATTGGCAAAGGGATATTTGGAAGCCCATAGAGGGCTATGGTGAAAAAGGAAATATCTTCCGTTCAAAACTGGAAAGAAGCTTTCTGAGAAACTGCTCTGTGTTGTGTTAATTCATCTCACAGAGTTACATCTTTCCCTTCAAGAAGCCTTTCGCTAAGGCTGTTCTTGTGGAATTGGCAAAGGGATATTTGGAAGCCCATAGAGGGCTATGGTGAAAAAGGAAATATCTTCCGTTCAAAACTGGAAAGAAGCTTTCTGAGAAACTGCTCTGTGTTCTGTTAATTCATCTCACAGAGTTACATCTTTCCCTTCAAGAAGCCTTTCGCTAAGGCTGTTCTTGTGGAATTGGCAAAGGGATATTTGGAAGCCTTAGAGGGCTATGGTGAAAAAGGAAATATCTTCCGTTCAAAACTGGAAAGAAGCTTTCTGAGAAACTGCTGTGTGTTCTGTTAATTCATCTCACAGAGTTACGTCTTTCCCTTCAAGAAGCCTTTCGCTAAGGCTGTTCTTGTGGAATTGGCAAATGGATATTTGGAAGCCCATAGAGGGCTATGGTGAAAAAGGAAATATCTTCCGTTCAAAACTGGAAAGAAGCTTTCTGAGAAACTGCTCTGTGTTCTGTTAATTCATCTCACAGAGTTACATCGTTCCCTGCAAGAAGCCTTTCGCTAAGGCTGTTCTTGTGCAGTTGGCAAAGGGATATTTGGAAGCCCATAGAGGGCTATGGTGAAAAAGGAAATATCTTCCGTTCAAAACTGGAAAGAAGCTTTCTGAGAAACTGTTCTGTGTTCTGTTAATTCATCTCACAGTGTTACATCTTTCCCTTCAAGAAGCCTTTCGCTAAGGCTGTTCTTGTGGAATTGGCAAAGGGATATTTGGAAGCCCATAGAGGGCTATGGTGAAAAAGGAAATATCTTCCGTTCAAAACTGGAAAGAAGCTTTCTGAGAAACTGCTCTGTTTTCTGTTAATTCATCTCACAGAGTTACATCTTTCCTTCAAAAGCCTTTCTCTAAGGCTGTTCTTGAGGAATTGGCAAAGGGATAATAGGAAGCCCATAGAAGGCTATTGGGAAAAAGGAAATATCTTCCGTTCAAAACTGGAAAGAAGCTTTCTGAGAAACTGCTCTGTGTTCTGTTAATTCATCTCACAGAGTTACATCTTTCCCTTCAAGAAGCCTTTCGCTAAGGCTGTTCTTGTGGAATTGGCAAAGGGATATTTGGAAGCCCATAGTGGGCTATGGTGAAAAAGGAAATACCTTCCGTCAAAACTGGAAAGAAGCTTTCTGAGAAACTGCTCCGTGTTCTGTTAATTCATCTCACAGAGTTACATCTTTCCCTTCAAGAAGCCTTTCGCTAAGGCTGTTCTTGTGGAATTGGCAAAGGGATATTTGGAAGCCCATAGAGGGCTATGGTGAAAAAGGAAATATCTTCCGTTCAAAACTGGAAAGAAGCTTTCTGAGAAACTGCTCTGTGTTCTGCTCATTCATCTCACAGAGTTACATTTTTCCCTTTAAGAAGCCTTTCGCTAAGGCTGTTCTTGTGGAATTGGCAAAGGGATATTTGGAAGCCCATAGAGGGCTATGGTGAAAAAGGAAATATCTTCCGTTCAAAACTGGAAAGAAGCTTTTGAGAAACTGCTCTGTGTTCTGTTAATTCATCTCACAGAGTTACATCTTTCAATTCAAGAAGCCTTTCGCTAAGGCTGTTCTTGTGGAATTGGCAAAGGGATATTTGGAAGCCCATAGAGGGCTATGGTGAAAAAGGAATTATCTTCCGTTCAAAACTGGAAAGAAGCTTTCTGAGAAACTGCTCTGTGTTCTCTTAATTCATCTCACAGAGTTACATCTTTCCCTTCAAGAAGCCTTTCGCTAAGGTTGTTCTTGTGGAATTGGCAAAGGGATATTTGGAAGCCCATAGAGGGCTATGGTGAAAAAGGAAATATCTTCCGTTCAAAACTGGAAAGAAGCTTTCTGAGAAACTGCTCTGTGTTCTGGTAATTCATCTCACAGAGTTACATCTTTCCCTTCAAGAAACCTTTCGCTAACTCTGTTCTTGTGGAATTGGCAAAGGGATATTTGGAAGCCCGTAGAGGGCTATGGTGAAAAAGGAAATATCTTCCGTTCAAAACTGGAAAGAAGCTTTCAGAGAAACTGCTCTGTGTTCTGTTAATTCATCTCACAGAGTTACATTTTTCCCTTAAAGAAGCCTTTCGCTAAGGCTGTTCTTGTGGAATTGGCAAAGGGATATTTGGAAGCCCATAGAGGGCTATGGTGAAAAAGGAAATATCTTCCGTTCAAAACTGGAAAGAAGCTTTTGAGAAACTGCTCTGTGTTCTGTTAATTCATCTCACAGAGTTACATCTTTCAATTCAAGAAGCCTTTCGCTAAGGCTGTTCTTGTGGAATTGGCAAAGGGATATTTGGAAGCCCATAGAGGGCTATGGTGAAAAAGGAATTATCTTCCGTTCAAAACTGGAAAGAAGCTTTCTGAGAAACTGCTCTGTGTTCTCTTAATTCATCTCACAGAGTTACATCTTTCCCTTCAAGAAGCCTTTCGCTAAGGTTGTTCTTGTGGAATTGGCAAAGGGATATTTGGAAGCCCATAGAGGGCTACGGTGAAAAAGGAAATATCTTCCGTTCAAAACTGGAAAGAAGCTTTCTGAGAAACTGCTCTGTGTTCTGGTAATTCATCTCACAGAGTTACATCTTTCCCTTCAAGAAACCTTTCGCTAACTCTGTTCTTGTGGAATTGGCAAAGGGATATTTGGAAGCCCGTAGAGGGCTATGGTGAAAAAGGAAATATCTTCCGTTCAAAACTGGAAAGAAGCTTTCAGAGAAACTGCTCTGTGTTCTGTTAATTCATCTCACAGAGTTACATCTTTCCCTTCAAGAAGCCTTTCGCTAAGGCTGTTCTTGTGGAATTGGCAAAGGGATATTTGGAAGCCCATTGAGGGCTATGGTGAAAAAGGAAATACCTTCCGTTCAAAACTGGAAAGAAGCTTTCTGAGAAACTGCTCTGTGTTCTGTAAATTCATCTCACAGAGTTACATCTTTCCCTTCAAGAAGCCTTTCGCTAAGGCTGTTCTTGTGGAATTGGCAAAGGGATATTTGGAAGCCCATACAGGGCTATGGTGAAAAAGGGAATATCTTCCGTTCAAAACTGGAAAGAAGCTTTCTGTGAAACTTCTCTGTGTTCTGTTAATTCATCTCACAGAGTTACATCTTTCCCTTCAAGAAGCTTTTCGCTAAGGCTGTTCTTGTGGAATTGGCAAAGGGATATTTGGAAGCCCATAGAGGGCTTTGGTGAAAAAGGAAATATCTTCCGTTCAAAACTGGAAAGAATCTTTCTGAGAAACTGCTCTGTGTTCTGTTAATTCATCTCACAGAGTTACATCTTTCCCTTCAAGAAGCCTTTCGCTAAGGCTGTTCTTGTGGAATTGGCAAAGGGATATTTGGAAGCTCATAGAGGGCTATGGTGAAAAAGGAAATATCTTCCGTTCAAAACTGGAAAGAAGCTTTCTGAGAAACTGCTCTGTGTTCTGTTAATTCATCTCACAGAGTTACATCTTTCCCTTCAAGAAGCCTTTCGCTAAGGTTGTTCTTGTGGAATTGGCAAAGGGATATTTGGAAGCCCATAGAGGGCTACGGTGAAAAAGGAAATATCTTCCGTTCAAAACTGGAAAGAAGCTTTCTGAGAAACTGCTCTGTGTTCTGGTAATTCATCTCACAGAGTTACATCTTTCCCTTCAAGAAGCCTTTCGCTAAGGTTGTTCTTGTGGAATTGGCAAAGGGATATTTGGAAGCCCATAGAGGGCTATGGTGAAAAAGGAAATATCTTCCGTTCAAAACTGGAAAGAAGCTTTCTGAGAAACTGCTCTGTGTTCTGTTAATTCATCTCACAGAGTTACATCTTTCCCTTCAAGATGCCTTTCTCTAAGGCTGTTCTTGTGGAATTGACAAAGGGATATTTGGAAGCCCATAGAGGGCTATGGTGAAAAAGGAAATATCTTCCGTTCAAAACTGGAAAGAAGCTTTCTGAGAAACTGCTCTGTGTTCTGTTAATTCATCTCACAGAGTTACATCTTTCCCTTCAAGAAGCCTTTCGCTAAGGCTGTTCTTGTGGAATTGGCAAAGGGATATTTGGAAGCCCATAGAGGGCTATGGTGAAAAAGGAAATATCTTCCGTTCAAAACTGGAAAGAAGCTTTCTGAGAAACTGCTCTGTGTTCTGTTAATTCATCTCACAGAGTTACATCTTTCCCTTCAAGAAGCCTTTCGCTAAGGCTGTTCTTGTGGAATTGGCAAAGGGATATTTGGAAGCCCATAGAGGGCTAAGGTGTAAAAGGAAATACCTTCCGTTCAAAACTGGAAAGAAGCTTTCTGAGAAACTGCTCTGTGTTCTGTTAATTCATCTCACAGAGTTGCATCTTATCCTTCAAGAAGCCTTTCGCTAAGGCTGTTCTTGTGGAATTGGCAAAGGGATATTTGGAAGCCCATAGAGGGCTATGGTGAAAAAGGAAATATCTTCCGTTCAAAACTGGAATGAAGCTTTCTGAGAAACTGCTCTGTGTTCTGTTAATTCATCTCACAGAGTTACATCTTTCCCTTCAAAAGCCTTTCGCTAAGGCTGTTCTTGAGGAATTGGCAAAGGGATATTTGGAAGCCCATAGTGGGCTATTGTGAAAAAGGAAATATCTTCCGTTCAAAACTGGAAAGAAGCTTTCTGAGAAACTGCTCTGTGTTCTGTTAATTCATCACACAGAGTTACATCTTTCCCTTCAAGAAGCCTTTCGCTAAGGCTGTTCTTGTGGAATTGGCAAAGGGTTATTTGGAAGCCCATAGAATTCTATGGTGAAAAAGGAAATATCTTCCGTTCAAAACTGGAAAGAAGCTTTCTGAGAAACTGCTGTGTGTTCTGTTAATTCATCTCACAGAATTACGTCTTTCCCTTCAAGAAGCCTTTCGCTAAGGCTGTTCTTGTGGAATTGGCAAATGGATATTTGGAAGCCCATAGAGGGCTATGGTGAAAAAGGAAATATCTTCCGTTCAAAACTGGAAAGAAGCTTTCTGAGAAACTGCTCTGTGTTCTGTTAATTCATCTCACAGAGTTACATCGTTCCCTTCAAGAAGCCTTTCGCTACGGCTGTTCTTGTGCAGTTGGCAAAGGGATATTTGGAAGCCCATAGAGGGCTATGGTGAAAAAGGAAATATCTTCCGTTCAAAACTGGAAAGAAGCTTTCTGAGAAACTGTTCTGTGTTCTGTTAATTCATCTCACAGAGTTACATCTTTCCCTTCAAGAAGCCTTTCGCTAAGGCTGTTCTTGTGGAATTGGCAAAGGGATATTTGGAAGCCCATAGAGGGCTATGGTGAAAAAGGAAATATCTTCCGTTCAAAACTGGAAAGAAGCTTTCTGAGAAACTGCTCTGTTTTCTGTTAATTCATCTCACAGAGTTACATCTTTCCTTCAAAAGCCTTTCTCTAAGGCTGTTCTTGAGGAATTGGCAAAGGGATAATAGGAAGCCCATAGAAGGCTATTGTGAAAAAGGAAATATCTTCCGTTCAAAACTGGAAAGAAGCTTTCTGAGAAACTGCTCTGTGTTCTGTTAATTCATCTCACAGAGTTACATCTTTCCCTTCAAGAAGCCTTTCGCTAAGGCTGTTCTTGTGGAATTGGCAAAGGGATATTTGGAAGCCCATAGAGGGCTATGGTGAAAAAGGAAATATCTTCCGTTCAAAACTGGAAAGAAGCTTTCTGAGAAACTGCTCTGTGTTCTGTTAATTCATCTCACAGAGTTACATCTTTCCCTTCAAGAAGCCTTTCGCTAAGGCTGTTCTTGTGGAATTGGCAAAGGGATATTTGGAAGCCCATAGAGGGCTATGGTGAAAAAGGAAATATCTTCCGTTCAAAACTGGAAAGAAGCTTTCTGAGAAACTGCTCTGTGTTCTGTTAATTCATCTCACAGAGTTACATCTTTCCCTTCAAGAAGCCTTTCGCTAAGGCTGTTCTTGTGGAATTGGCAAAGGGATATTTGGAAGCCCATAGAGGGCTATGGTGAAAAAGTAAATATCTTCCGTTCAAAACTGGAAAGAAGCTTTCTGAGAAACTGCTTTGTGTTCAGCTAATTCATCTCACAGAGTTACATCTTTCCCTTCAAGAAGCCTTTCGCTAAGGCTGTTCTTGTGGAATTGGCAAAGGGATATTTGGAAGCCCATAGAGGGCTATGGTGAAAAAGGAAATATCTTCCGTTCAAAATTGGAAAGAAGCTTTCTGAGAAACTGCTCTGTGTTCTGTTAATTCATCTCACAGAGTTACATCTTTCCCTTCAAGAAGCCTTTCGCTAAGGCTGTTCTTGTGGAATTGGCAAAGGGATATTTGGAAGCCCATAGAGGGCTATGGTGAAAAAGGAAATATCTTCCGTTCAAAACTGGAAAGAAGCTTTCTGAGAAACTGCTCTGTGTTCTGTTAATTCATCTCACAGAGTTACATCTTTCCCTTCAAGAAGCCTTTCGCTAAGGCTGTTCTTGTGGAATTGGCAAAGGGATATTTGGAAGCCCATAGAGGGCTATGGTGAAAAAGGAAATATCTTCCGTTCAAAACTGGAAAGAAGCTTTTGAGAAACTGCTCTGTGTTCTGTTAATTCATCTCACAGAGTTACATCTTTCCCTTCAAGAAGCCTTTCGCTAAGGTTGTTCTTGTGGAATTGGCAAAGGGATATTTGGAAGACCATAGAGGGCTATGGTGAAAAAGGAAATATCTTCCGTTCAAAACTGGAAAGAAGCTTTCTGAGAAACTGCTCTGTGTTCTGTTAATTCATCTCACAGAGTTACATCGTTCCCTTCAAGAAGCCTTTCGCTAAGGCTGTTCTTGTGCAGTTGGCAAAGGGATATTTGGAAGCCCATAGAGGGCTATGGTGAAAAAGGAAATATCTTCCGTTCAAAACTGGAAAGAAGCTTTCTGAGAAACTGTTCTGAGTTCTGCTCATTCATCTCACAGAGTTACATTTTTCCCTTCAAGAAGCCTTTCGCTATCGCTGTTCTTGTGGAATTGGCAAAGGGATATTTGGAAGCCCATAGAGGTCTATGGTGAAAAAGGAAATATCTTCCGTTCAAAACTGGAAAGAAGCTTTTGAGAAACTGCTCTGTGTTCTGTTAATTCATCTCACAGAGTTACATCTTTCCCTTCAAGAAGCCTTTCGCTAAGGCTGTTCTTGTGGAATTGGCAAAGGGATATTTGGAAGCCCATAGAGGGCTATGGTGAAAAAGGAAATATCTTCCGTTCAAAACTGGAAAGAAGCTTTCTGAGAAACTGCTCCGTGTTCTGTTAATTCATCTCACAGAGTTACATCTTTCCCTTCAAGAAGCCTTTCGCTAAGGCTGTTCTTGTGGAATTGGCAAAGGGATATTTGGAAGTCCATAGAGCGCTATGGTGTAAAAAGGAAATATCTTCCGTTCAAAACTGGAAAGAAGCTTTCTGAGAAACTGCTCTGTGTTCTGTTAATTCATCTCACAGAGTTACATCTTTCCCTTCAAGAAGCCTTTCGCTAAGGCTGTTCTTGTGGAATTGGCAAAGGGATATTTGGAAGCCCATAGAGGGCTATGGTGAAAAAGGAAATATCTTCCGTTCAAAACTGGAAAGAAGCTTTCTGAGAAACTGCTCTGTGTTCTGTTAATTCATCTCACAGAGTTACATCTTTCCCTTCAAGAAGCCTTTCGCTAAGGCTGTTCTTGTGGAATTGGCAAAGGGATATTTGGAAGCCCATAGAGGGCTATGGTGAAAAAGGAAATATCTTCCGTTCAAAACTGGAAAGAAGCTTTCTGTGAAACTGCTTTGTGTTCTGCTAATTCATCTCACAGAGTTACATCTTTCCCTTCAAGAAGCCTTTCGCTAAGGCTGTTCTTGTGAAATTGTCAAAGGGATATTTGGAAGCACATAGAGGGCTATGGTGAAAAAGGAAATATCTTCCGTTCAAAACTGGAAAGAAGCTTTCTGAGAAACTGCTCTGTGTTCTGTTAATTCATCTCACAGAGTTACATCTTTCCCTTCAAGAAGCCTTTCGCTAAGGCTGTTCTTGTGGAATTGGCAAAGGGATATTTGGAAGCCCATAGAGGGCTTTGGTGAAAAAGGAAATATCTTCCGTTCAAAACTGGAAAGAAGCTTTCTGAGAAACTGCTCTGTGTTCTGTTAATTCATCTCACAGAATTACATCTTTCCCTTCAAGAAGCCTTTCGCTAAGGCTGTTCTTGTGGAATTGGCAAAGGGATATTTGGAAGCCCATAGAGGGCTATGGTGAAAAAGGAAATATCTTCCGTTCAAAACTGCAAAGAAGCTTTCTGAGAAACTGCTCTGTGTTCTGTTAATTCATCTCACAGAGTTACATCTTTCCCTTCAAGAAGCCTTTCGCTAAGGTTGTTCTTGTGGAATTGGCAAAGGGATATTTGGAAGCCCATAGAGGGCTACGGTGAAAAAGGAAATATCTTCCGTTCAAAACTGGAAAGAAGCTTTCTGAGAAACTGCTCTGTGTTCTGGTAATTCATCTCACAGAGTTACATCTTTCCCTTCAAGAAGCCTTTCGCTAAGGCTGTTCTTGTGGAATTGGCAAAGGGATATTTGGAAGCCCATAGAGGGCTATGGTGAAAAAGGAAATATCTTCCGTTCAAAACTGGAAAGAAGCTTTCAGAGAAACTGCTCTGTGTTCTGTTAATTCATCTCACAGAGTTACATCTTTCCCTTCAAGAAGCCTTTCGCTAAGGCTGTTCTTGTGGAATTGGCAAAGGGATATTTGGAAGCCCATAGAGGGCTATGGTGAAAAAGGAAATATCTTCCGTTCAAAACTGGAAAGAAGCTTTCTGGGAAACTGCTCTGTGTTCTGTTAATTCATCTCACAGAGTTACATCTTTCCCTTCAAGAAGCCTTTCGCTAAGGCTGTTCTTGTGGAATTGGCAAAGGGATATTTGGAAGCCCATAGAGGGCTATGGTGAAAAAGGAAATATCTTCCGTTCAAAACTGGAAAGAAGCTTTCTGAGAAACTGCTCTGTGTTCTGTTAATTCATCTCACAGAGTTACATCTTTCCCTTCAAGAAGCCTTTCGCTAAGGCTGTTCTTGTGGAATTGGCAAAGGGATATTTGGAAGCCCATAGAGGGCTATGGTGAAAAAGGAAATATCTTCCGTTCAAAACTGGAAAGAAGCTTTCTGAGAAACTGCTCTGTGTTCTGTTAATTCATCTCACAGAGTTACATCTTTCCCTTCAAGAAGCCTTTCGCTAAGGCTCTTCTTGTGGAATTGGCAAAGGGATATTTGGAAGCCCATAGAGAGCTATGGTGAAAAAGGAAATATCTTCCGTTGAAAACTGGAAAGATGCTTTCTGAGAAACTGCTCTGTGTTCTGTTAATTCATCTCACAGAGTTACATCTTTCCCTTCAAGAAGCCTTTCGCTAAGGTTGTTCTTGTGGAATTGGCAAAGGGATATTTGGAAGCCCATAGAGGGCTATGGTGAAAAAGGAAATACCTTCCGTCAAAACTGGAAAGAAGCTTTCTGAGAAACTGCTCCGTGTTCTGTTAATTCATCTCACAGAGTTACATCTTTCCCTTCAAGAAGCCTTTCGCTAAGGCTGTTCTTGTGGAATTGGCAAAGGGATATTTGGAAGCCCATAGAGGGCTATGGTGAAAAAGGAAATATCTTCCGTTCAAAACTGGAAAGAAGCTTTCTGAGAAACTGCTCTGTGTTCTGCTCATTCATCTCACAGAGTTACATTTTTCCCTTAAAGAAGCCTTTCGCTAAGGCTGTTCTTGTGGAATTGGCAAAGGGATATTTGGAAGCCCATAGAGGGCTATGGTGAAAAAGGAAATATCTTCCGTTCAAAACTGGAAAGAAGCTTTTGAGAAACTGCACTGTGTTCTGTTAATTCATCTCACAGAGTTACATCTTTCCCTTCAAGAAGCCTTTCGCTAAGGCTGTTCTTGTGGAATTGGAAAAGGGATATTTGGAAGCCCATAGAGGGCTATGGTGAAAAAGGAATTATCTTCCGTTCAAAACTGGAAAGAAGCTTTCTGAGAAACTGCTCTGTGTTCTCTTAATTCATCTCACAGAGTTACATCTTTCCCTTCAAGAAGCCTTTCGCTAAGGTTGTTCTTGGGGAATTGGCAAAGGGATATTTGGAAGCCCATAGAGGGCTATGGTGAAAAAGGAAATATCTTCCGTTCAAAACTGGAAAGAAGCTTTCTGAGAAACTGCTCTGAGTTCTGCTCATTCATCTCACAGAGTTACATTTTTCCCTTCAAGAAGCCTTTCGCTAAGGCTGTTCTTGTGGAATTGGCAAAGGGATATTTGGAAGCCCATAGAGGGCTATGGTGAAAAAGGAAATATCTTCCGTTCAAAACTGGAAAGAAGCTTTCTGAGAAACTGCTCTGTGTTCTGTTAATTCATCTCACAGAGTTATATCTTTCCCTTCAAGAAGCCTTTCGCTAAGGCTGTTCTTGTGGAATTGGCAAAGGGATATTTGGAAGCCCATAGAGGGCTATGGTGAAAAAGGAAATATCTTCCGTTCAAAACTGGAAAGAAGCTTTCTGAGAAACTGCTCTGTGTTCTGTTAATTCATCTCACAGAGTTACATCTTTCCCTTCAAGAAGCCTTTCGCTAAGGCTGTTCTTGTGGAATTGGCAAAGGGATATTTGGAAGCCCATAGAGGGCTATGGTGAAAAAGGAAATATCTTCCGTTCAAAACTGGAAAGAAGCTTTTGAGAAACTGCTCTGTGTTCTGTTAATTCATCTCACAGAGTTACATCTTTCCCTTCAAGAAGCCTTTCGCTAAGGTTGTTCTTGTGGAATTGGCAAAGGGATATTTGGAAGCCCATAGAGGGCTATGGTGAAAAAGGAAATATCTTCCGTTCAAAACTGGAAAGAAGCTTTCTGAGAAACTGCTCTGTGTTCTGTTAATTTATCTCACAGAGTTACATCGTTCCCTTCAAGAAGCCTTTCGCTAAGGCTGTTCTTGTGCAGTTGGCAAAGGGATATTTGGAAGCCCATAGAGGGCTATGGTGAAAAAGGAAATAACTTCCGTTCAAAACTGGAAAGAAGCTTTCTGAGAAACTGCTCTGAGTTCTGCTCATTCATCTCACAGAGTTACATTTTTCCCTTCAAGAAGCCTGTCGCTAAGGCTGTTCTTGTGGAATTGGCAAAGGGATATTTTGAAGCCCATAGAGGGCTATGGTGAAAAAGGAAATATCTTCCGTTCAAAACTGGAAAGAAGTTTTTGAGAAACTGCTCTGTGTTCTGTTAATTCATCTCACAGAGTTACATCTTTCCCTTCAAGAAGCCTTTCGCTAAGGCTGTTCTTGTGGAATTGGCAAAGGGATATTTGGAAGCCCATAGAGGGCTATGGTGAAAAAGGAAATATCTTCCGTTCAAAACTGGAAAGAAGCTTTCTGTGAAACTGCTTTGTGTTCTGCTAATTCATCTCACAGAGTTACATCTTTCCCTTCAAGAAGCCTTTCGCTAAGGCTGTTCTTGTGGAATTGGCAAAGGGATATTTGGAAGCCCTTAGAGGGCTATTGTGAAAAAGGAAATATCTTCCGTTCAAAACTGGAAAGAAGCTTTCTGAGAAACTGCTCTGTGTTCTGTTAATTCATCTCACAGAGTTACATCGTTCCCTTCAAGAAGCCTTTCGCTAAGGCTGTTCTTGTGCAGTTGGCAAAGGGATATTTGGAAGCCCATAGAGGGCTATGGTGAAAAAGGAAATATCTTCCGTTCAAAACTGGAAAGAAGCTTTCTGAGAAACTGTTCTGAGTTCTGCTCATTCATCTCACAGAGTTACATTTTTCCCTTCAAGAAGCCTTTCGCTATCGCTGTTCTTGTGGAATTGGCAAAGGGATATTTGGAAGCCCATAGAGGGCTATGGTGAAAAAGGAAATATCTTCCGTTCAAAACTGGAAAGAAGCTTTCTGAGAAACTGCTCCGTGTTCTGTTAATTCATCTCACAGAGTTACATCTTTCCCTTCAAGAAGCCTTTCGCTAAGGCTGTTCTTGTGGAATTGGCAAAGGCATATTTGGAAGTCCATAGAGCGCTATGGTGAAAAAGGAAATATCTTCCGTACAAAACTGGAAAGAAGCTTTCTGAGAAACTGCTCTGTGTTCTGTTAATTCATCTCACAGAGTTACATCTTTCCCTTCAAGAAGCCTTTCGCTAAGGCTGTTCTTGTGGAATTGGCAAAGGGATATTTGGAAGCCCATAGAGGGCTATGGTGAAAAAGGAAATATCTTCCGTTCAAAACTGGAAAGAAGCTTTCTGAGAAACTGCTCTGTGTTCTGGTAATTCATCTCACAGAGTTACATCTTTCCCTTCAAGAAGCCTTTCGCTAAGGCTGTTCTTGTGGAATTGGCAAAGGGATATTTGGAAGCCCATAGAGGGCTATGGTGAAAAAGGAAATATCTTCCGTTCAAAACTGGAAAGAAGCTTTCTGTGAAACTGCTTTGTGTTCTGCTAATTCATCTCACAGAGTTACATCTTTCCCTTCAAGAAGCCTTTCGCTAAGGCTGTTCTTGTGGAATTGGCAAAGGGATATTTGGAAGCACATAGAGGGCTATGGTGAAAAAGGAAATATCTTCCGTTCAAAACTGGAAAGAAGCTTTCTGAGAAACTGCTCTGTGTTCTGTTAATTCATCTCACAGAGTTACATCTTTCCCTTCAAGAAGCCTTTCGCTAAGGCTGTTCTTGTGGAATTGGCAAAGGGATATTTGGAAGCCCATAGAGGGCTTTGGTGAAAAAGGAAATATCTTCCGTTCAAAACTGGAAAGAAGCTTTCTGAGAAACTGCTCTGTGTTCTGTTAATTCATCTCACAGAGTTACATCTTTCCCTTCAAGAAGCCTTTCGCTAAGGCTGTTCTTGTGGAATTGGCAAAGGGATATTTGGAAGCCCATAGAGGGCTATGGTGAAAAAGGAAATATCTTCCGTTCAAAACTGCAAAGAAGCTTTCTGAGAAACTGCTCTGTGTTCTGTTAATTCATCTCACAGAGTTACATCTTTCCCTTCAAGAAGCCTTTCGCTAAGGTTGTTCTTGTGGAATTGGCAAAGGGATATTTGGAAGCCCATAGAGGGCTACGGTGAAAAAGGAAATATCTTCCGTTCAAAACTGGAAAGAAGCTTTCTGAGAAACTGCTCTGTGTTCTGGTAATTCATCTCACAGAGTTACATCTTTCCCTTCAAGAAGCCTTTCGCTAAGGCTGTTCTTGTGGAATTGGCAAAGGGATATTTGGAAGCCCATAGAGGGCTATGGTGAAAAAGGAAATATCTTCCGTTCAAAACTGGAAAGAAGCTTTCAGAGAAACTGCTCTGTGTTCCGTTAATTCATCTCACAGAGTTACATCTTTCCCTTCAAGAAGCCTTTCGCTAAGGCTGTTCTTGTGGAATTGGCAAAGGGATATTTGGAAGCCCATAGAGGGCTATGGTGAAAAAGGAAATATCTTCCGTTCAAAACTGGAAAGAAGCTTTCTGAGAAACTGCTCTGTGTTCTGTTAATTCATCTCACAGAGTTACATCTTTCCCTTCAAGAAGCCTTTCGCTAAGGCTGTTCTTGTGGAATTGGCAAAGGGATATTTGGAAGCCCATAGAGAGCTATGGTGAAAAAGGAAATATCTTCCGTTGAAAACTGGAAAGATGCTTTCTGAGAAACTGCTCTGTGTTCTGTTAATTCATCTCACAGAGTTACATCTTTCCCTTCAAGAAGCCTTTCGCTAAGGTTGTTCTTGTGGAATTGGCAAAGGGATATTTGGAAGCCCATAGAGGGCTATGGTGAAAAAGGAAATATCTTCCGTTCAAAACTGGAAAGAAGCTTTCTGAGAAACTGCTCTGTGTTCTGTTAATTCATCTCACAGAGTTACATCGTTCCCTTCAAGAAGCCTTTCGCTAAGGCTGTTCTTGTGCAGTTGGCAAAGGGATATTTGGAAGCCCATAGAGGGCTATGGTGAAAAAGGAAATATCTTCCGTTCAAAACTGGAAAGAAGCTTTCTGAGAAACTGCTCTGAGTTCTGCTCATTCATCTCACACAGTTACATTTTTCCCTTCAAGAAGCCTTTCGCTAAGGCTGTTCTTGTGGAATTGGCAAAGGGATATTTGGAAGCCCATAGAGGGCTATGGTGAAAAAGGAAATATCTTCCGTTCAAAACTGGAAAGAAGTTTTTGAGAAACTGCTCTGTGTTCTGTTAATTCATCTCACAGAGTTACATCTTTCCCTTCAAGAAGCCTTTCGCTAAGGCTGTTCTTGTGGAATTGGCAAAGGGATATTTGGAAGCCCATAGAGGGCTATGGTGAAAAAGGAAATATCTTCCGTTCAAAACTGGAAAGAAGCTTTCTGTGAAACTGCTTTGTGTTCTGCTAATTCATCTCACAGAGTTACATCTTTCCCTTCAAGAAGCCTTTCGCTAAGGCTGTTCTTGTGGAATTGGCAAAGGGATATTTGGAAGCCCATAGAGGGCTATGGTGAAAAAGGAAATATCTTCCGTTCAAAACTGGAAAGAAGCTTTCTGAGAAACTGCTCTGTGTTCTGGTAATTCATCTCACAGAGTTACATCTTTCCCTTCAAGAAGCCTTTCGCTAAGGCTGTTCTTGTCGAATTGGCAAAGGGATATTTGGAAGCCCATAGAGGGCTATGGTGAAAAAGGAAATATCTTCCGTTCAAAACTGGAAAGAAGCTTTCAGAGAAACTGCTCTGTGTTCTGTTAATTCATCTCACAGAGTTACATCTTTCCCTTCAAGAAGCCTTTCGCTAAGGCTGTTCTTGTGGAATTGGCAAAGGGATATTTGGAAGCCCATAGAGGGCTACGGTGAAAAAGGAAATATCTTCCGTTCAAAACTGGAAAGAAGCTTTCTGAGAAACTGCTCTGTGTTCTGTTAATTCATCTCACAGAGTTACATCTTTCCCTTCAAGAAGCCTTTCGCTAAGGCTGTTCTTGTGGAATTGGCAAAGGGATATTTGGAAGCCCATACAGGGCTATGGTGAAAAAGGGAATATCTTCCGTTCAAAACTGGAAAGAAGCTTTCTGAGAAACTGCTCTGTGTTCTGTTAATTCATCTCACAGAGTTCCATCTTTCCCTTCAAGAAGCCTTTCGCTAAGGCTGTTCTTGTGGAATTGGCAAAGGGATATTTGGAAGCCCATAGAGGGCTTTGGTGAAAAAGGAAATATCTTCCGTTCAAAACTGGAAAGAAGCTTTCTGAGAAACTGCTCTGTGTTCTGTTAATTCATCTCACAGAGTTACATCTTTCCCTTCAAGAAGCCTTTCGCTAAGGCTGTTCTTGTGGAATTGGCAAAGGGATATTTGGAAGCCCATAGAGGGCTATGGTGAAAAAGGAAATATCTTCCGTTCAAAACTGCAAAGAAGCTTTCTGAGAAACTGCTCTGTGTTCTGTTAATTCATCTCACAGAGTTACATCTTTCCCTTCAAGAAGCCTTTCGCTAAGGTTGTTCTTGTGGAATTGGCAAAGGGATATTTGGAAGCCCATAGAGGGCTACGGTGAAAAAGGAAATATCTTCCGTTCAAAACTGGAAAGAAGCTTTCTGAGAAACTGCTCTGTGTTCTGGTAATTCATCTCACAGAGTTACATCTTTCCCTTCAAGAAGCCTTTCGCTAAGGCTGTTCTTGTGGAATTGGCAAAGGGATATTTGGAAGCCCATAGAGGGCTATGGTGAAAAAGGAAATATCTTCCGTTCAAAACTGGAAAGAAGCTTTCAGAGAAACTGCTCTGTGTTCCGTTAATTCATCTCACAGAGTTACATCTTTCCCTTCAAGAAGCCTTTCGCTAAGGCTGTTCTTGTGGAATTGGCAAAGGGATATTTGGAAGCCCATAGAGGGCTATGGTGAAAAAGGAAATATCTTCCGTTCAAAACTGGAAAGAAGCTTTCTGAGAAACTGCTCTGTGTTCTGTTAATTCATCTCACAGAGTTCCATCTTTCCCTTCAAGAAGCCTTTCGCTAAGTCTGTTCTTGTGGAATTGGCAAAGGGATATTTGGAAGCCCATAGAGGGCTATGGTGAAAAAGGAAATATCTTCCGTTCAAAACTGGAAAGAAGCTTTCTGAGAAACTGCTCTGTGTTCTGTTAATTCATCTCACAGAGTTACATCTTTCCCTTCAAGAAGCCTTTCGCTAAGGCTGTTCTTGTGGAATTGGCAAAGGGATATTTGGAAGCCCATAGAGAGCTATGGTGAAAAAGGAAATATCTTCCGTTGAAAACTGGAAAGATGCTTTCTGAGAAACTGCTCTGTGTTCTGTTAATTCATCTCACAGAGTTACATCTTTCCCTTCAAGAAGCCTTTCGCTAAGGTTGTTCTTGTGGAATTGGCAAAGGGATATTTGGAAGCCCATAGAGGGCTATGGTGAAAAAGGAAATATCTTCCGTTCAAAACTGGAAAGAAGCTTTCTGAGAAACTGCTCTGTGTTCTGTTAATTCATCTCACAGAGTTACATCGTTCCCTTCAAGAAGCCTTTCGCTAAGGCTGTTCTTGTGCAGTTGGCAAAGGGATATTTGGAAGCCCATAGAGGGCTATGGTGAAAAAGGAAATATCTTCCGTTCAAAACTGGAAAGAAGCTTTCTGAGAAACTGCTCTGAGTTCTGCTCATTCATCTCACAGAGTTACATTTTTCCCTTCAAGAAGCCTTTCGCTAAGGCTGTTCTTGTGGAATTGGCAAAGGGATATTTGGAAGCCCATAGAGGGCTATGGTGAAAAAGGAAATATCTTCCGTTCAAAACTGGAAAGAAGTTTTTGAGAAACTGCTCTGTGTTCTGTTAATTCATCTCACAGAGTTACATCTTTCCCTTCAAGAAGCCTTTCGCTAAGGCTGTTCTTGTGGAATTGGCAAAGGGATATTTGGAAGCCCATAGAGGGCTATGGTGAAAAAGGAAATATCTTCCGTTCAAAACTGGAAAGAAGCTTTCTGTGAAACTGCTTTGTGTTCTGCTAATTCATCTCACAGAGTTACATCTTTCCCTTCAAGAAGCCTTTCGCTAAGGCTGTTCTTGTGGAATTGGCAAAGGGATATTTGGAAGCCCATAGAGGGCTATGGTGAAAAAGGAAATATCTTCCGTTCAAAACTGGAAAGAAGCTTTCTGAGAAACTGCTCTGTGTTCTGGTAATTCATCTCACAGAGTTACATCTTTCCCTTCAAGAAGCCTTTCGCTAAGGCTGTTCTTGTCGAATTGGCAAAGGGATATTTGGAAGCCCATAGAGGGCTATGGTGAAAAAGGAAATATCTTCCGTTCAAAACTGGAAAGAAGCTTTCAGAGAAACTGCTCTGTGTTCTGTTAATTCATCTCACAGAGTTACATCTTTCCCTTCAAGAAGCCTTTCGCTAAGGCTGTTCTTGTGGAATTGGCAAAGGGATATTTGGAAGCCCATAGAGGGCTATGGTGAAAAAGGAAATATCTTCCGTTCAAAACTGGAAAGAAGCTTTCTGAGAAACTGCTCTGTGTTCTGTTAATTCATCTCACAGAGTTACATCTTTCCCTTCAAGAAGCCTTTCGCTAAGGCTGTTCTTGTGGAATTGGCAAAGGGATATTTGGAAGCCCATACAGGGCTATGGTGAAAAAGGGAATATCTTCCGTTCAAAACTGGAAAGAAGCTTTCTGAGAAACTGCTCTGTGTTCTGTTAATTCATCTCACAGAGTTCCATCTTTCCCTTCAAGAAGCCTTTCGCTAAGGCTGTTCTTGTGGAATTGGCAAAGGGATATTTGGAAGCCCATAGAGGGCTATGGTGAAAAAGGAAATATCTTCCGTTCAAAACTGGAAAGAAGCTTTCTGAGAAACTGCTCTGTTTTCTGTTAATTCACCTCACAGAGTTACATCTTTCCTTCAAAAGCCTTTCTCTAAGGCTGTTCTTGAGGAATTGGCAAAGGGATAATAGGAAGCCCATAGAAGGCTATTGTGAAAAAGGAAATATCTTCCGTTCAAAACTGGAAAGAAGCTTTCTGAGAAACTGCTCTGTGTTCTGTTAATTCATCTCACAGAGTTACATCTTTCCCTTCAAGAAGCCTTTCGCTAAGGCTGTTCTTGTGGAATTGGCAAAGGGATATTTGGAAGCCCATAGAGGGCTATGGTGAAAAAGGAAATATCTTCCGTTCAAAACTGGAAAGAAGCTTTCTGAGAAACTGCTCTGTGTTCTGTTAATTCATCTCACAGAGTTACATCTTTACCTTCAAGAAGCCTTTCGCTAAGGCTGTTCTTGTGGAATTGGCAAAGGGATATTTGGAAGCCCATAGAGGGCTATGGTGAAAAAGGAAATATCTTCCGTTCAAAACTGGAAAGAAGCTTTCTGATAAACTGCTCTGTGTTCTGTTAATTCATCTCACAGAGTTACATCTTTCCCTTCAAGAAGCCTTTCGCTAAGGCTGTTCTTGTGGAATTGGCAAAGGGATATTTGGAAGCCCATAGAGGGCTATGGTGAAAAAGGAAATATCTTCCGTTCAAAACTGGAAAGAAGCTTTCTGAGAAACTGCTTTGTGTTCTGCTAATTCATCTCACAGAGTTACATCTTTCCCTTCAAGAAGCCTTTCGCTAAGGCTGTTCTTGTGGAATTGGCAAAGGGATATTTGGAAGCACATAGAGGGCTATGGTGAAAAAGGAAATATCGTCCGTTCAAAACTGGAAAGAAGCTTTCTGAGAAACTGCTCTGTGTTCTGTTAATTCATCTCACAGAGTTACATCTTTCCCTTCAAGAAGCCTTTCGCTAAGGCTGTTCTTGTGCAGTTGGCAAAGGGATATTTGGAAGCCCATAGAGGGCTATGGTGAAAAAGGAAATATCTTCCGTTCAAAACTGGAAAGAAGCTTTCTGAGAAACTGTTCTGTGTTCTGTTAATTCATCTCACAGAGTTACATCTTTCCCTTCAAGAAGCCTTTCGCTAAGGCTGTTCTTGTGGAATTTGCAAAGGGATATTTGGAAGCCCATAGAGGGCTATGGTGAAAAAGGAAATATCTTCCGTTCAAAACTGGAAAGAAGCTTTCTGAGAAACTGCTCTGTTTTCTGTTAATTCATCTCACAGAGTTACATCTTTCCTTCAAAAGCCTTTCTCTAAGGCTGTTCTTGAGGAATTGGCAAAGGGATAATAGGAAGCCCATAGAAGGCTATTGTGAAAAAGGAAATATCTTCCGTTCAAAACTGGAAAGAAGCTTTCTGAGAAACTGCTCTGTGTTCTGTTAATTCATCTCACAGAGTTACATCTTTCCCTTCAAGAAGCCTTTCGCTATGGCTGTTCTTGTGGAATTGGCAAAGGGATATTTGGAAGCCCATAGAGGGCTATGGTGAAAAAGGAAATATCTTCCGTTCAAAACTGGAAAGAAGCTTTCTGAGAAACTGCTCTGTGTTCTGTTAATTCATCTCACAGAGTTACATCTTTCCCTTCAAGAAGCCTTTCGCTAAGGCTGTTCTTGTGGAATTGGCAAAGGGATATTTGGAAGCCCATAGAGGGCTATGGTGAAAAAGGAAATATCTTCCGTTCAAAACTGGAAAGAAGCTTTCTGAGAAACTGCTCTGTGTTCTGTTAATTCATCTCACAGAGTTACATCTTTCCCTTCAAGAAGCCTTTCGCTAAGGCTGTTCTTGTGGAATTGGCAAAGGGATATTTGGAAGCCCATAGAGGGCTATGGTGAAAAAGGAAATATCTTCCGTTCAAAACTGGAAAGAAGCTTTCTGAGAAACTGCTCTGTGTTCTGTTAATTCATCTCACAGAGTTACATCTTTCCCTTCAAGAAGCCTTTCGCTAAGGCTGTTCTTGTGGAATTGGCAAAGGGATATTTGGAAGCCCATAGAGGGCTATGGTGTAAAAGGAAATACCTTCCGTTCAAAACTGGAAAGAAGCTTTCTGAGAAACTGCTCTGTGTTCTGTTAATTCATCTCACAGAGTTGCATCTTATCCTTCAAGAAGCCTTTCGCTAAGGCTGTTCTTGTGGAATTGGCAAAGGGATATTTGGAAGCCCATAGAGGGCTATGGTGAAAAAGGAAATATCTTCCGTTCAAAACTGGAATGAAGCTTTCTGAGAAACTGCTCTGTGTTCTGTTAATTCATCTCACAGAGTTACATCTTTCCCTTCAAAAGCCTTTCGCTAATGCTGTTCTTGAGGAATTGGCAAAGGGATATTTGGAAGCCCATAGAGGGCTATTGTGAAAAAGGAAATATCTTCCGTTCAAAACTGGAAAGAAGCTTTCTGAGAAACTGCTCTGTATTCTGTTAATTCATCACACAGAGTTACATCTTTCCCTTCAAGAAGCCTTTCGCTAAGGCTGTTCTTGTGGAATTGGCAAAGGGATATTTGGAAGCCCATAGAGTTCTATGGTGAAAAAGGAAATATCGTCCGTTCAAAACTGGAAAGAAGCTTTCTGAGAAACTGCTCTGTGTTCTGTTAATTCATCTCACAGAGTTACATCTTTCCCTTCAAGAAGCCTTTCGCTAAGGCTGTTCTTGTGCAGTTGGCAAAGGGATATTTGGAAGCCCATAGAGGGCTATGGTGAAAAAGGAAATATCTTCCGTTCAAAACTGGAAAGAAGCTTTCTGAGAAACTGTTCTGTGTTCTGTTAATTCATCTCACAGAGTTACATCTTTCCCTTCAAGAAGCCTTTCGCTAAGGCTGTTCTTGTGGAATTTGCAAAGGGATATTTGGAAGCCCATAGAGGGCTATGGTGAAAAAGGAAATATCTTCCGTTCAAAACTGGAAAGAAGCTTTCTGAGAAACTGCTCTGTTTTCTGTTAATTCATCTCACAGAGTTACATCTTTCCTTCAAAAGCCTTTCTCTAAGGCTGTTCTTGAGGAATTGGCAAAGGGATATTTGGAAGCCCATAGAAGGCTATTGTGAAAAAGGAAATATCTTCCGTTCAAAACTGGAAAGAAGCTTTCTGAGAAACTGCTCTGTGTTCTGTTAATTCATCTCACAGAGTTACATCTTTCCCTTCAAGAAGCCTTTCGCTAAGGCTGTTCTTGTGGAATTGGCAAAGGGATATTTGGAAGCCCATAGAGGGCTATGGTGAAAAAGGAAATATCTTCCGTTCAAAACTGGAAAGAAGCTTTCTGAGAAACTGCTCTGTGTTCTGTTAATTCATCTCACAGAGTTACATCTTTCCCTTCAAGAAGCCTTTCGCTAAGGCTGTTCTTGTGGAATTGGCAAAGGGATATTTGGAAGCCCATAGAGGGCTATGGTGAAAAAGGAAATATCTTCCGTTCAAAACTGGAAAGAAGCTTTCTGAGAAACTGCTCTGTGTTCTGTTAATTCATCTCACAGAGTTACATCTTTCCCTTCAAGAAGCCATTCGCTAAGGCTGTTCTTGTGGAATTGGCAAAGGGATATTTGGAAGCCCATAGAGGGCTATGGTGAAAAAGGAAATATCTTCCGTTCAAAACTGGAAAGAAGCTTTCTGAGAAACTGCTCTGTGTTCTGCTAATTCATCTCACAGAGTTACATCTTTCCCTTCAAGAAGCCTTTCGCTAAGGCTGTTCTTGTGGAATTGGCAAAGGGATATTTGGAAGCCCATAGAGGGCTATGGTGAAAAAGGAAATATCTTCCGTTCAAAACTGGAAAGAAGCTTTCTGAGAAACTGCTCTGTGTTCTGTTAATTCATCTCACAGAGTTACATCTTTCCCTTCAAGAAGCCTTTCGCTAAGGCTGTTCTTGTGGAATTGGCAAAGGGATATTTGGAAGCCCATACAGGGCTATGGTGAAAAAGGGAATATCTTCCGTTCAAAACTGGAAAGAAGCTTTCTGAGAAACTGCTCTGTGTTCTGTTAATTCATCTCACAGAGTTACATCTTTCCCTTCAAGAAGCCTTTCGCTAAGGCTGTTCTTGTGGAATTGGCAAATTGATATTTGGAAGCCCATAGAGGGCTATGGTGAAAAAGGAAATATCTTCCGTTCAAAACTGGAAAGAAGCTTTCTGAGAAACTGCTCTGTGTTCTGTTAATTCTTCTCACAGAGTTACATCTTTCCCTTCAAGAAGCCTTTCGCTAAGGCTGTTCTTGTGGAATTGGCAAAGGGATATTTGGAAGCCCATAGAGGGCTATGGTGAAAAAGGAAATATCTTCCGTTCAAAACTGGAAAGAAGCTTTCTGAGAAACTGCTTTGTGTTCTGTTAATTCATCTCACAGAGTTACATCTTTCCCTTCAAGAAGCCTTTCGCTAAGGCTGTTCTTGTGGAATTGGCAAAGGGATATTTGGAAGCCCATAGAGGGCTATGGTGAAAAAGGAAATATCTTCCGTTCAAAACTGGAAAGAAGCTTTCTGAGAAACTGCTCTGTGTTCTGTTAATTCATCTCACAGAGTTACATCTTTCCCTTCAAGAAGCCTTTCGCTAAGGTTGTTCTTGTGGAATTGGCAAAGGGATATTTGGAAGCCCATAGAGGGCTACGGTGAAAAAGGAAATATCTTCCGTTCAAAACTGGAAAGAAGCTTTCTGAGAAACTGCTCTGTGTTCTGGTAATTCATCTCACAGAGTTACATCTTTCCCTTCAAGAAGCCTTTCGCTAAGGCTATTCTTGTGGAATTGGCAAAGGGATATTTGGAAGCCCATAGAAGGCTATGGTGAAAAAGGAAATATCTTCCGTTCAAAACTGGAAAGAAGCTTTCTGAGAAACTGCTCTGTGTTCTGTTAATTCGTCTCACAGAGTTCCATCTTTCCCTTCAAGAAGCCTTTCGCTAAGGCTGTTCTTGTGGAATTGGCAAAGGGATATTTGGAATCCCATAGAGGGCTATGGTGAAAAAGGAAATATCTTCCGTTCAAAACTGGAAAGAAGCTTTCTGAGAAACTGCTCTGTGTTCTGTTAATTCATCTCACAGAGTTACATCTTTCCCTTCAAGAAGCCTTTCGCTAAGGCTGTTCTTGTGGAATTGGCAAAGGGATATTTGGAAGCCCATAGAGGGCTATGGTGAAAAAGGAAATATCTTCCGTTCAAAACTGGAAAGAAGCTTTCTGAGAAACTGCTCTGTGTTCTGTTAATTCATCTCACAGAGTTCCATCTTTCCCTTCAAGAAGCCTTTCGCTAAGGCTGTTCTTGTGGAATTGGCAAAGGGATATTTGGAAGCCCATAGAGGGCTATGGTGAAAAAGGAAATATCTTTCGTTCAAAACTGGAAAGAAGCTTTCTGAGAAACTGCTCTGTGTTCTGTTAATTCATCTCACAGAGTTACATCTTTCCCTTCAAGAAGCCTTTCGCTAAGGCTGTTCTTGTGGAATTGGCAAAGGGATATTTGGAAGCCCATAGAGAGCTTTGGTGAAAAAGGAAATATCTTCCGTTGAAAACTGGAAAGATGCTTTCTGAGAAACTGCTCTGTGTTCTGTTCATTCATCTCACAGAGTTACATCTTTCCCTTCAAGAAGCCTTTCGCTAAGGCTGTTCTTGTGGAATTGGCAAAGGGATATTTGGAAGCCCATAGAGGGCTATGGTGAAAAAGGAAATATCTTCCGTTCAAAACTGGAAAGAAGCTTTCTGAGAAACTGCTCTGTGTTCTGTTAATTCATCTCACAGAGTTACATCTTTCCCTTGAAGAAGCCTTTCGCTAAGGCTGTTCTTGTGGAATTGGCAAAGGGATATTTGGAAGCCCTTAGAGGGCTATGGTGAAGAAGAAAATATCTTCCGTTCAAAACTGGAAAGAAGCTTTCTGAGAAACTACTCTGTGTTTTGTTAATTCATCTCACAGAGTTACCTCTTTCCCTTCAAGAAGCTTTTCGCTAAGGCTGTTCTTGTGGAATTGGCAAAGGGATATTTGGAAGCCCATAGAGGGCTATGGTGAAAAGGGAAATATCTTCCGTTCAAAACTGGAAAGAAGCTTTCTGAGAAACTGCTCTGTGTTCTGTTAATTCATCTCACAGAGTTACATCTTTCCCTTCAAGAAGCCTTTCGCTAAGGCTGTTCTTGTGGAATTGGCAAAGGGATATTTGAAAGCCCATAGCATAGAGGGCTATGGTGAAAAAGGATATATCTTCCGTTCAAAACTGGAAAGAAGCTTTCTGAGAAACTGCTCTGTGTTCTCTTAATTCATTTCACAGAGTTACATCTTTCCCTTCGAGAAGCCTTTCGCTAAGGCTGTTCTTGGGGAATTGGCAAAGGGATATTTGGAAGCCCATAGAGGACTAATGTGAAAAAGGAAATATCTTCCGTTCAAAACTGGAAAGAAGCTTTCTGAGAAACTGCTCTGTGTTCTGTTAATTTATCTCACAGAGATACATCTTTCCCTTCAAGAAGCCTTTCGCTAAGGCTGTTCTTGTGGAATTGGCAAAGGGATATTTGGAAGCCCATAGAGGGCTATGGTGAAAAAGGAAATATCTTCCGTTCAAAACTGGAAAGAAGCTTTCTGAGAAACTGCTCTTTGTTCTGTTAATTCATCTCACAGAGTTACATCTTTCCCTTCAAGAAGTCTTTCGCTAAGGCTGTTCTTGTGGAATTGGCAAAGGGATATTTGGAAGCCCATAGAGGGCTATGGTGAAAAAGGAAATATCTTCCGTTCAAAACTGGAAAGAAGCTTTCTGAGAAACTGCTCTGTGTTCTGTTAATTCATCTCACAGAGTTACGTCTTTCCTTTCAAGAAGCCTTTCGCTAAGGCTGTTCTTGTGGAATTGGCAAAGGGATATTTGGAAGCCCATAGAGGGCTATGGTGAAAAAGGAAATATCTTCCGTTCAAAACTGGAAAGAAGCTTTCGGAGAAACTACTCTGTGTTTTCTTAATTCATCTCACAGAGTTACATCTTTCCCTTCAAGAAGCTTTTCGCTAAGGCTGTTCTTGTGTAATTGTCAAAGGGATATTTGGAAGCCCATAGAGGGCTATGGTGAAAAAGGAAATATCTTCCGCTCAAAACTGGAAAGAAGCTTTCTGAGAAACTGCTCTGTGTTCTGTTAATTCATCTCACAGAGTTACATCTTTCCCTTCAAGAAGCCTTTCGCTAAGGCTGTTCTTGTGTAATTGGCAAAGGGATATTTGGAAGCCCATAGAGGGCTATGGTGAAAAAGGAAATATCTTCCGTTCAAAACTGGAAAGAAGCTTTCTGAGAAACTGCTCTGTGTTCTCTTAATTCATCTCACAGAGTTACATCTTTCCCTTCGAGAAGCCTTTCGCTAAGGCTGTTCTTGGGGAATTGGCAAAGGGATATTTGGAAGCCCATAGAGGACTAATGTTAAAAAGGAAATATCTTCCGTTCAAAACTGGAAAGAAGCTTTCTGAGAAACTGCTCTGTGTTCTGTTAATTTATCTCACAGAGATACATCTTTCCCTTCAAGAAGCCTTTCGCTAAGGCTGTTCTTGTGGAATTGGCAAAGGGATATTTGGAAGCTCATAGAGGGCTATGGTGAAAAAGGAAATATCTTCCGTTCAAAACTGGAAAGAAGCTTTCTGAGAAACTGCTCTGTGTTCTGTTAATTTATCTCACAGAGATACATCTTTCCCTTCAAGAACCCTTTCGCTAAGGCTGTTCTTGTGGAATTGGCAAAGGGATATTTGGAAGCCCATAGAGGGCCATGTTGAGAAAGGAAATATCTTCCGTTCAAAACTGGAAAGAAGCTTTCTGAGAAACTGCTCTTTGTTCTGTTAATTCATCTCACAGAGTTACATCTTTCCCTTCAAGAAGTCTTTCGCTAAGGCTGTTCTTGTGGAATTGGCAAAGGGATATTTGGAAGCCCATAGAGGGCTATGGTGAAAAAGGAAATATCTTCCGTTCAAAACTGGAAAGAAGCTTTCTGAGAAACTGCTCTGTGTTCTCTTAATTCATGTCACAGAGTTACATCTTTCCCTTCAAGAAGCCTTTCGCTAAGGCTGTTCTTGTGGAATTGGCAAAGGGATATTTGGAAGCCCATAGAGGGCTATGGTGAAAAAGGAAATATCTTCCGTTCAAAACTGGAAAGAAGCTTTCTGAGAAACTGCTCTGTGTTCTGTTAATTCATCTCACAGAGTTACATCTTTCCCTTCAAGAAGCCTTTCGCTAAGGCTGTTCTTGTGGAATTGGCAAAGGGATATTTGGAAGCCCCTAGAGGGCTCTGGTGAAAAAGGAAATATCTTCCCTTCAGAACTGGAAAGAAGCTTTCTGAGAAACTGTTCTGTGTTCTGTTAATTCATCTCACAGAGTTACATCTTTTCCTTCAAGAAGCCTTTCGCTAAGGCTGTTCTTGTGGAATTGGCAAAGGGATATTTGGAAGCCCATAGAGGGCTATGGTGAAAAAGGAAATATCTTCCGTTCAAAACTGGAAAGAAGCTTTCTGAGAAAATACTCTGTGTTTTGTTAATTCATCTCACAGAGTTACATCTTTCCCTTCAAGAAGCTTTTCCCTAAGGCTGTTCTTGTGGAATTGGCAAAGGGATATTTGGAAGCCCATAGAGGGCTATGGTGAAAAAGGAAATATCTTCCGTTCTAAACTGGAAAGAAGCTTTCTGAGAAACTGTTCTGTGTTCTCTTAATTCATCTCACAGAGTTACATCTTTCAATTCAAGAAGCCTTTCGCTAAGGCTCTTCTTGTGGAATTGGCAAAAGGATATTTGGAAGCCCATAGTGGGCTATGGTGAAAAAGGAAATATCTTCCGTTCAAAACTGGAAAGAAGCTTTCTGAGAAACTGCTCTGTGTTCTCTTAATTCATCTCACAGAGTTACATCTTTCCCTTCAAGAAGCCTTTCGCTAAGGCTGTTCTTGTGGAATTGGCAAAGGGATATTTGGAAGCCCATAGAGGGCTATGTTGAGAAAGGAAATATCTTCCGTTCAAAACTGGAAAGAAGCTTTCTGAGAAACTGCTCTTTGTTCTGTTAATTCATCTCACAGAGTTACATCTTTCCCTTCAAGAAGTCTTTCGCTAAGGCTGTTCTTGTGGAATTGGCAAAGGGATATTTGGAAGCCCATAGAGGGCTATGGTGAAAAAGGAAATATCTTCCGTTCAAAACTGGAAAGAAGCTTTCTGAGAAACTGCTCTGTGTTCTGTTAATTCATCTCGAAGAGTTACGTCTTTCCTTTCAAGAAGCCTTTCGCTAAGGCTGTTCTTGGGGAATTGGAAAAGGGATATTTGGAAGCCCATAGAGGGCTATGGTGAAAAAGGAAATATCTTCCGTTCAAAACTGGAAAGAAGCTTTCTGAGAAACTGCTTTGTGTTCTGTTAATTCACCTCACAGAGTTACATCTTTCCCTTCAAGAAGCCTTTCGCTAAGGCTGTTCTTGTGGAATTGGCAAAGGGATATTTGGAAGCCCATAGAGGGCTATGGTGAAAAAGGAAATATCTTCCGTTCAAAACTGGAAAGAAGCTTTCTGAGAAACTGCTCTGTGTTCTATTAATTCATCTCACAGAGTTACATCTTTCCCTTCAAGAAGCCTTTCGCTAAGGCTGTTCTTGTGGAATTGGCAAAGGGTTATTTGGAAGCCCATAGAGGGCTATGGTGAAAAAGGAAATATCTTCCGTTCAAAACTGGAAAGAAGCTTTCTGAGAAACTGCTCTGTGTTCTCTTAATTCATCCCACAGAGTTACATCGTTCCCTTCAAGAAGCCTTTCGCTAAGGCTGTTCTTGTGGAATTGGCAAAAGGATATTTGGAAGCCCATAGAGGGCTATGGTGAAAAAGGAAATATCTTCCGTTCAAAACTGGAAAGAAGCTTTCTGAGAAACTGCTCTGTGTTCTGTTAATTCATCTCACAGTGTTACATCTTTCCCTTCAAGAAGCCTTTCGCTAAGGCTGTTCTTGTGGAATTGGCAAAGGGATATTTGGAAGCCCACAGAGGGCTATGGTGAAAAAGGAAATATCTTCCGTTGAAAACTGGAAAGAAGCTTTCTGAGAAACTGCTCTGTGTTCTCTTAATTCATCTCACAGAGTTACATCTTTCCCTTCAAGAAGCTTTTCGCTAAGGTTGTTCTCGTGGAATTGGCAAAGGGATATTTGGAAGTCCATAGAGGGCTATGGTGAAAAAGGAAATATCTTCCGTTCAAAACTGGAAAGAAGCTTTCTGAGAAACTGCTCTGTGTTCTCTTAATTCATCTCACAGAGTTACATCTTTCAATTCAAGAAGCCTTTCGCTAAGGCTGTTCTTGTGGAATAGGCAAAAGGATATTTGGAAGCCCATAGAGGGCTATGGTGAAAAAGGAAATATCTTCCGTTGAAAACTGGAAAGAAGCTTTCTGAGAAACTGCTCTGTGTTCTCTTAATTCATCTCACAGAGTTACATCTTTCCCTTCAAGAAGCTTTTCGCTAACGCTGTTCTCGTGGAATTGGCAAATGGATATTTGGAAGCCCATAGAGGGCTATGGTGAAAAAGGAAATATCTTCCGTTCAAAACTTTAAAGAAGCTTTCTGAGAAACTGCTCTGTGTTCTCTTAATTCATCTCACAGAGTTACATCTTTCAATTCAAGAAGCCTTTCGCTAAGGCTGTTCTTGTGGAATAGGCAAAAGGATATTTGGAAGCCCATAGAGGGCTATGGTGAAAAAGGAAATATCTTCCGTTCAAAACTGGAAAGAAGCTTTCTGAGAAACTGCTCTGTGTTCTGTTAATTCATCTCACAGAGTTACATCTTTCCCTTCAAGAAGCCTTTCGCTAAGGCTGTTCTTGTGGAATTGGCAAAGGGATATTTGGAAGCCCATAGAGGGCTATGGTGAAAAAGGAAATATCTTCCGTTCAAAACTGGAAAGAAGCTTTCTGAGAAACTGCTCTGTGTTCTGTTAATTCATCTCACAGAGTTACATCTTTCCCTTCAAGAAGCCTTTCGCTAAGGCTGTTCTTGTGGAATTGGCAAAGGGATATTTGGAAGCCCATAGAGGGCTATGGTGAAAAAGGAAATATCTTCCGTTCGAAACTGGGAAGAAGCTTTCTGAGAAACTGCTCTGTGTTCTGTTAATTCATCTCACAGAGTTACATCTTTCCCTTGAAGAAGCCTTTCGCTAAGGCTGTTCTTGTGGAATTGGCAAAGGGATATTTGGAAGCCCATAGAGGGCTATGGTGAAAAAGAAAATATCTTCCGTTCAAAACTGGAAAGAAGCTTTCTGAGAAACTGCTCTGTGTTCTGTTAATTCATCTCACAGAGTTACATCTTTCCCTTCAAGAAGCCTTTCGCTAAGGCTGTTCTTGTGGAATTGGCAAAGGGATATTTGGAAGCCCATAGAGGGCTATGGTGAAAAAGGAAATATCTTCCGTTCAAAACTGGAAAGAAGCTTTCTGAGAAACTGCTCTGTGTACTGTTAATTCACCTCACAGAGTTACATCTTTCCCTTCAAGAAGCCTTTCGCTAAGGCTGTTCTTGTGGAATTGGCAAAGGGATATTTGGAAGCCCATAGAGGGCTATGGTGAAAAAGGAAATATCTTCCGTTCAAAACTGGAAAGAAGCTTTCTGAGAAACTGCTCTGTGTTCTGTTAATTCATCTCACAGAGTTACATCTTTCCATTCAAGAAGCGTTTCGCTATGGCTGTTCTTGTGGAATTGGCAAAGGGATATTTGGAAGCCCATAGAGGGCTATGGTGAAAAAGGAAATATCTTCCGTTCAAAACTGGAAAGAAGCTTTCTGAGAAACTGCTCTGTGTTCTCTTAATTCATCTCACAGAGTTACATCTTTCCCTTCAAGAAGCTTTTCGCTAAGGCTGTTCTTGTGGAATTGGCAAAGGGATATTTGGAAGCCCATAGAGGGCTATGGTGAAAAAGGAAATATCTTCCGTTCAAAACTGGAAAGAAGCTTTCTGAGAAACTGCTCTGTGTTCTCTTAATTCATCTCACAGAGTTACATCTTTCAATTCAAGACGCCTTTCGCTAAGGCTGTTCTTGTGGAATAGGCAAAAGGATATTTGGAAGCCCATAGAGGGCTATGGTGAAAAAGGAAATATCTTCCGTTCAAAACTGGAAAGAAGCTTTCTGAGAAACTGCTCTGTGTTCTGTTAATTCATCTCACAGAGTTACATCTTTCCCTTCAAGAAGCCTTTCGCTAAGGCTGTTCTTGTGGAATTGGCAAAGGGATATTTGGAAGCCCATAGAGGGCTATGGTGAAAAAGGAAATATCTTCCGTTCAAAACTGGAAAGAAGCTTTCTGAGAAACTGCTCTGTGTTCTGTTAATTCATCTCACAGAGTTACATCTTTCCCTTCAAGAAGCCTTTCGCTAAGGCTGTTCTTGTGGAATTGGCAAAGGGATATTTGGAAGCCCATAGAGGGCTATGGTGAAAAAGGAAATATCTTCCGTTCAAAACTGGAAAGAAGCTTTCTGAGAAACTGCTCTGTGTTCTCTTAATTCATCTCACAGAGTTACATCTTTCCCTTCAAGAAGCCTTTCGCTAAGGCTGTTCTTGTGGAATTGGCAAAGGGATATTTGGAAGCCCATAGAGGGCTATGGTGAAAAAGGAAATATCTTCCCTTCAAAACTGGAAAGAAGCTTTCTGAGAAACTGCTCTGTGTTCTGTTAATTCATCTCACAGAGTTACATCTTTCCCTTCAAGAAGCCTTTCGCTAAGGCTGTTCTTGTGGAATTGGCAAAGGGATATTTGGAAGCCCATAGAGGGCTATGGTGAAAAAGAAAATATCTTCCGTTCAAAACTGGAAAGAAGCTTTCTGAGAAACTGCTCTGTGTTCTGTTAATTCATCTCACAGAGTTACATCTTTCCCTTCAAGAAGCCTTTCGCTAAGGCTGTTCTTGTGGAATTGGCAAAGGGATATTTGGAAGCCCATAGAGGGCTATGGTGAAAAGGGAAATATCTTCCGTTCAAAACTGGAAAGAAGCTTTCTGAGAAACTGCTCTGTGTTCTGTTAATTCATCTCACAGAGTTACATCTTTCCCTTCAAGAAGCCTTTCGCTAAGGCTGTTCTTGTGGAATTGGCAAAGGGATATTTGGAAGCCCATAGAGGGCTATGGTGAAAAAGGAAATATCTTCCGTTCAAAACTGGAAAGAAGCTTTCTGAGAAACTGCTCTGTGTTCTGTTAATTCATCTCACAGAGTTACATCTTTCCCTTCAAGAAGCCTTTCGCTAAGGCTGTTCTTGTGGAATTGGCAAAGGGATATTTGGAAGCCCATAGAGGGCTATGGTGAAAAAGGAAATATCTTCCCTTCAAAACTGGAAAGAAGCTTTCTGAGAAACTGCTCTGTGTTCTGTTAATTCATCTCACAGAGTTATATCTTTCCCTTCAAGAAGCCTTTCGCTAAGGCTGTTCTTGTGGAATTGGCAAAGGGATATTTGGAAGCCCATAGAGGGCTATGGTGAAAAAGAAAATATCTTCCGTTCAAAACTGGAAAGAAGCTTTCTGAGAAACTGCTCTGTGTTCTGTTAATTCATCTCACAGAGTTACATCTTTCCCTTCAAGAAGCCTTTCGCTAAGGCTGTTCTTGTGGAATTGGCAAAGGGATATTTGGAAGCCCATAGAGGGCTATGGTGAAAAAGGAAATATCTTCCGTTCAAAACTGGAAAGAAGCTTTATGAGAAACTGCTCTGTGTTCTGTTCATTCATCTCACAGAGTTACATCTTTCCCTTCAAGAAGCCTTTCGCTAAGGCTGTTCTTGTGGAATTGGCAAAGGGATATTTGGAAGCCCATAGAGGGCTATGGTGAAAAAGGAAATATCTTCCGTTCAAAACTGGAAAGAAGCTTTCTGAGAAACTGCTCTGTGTTCTGTTAATTCATCTGACAGAGTTACATCTTTCCCTTCAAGAAGCCTTTCGCTAAGGCTGTTCTTGTGGAATTGGCAAAGGGATATTTGGAAGCCCATAGAGGGCTATGGTGAAAAAGGAAATATCTTCCGTTCAAAACTGGAAAGAAGCTTTCTGAGAAACTGCTCTGTGTTCTGTTAATTCATCTCACAGAGTTACATCTTTCCCTTAAAGAAGCCTTTCGCTAAGGCTGTTCTTGTGGAATTGGCAAAGGGATATTTGGAAGCCCTTAGAGGGCTATGGTGAAGAAGAAAATATCTTCCGTTCAAAACTGGAAAGAAGCTTTCTGAGAAACTACTCTGTGTTTTGTTAATTCATCTCACAGAGTTACCTCTTTCCCTTCAAGAAGCTTTTCGCTAAGGCTGTTCTTGTGGAATTGGCAAAGTAATATTTGGAAGCCCATAGAGGGCTATGGTGAAAAGGGAAATATCTTCCGTTCAAAACTGGAAAGAAGCTTTCTGAGAAACTGCTCTGTGTTCTGTTAATTCATCTCACAGAGTTACATCTTTCCCTTCAAGAAGCCTTTCGCTAAGGCTGTTCTTGTGGAATTGGCAAAGGGATATTTGGAAGCCCATAGAGGGCTATGGTGAAAAAGGAAATATCTTCCCTTCAAAACTGGAAAGAAGCTTTCTGAGAAACTGCTCTGTGTTCTGTTAATTCATCTCACAGAGTTATATCTTTCCCTTCAAGAAGCCTTTCGCTAAGGCTGTTCTTGTGGAATTGGCAAAGGGATATTTGGAAGCCCATAGAGGGCTATGGTGAAAAAGAAAATATCTTCCGTTCAAAACTGGAAAGAAGCTTTCTGAGAAACTGCTCTGTGTTCTGTTAATTCATCTCACAGAGTTACATCTTTCCCTTCAAGAAGCCTTTCGCTAAGGCTGTTCTTGTGGAATTGGCAAAGGGATATTTGGAAGCCCATAGAGGGCTATGGTGAAAAAGGAAATATCTTCCGTTCAAAACTGGAAAGAAGCTTTCTGAGAAACTGCTCTGTGTTCTGTTCATTCATCTCACAGAGTTACATCTTTCCCTTCAAGAAGCCTTTCGCTAAGGCTGTTCTTGTGGAATTGGCAAAGGGATATTTGGAAGCCCATAGAGGGCTATGGTGAAAAAGGAAATATCTTCCGTTCAAAACTGGAAAGAAGCTTTCTGAGAAACTGCTCTGTGTTCTGTTAATTCATCTGACAGAGTTACATCTTTCCCTTCAAGAAGCCTTTCGCTAAGGCTGTTCTTGTGGAATTGGCAAAGGGATATTTGGAAGCCCATAGAGGGCTATGGTGAAAAAGGAAATATCTTCCGTTCAAAACTGGAAAGAAGCTTTCTGAGAAACTGCTCTGTGTTCTGTTAATTCATCTCACAGAGTTACATCTTTCCCTTGAAGAAGCCTTTCGCTAAGGCTGTTCTTGTGGAATTGGCAAAGGGATATTTGGAAGCCCTTAGAGGGCTATGGTGAAGAAGAAAATATCTTCCGTTCAAAACTGGAAAGAAGCTTTCTGAGAAACTACTCTGTGTTTTGTTAATTCATCTCACAGAGTTACCTCTTTCCCTTCAAGAAGCTTTTCGCTAAGGCTGTTCTTGTGGAATTGGCAAAGTAATATTTGGAAGCCCATAGAGGGCTATGGTGAAAAGGGAAATATCTTCCGTTCAAAACTGGAAAGAAGCTTTCTGAGAAACTGCTCTGTGTTCTGTTAATTCATCTCACAGAGTTACATCTTTCCCTTCAAGAAGCCTTTCGCTAAGGCTGTTCTTGTGGAATTGGCAAAGGGATATTTGGAAGCCCATAGAGGGCTATGGTGAAAAAGGAAATATCTTCCGTTCAAAACTGGAAAGAAGCTTTCTGAGAAACTGCTCTGTGTTCTCTTAATTCATCTCACAGAGTTACATCTTTCCCTTCGAGAAGCCTTTCGCTAAGGCTGTTCTTGGGGAATTGGCAAAGGGATATTTGGAAGCCCATAGAGGACTAATGTTAAAAAGGAAATATCTTCCGTTCAAAACTGGAAAGAAGCTTTCTGAGAAACTGCTCTGTGTTCTGTTAATTTATCTCACAGAGATACATCTTTCCCTTCAAGAAGCCTTTCGCTAAGGCTGTTCTTGTGGAATTGGCAAAGGGATATTTGGAAGCTCATAGAGGGCTATGGTGAAAAAGGAAATATCTTCCGTTCAAAACTGGAAAGAAGCTTTCTGAGAAACTGCTCTGTGTTCTGTTAATTTATCTCACAGAGATACATCTTTCCCTTCAAGAAGCCTTTCGCTAAGGCTGTTCTTGTGGAATTGGCAAAGGGATATTTGGAAGCCCATAGAGGGCTATGGTGAAAAAGGAAATATCTTCCGTTCAAAACTGGAAAGAAGCTTTCTGAGAAACTGCTCTGTGTTCTGTTAATTCATCTCACAGAGTTACATCTTTCCCTTCAAGAAGCCTTTCGCTAAGGCTGTTCTTGTGGAATTGGCAAAGGGATATTTGGAAGCCCACAGAGGGCTATGGTGAAAAAGGAAATATCTTCCGTTGAAAACTGGAAAGAAGCTTTCTGAGAAACTGCTCTGTGTTCTCTTAATTCATCTCACAGAGTTACATCTTTCCCTTCAAGAAGCTTTTCGCTAAGGTTGTTCTCGTGGAATTGGCAAAGGGATATTTGGAAGTCCATAGAGGGCTATGGTGAAAAAGGAAATATCTTCCGTTCAAAACTGGAAAGAAGCTTTCTGAGAAACTGCTCTGTGTTCTCTTAATTCATCTCACAGAGTTACATCTTTCAATTCAAGAAGCCTTTCGCTAAGGCTGTTCTTGTGGAATAGGCAAAAGGATATTTGGAAGCCCATAGAGGGCTATGGTGAAAAAGGAAATATCTTCCGTTGAAAACTGGAAAGAAGCTTTCTGAGAAACTGCTCTGTGTTCTCTTAATTCATCTCACAGAGTTACATCTTTCCCTTCAGGAAGCTTTTCGCTAACGCTGTTCTGGTGGAATTGGCAAATGGATATTTGGAAGCCCATAGAGGGCTATGGTGAAAAAGGAAATATCTTCCGTTCAAAACTGGAAAGAAGCTTTCTGAGAAACTGCTCTGTGTTCTCTTAATTCATCTCACAGAGTTACATCTTTCAATTCAAGAAGCCTTTCGCTAAGGCTGTTCTTGTGGAATAGGCAAAAGGATATTTGGAAGCCCATAGAGGGCTATGGTGAAAAAGGAAATATCTTCCGTTCAAAACTGGAAAGAAGCTTTCTGAGAAACTGCTCTGTGTTCTGTTAATTCATCTCACAGAGTTACATCTTTCCCTTCAAGAAGCCTTTCGCTAAGGCTGTTCTTGTGGAATTGGCAAAGGGATATTTGGAAGCCCATAGAGGGCTATGGTGAAAAAGGAAATATCTTCCGTTCAAAACTGGAAAGAAGCTTTCTGAGAAACTGCTCTGTGTTCTGTTAATTCATCTCACAGAGTTACATCTTTCCCTTCAAGAAGCCTTTCGCTAAGGCTGTTCTTGTGGAATTGGCAAAGGGATATTTGGAAGCCCATAGAGGGCTATGGTGAAAAAGGAAATATCTTCCGTTCGAAACTGGGAAGAAGCTTTCTGAGAAACTGCTCTGTGTTCTGTTAATTCATCTCACAGAGTTACATCTTTCCCTTCAAGAAGCCTTTCGCTAAGGCTGTTCTTGTGGAATTGGCAAAGGGATATTTGGAAGCCCATAGAGGGCTATGGTGAAAAAGGAAATATCTTCCGTTCAAAACTGGAAAGAAGCTTTCTGAGAAACTGCTCTGTGTTCTGTTAATTCATCTCACAGAGTTACATCTTTCCCTTCAAGAAGCCTTTCGCTAAGGCTGTTCTTGTGGAATTGGCAAAGGGATATTTGGAAGCCCATAGAGGGCTATGGTGAAAAAGGAAATATCTTCCGTTCTAAACTGGAAAGAAGCTTTCTGAGAAACTGCTCTGTGTTCTCTTAATTCATCTCACAGAGTTACATCTTTCCCTTCAAGAAGCCTTTCGCTAAGGCTATTCTTGTGGAATTGGCAAAGGGATATTTGGAAGCCCATAGAGGGCTATGGTGAAAAAGGAAATATCTTCCGTTCAAAACTGGAAAGAAGCTTTCTGAGAAACTGCTCTGTGTTCTGTTAATTCATCTCACAGAGTTACATCTTTCCCTTCAAGAAGCCTTTCGCTAAGGCTGTTCTTGTGGAATTGGCAAAGGGATATTTGGAAGCCCCTAGAGGGCTATGGTGAAAAAGGAAATATCTTCCCTTCAAAACTGGAAAGAAGCTTTCTGAGAAACTGCTCTGTGTTCTGTTAATTCATTTCGCAGAGTTACATCTTTCCCTTCAAGAAGCCTTTCGCTAAGGCTGTTCTTGTGGAATTGGCAAAGGGATATTTGGAAGCCCATAGAGGGCTATGGTGAAAAAGGAAATATCTTCCGTTCAAAACTGGAAAGAAGCTTTCTGAGAAACTGCTCTGTGTTCTGTTAATTCATCTCACAGAGTTACATCTTTCCCTTCAAGAAGCCTTTCGCTAAGGCTGTTCTTGTGGAAATGGCAAAAGGATATTTGGAAGCCCATAGAGGGCTATGGTGAAAAAGGAAATATCTTCCGTTCAAAACTGCAAAGAAGCTTTCTGAGAAACTGCTCTGTGTTCTGTTAATTCATCTCACAGAGTTACATCTTTCCCTTCAAGAAGCCTTTCGCTAAGGCTGTTCTTGTGGAATTGGCAAAGGGATATTTGGAAGCCCGTAGAGGGCTATGGTGAAAAAGGAAATATCTTCCGTTCAAAACTGGAAAGAAGCTTTCTGAGAAACTGCTCTGTGTTCTGTTAGTTCATCTCACAGAGTTACATCTTTCCCTTCAAGAAGCCTTTCGCTAAGGCTGTTCTTGTGGAATTGGCAAAGGGATATTTGGAAGCCCATAGAGGGCTATGGTGAAAAAGGAAATATCTTCCGTTCAAAACTGGAAAGAAGCTTTCTGAGAAACTGCTCTGTGTTCTGTTAATTCATCTCACAGAGTTACATCTTTCCCTTCAAGAAGCCTTTCGCTAAGGCTGTTCTTGTGGAATTGGCAAAGGGATATTTGGAAGCCCATAGAGGGCTATGGTGAAAAAGGAAATATCTTCCGTTCAAAACTGGAAAGAAGCTTTCTGAGAAACTGCTCTGTGTTCTGTTAATTCATCTCACAGAGTTACATCTTTCCCTTCAAGAAGCCTTTCGCTAAGGCTGTTCTTGTGGAATTGGCAAAGGGATATTTGGAAGCCCATAGAGGGCTATGGTGAAAAAGGAAATATCTTCCGTTCAAAACTGGAAAGAAGCTTTCTGAGAAACTGCTCTGTGTTCTGTTAATTCATCTCACAGAGTTACATCTTTCCCTTCAAGAAGCCTTTCGCTAAGGCTGTTCTTGTGGAATTGGCAAAGGGATATTTGGAAGCCCATAGAGGGCTATGGTGAAAAAGGAAATATCTTCCGTTCAAAACTGGAAAGAAGCTTTCTGAGAAACTGCTCTGTGTTCTGTTAATTCATCTCACAGAGTTACATCTTTCCCTTCAAGAAGCCTTTCGCTAAGGCTGTTCTAGTGGAATTGGCAAAGGGATATTTGGAAGCCCATAGAGGGCTATGGTGAAAAAGGAAATATCTTAAGTTCAAAACTGGAAAGAAGCTTTCTGAGAAACTGCTCTGTGTTCTGTTAATTCATCTCACAGAGTTACATCTTTCCCTTCAAGAAGCCTTTCGCTAAGGCTGTTCTTGTGGAATTGGCAAAGGGATATTTGGAAGCCCTTAGAGGGCTATGGTGAAAAAGGAAATATCTTCCGTTCAAAACTGGAAAGAAGCATTCTGAGAAATTGCTCTGTGTTCTGTTAATTCATCTCACAGAGTTACATCTTTCCCTTCAAGAAGCCTTTCGTTAAGGCTGTTCTTGTGGAATTGGCAAAGGGATATTTGGAAGCCCATAGAGGGCTATGGTGAAAAAGGAAATATCTTCCGTTCAAAACTGGAAAGAAGCTTTCTGAGAAACTGCTCTGTGTTCTGTTAATTCATCTCACAGAGTTACATCTTTCCCTTCAAGAAGCCTTTCGCTAAGGCTGTTCTTGTGGAATTGGCAAAGGGATATTTGGAAGCCCATAGAGGGCTATGGTGAAAAAGGAAATATCTTCCGTTCAAAACTGGAAAGAAGCTTTCTGAGAAACTACTCTGTGTTTTGTTAATTCATCTCACAGAGTTACATCTTTCCCTTCAAGAAGCTTTTCGCTAAGGCTGTTCTTGTGGAATTGGCAAAGGGATATTTGGAAGCCCTTAGAGGGCTATGGTGAAAAAGGAAATATCTTCCGTTCAAAACTGGAAAGAAGCTTTCTGAGAAACTGCTCTGTGTCTGTTAATTCATCTCACAGAGTTACATCTTTCCCTTCAAGAAGCCTTTCGCTAAGGCTGTTCTTGTGGAATTGGCAAAGGGATATTTGGAAGCCCATAGAGGGCTATGGTGAAAAAGGAAATATCTTCCGTTCAAAACTGGAAAGAAGCTTTCTGAGAAACTGCTCTGTGTTCTCTTAATTCATCTCACAGAGTTACATCTTTCCCTTCGAGAAGCCTTTCGCTAAGGCTGTTCTTGTGGAATTGGCCAAGGGATATTTGGAAGCCCATAGAGGACTAATGTGAAAAAGGAAATAACTTCCGTTCACAACTGGAAAGAAGCTTTCTGAGAAACTGCTCTGTGTTCTGTTAATTCATCTCACAGAGTTACATCTTTCCCTTCAAGAAGCCTTTCGCTGAGGCTGTTCTTGTAGAATTGGCAAAGGGATATTTGGAAGCCCATAGAGGGCTATGGTGAAAAAGGAAATATCTTCCGTTCAAAACTGGAAAGAAGCTTTCTGAGAAACTACTCTGTGTTTTGTTAATTCATCTCACAGAGTTACATCTTTCCCTTCAAGAAGCTTTTCGCTAAGCCTCTTCTTGTGGAATTGGCAAAGGGATATTTGGAAGCCCTTAGAGGGCTATGGTGAAAAAGGAAATATCTTCCGTTCAAAACTGGAAAGAAGCTTTCTGAGAAACTGCTCTCTGTCTGTTAATTCATCTCACAGAGTTACATCTTTCCCTTCAAGAAGCCTTTCGCTAAGGCTGTTCTTGTGGAATTGGCAAAGGGATATTTGGAAGCCCATAGAGGGCTATGGTGAAAAAGGAAATATCTTCCGTTCAAAACTGGAAAGAAGCTTTCTGAGAAAGTGCTCTGTGTTCTGTTAATTCATCTCACAGAGTTACGTCTTTCCTTTCAAGAAGCCTTTCGCTAAGGCGGTTCTTGGGGAATTGGCAAAGGGATATTTGGAAGCCCATAGAGGGCTATGGTGAAAAAGGAAATATCTTCCGTTCAAAACTGGAAAGAAGCTTTCTGAGAAACTGCTCTGTGTTCTGTTAATTCATCTCACAGAGTTACATCTTTCCCTTCAAGAAGCCTTTCGCTAAGGCTGTTCTTGTGGAATTGGCAAAGGGATATTTGGAAGCCCATAGAGGGCTATGGTGAAAAAGGAAATATCTTCCCTTCAAAACTGGAAAGAAGCTTTCTGAGAAACTGCTCTGTGTTCTGTTAATTCATCTCACAGAGTTATATCTTTCCCTTCAAGAAGCCTTTCGCTAAGGCTGTTCTTGTGGAATTGGCAAAGGGATATTTGGAAGCCCATAGAGGGCTATGGTGAAAAAGAAAATATCTTCCGTTCAAAACTGGAAAGAAGCTTTCTGAGAAACTGCTCTGTGTTCTGTTAATTCATCTCACAGAGTTACATCTTTCCCTTCAAGAAGCCTTTCGCTAAGGCTGTTCTTGTGGAATTGGCAAATGGATATTTGGAAGCCCATAGAGGGCTATGGTGAAAAAGGAAATATCTTCCGTTCAAAACTGGAAAGAAGCTTTCTGAGAAACTGCTCTGTGTTCTGTTAATTCATCTCACAGAGTTACATCTTTCCCTTCAAGAAGCCTTTCGCTAAGGCTGTTCTTGTGGAATTGGCAAAGGGATATTTGGAAGCCCATAGAGGGCTATGGTGAAAAAGGAATTATCTTCCGTTCAAAACTGGAAAGAAGCTTTCTGAGAAACTGCTTTGTGTTCTGTTAATTCATCTCACAGAGTTACATCTTTCCCTTCAAGAAGCCTTTCGCTAAGGCTGTTCTTGTGGAATTGGCAAAGGGATATTTGGAAGCCCATAGAGGGCTATGGTGAAAAAGGAAATATCTTCCGTTCAAAACTGGAAAGAAGCTTTCTGAGAAACTGCTCTGTGTTCTGTTAATTCATCTCAGAGAGGTACATCTTTCCCTTCAAGAAGCCTTTCACTGAGGCTGTTCTTGTAGAATTGGCAAAGGGATATTTGGAAGCCCATAGAGGGCTATGGTGAAAAAGGAAATATCTTCCGTTCAAAACTGGAAAGAAGCTTTCTGAGAAACTGCTCTGTGTTCTGTTAATTCATCTCACAGAGTTACATCTTTCCCTTCAAGAAGCCTTTCGTTAAGGCTGTTCTTGTGGAATTGGCAAAGGGATATTTGGAAGCCCATAGAGGGCTATGGTGAAAAAGGAAATATCTTCCGTTCAAAACTGGAAAGAAGCTTTCTGAGAAACTGCTCTGTGTTCTGTTAATTCATCTCACAGAGTTACATCTTTCCCTTCAAGAAGCCTTTCGCTAAGGCTGTTCTTGTGGAATTGGCAAAGGGATCTTTGGAAGCCCATAGAGGGCTATGGTGAAAAAGGAAATATCTTCCGTTCTAAACTGGAAAGAAGCTTTCTGAGAAACTGCTCTGTGTTCTGTTAATTCATCTCACAGAGTTACATCTTTCCCTTCAAGAAGCCTTTCGCTAAGGCTATTCTTGTGGAATTGGCAAAGGGATATTTGGAAGCCCCTAGAGGGCTATGGTGAAAAAGGAAATATCTTCCGTTCAAAACTGGAAAGAAGCTTTCTGAGAAACTGCTCTGTGTTCTGTTAATTCATCTCACAGAGTTACATCTTTCCCTTCAAGAAGCCTTTCGCTAAGGCTGTTCTTGTGGAATTGGCAAAGGGATATTTGGAAGCCCCTAGAGGGCTATGGTGAAAAAGGAAATATCTTCCGTTCAAAACTGGAAAGAAGCTTTCTGAGAAACTGCTCTGTGTTCTGTTAATTCATCTCGCAGAGTTACATCTTTCCCTTCAAGAAGCCTTTCGCTAAGGCTGTTCTTGTGGAATTGGCAAAGGGATATTTGGAAGCCCATAGAGGGCTATGGTGAAAAAGGAAATATCTTCCGTTCAAAACTGGAAAGAAGCTTTCTGAGAAACTGCTCTGTGTTCTGTTAATTCATCTCACAGAGTTACATCTTTCCCTTCAAGAAGCCTTTCGTTAAGGCTGTTCTTGTGGAATTGGCAAAGGGATATTTGGAAGCCCATAGAGGGCTATGGTGAAAAAGGAAATATCTTCCGTTCAAAACTGGAAAGAAGCTTTCTGAGAAACTGCTCTGTGTTCTGTTAATTCATCTCACAGAGTTACATCTTTCCCTTCAAGAAGCCTTTCGCTAAGGCTGTTCTTGTGGAATTGGCAAAGGGATATTTGGAAGCCCATAGAGGGCTATGGTGAAAAAGGAAATATCTTCCGTTCAAAACTGGAAAGAAGCTTTCTGAGAAACTACTCTGTGTTTTGTTAATTCATCTCACAGAGTTACATCTTTCCCTTCAAGAAGCTTTTCGCTAAGGCTGTTCTTGTGGAATTGGCAAAGGGATATTTGGAAGCCCTTAGAGGGCTATGGTGAAAAAGGAAATATCTTCCGTTCAAAACTGGAAAGAAGCTTTCTGAGAAACTGCTCTGTGTTCTGTTAATTCATCTCACAGAGTTACATCTTTCCCTTCAAGAAGCCTTTCGCTAAGGCTGTTCTTGTGGAATTGGCAAAGGGATCTTTGGAAGCCCATAGAGGGCTATGGTGAAAAAGGAAATATCTTCCGTTCTAAACTGGAAAGAAGCTTTCTGAGAAACTGCTCTGTGTTCTGTTAATTCATCTCACAGAGTTACATCTTTCCCTTCAAGAAGCCTTTCGCTAAGGCTATTCTTGTGGAATTGGCAAAGGGATATTTGGAAGCCCCTAGAGGGCTATGGTGAAAAAGGAAATATCTTCCGTTCAAAACTGGAAAGAAGCTTTCTGAGAAACTGCTCTGTGTTCTGTTAATTCATCTCACAGAGTTACATCTTTCCCTTCAAGAAGCCTTTCGCTAAGGCTGTTCTTGGGGAATTGGCAAAGGGATATTTGGAAGCCCATAGAGGGCTATGGTGAAAAAGGAAATATCTTCCATTCAAAACTGGAAAGAAGCTTTCTGAGAAACTGCTCTGTGTTCTCTTAATTCATCTCACAGAGTTACATCTTTCCCTTCGAGAAGCCTTTCGCTAAGGCTGTTCTTGGGGAATTGGCAAAGGGATATTTGGAAGCCCCTAGAGGACTAATGGGAAAAAGGAAATATCTTCCGTTCAAAATTGGAAAGAAGCTTTCTGAGAAACTGCTCTGTGTTCTGTTAATTCATCTCACAGAGTTACATCTTTCCCTTCAAGAAGCCTTTCGCTAAGGCTGTTCTTGTGGAATTGGCAAAGGGATATTTGGAAGTCCATAGAGGGCTATGGTGAAAAAGGAAATATCTTCCGTCAAAACTGGAGAGAAGCTTTCTGAGAAACTACTCTGTGTTTTGTTAATTCATCTCACAGAGTTACATCTTTCCCTTCAAGAAGCTTTTCGCTAAGGCTCTTCTTGTGGAATTGGCAAAGGGATATTTGGAAGCCCTTAGAGGGCTATGGTGAAAAAGGAAATATCTTCCGTTCAAAACTGGAAAGAAGCTTTCTGAGAAACTGCTCTCTGTCTGTTAATTCATCTCACAGAGTTACATCTTTCCCTTCAAGAAGCCTTTCGCTAAGGCTGTTCTTGTGGAATTGGCAAAGGGATATTTGGAAGCCCATAGAGGGCTATGGTGAAAAAGGAAATATCTTCCGTTCAAAACTGGAAAGAAGCTTTCTGAGAAAGTGCTCTGTGTTCTGTTAATTCATCTCACAGAGTTACGTCTTTCCTTTCAAGAAGCCTTTCGCTAAGGCGGTTCTTGGGGAATTGGCAAAGGGATATTTGGAAGCCCATAGAGGGCTATGGTGAAAAAGGAAATATCTTCCGTTCAAAACTGGAAAGAAGCTTTCTGAGAAACTGCTCTGTGTTCTGTTAATTCATCTCACAGAGTTACATCTTTCCCTTCAAGAAGCCTTTCGCTAAGGCTGTTCTTGTGGAATTGGCAAAGGGATATTTGGAAGCCCATAGAGGGCTATGGTGAAAAAGGAAATATCTTCCCTTCAAAACTGGAAAGAAGCTTTCTGAGAAACTGCTCTGTGTTCTGTTAATTCATCTCACAGAGTTATATCTTTCCCTTCAAGAAGCCTTTCGCTAAGGCTGTTCTTGTGGAATTGGCAAAGGGATATTTGGAAGCCCATAGAGGGCTATGGTGAAAAAGAAAATATCTTCCGTTCAAAACTGGAAAGAAGCTTTCTGAGAAACTGCTCTGTGTTCTGTTAATTCATCTCACAGAGTTACATCTTTCCCTTCAAGAAGCCTTTCGCTAAGGCTGTTCTTGTGGAATTGGCAAAGGGATATTTGGAAGCCCATAGAGGGCTATGGTGAAAAAGGAAATATCTTCCGTTCAAAACTGGAAAGAAGCTTTCTGAGAAACTGCTCTGTGTTCTGTTAATTCATCTCACAGAGTTACATCTTTCCCTTCAAGAATCCTTTCGCTAAGGCTGTTCTTGTGGAATTGGCAAAGGGATATTTGGAAGCCCATAGAGGGCTATGGTGAAAAAGGAATTATCTTCCGTTCAAAACTGGAAAGAAACTTTCTGAGAAACTGCTTTGTGTTCTGTTAATTCATCTCACAGAGTTACATCTTTCCCTTCAAGAAGCCTTTCGCTAAGGCTGTTCTTGTGGAATTGGCAAAGGGATATTTGGAAGCCCATAGAGGGCTATGGTGAAAAAGGAAATATCTTCCGTTCAAAACTGGAAAGAAGCTTTCTGAGAAACTGCTCTGTGTTCTGTTAATTCATCTCAGAGAGGTACATCTTTCCCTTCAAGAAGCCTTTCACTGAGGCTGTTCTTGTAGAATTGGCAAAGGGATATTTGGAAGCCCATAGAGGGCTATGGTGAAAAAGGAAATATCTTCCGTTCAAAACTGGAAAGAAGCTTTCTGAGAAACTGCTCTGTGTTCTGTTAATTCATCTCACAGAGTTACATCTTTCCCTTCAAGAAGCCTTTCGTTAAGGCTGTTCTTGTGGAATTGGCAAAGGGATATTTGGAAGCCCATAGAGGGCTATGGTGAAAAAGGAAATATCTTCCGTTCAAAACTGGAAAGAAGCTTTCTGAGAAACTGCTCTGTGTTCTGTTAATTCATCTCACAGAGTTACATCTTTCCCTTCAAGAAGCCTTTCGCTAAGGCTGTTCTTGTGGAATTGGCAAAGGGATCTTTGGAAGCCCATAGAGGGCTATGGTGAAAAAGGAAATATCTTCCGTTCTAAACTGGAAAGAAGCTTTCTGAGAAACTGCTCTGTGTTCTGTTAATTCATCTCACAGAGTTACATCTTTCCCTTCAAGAAGCCTTTCGCTAAGGCTATTCTTGTGGAATTGGCAAAGGGATATTTGGAAGCCCCTAGAGGGCTATGGTGAAAAAGGAAATATCTTCCGTTCAAAACTGGAAAGAAGCTTTCTGAGAAACTGCTCTGTGTTCTGTTAATTCATCTCACAGAGTTACATCTTTCCCTTCAAGAAGCCTTTCGCTAAGGCTGTTCTTGTGGAATTGGCAAAGGGATATTTGGAAGCCCCTAGAGGGCTATGGTGAAAAAGGAAATATCTTCCGTTCAAAACTGGAAAGAAGCTTTCTGAGAAACTGCTCTGTGTTCTGTTAATTCATCTCGCAGAGTTACATCTTTCCCTTCAAGAAGCCTTTCGCTAAGGCTGTTCTTGTGGAATTGGCAAAGGGATATTTGGAAGCCCATAGAGGGCTATGGTGAAAAAGGAAATATCTTCCGTTCAAAACTGGAAAGAAGCTTTCTGAGAAACTGCTCTGTGTTCTGTTAATTCATCTCACAGAGTTACATCTTTCCCTTCAAGAAGCCTTTCGCTGAGGCTGTTCTTGTAGAATTGGCAAAGGGATATTTGGAAGCCCATAGAGGGCTATGGTGAAAAAGGAAATATCTTCCGTTCAAAACTGGAAAGAAGCTTTCTGAGAAACTGCTCTGTGTTCTGTTAATTCATCTCACAGAGTTACATCTTTCCCTTCAAGAAACCTTTCGTTAAGGCTGTTCTTGTGGAATTGGCAAAGGGTATTTGGAAGCCCATAGAGGGCTATGGTGAAAAAGGAAATATCTTCCGTTCAAAACTGGAAAGAAGCTTTCTGAGAAACTACTCTGTGTTTTATTAATTCATCTCACAGAGTTACATCTTTCCCTTCAAGAAGCTTTTCGCTAAGGCTGTTCTTGTGGAATTGGCAAAGGGATATTTGGAAGCCCATAGAGGGCTATGGTGAAAAAGGAAATATCTTCCGTTCAAAACTGGAAAGAAGCTTTCTGAGAAACTGCTCTGTGTTCTGTTAATTCATCTCACAGAGTTACATCTTTCCCTTCAAGAAGCCTTTCGCTAAGGCTGTTCTTGTGGAATTGGCAAAGGGATATTTGGAAGCCCATAGAGGGCTATGGTGAAAAAGGAAATATCTTCCGTTCTAAACTGGAAAGAAGCTTTCTGAGAAACTGCTCTGTGTTCTGTTAATTCATCTCACAGAGTTACATGTTTCCCTTCAAGAAGCCTTTCGCTAAGGCTGTTCTTGTGGAATTGGCAAAGGGATATTTGGAAGCCCATAGAGGGCTATGGTGAAAAAGGAAATATCTGCCGTTCAAAACTGGAAAGAAGCTTTCTGAGAAACTGCTCTGTGTTCTGTTAATTCATCTCACAGAGTTACATCTTTCCCTTCAAGAAGCCTTTCGCTAAGGCTGTTCTTGTGGAATTGGCAAAGGGATATTTGGAAGCCCCTAGAGGGCTATGGTGAAAAAGGAAATATCTGCCGTTCAAAACTGGAAAGAAGCTTTCTGAGAAACTGCTCTGTCTTCTGTTAATTCATCTCGCAGAGTTACATCTTTCCCTTCAAGAAGTCTTTCGCTAAGGCTGTTCTTGTGGAATTGGCAAAGGGATATTTGGAAGCCCATAGAGGGCTATGGTGAAAAAGGAAATATCTTCCGTTCAAAACTGCAAAGAAGCTTTCTGAGAAACTGCTCTGTGTTCTGTTAATTCATCTCACAGAGTTACATCTTTCCCTTCAAGAAGCCTTTCGCTAAGGCTGTTCTTGTGGAAATGGCAAAGGGATATTTGGAAGCCCATAGAGGGCTATGGTGAAAAAGGAAATATCTTCCGTTCAAAACTGGAAAGAAGCTTTCTGAGAAACTGCTCTGTGTTCTGTTAATTCATCTCACAGAGTTACATCTTTCCCTTCAAGAAGCCTTTCGCTAAGGCTGTTCTTGTGGAATTGGCAAAGGGATATTTGGAAGCCCATAGAGGGCTATGGTGAAAAAGGAAATATCTGCCGTTCAAAACTGGAAAGAAGCTTTCTGAGAAACTGCTCTGTCTTCTGTTAATTCATCTCGCAGAGTTACATCTTTCCCTTCAAGAAGTCTTTCGCTAAGGCTGTTCTTGTGGAATTGGCAAAGGGATATTTGGAAGCCCATAGAGGGCTATGGTGAAAAAGGAAATATCTTCCGTTCAAAACTGCAAAGAAGCTTTCTGAGAAACTGCTCTGTGTTCTGTTAATTCATCTCACAGAGTTACATCTTTCCCTTCAAGAAGCCTTTCGCTAAGGCTGTTCTTGTGGAAATGGCAAAGGGATATTTGGAAGCCCATAGAGGGCTATGGTGAAAAAGGAAATATCTTCCGTTCAAAACTGGAAAGAAGCTTTCTGAGAAACTGCTCTGTGTTCTGTTAATTCATCTCACAGAGTTACATCTTTCCCTTCAAGAAGCCTTTCGCTAAGGCTGTTCTTGTGGAATTGGCAAAGGGATATTTGGAAGCCCATAGAGGGCTATGGTGAAAAAGGAAATATCTTCCGTTCAAAACTGGAAAGAAGCTTTCTGAGAAACTGCTCTGTGTTCTGTTAATTCATCTCACAGAGTTACATCTTTCCCTTCAAGAAGCCTTTCGCTAAGGCTGTTCTTGTGGAATTGGCAAAGGGATATTTGGAAGCCCATAGAGGGCTATGGTGAAAAAGGAAATATCTTCCGTTCAAAACTGGAAAGAAGCTTTCTGAGAAACTGCTCTGTGTTCTGTTAATTCATCTCACAGAGTTACATCTTTCCCTTCAAGAAGCCTTTCGCTAAGGCTGTTCTTGTGGAATTGGCAAAGGGATATTTGAAAGCCCCTAGAGGGCTATGGTGAAAAAGGAAATATCTTCCGTTCAAAACTGGAAAGAAGCTTTCTGAGAAACTGCCCTGTGTTCTGTTAATTCATCTCACAGAGTTACATCTTTCCCTTCAAGAAGCCTTTCGCTAAGGCTGTTCTTGTGGAATTGGCAAATGGATATTTGGAAGCCCATAAAGGGCTATGGTGAAAAAGGAAATATCTTCCCTTCAAAACTGGAAAGAAGCTTTCTGAGAAACTGCTCTGTGTTCTGTTAATTCATCTCACAGAGTTACATCTTTCCCTTCAAGAAGCCTTTCGCTAAGGCTGTTCTTGTGGAATTGGCAAAGGGATATTTGGAAGCCCATAGAGGGCTATGGTGAAAAAGAAAATATCTTCCGTTCAAAACTGGAAAGAAGCTTTCTGAGAAACTGCTCTGTGTTCTGTTAATTCATCTCACAGAGATACATCTTTCCCTTCAAAAAGCCTTTCGCTAAGGCTGTTCTTGTGGAATTGGCAAAGGGATATTTGGAAGCCCATAGAGGGCTATGGTGAAAAAGGAAATATCTTCCGTTCAAAACTGGAAAGAAGCTTTCTGAGAAACTGCTCTGTGTTCTGTTAATTCATCTCACAGAGTTACATCTTTCCCTTCAAGAAGCCTTTCGCTAAGGCTGTTCTTGTGGAATTGGCAAAGGGATATTTGGAAGCCCATAGAGGGCTATGGTGAAAAAGGAATTATCTTCCGTTCAAAACTGGAAAGAAGCTTTCTGAGAAACTGCTCTGTGTTCTGTTAATTCATCTCACAGAGTTACATCTTTCCCTTCAAGAAGCCTTTCGCTAAGGCTGTTCTTGTGGAATTGGCAAAGGGATATTTGGAAGCCCATAGAGGGCTATGGTGAAAAAGGAAATATCTTCCGTTCAAAACTGGAAAGAAGCTTTCTGAGAAACTGCTCTGTGTTCTGTTAATTCATCTCACAGAGTTACATCTTTCCCTTCAAGAAGCCTTTCGCTGAGGCTGTTCTTGTAGAATTGGCAAAGGGATATTTGGAAGCCCATAGAGGGCTATGGTGAAAAAGGAAATATCTTCCGTTCAAAACTGGAAAGAAGCTTTCTGAGAAACTGCTCTGTGTTCTGTTAATTCATCTCACAGAGTTACATCTTTCCCTTCAAGAAGCCTTTCGCTAAGGCTGTTCTTGTGGAATTGGCAAAGGGATATTTGGAAGCCCATAGAGGGCTATGGTGAAAAAGGAAATATCTTCCGTTCAAAACTGGAAAGAAGCTTTCTGAGAAACTACTCTGTGTTTTATTAATTCATCTCACAGAGTTACATCTTTCCCTTCAAGAAGCTTTTCGCTAAGGCTGTTCTTGTGGAATTGGCAAAGGGATATTTGGAAGCCCATAGAGGGCTATGGTGAAAAAGGAAATATCTTCCGTTCAAAACTGGAAAGAAGCTTTCTGAGAAACTGCTCTGTGTTCTGTTAATTCATCTCACAGAGTTACATCTTTCCCTTCAAGAAGCCTTTCGCTAAGGCTGTTCTCGTGGAATTGGCAAAGGGATATTTGGAAGCCCATAGAGGGCTATGGTGAAAAAGGAAATATCTTCCGTTCAAAACTGGAAAGAAGCTTTCTGAGAAACTGCTCTGTGTTCTGTTAATTCATCTCACAGAGTTACATCTTTCCCTTCAAGAAGCCTTTCGCTAAGGCTGTTCTTGTGGAATTGGCAAAGGGATATTTGGAAGCCCCTAGAGGGCTATGGTGAAAAAGGAATTATCTTCCGTTCAAAACTGGAAAGAAGCTTTCTGAGAAACTGCTCTGTGTTCTGTTAATTCATCTCGCAGAGTTACATCTTTCCCTTCAAGAAGCCTTTCGCTAAGGCTGTTCTTGTGGAATTGGCAAAGGGATATTTCGAAGCCCATAGAGGGCTATGGTGAAAAAGGAAATATCTTCCGTTCAAAACTGGAAAGAAGCTTTCTGAGAAACTGCTCTGTGTTCTGTTAATTCATCTCACAGAGTTACATCTTTCCCTTCAAGAAGCCTTTCGCTAAGGCTGTTCTTGTGGAAATGGCAAAAGGATATTTGGAAGCCCATAGAGGGATATGGTGAAAAAGCAAATATCTTCCGTTCAAAACTGCAAAGAAGCTTTCTGAGAAACTGCTCTGTGTTCTGTTAATTCATCTCACAGAGTTACATCTTTCCCTTCAAGAAGCCTTTCGCTAAGGCTGTTCTTGTGGAATTGGCAAAGGGATATTTGGAAGCCCATAGAGGGCTATGGTGAAAAAGGAAATATCTTCCGTTCAAAACTGGAAAGAAGCTTTCTGAGAAACTGCTCTGTGTTCTCTTAATTCATCTCACAGAGTTACATCTTTCCCTTCAAGAAGCCTTTCGCTAAGGCTGTTCTTGTGGAATTGGCAAAGGGATATTTGGAAGCCCATAGAGGGCTATGGTGAAAAAGGAATTATCTTCCGTTCAAAACTGGAAAGAAGCTTTCTGAGAAACTTCTCTGTGTTCTGTTAATTCATCTCACAGAGTTACATCTTTCCCTTCAAGAAGCCTTTCGCTAAGGCTGTTCTTGTGGAATTGGCAAAGGGATATTTGGAAGCCCATAGAGGGCTATGGTGAAAAAGGAAATATCTTCCGTTCAAAACTGGAAAGAAGCTTTCTGAGAAACTGCTCTGTGTTCTGTTAATTCATCTCACAGAGTTACATCTTTCCCTTCAAGAAGCCTTTCGCTGAGGCTGTTCTTGTAGAATTGGCAAAGGGATATTTGGAAGCCCATAGAGGGCTATGGTGAAAAAGGAAATATCTTCCGTTCAAAACTGGAAAGAAGCTTTCTGAGAAACTGCTCTGTGTTCTGTTAATTCATCTCACAGAGTTACATCTTTCCCTTCAAGAAGCCTTTCGTTAAGGCTGTTCTTGTGGAATTGGCAAAGGGATATTTGGAAGCCCATAGAGGGCTATGGTGAAAAAGGAAATATCTTCCGTTCAAAACTGGAAAGAAGCTTTCTGAGAAACTGCTCTGTGTTCTGTTAATTCATCTCACAGAGTTACATCTTTCCCTTCAAGAAGCCTTTCGCTAAGGCTGTTCTTGTGGAATTGGCAAAGGGATATTTGGAAGCCCATAGAGGGCTATGGTGAAAAAGGAAATATCTTCCGTTCTAAACTGGAAAGAAGCTTTCTGAGAAACTGCTCTGTGTTCTGTTAATTCATCTCACAGAGTTACATGTTTCCCTTCAAGAAGCCTTTCGCTAAGGCTGTTCTTGTGGAATTGGCAAAGGGATATTTGGAAGCCCATAGAGGGCTATGGTGAAAAAGGAAATATCTGCCGTTCAAAACTGGAAAGAAGCTTTCTGAGAAACTGCTCTGTGTTCTGTTAATTCATCTCACAGAGTTACATCTTTCCCTTCAAGAAGCCTTTCGCTAAGGCTGTTCTTGTGGAATTGGCAAAGGGATATTTGGAAGCCCCTAGAGGGCTATGGTGAAAAAGGAAATATCTGCGGTTCAAAACTGGAAAGAAGCTTTCTGAGAAACTGCTCTGTGTTCTGTTAATTCATCTCGCAGAGTTACATCTTTCCCTTCAAGAAGTCTTTCGCTAAGGCTGTTCTTGTGGAATTGGCAAAGGGATATTTGGAAGCCCATAGAGGGCTATGGTGAAAAAGGAAATATCTTCCGTTCAAAACTGCAAAGAAGCTTTCTGAGAAACTGCTCTGTGTTCTGTTAATTCATCTCACAGAGTTACATCTTTCCCTTCAAGAAGCCTTTCGCTAAGGCTGTTCTTCTGGAAATGGCAAAAGGATATTTGGAAGCCCATAGAGGGCTATGGTGAAAAAGGAAATATCTTCCGTTCAAAACTGCAAAGAAGCTTTCTGAGAAACTGCTCTGTGTCTGTTAATTCATCTAACAGAGTTACATCTTTCCCTTCAAGAAGCCTTTCGCTAAGGCTGTTCTTGTGGAATTGGCAAAGGGATATTTGGAAGCCCATAGAGGGCTATGGTGAAAAAGGAAATATCTTCCGTTCAAAACTGGAAAGAAGCTTTCTGAGAAAGTGCTCTGTGTTCTGTTAATTCATCTCACAGAGTTACGTCTTTCCTTTCAAGAAGCCTTTCGCTAAGGCTGTTCTTGGGGAATTGGCAAAGGGATATTTGGAAGCCCATAGAGGGCTATGGTGAAAAAGGAAATATCTTCCGTTCAAAACTGGAAAGAAGCTTTCTGAGAAACTGCTCTGTGTTCTGTTAATTCATCTCACAGAGTTACATCTTTCCCTTCAAGAAGCCTTTCGCTAAGGCTGTTCTTGTGCAATTGGCAAAGGGATATTTGGAAGCCCATAGAGGGCTATGGTGAAAAAGGAAATATCTTCCGTTCAAAACTGGAAAGAAGCTTTCTGAGAAACTGCTCTGTGTTCTGTTAATTCATCTCACAGAGTTACATCTTTCCCTTCAAGAAACCTTTCGTTAAGGCTGTTCTTGTGGAATTGGCAAAGGGATATTTGGAAGCCCATAGAGGGCTATGGTGAAAAAGGAAATATCTTCCGTTCAAAACTGGAAAGAAGCTTTCTGAGAAACTACTCTGTGTTTTATTAATTCATCTCACAGAGTTACATCTTTCCCTTCAAGAAGCTTTTCGCTTAGGCTGTTCTTGTGGAATTGGCAAAGGGATATTTGGAAGCCCATAGAGGGCTATGGTGAAAAAGGAAATATCTTCCGTTCAAAACTGGAAAGAAGCTTTCTGAGAAACTGCTCTGTGTTCTGTTAATTCATCTCACAGAGTTACATCTTTCCCTTCAAGAAGCCTTTCGCTAAGGCTGTTCTCGTGGAATTGGCAAAGGGATATTTGGAAGCCCATAGAGGGCTATGGTGAAAAAGGAAATATCTTCCGTTCAAAACTGGAAAGAAGCTTTCTGAGAAACTGCTCTGTGTTCTGTTAATTCATCTCACAGAGTTACATCTTTCCCTTCAAGAAGCCTTTCCCTAAGGCTGTTCTTGTGGAATTGGCAAAGGGATATTTGGAAGCCCCTAGAGGGCTATGGTGAAAAAGGAAATATCTTCCGTTCAAAACTGGAAAGAAGCTTTCTGAGAAACTGCTCTGTGTTCTGTTAATTCATCTCGCAGAGTTACATCTTTCCCTTCAAGAAGCCTTTCGCTAAGGCTGTTCTTGTGGAATTGGCAAAGGGATATTTCGAAGCCCATAGAGGGCTATGGTGAAAAAGGAAATATCTTCCGTTCAAAACTGGAAAGAAGCTTTCTGAGAAACTGCTCTGTGTTCTGTTAATTCATCTCACAGAGTTACATCTTTCCCTTCAAGAAGCCTTTCGCTAAGGCTGTTCTTGTGGAAATGGCAAAAGGATATTTGGAAGCCCATAGAGGGATATGGTGAAAAAGCAAATATCTTCCGTTCAAAACTGCAAAGAAGCTTTCTGAGAAACTGCTCTGTGTTCTGTTAATTCATCTCACAGAGTTACATCTTTCCCTTCAAGAAGCCTTTCGCTAAGGCTGTTCTTGTGGAATTGGCAAAGGGATATTTGGAAGCCCATAGAGGGCTATGGTGAAAAAGGAAATATCTTCCGTTCAAAACTGGAAAGAAGCTTTCTGAGAAACTGCTCTGTGTTCTCTTAATTCATCTCACAGAGTTACATCTTTCCCTTCAAGAAGCCTTTCGCTAAGGCTGTTCTTGTGGAATTGGCAAAGGGATATTTGGAAGCCCATAGAGGGCTATGGTGAAAAAGGAATTATCTTCCGTTCAAAACTGGAAAGAAGCTTTCTGAGAAACTTCTCTGTGTTCTGTTAATTCATCTCACAGAGTTACATCTTTCCCTTCAAGAAGCCTTTCGCTAAGGCTGTTCTTGTGGAATTGGCAAAGGGATATTTGGAAGCCCATAGAGGGCTATGGTGAAAAAGGAAATATCTTCCGTTCAAAACTGGAAAGAAGCTTTCTGAGAAACTGCTCTGTGTTCTCTTAATTCATCTCACAGAGTTACATCTTTCCCTTCAAGAAGCCTTTCGCTAAGGCTGTTCTTGTGGAATTGGCAAAGGGATATTTGGAAGCCCATAGAGGGCTATGGTGAAAAAGGAATTATCTTCCGTTCAAAACTGGAAAGAAGCTTTCTGAGAAACTTCTCTGTGTTCTGTTAATTCATCTCACAGAGTTACATCTTTCCCTTCAAGAAGCCTTTCGCTAAGGCTGTTCTTGTGGAATTGGCAAAGGGATATTTGGAAGCCCATAGAGGGCTATGGTGAAAAAGGAAATATCTTCCGTTCAAAACTGGAAAGAAGCTTTCTGAGAAACTGCTCTGTGTTCTGTTAATTCATCTCACAGAGTTACATCTTTCCCTTCAAGAAGCTTTTCGCTAAGGCTGTTCTTGTGGAATTGGCAAAGGGATATTTGGAAGCCCATAGAGGGCTATGGTGAAAAAGGAAATATCTTCCGTTCAAAACTGGAAAGAAGCTTTCTGAGAAACTGCTCTGTGTTCTGTTAATTCATCTCACAGAGTTACATCTTTCCCTTCAAGAAGCCTTTCGCTAAGGCTGTTCTTGTGGAATTGGCAAAGGGATATTTGGAAGCCCATAGAGGGCTATGGTGAAAAAGGAAATATCTTCCGTTCAAAACTGGAAAGAAGCTTTCTGAGAAACTGCTCTGTGTTCTCTTAATTCATCTCACAGTGTTACATCTTTCCCTTCGAGAAGCCTTTCGCTAAGGCTGTTCTTGGGGAATTGGCAAAGGGATATTTGGAAGCCCCTAGAGGACTAATGGGAAAAAGGAAATATCTTCCGTTCAAAATTGGAAAGAAGCTTTCTGAGAAACTGCTCTGTGTTCTGTTAATTCATCTCACAGAGTTACATCTTTCCCTTCAAGAAGCCTTTCGCTAAGGCTGTTCTTGTGGAATTGGCAAAGGGATATTTGGAAGCCCATAGAGGGCTATGGTGAAAAAGGAAATATCTTCCGTTCAAAACTGGAAAGAAGCTTTCTGAGAAACTGCTCTGTGTTCTGTTAATTCATCTCACAGAGTTACATCTTTCCCTTCAAGAAGCCTTTCGCTGAGGCTGTTCTTGTAGAATTGGCAAAGGGATATTTGGAAGCCCATAGAGGGCTATGGTGAAAAAGGAAATATCTTCCGTTCAAAACTGGAAAGAAGCTTTCTGAGAAACTGCTCTGTGTTCTGTTAATTCATCTCACAGAGTTACATCTTTCCCTTCAAGAAGCCTTTCGTTAAGGCTGTTCTTGTGGAATTGGCAAAGGGATATTTGGAAGCCCATAGAGGGATATGGTGAAAAAGGAAATATCTTCCGTTCAAAACTGGAAAGAAGCTTTCTGAGAAACTACTCTGTGTTTTGTTAATTCATCTCACAGAGTTACATCTTTCCCTTCAAGAAGCTTTTCGCTAAGGCTGTTCTTGTGGAATTGGCAAAGGGATATTTGGAAGCCCATAGAGGGCTATGGTGAAAAAGGAAATATCTTCCGTTCAAAACTGGAAAGAAGCTTTCTGAGAAACTGCTCTGTGTTCTGTTAATTCATCTCACAGAGTTACATCTTTCCCTTCAAGAAGCCTTTCGCTAAGGCTGTTCTTGTGGAATTGGCAAAGGGATATTTGGAAGCCCATAGAGGGCTATGGTGAAAAAGGAAATATCTTCCGTTCAAAACTGGAAAGAAGCTTTCTGAGAAACTGCTCTGTGTTCTCTTAATTCATCTCACAGTGTTACATCTTTCCCTTCGAGAAGCCTTTCGCTAAGGCTGTTCTTGGGGAATTGGCAAAGGGATATTTGGAAGCCCCTAGAGGACTAATGGGAAAAAGGAAATATCTTCCGTTCAAAATTGGAAAGAAGCTTTCTGAGAAACTGCTCTGTGTTCTGTTAATTCATCTCACAGAGTTACATCTTTCCCTTCAAGAAGCCTTTCGCTAAGGCTGTTCTTGTGGAATTGGTAAAGGGATATTTGGAAGCCCATAGAGGGCTATGGTGAAAAAGGAAATATCTTCCGTTCAAAACTGGAAAGAAGCTTTCTGAGAAACTACTCTGTGTTTTGTTAATTCATCTCACAGAGTTACATCTTTCCCTTCAAGAAGCTTTTCGCTAAGGCTGTTCTTGTGGAATTGGCAAAGGGATATTTGGAAGCCCTTAGAGGGCTATGGTGAAAAAGGAAATATCTTCCGTTCAAAACTGGAAAGAAGCTTTCTGAGAAACTGCTCTGTGTCTGTTAATTCATCTCACAGTGTTACATCTTTCCCTTCAAGAAGCCTTTCGCTAAGGCTGTTCTTGTGGAATTGGCAAAGGGATATTTGGAAGCCCATAGAGGGCTATGGTGAAAAAGAAAATATCTTCCGTTCAAAACTGGAAAGAACCTTTCTGAGAAACTGCTCTGTGTTCTGTTAATTCATCTCACAGAGTTACATCTTTCCCTTCAAGAAGCCTTTCGCTAAGGCTGTTCTTGTGGAATTGGCAAAGGGATATTTGGAAGCCCATAGAGGGCTATGGTGAAAAAGGAAATATCTTCCCTTCAAAACTGGAAAGAAGCTTTCTGAGAAACTGCTCTGTGTTCTGTTAATTCATCTCACAGAGTTACATCTTTCCCTTCAAGAAGCCTTTCGCTAAGGCTGTTCTTGTGGAATTGGCAAAGGGATATTTGGAAGCCCATAGAGGGCTATGGTGAAAAAGGAATTATCTTCCGTTCAAAACTGGAAAGAAGCTTTCTGAGAAACTGCTCTGTGTTCTGTTAATTCATCTCACAGAGTTACATCTTTCCCTTCAAGAAGCCTTTCGCTAAGGCTGTTCTTGTGGAATTGGCAAAGGGATATTTGGAAGCCCATAGAGGGCTATGGTGAAAAAGGAAATATCTTCCGTTCAAAACTGGAAAGAAGCTTTCTGAGAAACTGCTCTGTGTTCTGTTCATTCATCTCACAGAGTTACATCTTTCCCTTCAAGAAGCCTTTCGCTAAGGCTGTTCTTGTGGAATTGGCAAAGGGATATTTGGAAGCCCATAGAGGGCTATGGTGAAAAAGGAAATATCTTCCGTTCAAAACTGGAAAGAAGCTTTCTGAGAAACTGCTCTGTGTTCTGTTAATTCATCTCACAGAGTTACATCTTTCCCTTCAACAAGCCTTTCGCTAAGTCTGTTCTAGTGGAATTGGCAAAGGGATATTTGGAAGCCCATAGAGGGCTATGGTGAAAAAGGAAATATCTTCCGTTCAAAACTGGAAAGAAGCTTTCTGAGAAACTGCTCCGTGTTCTGTTAATTCATCTCACAGAGTTACATCTTTCCCTTCAAGAAGCCTTTCGCTAAGGCTGTTCTTGTGGAATTGGCAAAGGGATATTTGGAAGCCCATAGAGGGCTATGGTGAAAAAGGAAATATCTTCCGTTCAAAACTGGAAAGAAGCATTCTGAGAAACTGCTCTGTGTTCTGTTAATTCATCTCACAGAGTTACATCTTTCCCTTCAAGAAGCCTTTCGCTAAGGCTGTTCTTGTGGAATTGGCAAAGGGATATTTGGAAGCCCTTAGAGGGCTATGGTGAAAAAGGAAATATCTTCCGTTCAAAACTGGAAAGAAGCTTTCTGAGAAACTACTCTGTGTTTTGTTAATTCATCTCACAGAGTTACATCTTTCCCTTCAAGAAGCTTTTCGCTAAGGCTGTTCTTGTGGAATTGGCAAAGGGATATTTGGAAGCCCTTAGAGGGCTATGGTGAAAAAGGAAATATCTTCCGTTCAAAACTGGAAAGAAGCTTTCTGAGAAACTGCTCTGTGTCTGTTAATTCATCTCACAGAGTTACATCTTTCCCTTCAAGAAGCCTTTCGCTAAGGCTGTTCTTGTGGAATTGGCAAAGGGATATTTGGAAGCCCATAGAGGGCTATGGTGAAAAAGGAAATATCTTCCGTTCAAAACTTAAAAGAAGCTTTCTGAGAAACTGCTCTGTGTTCTCTTAATTCATCTCACAGTGTTACATCTTTCCCTTCGAGAAGCCTTTCGCTAAGGCTGTTCTTGTGGAATTGGCAAAGGGATATTTGGAAGCCCATAGAGGACTAATGTGAAAAAGGAAATATCTTCCGTTCACAACTGGAAAGAAGCTTTCTGAGAAACTGCTCTGTGTTCTGTTAATTTGTCTCACAGAGATACATCTTTCCCTTCAAGAAGCCTTTCGCTAAGGCTGTTCTTGTGGAATTGGCAAAGGGATATTTGGAAGCCCATAGAGGGCTATGGTGAAAAAGGAAATATCTTCCGTTCAAAACTGGAAAGAAGCTTTCTGAGAAACTGCTCTGTGTTCTGTTAATTCATCTCACAGAGTTACATCTTTCCCTTCAAGAAGCCTTTCGCTAAGGCTGTTCTTGTGGAATTGGCAAAGGGATATTTGGAAGCCCATAGAGGGCTATGGTGAAAAAGGAAATATCTTCCGTTCAAAACTGGAAAGAAGCTTTCTGAGAAACTGCTCTGTGTTCTGTTAATTCATCTCGCAGAGTTACATCTTTCCCTTCAAGAAGCCTTTCGCTAAGGCTGTTCTTGTGGAATTGGCAAAGGGATATTTCGAAGCCCATAGAGGGCTATGGTGAAAAAGGAAATATCTTCCGTTCAAAACTGGAAAGAAGCTTTCTGAGAAACTGCTCTGTGTTCTGTTAATTCATCTCACAGAGTTACATCTTTCCCTTCAAGAAGCCTTTCGCTAAGGCTGTTCTTGTGGAAATGGCAAAAGGATATTTGGAAGCCCATAGAGGGATATGGTGAAAAAGCAAATATCTTCCGTTCAAAACTGCAAAGAAGCTTTCTGAGAAACTGCTCTGTGTTCTGTTAATTCATCTCACAGAGTTACATCTTTCCCTTCAAGAAGCCTTTCGCTAAGGCTGTTCTTGTGGAATTGGCAAAGGGATATTTGGAAGCCCATAGAGGGCTATGGTGAAAAAGGAAATATCTTCCGTTCAAAACTGGAAAGAAGCTTTCTGAGAAACTGCTCTGTGTTCTCTTAATTCATCTCACAGAGTTACATCTTTCCCTTCAAGAAGCCTTTCGCTAAGGCTGTTGTTGTGGAATTGGCAATGGGATATTTGGAAGCCCATAGAGGGCTATGGTGAAAAAGGAATTATCTTCCGTTCAAAACTGGAAAGAAGCTTTCTGAGAAACTTCTCTGTGTTCTGTTAATTCATCTCACAGAGTTACATCTTTCCCTTCAAGAAGCCTTTCGCTAAGGCTGTTCTTGTGGAATTGGCAAAGGGATATTTGGAAGCCCATAGAGGGCTATGGTGAAAAAGGAAATATCTTCCGTTCAAAACTGGAAAGAAGCTTTCTGAGAAACTGCTCTGTGTTCTGTTAATTCATCTCACAGAGTTACATCTTTCCCTTCAAGAAGCCTTTCGCTGAGGCTGTTCTTGTAGAATTGGCAAAGGGATATTTGGAAGCCCATAGAGGGCTATGGTGAAAAAGGAAATATCTTCCGTTCAAAACTGGAAAGAAGCTTTCTGAGAAACTGCTCTGTGTTCTGTTAATTCATCTCACAGAGTTACATCTTTCCCTTCAAGAAGCCTTTCGTTAAGGCTGTTCTTGTGGAATTGGCAAAGGGATATTTGGAAGCCCATAGAGGGCTATGGTGAAAAAGGAAATATCTTCCGTTCAAAACTGGAAAGAAGCTTTCTGAGAAACTACTCTGTGTTTTGTTAATTCATCTCACAGAGGTACATCTTTCCCTTCAAGAAGCTTTTCGCTAAGGCTGTTCTTGTGGAATTGGCAAAGGGATATTTGGAAGCCCATAGAGGGCTATGGTGAAAAAGGAAATATCTTCCGTTCAAAACTGGAAAGAAGCTTTCTGAGAAACTGCTCTGTGTTCTGTTAATTCATCTCACAGAGTTACATCTTTCCCTTCAAGAAGCCTTTCGCTAAGGCTGTTCTTGTGGAATTGGCAAAGGGATATTTGGAAGCCCATAGAGGGCTATGGTGAAAAAGGAAATATCTTCCGTTCAAAACTGGAAAGAAGCTTTCTGAGAAACTGCTCTGTGTTCTCTTAATTCATCTCACAGTGTTACATCTTTCCCTTCGAGAAGCCTTTCGCTAAGGCTGTTCTTGGGGAATTGGCAAAGGGATATTTGGAAGCCCCTAGAGGACTAATGGGAAAAAGGAAATATCTTCCGTTCAAAATTGGAAAGAAGCTTTCTGAGAAACTTCTCTGTGTTCTGTTAATTCATCTCACAGAGTTACATCTTTCCCTTCAAGAAGCCTTTCGCTAAGGCTGTTCTTGTGGAATTGGCAAAGGGATATTTGGAAGCCCATAGGGGGCTATGGTGAAAAAGGAAATATCTTCCGTTCAAAACTGGAAAGAAGCTTTCTGAGAAACTGCTCTGTGTTCTGTTAATTCATCTCACAGAGTTACATCTTTCCCTTCAAGAAGCCTTTCGCTGAGGCTGTTCTTGTAGAATTGGCAAAGGGATATTTGGAAGCCCATAGAGGGCTATGGTGAAAAAGGAAATATCTTCCGTTCAAAACTGGAAAGAAGCTTTCTGAGAAACTGCTCTGTGTTCTGTTAATTCATCTCACAGAGTTACATCTTTCCCTTCAAGAAGCCTTTCGTTAAGGCTGTTCTTGTGGAATTGGCAAAGGGATATTTGGAAGCCCATAGAGGGATATGGTGAAAAAGGAAATATCTTCCGTTCAAAACTGGAAAGAAGCTTTCTGAGAAACTACTCTGTGTTTTGTTAATTCATCTCACAGAGTTACATCTTTCCCTTCAAGAAGCTTTTCGCTAAGGCTGTTCTTGTGGAATTGGCAAAGGGATATTTGGAAGCCCATAGAGGGCTATGGTGAAAAAGGAAATATCTTCCGTTCAAAACTGGAAAGAAGCTTTCTGAGAAACTGCTCTGTGTTCTGTTAATTCATCTCACAGAGTTACATCTTTCCCTTCAAGAAGCCTTTCGCTAAGGCTGTTCTTGTGGAATTGGCAAAGGGATATTTGGAAGCCCATAGAGGGCTATGGTGAAAAAGGAAATATCTTCCGTTCAAAACTGGAAAGAAGCTTTCTGAGAAACTGCTCTGTGTTCTCTTAATTCATCTCACAGTGTTACATCTTTCCCTTCGAGAAGCCTTTCGCTAAGGCTGTTCTTGGGGAATTGGCAAAGGGATATTTGGAAGCCCCTAGAGGACTAATGGGAAAAAGGAAATATCTTCCGTTCAAAATTGGAAAGAAGCTTTCTGAGAAACTGCTCTGTGTTCTGTTAATTCATCTCACAGAGTTACATCTTTCCCTTCAAGAAGCCTTTCGCTAAGGCTGTTCTTGTGGAATTGGTAAAGGGATATTTGGAAGCCCATAGAGGGCTATGGTGAAAAAGGAAATATCTTCCGTTCAAAACTGGAAAGAAGCTTTCTGAGAAACTACTCTGTGTTTTGTTAATTCATCTCACAGAGTTACATCTTTCCCTTCAAGAAGCTTTTCGCTAAGGCTGTTCTTGTGGAATTGGCAAAGGGATATTTGGAAGCCCTTAGAGGGCTATGGTGAAAAAGGAAATATCTTCCGTTCAAAACTGGAAAGAAGCTTTCTGAGAAACTGCTCTGTGTCTGTTAATTCATCTCACAGTGTTACATCTTTCCCTTCAAGAAGCCTTTCGCTAAGGCTGTTCTTGTGGAATTGGCAAAGGGATATTTGGAAGCCCATAGAGGGCTATGGTGAAAAAGAAAATATCTTCCGTTCAAAACTGGAAAGAAGCTTTCTGAGAAACTGCTCTGTGTTCTGTTAATTCATCTCACAGAGTTACATCTTTCCCTTCAAGAAGCCTTTCGCTAAGGCTGTTCTTGTGGAATTGGCAAAGGGATATTTGGAAGCCCATAGAGGGCTATGGTGAAAAAGGAAATATCTTCCGTTCAAAACTGGAAAGAAGCTTTCTGAGAAACTGCTCTGTGTTCTCTTAATTCATCTCACAGAGTTACATCTTTCCCTTCAAGAAGCCTTTCGCTAAGGCTGTTCTTGTGGAATTGGCAAAGGGATATTTGGAAGCCCATAGAGGGCTATGGTGAAAAAGGAATTATCTTCCGTTCAAAACTGGAAAGAAGCTTTCTGAGAAACTGCTCTGTGTTCTGTTAATTCATCTCACAGAGTTACATCTTTCCCTTCAAGAAGCCTTTCGCTAAGGCTGTTCTTGTGGAATTGGCAAAGGGATATTTGGAAGCCCATAGAGGGCTATGGTGAAAAAGGAAATATCTTCCGTTCAAAACTGGAAAGAAGCTTTCTGAGAAACTGCTCTGTGTTCTGTTCATTCATCTCACAGAGTTACATCTTTCCCTTCAAGAAGCCTTTCGCTAAGGCTGTTCTTGTGGAATTGGCAAAGGGATATTTGGAAGCCCATAGAGGGCTATGGTGAAAAAGGAAATATCTTCCGTTCAAAACTGGAAAGAAGCTTTCTGAGAAACTGCTCTGTGTTCTGTTAATTCATCTCACAGAGTTACATCTTTCCCTTCAACAAGCCTTTCGCTAAGTCTGTTCTAGTGGAATTGGCAAAGGGATATTTGGAAGCCCATAGAGGGCTATGGTGAAAAAGGAAATATCTTCCGTTCAAAACTGGAAAGAAGCTTTCTGAGAAACTGCTCCGTGTTCTGTTAATTCATCTCACAGAGTTACATCTTTCCCTTCAAGAAGCCTTTCGCTAAGGCTGTTCTTGTGGAATTGGCAAAGGGATATTTGGAAGCCCATAGAGGGCTATGGTGAAAAAGGAAATATCTTCCGTTCAAAACTGGAAAGAAGCATTCTGAGAAACTGCTCTGTGTTCTGTTAATTCATCTCACAGAGTTACATCTTTCCCTTCAAGAAGCCTTTCGCTAAGGCTGTTCTTGTGGAATTGGCAAAGGGATATTTGGAAGCCCTTAGAGGGCTATGGTGAAAAAGGAAATATCTTCCGTTCAAAACTGGAAAGAAGCTTTCTGAGAAACTACTCTGTGTTTTGTTAATTCATCTCACAGAGTTACATCTTTCCCTTCAAGAAGCTTTTCGCTAAGGCTGTTCTTGTGGAATTGGCAAAGGGATATTTGGAAGCCCTTAGAGGGCTATGGTGAAAAAGGAAATATCTTCCGTTCAAAACTGGAAAGAAGCTTTCTGAGAAACTGCTCTGTGTCTGTTAATTCATCTCACAGAGTTACATCTTTCCCTTCAAGAAGCCTTTCGCTAAGGCTGTTCTTGTGGAATTGGCAAAGGGATATTTGGAAGCCCATAGAGGGCTATGGTGAAAAAGGAAATATCTTCCGTTCAAAACTTAAAAGAAGCTTTCTGAGAAACTGCTCTGTGTTCTGTTAATTTGTCTCACAGAGATACATCTTTCCCTTCAAGAAGCCTTTCGCTAAGGCTGTTCTTGTGGAATTGGCAAAGGGATATTTGGAAGCCCATAGAGGGCTATGGTGAAAAAGGAAATATCTTCCGTTCAAAACTGGAAAGACACTTTCGAGAAACTGCTCTGTGTTCTGTTAATTCATCTCACAGAGTTAGGTCTTTTCTTTCAAGAAGCCTTTCGCTAAGGCTGTTCTTGGGGAATTGGCAAAGGGATATTTGGAAGCCCATAGAGGGCTATGGTGAAAAAGGAAATATCTTCCGTTCAAAACTGGAAAGAAGCTTTCTGAGAAACTGCTCTGTGTTCTGTTAATTCATCTCACAGAGTTACATCTTTCCCTTCAAGAAGCCTTTCGCTAAGGCTGATCTTGTGGAATTGGCAAAGGGATATTTGGAAGCCCATAGAGGGCTATGGTGAAAAAGGAAATATCTTCCGTTCAAAACTGGAAAGAAGCTTTCTGAGAAACTGCTCTGTGTTCTGTTAATTCATCTCACAGAGTTACATCTTTCCCTTCAAGAAGCCTTTCGCTAAGGCTGTTCTTGTGGAATTGGCAAAGGGATATTTGGAAGCCCATAGAGGGCTATGGTGAAAAAGGAAATATCTTCCGTTCAAAACTGGAAAGAAGCTTTCTGAGAAACTGCTCTGTGTTCTGTTAATTCATCTCACAGAGTTACATCTTTCCCTTCAAGAAGCCTTTCGCTAAGGCTGTTCTTGGGGAATTGGCAAAGGGATATTTGGAAGCCCATAGAGGGCTATGGTGAAAAAGGAAATATCTTCCGTTCAAAACTGGAAAGAAGCTTTCTGAGAAACTGCTCTGTGTTCTGTTAATTCATCTCACAGAGTTACATCTTTCCCTTCAAGAAGCCTTTCGCTAAGGCTGATCTTGTGGAATTGGCAAAGGGATATTTGGAAGCCCATAGAGGGCTATGGTGAAAAAGGAAATATCTTCCGTTCAAAACTGGAAAGAAGCTTTCTGAGAAACTGCTCTGTGTTCTGTTAATTCATCTCACAGAGTTACATCTTTCCCTTCAAGAAGCCTTTCGCTAAGGCTGTTCTTGTGGAATTGGCAAAGGGATATTTGGAAGCCCATAGAGGGATATGGTGAAAAAGGAAATATCTTCCGTTCAAAACTGGAAAGAAGCTTTCTGAGAAACTACTCTGTGTTTTGTTAATTCATCTCACAGAGTTACATCTTTCCCTTCAAGAAGCTTTTCGCTAAGGCTGTTCTTGTGGAATTGGCAAAGGGATATTTGGAAGCCCATAGAGGGCTATGGTGAAAAAGGAAATATCTTCCGTTCAAAACTGGAAAGAAGCTTTCTGAGAAACTGCTCTGTGTTCTGTTAATTCATCTCACAGAGTTACATCTTTCCCTTCAAGAAGCCTTTCGCTAAGGCTGTTCTTGTGGAATTGGCAAAGGGATATTTGGAAGCCCATAGAGGGCTATGGTGAAAAAGGAAATATCTTCCGTTCAAAACTGGAAAGAAGCTTTCTGAGAAACTGCTCTGTGTTCTCTTAATTCATCTCACAGTGTTACATCTTTCCCTTCGAGAAGCCTTTCGCTAAGGCTGTTCTTGGGGAATTGGCAAAGGGATATTTGGAAGCCCCTAGAGGACTAATGGGAAAAAGGAAATATCTTCCGTTCAAAATTGGAAAGAAGCTTTCTGAGAAACTGCTCTGTGTTCTGTTAATTCATCTCACAGAGTTACATCTTTCCCTTCAAGAAGCCTTTCGCTAAGGCTGTTCTTGTGGAATTGGTAAAGGGATATTTGGAAGCCCATAGAGGGCTATGGTGAAAAAGGAAATATCTTCCGTTCAAAACTGGAAAGAAGCTTTCTGAGAAACTACTCTGTGTTTTGTTAATTCATCTCACAGAGTTACATCTTTCCCTTCAAGAAGCTTTTCGCTAAGGCTGTTCTTGTGGAATTGGCAAAGGGATATTTGGAAGCCCTTAGAGGGCTATGGTGAAAAAGGAAATATCTTCCGTTCAAAACTGGAAAGAAGCTTTCTGAGAAACTGCTCTGTGTCTGTTAATTCATCTCACAGTGTTACATCTTTCCCTTCAAGAAGCCTTTCGCTAAGGCTGTTCTTGTGGAATTGGCAAAGGGATATTTGGAAGCCCATAGAGGGCTATGGTGAAAAAGAAAATATCTTCCGTTCAAAACTGGAAAGAAGCTTTCTGAGAAACTGCTCTGTGTTCTGTTAATTCATCTCACAGAGTTACATCTTTCCCTTCAAGAAGCCTTTCGCTAAGGCTGTTCTTGTGGAATTGGCAAAGGGATATTTGGAAGCCCATAGAGGGCTATGGTGAAAAAGGAAATATCTTCCGTTCAAAACTGGAAAGAAGCTTTCTGAGAAACTGCTCTGTGTTCTCTTAATTCATCTCACAGAGTTACATCTTTCCCTTCAAGAAGCCTTTCGCTAAGGCTGTTCTTGTGGAATTGGCAAAGGGATATTTGGAAGCCCATAGAGGGCTATGGTGAAAAAGGAATTATCTTCCGTTCAAAACTGGAAAGAAGCTTTCTGAGAAACTGCTCTGTGTTCTGTTAATTCATCTCACAGAGTTACATCTTTCCCTTCAAGAAGCCTTTCGCTAAGGCTGTTCTTGTGGAATTGGCAAAGGGATATTTGGAAGCCCATAGAGGGCTATGGTGAAAAAGGAAATATCTTCCGTTCAAAACTGGAAAGAAGCTTTCTGAGAAACTGCTCTGTGTTCTGTTCATTCATCTCACAGAGTTACATCTTTCCCTTCAAGAAGCCTTTCGCTAAGGCTGTTCTTGTGGAATTGGCAAAGGGATATTTGGAAGCCCATAGAGGGCTATGGTGAAAAAGGAAATATCTTCCGTTCAAAACTGGAAAGAAGCTTTCTGAGAAACTGCTCTGTGTTCTGTTAATTCATCTCACAGAGTTACATCTTTCCCTTCAACAAGCCTTTCGCTAAGTCTGTTCTAGTGGAATTGGCAAAGGGATATTTGGAAGCCCATAGAGGGCTATGGTGAAAAAGGAAATATCTTCCGTTCAAAACTGGAAAGAAGCTTTCTGAGAAACTGCTCCGTGTTCTGTTAATTCATCTCACAGAGTTACATCTTTCCCTTCAAGAAGCCTTTCGCTAAGGCTGTTCTTGTGGAATTGGCAAAGGGATATTTGGAAGCCCATAGAGGGCTATGGTGAAAAAGGAAATATCTTCCGTTCAAAACTGGAAAGAAGCATTCTGAGAAACTGCTCTGTGTTCTGTTAATTCATCTCACAGAGTTACATCTTTCCCTTCAAGAAGCCTTTCGCTAAGGCTGTTCTTGTGGAATTGGCAAAGGGATATTTGGAAGCCCTTAGAGGGCTATGGTGAAAAAGGAAATATCTTCCGTTCAAAACTGGAAAGAAGCTTTCTGAGAAACTACTCTGTGTTTTGTTAATTCATCTCACAGAGTTACATCTTTCCCTTCAAGAAGCTTTTCGCTAAGGCTGTTCTTGTGGAATTGGCAAAGGGATATTTGGAAGCCCTTAGAGGGCTATGGTGAAAAAGGAAATATCTTCCGTTCAAAACTGGAAAGAAGCTTTCTGAGAAACTGCTCTGTGTCTGTTAATTCATCTCACAGAGTTACATCTTTCCCTTCAAGAAGCCTTTCGCTAAGGCTGTTCTTGTGGAATTGGCAAAGGGATATTTGGAAGCCCATAGAGGGCTATGGTGAAAAAGGAAATATCTTCCGTTCAAAACTTAAAAGAAGCTTTCTGAGAAACTGCTCTGTGTTCTGTTAATTTGTCTCACAGAGATACATCTTTCCCTTCAAGAAGCCTTTCGCTAAGGCTGTTCTTGTGGAATTGGCAAAGGGATATTTGGAAGCCCATAGAGGGCTATGGTGAAAAAGGAAATATCTTCCGTTCAAAACTGGAAAGACACTTTCGAGAAACTGCTCTGTGTTCTGTTAATTCATCTCACAGAGTTAGGTCTTTTCTTTCAAGAAGCCTTTCGCTAAGGCTGTTCTTGGGGAATTGGCAAAGGGATATTTGGAAGCCCATAGAGGGCTATGGTGAAAAAGGAAATATCTTCCGTTCAAAACTGGAAAGAAGCTTTCTGAGAAACTGCTCTGTGTTCTGTTAATTCATCTCACAGAGTTACATCTTTCCCTTCAAGAAGCCTTTCGCTAAGGCTGATCTTGTGGAATTGGCAAAGGGATATTTGGAAGCCCATAGAGGGCTATGGTGAAAAAGGAAATATCTTCCGTTCAAAACTGGAAAGAAGCTTTCTGAGAAACTGCTCTGTGTTCTGTTAATTCATCTCACAGAGTTACATCTTTCCCTTCAAGAAGCCTTTCGCTAAGGCTGTTCTTGTGGAATTGGCAAAGGGATATTTGGAAGCCCATAGAGGGCTATGGTGAAAAAGGAAATATCTTCCGTTCAAAACTGGAAAGAAGCTTTCTGAGAAACTGCTCTGTGTTCTGTTAATTCATCTCACAGAGTTACATCTTTCCCTTCAAGAAGCCTTTCGCTAAGGCTGTTCTTGGGGAATTGGCAAAGGGATATTTGGAAGCCCATAGAGGGCTATGGTGAAAAAGGAAATATCTTCCGTTCAAAACTGGAAAGAAGCTTTCTGAGAAACTGCTCTGTGTTCTGTTAATTCATCTCACAGAGTTACATCTTTCCCTTCAAGAAGCCTTTCGCTAAGGCTGATCTTGTGGAATTGGCAAAGGGATATTTGGAAGCCCATAGAGGGCTATGGTGAAAAAGGAAATATCTTCCGTTCAAAACTGGAAAGAAGCTTTCTGAGAAACTGCTCTGTGTTCTGTTAATTCATCTCACAGAGTTACATCTTTCCCTTCAAGAAGCCTTTCGCTAAGGCTGTTCTTGTGGAATTGGCAAAGGGATATTTGGAAGCCCATAGAGGGCTATGGTGAAAAAGGAAATATCTTCCGTTCAAAACTGGAAAGAAGCTTTCTGAGAAACTACTCTGTGTTTTGTTAATTCATCTCACAGAGTTACATCTTTCCCTTCAAGAAGCTTTTCGCTAAGGCTGTTCTTGTGGAATTGGCAAAGGGATATTTGGAAGCCCTTAGAGGGCTATGGTGAAAAAGGAAATATCTTCCGTTCAAAACTGGAAAGAAGCTTTCTGAGAAACTGCTCTGTGTCTGTTAATTCATCTCACAGTGTTACATCTTTCCCTTCAAGAAGCCTTTCGCTAAGGCTGTTCTTGTGGAATTGGCAAAGGGATATTTGGAAGCCCATAGAGGGCTATGGTGAAAAAGAAAATATCTTCCGTTCAAAACTGGAAAGAAGCTTTCTGAGAAACTGCTCTGTGTTCTGTTAATTCATCTCACAGAGTTACATCTTTCCCTTCAAGAAGCCTTTCGCTAAGGCTGTTCTTGTGGAATTGGCAAAGGGATATTTGGAAGCCCATAGAGGGCTATGGTGAAAAAGGAAATATCTTCCGTTCAAAACTGGAAAGAAGCTTTCTGAGAAACTGCTCTGTGTTCTCTTAATTCATCTCACAGAGTTACATCTTTCCCTTCAAGAAGCCTTTCGCTAAGGCTGTTCTTGTGGAATTGGCAAAGGGATATTTGGAAGCCCATAGAGGGCTATGGTGAAAAAGGAATTATCTTCCGTTCAAAACTGGAAAGAAGCTTTCTGAGAAACTGCTCTGTGTTCTGTTAATTCATCTCACAGAGTTACATCTTTCCCTTCAAGAAGCCTTTCGCTAAGGCTGTTCTTGTGGAATTGGCAAAGGGATATTTGGAAGCCCATAGAGGGCTATGGTGAAAAAGGAAATATCTTCCGTTCAAAACTGGAAAGAAGCTTTCTGAGAAACTGCTCTGTGTTCTGTTCATTCATCTCACAGAGTTACATCTTTCCCTTCAAGAAGCCTTTCGCTAAGGCTGTTCTTGTGGAATTGGCAAAGGGATATTTGGAAGCCCATAGAGGGCTATGGTGAAAAAGGAAATATCTTCCGTTCAAAACTGGAAAGAAGCTTTCTGAGAAACTGCTCTGTGTTCTGTTAATTCATCTCACAGAGTTACATCTTTCCCTTCAACAAGCCTTTCGCTAAGTCTGTTCTAGTGGAATTGGCAAAGGGATATTTGGAAGCCCATAGAGGGCTATGGTGAAAAAGGAAATATCTTCCGTTCAAAACTGGAAAGAAGCTTTCTGAGAAACTGCTCCGTGTTCTGTTAATTCATCTCACAGAGTTACATCTTTCCCTTCAAGAAGCCTTTCGCTAAGGCTGTTCTTGTGGAATTGGCAAAGGGATATTTGGAAGCCCATAGAGGGCTATGGTGAAAAAGGAAATATCTTCCGTTCAAAACTGGAAAGAAGCATTCTGAGAAACTGCTCTGTGTTCTGTTAATTCATCTCACAGAGTTACATCTTTCCCTTCAAGAAGCCTTTCGCTAAGGCTGTTCTTGTGGAATTGGCAAAGGGATATTTGGAAGCCCTTAGAGGGCTATGGTGAAAAAGGAAATATCTTCCGTTCAAAACTGGAAAGAAGCTTTCTGAGAAACTACTCTGTGTTTTGTTAATTCATCTCACAGAGTTACATCTTTCCCTTCAAGAAGCTTTTCGCTAAGGCTGTTCTTGTGGAATTGGCAAAGGGATATTTGGAAGCCCTTAGAGGGCTATGGTGAAAAAGGAAATATCTTCCGTTCAAAACTGGAAAGAAGCTTTCTGAGAAACTGCTCTGTGTCTGTTAATTCATCTCACAGAGTTACATCTTTCCCTTCAAGAAGCCTTTCGCTAAGGCTGTTCTTGTGGAATTGGCAAAGGGATATTTGGAAGCCCATAGAGGGCTATGGTGAAAAAGGAAATATCTTCCGTTCAAAACTTAAAAGAAGCTTTCTGAGAAACTGCTCTGTGTTCTCTTAATTCATCTCACAGAGTTACATCTTTCCCTTCGAGAAGCCATTCGCTAAGGCTGTTCTTGTGGAATTGGCAAAGGGATATTTGGAAGCCCATAGAGGACTAATGTGAAAAAGGAAATATCTTCCGTTCACAACTGGAAAGAAGCTTTCTGAGAAACTGCTCTGTGTTCTGTTAATTTGTCTCACAGAGATACATCTTTCCCTTCAAGAAGCCTTTCGCTAAGGCTGTTCTTGTGGAATTGGCAAAGGGATATTTGGAAGCCCATAGAGGGCTATGGTGAAAAAGGAAATATCTTCCGTTCAAAACTGGAAAGACACTTTCGAGAAACTGCTCTGTGTTCTGTTAATTCATCTCACAGAGTTAGGTCTTTTCTTTCAAGAAGCCTTTCGCTAAGGCTGTTCTTGGGGAATTGGCAAAGGGATATTTGGAAGCCCATAGAGGGCTATGGTGAAAAAGGAAATATCTTCCGTTCAAAACTGGAAAGAAGCTTTCTGAGAAACTGCTCTGTGTTCTGTTAATTCATCTCACAGAGTTACATCTTTCCCTTCAAGAAGCCTTTCGCTAAGGCTGATCTTGTGGAATTGGCAAAGGGATATTTGGAAGCCCATAGAGGGCTATGGTGAAAAAGGAAATATCTTCCGTTCAAAACTGGAAAGAAGCTTTCTGAGAAACTGCTCTGTGTTCTGTTAATTCATCTCACAGAGTTACATCTTTCCCTTCAAGAAGCCTTTCGCTAAGGCTGTTCTTGTGGAATTGGCAAAGGGATATTTGGAAGCCCATAGAGGGCTATGGTGAAAAAGGAAATATCTTCCGTTCAAAACTGGAAAGAAGCTTTCTGAGAAACTGCTCTGTGTTCTGTTAATTCATCTCACAGAGTTACATCTTTCCCTTCAAGAAGCCTTTCGCTAAGGCTGTTCTTGGGGAATTGGCAAAGGGATATTTGGAAGCCCATAGAGGGCTATGGTGAAAAAGGAAATATCTTCCGTTCAAAACTGGAAAGAAGCTTTCTGAGAAACTGCTCTGTGTTCTGTTAATTCATCTCACAGAGTTACATCTTTCCCTTCAAGAAGCCTTTCGCTAAGGCTGATCTTGTGGAATTGGCAAAGGGATATTTGGAAGCCCATAGAGGGCTATGGTGAAAAAGGAAATATCTTCCGTTCAAAACTGGAAAGAAGCTTTCTGAGAAACTGCTCTGTGTTCTGTTAATTCATCTCACAGAGTTACATCTTTCCCTTCAAGAAGCCTTTCGCTAAGGCTGTTCTTGTGGAATTGGCAAAGGGATATTTGGAAGCCCCTAGAGGGCTCTGGTGAAAAAGGAAATATCTTCCCTTCAAAACTGGAAAGAAGCTTTCTGAGAAACTGCTCTGTGTTCTGTTAATTCATCTCACAGAGTTACATCTTTCCCTTCAAGAAGCCTTTCGCTAAGGCTGTTCTTGTGGAATTGGCAAAGGGATATTTGGAAGCCCATAGAGGGCTATGGTGAAAAAGAAAATATCTTCCGTTCAAAACTGGAAAGAAGCTTTCTGAGAAACTGCTCTGTGTTCTGTTAATTCATCTCACAGAGTTACATCTTTCCCTTCAAGAAGCCTTTCGCTAAGGCTGTTCTTGTGGAATTGCAAAGGGATATTTGGAAGCCCATAGAGGGCTATGGTGAAAAAGGAATTACCTTCCGTTCAAAACTGGAAAGAAGCTTTCTGAGAAACTTCTCTGTGTTCTGTTAATTCATCTCACAGAGTTACATCTTTCCCTTCAAGAAGCCTTTCGCTAAGGCTGTTCTTGTGGAATTGGCAAAGGGATATTTGGAAGCCCATAGAGGGCTATGGTGAAAAAGGAATTACCTTCCGTTCAAAACTGGAAAGAAGCTTTCTGAGAAACTTCTCTGTGTTCTGTTAATTCATCTCACAGAGTTACATCTTTCCCTTCAAGAAGCCTTTCGCTAAGGCTGTTCTTGTGGAATTGGCAAAGGGATATTTGGAAGCCCATAGAGGGCTATGGTGAAAAAGGAAATATCTTCCGTTCAAAACTGGAAAGAAGCTTTCTGAGAAACTGCTCTGTGTTCTGTTAATTCATCTCACAGAGTTACATCTTTCCCTTCAAGAAGCCTTTCGCTGAGGCTGTTCTTATAGAATTGGCAAAGGGATATTTGGAAGCCCATAGAGGGCTATGGTGAAAAAGGAAATATCTTCCGTTCAAAACTGGAAAGAAGCTTTCTGAGAAACTGCTCTGTGTTCTGTTAATTCATCTCACAGAGTTACATCTTTCCCTTCCAGAAGCCTTTCGCTAAGGCTGTTCTTGTGGAATTGGCAAAGGGATATTTGGAAGCCCATAGAGGGCTATGGTGAAAAAGGAATTACCTTCCGTTCAAAACTGGAAAGAAGCTTTCTGAGAAACTTCCCTGTGTTCTGTTAATTCATCTCACAGAGTTACATCTTTCCCTTCCAGAAGCCTTTCGCTAAGGCTGTTCTTGTGGAATTGGCAAAGGGATATTTGGAAGCCCATAGAGGGCTATGGTGAAAAAGGAAATATCTTCCGTTCAAAACTGGAAAGAAGCTTTCTGAGAAACTGCTCTGTGTTCTGTTAATTCATCTCACAGAGTTACATCTTTCCCTTCAAGAAGCCTTTCGCTGAGGCTGTTCTTATAGAATTGGCAAAGGGATATTTGGAAGCCCATAGAGGGCTATGGTGAAAAAGGAAATATCTTCCGTTCAAAACTGGAAAGAAGCTTTCTGAGAAACTGCTCTGTGTTCTGTTAATTCATCTCACAGAGTTACATCTTTCCCTTCAAGAAGCCTTTCGCTAAGGCTGATCTTGTGGAATTGGCAAAGGGATATTTGGAAGCCCATAGAGGGCTATGGTGAAAAAGGAAATATCTTCGTTCAAAACTGGAAAGAAGCTTTCTGAGAAACTGCTCTGTGTTCTGTTAATTCATCTCACAGAGTTACATCTTTCCCTTCAAGAAGCCTTTCGCTAAGGCTGTTCTTGTGGAATTGGCAAAGGGATATTTGGAAGCCCCTAGAGGGCTCTGGTGAAAAAGGAAATATCTTCCCTTCAAAACTGGAAAGAAGCTTTCTGAGAAACTGCTCTGTGTTCTGTTAATTCATCTCACAGAGTTACATCTTTCCCTTCAAGAAGCCTTTCGCTAAGGCTGTTCTTGTGGAATTGGCAAAGGGATATTTGGAAGCCCATAGAGGGCTATGGTGAAAAAGAAAATATCTTCCGTTCAAAACTGGAAAGAAGCTTTCTGAGAAACTGCTCTGTGTTCTGTTAATTCATCTCACAGAGTTACATCTTTCCCTTCAAGAAGCCTTTCGCTAAGGCTGTTCTTGTGGAATTGGCAAAGGGATATTTGGAAGCCCATAGAGGGCTATGGTGAAAAAGGAAATATCTTCCTTTCAAAACTGGAAAGAAGCTTTCTGAGAAACTGCTCTGTGTTCTGTTAATTCATCTCACAGAGTTACATCTTTCCCTTCCAGAAGCCTTTCGCTAAGGCTGTTCTTGTGGAATTGGCAAAGGGATATTTGGAAGCCCATAGAGGGCTATGGTGAAAAAGGAATTACCTTCCGTTCAAAACTGGAAAGAAGCTTTCTGAGAAACTTCTCTGTGTTCTGTTAATTCATCTCACAGAGTTACATCTTTCCCTTCAAGAAGCCTTTCGCTAAGGCTGTTCTTGTGGAATTGGCAAAGGGATATTTGGAAGCCCATAGAGGGCTATGGTGAAAAAGGAAATATCTTCCGTTCAAAACTGGAAAGAAGCTTTCTGAGAAACTGCTCTGTGTTCTGTTAATTCATCTCACAGAGTTACATCTTTCCCTTCAAGAAGCCTTTCGCTGAGGCTGTTCTTATAGAATTGGCAAAGGGATATTTGGAAGCCCATAGAGGGCTATGGTGAAAAAGGAAATATCTTCCGTTCAAAACTGGAAAGAAGCTTTCTGAGAAACTGCTCTGTGTTCTGTTAATTCATCTCACAGAGTTACATCTTTCCCTTCTAGAAGCCTTTCGTTAAGGCTGTTCTTGTGGAATTGGCAAAGGGATATTTGGAAGCCCATAGAGGGCTATGGTGAAAAAGGAAATATCTTCCGTTCAAAACTGGAAAGAAGCTTTCTGAGAAACTACTCTGTGTTTTGTTAATTCATCTCACAGAGTTACATCTTTCCCTTCAAGAAGCTTTTCGCTAAGGCTGTTCTTGTGGAATTGGCAAAGGGATATTTGGAAGCCCATAGAGGGCTATGGTGAAAAAGGAAATATCTTCCGTTCAAAACTGGAAAGAAGCTTTCTGAGAAACTGCTCTGTGTTCTGTTAATTCATCTCACAGAGTTACATCTTTCCCTTCAAGAAGCCTTTCGCTAAGGCTGTTCTTGTGGAATTGGCAAAGGGATATTTGGAAGCCCATAGAGGGCTATGGTGAAAAAGGAAATATCTTCCGTTCAAAACTGGAAAGAAGCTTTCTGAGAAACTGCTCTGTGTTCTCTTAATTCATCTCACAGAGTTACATCTTTCCCTTCGAGAAGCCTTTGGCTAAGGCGGTTCTTGGGGAATTGGCAAAGGGATATTTGAAAGCCCCTAGAGGACTAATGGGAAAAAGGAAATATCTTCCGTTCAAAATTGGAAAGAAGCTTTCTGAGAAACTGCTCTGTGTTCTGTTAATTCATCTCACAGAGTTACATCTTTCCCTTCAAGAAGCCTTTCGCTAAGGCTGTTCTTGTGGAATTGGCAAAGGGATATTTGGAAGCCCATAGAGGGCTATGGTGAAAAAGGAAATATCTTCCGTTCAAAACTGGAAAGAAGCTTTCTGAGAAACTACTCTGTGTTTTGTTAATTCATCTCACAGAGTTACATCTTTCCCTTCAAGAAGCTTTTCGCTAAGGCTGTTCTTGTGGAATTGGCAAAGGGATATTTGGAAGCCCTTAGAGGGCTATGGTGAAAAAGGAAATATCTTCCGTTCAAAACTGGAAAGAAGCTTTCTGAGAAACTACTCTGTGTTTTGTTAATTCATCTCACAGAGTTACATCTTTCCCTTCAAGAAGCTTTTCGCTAAGGCTGTTCTTGTGGAATTGGCAAAGGGATATTTGGAAGCCCTTAGAGGGCTATGGTGAAAAAGGAAATATCTTCCGTTCAAAACTGGAAAGAAGCTTTCTGAGAAACTGCTCTGTGTTCTGTTAATTCATCTCACAGAGTTACATCTTTCCCTTCAAGAAGCCTTTCGCTAAGGCTGTTCTTGTGGAATTGGCAAAGGGATATTTGGAAGCCCATAGAGGGCTATGGTGAAAAAGGAAATATCTTCCGTTCAAAACTGGAAAGAAGCTTTCTGAGAAACTGCTCTGTGTTCTGTTAATTCATCTCACAGAGTTACATCTTTCCCTTCCATAAGCCTTTTACTAAGGCTGTTCTTGTGGAATTGGCAAAGGGATATTTGGAAGCCCATAGAGGGCTATGGTGAAAAATGAAATATCTTCCGTTCAAAACTGGAAAGAAGCTTTCTGAGAAACTGCTCTGTGTTCTCTTAATTCATCTCACAGAGTTACATCTTTCCCTTCGAGAAGCCTTTCGCTAAGGCTGTTCTTGGGGAATTGGCAAAGGGATATTTGGAAGCCCCTAGAGGACTAATGGGAAAAAGGAAATATCTTCCGTTCAAAATTGGAAAGAAGCTTTCTGAGAAACTGCTCTGTGTTCTGTTAATTCGTCTCACAGAGTTACATCTTTCCCTTCAAGGAGCCTTTCGCTAAGGCTGTTCTTGTGGAATTGGCAAAGGGATATTTGGAAGCCCATAGAGGGCTATGGTGAAAAAGGAAATATCTTCCGTTCAAAACTGGAAAGAAGCTTTCTGAGAAACTACTCTGTGTTTTGTTAATTCATCTCACAGAGTTACGTCTTTCCCTTCAAGAAGCTTTTCGCTAAGGCTGTTCTTGTGGAATTGGCAAAGGGATATTTGGAAGCCCTTAGAGGGCTATGGTGAAAAAGGAAATATCTTCCGTTCAAAACTGGAAAGAAGCTTTCTGAGAAACTGCTCTGTGTCTGTTAATTCATCTCACAGAGTTACATCTTTCCCTTCAAGAATCCTTTCGCTAAGGCTGTTCTTGTGGAATTGGCAAAGGGATATTTGGAAGCCCATAGAGGGCTATGGTGAAAAAGGAAATATCTTCCGTTCAAAACTGGAAAGAAGCTTTCTGAGAAAGTTCTCTGTGTTCTGTTAATTCATCTCACAGAGTTACGTCTTTCCTTTCAAGAAGCCTTTCGCTAAGGCTGTTCTTGGGGAATTGGCAAAGGGATATTTGGAAGCCCATAGAGGGCTATGGTGAAAAAGGAAATATCTTCCGTTCAAAACTGGAAAGAAGCTTTCTGAGAAACTGCTCTGTGTTCTGTTAATTCATCTCACAGAGTTACATCTTTCCCTTCAAGAAGCCTTTCGCTAAGGCTGTTCTTGTGGAATTGGCAAAGGGATATTTGGAAGCCCATAGAGGGCTATGGTGAAAAAGGAAATATCTTCCGTTCAAAACTGGAAAGAAGCTTTCTGAGAAACTGCTCTGTGTTCTGTTAATTCATCTCACAGAGTTACATCTTTCCCTTCAAGAAGCCTTTCGCTAAGGCTGTTCTTGTGGAATTGGCAAAGGGATATTTGGAAGCCCATAGAGGGCTATGGTGAAAAAGGAAATATCTTCCGTTCAAAACTGGAAAGAAGCTTTCTGAGAAACTGCTCTGTGTTCTGTTAATTCATCTCACAGAGTTACATCTTTCCCTTCAAGAAGCCTTTCGCTAAGGCTGTTCTTGGGGAATTGGCAAAGGGATATTTGGAAGCCCATAGAGGGCTATGGTGAAAAAGGAAATATCTTCCGTTCAAAACTGGAAAGAAGCTTTCTGAGAAACTGCTCTGTGTTCTGTTAATTCATCTCACAGAGTTACATCTTTCCCTTCAAGAAGCCTTTCGCTAAGGCTGTTCTTGTGGAATTGGCAAAGGGATATTTGGAAGCCCATAGAGGGCTATGGTGAAAAAGGAAATATCTTCCCTTCAAAACTGGAAAGAAGCTTTCTGAGAAACTGCTCTGTGTTCTGTTAATTCATCTCACAGAGTTACATCTTTCCCTTCAAGAAGCCTTTCGCTAAGGCTGTTCTTGTGGAATTGGCAAAGGGATATTTGGAAGCCCATAGAGGGCTATGGTGAAAAAGGAAATATCTTCCGTTCAAAACTGGAAACAAGCTTTCTGAGAAACTGCTCTGTGTTCTGTTAATTCATCTCACAGAGTTACATCTTTCCCTTCAAGAAGCCTTTCGCTAAGGCTGTTCTTGTGGAATTGGCAAAGGGATATTTGGAAGCCCATAGAGGGCTATGGTGAAAAAGGAAATATCTTCCGTTCAAAACTGGAAAGAAGCTTTCTGAGAAACTGCTCTGTGTTCTGTTAATTCATCTCACAGAGTTACATCTTTCCCTTCAAGAAGCCTTTCGCTAAGGCTGTTCTTGTGGAATTGGCAAAGGGATATTTGGAAGCCCATAGAGGGCTATGGTGAAAAAGGAATTATCTTCCGTTCAAAACTGGAAAGAAGCTTTCTGAGAAACTGCTCTGTGTTCTGTTAATTCATCTCACAGAGTTACATCTTTCCCTTCAAGAAGCCTTTCGCTAAGGCTGTTCTTGTGGAATTGGCAAAGGGATATTTGGAAGCCCATAGAGGGCTATGGTGAAAAAGGAAATATCTTCCGTTCAAAACTGGAAAGAAGCTTTCTGAGAAACTGCTCTGTGTTCTGTTAATTCATCTCACAGAGTTACATCTTTCCCTTCAAGAAGCCTTTCGCTGAGGCTGTTCTTGTAGAATTGGCAAAGGGATATTTGGAAGCCCATAGAGGGCTATGGTGAAAAAGGAAATATCTTCCGTTCAAAACTGGAAGGAAGCTTTCTGAGAAACTGCTCTGTGTTCTCTTAATTCATCTCACAGAGTTACATCTTTCCCTTCGAGAAGCCTTTCGCTAAGGCTGTTCTTGGGGAATTGGCAAAGGGATATTTGGAAGCCCCTAGAGGACTAATGGGAAAAAGGAAATATCTTCCGTTCAAAATTGGAAAGAAGCTTTCTGAGAAACTGCTCTGTGTTCTGTTAATTCATCTCACAGAGTTACATCTTTCCCTTCAAGGAGCCTTTCGCTAAGGCTGTTCTTGTGGAATTGGCAAAGGGATATTTGGAAGCCCATAGAGGGCTATGGTGAAAAAGGAAATATCTTCCGTTCAAAACTGGAAAGAAGCTTTCTGAGAAACTACTCTGTGTTTTGTTAATTCATCTCACAGAGTTACATCTTTCCCTTCAAGAAGCTTTTCGCTAAGGCTGTTCTTGTGGAATTGGCAAAGGGATATTTGGAAGCCCTTAGAGGGCTATGGTGAAAAAGGAAATATCTTCCGTTCAAAACTGGAAAGAAGCTTTCTGAGAAACTGCTCTGTGTCTGTTAATTCATCTCACAGAGTTACATCTTTCCCTTCAAGAATCCTTTCGCTAAGGCTGTTCTTGTGGAATTGGCAAAGGGATATTTGGAAGCCCATAGAGGGCTATGGTGAAAAAGGAAATATCTTCCGTTCAAAACTGGAAAGAAGCTTTCTGAGAAAGTGCTCTGTGTTCTGTTAATTCATCTCACAGAGTTACGTCTTTCCTTTCAAGAAGCCTTTCGCTAAGGCTGTTCTTGGGGAATTGGCAAAGGGATATTTGGAAGCCCATAGAGGGCTATGGTGAAAAAGGAAATATCTTCCGTTCAAAACTGGAAAGAAGCTTTCTGAGAAACTGCTCTGTGTTCTGTTAATTCATCTCACAGAGTTACATCTTTCCCTTCAAGAAGCCTTTCGCTAAGGCTGTTCTTGTGGAATTGGAAAAGGGATATTTGGAAGCCCATAGAGGGCTATGGTGAAAAAGGAAATATCTTCCGTTCAAAACTGGAAAGAAGCTTTCTGAGAAACTGCTCTGTGTTCTGTTAATTCATCTCACAGAGTTACATCTTTCCCTTCAAGAAGCCTTTCGCTAAGGCTGTTCTTGTGGAATTGGCAAAGGGATATTTGGAAGCCCATAGAGGGCTATGGTGAAAAAGGAAATATCTTCCGTTCAAAACTGGAAAGAAGCTTTCTGAGAAACTGCTCTGTGTTCTGTTAATTCATCTCACAGAGTTACATCTTTCCCTTCAAGAAGCCTTTCGCTAAGGCTGTTCTTGTGGAATTGGCAAAGGGATATTTGGAAGCCCATAGAGGGCTATGGTGAAAAAGGAAATATCTTCCGTTCAAAACTGGAAAGAAGCTTTCTGAGAAACTGCTCTGTGTTCTGTTAATTCATCTCACAGAGTTACATCTTTCCCTTCAAGAAGCCTTTCGCTAAGGCTGTTCTTGTGGAATTGGCAAAGGGATATTTGGAAGCCCATAGAGGGCTATGGTGAAAAAGGAAATATCTTCCGTTCAAAACTGGAAAGAAGCTTTCTGAGAAACTGCTCTGTGTTCTGTTAATTCATCTCACAGAGTTACATCTTTCCCCTCAAGAAGCCTTTCGCTAAGGCTGTTCTTGTGGAATTGGCAAAGGGATATTTGGAAGCCCATAGAGGGCTATGGTGAAAAAGGAAATATCTTCCGTTCAAAACTGGAAAGAAGCTTTCTGAGAAACTGCTCTGTGTTCTGTTAATTCATCTCACAGAGTTACATCTTTCCCTTCAAGAAGCCTTTCGCTAAGGCTGTTCTTGTGGAATTGGCAAAGGGATATTTGGAAGCCCATAGAGGGCTATGGTGAAAAAGGAATTATCTTCCGTTCAAAACTGGAAAGAAGCTTTCTGAGAAACTGCTCTGTGTTCTGTTAATTCATCTCACAGAGTTACATCTTTCCCTTCAAGAAGCCTTTCGCTAAGGCTGTTCTTGTGGAATTGGCAAAGGGATATTTGGAAGCCCATAGAGGGCTATGGTGAAAAAGGAAATATCTTCCGTTCAAAACTGGAAAGAAGCTTTCTGAGAAACTGCTCTGTGTTCTGTTAATTCATCTCACAGAGTTACATCTTTCCCTTCAAGAAGCCTTTCGCTGAGGCTGTTCTTGTAGAATTGGCAAAGGGATATTTGGAAGCCCATAGAGGGCTATGGTGAAAAAGGAAATATCTTCCGTTCAAAACTGGAAAGAAGCTTTCTGAGAAACTGCTCTGTGTTCTCTTAATTCATCTCACAGAGTTACATCTTTCCCTTCGAGAAGCCTTTCGCTAAGGCTGTTCTTGGGGAATTGGCAAAGGGATATTTGGAAGCCCCTAGAGGACTAATGGGAAAAAGGAAATATCTTCCGTTCAAAATTGGAAAGAAGCTTTCTGAGAAACTGCTCTGTGTTCTGTTAATTCATCTCACAGAGTTACATCTTTCCCTTCAAGAAGCCTTTCGCTAAGGCTGTTCTTGTGGAATTGGCAAAGGGATATTCGGAAGCCCATAGAGGGCTATGGTGAAAAAGGAAATATCTTCCGTTCAAAACTGGAAAGAAGCTTTCTGAGAAACTGCTCTGTGTTCTGTTAATTCATCTCACAGAGTTACATCTTTCCCTTCAAGAAGCCTTTCGCTAAGGCTGTTCTTGTGGAATTGGCAAAGGGATATTTGGAAGCCCATAGAGGGCTATGGTGAAAAAGGAAATATCTTCCGTTCAAAACTGGAAAGAAGCTTTCTGAGAAACTGCTCTGTGTTCTGTTAATTCATCTCACAGAGTTACATCTTTCCCTTCAAGAAGCCTTTCGCTAAGGCTGTTCTTGTGGAATTGGCAAAGGGATATTTGGAAGCCCATAGAGGGCTATGGTGAAAAAGGAAATATCTTCCCTTCAAAACTGGAAAGAAGCTTTCTGAGAAACTGCTCTGTGTTCTGTTAATTCATCTCACAGAGTTACATCTTTCCCTTCAAGAAGCCTTTCGCTAAGGCTGTTCTTGTGGAATTGGCAAAGGGATATTTGGAAGCCCATAGAGGGCTATGGTGAAAAAGAAAATATCTTCCGTTCAAAACTGGAAAGAAGCTTTCTGAGAAACTGCTCTGTGTTCTGTTAATTCATCTCACAGAGTTACATCTTTCCCTTCAAGAAGCCTTTCGCTAAGGCTGTTCTTGTGGAATTGGCAAAGGGATATTTGGAAGCCCATAGAGGGCTATGGTGAAAAAGGAAATATCTTCCGTTCAAAACTGGAAAGAAGCTTTCTGAGAAACTGCTCTGTGTTCTGTTAATTCATCTCACAGAGTTACATCTTTCCCTTCAAGAAGCCTTTCGCTAAGGCTGTTCTTGTGGAATTGGCAAAGGGATATTTGGAAGCCCATAGAGGGCTATGGTGAAAAAGGAATTATCTTCCGTTCAAAACTGGAAAGAAGCTTTCTGAGAAACTGCTCTGTGTTCTGTTAATTCATCTCACAGAGTTACATCTTTCCCTTCAAGAAGCCTTTCGCTAAGGCTGTTCTTGTGGAATTGGCAAAGGGATATTTGGAAGCCCATAGAGGGCTATGGTGAAAAAGGAAATATCTTCCGTTCAAAACTGGAAAGAAGCTTTCTGAGAAACTGCTCTGTGTTCTGTTAATTCATCTCACAGAGTTACATCTTTCCCTTCAAGAAGCCTTTCGCTGAGGCTGTTCTTGTAGAATTGGCAAAGGGATATTTGGAAGCCCATAGAGGGCTATGGTGAAAAAGGAAATATCTTCCGTTCAAAACTGGAAAGAAGCTTTCTGAGAAACTGCTCTGTGTTCTCTTAATTCATCTCACAGAGTTACATCTTTCCCTTCGAGAAGCCTTTCGCTAAGGCTGTTCTTGGGGAATTGGCAAAGGGATATTTGGAAGCCCCTAGAGGACTAATGGGAAAAAGGAAATATCTTCCGTTCAAAATTGGAAAGAAGCTTTCTGAGAAACTGCTCTGTGTTCTGTTAATTCATCTCACAGAGTTACATCTTTCCCTTCAAGGAGCCTTTCGCTAAGGCTGTTCTTGTGGAATTGGCAAAGGGATATTTGGAAGCCCTTGGAGGGCTATGGTGAAAAAGGAAATATCTTCCGTTCAAAACTGGAAAGAAGCTTTCTGAGAAACTACTCTGTGTTTTGTTAATTCATCTCACAGAGTTACATCTTTCCCTTCAAGAAGCTTTTCGCTAAGGCTGTTCTTGTGGAATTGGCAAAGGGATATTTGGAAGCCCTTAGAGGGCTATGGTGAAAAAGGAAATATTTTCCGTTCAAAACTGGAAAGAAGCTTTCTGAGAAACTGCTCTGTGTCTGTTAATTCATCTCACAGAGTTACATCTTTCCCTTCAAGAATCCTTTCGCTAAGGCTGTTCTTGTGGAATTGGCAAAGGGATATTTGGAAGCCCATAGAGGGCTATGGTGAAAAAGGAAATATCTTCCGTTCAAAACTGGAAAGAAGCTTTCTGAGAAAGTGCTCTGTGTTCTGTTAATTCATCTCACAGAGTTACGTCTTTCCTTTCAAGAAGCCTTTCGCTAAGGCTGTTCTTGGGGAATTGGCAAAGGGATATTTGGAAGCCCATAGAGGGCTATGGTGAAAAAGGAAATATCTTCCGTTCAAAACTGGAAAGAAGCTTTCTGAGAAACTGCTCTGTGTTCTGTTAATTCATCTCACAGAGTTACATCTTTCCCTTCAAGAAGCCTTTCGCTAAGGCTGTTCTTGTGGAATTGGAAAAGGGATATTTGGAAGCCCATAGAGGGCTATGGTGAAAAAGGAAATATCTTCCGTTCAAAACTGGAAAGAAGCTTTCTGAGAAACTGCTCTGTGTTCTGTTAATTCATCTCACAGAGTTACATCTTTCCCTTCAAGAAGCCTTTCGCTAAGGCTGTTCTTGTGGAATTGGCAAAGGGATATTTGGAAGCCCATAGAGGGCTATGGTGAAAAAGGAAATATCTTCCGTTCAAAACTGGAAAGAAGCTTTCTGAGAAACTGCTCTGTGTTCTGTTAATTCATCTCACAGAGTTACATCTTTCCCTTCAAGAAGCCTTTCGCTAAGGCTGTTCTTGTGGAATTGGCAAAGGGATATTTGGAAGCCCATAGAGGGCTATGGTGAAAAAGGAAATATCTTCCGTTCAAAACTGGAAAGAAGCTTTCTGAGAAACTGCTCTGTGTTCTGTTAATTCATGTCAGAGAGTTACATCTTTCCCTTCAAGAAGCCTTTCGCTAAGGCTGTTCTTGTGGAATTGGCAAAGGGATATTTGGAAGCCCATAGAGGGCTATGGTGAAAAAGGAAATAACTTCCCTTCAAAACTGGAAAGAAGCTTTCTGAGAAACTGCTCTGTGTTCTGTTAATTCGTCTCACAGAGTTACATCTTTCCCTTCAAGAAGCCTTTCGCTAAGGCTGTTCCTGTGGAATTGGCAAAGGGATATTTGGAAGCCCATAGAGGGCTATGGTGAAAAAGAAAATATCTTCCGTTCAAAACTGGAAAGAAGCTTTCTGAGAAACTGCTCTGTGTTCTGTTAATTCATCTCACAGAGTTACATCTTTCCCTTCAAGAAGCCTTTCGCTAAGGCTGTTCTTGTGGAATTGGCAAAGGGATATTTGGAAGCCCATAGAGGGCTATGGTGAAAAAGGAAATATCTTCCGTTCAAAACTGGAAAGAAGCTTTCTGAGAAACTGCTCTGTGTTCTGTTAATTCATCTCACAGAGTTACATCTTTCCCTTCAAGAAGCCTTTCGCTAAGGCTGTTCTTGTGGAATTGGCAAAGGGATATTTGGAAGCCCATAGAGGGCTATGGTGAAAAAGGAATTATCTTCCGTTCAAAACTGGAAAGAAGCTTTCTGAGAAACTGCTCTGTGTTCTGTTAATTCATCTCACAGAGTTACATCTTTCCCTTCAAGAAGCCTTTCGCTAAGGCTGTTCTTGTGGAATTGGCAAAGGGATATTTGGAAGCCCATAGAGGGCTATGGTGAAAAAGGAAATATCTTCCGTTCAAAACTGGAAAGAAGCTTTCTGAGAAACTGCTCTGTGTTCTGTTAATTCATCTCACAGAGTTACATCTTTCCCTTCAAGAATCCTTTCGCTGAGGCTGTTCTTGTAGAATTGGCAAAGGGATATTTGGAAGCCCATAGAGGGCTATGGTGAAAAAGGAAATATCTTCCGTTCAAAACTGGAAAGAAGCTTTCTGAGAAACTGCTCTGTGTTCTCTTAATTCATCTCACAGAGTTACATCTTTCCCTTCGAGAAGCCTTTCGCTAAGGCTGTTCTTGGGGAATTGGCAAAGGAATATTTGGAAGCCCCTAGAGGACTAATGGGAAAAAGGAAATATCTTCCGTTCAAAATTGGAAAGAAGCTTTCTGAGAAACTGCTCTGTGTTCTGTTAATTCATCTCACAGAGTTACATCTTTCCCTTCAAGAAGCCTTTCGCTAAGGCTGTTCTTGTGGAATTGGTAAAGGGATATTTAGAAGCCCATAGAGGGCTATGGTGAAAAAGGAAATATCTTCCGTTAAAAACTGGAAAGAAGCTTTCTGAGAAACTACTCTGTGTTTTGTTAATTCATCTCACAGAGTTACATCTTTCCCTTCAAGAAGCTTTTCGCTAAGGCTCTTCTTGTGGAATTGGCAAAGGGATATTTGGAAGCCCTTAGAGGGCTATGGTGAAAAAGGAAATATCTTCCGTTCAAAACTGGAAAGAAGCTTTCTGAGAAACTGCTCTGTGTCTGTTAATTCATCTCACAGAGTTACATCTTTCCCTTCAAGAAGCCTTTCGCTAAGGCTGTTCTTGTGGAATTGGCAAAGGGATATTTGGAAGCCCATAGAGGGCTATGGTGAAAAAGAAAATATCTTCCGTTCAAAACTGGAAAGAAGCTTTCTGAGAAACTGCTCTGTGTTCTGTTAATTCATCTCACAGAGTTACATCTTTCCCTTCAAGAAGCCTTTCGCTAAGGCTGTTCTTGTGGAATTGGCAAAGGGATATTTGGAAGCCCATAGAGGGCTATGGTGAAAAAGGAAATATCTTCCGTTCAAAACTGGAAAGAAGCTTTCTGAGAAACTGCTCTGTGTTCTCTTAATTCATCTCACAGAGTTACATCTTTCCCTTCAAGAAGCCTTTCGCTAAGGCTGTTCTTGTGGAATTGGCAAAGGGATATTTGGAAGCCCATAGAGGGTTATGGTGAAAAAGGAATTATCTTCCGTTCAAAACTGGAAAGAAGCTTTCTGAGAAACTGCTCTGTGTTCTGTTAATTCATCTCACAGAGTTACATCTTTCCCTTCAAGAAGCCTTTCGCTAAGGCTGTTCTTGTGGAATTGGCAAAGGGATATTTGGAAGCCCATAGAGGGCTATGGTGAAAAAGGAATTATCTTCCGTTCAAAACTGGAAAGAAGCTTTCTGAGAAACTGCTCTGTGTTCTGTTAATTCATCTCACAGAGTTACATCTTTCCCTTCAAGAAGCCTTTCGCTAAGGCTGTTCTTGTGGAATTGGCAAAGGGATATTTGGAAGCCCATAGAGGGCTATGGTGAAAAAGGAAATATCTTCCGTTCAAAACTGGAAAGAAGCTTTCTGAGAAACTGCTCTGTGTTCTGTTAATTCATCTCACAGAGTTACATCTTTCCCTTCAAAAAGCCTTTCGCTGAGTCTGTTCTTGTAGAATTGGCAAAGGGATATTTGGAAGCCCATAGAGGGCTATGGTGAAAAAGGAAATATCTTCCGTTCAAAACTGGAAAGAAGCTTTCTGAGAAACTGCTCTGTGTTCTGTTAATTCATCTCACAGAGTTACATCTTTCCCTTCAAGAAGCCTTTCGTTAAGGCTGTTCTTGTGGAATTGGCAAAGGGATATTTGGAAGCCCATAGAGGGCTATGGTGAAAAAGGAAATATCTTCCGTTCAAAACTGGAAAGAAGCTTTCTGAGAAACTACTCTGTGTTTTATTAATTCATCTCACAGAGTTACATCTTTCCCTTCAAGAAGCTTTTCGCTACGGCAGTTCTTGTGGAATTGGCAAAGGGATATTTGGAAGCCCATAGAGGGCTATGGTGAAAAAGGAAATATCTTCCGTTCAAAACTGGAAAGAAGCTTTCTGAGAAACTGCTCTGTGTTCTGTTAATTCATCTCACAGAGTTACATCTTTCCCTTCAAGAAGCCTTTCGCTAAGGCTGTTCTTGTGGAATTGGCAAAGGGATATTTGGAAGCCCATAGAGGGCTATGGTGAAAAAGGAAATATCTTCCGTTCAAAAATGGAAAGAAGCTTTCTGAGAAACTGCTCTGTGTTCTCTTAATTCATCTCACAGAGTTACATCTTTCCCTTCAAGAAGCCTTTCGCTAAGGCTGTTCTTGTGGAATTGGCAAAGGGATATTTGGAAGCCCATAGAGGGCTATGGTGAAAAAGGAATTATCTTCCGTTCAAAACTGGAAAGAAGCTTTCTGAGAAACTGCTCTGTGTTCTGTTAATTCATCTCACAGAGTTACATCTTTCCCTTCAAGAAGCCTTTCGCTAAGGCTGTTCTTGTGGAATTGGCAAAGGGATATTTGGAAGCCCATAGAGGGCTATGGTGAAAAAGGAATTATCTTCCGTTCAAAACTGGAAAGAAGCTTTCTGAGAAACTGCTCTGTGTTCTGTTAATTCATCTCACAGAGTTACATCTTTCCCTTCAAGAAGCCTTTCGCTAAGGCTGTTCTTGTGGAATTGGCAAAGGGATATTTGGAAGCCCATAGAGGGCTATGGTGAAAAAGGAAATATCTTCCGTTCAAAACTGGAAAGAAGCTTTCTGAGAAACTGCTCTGTGTTCTGTTAATTCATCTCACAGAGTTACATCTTTCCCTTCAAAAAGCCTTTCGCTGAGGCTGTTCTTGTAGAATTGGCAAAGGGATATTTGGAAGCCCATAGAGGGCTATGGTGAAAAAGGAAATATCTTCCGTTCAAAACTGGAAAGAAGCTTTCTGAGAAACTGCTCTGTGTTCTGTTAATTCATCTCACAGAGTTACATCTTTCCCTTCAAGAAGCCTTTCGTTAAGGCTGTTCTTGTGGAATTGGCAAAGGGATATTTGGAAGCCCATAGAGGGCTATGGTGAAAAAGGAAATATCTTCCGTTCAAAACTGGAAAGAAGCTTTCTGAGAAACTACTCTGTGTTTTATTAATTCACCTCACAGAGTTACATCTTTCCCTTCAAGAAGCTTTTCACTACGGCTGTTCTTGTGGAATTGGCAAAGGGATATTTGGAAGCCCATAGAGGGCTATGGTGAAAAAGGAAATATCTTCCGTTCAAAACTGGAAAGAAGCTTTCTGAGAAACTGCTCTGTGTTCTGTTAATTCATCTCACAGAGTTACATCTTTCCCTTCAAGAAGCCTTTCGCTAAGGCTGTTCTTGTGGAATTGGCAAAGGGATATTTGGAAGCCCATAGAGGGCTATGTTGAAAAAGGAAATATCTTCCGTTCAAAACTGGAAAGAAGCTTTATGAGAAACTGCTCTGTGTTCTGTTAATTCATCTCACAGAGTTACATCTTTCCCTTCAAGAAGCCTTTCGCTAAGGCTGTTCTTGTGGAATTGGCAAAGGGATATTTGGAAGCCCATAGAGGGCTATGGTGAAAAAGGAAATATCTTCCCTTCAAAACTGGAAAGAAGCTTTCTGAGAAACTGCTCTGTGTTCTGTTAATTCATCTCACAGAGTTACATCTTTCCCTTCAAGAAGCCTTTCGCTAAGGCTGTTCTTGTGGAATTGGCAAAGGGATATTTGGAAGCCCATAGAGGGCTATGGTGAAAAAGAAAATATCTTCCGTTCAAAACTGGAAAGAAGCTTTCTGAGAAACTGCTCTGTGTTCTGTTAATTCATCTCACAGAGTTACATCTTTCCCTTCAAGAAGCCTTTCGCTAAGGCTGTTCTTGTGGAATTGGCAAAGGGATATTTGGAAGCCCATAGAGGGCTATGGTGAAAAAGGAAATATCTTCCGTTCAAAACTGGAAAGAAGCTTTCTGAGAAACTGCTCTGTGTTCTGTTAATTCATCTCACAGAGTTACATCTTTCCCTTCAAGAAGCCTTTCGCTAAGGCTGTTCTTGTGGAATTGGCAAAGGGATATTTGGAAGCCCATAGAGGGCTATGGTGAAAAAGGAATTATCTTCCGTTCAAAACTGGAAAGAAGCTTTCTGAGAAACTGCTCTGTGTTCTGTTAATTCATCTCACAGAGTTACATCTTTCCCTTCAAGAAACCTTTCGCTGAGGCTGTTCTTGTAGAATTGGCAAAGGGATATTTGGAAGCCCATAGAGGGCTATGGTGAAAAAGGAAATATCTTCCGTTCAAAACTGGAAAGAAGCTTTCTGGGAAACTGCTCTGTGTTCTCTTAATTCATCTCACAGAGTTACATCTTTCCCTTCGAGAAGCCTTTCGCTAAGGCTGTTCTTGGGGAATTGGCAAAGGGATATTTGGAAGCCCCTAGAGGACTAATGGGAAAAAGGAAATATCTTCCGTTCAAAATTGGAAAGAAGCTTTCTGAGAAACTGCTGTGTGTTCTGTTAATTCATCTCACAGAGTTACATCTTTCCCTTCAAGAAGCCTTTCGCTAAGGCTGTTCTTGTGGAATTGGTAAAGGGATATTTGGAAGCCCATAGAGGGCTATGGTGAAAAAGGAAATATCTTCCGTTCAAAACTGGAAAGAAGCTTTCTGAGAAACTACTCTGTGTTTTGTTAATTCATCTCACAGAGTTACATCTTTCCCTTCAAGAAGCTTTTCGCTAAGGCTGTTCTTGTGGAATTGGCAAAGGGATATTTGGAAGCCCTTAGAGGGCTATGGTGAAAAAGGAAATATCTTCCGTTCAAAACTGGAAAGAAGCTTTCTGAGAAACTGCTCTGTGTCTGTTAATTCATCTCACAGAGTTACATCTTTCCCTTCAAGAAGCCTTTCGCTAAGGCTGTTCTTGTGGAATTGGCAAAGGGATATTTGGAAGCCCATAGAGGGCTATGGTGAAAAAGGAAATATCTTCCGTTCAAAACTGGAAAGAAGCTTTCTGAGAAACTGCTCTGTGTTCTGTTAATTCATCTCACAGAGTTACATCTTTCCCTTCAAGAAGCCTTTCGCTAAGGCTGTTCTTGTGGAATTGGCAAAGGGATATTTGGAAGCCCATAGAGGGCTATGGTGAAAAAGGAAATATCTTCCCTTCAAAACTGGAAAGAAGCTTTCTGAGAAACTACTCTGTGTTTTATTAATTCATCTCACAGAGTTACATCTTTCCCTTCAAGAAGCTTTTCGCTAAGGCTGTTCTTGTGGAATTGGCAAAGGGATATTTGGAAGCCCATAGAGGGCTATGGTGAAAAAGGAAATATCTTCCGTTCAAAACTGGAAAGAAGCTTTCTGAGAAACTGCTCTGTGTTCTGTTAATTCATCTCACAGAGTTACATCTTTCCCTTCAAGAAGCCTTTCGCTAAGGCTGTTCTTGTGGAATTGGCAAAGGGATATTTGGAAGCCCATAGAGGGCTATGGTGAAAAAGGAAATATCTTCCGTTCTAAACTGGAAAGAAGCTTTCTGAGAAACTGCTCTGTGTTCTGTTAATTCATCTCACAGAGTTACATCTTTCCCTTCAAGAAGCCTTTCGCTAAGGCTATTCTTGTGGAATTGGCAAAGGGATATTTGGAAGCCCCTAGAGGCCTATGGTGAAAAAGGAAATATCTTCCGTTCAAACCTGGAAAGAAGCTTTCTGAGAAACTGCTCTGTGTTCTGTTAATTCATCTCACAGAGTTACATCTTTCCCTTGAAGAAGCCTTTCGCTAAGGCTGTTCTTGTGGAATTGGCAAAGGGATATTTGGAAGCCCATAGAGGGCTATGGTGAAAAAGGAAATATCTTCCGTTCAAAACTGGAAAGAAGCTTTCTGAGAAACTGCTCTGTGTTCTGTTAATTCATCTCGCAGAGTTACATCTTTCACTTCAGGAAGCCTTTCGCTAAGGCTGTTCTTGTGGAATTGGCAAAGGGATATTTGGAAGCCCATAGAGGGCTATGGTGAAAAAGGAAATATCTTCCGTTCAAAACTGGAAAGAAGCTTTCTGAGAAACTGCTCTGTGTTCTCTTAATTCATCTCACAGAGTTACATCTTTCCCTTCAAGAAGCCTTTCGCTAAGGCTGTTCTTGTGGAAATGGCAAAAGGATATTTGGAAGCCCATAGAGGGCTATGGTGAAAAAGGAAATATCTTCCGTTCAAAACTGCAAAGAAGCTTTCTGAGAAACTGCTCTGTGTTCTGTTAATTCATCTCACAGAGTTACATCTTTCCCTTCAAGAAGCCTTTCGCTAAGGCTGTTCTTGTGGAATTGGCAAAGGGATATTTGGAAGCCCATAGAGGGCTATGGTGAAAAAGGAAATATCTTCCGTTCAAAACTGGAAAGAAGCTTTCTGAGAAACTGCTCTGTGTTCTGTTAATTCATCTCACAGAGTTACATCTTTCCCTTCAAGAAGCCTTTCGCTAAGCCTGTTCTTGTGGAATTGGCAAAGGGATATTTGGAAGCCCATAGAGGGCTATGGTGAAAAAGGAAATATCTTCCATTCAAAACTGGAAAGAAGCTTTCTGAGAATCTGCTCTGTGTTCTGTTAATTCATCTCACAGAGTTACATCTTTCCCTTCAAGAAGCCTTTCGCTAAGGCTGTTCTTGTGGAATTGGCAAAGGGATATTTGGAAGCCCATAGAGGGCTATGGTGAAAAAGGAAATATCTTCCGTTCAAAACTGGAAAGAAGCTTTCTGAGAAACTGCTCTGTGTTCTGTTAATTCATCTCACAGAGTTACATCTTTCCCTTCAAGAAGCCTTTCGCTAAGGCTGTTCTTGTGGAATTGGCAAAGGGATATTTGGAAGCCCATAGAGGACTATGGTGAAAAAGGAAATATCTTCCGTTCAAAACTGGAAAGAAGCTTTCTGAGAAACTGCTCTGTGTTCTGTTAATTCATCTCACAGAGTTACATCTTTCCCTTCAAGAAGCCTTTCGCTAAGGCTGTTCTTGTGGAATTGGCAAAGGGATATTTGGAAGCCCATAGAGGGCTATGGTGAAAAAGGAAATATCTTCCCTTCAAAACTGGAAAGAAGCTTTCTGAGAAACTGCTCTGTGTTCTGTTAATTCATCTCACAGAGTTACATCTTTCCCTTCAAGAAGCCTTTCGCTAAGGCTGTTCTTGTGGAATTGGCAAAGGGGTATTTGGAAGCCCATAGAGGGCTATGGTGAAAAAGAAAATATCTTCCGTTCAAAACTGGAAAGAAGCTTTCTGAGAAACTGCTCTGTGTTCTGTTAATTCATCTCACAGAGTTACATCTTTCCCTTCAAGAAGCCTTTCGCTAAGGCTGTTCTTGTGGAATTGGCAAAGGGATATTTGGAAGCCCATAGAGGGCTACGGTGAAAAAGGAAATATCTTCCGTTCAAAACTGGAAAGAAGCTTTCTGAGAAACTGCTCTGTGTTCTGTTAATTCATCTCACAGAGTTACATCTTTCCCTTCAAGAAGCCTTTCGCTAAGGCTGTTCTTGTGGAATTGGCAAAGGGATATTTGGAAGCCCATAGAGGGCTATGGTGAAAAAGGAATTATCTTCCGTTCAAAACTGGAAAGAAGCTTTGTGAGAAACTGCTCTGTGTTCTGTTAATTCATCTCACAGAGTTACATCTTTCCCTTCAAGAAGCCTTTCGCTAAGGCTGTTCTTGTGGAATTGGCAAAGGGATATTTGGAAGCCCATAGAGGGCTATGGTGAAAAAGGAAATATCTTCCGTTCAAAACCGGAAAGAAGCTTTCTGAGAAACTGCTCTGTGTTCTGTTAATTCATCTCACAGAGTTACATCTTTCCCTTCAAGAAGCCTTTCGCTAAGGCTGTTCTTGTGGAATTGGCAAAGGGATATTTGGAAGCCCATAGAGGGCTATGGTGAAAAAGGAAATATCTTCCCTTCAAAACTGGAAAGAAGCTTTCTGAGAAACTGCTCTGTGTTCTGTTAATTCATCTCACAGAGTTACATTTTCCCTTCAAGAAGCCTTTCGCTAAGGCTGTTCTTGTGGAATTGGCAAAGGGGTATTTGGAAGCCCATAGAGGGCTATGGTGAAAAAGAAAATATCTTCCGTTCAAAACTGGAAAGAAGCTTTCTGAAAAACTGCTCTGTGTTCTGTTAATTCATCTCACAGAGTTACATCTTTCCCTTCAAGAAGCCTTTCGCTAAGGCTGTTCTTGTGGAATTGGCAAAGGGATATTTGGAAGCCCATAGAGGGCTATGGTGAAAAAGGAAATATCTTCCGTTCTAAACTGGAAAGAAGCTTTCTGAGAAACTGCTCTGTGTTCTGTTAATTCATCTCACAGAGTTACATCTTTCCCTTCAAGAAGCCTTTCGCTAAGGCTATTCTTGTGGAATTGGCAAATTGATATTTGGAAGCCCCTAGAGGGCTATGGTGAAAAAGGAAATATCTTCCGTTCAAAACTGGAAAGAAGCTTTCTGAGAAACTGCTCTGTGTTCTGTTAATTCATCTCACAGAGTTACATCTTTCCCTTCAAGAAGCCTTTCGCTGAGGCTGTTCTTGTAGAATTGGCAAAGGGATATTTGGAAGCCCATAGAGGGCTATGGTGAAAAAGGAAATATCTTCCGTTCAAAACTGGAAAGAAGCTTTCTGGGAAACTGCTCTGTGTTCTCTTAATTCATCTCACAGAGTTACATCTTTCCCTTCGAGAAGCCTTTCGCTAAGGCTGTTCTTGGGGAATTGGCAAAGGGATATTTGGAAGCCCCTAGAGGACTAATGGGAAAAAGGAAATATCTTCCGTTCAAAATTGGAAAGAAGCTTTCTGAGAAACTGCTGTGTGTTCTGTTAATTCATCTCACAGAGTTACATCTTTCCCTTCAAGAAGCCTTTCGCTAAGGCTGTTCTTGTGGAATTGGTAAAGGGATATTTGGAAGCCCATAGAGGGCTATGGTGAAAAAGGAAATATCTTCCGTTCAAAACTGGAAAGAAGCTTTCTGAGAAACTACTCTGTGTTTTGTTAATTCATCTCACAGAGTTACATCTTTCCCTTCAAGAAGCTTTTCGCTAAGGCTGTTCTTGTGGAATTGGCAAAGGGATATTTGGAAGCCCTTAGAGGGCTATGGTGAAAAAGGAAATATCTTCCGTTCAAAACTGGAAAGAAGCTTTCTGAGAAACTGCTCTGTGTCTGTTAATTCATCTCACAGAGTTACATCTTTCCCTTCAAGAAGCCTTTCGCTAAGGCTGTTCTTGTGCAATTGGCAAAGGGATATTTGGAAGCCCATAGAGGGCTATGGTGAAAAAGAAAATATCTTCCGTTCAAAACTGGAAAGAAGCTTTCTGAGAAACTGCTCTGTGTTCTGTTAATTCATCTCACAGAGTTACATCTTTCCCTTCAAGAAGCCTTTCGCTAAGGCTGTTCTTGTGGAATTGGCAAAGGGATATTTGGAAGCCCATAGAGGGCTATGGTGAAAAAGGAAATATCTTCCGTTCAAAACTGGAAAGAAGCTTTCTGAGAAACTGCTCTGTGTTCTCTTAATTCATCTCACAGAGTTACATCTTTCCCTTCAAGAAGCCTTTCGCTAAGGCTGTTCTTGTGGAATTGGCAAAGGGATATTTGGAAGCCCATAGAGGGCTATGGAGAAAAAGGAATTATCTTCCGTTCAAAACTGGAAAGAAGCTTTCTGAGAAACTGCTCTGTGTTCTGTTAATTCATCTCACAGAGTTACATCTTTCCCTTCAAGAAGCCTTTCGCTAAGGCTGTTCTTGTGGAATTGGCAAAGGGATATTTGGAAGCCCATAGAGGGCTATGGTGAAAAAGGAATTATCTTCCGTTCAAAACTGGAAAGAAGCTTTCTGAGAAACTGCTCTGTGTTCTGTTAATTCATCTCACAGAGTTACATCTTTCCCTTCAAGAAGCCTTTCGCTAAGGCTGTTCTTGTGGAATTGGCAAAGGGATATTTGGAAGCCCATAGAGGGCTATGGTGAAAAAGGAAATATCTTCCGTTCAAAACTGGAAAGAAGCTTTCTGAGAAACTGCTCTGTGTTCTGTTAATTCATCTCACAGAGTTACATCTTTCCCTTCAAGAAGCCTTTCGCTGAGGCTGTTCTTGTAGAATTGGCAAAGGGATATTTGGAAGCCCATAGAGGGCTATGGTGAAAAAGGAAATATCTTCCGTTCAAAACTGGAAAGAAGCTTTCTGAGAAACTGCTCTGTGTTCTGTTAATTCATCTCACAGAGTTACATCTTTCCCTTCAAGAAGCCTTTCGCTAAGGCTGTTCTTGTGGAATTGGCAAAGGGATATTTGGAAGCCCATAGAGGGCTATGGTGAAAAAGGAAATATCTTCCGTTCAAAACTGGAAAGAAGCTTTCTGAGAAACTGCTCTGTGTTCTGTTAATTCATCTCACAGAGTTACATCTTTCCCTTCAAGAAGCCTTTCGCTAAGGCTGTTCTTGTGGAATTGGTAAAGGGATATTTGGAAGCCCATAGAGGGCTATGGTGAAAAAGGAAATATCTTCCGTTCAAAACTGGAAAGAAGCTTTCTGAGAAACTACTCTGTGTTTTGTTAATTCATCTCACAGAGTTACATCTTTCCCTTCAAGAAGCCTTTCGCTAAGGCTGTTCTTGTGGAATTGGCAAAGGGATATTTGGAAGCCCATAGAGGGCTATGGTGAAAAAGGAAATATCTTCCGTTCAAAACTGGAAAGAAGCTTTCTGAGAAACTGCTCTGTGTTCTGTTCATTCATCTCACAGAGTTACATCTTTCCGTTCAAGAAGCCTTTCGCTAAGGCTGTTCTTGTGGAATTGGCAAAGGGATATTTGGAAGCCCATAGACGGCTATGGTGAAAAAGGAAATATCTTCCGTTCAAAACTGGAAAGAAGCTTTCTGAGAAACTGCTCTGTGTTCTGTTAATTCATCTCACAGAGTTACATCTTTCCCTTCAAGAAGCCTTTCGCTAAGGCTGTTCTTGTGGAATTGGCAAAGGGATATTTGGAAGCCCATAGAGGGCTATGGTGAAAAAGGAAATATCTTCCGTTCAAAACTGGAAAGAAGCTTTCTGAGAAACTGCTCTGTGTTCTGTTAATTCATCTCACAGAGTTACATCTTTCCCTTCAAGAAGCCTTTCGCTAAGGCTGTTCTTGTGGAATTGGCAAAGGGATATTTGGAAGCCCATAGAGGGCTATGGTGAAAAAGGAAATATCTTCCGTTCAAAACTGGAAAGAAGCTTTCTGAGAAACTGCTCTGTGTTCTGTTAATTCATCTCACAGAGTTACATCTTTCCCTTCAAGAAGCCTTTCGCTATGGCTGTTCTTGTGGAATTGGCAAAGGGATATTTGGAAGCCCATAGAGGGCTATGGTGAAAAAGGAAATATCTTCCGTTCAAAACTGGAAAGAAGCTTTCTGAGAAACTGCTCTGTGTTCTGTTAATTCATCTCACAGAGTTACATCTTTCCCTTCAAGAAGCCTTTCGCTAAGGCTGTTCTTGTGGAATTGGCAAAGGGATATTTGGAAGCCCATAGAGGGCTATGGTGAAAAAGGAAATATCTTCCCTTCAAAACTGGAAAGAAGCTTTCTGAGAAACTACTCTGTGTTTTATTAATTCATCTCACAGAGTTACATCTTTCCCTTCAAGAAGCTTTTCGCTAAGGCTGTTCTTGTGGAATTGGCAAAGGGATATTTGGAAGCCCATAGAGGGCTATGGTGAAAAAGGAAATATCTTCCGTTCAAAACTGGAAAGAAGCTTTCTGAGAAACTGCTCTGTGTTCTGTTAATTCATCTCACAGAGTTACATCTTTCCCTTCAAGAAGCTTTTCGCTAAGGCTGTTCTTGTGGAATTGGCAAAGGGATATTTGGAAGCCCATAGAGGGCTATGGTGAAAAAGGAAATATCTTCCGTTCAAAACTGGAAAGAAGCTTTCTGAGAAACTGCTCTGTGTTCTCTTAATTCATCTCACAGAGTTACATCTTTCCCTTCAAGAAGCCTTTCGCTAAGGCTGTTCTTGTGGAAATGGCAAAAGGATATTTGGAAGCCCATAGAGGGCTATGGTGAAAAAGGAAATATCTTCCGTTCAAAACTGCAAAGAAGCTTTCTGAGAAACTGCTCTGTGTTCTGTTAATTCATCTCACAGAGTTACATCTTTCCCTTCAAGAAGCCTTTCGCTAAGGCTGTTCTTGTGGAATTGGCAAAGGGATATTTGGAAGCCCATAGAGGGCTATGGTGAAAAAGGAAATATCTTCCGTTCAAAACTGGAAAGAAGCTTTCTGAGAAACTGCTCTGTGTTCTGTTAATTCATCTCACAGAGTTACATCTTTCCCTTCAAGAAGCCTTTCGCTAAGGCTGTTCTTGTGGAATTGGCAAAGGGATATTTGGAAGCCCATAGAGGGCTATGGTGAAAAAGGAAATATCTTCCATTCAAAACTGGAAAGAAGCTTTCTGAGAAACTGCTCTGTGTTCTGTTAATTCATCTCACAGAGTTACATCTTTCCCTTCAAGAAGCCTTTCGCTAAGGCTGTTCTTGTGGAATTGGCAAAGGGATATTTGGAAGCCCATAGAGGGCTATGGTGAAAAAGGAAATATCTTCCGTTCAAAACTGGAAAGAAGCTTTCTGAGAAACTGCTCTGTGTTCTGTTAATTCATCTCACAGAGTTACATCTTTCCCTTCAAGAAGCCTTTCGCTAAGGCTGTTCTTGTGGAATTGGCAAAGGGATATTTGGAAGCCCATAGAGGGCTATGGTGAAAAAGGAAATATCTTCCGTTCAAAACTGGAAAGAAGCTTTCTGAGAAACTGCTCTGTGTTCTGTTAATTCATCTCACAGAGTTACATCTTTCCCTTCAAGAAGCCTTTCGCTAAGGCTGTTCTTGTGGAATTGGCAAAGGGATATTTGGAAGCCCATAGAGGGCTATGGTGAAAAAGGAAATATCTTCCCTTCAAAACTGGAAAGAAGCTTTCTGAGAAACTGCTCTGTGTTCTGTTAATTCATCTCACAGAGTTACATCTTTCCCTTCAAGAAGCCTTTCGCTAAGGCTGTTCTTGTGGAATTGGCAAAGGGGTATTTGGAAGCCCATAGAGGGCTATGGTGAAAAAGAAAATATCTTCCGTTCAAAACTGGAAAGAAGCTTTCTGAGAAACTGCTCTGTGTTCTGTTAATTCATCTCACAGAGTTACATCTTTCCCTTCAAGAAGCCTTTCGCTAAGGCTGTTCTTGTGGAATTGGCAAAGGGATATTTGGAAGCCCATAGAGGGCTATGGTGAAAAAGGAAATATCTTCCGTTCAAAACTGGAAAGAAGCTTTCTGAGAAACTGCTCTGTGTTCTGTTAATTCATCTCACAGAGTTACATCTTTCCCTTCAAGAAGCCTTTCGCTAAGGCTGTTCTTGTGGAATTGGCAAAGGGATATTTGGAAGCCCATAGAGGGCTATGGTGAAAAAGGAATTATCTTCCGTTCAAAACTGGAAAGAAGCTTTCTGAGAAACTGCTCTGTGTTCTGTTAATTCATCTCACAGAGTTACATCTTTCCCTTCAAGAAGCCTTTCGCTAAGGCTGTTCTTGTGGAATTGGCAAAGGGATATTTGGAAGCCCATAGAGGGCTATGGTGAAAAAGGAAATATCTTCCGTTCAAAACCGGAAAGAAGCTTTCTGAGAAACTGCTCTGTGTTCTGTTAATTCATCTCACAGAGTTACATCTTTCCCTTCAAGAAGCCTTTCGCTAAGGCTGTTCTTGTGGAATTGGCAAAGGGATATTTGGAAGCCCATAGAGGGCTATGGTGAAAAAGGAAATATCTTCCCTTCAAAACTGGAAAGAAGCTTTCTGAGAAACTGCTCTGTGTTCTGTTAATTCATCTCACAGAGTTACATTTTCCCTTCAAGAAGCCTTTCGCTAAGGCTGTTCTTGTGGAATTGGCAAAGGGATATTTGGAAGCCCATAGAGGGCTATGGTGAAAAAGGAATTATCTTCCGTTCAAAACTGGAAAGAAGCTTTCTGAGAAACTGCTCTGTGTTCTGTTAATTCATCTCACAGAGTTACATCTTTCCCTTCAAGAAGCCTTTCGCTAAGGCTGTTCTTGTGGAATTGGCAAAGGGATATTTGGAAGCCCATAGAGGGCTATGGTGAAAAAGGAAATATCTTCCGTTCAAAACTGGAAAGAAGCTTTCTGAGAAACTGCTCTGTGTTCTGTTAATTCATCTCCCAGAGTTACATCTTTCCCTTCAAGAAGCCTTTCGCTGAGGCTGTTCTTGTAGAATTGGCAAAGGGATATTTGGAAGCCCATAGAGGGCTATGGTGAAAAAGGAAATATCTTCCGTTCAAAACTGGAAAGAAGCTTTCTGAGAAACTGCTCTGTGTTCTGTTTATTCATCTCATAGAGTTACATCTTTCCCTTCAAGAAGCCTTTCGTTAAGGCGGTTCTTGTGGAATTGGCAAAGGGATATTTGGAAGCCCATAGAGGGCTATGGTGAAAAAGGAAATATCTTCCGTTCAAAACTGGAAAGAAGCTTTCTGAGAAACTACTCTGTGTTTTATTAATTCATCTCACAGAGTTACATCTTTCCCTTCAAGAAGCTTTTCGCTAAGGCTGTTCTTGTGGAATTGGCAAAGGGATATTTGGAAGCCCATAGAGGGCTATGGTGAAAAAGGAAATATCTTCCGTTCAAAACTGGAAAGAAGCTTTCTGAGAAACTGCTCTGTGTTCTGTTAATTCATCTCACAGAGTTACATCTTTCCCTTCAAGAAGCCTTTCGCTAAGGCTATTGTTGTGGAATTGGCAAAGGGATATTTGGAAGCCCATAGAGGGCTATGGTGAAAAAGGAATTATCTTCCGTTCAAAACTGGAAAGAAGCTTTCTGAGAAACTGCTCTGTGTTCTGTTAATTCATCTCACAGAGTTACATCTTTCCCTTCAAGAAGCCTTTCGCTAAGGCTGTTCTTGTGGAATTGGCAAAGGGATATTTGGAAGCCCCTAGAGGGCTATGGTGAAAAAGGAAATATCTTCCGTTCAAAACTGGAAAGAAGCTTTCTGAGAAACTGCTCTGTGTTCTCTTAATTCATCTCGCAGAGTTACATCTTTCCCTTCAAGAAGCCTTTCGCTAAGGCTGTTCTTGTGGAATTGGCAAAGGGATATTTGGAAGCCCATAGAGGGCTATGGTGAAAAAGGAAATATCTTCCGTTCAAAACTGGAAAGAAGCTTTCTGAGAAACTGCTCTGTGTTCTGTTAATTCATCCTACAGAGTTATATATTTCCCTTCAAGAAGCCTTTCGCTAAGGCTGTTCTTGTGGAAATGGCAAAAGGATATTTGGAAGCCCATAGAGGGCTATGGTGAAAAAGGAAATATCTTCCATTCAAAACTGCAAAGAAGCTTTCTGAGAAACTGCTCTGTGTTCTGTTAATTCATCTCACAGAGTTACATCTTTCCCTTCAAGAAGCCTTTCGCTAAGGCTGTTCTTGTGGAATTGGCAAAGGGATATTTGGAAGCCCATAGAGGGCTATGGTGAAAAAGGAAATATCTTCCGTTCAAAACTGGAAAGAAGCTTTCTGAGAAACTGCTCTGTGTTCTGTTCATTCATCTCACAGAGTTACATCTTTCCGTTCAAGAAGCCTTTCGCTAAGGCTGTTCTTGTGGAATTGGCAAAGGGATATTTGGAAGCCCATAGACGGCTATGGTGAAAAAGGAAATATCTTCCGTTCAAAACTGGAAAGAAGCTTTCTGAGAAACTGCTCTGTGTTCTGTTAATTCATCTCACAGAGTTACATCTTTCCCTTCAAGAAGCCTTTCGCTAAGGCTGTTCTTGTGGAATTGGCAAAGGGATATTTGGAAGCCCATAGAGGGCTATGGTGAAAAAGGAAATATCTTCCGTTCAAAACTGGAAAGAAGCTTTCTGAGAAACTGCTCTGTGTTCTGTTAATTCATCTCACAGAGTTACATCTTTCCCTTCAAGAAGCCTTTCGCTAAGGCTGTTCTTGTGGAATTGGCAAAGGGATATTTGGAAGCCCATAGAGGGCTATGGTGAAAAAGGAAATATCTTCCGTTCAAAACTGGAAAGAAGCTTTCTGAGAAACTGCTCTGTGTTCTGTTAATTCATCTCACAGAGTTACATCTTTCCCTTCAAGAAGCCTTTCGCTATGGCTGTTCTTGTGGAATTGGCAAAGGGATATTTGGAAGCCCATAGAGGGCTATGGTGAAAAAGGAAATATCTTCCGTTCAAAACTGGAAAGAAGCTTTCTGAGAAACTGCTCTGTGTTCTGTTAATTCATCTCACAGAGTTACATCTTTCCCTTCAAGAAGCCTTTCGCTAAGGCTGTTCTTGTGGAATTGGCAAAGGGATATTTGGAAGCCCATAGAGGGCTATGGTGAAAAAGGAAATATCTTCCCTTCAAAACTGGAAAGAAGCTTTCTGAGAAACTACTCTGTGTTTTATTAATTCATCTCACAGAGTTACATCTTTCCCTTCAAGAAGCTTTTCGCTAAGGCTGTTCTTGTGGAATTGGCAAAGGGATATTTGGAAGCCCATAGAGGGCTATGGTGAAAAAGGAAATATCTTCCGTTCAAAACTGGAAAGAAGCTTTCTGAGAAACTGCTCTGTGTTCTGTTAATTCATCTCACAGAGTTACATCTTTCCCTTCAAGAAGCCTTTCGCTAAGGCTGTTCTTGTGGAATTGGCAAAGGGATATTTGGAAGCCCATAGAGGGCTATGGTGAAAAAGGAAATATCTTCCGTTCAAAACTGGAAAGAAGCTTTCTGAGAAACTGCTCTGTGTTCTCTTAATTCATCTCACAGAGTTACATCTTTCCCTTCAAGAAGCCTTTCGCTAAGGCTGTTCTTGTGGAAATGGCAAAAGGATATTTGGAAGCCCATAGAGGGCTATGGTGAAAAAGGAAATATCTTCCGTTCAAAACTGCAAAGAAGCTTTCTGAGAAACTGCTCTGTGTTCTGTTAATTCATCTCACAGAGTTACATCTTTCCCTTCAAGAAGCCTTTCGCTAAGGCTGTTCTTGTGGAATTGGCAAAGGGATATTTGGAAGCCCATAGAGGGCTATGGTGAAAAAGGAAATATCTTCCGTTCAAAACTGGAAAGAAGCTTTCTGAGAAACTGCTCTGTGTTCTGTTAATTCATCTCACAGAGTTACATCTTTCCCTTCAAGAAGCCTTTCGCTAAGGCTGTTCTTGTGGAATTGGCAAAGGGATATTTGGAAGCCCATAGAGGGCTATGGTGAAAAAGGAAATATCTTCCATTCAAAACTGGAAAGAAGCTTTCTGAGAAACTGCTCTGTGTTCTGTTAATTCATCTCACAGAGTTACATCTTTCCCTTCAAGAAGCCTTTCGCTAAGGCTGTTCTTGTGGAATTGGCAAAGGGATATTTGGAAGCCCATAGAGGGCTATGGTGAAAAAGGAAATATCTTCCGTTCAAAACTGGAAAGAAGCTTTCTGAGAAACTGCTCTGTGTTCTGTTAATTCATCTCACAGAGTTACATCTTTCCCTTCAAGAAGCCTTTCGCTAAGGCTGTTCTTGTGGAATTGGCAAAGGGATATTTGGAAGCCCATAGAGGGCTATGGTGAAAAAGGAAATATCTTCCGTTCAAAACTGGAAAGAAGCTTTCTGAGAAACTGCTCTGTGTTCTGTTAATTCATCTCACAGAGTTACATCTTTCCCTTCAAGAAGCCTTTCGCTAAGGCTGTTCTTGTGGAATTGGCAAAGGGATATTTGGAAGCCCATAGAGGGCTATGGTGAAAAAGGAAATATCTTCCCTTCAAAACTGGAAAGAAGCTTTCTGAGAAACTGCTCTGTGTTCTGTTAATTCATCTCACAGAGTTACATCTTTCCCTTCAAGAAGCCTTTCGCTAAGGCTGTTCTTGTGGAATTGGCAAAGGGGTATTTGGAAGCCCATAGAGGGCTATGGTGAAAAAGAAAATATCTTCCGTTCAAAACTGGAAAGAAGCTTTCTGAGAAACTGCTCTGTGTTCTGTTAATTCATCTCACAGAGTTACATCTTTCCCTTCAAGAAGCCTTTCGCTAAGGCTGTTCTTGTGGAATTGGCAAAGGGATATTTGGAAGCCCATAGAGGGCTATGGTGAAAAAGGAATTATCTTCCGTTCAAAACTGGAAAGAAGCTTTCTGAGAAACTGCTCTGTGTTCTGTTAATTCATCTCACAGAGTTACATCTTTCCCTTCAAGAAGCCTTTCGCTAAGGCTGTTCTTGTGGAATTGGCAAAGGGATATTTGGAAGCCCATAGAGGGCTATGGTGAAAAAGGAAATATCTTCCGTTCAAAACCGGAAAGAAGCTTTCTGAGAAACTGCTCTGTGTTCTGTTAATTCATCTCACAGAGTTACATCTTTCCCTTCAAGAAGCCTTTCGCTAAGGCTGTTCTTGTGGAATTGGCAAAGGGATATTTGGAAGCCCATAGAGGGCTATGGTGAAAAAGGAAATATCTTCCCTTCAAAACTGGAAAGAAGCTTTCTGAGAAACTGCTCTGTGTTCTGTTAATTCATCTCACAGAGTTACATTTTCCCTTCAAGAAGCCTTTCGCTAAGGCTGTTCTTGTGGAATTGGCAAAGGGATATTTGGAAGCCCATAGAGGGCTATGGTGAAAAAGGAATTATCTTCCGTTCAAAACTGGAAAGAAGCTTTCTGAGAAACTGCTCTGTGTTCTGTTAATTCATCTCACAGAGTTACATCTTTCCCTTCAAGAAGCCTTTCGCTAAGGCTGTTCTTGTGGAATTGGCAAAGGGATATTTGGAAGCCCATAGAGGGCTATGGTGAAAAAGGAAATATCTTCCGTTCAAAACTGGAAAGAAGCTTTCTGAGAAACTGCTCTGTGTTCTGTTAATTCATCTCCCAGAGTTACATCTTTCCCTTCAAGAAGCCTTTCGCTGAGGCTGTTCTTGTAGAATTGGCAAAGGGATATTTGGAAGCCCATAGAGGGCTATGGTGAAAAAGGAAATATCTTCCGTTCAAAACTGGAAAGAAGCTTTCTGAGAAACTGCTCTGTGTTCTGTTTATTCATCTCATAGAGTTACATCTTTCCCTTCAAGAAGCCTTTCGTTAAGGCGGTTCTTGTGGAATTGGCAAAGGGATATTTGGAAGCCCATAGAGGGCTATGGTGAAAAAGGAAATATCTTCCGTTCAAAACTGGAAAGAAGCTTTCTGAGAAACTACTCTGTGTTTTATTAATTCATCTCACAGAGTTACATCTTTCCCTTCAAGAAGCTTTTCGCTAAGGCTGTTCTTGTGGAATTGGCAAAGGGATATTTGGAAGCCCATAGAGGGCTATGGTGAAAAAGGAAATATCTTCCGTTCAAAACTGGAAAGAAGCTTTCTGAGAAACTGCTCTGTGTTCTGTTAATTCATCTCACAGAGTTACATCTTTCCCTTCAAGAAGCCTTTCGCTAAGGCTATTGTTGTGGAATTGGCAAAGGGATATTTGGAAGCCCATAGAGGGCTATGGTGAAAAAGGAATTATCTTCCGTTCAAAACTGGAAAGAAGCTTTCTGAGAAACTGCTCTGTGTTCTGTTAATTCATCTCACAGAGTTACATCTTTCCCTTCAAGAAGCCTTTCGCTAAGGCTGTTCTTGTGGAATTGGCAAAGGGATATTTGGAAGCCCCTAGAGGGCTATGGTGAAAAAGGAAATATCTTCCGTTCAAAACTGGAAAGAAGCTTTCTGAGAAACTGCTCTGTGTTCTCTTAATTCATCTCGCAGAGTTACATCTTTCCCTTCAAGAAGCCTTTCGCTAAGGCTGTTCTTGTGGAATTGGCAAAGGGATATTTGGAAGCCCATAGAGGGCTATGGTGAAAAAGGAAATATCTTCCGTTCAAAACTGGAAAGAAGCTTTCTGAGAAACTGCTCTGTGTTCTGTTAATTCATCCTACAGAGTTACATATTTCCCTTCAAGAAGCCTTTCGCTAAGGCTGTTCTTGTGGAAATGGCAAAAGGATATTTGGAAGCCCATAGAGGGCTATGGTGAAAAAGGAAATATCTTCCATTCAAAACTGCAAAGAAGCTTTCTGAGAAACTGCTCTGTGTTCTGTTAATTCATCTCACAGAGTTACATCTTTCCCTTCAAGAAGCCTTTCGCTAAGGCTGTTCTTGTGGAATTGGCAAAGGGATATTTGGAAGCCCATAGAGGGCTATGGTGAAAAAGGAAATATCTTCCGTTCAAAACTGGAAAGAAGCTTTCTGAGAAACTGCTCTGTGTTCTGTTAATTCATCTCACAGAGTTACATCTTTCCGTTCAAGAAGCCTTTCGCTAAGGCTGTTCTTGTGGAATTGGCAAAGGGATATTTGGAAGCCCATAGAGGGCTATGGTGAAAAAGGAAATATCTTCCGTTCAAAACTGGAAAGAAGCTTTCTGAGAAACTGCTCTGTGTTCTGTTAATTCATCCTACAGAGTTACATCTTTCCCTTCAAGAAGCCTTTCGCTAAGGCTGTTCTTGTGGAAATGGCAAAAGGATATTTGGAAGCCCATAGAGGGCTATGGTGAAAAAGGAAATATCTTCCATTCAAAACTGCAAAGAAGCTTTCTGAGAAACTGCTCTGTGTTCTGTTAATTCATCTCACAGAGTTACATCTTTCCCTTCAAGAAGCCTTTCGCTAAGGCTGTTCTTGTGGAATTGGCAAAGGGATATTTGGAAGCCCATAGAGGGCTATGGTGAAAAAGGAAATATCTTCCGTTCAAAACTGGAAAGAAGCTTTCTGAGAAACTGCTCTGTGTTCTGTTAATTCATCTCACAGAGTTACATCTTTCCCTTCAAGAAGCCTTTCGCTAAGGCTGTTCTTGTGGAATTGGCAAAGGGATATTTGGAAGCCCATAGAGGGCTATGGTGAAAAAGGAAATATCTTCCGTTCAAAACTGGAAAGAAGCTTTCTGAGAAACTGCTCTGTGTTCTGTTAATTCATCTCACAGAGTTACATCTTTCCCTTCAAGAAGCCTTTCGCTAAGGCTGTTCTTGTGGAATTGGCAAAGGGATATTTGGAAGCCCATAGAGGGCTATGGTGAAAAAGGAAATATCTTCCGTTCAAAACTGGAAAGAAGCTTTCTGAGAAACTGCTCTGTGTTCTGTTAATTCATCTCACAGAGTTACATCTTTCCCTTCAAGAAGCCTTTCGCTAAGGCTGTTCTTGTGGAATTGGCAAAGGGATATTTGGAAGCCCCTAGAGGGCTATGGTGAAAAAGGAAATATCTTCCGTTCAAAACTGGAAAGAAGCTTTCTGAGAAACTGCTCTGCGTTCTGTTAATTCATCTCGCAGAGTTACATCTTTCCCTTCAAGAAGCCTTTCGCTAAGGCTGTTCTTGTGGAAATGGCAAAAGGATATTTGGAAGCCCATAGAGGGCTATGGTGAAAAAGGAAATATCTTCCGTTCAAAACTGCAAAGAAGCTTTCTGAGAAACTGCTCTGTGTTCTGTTAATTCATCTCACAGAGTTACATCTTTCCCTTCAAGAAGCCTTTCGCTAAGGCTGTTCTTGTGGAATTGGCAAAGGGATATGTGGAAGCCCATAGAGGGCTATGGTGAAAAAGGAAATATCTTCCGTTCAAAACTGGAAAGAAGCTTTCTGAGAAACTGCTCTGTGTTCTGTTAATTCATCTCACAGAGTTACATCTTTCCCTTCAAGAAGCCTTTCGTTAAGGCGGTTCTTGTGGAATTGGCAAAGGGATATTTGGAAGCCCATAGAGGGCTATGGTGAAAAAGGAAATATCTTCCGTTCAAAACTGGAAAGAAGCTTTCTGAGAAACTACTCTGTGTTTTATTAATTCATCTCACAGAGTTACATCTTTCCCTTCAAGAAGCTTTTCGCTAAGGCTGTTCTTGTGGAATTGGCAAAGGGATATTTGGAAGCCCATAGAGGGCTATGGTGAAAAAGGAAATATCTTCCGTTCAAAACTGGAAAGAAGCTTTCTGAGAAACTGCTCTGTGTTCTGTTAATTCATCTCACAGAGTTACATCTTTCCCTTCAAGAAGCCTTTCGCTAAGTCTATTGTTGTGGAATTGGCAAAGGGATATTTGGAAGCCCATAGAGGGCTATGGTGAAAAAGGAATTATCTTCCGTTCAAACCTGGAAAGAAGCTTTCTGAGAAACTGCTCTGTGTTCTGTTAATTCATCTCACAGAGTTACATCTTTCCCTTCAAGAAGCCTTTCGCTAAGGCTGTTCTTGTGGAATTGGCAAAGGGATATTTGGAAGCCCCTAGAGGGCTATGGTGAAAAAGGAAATATCTTCCGTTCAAAACTGGAAAGAAGCTTTCTGAGAAACTGCTCTGTGTTCTGTTAATTCATCTCGCAGAGTTACATCTTTCCCTTCAAGAAGCCTTTCGCTAAGGCTGTTCTTGTGGAATTGGCAAAGGGATATTTGGAAGCCCATAGAGGGCTATGGTGAAAAAGGAAATATCTTCCGTTCAAAACTGGAAAGAAGCTTTCTGAGAAACTGCTCTGTGTTCTGTTAATTCATCCTACAGAGTTACATCTTTCCCTTCAAGAAGCCTTTCGCTAAGGCTGTTCTTGTGGAAATGGCAAAAGGATATTTGGAAGCCCATAGAGGGCTATGGTGAAAAAGGAAATATCTTCCATTCAAAACTGCAAAGAAGCTTTCTGAGAAACTGCTCTGTGTTCTGTTAATTCATCTCACAGAGTTACATCTTTCCCTTCAAGAAGCCTTTCGCTAAGGCTGTTCTTGTGGAATTGGCAAAGGGATATTTGGAAGCCCATAGAGGGCTATGGTGAAAAAGGAAATATCTTCCGTTCAAAACTGGAAAGAAGCTTTCTGAGAAACTGCTCTGTGTTCTGTTAATTCATCTCACAGAGTTACATCTTTCCCTTCAAGAAGCCTTTCGCTAAGGCTGTTCTTGTGGAATTGGCAAAGGGATATTTGGAAGCCCATAGAGGGCTATGGTGAAAAAGGAAATATCTTCCGTTCAAAACTGGAAAGAAGCTTTCTGAGAAACTGCTCTGTGTTCTGTTAATTCATCTCACAGAGTTACATCTTTCCCTTCAAGAAGCCTTTCGCTAAGGCTGTTCTTGTGGAATTGGCAAAGGGATATTTGGAAGCCCATAGAGGGCTATGGTGAAAAAGGAAATATCTTCCGTTCAAAACTGGAAAGAAGCTTTCTGAGAAACTGCTCTGTGTTCTGTTAATTCATCTCACAGAGTTACATCTTTCCCTTCAAGAAGCCTTTCGCTAAGGCTGTTCTTGTGGAATTGGCAAAGGGATATTTGGAAGCCCATAGAGGGCTATGGTGAAAAAGGAAATATCTTCCGTTCAAAACTGGAAAGAAGCTTTCTGAGAAACTGCTCTGTGTTCTGTTAATTCATCTCACAGAGTTACATCTTTCCCTTCAAGAAGCCTTTCGCTAAGGCTGTTCTTGTGGAATTGGCAAAGGGATATTTGGAAGCCCATAGAGGGCTATGGTGAAAAAGGAAATATCTTCCCTTCAAAACTGGAAAGAAGCTTTCTGAGAAACTACTCTGTGTTTTATTAATTCATCTCACAGAGTTACATCTTTCCCTTCAAGAAGCTTTTCGCTAAGGCTGTTCTTGTGGAATTGGCAAGGGATATTTGGAAGCCCATAGAGGGCTATGGTGAAAAAGGAAATATCTTCCGTTCAAAACTGGAAAGAAGCTTTCTGAGAAACTGCTCTGTGTTCTGTTAATTCATCTCACAGAGTTACATCTTTCCCTTCAAGAAGCCTTTCGCTAAGGCTGTTCTTGTGGAATTGGCAAAGGGATATTTGGAAGCCCATAGAGGGCTATGGTGAAAAAGGAAATATCTTCCGTTCTAAACTGGAAAGAAGCTTTCTGAGAAACTGCTCTGTGTTCTGTTAATTCATCTCACAGAGTTACCTCTTTCCCTTCAAGAAGCCTTTCGCTAAGGCTATTCTTGTGGAATTGGCAAAGGGATATTTGGAAGCCCCTAGAGGGCTATGGTGAAAAAGGAAATATCTTCCGTTCAAACCTGGAAAGAAGCTTTCTGAGAAACTGCTCTGTGTTCTGTTAATTCATCTCACAGAGTTACATCTTTCCCTTCAAGAAGCCTTTCGCTAAGGCTGTTCTTGTGGAATTGGCAAAGGGATATTTGGAAGCCCCTAGAGGGCTATGGTGAAAAAGGAAATATCTTCCGTTCAAAACTGGAAAGAAGCTTTCTGAGAAACTGCTCTGTGTTCTGTTAATTCATCTCGCAGAGTTACATCTTTCCCTTCAGGAAGCCTTTCGCTAAGGCTGTTCTTGTGGAATTGGCAAAGGGATATTTGGAAGCCCATAGAGGGCTATGGTGAAAAAGGAAATATCTCCCGTTCAAAACTGGAAAGAAGCTTTCTGAGAAACTGCTCTGTGTTCTCTTAATTCATCTCACAGAGTTACATCTTTCCCTTCAAGAAGCCTTTCGCTAAGGCTGTTCTTGTGGAAATGGCAAAAGGATATTTGGAAGCCCATAGAGGGCTATGGTGAAAAAGGAAATATCTTCCGTTCAAAACTGCAAAGAAGCTTTCTGAGAAACTGCTCTGTGTTCTGTTAATTCATCTCACAGAGTTACATCTTTCCCTTCAAGAAGCCTTTCGCTAAGGCTGTTCTTGTGGAATTGGCAAAGGGATATTTGGAAGCCCATAGAGGGCTATGGTGAAAAAGGAAATATCTTCCGTTCAAAACTGGAAAGAAGCTTTCTGAGAAACTGCTCTGTGTTCTCTTAATTCATCTCACAGTGTTACATCTTTCCCTTCGAGAAGCCTTTCGCTAAGGCTGTTCTTGGGGAATTGGCAAAGGGATATTTGGAAGCCCCTAGAGGACTAATGGGAAAAAGGAAATATCTTCCGTTCAAAATTGGAAAGAAGCTTTCTGAGAAACTGCTCTGTGTTCTGTTAATTCATCTCACAGAGTTACATCTTTCCCTTCAAGAAGCCTTTCGCTAAGGCTGTTCTTGTGGAATTGGTAAAGGGATATTTGGAAGCCCATAGAGGGCTATGGTGAAAAAGGAAATATCTTCCGTTCAAAACTGGAAAGAAGCTTTCTGAGAAACTACTCTGTGTTTTGTTAATTCATCTCACAGAGTTACATCTTTCCCTTCAAGAAGCTTTTCGCTAAGGCTGTTCTTGTGGAATTGGCAAAGGGATATTTGGAAGCCCTTAGAGGGCTATGGTGAAAAAGGAAATATCTTCCGTTCAAAACTGGAAAGAAGCTTTCTGAGAAACTGCTCTGTGTCTGTTAATTCATCTCACAGTGTTACATCTTTCCCTTCAAGAAGCCTTTCGCTAAGGCTGTTCTTGTGGAATTGGCAAAGGGATATTTGGAAGCCCATAGAGGGCTATGGTGAAAAAGAAAATATCTTCCGTTCAAAACTGGAAAGAACCTTTCTGAGAAACTGCTCTGTGTTCTGTTAATTCATCTCACAGAGTTACATCTTTCCCTTCAAGAAGCCTTTCGCTAAGGCTGTTCTTGTGGAATTGGCAAAGGGATATTTGGAAGCCCATAGAGGGCTATGGTGAAAAAGGAAATATCTTCCGTTCAAAACTGTAAAGAAGCTTTCTGAGAAACTGCTCTGTGTTCTCTTAATTCATCTCACAGAGTTACATCTTTCCCTTCAAGAAGCCTTTCGCTAAGGCTGTTCTTGTGGAATTGGCAAAGGGATATTTGGAAGCCCATAGAGGGCTATGGTGAAAAAGGAATTATCTTCCGTTCAAAACTGGAAAGAAGCTTTCTGAGAAACTGCTCTGTGTTCTGTTAATTCATCTCACAGAGTTACATCTTTCCCTTCAAGAAGCCTTTCGCTAAGGCTGTTCTTGTGGAATTGGCAAAGGGATATTTGGAAGCCCATAGAGGGCTATGGTGAAAAAGGAAATATCTTCCGTTCAAAACTGGAAAGAAGCTTTCTGAGAAACTGCTCTGTGTTCTGTTCATTCATCTCACAGAGTTACATCTTTCCCTTCAAGAAGCCTTTCGCTAAGGCTGTTCTTGTGGAATTGGCAAAGGGATATTTGGAAGCCCATAGAGGGCTATGGTGAAAAAGGAAATATCTTCCGTTCAAAACTGGAAAGAAGCTTTCTGAGAAACTGCTCTGTGTTCTGTTAATTCATCTCACAGAGTTACATCTTTCCCTTCAACAAGCCTTTCGCTAAGTCTGTTCTAGTGGAATTGGCAAAGGGATATTTGGAAGCCCATAGAGGGCTATGGTGAAAAAGGAAATATCTTCCGTTCAAAACTGGAAAGAAGCTTTCTGAGAAACTGCTCCGTGTTCTGTTAATTCATCTCACAGAGTTACATCTTTCCCTTCAAGAAGCCTTTCGCTAAGGCTGTTCTTGTGGAATTGGCAAAGGGATATTTGGAAGCCCATAGAGGGCTATGGTGAAAAAGGAAATATCTTCCGTTCAAAACTGGAAAGAAGCATTCTGAGAAACTGCTCTGTGTTCTGTTAATTCATCTCACAGAGTTACATCTTTCCCTTCAAGAAGCCTTTCGCTAAGGCTGTTCTTGTGGAATTGGCAAAGGGATATTTGGAAGCCCTTAGAGGGCTATGGTGAAAAAGGAAATATCTTCCGTTCAAAACTGGAAAGAAGCTTTCTGAGAAACTACTCTGTGTTTTGTTAATTCATCTCACAGAGTTACATCTTTCCCTTCAAGAAGCTTTTCGCTAAGGCTGTTCTTGTGGAATTGGCAAAGGGATATTTGGAAGCCCTTAGAGGGCTATGGTGAAAAAGGAAATATCTTCCGTTCAAAACTGGAAAGAAGCTTTCTGAGAAACTGCTCTGTGTCTGTTAATTCATCTCACAGAGTTACATCTTTCCCTTCAAGAAGCCTTTCGCTAAGGCTGTTCTTGTGGAATTGGCAAAGGGATATTTGGAAGCCCATAGAGGGCTATGGTGAAAAAGGAAATATCTTCCGTTCAAAACTTAAAAGAAGCTTTCTGAGAAACTGCTCTGTGTTCTCTTAATTCATCTCACAGAGTTACATCTTTCCCTTCGAGAAGCCTTTCGCTAAGGCTGTTCTTGTGGAATTGGCAAAGGGATATTTGGAAGCCCATAGAGGACTAATGTGAAAAAGGAAATATCTTCCGTTCACAACTGGAAAGAAGCTTTCTGAGAAACTGCTCTGTGTTCTGTTAATTTGTCTCACAGAGATACATCTTTCCCTTCAAGAAGCCTTTCGCTAAGGCTGTTCTTGTGGAATTGGCAAAGGGATATTTGGAAGCCCATAGAGGGCTATGGTGAAAAAGGAAATATCTTCCGTTCAAAACTGGAAAGAAGCTTTCTGAGAAACTGCTCTGTGTTCTGTTAATTCATCTCACAGAGTTACATCTTTCCCTTCAAGAAGCCTTTCGCTAAGGCTGTTCTTGTGGAATTGGCAAAGGGATATTTGGAAGCCCATAGAGGGCTATGGTGAAAAAGGAAATATCTTCCGTTCAAAACTGGAAAGAAGCTTTCTGAGAAACTGCTCTGTGTTCTGTTAATTCATCTCGCAGAGTTACATCTTTCCCTTCAAGAAGCCTTTCGCTAAGGCTGTTCTTGTGGAATTGGCAAAGGGATATTTCGAAGCCCATAGAGGGCTATGGTGAAAAAGGAAATATCTTCCGTTCAAAACTGGAAAGAAGCTTTCTGAGAAACTGCTCTGTGTTCTGTTAATTCATCTCACAGAGTTACATCTTTCCCTTCAAGAAGCCTTTCGCTAAGGCTGTTCTTGTGGAAATGGCAAAAGGATATTTGGAAGCCCATAGAGGGATATGGTGAAAAAGCAAATATCTTCCGTTCAAAACTGCAAAGAAGCTTTCTGAGAAACTGCTCTGTGTTCTGTTAATTCATCTCACAGAGTTACATCTTTCCCTTCAAGAAGCCTTTCGCTAAGGCTGTTCTTGTGGAATTGGCAAAGGGATATTTGGAAGCCCATAGAGGGCTATGGTGAAAAAGGAAATATCTTCCGTTCAAAACTGGAAAGAAGCTTTCTGAGAAACTGCTCTGTGTTCTCTTAATTCATCTCACAGAGTTACATCTTTCCCTTCAAGAAGCCTTTCGCTAAGGCTGTTCTTGTGGAATTGGCAAAGGGATATTTGGAAGCCCATAGAGGGCTATGGTGAAAAAGGAATTATCTTCCGTTCAAAACTGGAAAGAAGCTTTCTGAGAAACTTCTCTGTGTTCTGTTAATTCATCTCACAGAGTTACATCTTTCCCTTCAAGAAGCCTTTCGCTAAGGCTGTTCTTGTGGAATTGGCAAAGGGATATTTGGAAGCCCATAGAGGGCTATGGTGAAAAAGGAAATATCTTCCGTTCAAAACTGGAAAGAAGCTTTCTGAGAAACTGCTCTGTGTTCTGTTAATTCATCTCACAGAGTTACATCTTTCCCTTCAAGAAGCCTTTCGCTAAGGCTGTTCTTGTGGAATTGGCAAAGGGATATTTGGAAGCCCATAGAGGGCTATGGTGAAAAAGGAAATATCTTCCGTTCAAAACTGGAAAGAAGCTTTCTGAGAAACTGCTCTGTGTTCTCTTAATTCATCTCACAGTGTTACATCTTTCCCTTCGAGAAGCCTTTCGCTAAGGCTGTTCTTGGGGAATTGGCAAAGGGATATTTGGAAGCCCCTAGAGGACTAATGGGAAAAAGGAAATATCTTCCGTTCAAAACTGGAAAGAAGCTTTCTGAGAAACTACTCTGTGTTTTGTTAATTCATCTCACAGAGTTACATCTTTCCCTTCAAGAAGCTTTTCGCTAAGGCTGTTCTTGTGGAATTGGCAAAGGGATATTTGGAAGCCCTTAGAGGGCTATGGTGAAAAAGGAAATATCTTCCGTTCAAAACTGGAAAGAAGCTTTCTGAGAAACTGCTCTGTGTTCTGTTAATTCATCTCACAGAGTTACATCTTTCCCTTCAAGAAGCCTTTCGCTGAGGCTGTTCTTGTAGAATTGGCAAAGGGATATTTGGAAGCCCATAGAGGGCTATGGTGAAAAAGGAAATATCTTCCGTTCAAAACTGGAAAGAAGCTTTCTGAGAAACTGCTCTGTGTTCTGTTAATTCATCTCACAGAGTTACATCTTTCCCTTCAAGAAGCCTTTCGTTAAGGCTGTTCTTGTGGAATTGGCAAAGGGATATTTGGAAGCCCATAGAGGGATATGGTGAAAAAGGAAATATCTTCCGTTCAAAACTGGAAAGAAGCTTTCTGAGAAACTACTCTGTGTTTTGTTAATTCATCTCACAGAGTTACATCTTTCCCTTCAAGAAGCTTTTCGCTAAGGCTGTTCTTGTGGAATTGGCAAAGGGATATTTGGAAGCCCATAGAGGGCTATGGTGAAAAAGGAAATATCTTCCGTTCAAAACTGGAAAGAAGCTTTCTGAGAAACTGCTCTGTGTTCTGTTAATTCATCTCACAGAGTTACATCTTTCCCTTCAAGAAGCCTTTCGCTAAGGCTGTTCTTGTGGAATTGGCAAAGGGATATTTGGAAGCCCATAGAGGGCTATGGTGAAAAAGGAAATATCTTCCGTTCAAAACTGGAAAGAAGCTTTCTGAGAAACTGCTCTGTGTTCTCTTAATTCATCTCACAGTGTTACATCTTTCCCTTCGAGAAGCCTTTCGCTAAGGCTGTTCTTGGGGAATTGGCAAAGGGATATTTGGAAGCCCCTAGAGGACTAATGGGAAAAAGGAAATATCTTCCGTTCAAAATTGGAAAGAAGCTTTCTGAGAAACTGCTCTGTGTTCTGTTAATTCATCTCACAGAGTTACATCTTTCCCTTCAAGAAGCCTTTCGCTAAGGCTGTTCTTGTGGAATTGGTAAAGGGATATTTGGAAGCCCATAGAGGGCTATGGTGAAAAAGGAAATATCTTCCGTTCAAAACTGGAAAGAAGCTTTCTGAGAAACTACTCTGTGTTTTGTTAATTCATCTCACAGAGTTACATCTTTCCCTTCAAGAAGCTTTTCGCTAAGGCTGTTCTTGTGGAATTGGCAAAGGGATATTTGGAAGCCCTTAGAGGGCTATGGTGAAAAAGGAAATATCTTCCGTTCAAAACTGGAAAGAAGCTTTCTGAGAAACTGCTCTGTGTCTGTTAATTCATCTCACAGTGTTACATCTTTCCCTTCAAGAAGCCTTTCGCTAAGGCTGTTCTTGTGGAATTGGCAAAGGGATATTTGGAAGCCCATAGAGGGCTATGGTGAAAAAGAAAATATCTTCCGTTCAAAACTGGAAAGAAGCTTTCTGAGAAACTGCTCTGTGTTCTGTTAATTCATCTCACAGAGTTACATCTTTCCCTTCAAGAAGCCTTTCGCTAAGGCTGTTCTTGTGGAATTGGCAAAGGGATATTTGGAAGCCCATAGAGGGCTATGGTGAAAAAGGAAATATCTTCCGTTCAAAACTGGAAAGAAGCTTTCTGAGAAACTGCTCTGTGTTCTCTTAATTCATCTCACAGAGTTACATCTTTCCCTTCAAGAAGCCTTTCGCTAAGGCTGTTCTTGTGGAATTGGCAAAGGGATATTTGGAAGCCCATAGAGGGCTATGGTGAAAAAGGAATTATCTTCCGTTCAAAACTGGAAAGAAGCTTTCTGAGAAACTGCTCTGTGTTCTGTTAATTCATCTCACAGAGTTACATCTTTCCCTTCAAGAAGCCTTTCGCTAAGGCTGTTCTTGTGGAATTGGCAAAGGGATATTTGGAAGCCCATAGAGGGCTATGGTGAAAAAGGAAATATCTTCCGTTCAAAACTGGAAAGAAGCTTTCTGAGAAACTGCTCTGTGTTCTGTTCATTCATCTCACAGAGTTACATCTTTCCCTTCAAGAAGCCTTTCGCTAAGGCTGTTCTTGTGGAATTGGCAAAGGGATATTTGGAAGCCCATAGAGGGCTATGGTGAAAAAGGAAATATCTTCCGTTCAAAACTGGAAAGAAGCTTTCTGAGAAACTGCTCTGTGTTCTGTTAATTCATCTCACAGAGTTACATCTTTCCCTTCAACAAGCCTTTCGCTAAGTCTGTTCTAGTGGAATTGGCAAAGGGATATTTGGAAGCCCATAGAGGGCTATGGTGAAAAAGGAAATATCTTCCGTTCAAAACTGGAAAGAAGCTTTCTGAGAAACTGCTCCGTGTTCTGTTAATTCATCTCACAGAGTTACATCTTTCCCTTCAAGAAGCCTTTCGCTAAGGCTGTTCTTGTGGAATTGGCAAAGGGATATTTGGAAGCCCATAGAGGGCTATGGTGAAAAAGGAAATATCTTCCGTTCAAAACTGGAAAGAAGCATTCTGAGAAACTGCTCTGTGTTCTGTTAATTCATCTCACAGAGTTACATCTTTCCCTTCAAGAAGCCTTTCGCTAAGGCTGTTCTTGTGGAATTGGCAAAGGGATATTTGGAAGCCCTTAGAGGGCTATGGTGAAAAAGGAAATATCTTCCGTTCAAAACTGGAAAGAAGCTTTCTGAGAAACTACTCTGTGTTTTGTTAATTCATCTCACAGAGTTACATCTTTCCCTTCAAGAAGCTTTTCGCTAAGGCTGTTCTTGTGGAATTGGCAAAGGGATATTTGGAAGCCCTTAGAGGGCTATGGTGAAAAAGGAAATATCTTCCGTTCAAAACTGGAAAGAAGCTTTCTGAGAAACTGCTCTGTGTCTGTTAATTCATCTCACAGAGTTACATCTTTCCCTTCAAGAAGCCTTTCGCTAAGGCTGTTCTTGTGGAATTGGCAAAGGGATATTTGGAAGCCCATAGAGGGCTATGGTGAAAAAGGAAATATCTTCCGTTCAAAACTTAAAAGAAGCTTTCTGAGAAACTGCTCTGTGTTCTCTTAATTCATCTCACAGAGTTACATCTTTCCCTTCGAGAAGCCATTCGCTAAGGCTGTTCTTGTGGAATTGGCAAAGGGATATTTGGAAGCCCATAGAGGACTAATGTGAAAAAGGAAATATCTTCCGTTCACAACTGGAAAGAAGCTTTCTGAGAAACTGCTCTGTGTTCTGTTAATTTGTCTCACAGAGATACATCTTTCCCTTCAAGAAGCCTTTCGCTAAGGCTGTTCTTGTGGAATTGGCAAAGGGATATTTGGAAGCCCATAGAGGGCTATGGTGAAAAAGGAAATATCTTCCGTTCAAAACTGGAAAGACACTTTCGAGAAACTGCTCTGTGTTCTGTTAATTCATCTCACAGAGTTAGGTCTTTTCTTTCAAGAAGCCTTTCGCTAAGGCTGTTCTTGGGGAATTGGCAAAGGGATATTTGGAAGCCCATAGAGGGCTATGGTGAAAAAGGAAATATCTTCCGTTCAAAACTGGAAAGAAGCTTTCTGAGAAACTGCTCTGTGTTCTGTTAATTCATCTCACAGAGTTACATCTTTCCCTTCAAGAAGCCTTTCGCTAAGGCTGATCTTGTGGAATTGGCAAAGGGATATTTGGAAGCCCATAGAGGGCTATGGTGAAAAAGGAAATATCTTCCGTTCAAAACTGGAAAGAAGCTTTCTGAGAAACTGCTCTGTGTTCTGTTAATTCATCTCACAGAGTTACATCTTTCCCTTCAAGAAGCCTTTCGCTAAGGCTGTTCTTGTGGAATTGGCAAAGGGATATTTGGAAGCCCATAGAGGGCTATGGTGAAAAAGGAAATATCTTCCGTTCAAAACTGGAAAGAAGCTTTCTGAGAAACTGCTCTGTGTTCTGTTAATTCATCTCACAGAGTTACATCTTTCCCTTCAAGAAGCCTTTCGCTAAGGCTGTTCTTGGGGAATTGGCAAAGGGATATTTGGAAGCCCATAGAGGGCTATGGTGAAAAAGGAAATATCTTCCGTTCAAAACTGGAAAGAAGCTTTCTGAGAAAACTGCTCTGTGTTCTGTTAATTCATCTCACAGAGTTACATCTTTCCCTTCAAGAAGCCTTTCGCTAAGGCTGATCTTGTGGAATTGGCAAAGGGATATTTGGAAGCCCATAGAGGGCTATGGTGAAAAAGGAAATATCTTCCGTTCAAAACTGGAAAGAAGCTTTCTGAGAAACTGCTCTGTGTTCTGTTAATTCATCTCACAGAGTTACATCTTTCCCTTCAAGAAGCCTTTCGCTAAGGCTGTTCTTGTGGAATTGGCAAAGGGATATTTGGAAGCCCCTAGAGGGCTCTGGTGAAAAAGGAAATATCTTCCCTTCAAAACTGGAAAGAAGCTTTCTGAGAAACTGCTCTGTGTTCTGTTAATTCATCTCACAGAGTTACATCTTTCCCTTCAAGAAGCCTTTCGCTAAGGCTGTTCTTGTGGAATTGGCAAAGGGATATTTGGAAGCCCATAGAGGGGCTATGGTGAAAAAGAAAATATCTTCCGTTCAAAACTGGAAAGAAGCTTTCTGAGAAACTGCTCTGTGTTCTGTTAATTCATCTCACAGAGTTACATCTTTCCCTTCAAGAAGCCTTTCGCTAAGGCTGTTCTTGTGGAATTGGCAAAGGGATATTTGGAAGCCCATAGAGGGCTATGGTGAAAAAGGAAATATCTTCCGTTCAAAACTGGAAAGAAGCTTTCTGAGAAACTGCTCTGTGTTCTGTTAATTCATCTCACAGAGTTACATCTTTCCCTTCCAGAAGCCTTTCGCTAAGGCTGTTCTTGTGGAATTGGCAAAGGGATATTTGGAAGCCCATAGAGGGCTATGGTGAAAAAGGAATTACCTTCCGTTCAAAACTGGAAAGAAGCTTTCTGAGAAACTTCTCTGTGTTCTGTTAATTCATCTCACAGAGTTACATCTTTCCCTTCAAGAAGCCTTTCGCTAAGGCTGTTCTTGTGGAATTGGCAAAGGGATATTTGGAAGCCCATAGAGGGCTATGGTGAAAAAGGAAATATCTTCCGTTCAAAACTGGAAAGAAGCTTTCTGAGAAACTGCTCTGTGTTCTGTTAATTCATCTCACAGAGTTACATCTTTCCCTTCAAGAAGCCTTTCGCTGAGGCTGTTCTTATAGAATTGGCAAAGGGATATTTGGAAGCCCATAGAGGGCTATGGTGAAAAAGGAAATATCTTCCGTTCAAAACTGGAAAGAAGCTTTCTGAGAAACTGCTCTGTGTTCTGTTAATTCATCTCACAGAGTTACATCTTTCCCTTCAAGAAGCCTTTCGTTAAGGCTGTTCTTGTGGAATTGGCAAAGGGATATTTGGAAGCCCATAGAGGGCTATGGTGAAAAAGGAAATATCTTCCGTTCAAAACTGGAAAGAAGCTTTCTGAGAAACTACTCTGTGTTTTGTTAATTCATCTCACAGAGTTACATCTTTCCCTTCAAGAAGCTTTTCGCTAAGGCTGTTCTTGTGGAATTGGCAAAGGGATATTTGGAAGCCCATAGAGGGCTATGGTGAAAAAGGAAATATCTTCCGTTCAAAACTGGAAAGAAGCTTTCTGAGAAACTGCTCTGTGTTCTGTTAATTCATCTCACAGAGTTACATCTTTCCCTTCAAGAAGCCTTTCGCTAAGGCTGTTCTTGTGGAATTGGCAAAGGGATATTTGGAAGCCCATAGAGGGCTATGGTGAAAAAGGAAATATCTTCCGTTCAAAACTGGAAAGAAGCTTTCTGAGAAACTGCTCTGTGTTCTCTTAATTCATCTCACAGAGTTACATCTTTCCCTTCGAGAAGCCTTTCGCTAAGGCGGTTCTTGGGGAATTGGCAAAGGGATATTTGAAAGCCCCCTAGAGGACTAATGGGAAAAAGGAAATATCTTCCGTTCAAAATTGGAAAGAAGCTTTCTGAGAAACTGCTCTGTGTTCTGTTAATTCATCTCACAGAGTTACATCTTTCCCTTCAAGAAGCCTTTCGCTAAGGCTGTTCTTGTGGAATTGGCAAAGGGATATTTGGAAGCCCATAGAGGGCTATGGTGAAAAAGGAAATATCTTCCGTTCAAAACTGGAAAGAAGCTTTCTGAGAAACTACTCTGTGTTTTGTTAATTCATCTCACAGAGTTACATCTTTCCCTTCAAGAAGCTTTTCGCTAAGGCTGTTCTTGTGGAATTGGCAAAGGGATATTTGGAAGCCCTTAGAGGGCTATGGTGAAAAAGGAAATATCTTCCGTTCAAAACTGGAAAGAAGCTTTCTGAGAAACTACTCTGTGTTTTGTTAATTCATCTCACAGAGTTACATCTTTCCCTTCAAGAAGCTTTTCGCTAAGGCTGTTCTTGTGGAATTGGCAAAGGGATATTTGGAAGCCCTTAGAGGGCTATGGTGAAAAAGGAAATATCTTCCGTTCAAAACTGGAAAGAAGCTTTCTGAGAAACTGCTCTGTGTTCTGTTAATTCATCTCACAGAGTTACATCTTTCCCTTCAAGAAGCCTTTCGCTAAGGCTGTTCTTGTGGAATTGGCAAAGGGATATTTGGAAGCCCATAGAGGGCTATGGTGAAAAAGGAAATATCTTCCGTTCAAAACTGGAAAGAAGCTTTCTGAGAAACTGCTCTGTGTTCTGTTAATTCATCTCACAGAGTTACATCTTTCCCTTCCATAAGCCTTTTACTAAGGCTGTTCTTGTGGAATTGGCAAAGGGATATTTGGAAGCCCATAGAGGGCTATGGTGAAAAATGAAATATCTTCCGTTCAAAACTGGAAAGAAGCTTTCTGAGAAACTGCTCTGTGTTCTCTTAATTCATCTCACAGAGTTACATCTTTCCCTTCGAGAAGCCTTTCGCTAAGGCTGTTCTTGGGGAATTGGCAAAGGGATATTTGGAAGCCCATAGAGGGCTATGGTGAAAAAGGAAATATCTTCCGTTCAAAACTGGAAAGAAGCTTTCTGAGAAACTGCTCTGTGTTCTGTTCATTCATCTCACAGAGTTACATCTTTCCCTTCAAGAAGCCTTTCGCTAAGGCTGTTCTTGTGGAATTGGCAAAGGGATATTTGGAAGCCCATAGAGGGCTATGGTGAAAAAGGAAATATCTTCCGTTCAAAACTGGAAAGAAGCTTTCTGAGAAACTGCTCTGTGTTCTGTTAATTCATCTCACAGAGTTACATCTTTCCCTTCAACAAGCCTTTCGCTAAGTCTGTTCTAGTGGAATTGGCAAAGGGATATTTGGAAGCCCATAGAGGGCTATGGTGAAAAAGGAAATATCTTCCGTTCAAAACTGGAAAGAAGCTTTCTGAGAAACTGCTCCGTGTTCTGTTAATTCATCTCACAGAGTTACATCTTTCCCTTCAAGAAGCCTTTCGCTAAGGCTGTTCTTGTGGAATTGGCAAAGGGATATTTGGAAGCCCATAGAGGGCTATGGTGAAAAAGGAAATATCTTCCGTTCAAAAACTGGAAAGAAGCTTTCTGAGAAACTGCTCTGTGTTCTGTTAATTCATCTCACAGAGTTACATCTTTCCCTTCAAGAAGCCTTTCGCTAAGGCTGTTCTTGTGGAATTGGCAAAGGGATATTTGGAAGCCCATAGAGGGCTATGGTGAAAAAGGAAATATCTTCCCTTCAAAACTGGAAAGAAGCTTTCTGAGAAACTACTCTGTGTTTTATTAATTCATCTCACAGAGTTACATCTTTCCCTTCAAGAAGCTTTTCGCTAAGGCTGTTCTTGTGGAATTGGCAAGGGATATTTGGAAGCCCATAGAGGGCTATGGTGAAAAAGGAAATATCTTCCGTTCAAAACTGGAAAGAAGCTTTCTGAGAAACTGCTCTGTGTTCTGTTAATTCATCTCACAGAGTTACATCTTTCCCTTCAAGAAGCCTTTCGCTAAGGCTGTTCTTGTGGAATTGGCAAAGGGATATTTGGAAGCCCATAGAGGGCTATGGTGAAAAAGGAAATATCTTCCGTTCTAAACTGGAAAGAAGCTTTCTGAGAAACTGCTCTGTGTTCTGTTAATTCATCTCACAGAGTTACCTCTTTCCCTTCAAGAAGCCTTTCGCTAAGGCTATTCTTGTGGAATTGGCAAAGGGATATTTGGAAGCCCCTAGAGGGCTATGGTGAAAAAGGAAATATCTTCCGTTCAAACCTGGAAAGAAGCTTTCTGAGAAACTGCTCTGTGTTCTGTTAATTCATCTCACAGAGTTACATCTTTCCCTTCAAGAAGCCTTTCGCTAAGGCTGTTCTTGTGGAATTGGCAAAGGGATATTTGGAAGCCCCTAGAGGGCTATGGTGAAAAAGGAAATATCTTCCGTTCAAAACTGGAAAGAAGCTTTCTGAGAAACTGCTCTGTGTTCTGTTAATTCATCTCGCAGAGTTACATCTTTCCCTTCAGGAAGCCTTTCGCTAAGGCTGTTCTTGTGGAATTGGCAAAGGGATATTTGGAAGCCCATAGAGGGCTATGGTGAAAAAGGAAATATCTCCCGTTCAAAACTGGAAAGAAGCTTTCTGAGAAACTGCTCTGTGTTCTCTTAATTCATCTCACAGAGTTACATCTTTCCCTTCAAGAAGCCTTTCGCTAAGGCTGTTCTTGTGGAAATGGCAAAAGGATATTTGGAAGCCCATAGAGGGCTATGGTGAAAAAGGAAATATCTTCCGTTCAAAACTGCAAAGAAGCTTTCTGAGAAACTGCTCTGTGTTCTGTTAATTCATCTCACAGAGTTACATCTTTCCCTTCAAGAAGCCTTTCGCTAAGGCTGTTCTTGTGGAATTGGCAAAGGGATATTTGGAAGCCCATAGAGGGCTATGGTGAAAAAGGAAATATCTTCCGTTCAAAACTGGAAAAGAAGCTTTCTGAGAAACTGCTCTGTGTTCTCTTAATTCATCTCACAGTGTTTACATCTTTCCCTTCGAGAAGCCTTTCGCTAAGGCTGTTCTTGGGGAATTGGCAAAGGGATATTGGAAGCCCCTAGAGGACTAATGGGAAAAGGAAATATCTTCCGTTCAAAATTGGAAAGAAGCTTTCTGAGAAACTGCTCTGTGTTCTGTTAATTCATCTCACAGAGTTACATCTTTCCCTTCAAGAAGCCTTTCGCTAAGGCTGTTCTTGTGGAATTGGTAAAGGGATATTTGGAAGCCCATAGAGGGCTATGGTGAAAAAGGAAATATCTTCCGTTCAAAACTGGAAAGAAGCTTTCTGAGAAACTACTCTGTGTTTTGTTAATTCATCTCACAGAGTTACATCTTTCCCTTCAAGAAGCTTTTCGCTAAGGCTGTTCTTGTGGAATTGGCAAAGGGATATTTGGAAGCCCTTAGAGGGCTATGGTGAAAAAGGAAATATCTTCCGTTCAAAACTGGAAAGAAGCTTTCTGAGAAACTGCTCTGTGTCTGTTAATTCATCTCACAGTGTTACATCTTTCCCTTCAAGAAGCCTTTCGCTAAGGCTGTTCTTGTGGAATTGGCAAAGGGATATTTGGAAGCCCATAGAGGGCTATGGTGAAAAAGAAAATATCTTCCGTTCAAAACTGGAAAGAACCTTTCTGAGAAACTGCTCTGTGTTCTGTTAATTCATCTCACAGAGTTACATCTTTCCCTTCAAGAAGCCTTTCGCTAAGGCTGTTCTTGTGGAATTGGCAAAGGGATATTTGGAAGCCCATAGAGGGCTATGGTGAAAAAGGAAATATCTTCCGTTCAAAACTGTAAAGAAGCTTTCTGAGAAACTGCTCTGTGTTCTCTTAATTCATCTCACAGAGTTACATCTTTCCCTTCAAGAAGCCTTTCGCTAAGGCTGTTCTTGTGGAATTGGCAAAGGGATATTTGGAAGCCCATAGAGGGCTATGGTGAAAAAGGAATTATCTTCCGTTCAAAACTGGAAAGAAGCTTTCTGAGAAACTGCTCTGTGTTCTGTTAATTCATCTCACAGAGTTACATCTTTCCCTTCAAGAAGCCTTTCGCTAAGGCTGTTCTTGTGGAATTGGCAAAGGGATATTTGGAAGCCCATAGAGGGCTATGGTGAAAAAGGAAATATCTTCCGTTCAAAACTGGAAAGAAGCTTTCTGAGAAACTGCTCTGTGTTCTGTTCATTCATCTCACAGAGTTACATCTTTCCCTTCAAGAAGCCTTTCGCTAAGGCTGTTCTTGTGGAATTGGCAAAGGGATATTTGGAAGCCCATAGAGGGCTATGGTGAAAAAGGAAATATCTTCCGTTCAAAACTGGAAAGAAGCTTTCTGAGAAACTGCTCTGTGTTCTGTTAATTCATCTCACAGAGTTACATCTTTCCCTTCAACAAGCCTTTCGCTAAGTCTGTTCTAGTGGAATTGGCAAAGGGATATTTGGAAGCCCATAGAGGGCTATGGTGAAAAAGGAAATATCTTCCGTTCAAAACTGGAAAGAAGCTTTCTGAGAAACTGCTCCGTGTTCTGTTAATTCATCTCACAGAGTTACATCTTTCCCTTCAAGAAGCCTTTCGCTAAGGCTGTTCTTGTGGAATTGGCAAAGGGATATTTGGAAGCCCATAGAGGGCTATGGTGAAAAAGGAAATATCTTCCGTTCAAAACTGGAAAGAAGCATTCTGAGAAACTGCTCTGTGTTCTGTTAATTCATCTCACAGAGTTACATCTTTCCCTTCAAGAAGCCTTTCGCTAAGGCTGTTCTTGTGGAATTGGCAAAGGGATATTTGGAAGCCCTTAGAGGGCTATGGTGAAAAAGGAAATATCTTCCGTTCAAAACTGGAAAGAAGCTTTCTGAGAAACTACTCTGTGTTTTGTTAATTCATCTCACAGAGTTACATCTTTCCCTTCAAGAAGCTTTTCGCTAAGGCTGTTCTTGTGGAATTGGCAAAGGGATATTTGGAAGCCCTTAGAGGGCTATGGTGAAAAAGGAAATATCTTCCGTTCAAAACTGGAAAGAAGCTTTCTGAGAAACTGCTCTGTGTCTGTTAATTCATCTCACAGAGTTACATCTTTCCCTTCAAGAAGCCTTTCGCTAAGGCTGTTCTTGTGGAATTGGCAAAGGGATATTTGGAAGCCCATAGAGGGCTATGGTGAAAAAGGAAATATCTTCCGTTCAAAACTTAAAAGAAGCTTTCTGAGAAACTGCTCTGTGTTCTCTTAATTCATCTCACAGAGTTACATCTTTCCCTTCGAGAAGCCTTTCGCTAAGGCTGTTCTTGTGGAATTGGCAAAGGGATATTTGGAAGCCCATAGAGGACTAATGTGAAAAAGGAAATATCTTCCGTTCACAACTGGAAAGAAGCTTTCTGAGAAACTGCTCTGTGTTCTGTTAATTTGTCTCACAGAGATACATCTTTCCCTTCAAGAAGCCTTTCGCTAAGGCTGTTCTTGTGGAATTGGCAAAGGGATATTTGGAAGCCCATAGAGGGCTATGGTGAAAAAGGAAATATCTTCCGTTCAAAACTGGAAAGAAGCTTTCTGAGAAACTGCTCTGTGTTCTGTTAATTCATCTCACAGAGTTACATCTTTCCCTTCAAGAAGCCTTTCGCTAAGGCTGTTCTTGTGGAATTGGCAAAGGGATATTTGGAAGCCCATAGAGGGCTATGGTGAAAAAGGAAATATCTTCCGTTCAAAACTGGAAAGAAGCTTTCTGAGAAACTGCTCTGTGTTCTGTTAATTCATCTCGCAGAGTTACATCTTTCCCTTCAAGAAGCCTTTCGCTAAGGCTGTTCTTGTGGAATTGGCAAAGGGATATTTCGAAGCCCATAGAGGGCTATGGTGAAAAAGGAAATATCTTCCGTTCAAAACTGGAAAGAAGCTTTCTGAGAAACTGCTCTGTGTTCTGTTAATTCATCTCACAGAGTTACATCTTTCCCTTCAAGAAGCCTTTCGCTAAGGCTGTTCTTGTGGAAATGGCAAAAGGATATTTGGAAGCCCATAGAGGGATATGGTGAAAAAGCAAATATCTTCCGTTCAAAACTGCAAAGAAGCTTTCTGAGAAACTGCTCTGTGTTCTGTTAATTCATCTCACAGAGTTACATCTTTCCCTTCAAGAAGCCTTTCGCTAAGGCTGTTCTTGTGGAATTGGCAAAGGGATATTTGGAAGCCCATAGAGGGCTATGGTGAAAAAGGAAATATCTTCCGTTCAAAACTGGAAAGAAGCTTTCTGAGAAACTGCTCTGTGTTCTCTTAATTCATCTCACAGAGTTACATCTTTCCCTTCAAGAAGCCTTTCGCTAAGGCTGTTCTTGTGGAATTGGCAAAGGGATATTTGGAAGCCCATAGAGGGCTATGGTGAAAAAGGAATTATCTTCCGTTCAAAACTGGAAAGAAGCTTTCTGAGAAACTTCTCTGTGTTCTGTTAATTCATCTCACAGAGTTACATCTTTCCCTTCAAGAAGCCTTTCGCTAAGGCTGTTCTTGTGGAATTGGCAAAGGGATATTTGGAAGCCCATAGAGGGCTATGGTGAAAAAGGAAATATCTTCCGTTCAAAACTGGAAAGAAGCTTTCTGAGAAACTGCTCTGTGTTCTGTTAATTCATCTCACAGAGTTACATCTTTCCCTTCAAGAAGCCTTTCGCTAAGGCTGTTCTTGTGGAATTGGCAAAGGGATATTTGGAAGCCCATAGAGGGCTATGGTGAAAAAGGAAATATCTTCCGTTCAAAACTGGAAAGAAGCTTTCTGAGAAACTGCTCTGTGTTCTCTTAATTCATCTCACAGTGTTACATCTTTCCCTTCGAGAAGCCTTTCGCTAAGGCTGTTCTTGGGGAATTGGCAAAGGGATATTTGGAAGCCCCTAGAGGACTAATGGGAAAAAGGAAATATCTTCCGTTCAAAACTGGAAAGAAGCTTTCTGAGAAACTACTCTGTGTTTTGTTAATTCATCTCACAGAGTTACATCTTTCCCTTCAAGAAGCTTTTCGCTAAGGCTGTTCTTGTGGAATTGGCAAAGGGATATTTGGAAGCCCTTAGAGGGCTATGGTGAAAAAGGAAATATCTTCCGTTCAAAACTGGAAAGAAGCTTTCTGAGAAACTGCTCTGTGTTCTGTTAATTCATCTCACAGAGTTACATCTTTCCCTTCAAGAAGCCTTTCGCTGAGGCTGTTCTTGTAGAATTGGCAAAGGGATATTTGGAAGCCCATAGAGGGCTATGGTGAAAAAGGAAATATCTTCCGTTCAAAACTGGAAAGAAGCTTTCTGAGAAACTGCTCTGTGTTCTGTTAATTCATCTCACAGAGTTACATCTTTCCCTTCAAGAAGCCTTTCGTTAAGGCTGTTCTTGTGGAATTGGCAAAGGGATATTTGGAAGCCCATAGAGGGATATGGTGAAAAAGGAAATATCTTCCGTTCAAAACTGGAAAGAAGCTTTCTGAGAAACTACTCTGTGTTTTGTTAATTCATCTCACAGAGTTACATCTTTCCCTTCAAGAAGCTTTTCGCTAAGGCTGTTCTTGTGGAATTGGCAAAGGGATATTTGGAAGCCCATAGAGGGCTATGGTGAAAAAGGAAATATCTTCCGTTCAAAACTGGAAAGAAGCTTTCTGAGAAACTGCTCTGTGTTCTGTTAATTCATCTCACAGAGTTACATCTTTCCCTTCAAGAAGCCTTTCGCTAAGGCTGTTCTTGTGGAATTGGCAAAGGGATATTTGGAAGCCCATAGAGGGCTATGGTGAAAAAGGAAATATCTTCCGTTCAAAACTGGAAAGAAGCTTTCTGAGAAACTGCTCTGTGTTCTCTTAATTCATCTCACAGTGTTACATCTTTCCCTTCGAGAAGCCTTTCGCTAAGGCTGTTCTTGGGGAATTGGCAAAGGGATATTTGGAAGCCCCTAGAGGACTAATGGGAAAAAGGAAATATCTTCCGTTCAAAATTGGAAAGAAGCTTTCTGAGAAACTGCTCTGTGTTCTGTTAATTCATCTCACAGAGTTACATCTTTCCCTTCAAGAAGCCTTTCGCTAAGGCTGTTCTTGTGGAATTGGTAAAGGGATATTTGGAAGCCCATAGAGGGCTATGGTGAAAAAGGAAATATCTTCCGTTCAAAACTGGAAAGAAGCTTTCTGAGAAACTACTCTGTGTTTTGTTAATTCATCTCACAGAGTTACATCTTTCCCTTCAAGAAGCTTTTCGCTAAGGCTGTTCTTGTGGAATTGGCAAAGGGATATTTGGAAGCCCTTAGAGGGCTATGGTGAAAAAGGAAATATCTTCCGTTCAAAACTGGAAAGAAGCTTTCTGAGAAACTGCTCTGTGTCTGTTAATTCATCTCACAGTGTTACATCTTTCCCTTCAAGAAGCCTTTCGCTAAGGCTGTTCTTGTGGAATTGGCAAAGGGATATTTGGAAGCCCATAGAGGGCTATGGTGAAAAAGAAAATATCTTCCGTTCAAAACTGGAAAGAAGCTTTCTGAGAAACTGCTCTGTGTTCTGTTAATTCATCTCACAGAGTTACATCTTTCCCTTCAAGAAGCCTTTCGCTAAGGCTGTTCTTGTGGAATTGGCAAAGGGATATTTGGAAGCCCATAGAGGGCTATGGTGAAAAAGGAAATATCTTCCGTTCAAAACTGGAAAGAAGCTTTCTGAGAAACTGCTCTGTGTTCTCTTAATTCATCTCACAGAGTTACATCTTTCCCTTCAAGAAGCCTTTCGCTAAGGCTGTTCTTGTGGAATTGGCAAAGGGATATTTGGAAGCCCATAGAGGGCTATGGTAAAAAAGGAATTATCTTCCGTTCAAAACTGGAAAGAAGCTTTCTGAGAAACTGCTCTGTGTTCTGTTAATTCATCTCACAGAGTTACATCTTTCCCTTCAAGAAGCCTTTCGCTAAGGCTGTTCTTGTGGAATTGGCAAAGGGATATTTGGAAGCCCATAGAGGGCTATGGTGAAAAAGGAAATATCTTCCGTTCAAAACTGGAAAGAAGCTTTCTGAGAAACTGCTCTGTGTTCTGTTCATTCATCTCACAGAGTTACATCTTTCCCTTCAAGAAGCCTTTCGCTAAGGCTGTTCTTGTGGAATTGGCAAAGGGATATTTGGAAGCCCATAGAGGGCTATGGTGAAAAAGGAAATATCTTCCGTTCAAAACTGGAAAGAAGCTTTCTGAGAAACTGCTCTGTGTTCTGTTAATTCATCTCACAGAGTTACATCTTTCCCTTCAACAAGCCTTTCGCTAAGTCTGTTCTAGTGGAATTGGCAAAGGGATATTTGGAAGCCCATAGAGGGCTATGGTGAAAAAGGAAATATCTTCCGTTCAAAACTGGAAAGAAGCTTTCTGAGAAACTGCTCCGTGTTCTGTTAATTCATCTCACAGAGTTACATCTTTCCCTTCAAGAAGCCTTTCGCTAAGGCTGTTCTTGTGGAATTGGCAAAGGGATATTTGGAAGCCCATAGAGGGCTATGGTGAAAAAGGAAATATCTTCCGTTCAAAACTGGAAAGAAGCATTCTGAGAAACTGCTCTGTGTTCTGTTAATTCATCTCACAGAGTTACATCTTTCCCTTCAAGAAGCCTTTCGCTAAGGCTGTTCTTGTGGAATTGGCAAAGGGATATTTGGAAGCCCTTAGAGGGCTATGGTGAAAAAGGAAATATCTTCCGTTCAAAACTGGAAAGAAGCTTTCTGAGAAACTACTCTGTGTTTTGTTAATTCATCTCACAGAGTTACATCTTTCCCTTCAAGAAGCTTTTCGCTAAGGCTGTTCTTGTGGAATTGGCAAAGGGATATTTGGAAGCCCTTAGAGGGCTATGGTGAAAAAGGAAATATCTTCCGTTCAAAACTGGAAAGAAGCTTTCTGAGAAACTGCTCTGTGTCTGTTAATTCATCTCACAGAGTTACATCTTTCCCTTCAAGAAGCCTTTCGCTAAGGCTGTTCTTGTGGAATTGGCAAAGGGATATTTGGAAGCCCATAGAGGGCTATGGTGAAAAAGGAAATATCTTCCGTTCAAAACTTAAAAGAAGCTTTCTGAGAAACTGCTCTGTGTTCTCTTAATTCATCTCACAGAGTTACATCTTTCCCTTCGAGAAGCCATTCGCTAAGGCTGTTCTTGTGGAATTGGCAAAGGGATATTTGGAAGCCCATAGAGGACTAATGTGAAAAAGGAAATATCTTCCGTTCACAACTGGAAAGAAGCTTTCTGAGAAACTGCTCTGTGTTCTGTTAATTTGTCTCACAGAGATACATCTTTCCCTTCAAGAAGCCTTTCGCTAAGGCTGTTCTTGTGGAATTGGCAAAGGGATATTTGGAAGCCCATAGAGGGCTATGGTGAAAAAGGAAATATCTTCCGTTCAAAACTGGAAAGACACTTTCGAGAAACTGCTCTGTGTTCTGTTAATTCATCTCACAGAGTTAGGTCTTTTCTTTCAAGAAGCCTTTCGCTAAGGCTGTTCTTGGGGAATTGGCAAAGGGATATTTGGAAGCCCATAGAGGGCTATGGTGAAAAAGGAAATATCTTCCGTTCAAAACTGGAAAGAAGCTTTCTGAGAAACTGCTCTGTGTTCTGTTAATTCATCTCACAGAGTTACATCTTTCCCTTCAAGAAGCCTTTCGCTAAGGCTGATCTTGTGGAATTGGCAAAGGGATATTTGGAAGCCCATAGAGGGCTATGGTGAAAAAGGAAATATCTTCCGTTCAAAACTGGAAAGAAGCTTTCTGAGAAACTGCTCTGTGTTCTGTTAATTCATCTCACAGAGTTACATCTTTCCCTTCAAGAAGCCTTTCGCTAAGGCTGTTTTTGTGGAATTGGCAAAGGGATATTTGGAAGCCCATAGAGGGCTATGGTGAAAAAGGAAATATCTTCCGTTCAAAACTGGAAAGAAGCTTTCTGAGAAACTGCTCTGTGTTCTGTTAATTCATCTCACAGAGTTACATCTTTCCCTTCAAGAAGCCTTTCGCTAAGGCTGTTCTTGGGGAATTGGCAAAGGGATATTTGGAAGCCCATAGAGGGCTATGGTGAAAAAGGAAATATCTTCCGTTCAAAACTGGAAAGAAGCTTTCTGAGAAACTGCTCTGTGTTCTGTTAATTCATCTCACAGAGTTACATCTTTCCCTTCAAGAAGCCTTTCGCTAAGGCTGATCTTGTGGAATTGGCAAAGGGATATTTGGAAGCCCATAGAGGGCTATGGTGAAAAAGGAAATATCTTCCGTTCAAAACTGGAAAGAAGCTTTCTGAGAAACTGCTCTGTGTTCTGTTAATTCATCTCACAGAGTTACATCTTTCCCTTCAAGAAGCCTTTCGCTAAGGCTGTTCTTGTGGAATTGGCAAAGGGATATTTGGAAGCCCCTAGAGGGCTCTGGTGAAAAAGGAAATATCTTCCCTTCAAAACTGGAAAGAAGCTTTCTGAGAAACTGCTCTGTGTTCTGTTAATTCATCTCACAGAGTTACATCTTTCCCTTCAAGAAGCCTTTCGCTAAGGCTGTTCTTGTGGAATTGGCAAAGGGATATTTGGAAGCCCATAGCGGGCTATGGTGAAAAAGAAAATATCTTCCGTTCAAAACTGGAAAGAAGCTTTCTGAGAAACTGCTCTGTGTTCTGTTAATTCATCTCACAGAGTTACATCTTTCCCTTCAAGAAGCCTTTCGCTAAGGCTGTTCTTGTGGAATTGGCAAAGGGATATTTGGAAGCCCATATAGGGCTATGGTGAAAAAGGAAATATCTTCCGTTCAAAACTGGAAAGAAGCTTTCTGAGAAACTGCTCTGTGTTCTGTTAATTCATCTCACAGAGTTACATCTTTCCCTTCCAGAAGCCTTTCGCTAAGGCTGTTCTTGTGGAATTGGCAAAGGGATATTTGGAAGCCCATAGAGGGCTATGGTGAAAAAGGAATTACCTTCCGTTCAAAACTGGAAAGAAGCTTTCTGAGAAACTTCTCTGTGTTCTGTTAATTCATCTCACAGAGTTACATCTTTCCCTTCAAGAAGCCTTTCGCTAAGGCTGTTCTTGTGGAATTGGCAAAGGGATATTTGGAAGCCCATAGAGGGCTATGGTGAAAAAGGAAATATCTTCCGTTCAAAACTGGAAAGAAGCTTTCTGAGAAACTGCTCTGTGTTCTGTTAATTCATCTCACAGAGTTACATCTTTCCCTTCAAGAAGCCTTTCGCTGAGGCTGTTCTTATAGAATTGGCAAAGGGATATTTGGAAGCCCATAGAGGGCTATGGTGAAAAAGGAAATATCTTCCGTTCAAAACTGGAAAGAAGCTTTCTGAGAAACTGCTCTGTGTTCTGTTAATTCATCTCACAGAGTTACATCTTTCCCTTCAAGAAGCCTTTCGTTAAGGCTGTTCTTGTGGAATTGGCAAAGGGATATTTGGAAGCCCATAGAGGGCTATGGTGAAAAAGGAAATATCTTCCGTTCAAAACTGGAAAGAAGCTTTCTGAGAAACTACTCTGTGTTTTGTTAATTCATCTCACAGAGTTACATCTTTCCCTTCAAGAAGCTTTTCGCTAAGGCTGTTCTTGTGGAATTGGCAAAGGGATATTTGGAAGCCCATAGAGGGCTATGGTGAAAAAGGAAATATCTTCCGTTCAAAACTGGAAAGAAGCTTTCTGAGAAACTGCTCTGTGTTCTGTTAATTCATCTCACAGAGTTACATCTTTCCCTTCAAGAAGCCTTTCGCTAAGGCTGTTCTTGTGGAATTGGCAAAGGGATATTTGGAAGCCCATAGAGGGCTATGGTGAAAAAGGAAATATCTTCCGTTCAAAACTGGAAAGAAGCTTTCTGAGAAACTGCTCTGTGTTCTCTTAATTCATCTCACAGAGTTACATCTTTCCCTTCGAGAAGCCTTTCGCTAAGGCGGTTCTTGGGGAATTGGCAAAGGGATATTTGAAAGCCCCTAGAGGACTAATGGGAAAAAGGAAATATCTTCCGTTCAAAATTGGAAAGAAGCTTTCTGAGAAACTGCTCTGTGTTCTGTTAATTCATCTCACAGAGTTACATCTTTCCCTTCAACAAGCCTTTCGCTAAGTCTGTTCTAGTGGAATTGGCAAAGGGATATTTGGAAGCCCATAGAGGGCTATGGTGAAAAAGGAAATATCTTCCGTTCAAAACTGGAAAGAAGCTTTCTGAGAAACTACTCTGTGTTTTGTTAATTCATCTCACAGAGTTACATCTTTCCCTTCAAGAAGCTTTTCGCTAAGGCTGTTCTTGTGGAATTGGCAAAGGGATATTTGGAAGCCCTTAGAGGGCTATGGTGAAAAAGGAAATATCTTCCGTTCAAAACTGGAAAGAAGCTTTCTGAGAAACTACTCTGTGTTTTGTTAATTCATCTCACAGAGTTACATCTTTCCCTTCAAGAAGCTTTTCGCTAAGGCTGTTCTTGTGGAATTGGCAAAGGGATATTTGGAAGCCCTTAGAGGGCTATGGTGAAAAAGGAAATATCTTCCGTTCAAAACTGGAAAGAAGCTTTCTGAGAAACTGCTCTGTGTTCTGTTAATTCATCTCACAGAGTTACATCTTTCCCTTCAAGAAGCCTTTCGCTAAGGCTGTTCTTGTGGAATTGGCAAAGGGATATTTGGAAGCCCATAGAGGGCTATGGTGAAAAAGGAAATATCTTCCGTTCAAAACTGGAAAGAAGCTTTCTGAGAAACTGCTCTGTGTTCTGTTAATTCATCTCACAGAGTTACATCTTTCCCTTCCATAAGCCTTTTACTAAGGCTGTTCTTGTGGAATTGGCAAAGGGATATTTGGAAGCCCATAGAGGGCTATGGTGAAAAATGAAATATCTTCCGTTCAAAACTGGAAAGAAGCTTTCTGAGAAACTGCTCTGTGTTCTCTTAATTCATCTCACAGAGTTACATCTTTCCCTTCGAGAAGCCTTTCGCTAAGGCTGTTCTTGGGGAATTGGCAAAGGGATATTTGGAAGCCCATAGAGGGCTATGGTGAAAAAGGAAATATCTTCCGTTCAAAACTGGAAAGAAGCTTTCTGAGAAACTGCTCTGTGTTCTGTTCATTCATCTCACAGAGTTACATCTTTCCCTTCAAGAAGCCTTTCGCTAAGGCTGTTCTTGTGGAATTGGCAAAGGGATATTTGGAAGCCCATAGAGGGCTATGGTGAAAAAGGAAATATCTTCCGTTCAAAACTGGAAAGAAGCTTTCTGAGAAACTGCTCTGTGTTCTGTTAATTCATCTCACAGAGTTACATCTTTCCCTTCAACAAGCCTTTCGCTAAGTCTGTTCTAGTGGAATTGGCAAAGGGATATTTGGAAGCCCATAGAGGGCTATGGTGAAAAAGGAAATATCTTCCGTTCAAAACTGGAAAGAAGCTTTCTGAGAAACTGCTCCGTGTTCTGTTAATTCATCTCACAGAGTTACATCTTTCCCTTCAAGAAGCCTTTCGCTAAGGCTGTTCTTGTGGAATTGGCAAAGGGATATTTGGAAGCCCATAGAGGGCTATGGTGAAAAAGGAAATATCTTCCGTTCAAAACTGGAAAGAAGCATTCTGAGAAACTGCTCTGTGTTCTGTTAATTCATCTCACAGAGTTACATCTTTCCCTTCAAGAAGCCTTTCGCTAAGGCTGTTCTTGTGGAATTGGCAAAGGGATATTTGGAAGCCCTTAGAGGGCTATGGTGAAAAAGGAAATATCTTCCGTTCAAAACTGGAAAGAAGCTTTCTGAGAAACTACTCTGTGTTTTGTTAATTCATCTCACAGAGTTACATCTTTCCCTTCAAGAAGCTTTTCGCTAAGGCTGTTCTTGTGGAATTGGCAAAGGGATATTTGGAAGCCCTTAGAGGGCTATGGTGAAAAAGGAAATATCTTCCGTTCAAAACTGGAAAGAAGCTTTCTGAGAAACTGCTCTGTGTCTGTTAATTCATCTCACAGAGTTACATCTTTCCCTTCAAGAAGCCTTTCGCTAAGGCTGTTCTTGTGGAATTGGCAAAGGGATATTTGGAAGCCCATAGAGGGCTATGGTGAAAAAGGAAATATCTTCCGTTCAAAACTTAAAAGAAGCTTTCTGAGAAACTGCTCTGTGTTCTCTTAATTCATCTCACAGAGTTACATCTTTCCCTTCGAGAAGCCATTCGCTAAGGCTGTTCTTGTGGAATTGGCAAAGGGATATTTGGAAGCCCATAGAGGACTAATGTGAAAAAGGAAATATCTTCCGTTCACAACTGGAAAGAAGCTTTCTGAGAAACTGCTCTGTGTTCTGTTAATTTGTCTCACAGAGATACATCTTTCCCTTCAAGAAGCCTTTCGCTAAGGCTGTTCTTGTGGAATTGGCAAAGGGATATTTGGAAGCCCATAGAGGGCTATGGTGAAAAAGGAAATATCTTCCGTTCAAAACTGGAAAGACACTTTCGAGAAACTGCTCTGTGTTCTGTTAATTCATCTCACAGAGTTAGGTCTTTTCTTTCAAGAAGCCTTTCGCTAAGGCTGTTCTTGGGGAATTGGCAAAGGGATATTTGGAAGCCCATAGAGGGCTATGGTGAAAAAGGAAATATCTTCCGTTCAAAACTGGAAAGAAGCTTTCTGAGAAACTGCTCTGTGTTCTGTTAATTCATCTCACAGAGTTACATCTTTCCCTTCAAGAAGCCTTTCGCTAAGGCTGATCTTGTGGAATTGGCAAAGGGATATTTGGAAGCCCATAGAGGGCTATGGTGAAAAAGGAAATATCTTCCGTTCAAAACTGGAAAGAAGCTTTCTGAGAAACTGCTCTGTGTTCTGTTAATTCATCTCACAGAGTTACATCTTTCCCTTCAAGAAGCCTTTCGCTAAGGCTGTTCTTGTGGAATTGGCAAAGGGATATTTGGAAGCCCATAGAGGGCTATGGTGAAAAAGGAAATATCTTCCGTTCAAAACTGGAAAGAAGCTTTCTGAGAAACTGCTCTGTGTTCTGTTAATTCATCTCACAGAGTTACATCTTTCCCTTCAAGAAGCCTTTCGCTAAGGCTGTTCTTGGGGAATTGGCAAAGGGATATTTGGAAGCCCATAGAGGGCTATGGTGAAAAAGGAAATATCTTCCGTTCAAAACTGGAAAGAAGCTTTCTGAGAAACTGCTCTGTGTTCTGTTAATTCATCTCACAGAGTTACATCTTTCCCTTCAAGAAGCCTTTCGCTAAGGCTGATCTTGTGGAATTGGCAAAGGGATATTTGGAAGCCCATAGAGGGCTATGGTGAAAAAGGAAATATCTTCCGTTCAAAACTGGAAAGAAGCTTTCTGAGAAACTGCTCTGTGTTCTGTTAATTCATCTCACAGAGTTACATCTTTCCCTTCAAGAAGCCTTTCGCTAAGGCTGTTCTTGTGGAATTGGCAAAGGGATATTTGGAAGCCCCTAGAGGGCTCTGGTGAAAAAGGAAATATCTTCCCTTCAAAACTGGAAAGAAGCTTTCTGAGAAACTGCTCTGTGTTCTGTTAATTCATCTCACAGAGTTACATCTTTCCCTTCAAGAAGCCTTTCGCTAAGGCTGTTCTTGTGGAATTGGCAAAGGGATATTTGGAAGCCCATAGAGGGCTATGGTGAAAAAGAAAATATCTTCCGTTCAAAACTGGAAAGAAGCTTTCTGAGAAACTGCTCTGTGTTCTGTTAATTCATCTCACAGAGTTACATCTTTCCCTTCAAGAAGCCTTTCGCTAAGGCTGTTCTTGTGGAATTGGCAAAGGGATATTTGGAAGCCCATAGAGGGCTATGGTGAAAAAGGAAATATCTTCCGTTCAAAACTGGAAAGAAGCTTTCTGAGAAACTGCTCTGTGTTCTGTTAATTCATCTCACAGAGTTACATCTTTCCCTTCCAGAAGCCTTTCGCTAAGGCTGTTCTTGTGGAATTGGCAAAGGGATATTTGGAAGCCCATAGAGGGCTATGGTGAAAAAGGAATTACCTTCCGTTCAAAACTGGAAAGAAGCTTTCTGAGAAACTTCTCTGTGTTCTGTTAATTCATCTCACAGAGTTACATCTTTCCCTTCAAGAAGCCTTTCGCTAAGGCTGTTCTTGTGGAATTGGCAAAGGGATATTTGGAAGCCCATAGAGGGCTATGGTGAAAAAGGAAATATCTTCCGTTCAAAACTGGAAAGAAGCTTTCTGAGAAACTGCTCTGTGTTCTGTTAATTCATCTCACAGAGTTACATCTTTCCCTTCAAGAAGCCTTTCGCTAAGGCTGTTCTTGTGGAATTGGCAAAGGGATATTTGGAAGCCCATAGAGGGCTATGGTGAAAAAGGAAATATCTTCCGTTCAAAACTGGAAAGAAGCTTTCTGAGAAACTGCTCTGTGTTCTCTTAATTCATCTCACAGAGTTACATCTTTCCCTTCGAGAAGCCTTTCGCTAAGGCGGTTCTTGGGGAATTGGCAAAGGGATATTTGAAAGCCCCTAGAGGACTAATGGGAAAAAGGAAATATCTTCCGTTCAAAATTGGAAAGAAGCTTTCTGAGAAACTGCTCTGTGTTCTGTTAATTCATCTCACAGAGTTACATCTTTCCCTTCAAGAAGCCTTTCGCTAAGGCTGTTCTTGTGGAATTGGCAAAGGGATATTTGGAAGCCCATAGAGGGCTATGGTGAAAAAGGAAATATCTTCCGTTCAAAACTGGAAAGAAGCTTTCTGAGAAACTACTCTGTGTTTTGTTAATTCATCTCACAGAGTTACATCTTTCCCTTCAAGAAGCTTTTCGCTAAGGCTGTTCTTGTGGAATTGGCAAAGGGATATTTGGAAGCCCTTAGAGGGCTATGGTGAAAAAGGAAATATCTTCCGTTCAAAACTGGAAAGAAGCTTTCTGAGAAACTACTCTGTGTTTTGTTAATTCATCTCACAGAGTTACATCTTTCCCTTCAAGAAGCTTTTCGCTAAGGCTGTTCTTGTGGAATTGGCAAAGGGATATTTGGAAGCCCTTAGAGGGCTATGGTGAAAAAGGAAATATCTTCCGTTCAAAACTGGAAAGAAGCTTTCTGAGAAACTGCTCTGTGTTCTGTTAATTCATCTCACAGAGTTACATCTTTCCCTTCAAGAAGCCTTTCGCTAAGGCTGTTCTTGTGGAATTGGCAAAGGGATATTTGGAAGCCCATAGAGGGCTATGGTGAAAAAGGAAATATCTTCCGTTCAAAACTGGAAAGAAGCTTTCTGAGAAACTGCTCTGTGTTCTGTTAATTCATCTCACAGAGTTACATCTTTCCCTTCCATAAGCCTTTTACTAAGGCTGTTCTTGTGGAATTGGCAAAGGGATATTTGGAAGCCCATAGAGGGCTATGGTGAAAAATGAAATATCTTCCGTTCAAAACTGGAAAGAAGCTTTCTGAGAAACTGCTCTGTGTTCTCTTAATTCATCTCACAGAGTTACATCTTTCCCTTCGAGAAGCCTTTCGCTAAGGCTGTTCTTGGGGAATTGGCAAAGGGATATTTGGAAGCCCCTAGAGGACTAATGGGAAAAAGGAAATATCTTCCGTTCAAAATTGGAAAGAAGCTTTCTGAGAAAATGCTCTGTGTTCTGTTAATTCATCTCACAGAGTTACATCTTTCCCTTCAAGGAGCCTTTCGCTAAGGCTGTTCTTGTGGAATTGGCAAAGGGATATTTGGAAGCCCATAGAGGGCTATGGTGAAAAAGGAAATATCTTCCGTTCAAAACTGGAAAGAAGCTTTCTGAGAAACTACTCTGTGTTTTGTTAATTCATCTCACAGAGTTACATCTTTCCCTTCAAGAAGCTTTTCGCTAAGGCTGTTCTTGTGGAATTGGCAAAGGGATATTTGGAAGCCCTTAGAGGGCTATGGTGAAAAAGGAAATATCTTCCGTTCAAAACTGGAAAGAAGCTTTCTGAGAAACTGCTCTGTGTCTGTTAATTCATCTCACAGAGTTACATCTTTCCCTTCAAGAATCCTTTCGCTAAGGCTGTTCTTGTGGAATTGGCAAAGGGATATTTGGAAGCCCATAGAGGGCTATGGTGAAAAAGGAAATATCTTCCGTTCAAAACTGGAAAGAAGCTTTCTGAGAAAGTTCTCTGTGTTCTGTTAATTCATCTCACAGAGTTACGTCTTTCCTTTCAAGAAGCCTTTCGCTAAGGCTGTTCTTGGGGAATTGGCAAAGGGATATTTGGAAGCCCATAGAGGGCTATGGTGAAAAAGGAAATATCTTCCGTTCAAAACTGGAAAGAAGCTTTCTGAGAAACTGCTCTGTGTTCTGTTAATTCATCTCACAGAGTTACATCTTTCCCTTCAAGAAGCCTTTCGCTAAGGCTGTTCTTGTGGAATTGGAAAAGGGATATTTGGAAGCCCATAGAGGGCTATGGTGAAAAAGGAAATATCTTCCGTTCAAAACTGGAAAGAAGCTTTCTGAGAAACTGCTCTGTGTTCTGTTAATTCATCTCACAGAGTTACATCTTTCCCTTCAAGAAGCCTTTCGCTAAGGCTGTTCTTGTGGAATTGGCAAAGGGATATTTGGAAGCCCATAGAGGGCTATGGTGAAAAAGGAAATATCTTCCGTTCAAAACTGGAAAGAAGCTTTCTGAGAAACTGCTCTGTGTTCTGTTAATTCATCTCACAGAGTTACATCTTTCCCTTCAAGAAGCCTTTCGCTAAGGCTGTTCTTGGGGAATTGGCAAAGGGATATTTGGAAGCCCATAGAGGGCTATGGTGAAAAAGGAAATATCTTCCGTTCAAAACTGGAAAGAAGCTTTCTGAGAAACTGCTCTGTGTTCTGTTAATTCATCTCACAGAGTTACATCTTTCCCTTCAAGAAGCCTTTCGCTAAGGCTGTTCTTGTGGAATTGGCAAAGGGATATTTGGAAGCCCATAGAGGGCTATGGTGAAAAAGGAAATATCTTCCCTTCAAAACTGGAAAGAAGCTTTCTGAGAAACTGCTCTGTGTTCTGTTAATTCATCTCACAGAGTTACATCTTTCCCTTCAAGAAGCCTTTCGCTAAGGCTGTTCTTGTGGAATTGGCAAAGGGATATTTGGAAGCCCCTAGAGGGCTCTGGTGAAAAAGGAAATATCTTCCGTTCAAAACTGGAAAGAAGCTTTCTGAGAAACTGCTCTGTGTTCTGTTAATTCATCTCACAGAGTTACATCTTTCCCTTCAAGAAGCCTTTCGCTAAGGCTGTTCTTGTGGAATTGGCAAAGGGATATTTGGAAGCCCATAGAGGGCTATGGTGAAAAAGAAAATATCTTCCGTTCAAAACTGGAAAGAAGCTTTCTGAGAAACTGCTCTGTGTTCTGTTAATTCATCTCACAGAGTTACATCTTTCCCTTCAAGAAGCCTTTCGCTAAGGCTGTTCTTGTGGAATTGGCAAAGGGATATTTGGAAGCCCATAGAGGGCTATGGTGAAAAAGGAATTATCTTCCGTTCAAAACTGGAAAGAAGCTTTCTGAGAAACTGCTCTGTGTTCTGTTAATTCATCTCACAGAGTTACATCTTTCCCTTCAAGAAGCCTTTCGCTAAGGCTGTTCTTGTGGAATTGGCAAAGGGATATTTGGAAGCCCATAGAGGGCTATGGTGAAAAAGGAAATATCTTCCGTTCAAAACTGGAAAGAAGCTTTCTGAGAAACTGCTCTGTGTTCTGTTAATTCATCTCACAGAGTTACATCTTTCCCTTCAAGAAGCCTTTCGCTGAGGCTGTTCTTGTAGAATTGGCAAAGGGATATTTGGAAGCCCATAGAGGGCTATGGTGAAAAAGGAAATATCTTCCGTTCAAAACTGGAAAGAAGCTTTCTGAGAAACTGCTCTGTGTTCTCTTAATTCATCTCACAGAGTTACATCTTTCCCTTCGAGAAGCCTTTCGCTAAGGCTGTTCTTGGGGAATTGGCAAAGGGATATTTGGAAGCCCCTAGAGGACTAATGGGAAAAAGGAAATATCTTCCGTTCAAAATTGGAAAGAAGCTTTCTGAGAAACTGCTCTGTGTTCTGTTAATTCATCTCACAGAGTTACATCTTTCCCTTCAAGGAGCCTTTCGCTAAGGCTGTTCTTGTGGAATTGGCAAAGGGATATTTGGAAGCCCATAGAGGGCTATGGTGAAAAAGGAAATATCTTCCGTTCAAAACTGGAAAGAAGCTTTCTGAGAAACTACTCTGTGTTTTGTTAATTCATCTCACAGAGTTACATCTTTCCCTTCAAGAAGCTTTTCGCTAAGGCTGTTCTTGTGGAATTGGCAAAGGGATATTTGGAAGCCCTTAGAGGGCTATGGTGAAAAAGGAAATATCTTCCGTTCAAAACTGGAAAGAAGCTTTCTGAGAAACTGCTCTGTGTCTGTTAATTCATCTCACAGAGTTACATCTTTCCCTTCAAGAATCCTTTCGCTAAGGCTGTTCTTGTGGAATTGGCAAAGGGATATTTGGAAGCCCATAGAGGGCTATGGTGAAAAAGGAAATATCTTCCGTTCAAAACTGGAAAGAAGCTTTCTGAGAAAGTGCTCTGTGTTCTGTTAATTCATCTCACAGAGTTACGTCTTTCCTTTCAAGAAGCCTTTCGCTAAGGCTGTTCTTGGGGAATTGGCAAAGGGATATTTGGAAGCCCATAGAGGGCTATGGTGAAAAAGGAAATATCTTCCGTTCAAAACTGGAAAGAAGCTTTCTGAGAAACTGCTCTGTGTTCTGTTAATTCATCTCACAGAGTTACATCTTTCCCTTCAAGAAGCCTTTCGCTAAGGCTGTTCTTGTGGAATTGGAAAAGGGATATTTGGAAGCCCATAGAGGGCTATGGTGAAAAAGGAAATATCTTCCGTTCAAAACTGGAAAGAAGCTTTCTGAGAAACTGCTCTGTGTTCTGTTAATTCATCTCACAGAGTTACATCTTTCCCTTCAAGAAGCCTTTCGCTAAGGCTGTTCTTGTGGAATTGGCAAAGGGATATTTGGAAGCCCATAGAGGGCTATGGTGAAAAAGGAAATATCTTCCGTTCAAAACTGGAAAGAAGCTTTCTGAGAAACTGCTCTGTGTTCTGTTAATTCATCTCACAGAGTTACATCTTTCCCTTCAAGAAGCCTTTCGCTAAGGCTGTTCTTGTGGAATTGGCAAAGGGATATTTGGAAGCCCATAGAGGACTAATGTGAAAAAGGAAATATCTTCCGTTCAAAACTGGAAAGAAGCTTTCTGAGAAACTGCTCTGTGTTCTGTTAATTCATCTCACAGAGTTACATCTTTCCCTTCAAGAAGCCTTTCGCTAAGGCTGTTCTTGTGGAATTGGCAAAGGGATATTTGGAAGCCCATAGAGGGCTATGGTGAAAAAGGAAATATCTTCCGTTCAAAACTGGAAAGAAGCTTTCTGAGAAACTGCTCTGTGTTCTGTTAATTCATCTCACAGAGTTACATCTTTCCCTTCAAGAAGCCTTTCGCTAAGGCTGTTCTTGTGGAATTGGCAAAGGGATATTTGGAAGCCCATAGAGGGCTATGGTGAAAAAGGAAATATCTTCCGTTCAAAACTGGAAAGAAGCTTTCTGAGAAACTGCTCTGTGTTCTGTTAATTCATCTCACAGAGTTACATCTTTCCCTTCAAGAAGCCTTTCGCTAAGGCTGTTCTTGTGGAATTGGCAAAGGGATATTTGGAAGCCCATAGAGGGCTATGGTGAAAAAGGAATTATCTTCCGTTCAAAACTGGAAAGAAGCTTTCTGAGAAACTGCTCTGTGTTCTGTTAATTCATCTCACAGAGTTACATCTTTCCCTTCAAGAAGCCTTTCGCTAAGGCTGTTCTTGTGGAATTGGCAAAGGGATATTTGGAAGCCCATAGAGGGCTATGGTGAAAAAGGAAATATCTTCCGTTCAAAACTGGAAAGAAGCTTTCTGAGAAACTGCTCTGTGTTCTGTTAATTCATCTCACAGAGTTACATCTTTCCCTTCAAGAAGCCTTTCGCTGAGGCTGTTCTTGTAGAATTGGCAAAGGGATATTTGGAAGCCCATAGAGGGCTATGGTGAAAAAGGAAATATCTTCCGTTCAAAACTGGAAAGAAGCTTTCTGAGAAACTGCTCTGTGTTCTCTTAATTCATCTCACAGAGTTACATCTTTCCCTTCGAGAAGCCTTTCGCTAAGGCTGTTCTTGGGGAATTGGCAAAGGGATATTTGGAAGCCCCTAGAGGACTAATGGGAAAAAGGAAATATCTTCCGTTCAAAATTGGAAAGAAGCTTTCTGAGAAACTGCTCTGTGTTCTGTTAATTCATCTCACAGAGTTACATCTTTCCCTTCAAGGAGCCTTTCGCTAAGGCTGTTCTTGTGGAATTGGCAAAGGGATATTTGGAAGCCCATAGAGGGCTATGGTGAAAAAGGAAATATCTTCCGTTCAAAACTGGAAAGAAGCTTTCTGAGAAACTACTCTGTGTTTTGTTAATTCATCTCACAGAGTTACATCTTTCCCTTCAAGAAGCTTTTCGCTAAGGCTGTTCTTGTGGAATTGGCAAAGGGATATTTGGAAGCCCTTAGAGGGCTATGGTGAAAAAGGAAATATCTTCCGTTCAAAACTGGAAAGAAGCTTTCTGAGAAACTGCTCTGTGTCTGTTAATTCATCTCACAGAGTTACATCTTTCCCTTCAAGAATCCTTTCGCTAAGGCTGTTCTTGTGGAATTGGCAAAGGGATATTTGGAAGCCCATAGAGGGCTATGGTGAAAAAGGAAATATCTTCCGTTCAAAACTGGAAAGAAGCTTTCTGAGAAAGTGCTCTGTGTTCTGTTAATTCATCTCACAGAGTTACGTCTTTCCTTTCAAGAAGCCTTTCGCTAAGGCTGTTCTTGGGGAATTGGCAAAGGGATATTTGGAAGCCCATAGAGGGCTATGGTGAAAAAGGAAATATCTTCCGTTCAAAACTGGAAAGAAGCTTTCTGAGAAACTGCTCTGTGTTCTGTTAATTCATCTCACAGAGTTACATCTTTCCCTTCAAGAAGCCTTTCGCTAAGGCTGTTCTTGTGGAATTGGAAAAGGGATATTTGGAAGCCCATAGAGGGCTATGGTGAAAAAGGAAATATCTTCCGTTCAAAACTGGAAAGAAGCTTTCTGAGAAACTGCTCTGTGTTCTGTTAATTCATCTCACAGAGTTACATCTTTCCCTTCAAGAAGCCTTTCGCTAAGGCTGTTCTTGTGGAATTGGCAAAGGGATATTTGGAAGCCCATAGAGGGCTATGGTGAAAAAGGAAATATCTTCCGTTCAAAACTGGAAAGAAGCTTTCTGAGAAACTGCTCTGTGTTCTGTTAATTCATCTCACAGAGTTACATCTTTCCCTTCAAGAAGCCTTTCGCTAAGGCTGTTCTTGTGGAATTGGCAAAGGGATATTTGGAAGCCCATAGAGGGCTATGGTGAAAAAGGAAATATCTTCCGTTCAAAACTGGAAAGAAGCTTTCTGAGAAACTGCTCTGTGTTCTGTTAATTCATCTCACAGAGTTACATCTTTCCCTTCAAGAAGCCTTTCGCTAAGGCTGTTCTTGTGGAATTGGCAAAGGGATATTTGGAAGCCCATAGAGGGCTATGGTGAAAAAGGAAATATCTTCCGTTCAAAACTGGAAAGAAGCTTTCTGAGAAACTGCTCTGTGTTCTGTTAATTCATCTCACAGAGTTACATCTTTCCCTTCAAGAAGCCTTTCGCTAAGGCTGTTCTTGTGGAATTGGCAAAGGGATATTTGGAAGCCCATAGAGGGCTATGGTGAAAAAGGAAATATCTTCCGTTCAAAACTGGAAAGAAGCTTTCTGAGAAACTGCTCTGTGTTCTGTTAATTCATCTCACAGAGTTACATCTTTCCCTTCAAGAAGCCTTTCGCTAAGGCTGTTCTTGTGGAATTGGCAAAGGGATATTTGGAAGCCCATAGAGGGCTATGGTGAAAAAGGAAATATCTTCCCTTCAAAACTGGAAAGAAGCTTTCTGAGAAACTGCTCTGTGTTCTGTTAATTCATCTCACAGAGTTACATCTTTCCCTTCAAGAAGCCTTTCGCTAAGGCTGTTCTTGTGGAATTGGCAAAGGGATATTTGGAAGCCCATAGAGGGCTATGGTGAAAAAGAAAATATCTTCCGTTCAAAACTGGAAAGAAGCTTTCTGAGAAACTGCTCTGTGTTCTGTTAATTCATCTCACAGAGTTACATCTTTCCCTTCAAGAAGCCTTTCGCTAAGGCTGTTCTTGTGGAATTGGCAAAGGGATATTTGGAAGCCCATAGAGGGCTATGGTGAAAAAGGAAATATCTTCCGTTCAAAACTGGAAAGAAGCTTTCTGAGAAACTGCTCTGTGTTCTGTTAATTCATCTCACAGAGTTACATCTTTCCCTTCAAGAAGCCTTTCGCTAAGGCTGTTCTTGTGGAATTGGCAAAGGGATATTTGGAAGCCCATAGAGGGCTATGGTGAAAAAGGAATTATCTTCCGTTCAAAACTGGAAAGAAGCTTTCTGAGAAACTGCTCTGTGTTCTGTTAATTCATCTCACAGAGTTACATCTTTCCCTTCAAGAAGCCTTTCGCTAAGGCTGTTCTTGTGGAATTGGCAAAGGGATATTTGGAAGCCCATAGAGGGCTATGGTGAAAAAGGAAATATCTTCCGTTCAAAACTGGAAAGAAGCTTTCTGAGAAACTGCTCTGTGTTCTGTTAATTCAGCTCACAGAGTTACATCTTTCCCTTCAAGAAGCCTTTCGCTGAGGCTGTTCTTGTAGAATTGGCAAAGGGATATTTGGAAGCCCATAGAGGGCTATGGTGAAAAAGGAAATATCTTCCGTTCAAAACTGGAAAGAAGCTTTCTGAGAAACTGCTCTGTGTTCTCTTAATTCATCTCACAGAGTTACATCTTTCCCTTCGAGAAGCCTTTCGATAAGGCTGTTCTTGGGGAATTGGCAAAGGGATATTTGGAAGCCCCTAGAGGACTAATGGGAAAAAGGAAATATCTTCCGTTCAAAATTGGAAAGAAGCTTTCTGAGAAACTGCTCTGTGTCTGTTAATTCATCTCACAGAGTTACATCTTTCCCTTCAAGAATCCTTTCGCTAAGGCTGTTCTTGTGGAATTGGCAAAGGGATATTTGGAAGCCCATAGAGGGCTATGGTGAAAAAGGAAATATCTTCCGTTCAAAACTGGAAAGAAGCTTTCTGAGAAAGTGCTCTGTGTTCTGTTAATTCATCTCACAGAGTTACGTCTTTCCTTTCAAGAAGCCTTTCGCTAAGGCTGTTCTTGGGGAATTGGCAAAGGGATATTTGGAAGCCCATAGAGGGCTATGGTGAAAAAGGAAATATCTTCCGTTCAAAACTGGAAAGAAGCTTTCTGAGAAACTGCTCTGTGTTCTGTTAATTCATCTCACAGAGTTACATCTTTCCCTTCAAGAAGCCTTTCGCTAAGGCTGTTCTTGTGGAATTGGAAAAGGGATATTTGGAAGCCCATAGAGGGCTATGGTGAAAAAGGAAATATCTTCCGTTCAAAACTGGAAAGAAGCTTTCTGAGAAACTGCTCTGTGTTCTGTTAATTCATCTCACAGAGTTACATCTTTCCCTTCAAGAAGCCTTTCGCTAAGGCTGTTCTTGTGGAATTGGCAAAGGGATATTTGGAAGCCCATAGAGGGCTATGGTGAAAAAGGAAATATCTTCCGTTCAAAACTGGAAAGAAGCTTTCTGAGAAACTGCTCTGTGTTCTGTTAATTCATCTCACAGAGTTACATCTTTCCCTTCAAGAAGCCTTTCGCTAAGGCTGTTCTTGTGGAATTGGCAAAGGGATATTTGGAAGCCCATAGAGGGCTATGGTGAAAAAGGAAATATCTTCCGTTCAAAACTGGAAAGAAGCTTTCTGAGAAACTGCTCTGTGTTCTGTTAATTCATCTCACAGAGTTACATCTTTCCCTTCAAGAAGCCTTTCGCTAAGGCTGTTCTTGTGGAATTGGCAAAGGGATATTTGGAAGCCCATAGAGGGCTATGGTGAAAAAGGAAATATCTTCCCTTCAAAACTGGAAAGAAGCTTTCTGAGAAACTGCTCTGTGTTCTGTTAATTCATCTCACAGAGTTACATCTTTCCCTTCAAGAAGCCTTTCGCTAAGGCTGTTCTTGTGGAATTGGCAAAGGGATATTTGGAAGCCCATAGAGGGCTATGGTGAAAAAGGAAATATCTTCCGTTCAAAACTGGAAAGAAGCTTTCTGAGAAAGTGCTCTGTGTTCTGTTAATTCATCTCACAGAGTTACGTCTTTCCTTTCAAGAAGCCTTTCGCTAAGGCTGTTCTTGGGGAATTGGCAAAGGGATATTTGGAAGCCCATAGAGGGCTATGGTGAAAAAGGAAATATCTTCCGTTCAAAACTGGAAAGAAGCTTTCTGAGAAACTGCTCTGTGTTCTGTTAATTCATCTCACAGAGTTACATCTTTCCCTTCAAGAAGCCTTTCGCTAAGGCTGTTCTTGTGGAATTGGAAAAGGGATATTTGGAAGCCCATAGAGGGCTATGGTGAAAAAGGAAATATCTTCCGTTCAAAACTGGAAAGAAGCTTTCTGAGAAACTGCTCTGTGTTCTGTTAATTCATCTCACAGAGTTACATCTTTCCCTTCAAGAAGCCTTTCGCTAAGGCTGTTCTTGTGGAATTGGCAAAGGGATATTTGGAAGCCCATAGAGGGCTATGGTGAAAAAGGAAATATCTTCCGTTCAAAACTGGAAAGAAGCTTTCTGAGAAACTGCTCTGTGTTCTGTTAATTCATCTCACAGAGTTACATCTTTCCCTTCAAGAAGCCTTTCGCTAAGGCTGTTCTTGTGGAATTGGCAAAGGGATATTTGGAAGCCCATAGAGGACTAATGTGAAAAAGGAAATATCTTCCGTTCAAAACTGGAAAGAAGCTTTCTGAGAAACTGCTCTGTGTTCTGTTAATTCATCTCACAGAGTTACATCTTTCCCTTCAAGAAGCCTTTCGCTAAGGCTGTTCTTGTGGAATTGGCAAAGGGATATTTGGAAGCCCATAGAGGGCTATGGTGAAAAAGGAAATATCTTCCGTTCAAAACTGGAAAGAAGCTTTCTGAGAAACTGCTCTGTGTTCTGTTAATTCATCTCACAGAGTTACATCTTTCCCTTCAAGAAGCCTTTCGCTAAGGCTGTTCTTGTGGAATTGGCAAAGGGATATTTGGAAGCCCCTAGAGGGCTATGGTGAAAAAGGAAATATCTTCCGTTCAAAACTGGAAAGAAGCTTTCTGAGAAACTGCTCTGTGTTCTGTTAATTCATCTCACAGAGTTACATCTTTCCCTTCAAGAAGCCTTTCGCTAAGGCTGTTCTTGTGGAATTGGCAAAGGGATATTTGGAAGCCCATAGAGGGCTATGGTGAAAAAGGAATTATCTTCCGTTCAAAACTGGAAAGAAGCTTTCTGAGAAACTGCTCTGTGTTCTGTTAATTCATCTCACAGAGTTACATCTTTCCCTTCAAGAAGCCTTTCGCTAAGGCTGTTCTTGTGGAATTGGCAAAGGGATATTTGGAAGCCCATAGAGGGCTATGGTGAAAAAGGAAATATCTTCCGTTCAAAACTGGAAAGAAGCTTTCTGAGAAACTGCTCTGTGTTCTGTTAATTCATCTCACAGAGTTACATCTTTCCCTTCAAGAAGCCTTTCGCTGAGGCTGTTCTTGTAGAATTGGCAAAGGGATATTTGGAAGCCCATAGAGGGCTATGGTGAAAAAGGAAATATCTTCCGTTCAAAACTGGAAAGAAGCTTTCTGAGAAACTGCTCTGTGTTCTCTTAATTCATCTCACAGAGTTACATCTTTCCCTTCGAGAAGCCTTTCGCTAAGGCTGTTCTTGGGGAATTGGCAAAGGGATATTTGGAAGCCCCTAGAGGACTAATGGGAAAAAGGAAATATCTTCCGTTCAAAATTGGAAAGAAGCTTTCTGAGAAACTGCTCTGTGTTCTGTTAATTCATCTCACAGAGTTACATCTTTCCCTTCAAGGAGCCTTTCGCTAAGGCTGTTCTTGTGGAATTGGCAAAGGGATATTTGGAAGCCCATAGAGGGCTATGGTGAAAAAGGAAATATCTTCCGTTCAAAACTGGAAAGAAGCTTTCTGAGAAACTACTCTGTGTTTTGTTAATTCATCTCACAGAGTTACATCTTTCCCTTCAAGAAGCTTTTCGCTAAGGCTGTTCTTGTGGAATTGGCAAAGGGATATTTGGAAGCCCTTAGAGGGCTATGGTGAAAAAGGAAATATCTTCCGTTCAAAACTGGAAAGAAGCTTTCTGAGAAACTGCTCTGTGTCTGTTAATTCATCTCACAGAGTTACATCTTTCCCTTCAAGAATCCTTTCGCTAAGGCTGTTCTTGTGGAATTGGCAAAGGGATATTTGGAAGCCCATAGAGGGCTATGGTGAAAAAGGAAATATCTTCCGTTCAAAACTGGAAAGAAGCTTTCTGAGAAAGTGCTCTGTGTTCTGTTAATTCATCTCACAGAGTTACGTCTTTCCTTTCAAGAAGCCTTTCGCTAAGGCTGTTCTTGGGGAATTGGCAAAGGGATATTTGGAAGCCCATAGAGGGCTATGGTGAAAAAGGAAATATCTTCCGTTCAAAACTGGAAAGAAGCTTTCTGAGAAACTGCTCTGTGTTCTGTTAATTCATCTCACAGAGTTACATCTTTCCCTTCAAGAAGCCTTTCGCTAAGGCTGTTCTTGTGGAATTGGAAAAGGGATATTTGGAAGCCCATAGAGGGCTATGGTGAAAAAGGAAATATCTTCCGTTCAAAACTGGAAAGAAGCTTTCTGAGAAACTGCTCTGTGTTCTGTTAATTCATCTCACAGAGTTACATCTTTCCCTTCAAGAAGCCTTTCGCTAAGGCTGTTCTTGTGGAATTGGCAAAGGGATATTTGGAAGCCCATAGAGGGCTATGGTGAAAAAGGAAATATCTTCCGTTCAAAACTGGAAAGAAGCTTTCTGAGAAACTGCTCTGTGTTCTGTTAATTCATCTCACAGAGTTACATCTTTCCCTTCAAGAAGCCTTTCGCTAAGGCTGTTCTTGTGGAATTGGCAAAGGGATATTTGGAAGCCCATAGAGGGCTATGGTGAAAAAGGAAATATCTTCCGTTCAAAACTGGAAAGAAGCTTTCTGAGAAACTGCTCTGTGTTCTGTTAATTCATCTCACAGAGTTACATCTTTCCCTTCAAGAAGCCTTTCGCTAAGGCTGTTCTTGTGGAATTGGCAAAGGGATATTTGGAAGCCCATAGAGGGCTATGGTGAAAAAGGAAATATCTTCCGTTCAAAACTGGAAAGAAGCTTTCTGAGAAACTGCTCTGTGTTCTGTTAATTCATCTCACAGAGTTACATCTTTCCCTTCAAGAAGCCTTTCGCTAAGGCTGTTCTTGTGGAATTGGCAAAGGGATATTTGGAAGCCCATAGAGGGCTATGGTGAAAAAGGAAATATCTTCCGTTCAAAACTGGAAAGAAGCTTTCTGAGAAACTGCTCTGTGTTCTGTTAATTCATCTCACAGAGTTACATCTTTCCCTTCAAGAAGCCTTTCGCTAAGGCTGTTCTTGTGGAATTGGCAAAGGGATATTTGGAAGCCCATAGAGGGCTATGGTGAAAAAGGAAATATCTTCCCTTCAAAACTGGAAAGAAGCTTTCTGAGAAACTGCTCTGTGTTCTGTTAATTCATCTCACAGAGTTACATCTTTCCCTTCAAGAAGCCTTTCGCTAAGGCTGTTCTTGTGGAATTGGCAAAGGGATATTTGGAAGCCCATAGAGGGCTATGGTGAAAAAGAAAATATCTTCCGTTCAAAACTGGAAAGAAGCTTTCTGAGAAACTGCTCTGTGTTCTGTTAATTCATCTCACAGAGTTACATCTTTCCCTTCAAGAAGCCTTTCGCTAAGGCTGTTCTTGTGGAATTGGCAAAGGGATATTTGGAAGCCCATAGAGGGCTATGGTGAAAAAGGAAATATCTTCCGTTCAAAACTGGAAAGAAGCTTTCTGAGAAACTGCTCTGTGTTCTGTTAATTCATCTCACAGAGTTACATCTTTCCCTTCAAGAAGCCTTTCGCTAAGGCTGTTCTTGTGGAATTGGCAAAGGGATATTTGGAAGCCCATAGAGGGCTATGGTGAAAAAGGAATTATCTTCCGTTCAAAACTGGAAAGAAGCTTTCTGAGAAACTGCTCTGTGTTCTGTTAATTCATCTCACAGAGTTACATCTTTCCCTTCAAGAAGCCTTTCGCTAAGGCTGTTCTTGTGGAATTGGCAAAGGGATATTTGGAAGCCCATAGAGGGCTATGGTGAAAAAGGAAATATCTTCCGTTCAAAACTGGAAAGAAGCTTTCTGAGAAACTGCTCTGTGTTCTGTTAATTCATCTCACAGAGTTACATCTTTCCCTTCAAGAAGCCTTTCGCTGAGGCTGTTCTTGTAGAATTGGCAAAGGGATATTTGGAAGCCCATAGAGGGCTATGGTGAAAAAGGAAATATCTTCCGTTCAAAACTGGAAAGAAGCTTTCTGAGAAACTGCTCTGTGTTCTCTTAATTCATCTCACAGAGTTACATCTTTCCCTTCGAGAAGCCTTTCGCTAAGGCTGTTCTTGGGGAATTGGCAAAGGGATATTTGGAAGCCCCTAGAGGACTAATGGGAAAAAGGAAATATCTTCCGTTCAAAATTGGAAAGAAGCTTTCTGAGAAACTGCTCTGTGTCTGTTAATTCATCTCACAGAGTTACATCTTTCCCTTCAAGAATCCTTTCGCTAAGGCTGTTCTTGTGGAATTGGCAAAGGGATATTTGGAAGCCCATAGAGGGCTATGGTGAAAAAGGAAATATCTTCCGTTCAAAACTGGAAAGAAGCTTTCTGAGAAAGTGCTCTGTGTTCTGTTAATTCATCTCACAGAGTTACGTCTTTCCTTTCAAGAAGCCTTTCGCTAAGGCTGTTCTTGGGGAATTGGCAAAGGGATATTTGGAAGCCCATAGAGGGCTATGGTGAAAAAGGAAATATCTTCCGTTCAAAACTGGAAAGAAGCTTTCTGAGAAACTGCTCTGTGTTCTGTTAATTCATCTCACAGAGTTACATCTTTCCCTTCAAGAAGCCTTTCGCTAAGGCTGTTCTTGTGGAATTGGAAAAGGGATATTTGGAAGCCCATAGAGGGCTATGGTGAAAAAGGAAATATCTTCCGTTCAAAACTGGAAAGAAGCTTTCTGAGAAACTGCTCTGTGTTCTGTTAATTCATCTCACAGAGTTACATCTTTCCCTTCAAGAAGCCTTTCGCTAAGGCTGTTCTTGTGGAATTGGCAAAGGGATATTTGGAAGCCCATAGAGGGCTATGGTGAAAAAGGAAATATCTTCCGTTCAAAACTGGAAAGAAGCTTTCTGAGAAACTGCTCTGTGTTCTGTTAATTCATCTCACAGAGTTACATCTTTCCCTTCAAGAAGCCTTTCGCTAAGGCTGTTCTTGTGGAATTGGCAAAGGGATATTTGGAAGCCCATAGAGGGCTATGGTGAAAAAGGAAATATCTTCCGTTCAAAACTGGAAAGAAGCTTTCTGAGAAACTGCTCTGTGTTCTGTTAATTCATCTCACAGAGTTACATCTTTCCCTTCAAGAAGCCTTTCGCTAAGGCTGTTCTTGTGGAATTGGCAAAGGGATATTTGGAAGCCCATAGAGGGCTATGGTGAAAAAGGAAATATCTTCCCTTCAAAACTGGAAAGAAGCTTTCTGAGAAACTGCTCTGTGTTCTGTTAATTCATCTCACAGAGTTACATCTTTCCCTTCAAGAAGCCTTTCGCTAAGGCTGTTCTTGTGGAATTGGCAAAGGGATATTTGGAAGCCCATAGAGGGCTATGGTGAAAAAGAAAATATCTTCCGTTCAAAACTGGAAAGAAGCTTTCTGAGAAACTGCTCTGTGTTCTGTTAATTCATCTCACAGAGTTACATCTTTCCCTTCAAGAAGCCTTTCGCTAAGGCTGTTCTTGTGGAATTGGCAAAGGGATATTTGGAAGCCCATAGAGGGCTATGGTGAAAAAGGAAATATCTTCCGTTCAAAACTGGAAAGAAGCTTTCTGAGAAACTGCTCTGTGTTCTGTTAATTCATCTCACAGAGTTACATCTTTCCCTTCAAGAAGCCTTTCGCTAAGGCTGTTCTTGTGGAATTGGCAAAGGGATATTTGGAAGCCCATAGAGGGCTATGGTGAAAAAGGAAATATCTTCCGTTCAAAACTGGAAAGAAGCTTTCTGAGAAACTGCTCTGTGTTCTGTTAATTCATCTCACAGAGTTACATCTTTCCCTTCAAAAAGCCTTTCGCTGAGTCTGTTCTTGTAGAATTGGCAAAGGGATATTTGGAAGCCCATAGAGGGCTATGGTGAAAAAGGAAATATCTTCCGTTCAAAACTGGAAAGAAGCTTTCTGAGAAACTGCTCTGTGTTCTGTTAATTCATCTCACAGAGTTACATCTTTCCCTTCAAGAAGCCTTTCGTTAAGGCTGTTCTTGTGGAATTGGCAAAGGGATATTTGGAAGCCCATAGAGGGCTATGGTGAAAAAGGAACTATCTTCCGTTCAAAACTGGAAAGAAGCTTTCTGAGAAACTACTCTGTGTTTTATTAATTCATCTCACAGAGTTACATCTTTCCCTTCAAGAAGCTTTTCGCTACGGCTGTTCTTGTGGAATTGGCAAAGGGATATTTGGAAGCCCATAGAGGGCTATGGTGAAAAAGGAAATATCTTCCGTTCAAAACTGGAAAGAAGCTTTCTGAGAAACTGCTCTGTGTTCTGTTAATTCATCTCACAGAGTTACATCTTTCCCTTCAAGAAGCCTTTCGCTAAGGCTGTTCTTGTGGAATTGGCAAAGGGATATTTGGAAGCCCATAGAGGGCTATGGTGAAAAAGGAAATATCTTCCGTTCAAAAATGGAAAGAAGCTTTCTGAGAAACTGCTCTGTGTTCTCTTAATTCATCTCACAGAGTTACATCTTTCCCTTCAAGAAGCCTTTCGCTAAGGCTGTTCTTGTGGAATTGGCAAAGGGATATTTGGAAGCCCATAGAGGGCTATGGTGAAAAAGGAATTATCTTCCGTTCAAAACTGGAAAGAAGCTTTCTGAGAAACTGCTCTGTGTTCTGTTAATTCATCTCACAGAGTTACATCTTTCCCTTCAAGAAGCCTTTCGCTAAGGCTGTTCTTGTGGAATTGGCAAAGGGATATTTGGAAGCCCATAGAGGGCTATGGTGAAAAAGGAATTATCTTCCGTTCAAAACTGGAAAGAAGCTTTCTGAGAAACTGCTCTGTGTTCTGTTAATTCATCTCACAGAGTTACATCTTTCCCTTCAAGAAGCCTTTCGCTAAGGCTGTTCTTGTGGAATTGGCAAAGGGATATTTGGAAGCCCATAGAGGGCTATGGTGAAAAAGGAAATATCTTCCGTTCAAAACTGGAAAGAAGCTTTCTGAGAAACTGCTCTGTGTTCTGTTAATTCATCTCACAGAGTTACATCTTTCCCTTCAAAAAGCCTTTCGCTGAGGCTGTTCTTGTAGAATTGGCAAAGGGATATTTGGAAGCCCATAGAGGGCTATGGTGAAAAAGGAAATATCTTCCGTTCAAAACTGGAAAGAAGCTTTCTGAGAAACTGCTCTGTGTTCTGTTAATTCATCTCACAGAGTTACATCTTTCCCTTCAAGAAGCCTTTCGTTAAGGCTGTTCTTGTGGAATTGGCAAAGGGATATTTGGAAGCCCATAGAGGGCTATGGTGAAAAAGGAAATATCTTCCGTTCAAAACTGGAAAGAAGCTTTCTGAGAAACTACTCTGTGTTTTATTAATTCACCTCACAGAGTTACATCTTTCCCTTCAAGAAGCTTTTCACTACGGCTGTTCTTGTGGAATTGGCAAAGGGATATTTGGAAGCCCATAGAGGGCTATGGTGAAAAAGGAAATATCTTCCGTTCAAAACTGGAAAGAAGCTTTCTGAGAAACTGCTCTGTGTTCTGTTAATTCATCTCACAGAGTTACATCTTTCCCTTCAAGAAGCCTTTCGCTAAGGCTGTTCTTGTGGAATTGGCAAAGGGATATTTGGAAGCCCATAGAGGGCTATGTTGAAAAAGGAAATATCTTCCGTTCAAAACTGGAAAGAAGCTTTATGAGAAACTGCTCTGTGTTCTGTTAATTCATCTCACAGAGTTACATCTTTCCCTTCAAGAAGCCTTTCGCTAAGGCTGTTCTTGTGGAATTGGCAAAGGGATATTTGGAAGCCCATAGAGGGCTATGGTGAAAAAGGAAATATCTTCCCTTCAAAACTGGAAAGAAGCTTTCTGAGAAACTGCTCTGTGTTCTGTTAATTCATCTCACAGAGTTACATCTTTCCCTTCAAGAAGCCTTTCGCTAAGGCTGTTCTTGTGGAATTGGCAAAGGGATATTTGGAAGCCCATAGAGGGCTATGGTGAAAAAGAAAATATCTTCCGTTCAAAACTGGAAAGAAGCTTTCTGAGAAACTGCTCTGTGTTCTGTTAATTCATCTCACAGAGTTACATCTTTCCCTTCAAGAAGCCTTTCGCTAAGGCTGTTCTTGTGGAATTGGCAAAGGGATATTTGGAAGCCCATAGAGGGCTATGGTGAAAAAGGAAATATCTTCCGTTCAAAACTGGAAAGAAGCTTTCTGAGAAACTGCTCTGTGTTCTGTTAATTCATCTCACAGAGTTACATCGTTCCCTTCAAGAAGCCTTTCGCTAAGGCTGTTCTTGTGGAATTGGCAAAGGGATATTTGGAAGCCCATAGAGGGCTATGGTGAAAAAGGAATTATCTTCCGTTCAAAACTGGAAAGAAGCTTTCTGAGAAACTGCTCTGTGTTCTGTTAATTCATCTCACAGAGTTACATCTTTCCCTTCAAGAAACCTTTCGCTGAGGCTGTTCTTGTAGAATTGGCAAAGGGATATTTGGAAGCCCATAGAGGGCTATGGTGAAAAAGGAAATATCTTCCGTTCAAAACTGGAAAGAAGCTTTCTGGGAAACTGCTCTGTGTTCTCTTAATTCATCTCACAGAGTTACATCTTTCCCTTCGAGAAGCCTTTCGCTAAGGCTGTTCTTGGGGAATTGGCAAAGGGATATTTGGAAGCCCCTAGAGGACTAATGGGAAAAAGGAAATATCTTCCGTTCAAAATTGGAAAGAAGCTTTCTGAGAAACTGCTGTGTGTTCTGTTAATTCATCTCACAGAGTTACATCTTTCCCTTCAAGAAGCCTTTCGCTAAGGCTGTTCTTGTGGAATTGGTAAAGGGATATTTGGAAGCCCATAGAGGGCTATGGTGAAAAAGGAAATATCTTCCGTTCAAAACTGGAAAGAAGCTTTCTGAGAAACTACTCTGTGTTTTGTTAATTCATCTCACAGAGTTACATCTTTCCCTTCAAGAAGCTTTTCGCTAAGGCTGTTCTTGTGGAATTGGCAAAGGGATATTTGGAAGCCCTTAGAGGGCTATGGTGAAAAAGGAAATATCTTCCGTTCAAAACTGGAAAGAAGCTTTCTGAGAAACTGCTCTGTGTCTGTTAATTCATCTCACAGAGTTACATCTTTCCCTTCAAGAAGCCTTTCGCTAAGGCTGTTCTTGTGGAATTGGCAAAGGGATATTTGGAAGCCCATAGAGGGCTATGGTGAAAAAGGAAATATCTTCCGTTCAAAACTGGAAAGAAGCTTTCTGAGAAACTGCTCTGTGTTCTGTTAATTCATCTCACAGAGTTACATCTTTCCCTTCAAGAAGCCTTTCGCTAAGGCTGTTCTTGTGGAATTGGCAAAGGGATATTTGGAAGCCCATAGAGGGCTATGGTGAAAAAGGAAATATCTTCCCTTCAAAACTGGAAAGAAGCTTTCTGAGAAACTACTCTGTGTTTTATTAATTCATCTCACAGAGTTACATCTTTCCCTTCAAGAAGCTTTTCGCTAAGGCTGTTCTTGTGGAATTGGCAAAGGGATATTTGGAAGCCCATAGAGGGCTATGGTGAAAAAGGAAATATCTTCCGTTCAAAACTGGAAAGAAGCTTTCTGAGAAACTGCTCTGTGTTCTGTTAATTCATCTCACAGAGTTACATCTTTCCCTTCAAGAAGCCTTTCGCTAAGGCTGTTCTTGTGGAATTGGCAAAGGGATATTTGGAAGCCCATAGAGGGCTATGGTGAAAAAGGAAATATCTTCCGTTCTAAACTGGAAAGAAGCTTTCTGAGAAACTGCTCTGTGTTCTGTTAATTCATCTCACAGAGTTACATCTTTCCCTTCAAGAAGCCTTTCGCTAAGGCTATTCTTGTGGAATTGGCAAAGGGATATTTGGAAGCCCCTAGAGGCCTATGGTGAAAAAGGAAATATCTTCCGTTCAAACCTGGAAAGAAGCTTTCTGAGAAACTGCTCTGTGTTCTGTTAATTCATCTCACAGAGTTACATCTTTCCCTTGAAGAAGCCTTTCGCTAAGGCTGTTCTTGTGGAATTGGCAAAGGGATATTTGGAAGCCCATAGAGGGCTATGGTGAAAAAGGAAATATCTTCCGTTCAAAACTGGAAAGAAGCTTTCTGAGAAACTGCTCTGTGTTCTGTTAATTCATCTCGCAGAGTTACATCTTTCCCTTCAGGAAGCCTTTCGCTAAGGCTGTTCTTGTGGAATTGGCAAAGGGATATTTGGAAGCCCATAGAGGGCTATGGTGAAAAAGGAAATATCTTCCGTTCAAAACTGGAAAGAAGCTTTCTGAGAAACTGCTCTGTGTTCTCTTAATTCATCTCACAGAGTTACATCTTTCCCTTCAAGAAGCCTTTCGCTAAGGCTGTTCTTGTGGAAATGGCAAAAGGATATTTGGAAGCCCATAGAGGGCTATGGTGAAAAAGGAAATATCTTCCGTTCAAAACTGCAAAGAAGCTTTCTGAGAAACTGCTCTGTGTTCTGTTAATTCATCTCACAGAGTTACATCTTTCCCTTCAAGAAGCCTTTCGCTAAGGCTGTTCTTGTGGAATTGGCAAAGGGATATTTGGAAGCCCATAGAGGGCTATGGTGAAAAAGGAAATATCTTCCGTTCAAAACTGGAAAGAAGCTTTCTGAGAAACTGCTCTGTGTTCTGTTAATTCATCTCACAGAGTTACATCTTTCCCTTCAAGAAGCCTTTCGCTAAGGCTGTTCTTGTGGAATTGGCAAAGGGATATTTGGAAGCCCATAGAGGGCTATGGTGAAAAAGGAAATATCTTCCATTCAAAACTGGAAAGAAGCTTTCTGAGAATCTGCTCTGTGTTCTGTTAATTCATCTCACAGAGTTACATCTTTCCCTTCAAGAAGCCTTTCGCTAAGGCTGTTCTTGTGGAATTGGCAAAGGGATATTTGGAAGCCCATAGAGGGCTATGGTGAAAAAGGAAATATCTTCCGTTCAAAACTGGAAAGAAGCTTTCTGAGAAACTGCTCTGTGTTCTGTTAATTCATCTCACAGAGTTACATCTTTCCCTTCAAGAAGCCTTTCGCTAAGGCTGTTCTTGTGGAATTGGCAAAGGGATATTTGGAAGCCCATAGAGGACTATGGTGAAAAAGGAAATATCTTCCGTTCAAAACTGGAAAGAAGCTTTCTGAGAAACTGCTCTGTGTTCTGTTAATTCATCTCACAGAGTTACATCTTTCCCTTCAAGAAGCCTTTCGCTAAGGCTGTTCTTGTGGAATTGGCAAAGGGATATTTGGAAGCCCATAGAGGGCTATGGTGAAAAAGGAAATATCTTCCCTTCAAAACTGGAAAGAAGCTTTCTGAGAAACTGCTCTGTGTTCTGTTAATTCATCTCACAGAGTTACATCTTTCCCTTCAAGAAGCCTTTCGCTAAGGCTGTTCTTGTGGAATTGGCAAAGGGGTATTTGGAAGCCCATAGAGGGCTATGGTGAAAAAGAAAATATCTTCCGTTCAAAACTGGAAAGAAGCTTTCTGAGAAACTGCTCTGTGTTCTGTTAATTCATCTCACAGAGTTACATCTTTCCCTTCAAGAAGCCTTTCGCTAAGGCTGTTCTTGTGGAATTGGCAAAGGGATATTTGGAAGCCCATAGAGGGCTATGGTGAAAAAGGAAATATCTTCCGTTCAAAACTGGAAAGAAGCTTTCTGAGAAACTGCTCTGTGTTCTGTTAATTCATCTCACAGAGTTACATCTTTCCCTTCAAGAAGCCTTTCGCTAAGGCTGTTCTTGTGGAATTGGCAAAGGGATATTTGGAAGCCCATAGAGGGCTATGGTGAAAAAGGAATTATCTTCCGTTCAAAACTGGAAAGAAGCTTTGTGAGAAACTTTTCTGTGTTCTGTTAATTCATCTCACAGAGTTACATCTTTCCCTTCAAGAAGCCTTTCGCTAAGGCTGTTCTTGTGGAATTGGCAAAGGGATATTTGGAAGCCCATAGAGGGCTATGGTGAAAAAGGAAATATCTTCCGTTCAAAACCGGAAAGAAGCTTTCTGAGAAACTGCTCTGTGTTCTGTTAATTCATCTCACAGAGTTACATCTTTCCCTTCAAGAAGCCTTTCGCTAAGGCTGTTCTTGTGGAATTGGCAAAGGGATATTTGGAAGCCCATAGAGGGCTATGGTGAAAAAGGAAATATCTTCCCTTCAAAACTGGAAAGAAGCTTTCTGAGAAACTGCTCTGTGTTCTGTTAATTCATCTCACAGAGTTACATTTTCCCTTCAAGAAGCCTTTCGCTAAGGCTGTTCTTGTGGAATTGGCAAAGGGATATTTGGAAGCCCATAGAGGGCTATGGTGAAAAAGAAAATATCTTCCGTTCAAAACTGGAAAGAAGCTTTCTGAAAAACTGCTCTGTGTTCTGTTAATTCATCTCACAGAGTTACATCTTTCCCTTCAAGAAGCCTTTCGCTAAGGCTGTTCTTGTGGAATTGGCAAAGGGATATTTGGAAGCCCATAGAGGGCTATGGTGAAAAAGGAAATATCTTCCGTTCTAAACTGGAAAGAAGCTTTCTGAGAAACTGCTCTGTGTTCTGTTAATTCATCTCACAGAGTTACATCTTTCCCTTCAAGAAGCCTTTCGCTAAGGCTATTCTTGTGGAATTGGCAAATTGATATTTGGAAGCCCCTAGAGGGCTATGGTGAAAAAGGAAATATCTTCCGTTCAAAACTGGAAAGAAGCTTTCTGAGAAACTGCTCTGTGTTCTGTTAATTCATCTCACAGAGTTACATCTTTCCCTTCAAGAAGCCTTTCGCTGAGGCTGTTCTTGTAGAATTGGCAAAGGGATATTTGGAAGCCCATAGAGGGCTATGGTGAAAAAGGAAATATCTTCCGTTCAAAACTGGAAAGAAGCTTTCTGGGAAACTGCTCTGTGTTCTCTTAATTCATCTCACAGAGTTACATCTTTCCCTTCGAGAAGCCTTTCGCTAAGGCTGTTCTTGGGGAATTGGCAAAGGGATATTTGGAAGCCCCTAGAGGACTAATGGGAAAAAGGAAATATCTTCCGTTCAAAATTGGAAAGAAGCTTTCTGAGAAACTGCTGTGTGTTCTGTTAATTCATCTCACAGAGTTACATCTTTCCCTTCAAGAAGCCTTTCGCTAAGGCTGTTCTTGTGGAATTGGTAAAGGGATATTTGGAAGCCCATAGAGGGCTATGGTGAAAAAGGAAATATCTTCCGTTCAAAACTGGAAAGAAGCTTTCTGAGAAACTACTCTGTGTTTTGTTAATTCATCTCACAGAGTTACATCTTTCCCTTCAAGAAGCTTTTCGCTAAGGCTGTTCTTGTGGAATTGGCAAAGGGATATTTGGAAGCCCTTAGAGGGCTATGGTGAAAAAGGAAATATCTTCCGTTCAAAACTGGAAAGAAGCTTTCTGAGAAACTGCTCTGTGTCTGTTAATTCATCTCACAGAGTTACATCTTTCCCTTCAAGAAGCCTTTCGCTAAGGCTGTTCTTGTGCAATTGGCAAAGGGATATTTGGAAGCCCATAGAGGGCTATGGTGAAAAAGAAAATATCTTCCGTTCAAAACTGGAAAGAAGCTTTCTGAGAAACTGCTCTGTGTTCTGTTAATTCATCTCACAGAGTTACATCTTTCCCTTCAAGAAGCCTTTCGCTAAGGCTGTTCTTGTGGAATTGGCAAAGGGATATTTGGAAGCCCATAGAGGGCTATGGTGAAAAAGGAATTATCTTCCGTTCAAAACTGGAAAGAAGCTTTCTGAGAAACTGCTCTGTGTTCTGTTAATTCATCTCACAGAGTTACATCTTTCCCTTCAAGAAGCCTTTCGCTAAGGCTGTTCTTGTGGAATTGGCAAAGGGATATTTGGAAGCCCATAGAGGGCTATGGTGAAAAAGGAAATATCTTCCGTTCAAAACTGGAAAGAAGCTTTCTGAGAAACTGCTCTGTGTTCTGTTAATTCATCTCACAGAGTTACATCTTTCCCTTCAAGAAGCCTTTCGCTAAGGCTGTTCTTGTGGAATTGGCAAAGGGATATTTGGAAGCCCATAGAGGGCTATGGTGAAAAAGGAAATATCTTCCGTTCAAAACTGGAAAGAAGCTTTCTGAGAAACTGCTCTGTGTTCTGTTAATTCATCTCACAGAGTTACATCTTTCCCTTCAAGAAGCCTTTCGCTGAGGCTGTTCTTGTAGAATTGGCAAAGGGATATTTGGAAGCCCATAGAGGGCTATGGTGAAAAAGGAAATATCTTCCGTTCAAAACTGGAAAGAAGCTTTCTGAGAAACTGCTCTGTGTTCTGTTAATTCATCTCACAGAGTTACATCTTTCCCTTCAAGAAGCCTTTCGCTAAGGCTGTTCTTGTGGAATTGGCAAAGGGATATTTGGAAGCCCATAGAGGGCTATGGTGAAAAAGGAAATATCTTCCGTTCAAAACTGGAAAGAAGCTTTCTGAGAAACTGCTCTGTGTTCTGTTAATTCATCTCACAGAGTTACATCTTTCCCTTCAAGAAGCCTTTCGCTAAGGCTGTTCTTGTGGAATTGGTAAAGGGATATTTGGAAGCCCATAGAGGGCTATGGTGAAAAAGGAAATATCTTCCGTTCAAAACTGGAAAGAAGCTTTCTGAGAAACTACTCTGTGTTTTGTTAATTCATCTCACAGAGTTACATCTTTCCCTTCAAGAAGCTTTTCGCTAAGGCTGTTCTTGTGGAATTGGCAAAGGGATATTTGGAAGCCCTTAGAGGGCTATGGTGAAAAAGGAAATATCTTCCGTTCAAAACTGGAAAGAAGCTTTCTGAGAAACTGCTCTGTGTTCTGTTAATTCATCTCACAGAGTTACATCTTTCCCTTCAAGAAGCCTTTCGCTAAGGCTGTTCTTGTGGAATTGGCAAAGGGATATTTGGAAGCCCATAGAGGGCAATGGTGAAAAAGGAAATATCTTCCGTTCAAAACTGGAAAGAAGCTTTCTGAGAAAGTGCTCTGTGTTCTGTTAATTCATCTCACAGAGTTACGTCTTTCCTTTCAAGAAGCCTTTCGCTAAGGCTGTTCTTGGGGAATTGGCAAAGGGATATTTGGAAGCCCATAGAGGGCTATGGTGAAAAAGGAAATATCTTCCGTTCAAAACTGGAAAGAAGCTTTCTGAGAAACTGCTCTGTGTTCTGTTAATTCATCTCACAGAGTTAAATCTCTCCCTTCAAGAAGCCTTTCGCTAAGGCTGTTCTTGTGGAATTGGCAAAGGGGTATTTGGAAGCCCATAGAGGGCTATGGTGAAAAAGAAAATATCTTCCGTTCAAAACTGGAAAGAAGCTTTCTGAGAAACTGCTCTGTGTTCTGTTAATTCATCTCACAGAGTTACATCTTTCCCTTCAAGAAGCCTTTCGCTAAGGCTGTTCTTGTGGAATTGGCAAAGGGATATTTGGAAGCCCATAGAGGGCTATGGTGAAAAAGGAATTATCTTCCGTTCAAAACTGGAAAGAAGCTTTCTGAGAAACTGCTCTGTGTTCTGTTAATTCATCTCACAGAGTTACATCTTTCCCTTCAAGAAGCCTTTCGCTAAGGCTGTTCTTGTGGAATTGGCAAAGGGATATTTGGAAGCCCATAGAGGGCTATGGTGAAAAAGGAATTATCTTCCGTTCAAAACTGGAAAGAAGCTTTCTGAGAAACTGCTCTGTGTTCTGTTAATTCATCTCACAGAGTTACATCTTTCCCTTCAAGAAGCCTTTCGCTAAGGCTGTTCTTGTGGAATTGGCAAAGGGATATTTGGAAGCCCATAGAGGGCTATGGTGAAAAAGGAAATATCTTCCGTTCAAAACTGGAAAGAAGCTTTCTGAGAAACTGCTCTGTGTTCTGTTAATTCATCTCCCAGAGTTACATCTTTCCCTTCAAGAAGCCTTTCGCTGAGGCTGTTCTTGTAGAATTGGCAAAGGGATATTTGGAAGCCCATAGAGGGCTATGGTGAAAAAGGAAATATCTTCCGTTCAAAACTGGAAAGAAGCTTTCTGAGAAACTGCTCTGTGTTCTGTTTATTCATCTCATAGAGTTACATCTTTCCCTTCAAGAAGCCTTTCGTTAAGGCGGTTCTTGTGGAATTGGCAAAGGGATATTTGGAAGCCCATAGAGGGCTATGGTGAAAAAGGAAATATCTTCCGTTCAAAACTGGAAAGAAGCTTTCTGAGAAACTACTCTGTGTTTTATTAATTCATCTCACAGAGTTACATCTTTCCCTTCAAGAAGCTTTTCGCTAAGGCTGTTCTTGTGGAATTGGCAAAGGGATATTTGGAAGCCCATAGAGGGCTATGGTGAAAAAGGAAATATCTTCCGTTCAAAACTGGAAAGAAGCTTTCTGAGAAACTGCTCTGTGTTCTGTTAATTCATCTCACAGAGTTACATCTTTCCCTTCAAGAAGCCTTTCGCTAAGGCTATTGTTGTGGAATTGGCAAAGGGATATTTGGAAGCCCATAGAGGGCTATGGTGAAAAAGGAATTATCTTCCGTTCAAAACTGGAAAGAAGCTTTCTGAGAAACTGCTCTGTGTTCTGTTAATTCATCTCACAGAGTTACATCTTTCCCTTCAAGAAGCCTTTCGCTAAGGCTGTTCTTGTGGAATTGGCAAAGGGATATTTGGAAGCCCCTAGAGGGCTATGGTGAAAAAGGAAATATCTTCCGTTCAAAACTGGAAAGAAGCTTTCTGAGAAACTGCTCTGTGTTCTCTTAATTCATCTCGCAGAGTTACATCTTTCCCTTCAAGAAGCCTTTCGCTAAGGCTGTTCTTGTGGAATTGGCAAAGGGATATTTGGAAGCCCATAGAGGGCTATGGTGAAAAAGGAAATATCTTCCGTTCAAAACTGGAAAGAAGCTTTCTGAGAAACTGCTCTGTGTTCTGTTAATTCATCCTACAGAGTTACATATTTCCCTTCAAGAAGCCTTTCGCTAAGGCTGTTCTTGTGGAAATGGCAAAAGGATATTTGGAAGCCCATAGAGGGCTATGGTGAAAAAGGAAATATCTTCCATTCAAAACTGCAAAGAAGCTTTCTGAGAAACTGCTCTGTGTTCTGTTAATTCATCTCACAGAGTTACATCTTTCCCTTCAAGAAGCCTTTCGCTAAGGCTGTTCTTGTGGAATTGGCAAAGGGATATTTGGAAGCCCATAGAGGGCTATGGTGAAAAAGGAAATATCTTCCGTTCAAAACTGGAAAGAAGCTTTCTGAGAAACTGCTCTGTGTTCTGTTAATTCATCTCACAGAGTTACATCTTTCCGTTCAAGAAGCCTTTCGCTAAGGCTGTTCTTGTGGAATTGGCAAAGGGATATTTGGAAGCCCATAGAGGGCTATGGTGATAAAGGAAATATCTTCCGTTCAAAACTGGAAAGAAGCTTTCTGAGAAACTGCTCTGTGTTCTGTTAATTCATCTCACAGAGTTACATCTTTCCCTTCAAGAAGCCTTTCGCTAAGGCTGTTCTTGTGGAATTGGCAAAGGGATATTTGGAAGCCCATAGAGGGCTATGGTGAAAAAGGAAATATCTTCCGTTCAAAACTGGAAAGAAGCTTTCTGAGAAACTGCTCTGTGTTCTGTTAATTCATCTCACAGAGTTACATCTTTCCCTTCAAGAAGCCTTTCGCTAAGGCTGTTCTTGTGGAATTGGCAAAGGGATATTTGGAAGCCCATAGAGGGCTATGGTGAAAAAGGAAATATCTTCCGTTCAAAACTGGAAAGAAGCTTTCTGAGAAACTGCTCTGTGTTCTGTTAATTCATCTCACAGAGTTACATCTTTCCCTTCAAGAAGCCTTTCGCTATGGCTGTTCTTGTGGAATTGGCAAAGGGATATTTGGAAGCCCATAGAGGGCTATGGTGAAAAAGGAAATATCTTCCGTTCAAAACTGGAAAGAAGCTTTCTGAGAAACTGCTCTGTGTTCTGTTAATTCATCTCACAGAGTTACATCTTTCCCTTCAAGAAGCCTTTCGCTAAGGCTGTTCTTGTGGAATTGGCAAAGGGATATTTGGAAGCCCATAGAGGGCTATGGTGAAAAAGGAAATATCTTCCCTTCAAAACTGGAAAGAAGCTTTCTGAGAAACTACTCTGTGTTTTATTAATTCATCTCACAGAGTTACATCTTTCCCTTCAAGAAGCTTTTCGCTAAGGCTGTTCTTGTGGAATTGGCAAAGGGATATTTGGAAGCCCATAGAGGGCTATGGTGAAAAAGGAAATATCTTCCGTTCAAAACTGGAAAGAAGCTTTCTGAGAAACTGCTCTGTGTTCTGTTAATTCATCTCACAGAGTTACATCTTTCCCTTCAAGAAGCCTTTCGCTAAGGCTGTTCTTGTGGAATTGGCAAAGGGATATTTGGAAGCCCATAGAGGGCTATGGTGAAAAAGGAAATATCTTCCGTTCTAAACTGGAAAGAAGCTTTCTGAGAAACTGCTCTGTGTTCTGTTAATTCATCTCACAGAGTTACATCTTTCCCTTCAAGAAGCCTTTCGCTAAGGCTATTCTTGTGGAATTGGCAAAGGGATATTTGGAAGCCCCTAGAGGGCTATGGTGAAAAAGGAAATATCTTCCGTTCAAACCTGGAAAGAAGCTTTCTGAGAAACTGCTCTGTGTTCTGTTAATTCATCTCACAGAGTTACATCTTTCCCTTGAAGAAGCCTTTCGCTAAGGCTGTTCTTGTGGAATTGGCAAAGGGATATTTGGAAGCCCCTAGAGGGCTATGGTGAAAAAGGAAATATCTTCCGTTCAAAACTGGAAAGAAGCTTTCTGAGAAACTGCTCTGTGTTCTGTTAATTCATCTCGCAGAGTTACATCTTTCCCTTCAGGAAGCCTTTCGCTAAGGCTGTTCTTGTGGAATTGGCAAAGGGATATTTGGAAGCCCATAGAGGGCTATGGTGAAAAAGGAAATATCTTCCGTTCAAAACTGGAAAGAAGCTTTCTGAGAAACTGCTCTGTGTTCTCTTAATTCATCTCACAGAGTTACATCTTTCCCTTCAAGAAGCCTTTCGCTAAGGCTGTTCTTGTGGAATTGGCAAAGGGATATTTGGAAGCCCATAGAGGGCTATGGTGAAAAAGGAAATATCTTCCATTCAAAACTGGAAAGAAGCTTTCTGAGAAACTGCTCTGTGTTCTGTTAATTCATCTCACAGAGTTACATCTTTCCCTTCAAGAAGCCTTTCGCTAAGGCTGTTCTTGTGGAATTGGCAAAGGGATATTTGGAAGCCCATAGAGGGCTATGGTGAAAAAGGAAATATCTTCCGTTCAAAACTGGAAAGAAGCTTTCTGAGAAACTGCTCTGTGTTCTGTTAATTCATCTCACAGAGTTACATCTTTCCCTTCAAGAAGCTTTTCGCTAAGGCTGTTCTTGTGGAATTGGCAAAGGGATATTTGGAAGCCCATAGAGGGCTATGGTGAAAAAGGAAATATCTTCCGTTCAAAACTGGAAAGAAGCTTTCTGAGAAACTGCTCTGTGTTCTGTTAATTCATCTCACAGAGTTACATCTTTCCCTTCAAGAAGCCTTTCGCTAAGGCTGTTCTTGTGGAATTGGCAAAGGGATATTTGGAAGCCCATAGAGGGCTATGGTGAAAAAGGAAATATCTTCCCTTCAAAACTGGAAAGAAGCTTTCTGAGAAACTGCTCTGTGTTCTGTTAATTCATCTCACAGAGTTACATCTTTCCCTTCAAGAAGCCTTTCGCTAAGGCTGTTCTTGTGGAATTGGCAAAGGGGTATTTGGAAGCCCATAGAGGGCTATGGTGAAAAAGAAAATATCTTCCGTTCAAAACTGGAAAGAAGCTTTCTGAGAAACTGCTCTGTGTTCTGTTAATTCATCTCACAGAGTTACATCTTTCCCTTCAAGAAGCCTTTCGCTAAGGCTGTTCTTGTGGAATTGGCAAAGGGATATTTGGAAGCCCATAGAGGGCTATGGTGAAAAAGGAAATATCTTCCGTTCAAAACTGGAAAGAAGCTTTCTGAGAAACTGCTCTGTGTTCTGTTAATTCATCTCACAGAGTTACATCTTTCCCTTCAAGAAGCCTTTCGCTAAGGCTGTTCTTGTGGAATTGGCAAAGGGATATTTGGAAGCCCATAGAGGGCTATGGTGAAAAAGGAATTATCTTCCGTTCAAAACTGGAAAGAAGCTTTCTGAGAAACTGCTCTGTGTTCTGTTAATTCATCTCACAGAGTTACATCTTTCCCTTCAAGAAGCCTTTCGCTAAGGCTGTTCTTGTGGAATTGGCAAAGGGATATTTGGAAGCCCATAGAGGGCTATGGTGAAAAAGGAAATATCTTCCGTTCAAAACCGGAAAGAAGCTTTCTGAGAAACTGCTCTGTGTTCTGTTAATTCATCTCACAGAGTTACATCTTTCCCTTCAAGAAGCCTTTCGCTAAGGCTGTTCTTGTGGAATTGGCAAAGGGATATTTGGAAGCCCATAGAGGGCTATGGTGAAAAAGGAAATATCTTCCCTTCAAAACTGGAAACAAGCTTTCTGAGAAACTGCTCTGTGTTCTGTTAATTCATCTCACAGAGTTACATTTTCCCTTCAAGAAGCCTTTCGCTAAGGCTGTTCTTGTGGAATTGGCAAAGGGGTATTTGGAAGCCCATAGAGGGCTATGGTGAAAAAGAAAATATCTTCCGTTCAAAACTGGAAAGAAGCTTTCTGAGAAACTGCTCTGTGTTCTGTTAATTCATCTCAGAGAGTTACATCTTTCCCTTCAAGAAGCCTTTCGCTAAGGCTGTTCTTGTGGAATTGGCAAAGGGGTATTTGGAAGCCCATAGAGGGCTATGGTGAAAAAGAAAATATCTTCCGTTCAAAACTGGAAAGAAGCTTTCTGAGAAACTGCTCTGTGTTCTGTTAATTCATCTCAGAGAGTTACATCTTTCCCTTCAAGAAGCCTTTCGCTAAGGCTGTTCTTGTGGAATTGGCAAAGGGATATTTGGAAGCCCATAGAGGGCTATGGTGAAAAAGGAAATATCTTCCGTTCTAAACTGGAAAGAAGCTTTCTGAGAAACTGCTCTGTGTTCTGTTAATTCATATCACAGAGTTACATCTTTCCCTTCAAGAAGCCTTTCGCTAAGGCTATTCTTGTGGAATTGGCAAATTGATATTTGGAAGCCCCTAGAGGGCTATGGTGAAAAAGGAAATATCTTCCGTTCAAAACTGGAAAGAAGCTTTCTGAGAAACTGCTCTGTGTTCTGTTAATTCATCTCACAGAGTTACATCTTTCCCTTCAAGAAGCCTTTCGCTAAGGCTGTTCTTGTGGAATTGGCAAAGGGATATTTGGAAGCCCCTAGAGGGCTATGGTGAAAAAGGAAATATCTTCCGTTCAAAACTGGAAAGAAGCTTTCTGAGAAACTGCTCTGCGTTCTGTTAATTCATCTCGCAGAGTTACATCTTTCCCTTCAAGAAGCCTTTCGCTAAGGCTGTTCTTGTGGAAATGGCAAAAGGATATTTGGAAGCCCATAGAGGGCTATGGTGAAAAAGGAAATATCTTCCGTTCAAAACTGCAAAGAAGCTTTCTGAGAAACTGCTCTGTGTTCTGTTAATTCATCTCACAGAGTTACATCTTTCCCTTCAAGAAGCCTTTCGCTAAGGCTGTTCTTGTGGAATTGGCAAAGGGATATGTGGAAGCCCATAGAGGGCTATGGTGAAAAAGGAAATATCTTCCGTTCAAAACTGGAAAGAAGCTTTCTGAGAAACTGCTCTGTGTTCTGTTAATTCATCTCACAGAGTTACATCTTTCCCTTCAAGAAGCCTTTCGTTAAGGCGGTTCTTGTGGAATTGGCAAAGGGATATTTGGAAGCCCATAGAGGGCTATGGTGAAAAAGGAAATATCTTCCGTTCAAAACTGGAAAGAAGCTTTCTGAGAAACTACTCTGTGTTTTATTAATTCATCTCACAGAGTTACATCTTTCCCTTCAAGAAGCTTTTCGCTAAGGCTGTTCTTGTGGAATTGGCAAAGGGATATTTGGAAGCCCATAGAGGGCTATGGTGAAAAAGGAAATATCTTCCGTTCAAAACTGGAAAGAAGCTTTCTGAGAAACTGCTCTGTGTTCTGTTAATTCATCTCACAGAGTTACATCTTTCCCTTCAAGAAGCCTTTCGCTAAGTCTATTGTTGTGGAATTGGCAAAGGGATATTTGGAAGCCCATAGAGGGCTATGGTGAAAAAGGAATTATCTTCCGTTCAAACCTGGAAAGAAGCTTTCTGAGAAACTGCTCTGTGTTCTGTTAATTCATCTCACAGAGTTACATCTTTCCCTTCAAGAAGCCTTTCGCTAAGGCTGTTCTTGTGGAATTGGCAAAGGGATATTTGGAAGCCCCTAGAGGGCTATGGTGAAAAAGGAAATATCTTCCGTTCAAAACTGGAAAGAAGCTTTCTGAGAAACTGCTCTGTGTTCTGTTAATTCATCTCGCAGAGTTACATCTTTCCCTTCAAGAAGCCTTTCGCTAAGGCTGTTCTTGTGGAATTGGCAAAGGGATATTTGGAAGCCCATAGAGGGCTATGGTGAAAAAGGAAATATCTTCCGTTCAAAACTGGAAAGAAGCTTTCTGAGAAACTGCTCTGTGTTCTGTTAATTCATCCTACAGAGTTACATCTTTCCCTTCAAGAAGCCTTTCGCTAAGGCTGTTCTTGTGGAAATGGCAAAAGGATATTTGGAAGCCCATAGAGGGCTATGGTGAAAAAGGAAATATCTTCCATTCAAAACTGCAAAGAAGCTTTCTGAGAAACTGCTCTGTGTTCTGTTAATTCATCTCACAGAGTTACATCTTTCCCTTCAAAAAGCCTTTCGCTAAGGCTGTTCTTGTGGAATTGGCAAAGGGATATTTGGAAGCCCATAGAGGGCTATGGTGAAAAAGGAAATATCTTCCGTTCTAAACTGGAAAGAAGCTTTCTGAGAAACTGCTCTGTGTTCTGTTAATTCATATCACAGAGTTACATCTTTCCCTTCAAGAAGCCTTTCGCTAAGGCTATTCTTGTGGAATTGGCAAATTGATATTTGGAAGCCCCTAGAGGGCTATGGTGAAAAAGGAAATATCTTCCGTTCAAAACTGGAAAGAAGCTTTCTGAGAAACTGCTCTGTGTTCTGTTAATTCATCTCACAGAGTTACATCTTTCCCTTCAAGAAGCCTTTCGCTAAGGCTGTTCTTGTGGAATTGGCAAAGGGATATTTGGAAGCCCCTAGAGGGCTATGGTGAAAAAGGAAATATCTTCCGTTCAAAACTGGAAAGAAGCTTTCTGAGAAACTGCTCTGCGTTCTGTTAATTCATCTCGCAGAGTTACATCTTTCCCTTCAAGAAGCCTTTCGCTAAGGCTGTTCTTGTGGAAATGGCAAAAGGATATTTGGAAGCCCATAGAGGGCTATGGTGAAAAAGGAAATATCTTCCGTTCAAAACTGCAAAGAAGCTTTCTGAGAAACTGCTCTGTGTTCTGTTAATTCATCTCACAGAGTTACATCTTTCCCTTCAAGAAGCCTTTCGCTAAGGCTGTTCTTGTGGAATTGGCAAAGGGATATGTGGAAGCCCATAGAGGGCTATGGTGAAAAAGGAAATATCTTCCGTTCAAAACTGGAAAGAAGCTTTCTGAGAAACTGCTCTGTGTTCTGTTAATTCATCTCACAGAGTTACATCTTTCCCTTCAAGAAGCCTTTCGTTAAGGCGGTTCTTGTGGAATTGGCAAAGGGATATTTGGAAGCCCATAGAGGGCTATGGTGAAAAAGGAAATATCTTCCGTTCAAAACTGGAAAGAAGCTTTCTGAGAAACTACTCTGTGTTTTATTAATTCATCTCACAGAGTTACATCTTTCCCTTCAAGAAGCTTTTCGCTAAGGCTGTTCTTGTGGAATTGGCAAAGGGATATTTGGAAGCCCATAGAGGGCTATGGTGAAAAAGGAAATATCTTCCGTTCAAAACTGGAAAGAAGCTTTCTGAGAAACTGCTCTGTGTTCTGTTAATTCATCTCACAGAGTTACATCTTTCCCTTCAAGAAGCCTTTCGCTAAGTCTATTGTTGTGGAATTGGCAAAGGGATATTTGGAAGCCCATAGAGGGCTATGGTGAAAAAGGAATTATCTTCCGTTCAAACCTGGAAAGAAGCTTTCTGAGAAACTGCTCTGTGTTCTGTTAATTCATCTCACAGAGTTACATCTTTCCCTTCAAGAAGCCTTTCGCTAAGGCTGTTCTTGTGGAATTGGCAAAGGGATATTTGGAAGCCCATAGAGGGCTATGGTGAAAAAGGAAATATCTTCCGTTCAAAACTGGAAAGAAGCTTTCTGAGAAACTGCTCTGTGTTCTGTTAATTCATCCTACAGAGTTACATCTTTCCCTTCAAGAAGCCTTTCGCTAAGGCTGTTCTTGTGGAAATGGCAAAAGGATATTTGGAAGCCCATAGAGGGCTATGGTGAAAAAGGAAATATCTTCCATTCAAAACTGCAAAGAAGCTTTCTGAGAAACTGCTCTGTGTTCTGTTAATTCATCTCACAGAGTTACATCTTTCCCTTCAAGAAGCCTTTCGCTAAGGCTGTTCTTGTGGAATTGGCAAAGGGATATTTGGAAGCCCATAGAGGGCTATGGTGAAAAAGGAAATATCTTCCGTTCAAAACTGGAAAGAAGCTTTCTGAGAAACTGCTCTGTGTTCTGTTAATTCATCTCACAGAGTTACATCTTTCCCTTCAAGAAGCCTTTCGCTAAGGCTGTTCTTGTGGAATTGGCAAAGGGATATTTGGAAGCCCATAGAGGGCTATGGTGAAAAAGGAAATATCTTCCGTTCAAAACTGGAAAGAAGCTTTCTGAGAAACTGCTCTGTGTTCTGTTAATTCATCTCACAGAGTTACATCTTTCCCTTCAAGAAGCCTTTCGCTAAGGCTGTTCTTGTGGAATTGGCAAAGGGATATTTGGAAGCCCATAGAGGGCTATGGTGAAAAAGGAAATATCTTCCGTTCAAAACTGGAAAGAAGCTTTCTGAGAAACTGCTCTGTGTTCTGTTAATTCATCTCACAGAGTTACATCTTTCCCTTCAAGAAGCCTTTCGCTAAGGCTGTTCTTGTGGAATTGGCAAAGGGATATTTGGAAGCCCCTAGAGGGCTATGGTGAAAAAGGAAATATCTTCCGTTCAAAACTGGAAAGAAGCTTTCTGAGAAACTGCTCTGCGTTCTGTTAATTCATCTCGCAGAGTTACATCTTTCCCTTCAAGAAGCCTTTCGCTAAGGCTGTTCTTGTGGAAATGGCAAAAGGATATTTGGAAGCCCATAGAGGGCTATGGTGAAAAAGGAAATATCTTCCGTTCAAAACTGGAAAGAAGCTTTCTGAGAATCTGCTCTGTGTTCTGTTAATTCATCTCACAGAGTTACATCTTTCCCTTCAAGAAGCCTTTCGCTAAGGCTGTTCTTGTGGAATTGGCAAAGGGATATGTGGAAGCCCATAGAGGGCTATGGTGAAAAAGGAAATATCTTCCGTTCAAAACTGGAAAGAAGCTTTCTGAGAAACTGCTCTGTGTTCTGTTAATTCATCTCACAGAGTTACATCTTTCCCTTCAAGAAGCCTTTCGTTAAGGCGGTTCTTGTGGAATTGGCAAAGGGATATTTGGAAGCCCATAGAGGGCTATGGTGAAAAAGGAAATATCTTCCGTTCAAAACTGGAAAGAAGCTTTCTGAGAAACTACTCTGTGTTTTATTAATTCATCTCACAGAGTTACATCTTTCCCTTCAAGAAGCTTTTCGCTAAGGCTGTTCTTGTGGAATTGGCAAAGGGATATTTGGAAGCCCATAGAGGGCTATGGTGAAAAAGGAAATATCTTCCGTTCAAAACTGGAAAGAAGCTTTCTGAGAAACTGCTCTGTGTTCTGTTAATTCATCTCACAGAGTTACATCTTTCCCTTCAAGAAGCCTTTCGCTAAGTCTATTGTTGTGGAATTGGCAAAGGGATATTTGGAAGCCCATAGAGGGCTATGGTGAAAAAGGAATTATCTTCCGTTCAAACCTGGAAAGAAGCTTTCTGAGAAACTGCTCTGTGTTCTGTTAATTCATCTCACAGAGTTACATCTTTCCCTTCAAGAAGCCTTTCGCTAAGGCTGTTCTTGTGGAATTGGCAAAGGGATATTTGGAAGCCCCTAGAGGGCTATGGTGAAAAAGGAAATATCTTCCGTTCAAAACTGGAAAGAAGCTTTCTGAGAAACTGCTCTGTGTTCTGTTAATTCATCTCGCAGAGTTACATCTTTCCCTTCAAGAAGCCTTTCGCTAAGGCTGTTCTTGTGGAATTGGCAAAGGGATATTTGGAAGCCCATAGAGGGCTATGGTGAAAAAGGAAATATCTTCCGTTCAAAACTGCAAAGAAGCTTTCTGAGAAACTGCTCTGTGTTCTGTTAATTCATCTCACAGAGTTACATCTTTCCCTTCAAGAAGCCTTTCGCTAAGGCTGTTCTTGTGGAATTGGCAAAGGGATATTTGGAAGCCCATAGAGGGCTATGGTGAAAAAGGAAATATCTTCCGTTCAAAACTGGAAAGAAGCTTTCTGAGAAACTGCTCTGTGTTCTGTTAATTCATCTCACAGAGTTACATCTTTCCCTTCAAGAAGCCTTTCGCTAAGGCTGTTCTTGTGGAATTGGCAAAGGGATATTTGGAAGCCCATAGAGGGCTATGGTGAAAAAGGAAATATCTTCCATTCAAAACTGGAAAGAAGCTTTCTGAGAAACTGCTCTGTGTTCTGTTAATTCATCTCACAGAGTTACATCTTTCCCTTCAAGAAGCCTTTCGCTAAGGCTGTTCTTGTGGAATTGGCAAAGGGATATTTGGAAGCCCATAGAGGGCTATGGTGAAAAAGGAAATATCTTCCGTTCAAAACTGGAAAGAAGCTTTCTGAGAAACTGCTCTGTGTTCTGTTAATTCATCTCACAGAGTTACATCTTTCTCTTCAAGAAGCCTTTCGCTAAGGCTGTTCTTGTGGAATTGGCAAAGGGATATTTGGAAGCCCATAGAGGGCTATGGTGAAAAAGGAAATATCTTCCCTTCAAAACTGGAAAGAAGCTTTCTGAGAAACTGCTCTGTGTTCTGTTAATTCATCTCACAGAGTTACATCTTTCCCTTCAAGAAGCCTTTCGCTAAGGCTGTTCTTGTGGAATTGTCAAAGGGGTATTTGGAAGCCCATAGAGGGCTATGGTGAAAAAGAAAATATCTTCCGTTCAAAACTGGAAAGAAGCTTTCTGAGAAACTGCTCTGTGTTCTGTTAATTCATCTCACAGAGTTACATCTTTCCCTTCAAGAAGCCTTTCGCTAAAGCTGTTCTTGTGGAATTGGCAAAGGGATATTTGGAAGCCCATAGAGGGCTATGGTGAAAAAGGAAATATCTTCCGTTCAAAACTGGAAAGAAGCTTTCTGAGAAACTGCTCTGTGTTCTGTTAATTCATCTCACAGAGTTACATCTTTCCCTTCAAGAAGCCTTTCGCTAAGGCTGTTCTTGTGGAATTGGCAAAGGGATATTTGGAAGCCCATAGAGGGCTATGGTGAAAAAGGAATTATCTTCCGTTCAAAACTGGAAAGAAGCTTTGTGAGAAACTGCTCTGTGTTCTGTTAATTCATCTCACAGAGTTACATCTTTCCCTTCAAGAAGCCTTTCGCTAAGGCTGTTCTTTTGGAATTGGCAAAGGGATATTTGGAAGCCCATAGAGGGCTATGGTGAAAAAGGAAATATCTTCCGTTCAAAACCGGAAAGAAGCTTTCTGAGAAACTGCTCTGTGTTCTGTTAATTCATCTCACAGAGTTACATCTTTCCCTTCAAGAAGCCTTTCGCTAAGGCTGTTCTTGTGGAATTGGCAAAGGGATATTTGGAAGCCCATAGAGGGCTATGGTGAAAAAGGAAATATCTTCCCTTCAAAACTGGAAAGAAGCTTTCTGAGAAACTGCTCTGTGTTCTGTTAATTCATCTCACAGAGTTACATTTTCCCTTCAAGAAGCCTTTCGCTAAGGCTGTTCTTGTGGAATTGGCAAAGGGGTATTTGGAAGCCCATAGAGGGCTATGGTGAAAAAGAAAATATCTTCCGTTCAAAACTGGAAAGAAGCTTTCTGAGAAACTGCTCTGTGTTCTGTTAATTCATCTCACAGAGTTACATCTTTCCCTTCAAGAAGCCTTTCGCTAAGGCTGTTCTTGTGGAATTGGCAAAGGGATATTTGGAAGCCCATAGAGGGCTATGGTGAAAAAGGAAATATCTTCCGTTCAAAACTGGAAAGAAGCTTTCTGAGAAACTGCTCTGTGTTCTGTTAATTCATCTCACAGAGTTACATCTTTCCCTTCAAGAAGCCTTTCGTTAAGGCTGTTCTTGTGGAATTGGCAAAGGGATATTTGGAAGCCCATAGAGGGCTATGGTGAAAAAGGAAATATCTCCCGCTCAAAACTGGAAAGAAGCTTTCTGAGAAACTACTCTGTGTTTTATTAATTCATCTCACAGAGTTACATCTTTCCCTTCAAGAAGCTTTTCGCTAAGGCTGTTCTTGTGGAATTGGCAAAGGGATATTTGGAAGCCCATAGAGGGCTATGGTGAAAAAGGAAATATCTTCCGTTCAAAACTGGAAAGAAGCTTTCTGAGAAACTGCTCTGTGTTCTGTTAATTCATCTCACAGAGTTACATCTTTCCCTTCAAGAAGCCTTTCGCTAAGGCTGTTCTTGTGGAATTGGCAAAGGGATATTTGGAAGCCCATAGAGGGCTATGGTGAAAAAGGAAATATCTTCCGTTCAAAACTGGAAAGAAGCTTTCTGAGAAACTGCTCTGTGTTCTGTTAATTCATCTCACAGAGTTACATCTTTCCCTTGAAGAAGCCTTTCGCTAAGGCTGTTCTTCTGGAATTGGCAAAGGGATATTTGGAAGCCCATAGAGGGCTATGGTGAAAAAGGAAATATCTTCCGTTCAAAACTGGAAAGAAGCTTTCTGAGAAACTGCTCTGTGTTCTGTTAATTCATCTCACAGAGTTACATCTTTCCCTTCAAGAAGCCTTTCGCTAAGGCTGTTCTTGTGGAATTGGCAAAGGTGTATTTGGAAGCCCATAGAGGGCTATGGTGAAAAAGAAAATATCTTCCGTTCAAAACTGGAAAGAAGCTTTCTGAGAAACTGCTCTGTGTTCTGTTAATTCATCTCACAGAGTTACATCTTTCCCTTCAAGAAGCCTTTCGCTAAGGCTGTTCTTGTGGAATTGGCAAAGGGGTATTTGGAAGCCCATAGAGGGCTATGGTGAAAAAGAAAATATCTTCCGTTCAAAACTGGAAAGAAGCTTTCTGAGAAACTGCTCTGTGTTCTGTTAATTCATCTCACAGAGTTACATCTTTCCCTTCAAGAAGCCTTTCGCTAAGGCTGTTCTTGTGGAATTGGCAAAGGGATATTTGGAAGCCCATAGAGGGCTATGGTGAAAAAGGAAATATCTTCCGTTCAAAACTGGAAAGAAGCTTTCTGAGAAACTGCTCTGTGTTCTGTTAATTCATCTCACAGAGTTACATCTTTCCCTTCAAGAAGCCTTTCGCTAAGGCTGTTCTTGTGGAATTGGCAAAGGGATATTTGGAAGCCCATAGAGGGCTATGGTGAAAAAGAAATTATCTTCCGTTCAAAACTGGAAAGAAGCTTTCTGAGAAACTGCTCTGTGTTCTGTTAATTCATCTCACAGAGTTACATCTTTCCGTTCAAGAAGCCTTTCGCTAAGGCTGTTCTTGTGGAATTGGCAAAGGGATATTTGGAAGCCCATAGAGGGCTATGGTGAAAAAGGAAATATCTTCCGTTCAAAACTGGAAAGAAGCTTTCTGAGAAACTGCTCTGTGTTCTGTTAATTCATCTCACAGAGTTACATCTTTCCCTTCAAGAAGCCTTTCGCTGAGGCTGCTCTTGTAGAATTGGCAAAGGGATATTTGGAAGCCCATAGAGGGCTATGGTGAAAAAGGAAATATCTTCCGTTCAAAACTGGAAAGAAGCTTTCTGAGAAACTACTCTGTGTTTTATTAATTCATCTCACAGAGTTACATCTTTCCCTTCAAGAAGCTTTTCTCTAAGGCTGTTCTTGTGGAATTGGCAAAGGGATATTTGGAAGCCCATAGAGGGCTATGGTGAAAAAGGAAATATCTTCCGTTCAAAACTGGAAAGAAGCTTTCTGAGAAACTGCTCTGTGTTCTGTTAATTCATCTCACAGAGTTACATCTTTCCCTTCAAGAAGCCTTTCGCTAAGGCTGTTCTTGTGGAATTGGCAAAGGGATATTTGGAAGCCCATAGAGGGCTATGGTGAAAAAGGAAATATCTTCCGTTCTAAACTGGAAAGAAGCTTTCTGAGAAACTGCTCTGTGTTCTGTTAATTCATCTCACAGAGTTACATCTTTCCCTTCAGGAAGCCTTTCGCTAAGGCTATTCTTGTGGAATTGGCAAAGGGATATTTGGAAACCCCTAGAGGGCTATGGTGAAAAAGGAAATATCTTCCGTTCAAAACTGGAAAGAAGCTTTCTGAGAAACTGCTCTGTGTTCTGTTAATTCATCTCACAGAGTTACATCTTTCCCTTCAAGAAGCCTTTCGCTAAGGCTGTTCTTGTGGAATTGGCAAAGGGATATTTGGAAGCCCATAGAGGGCTATGGTGAAAAAGGAAATATCTTCCGTTCAAAACTGGAAAGAAGCTTTCTGAGAAACTGCTCTGTGTTCTGTTAATTCATCTCACAGAGTTACATCTTTCCCTTCAAGAAGCCTTTCGCTAAGGCTGTTCTTGTGGAATTGGCAAAGGGATATTTGGAAGCCCATAGAGGGCTATGGTGAAAAAGGAAATATCTTCCGTTCAAAACTGGAAAAAAGCTTTCTGAGAAACTGCTCTGTGTTCTGTTAATTCATCTCACAGAGTTACATCTTTCCCTTCAAGAAGCCTTTCGCTAAGGCTGTTCTTGTGGAATTGGCAAAGGGATATTTGGAAGCCCATAGAGGGCTATGGTGAAAAAGGAAATATCTTCCGTTCAAAACTGGAAAGAAGCTTTCTGAGAAACTGCTCTGTGTTCTGTTAATTCATCTCACAGAGTTATATCTTTCCCTTCAAGAAGCCTTTCGCTAAGGCTGTTCTTGTGGAATTGGCAAAGGGATATTTGGAAGCCCATAGAGGGCTATGGTGAAAAAGGAAATATCTTCCGTTCAAAACTGGAAAGAAGCTTTCTGAGAAACTGCTCTGTGTTCTGTTAATTCATCTCACAGAGTTACATCTTTCCCTTCAAGAAGCCTTTCGCTAAGGCTGTTCTTGTGGAATTGGCAAAGGGATATTTGGAAGCCCATAGAGGGCTATGGTGAAAAAGGAAATATCTTCCGTTCAAAACTGGAAAGAAGCTTTCTGAGAAACTGCTCTGTGTTCTGTTAATTCATCTCACAGAGTTACATCTTTCCCTTCCAGAAGCCTTTCGCTAAGGCTGTTCTTGTGGAATTGGCAAAGGGATATTTGGAAGCCCAGAGGGGGCTCTGGTGAAAAAGGAAATATCTTCCGTTCAAAACTGGAAAGAAGCTTTCTGAGAAACTGCTCTGTGTTCCCTTAATTCATCTCACAGAGTTACATCTCTCCCTTCAAGAAGCCTTTCGCTAAGGCTGTTCTTGTGGAATTGGCAAAGGTATATTTGGAAGCCCATAGAGGGCTATGGTGAAAAAGGAAATAACTTCCGTTCAAAACTGTAAAGAAGCTTTCTGAGAAACTGCTCTGTGTTCTGTTAATTCATCTCACAGAGTTACATATTTCCCTTCAAGAAGCCTTTCGCTAAGGCAGTTCTTGTGGAATTGGCAAAGGGATATTTGGAAGCCCATAGAGGGCTATGGTGAAAAAGGAAATATCTTCCGTTCAAAACTGGAAAGAAGCTTTCTGAGAAACTGCTCTGTGTTCTGTTAATTCATCTCACAGAGTTACATCTTTCCCTTCAAGAAGCCTTTCGCTAAGGCTGTTCTTGTGGAATTGGCAAAGGGATATTTGGAAGCCCATAGAGGGCTATGGTGAAAAAGGAAATATCTTCCGTTCAAAACTGGAAAGAAGCTTTCTGAGAAACTGCTCTGTGTTCTGTTAATTCATCTCACAGAGTTACATCTTTCCCTTCAAGAAGCCTTTCGCTAAGGCTGTTCTTGTGGAATTGGCAAAGGGATATTTGGAAGCCCATAGAGGGCTATGGTGAAAAAGGAAATATCTTACGTTCAAAACTGGAAAGAAGCTTTCTGAGAAACTGCTCTGTGTTCTGTTAATTCATCTCACAGAGTTACATCTTTCCCTTCAAGAAGCCTTTCGCTAAGGCTATTCTTTTGGAATTGGCAAAGGGATATTTGGAAGCCCATAGAGGGCTATTGTGAAACAGGAAATATCTTCCGTTCAAAACTGGAAAGAAGCTTGCTGAGAAACTGCTTTGTGCTCTGTTAATTCATCTCACAGAGTTACATCTTTCCCTTCAAGAAGCCTTTCGCTAAGGCTGTTCTTGTGGAATTGGCAAAGGGATATTTGGAAGCCCATAGAGGGCTATGGTGAAAAAGGAAATATCTTCCGTTCAAAACTGGAAAGAAGCTTTCTGAGAAACTGCTCTGTGTTCTGTTAATTCATCTCACAGAGTTACATCTTTCCCTTCCAGAAGCCTTTCACTAAGCCTGTTCTTTTGGAATTGGCAAAGGGATATTTGGAAGCCCATAGAGGGCTATTTTGAAAAAGGAAATATCTTCCGTTCAAAACTGGAAAGAAGCTTTCTGAGAAACTGCTCTGTGTTCTGTTAATTCATCTCACAGAGTTACATCTTTCCCTTCAAGAAGCCTTTCGCTAAGGCTGTTCTTGTGGAATTGGCAAAGGGATATTTGGAAGCCCATAGAGGGCTACGGTGAAAAAGGAAATATCTTCCGTTCTAAATTGGAAAGAAGCTTTCTGAGAAACTGCTCTGTGTTCTGTTAATTCATCTCACAGAGTTACATCTTTCCCTTCAAGAAGCCTTTCGCTAAGGCTGTTCTTTTGGAATTGGCAAAGGGATATTTGGAAGCCCATAGAGGGCTATGGTGAAAAAGGAAATATCTTCCGTTCAAAACTGGAAAGAAGCTTTCTGAGAAACTGCTCTGTGTTCTGTTAATTCATCTCACAGAGTTACATCTTTCCCTTCAAGAAGCCTTTCGCTAAGGCTGTTCTTGTGGAATTGGCAAAGGTGTATTTGGAAGCCCATAGAGGGCTATGGTGAAAAAGAAAATATCTTCCGTTCAAAACTGGAAAGAAGCTTTCTGAGAAACTGCTCTGTGTTCTGTTAATTCATCTCACAGAGTTACATCTTTCCCTTCAAGAAGCCTTTCGCTAAGGCTGTTCTTGTGGAATTGGCAAAGGGATATTTGGAAGCCCATAGAGGGCTATGGTGAAAAAGGAAATATCTTCCGTTCTAAACTGGAAAGAAGCTTTCTGAGAAACTGCTCTGTGTTCTGTTAATTCATCTCACAGAGTTACATCTTTCCCTTCAGGAAGCCTTTCGCTAAGGCTATTCTTGTGGAATTGGCAAAGGGATATTTGGAAACCCCTAGATGGCTATGGTGAAAAAGGAAATATCTTCCGTTCAAAACTGGAAAGAAGCTTTCTGAGAAACTGCTCTGTGTTCTGTTAATTCATCTCACAGAGTTACATCTTTCCCTTCAAGAAGCCTTTCGCTAAGGCTGTTCTTGTGGAATTGGCAAAGGGATATTTGGAAGCCCATAGAGGGCTATGGTGAAAAAGGAAATATCTTCCGTTCAAAACTGGAAAGAAGCTTTCTGAGAAACTGCTCTGTGTTCTGTTAATTCATCTCACAGAGTTACATCTTTCCCTTCAAGAAGCCTTTCGCTAAGGCTGTTCTTGTGGAATTGGCAAAGGGATATTTGGAAGCCCATAGAGGGCTATGGTGAAAAAGGAAATATCTTCCGTTCAAAACTGGAAAAAAGCTTTCTGAGAAACTGCTCTGTGTTCTGTTAATTCATCTCACAGAGTTACATCTTTCCCTTCAAGAAGCCTTTCGCTAAGGCTGTTCTTGTGGAATTGGCAAAGGGATATTTGGAAGCCCATAGAGGGCTATGGTGAAAAAGGAAATATCTTCCGTTCAAAACTGGAAAGAAGCTTTCTGAGAAACTGCTCTGTGTTCTGTTAATTCATCTCACAGAGTTATATCTTTCCCTTCAAGAAGCCTTTCGCTAAGGCTGTTCTTGTGGAATTGGCAAAGGGATATTTGGAAGCCCATAGAGGGCTATGGTGAAAAAGGAAATATCTTCCGTTCAAAACTGGAAAGAAGCTTTCTGAGAAACTGCTCTGTGTTCTGTTAATTCATCTCACAGAGTTACATCTTTCCCTTCAAGAAGCCTTTCGCTAAGGCTGTTCTTGTGGAATTGGCAAAGGGATATTTGGAAGCCCATAGAGGGCTATGGTGAAAAAGGAAATATCTTCCGTTCAAAACTGGAAAGAAGCTTTCTGAGAAACTGCTCTGTGTTCTGTTAATTCATCTCACAGAGTTACATCTTTCCCTTCCAGAAGCCTTTCGCTAAGGCTGTTCTTGTGGAATTGGCAAAGGGATATTTGGAAGCCCAGAGTGGGCTCTGGTGAAAAAGGAAATATCTTCCGTTCAAAACTGGAAAGAAGCTTTCTGAGAAACTGCTCTGTGTTCCCTTAATTCATCTCACAGAGTTACATCTCTCCCTTCAAGAAGCCTTTCGCTAAGGCTGTTCTTGTGGAATTGGCAAAGGTATATTTGGAAGCCCATAGAGGGCTATGGTGAAAAAGGAAATAACTTCCGTTCAAAACTGTAAAGAAGCTTTCTGAGAAACTGCTCTGTGTTCTGTTAATTCATCTCACAGAGTTACATATTTCCCTTCAAGAAGCCTTTCGCTAAGGCAGTTCTTGTGGAATTGGCAAAGGGATATTTGGAAGCCCATAGAGGGCTATGGTGAAAAAGGAAATATCTTCCGTTCAAAACTGGAAAGAAGCTTTCTGAGAAACTGCTCTGTGTTCTGTTAATTCATCTCACAGAGTTACATCTTTCCCTTCAAGAAGCCTTTCGCTAAGGCTGTTCTTGTGGAATTGGCAAAGGGATATTTGGAAGCCCATAGAGGGCTATGGTGAAAAAGGAAATATCTTCCGTTCAAAACTGGAAAGAAGCTTTCTGAGAAACTGCTCTGTGTTCTGTTAATTCATCTCACAGAGTTACATCTTTCCCTTCAAGAAGCCTTTCGCTAAGGCTGTTCTTGTGGAATTGGCAAAGGGATATTTGGAAGCCCATAGAGGGCTATGGTGAAAAAGGAAATATCTTCCGTTCAAAACTGGAAAGAAGCTTTCTGAGAAACTGCTCTGTGTTCTGTTAATTCATCTCACAGAGTTACAACTTTCCCTTCAAGAAGCCTTTCGCTAAGGCTATTCTTTTGGAATTGGCAAAGGGATATTTGGAAGCCCATAGAGGGCTATTGTGAAACAGGAAATATCTTCCGTTCAAAACTGGAAAGAAGCTTGCTGAGAAACTGCTTTGTGCTCTGTTAATTCATCTCACAGAGTTACATCTTTCCCTTCAAGAAGCCTTTCGCTAAGGCTGTTCTTGTGGAATTGGCAAAGGGATATTTGGAAGCCCATAGAGGGCTATGGTGAAAAAGGAAATATCTTCCTTTCAAAACTTAAAAGAAGCTTTCTGAGAAACTGCTCTGTGTTCTTTTAATTCATCTCACAGAGTTACATCTTTCCCTTCAAGAAGCCTTTCGCTAAGGCTGTTCTTGTGGAATTGGCAAAGGGATATTTGGAAGCCCATAGAGGGCTATGGTGAAAAAGGAAATATCTTCCGTTCAAAACTGGAAAGAAGCTTTCTGAGAAACTGCTCTGTGTTCTGTTAATTCATCTCACAGAGTTACATCTTTCCCTTCAAGAAGCCTTTCGCTAAGGCTGTTCTTGTGGAATTGGCAAAGGGATATTTGGAAGCCCATAGAGGGCTATGGTGAAAAAGGAATTATCTTCCGTTCAAAACTGGAAAGAAGCTTTCTGAGAAACTTCTCTGTGTTCTGTTAATTCATCTCACAGAGTTACATCTTTCCCTTCAAGAAGCCTTTCGCTAAGGCTGTTCTTGTGGAATTGGCAAAGGGATATTTGGAAGCCCATAGAGGGCTATGGTGAAAAAGGAAATATCTTCCGTTCAAAACTGGAAAGAAGCTTTCTGAGAAACTGCTCTGTGTTCTGTTAATTCATCTCACAGAGTTACATCTTTCCCTTCATGAAGCCTTTCGCTGAGGCTGTTCTTGTAGAATTGGCAAAGGGATATTTGGAAGCCCATAGAGGGCTATGGTGAAAAAGGAAATATCTTCCGTTCAAAACTGGAAAGAAGCTTTCTGAGAAACTGCTCTGTGTTCTGTTAATTCATCTCACAGAGTTACATCTTTCCGTTCAAGAAGCCTTTCGTTAAGGCTGTTCTTGTGGAATTGGCAAAGGGATATTTGGAAGCCCATAGAGGGCTATGGTGAAAAAGGAAATATCTTCCGTTCAAAACTGGAAAGAAGCTTTCTGAGAAACTACTCTGTGTTTTGTTAATTCATCTCACAGAGTTACATCTTTCCCTTCAAGAAGCTTTTCGCTAAGGCTGTTCTTGTGGAATTGGCAAAGGGGTATTTGGAAGCCCATAGAGGGCTATGGTGAAAAAGGAAATATCTTCCGTTCAAAACTGGAAAGAAGCTTTCTGAGAAACTGCTCTGTGTTCTGTTTATTCATCTCACAGAGTTACATCTTTCCCTTCAAGAAGCCTTTCGCTAAGGCTGTTCTTGTGGAATTGGCAAAGGGATATTTGGAAGCCCATAGAGGGCTATGGTGAAAAAGGAAATATCTTCCGTTCAAAACTGGAAAGAAGCTTTCTGAGAAACTGCTCTGTGTTCTCTTAATTCATCTCACAGAGTTACATCTTTCCCTTCGAGAAGCCTTTCGCTAAGGCTGTTCTTGGGGAATTGGCAAAGGGATATTTGGAAGCCCCTAGAGGACTAATGGGAAAAAGGAAATATCTTCCGTTCAAAATTGGAAAGAAGCTTTCTGAGAAACTGCTCTGTGTTCTGTTAATTCATCTCACAGAGTTACATCTTTCCCTTCAAGAAGCCTTTCGCTAAGGCTGTTCTTGTGGAATTGGCAAAGGGATATTTGGAAGCCCATAGAGGGCTATGGTGAAAAAGGAAATATCTTCCGTTCAAAACTGGAAAGAAGCTTTCTGAGAAACTACTCTGTGTTTTGTTAATTCATCTCACAGAGTTACATCTTGCCCTTCAAGAAGCTTTTCGCTAAGGCTGTTCTTGTGGAATTGGCAAAGGGATATTTGGAAGCCCTTAGAGGGCTATGGTGAAAAAGGAAATATCTTCCGTTCAAACCTGGAAAGAAGCTTTCTGAGAAACTGCTCTGTGTCTGTTAATTCATCTCACAGAGTTACATCTTTCCCTTCAAGAAGCCTTTCGCTAAGGCTGTTCTTGTGGAATTGGCAAAGGGATATTTGGAAGCCCATAGAGGGCTATGGTGAAAAAGGAAATATCTTCCGTTCAAAACTGGAAAGAAGATTTCTGAGAAACTGCTCTGTGTTCTCTTAATTCATCTCACAGAGTTACATCTTTCCCTTCAAGAAGCCTTTCGCTAAGGCTGTTCTTGTGGAATTGGCAAAGGGATATTTGAAAGCCCATAGAGGACTAATGTGAAAAAGGAAATATCTTCCGTTCAAAACTGGAAAGAAGCTTTCTGAGAAACTGCTCTGTGTTCTGTTAATTTGTCTCACAGAGATACATCTTTCCCTTCAAGAAGCCTTTCGCTAAGGCTGTTCTTGTGGAATTGGCAAAGGGATATTTGGAAGCCCATAGAGGGCTATGTTGAAAAAGGAAATATCTTCAGTTCAAAACTGGAAAGAAGCTTTCTGAGAAACTGCTCTTTGTTCTGTTAATTTATCTCACAGAGTTACATCTTTCCCTTCAAGAAGCCTTTCGCTAAGGCTGTTCTTGTGGAATTGGCAAAGGGATATTTGGAAGCCCATAGAGGGCTATGGTGAAAAAGGAAATATCTTCCGTTCAAAACTGGAAAGAAGCTTTCGAGAAACTGCTCTGTGTTCTGTTAATTCATCTCACAGAGTTAGGTCTTTCCTTTCAAGAAGCCTTTCGCTAAGGCTGTTCTTGAGGAATTGGCAAAGGGATATTTGGAAGCCCATAGAGGGCTATGGTGAAAAAGGAAATATCTTCCGTTCAAAACTGGAAAGAAGCTTTCTGAGAAACTGCTCTGTGTTCTGTTAATTCATCTCACAGAGTTACATCTTTCCCTTCAAGAAGCCTTTCGCTAAGGCTGATCTTGTGGAATTGGCAAAGGGATATTTGGAAGCCCATAGAGGGCTATGGTGAAAAAGGAAATATCTTCCGTTCAAAACTGGAAAGAAGCTTTCTGAGAAACTGCTCTGTGTTCTGTTAATTCATCTCACAGAGTTACATCTTTCCCTTCAAGAAGCCTTTCGCTAAGGCTGCTCTTGTGGAATTGGCAAAGGGATATTTGGAAGCCTCTAGAGGGCTATGGTGAAAAAGGAAATATCTTCCGTTCAAAACTGGAAAGAAGCTTTCTGAGAAACTGCTCTGTGTTCTGTTAATTCATCTCGCAGAGTTACATCTTTCCCTTCAAGAAGCCTTTCGCTAAGGCTGTTCTTGTGGAATTGGCAAAGGGATATTTGGAAGCCCATAGAGGGCTATGGTGAAAAAGGAAATATCTTCCGTTCAAAACTGGAAAGAAGCTTTCTGAGAAACTGCTCTGTGTTCTGTTAATTCATCTCACAGAGTTACATCTTTCCCTTCAAGAAGCCTTTCGCTAAGGCTGTTCTTGTGGAATTGGCAAAGGGATATTTGGAAGCCCATAGAGGGCTATGGTGAAAAAGGAAATATCTTCCGTTCAAAACTGGAAAGAAGCTTTCTGAGAAACTGCTCTGTGTTCTGTTAATTCATCTCACAGAGTTACATCTTTCCGTTCAAGAAGCCTTTCGCTATGGCTGTTCTTGTGGAATTGGCAAAGGGATATTTGGAAGCCCCTAGAGGGCTATGGTGAAAAAGGAAATATCTTCCGTTCAAAACTGGAAAGAAGCTTTCTGAGAAACTGCTCTGTGTTCTGTTAATTCATCTCACAGAGTTACATCTTTCCCTTCAAGAAGCCTTTCGCTAAGGCTGTTCTTGTGGAATTGGCAAAGGGATATTAGGAAGCCCATAGAGGGCTATGGTGAAAAAGGAAATATCTTCCGTTCAAAACTGGAAAGAAGCTTTCTGAGAAACTGCTCTGTGTTCTGTTAATTCATCTCACAGAGTTACATCTTTCCCTTCAAGAAGCCTTTCGCTAAGGCTGTTCTTGTGGAATTGGCAAAGGGATATTTGGAAGCCCATAGAGGGATATGGTGAAAAAGGAATTATCTTCCGTTCAAAACTGGAAAGAAGCTTTCTGAGAAACTGCTCTGTGTTCTGTTAATTCATCTCACAGAGTTACATCTTTCCCTTCAAGAAGCCTTTCGCTAAGGCTGTTCTTGTGGAATTGGCAAAGGGATATTTGGAAGCCCATAGAGGGCTATGGTGAAAAAGGAAATATCTTCCGTTCAAAACTGGAAAGAAGCTTTCTGAGAAACTGCTCTGTGTTCTGTTAATTCATCTCACAGAGTTACATCTTTCCCTTCAAGAAGCCTTTCGCTGAGGCTGTTCTTGTAGAATTGGCAAAGGGATATTTGGAAGCCCATAGAGGGCTATGGTGAAAAAGGAAATATCTTCCGTTCAAAACTGGAAAGAAGCTTTCTGAGAAACTGCTCTGTGTTCTGTTAATTCATCTCACAGAGTTACATCTTTCCCTTCAAGAAGCCTTTCGTTAAGGCTGTTCTTGTGGAATTGGCAAAGGGATATTTGGAAGCCCCTTGAGGGCTATGGTGAAAAAGGAAATATCTTCCGTTCAAAACTGGAAAGAAGCTTTCTGAGAAACTACTCTGTGTTTTGTTAATTCATCTCACAGAGTTACATCTTTCCCTTCAAGAAGCTTTTCGCTAAGGCTGTTCTTGTGGAATTGGCAAAGGGATATTTGGAAGCCCATAGAGGGCTATGGTGAAAAAGGAAATACCTTCCGTTCAAAACTGGAAAGAAGCTTTCTGAGAAACTGCTCTGTGTTCTGTTTATTCATCTCACAGAGTTACATCTTTCCCTTCAAGAAGCCTTTCGCTAAGGCTGTTCTTGTGGAATTGGCAAAGGGATATTTGGAAGCCCATAGAGGGCTATGGTGAAAAAGGAAATATCTTCCGTTCAAAACTGGAAAGAAGCTTTCTGAGAAACTGCTCTGTGTTCTCTTAATTCATCTCACAGAGTTACACCTTTCCCTTCGAGAAGCCTTTCGCTAAGGCTGTTCTTGGGGAGTTGGCAAAGGGATATTTGGAAGCCCCTAGAGGACTAATGGGAAAAAGGAAATATCTTCCGTTCAAAATTGGAAAGAAGCTTTCTGAGAAACTGCTCTGTGTTCTGTTAATTCATCTCACAGAGTTACATCTTTCCCTTCAAGAAGCCTTTCGCTAAGGCTGTTCTTGTGGAATTGGCAAAGGGATATTTGGAAGCCCATAGAGGGCTATGGTGAAAAAGGAAATATCTTCCGTTCAAAACTGGAAAGAAGCTTTCTGAGAAACTACTCTGTGTTTTGTTAATTCATCTCACAGAGTTACATCTTTCCCTTCAAGAAGCTTTTCGCTAAGGCTGTTCTTGTGGAATTGGCAAAGGGATATTTGGAAGCCCTTAGAGGGCTATGGTGAAAAAGGAAATATCTTCCGTTCAAAACTGGAAAGAAGCTTTCTGAGAAACTGCTCTGTGTCTGTTAATTCACCTCACAGAGTTACATCTTTCCCTTCAAGAAGCCTTTCGCTAAGGCTGTTCTTGTGGAATTGGCAAAGGGATATTTGGAAGCCCATAGAGGGCTATGGTGAAAAAGGAAATATCTTCCGTTCAAAACTGGAAAGAAGATTTCTGAGAAACTGCTCTGTGTTCTCTTAATTCATCTCACAGAGTTACATCTTTCCCTTCGAGAAGCCTTTCGCTAAGGCTGTTCTTGTGGAATTGGCAAAGGGATATTTGGAAGCCCATAGAGGACTAATGTGAAAAAGGAAATATCTTCCGTTCAAAACTGGAAAGAAGCTTTCTGCGAAACTGCTCTGTGTTCTGTTAATTTGTCTCACAGAGATACATCTTTCCCTTCAAGAAACCTTTCGCTAAGGCTGTTCTTGTGGAATTGGCAAAGGGATATTTGGAAGCCCATAGAGGGCTATGTTGAAAAAGGAAATATCTTCAGTTCAAAACTGGAAAGAAGCTTTCTGAGAAACTGCTCTTTGTTCTGTTAATTTATCTCACAGAGTTACATCTTTCCCTTCAAGAAGCCTTTCGCTAAGGCTGTTCTTGTGGAATTGGCAAAGGGATATTTGGAAGCCCATAGAGGGCTATGGTGAAAAAGGAAATATCTTCCGTTCAAAACTGGAAAGAAGCTTTCGAGAAACTGCTCTGTGTTCTGTTAATTCATCTCACAGAGTTAGGTCTTTCCTTTCAAGAAGCCTTTCGCTAAGGCTGTTCTTGAGGAATTGGCAAAGGGATATTTGGAAGCCCATAGAGGGCTATGGTGAAAAAGGAAATATCTTCCGTTCAAAACTGGAAAGAAGCTTTCTGAGAAACTGCTCTGTGTTCTGTTAATTCATCTCACAGAGTTACATCTTTCCCTTCAAGAAGCCTTTCGCTAAGGCTGATCTTGTGGAATTGGCAAAGGGATATTTGGAAGCCCATAGTGGGCTATGGTGAAAAAGGAAATATCTTCCGTTCAAAACTGGAAAGAAGCTTTCTGAGAAACTGCTCTGTGTTCTGTTAATTCATCTCACAGAGTTACATCTTTCCCTTCAAGAAGCCTTTCGCTAAGGCTGTTCTTGTGGAATTGGCAAAGGGATATTTGGAAGCCCGTAGAGGGCTATGGTGAAAAAGGAAATATCTTCCGTTCAAAACTGGAAAGAAGCTTTCTGAGAAACTGCTCTGTGTTCTGTTAATTCATCTCACAGAGTTACATCTTTCCCTTCAAGAAGCCTTTCGCTAAGGCTGTTCTTGTGGAATTGGCAAAGGGATATTTGGAAGCCCATAGAGGGCTATGGTGAAAAAGGAAATATCTTCCGTTCAAAACTGGAAAGAAGCTTTCTGAGAAACTGCTCTGTGTTCTGTTAATTCATCTCACAGAGTTACATCTTTCCCTTCAAGAAGCCTTTCGCTAAGGCTGTTGTTGTGGAATTGGCAAAGGGATATTTGGAAGCCCATAGAGGGCTATGGTGAAAAAGGAAATATCTTCCGTTCAAAACTGGAAAGAAGCTTTCTGAGAAACTGCTCTGTGTTCTGTTAATTCATCTCACAGAGTTACATCTTTCCCTTCAAGAAGCCTTTCGCTAAGGCTGTTCTTGTGGAATTGGCAAAGGGATATTTGGAAGCCCCTAGAGGGCTCTGGTGAAAAAGGAAATATCTTCCCTTCAAAACTGGAAAGAAGCTTTCTGAGAAACTGCTCTGTGTTCTGTTAATTCATCTCACAGAGTTACATCTTTCCCTTCAAGAAGCCTTTCGCTAAGGCTGTTCTTGTGGAATTGGCAAAGGGATATTTGGAAGCCCCTAGAGGGCTCTGGTGAAAAAGGAAATATCTTCCCTTCAAAACTGGAAAGAAGCTTTCTGAGAAACTGCTCTGTGTTCTGTTAATTCATCTCACAGAGTTACATCTTTCCCTTCAAGAAGCCTTTCGCTAAGGCTGTTCTTGTGGAATTGGCAAAGGGATATTTGGAAGCCCATAGAGGGCTATGGTGAAAAAGGAATTATCTTCCGTTCAAAACTGGAAAGAAGCTTTCTGAGAAACTTCTCCGTGTTCTGTTAATTCATCTCACAGAGTTACATCTTTCCCTTCAAGAAGCCTTTCGCTAAGGCTGTTCTTGTGGAATTGGCAAAGGGATATTTGGAAGCCCATAGAGGGCTATGGTGAAAAAGGAAATATCTTCCGTTCAAAACTGGAAAGAAGCTTTCTGAGAAACTGCTCTGTGTTCTGTTAATTCATCTCACAGAGTTACATCTTTCCCTTCAAGAAGCCTTTCGCTGAGGCTGTTCTTGTAGAATTGGCAAAGGGATATTTGGAAGCCCATAGAGGGCTATGGTGAAAAAGGAAATATCTTCCGTTCAAAACTGGAAAGAAGCTTTCTGAGAAACTGCTCTGTGTTCTGTTAATTCATCTCACAGAGTTACATCTTTCCCTTCAAGAAGCCTTTCGTTAAGGCTGTTCTTGTGGAATTGGCAAAGGGATATTTGGAAGCCCATAGAGGGCTATGGTGAAAAAGGAAATATCTTCCGTTCAAAACTGGAAAGAACCTTTCTGAGAAACTTCTCAGTGTTTTGTTAATTCATCTCACAGAGTTACATCTTTCCCTTCAAGAAGCTTTTCGCTAAGGCTGTTCTTGTGGAATTGGCAAAGGGATATGTGGAAGCCCATAGAGGGCTATGGTGAAAAAGGAAATATCTTCCGTTCAAAACTGGAAAGAAGCTTTCTGAGAAACTGCTCTGTGTTCTGTTAATTCATCTCACAGAGTTACATCTTTCCCTTCAAGAAGCCTTTCGCTAAGGCTGTTCTTGTGGAATTGGCAAAGGGATATTTGGAAGCCCATAGAGGGCTATGGTGAAAAAGGAAATATCTTCCGTTCAAAACTGGAAAGAAGCTTTCTGAGAAACTGCTCTGTGTTCTCTTAATTCATCTCACAGAGTTACATCTTTCCCTTCGAGAAGCCTTTCGCTAAGGCTGTTCTTGGGGAATTGGCAAAGGGATATTTGGAAGCCCCTAGAGGACTAATGGGAAAAAGGAAATATCTTCCGTTCAAAATTGGAAAGAAGCTTTCTGAGAAACTGCTCTGTGTTCTGTTAATTCATCTCACAGAGTTACATCTTTCCCTTCAAGAAGCCTTTCGCTAAGGCTGTTCTTGTGGAATTGGCAAAGGGATATTTGGAAGCCCATAGAGGGCTATGGTGAAAAAGGAAATATCTTCCGTTCAAAACTGGAAAGAAGATTTCTGAGAAACTGCTCTGTGTTCTCTTAATTCATCTCACAGAGTTACATCTTTCCCTTCGAGAAGCCTTTCGCTAAGGCTGTTCTTGTGGAATTGGCAAAGGGATATTTGGAAGCCCATAGAGGACTAATGTGAAAAAGGAAATATCTTCCGTTCAAAACTGGAAAGAAGCTTTCTGAGAAACTGCTCTGTGTTCTGTTAATTTGTCTCACAGAGATACATCTTTCCCTTCAAGAAACCTTTCGCTAAGGCTGTTCTTGTGAAATTGGCAAAGGGATATTTGGAAGCCCATAGAGGGCTATGTTGAAAAAGGAAATATCTTCAGTTCAAAACTGGAAAGAAGCTTTCTGAGAAACTGCTCTTTGTTCTGTTAATTTATCTCACAGAGTTACATCTTTCCCTTCAAGAAGCCTTTCGCTAAGGCTGTTCTTGTGGAATTGGCAAAGGGATATTTGGAAGCCCATAGAGGGCTATGGTGAAAAAGGAAATATCTTCCGTTCAAAACTGGAAAGAAGCTTTCGAGAAACTGCTCTGTGTTCTGTTAATTCATCTCACAGAGTTAGGTCTTTCCTTTCAAGAAGCCTTTCGCTAAGGCTGTTCTTGAGGAATTGGCAAAGGGATATTTGGAAGCGCATAGAGGACTATGGTGAAAAAGGAAATATCTTCCGTTCAAAACTGGAAAGAAGCTTTCTGAGAAACTGCTCTGTGTTCTGTTAATTCATCTCACAGAGTTACATCTTTCCCTTCAAGAAGCCTTTCGCTAAGGCTGATCTTGTGGAATTGGCAAAGGGATACTTGGAAGCCCATAGAGGGCTATGGTGAAAAAGGAAATATCTTCCGTTCAAAACTGGAAAGAAGCTTTCTGAGAAACTGCTCTGTGTTCTGTTAATTCATCTCACAGAGTTACATCTTTCCCTTCAAGAAGCCTTTCGCTAAGGCTGTTCTTGTGGAATTGGCAAAGGGATATTTGGAAGCCCGTGGAGGGCTATGGTGAAAAAGGAAATATCTTCCGTTCAAAACTGGAAAGAAGCTTTCTGAGAAACTGCTCTGTGTTCTCTTAATTCATCTCACAGAGTTACATCTTTCCCTTCAAGAAGTCTTTCGCTAAGGCTGTTCTTGTGGAATTGGCAAAGGGATATTTGGAAGCCCATAGAGGGCTATGGTGAAAAAGGAAATATCTTCCGTTCAAAACTGGAAAGAAGCTTTCTGAGAATCTGCTCTGTGTTCTGTTAATTCATCTCACAGAGTTAGGTCTTTCCTTTCAAGAAGCCTTTCGCTAAGGCTGTTCTTGGGGAATTGGCAAAGGGATATTTGGAAGCCCATAGAGGGCTATGGTGAAAAAAGAAATATCTTCCGTTCAAAACTGGAAAGAAGCTTTCTGAGAAACTGCTCTGTGTTCTGTTAATTCATCTCACAGAGTTACATCTTTCCCTTCAAGAAGCCTTTCGCTAAGGCTGTTCTTGTGGAATTGGCAAAGGGATATTTGGAAGCCCATAGAGGGCTATGGTGAAAAAGGAAATATCTTCCGTTCAAAACTGGAAAGAAGCTTTCTGAGAAACTGCTCTGTGTTCTGTTAATTCATCTCACAGAGTTACATCTTTCCCTTCAAGAAGCCTTTCGCTAAGGCTGTTCTTGTGGAATTGGCAAAGGGATATTTGGAAGCCCATAGAGGGCTATGGTGAAAAAGGAAATATCTTCCGTTCAAAACTGGAAAGAAGCTTTCTGAGAAACTGCTCTGTGTTCTGTTAATTCATCTCACAGAGTTACATCTTTCCCTTCAAGAAGCCTTTCGCTAAGGCTGTTCTTGTGGAATTGGCAAAGGGATATTTGGAAGCCCATAGAGGGCTATGGTGAAAAAGGAAATATCTTCCGTTCAAAACTGGAAAGAAGCTTTCTGAGAAACTGCTCTGTGTTCTGTTAATTCATCTCACAGAGTTACATCTTTCCCTTCAAGAAGCCTTTCGCTAAGGCTGTTCTTGTGGAATTGGCAAAGGGATATTTGGAAGCCCATAGAGGGCTCTTGTGAAAAAGGAAATATCTTCCCTTCAAAACTGGAAAGAAGCTTTCTGAGAAACTGCTCTGTGTTCTGTTAATTCATCTCACAGAGTTACATCTTTCCCTTCAAGAAGCCTTTCGCTAAGGCTGTTCTTGTGGAATTGGCAAAGGGATATTTGGAAGCCCATAGAGGGCTATGGTGAAAAAGAAAATATCTTCCGTTCAAAACTGGAAAGAAGCTTTCTGAGAAACTGCTCTTTGTTCTGTTAATTTATCTCACAGAGTTACATCTTTCCCTTCGAGAAGCCTTTCGCTAAGGCTGTTCTTGTGGAATTGGCAAAGGGATATTTGGAAGCCCATAGAGGGCTATGGTGAAAAAGGAAATATCTTCCGTTCAAAACTGGAAAGAAGCTTTCGAGAAACTGCTCTGTGTTCTATTAATTCATCTCACAGAGTTAGGTCTTTCCTTTCAAGAAGCCTTTCGCTAAGGCTGTTCTTGGGGAATTGGCAAAGGGATATTTCGAAGCCCATAGAGGGCTATGGTGAAAAAGGAAATATCTTCCGTTCAAAACTGGAAAGAAGCTTTCTGAGAAACTGCTCTGTGTTCTGTTAATTCATCTCACAGAGTTACATCTTTCCCTTCAAGAAGCCTTTCGCTAAGGCTGATCTTGTGGAATTGGCAAAGGGATATTTGGAAGCCCATAGAGGGCTATGGTGAAAAAGGAAATATCTTCCGTTCAAAACTGGAAAGAAGCTTTCTGAGAAACTGCTCTGTGTTCTGTTAATTCATCTCACAGAGTTACATCTTTCCCTTCAAGAAGCCTTTCGCTAAGGCTGTTCTTGTGGAATTGGCAAAGGGATATTTGGAAGCCCATAGAGGGCTATGGTGAAAAAGGAAATATCTTCCGTTCAAAACTGGAAAGAAGCTTTCTGAGAAACTGCTCTGTGTTCTCTTAATTCATCTCACAGAGGTACATCTTTCCCTTCAAGAAGTCTTTCGCTAAGGCTGTTCTTGTGGAATTGGCAAAGGGATATTTGGAAGCCCATAGAGGGCTATGGTGAAAAAGGAAATATCTTCCGTTCAAAACTGGAAAGAAGCTTTCTGAGAAACTGCTCTGTGTTCTGTTAATTCATCTCACACAGTTACGTCTTTCCTTTCAAGAAGCCTTTCGCTAAGGCTGTTCTTGGGGAATTGGCAAAGGGATATTTGGAAGCCCATAGAGGGCTATGGTGAAAAAGGAAATATCTTCCGTTCAAAACTGGAAAGAAGCTTTCTGAGAAACTGCTCTGTGTTCTGTTAATTCATCTCACAGAGTTACATCTTTCCCTTCAAGAAGCCTTTCGCTAAGGCTGTTCTTGTGGAATTGGCAAAGGGATATTTGGAAGCCCATAGAGGGCTATGGTGAAAAAGGAAATATCTTCCGTTCAAAACTGGAAAGAAGCTTTCTGAGAAACTGCTCTGTGTTCTGTTAATTCATCTCACAGAGTTACATCTTTCCCTTCAAGAAGCCTTTCGCTAAGGCTGTTCTTGTGGAATTGGCAAAGGGATATTTGGAAGCCCATAGAGGGCTATGGTGAAAAAGGAAATATCTTCCGTTCAAAACTGGAAAGAAGCTTTCTGAGAAACTGCTCTGTGTTCTGTTAATTCATCTCACAGAGTTACATCTTTCCCTTCAAGAAGCCTTTCGCTAAGGCTGTTCTTGTGGAATTGGCAAAGGGATATTTGGAAGCCCATAGAGGGCTATGGTGAAAAAGGAAATATCTTCCGTTCAAAACTGGAAAGAAGCTTTCTGAGAAACTGCTCTGTGTTCTGTTAATTCATCTCACAGAGTTACATCTTTCCCTTCAAGAAGCCTTTCGCTAAGGCTGTTCTTGTGGAATTGGCAAAGGGATATTTGGAAGCCCCTAGAGGGCTCTGGTGAAAAAGGAAATATCTTCCCTTCAAAACTGGAAAGAAGCTTTCTGAGAAACTGCTCTGTGTTCTGTTAATTCATCTCACAGAGTTACATCTTTCCCTTCAAGAAGCCTTTCGCTAAGGCTGTTCTTGTGGAATTGGCAAAGGGATATTTGGAAGCCCATAGAGGGCTATGGTGAAAAAGGAATTATCTTCCGTTCAAAACTGGAAAGAAGCTTTCTGAGAAACTTCTCCGTGTTCTGTTAATTCATCTCACAGAGTTACATCTTTCCCTTCAAGAAGCCTTTCGCTAAGGCTGTTCTTGTGGAATTGGCAAAGGGATATTTGGAAGCCCATAGAGGGCTATGGTGAAAAAGGAAATATCTTCCGTTCAAAACTGGAAAGAAGCTTTCTGAGAAACTGCTCTGTGTTCTGTTAATTCATCTCACAGTGTTACATCTTTCCCTTCAAGAAGCCTTTCGCTGAGGCTGTTCTTGTAGAATTGGCAAAGGGATATTTGGAAGCCCATAGAGGGCTATGGTGAAAAAGGAAATATCTTCCGTTCAAAACTGGAAAGAAGCTTTCTGAGAAACTGCTCTGTGTTCTGTTAATTCATCTCACAGAGTTACATCTTTCCCTTCAAGAAGCCTTTCGTTAAGGCTGTTCTTGTGGAATTGGCAAAGGGATATTTGGAAGCCCATAGAGGGCTATGGTGAAAAAGGAAATATCTTCCGTTCAAAACTGGAAAGAACCTTTCTGAGAAACTTCTCTGTGTTTTGTTAATTCATCTCACAGAGTTACATCTTTCCCTTCAAGAAGCTTTTCGCTAAGGCTGTTCTTGTGGAATTGGCAAAGGGATATTTGGAAGCCCATAGAGGGCTATGGTGAAAAAGGAAATATCTTCCGTTCAAAACTGGAAAGAAGCTTTCTGAGAAACTGCTCTGTGTTCTGTTAATTCATCTCACAGAGTTACATCTTTCCCTTCAAGAAGCCTTTCGCTAAGGCTGTTCTTGTGGAATTGGCAAAGGGATATTTGGAAGCCCATAGAGGGCTATGGTGAAAAAGGAAATATCTTCCGTTCAAAACTGGAAAGAAGCTTTCTGAGAAACTGCTCTGTGTTCTCTTAATTCATCTCACAGAGTTACATCTTTCCCTTCGAGAAGCCTTTCGCTAAGGCTGTTCTTGGGGAATTGGCAAAGGGATATTTGGAAGCCCCTAGAGGACTAATGGGAAAAAGGATATATCTTCCGTTCAAAATTGGAAAGAAGCTTTCTGAGAAACTGCTCTGTGTTCTGTTAATTCATCTCACAGAGTTACATCTTTCCCTTCAAGAAGCCTTTCGCTAAGGCTGTTCTTGTGGAATTGGCAAAGGGATATTTGGAAGCCCATAGAGGGCTATGGTGAAAAAGGAAATATCTTCCGTTCAAAACTGGAAAGAAGCTTTCTGAGAAACTGCTCTGTGTTCTGTTAATTCATCTCACAGAGTTACATCTTTCCCTTCCAGAAGCCTTTCGCTAAGGCTGTTCTTGTGGAATTGGCAAAGGGATATTTGGAAGCCCATAGAGGGCTATGGTGAAAAAGGAAATATCTTCCGTTCAAAACTGGAAAGAAGCTTTCGAGAAACTGCTCTGTGTTCTGTTAATTCATCTCACAGAGTTAGGTCTTTCCTTTCAAGAAGCCTTTCGCTAAGGCTGTTCTTGGGGAATTGGCAAAGGGATATTTGGAAGCCCATAGAGGGCTATGGTGAAAAAGGAAATATCTTCCGTTCAAAACTGGAAAGAAGCTTTCTGAGAAACTGCTCTGTGTTCTGTTAATTCATCTCACAGAGTTACATCTTTCCCTTCAAGAAGCCTTTCGCTAAGGCTGATCTTGTGGAATTGTCAAAGGGATATTTGGAAGCCCATAGAGGGCTATGGTGAAAAAGGAAATATCTTCCGTTCAAAACTGGAAAGAAGCTTTCTGAGAAACTGCTCTGTGTTCTGTTAATTCATCTCACAGAGTTACATCTTTCCCTTCAAGAAGCCTTTCGCTAAGGCTGTTCTTGTGGAATTGGCAAAGGGATATTTGGAAGCCCGTAGAGGGCTATGGTGAAAAAGGAAATATCTTCCGTTCAAAACTGGAAAGAAGCTTTCTGAGAAACTGCTCTGTGTTCTGTTAATTCATCTCACAGAGTTACATCTTTCCCTTCAAGAAGCCTTTCGCTAAGGCTGTTCTTGTGGAATTGGCAAAGGGATATTTGGAAGCCCATAGAGGGCTATGGTGAAAAAGGAAATATCTTCCGTTCAAAACTGGAAAGAAGCTTTCTGAGAAACTGCTCTGTGTTCTGTTAATTCATCTCACAGAGTTACATCTTTCCCTTCAAGAAGCCTTTCGCTAAGGCTGTTCTTGTGGAATTGGCAAAGGGATATTTGGAAGCCCATAGAGGGCTATGGTGAAAAAGGAAATATCTTCCGTTCAAAACTGGAAAGAAGCTTTCTGAGAAACTGCTCTGTGTTCTGTTAATTCATCTCACAGAGTTACATCTTTCCCTTCAAGAAGCCTTTCGCTAAGGCTGTTCTTGTGGAATTGGCAAAGGGATATTTGGAAGCCCCTAGAGGGCTCTGGTGAAAAAGGAAATATCTTCCCTTCAAAACTGGAAAGAAGCTTTCTGAGAAACTGCTCTGTGTTCTGTTAATTCATCTCACAGAGTTACATCTTTCCCTTCAAGAAGCCTTTCGCTAAGGCTGTTCTTGTGGAATTGGCAAAGGGATATTTGGAAGCCCCTAGAGGGCTCTGGTGAAAAAGGAAATATCTTCCCTTCAAAACTGGAAAGAAGCTTTCTGAGAAACTGCTCTGTGTTCTGTTAATTCATCTCACAGAGTTACATCTTTCCCTTCAAGAAGCCTTTCGCTAAGGCTGTTCTTGTGGAATTGGCAAAGGGATATTTGGAAGCCCATAGAGGGCTATGGTGAAAAAGGAATTATCTTCCGTTCAAAACTGGAAAGAAGCTTTCTGAGAAACTTCTCCGTGTTCTGTTAATTCATCTCACAGAGTTACATCTTTCCCTTCAAGAAGCCTTTCGCTAAGGCTGTTCTTGTGGAATTGGCAAAGGGATATTTGGAAGCCCATAGAGGGCTATGGTGAAAAAGGAAATATCTTCCGTTCAAAACTGGAAAGAAGCTTTCTGAGAAACTGCTCTGTGTTCTGTTAATTCATCTCACAGAGTTACATCTTTCCCTTCAAGAAGCCTTTCGCTGAGGCTGTTCTTGTAGAATTGGCAAAGGGATATTTGGAAGCCCATAGAGGGCTATGGTGAAAAAGGAAATATCTTCCGTTCAAAACTGGAAAGAAGCTTTCTGAGAAACTGCTCTGTGTTCTGTTAATTCATCTCACAGAGTTACATCTTTCCCTTCAAGAAGCCTTTCGTTAAGGCTGTTCTTGTGGAATTGGCAAAGGGATATTTGGAAGCCCATAGAGGGCTATGGTGAAAAAGGAAATATCTTCCGTTCAAAACTGGAAAGAACCTTTCTGAGAAACTTCTCAGTGTTTTGTTAATTCATCTCACAGAGTTACATCTTTCCCTTCAAGAAGCTTTTCGCTAAGGCTGTTCTTGTGGAATTGGCAAAGGGATATGTGGAAGCCCATAGAGGGCTATGGTGAAAAAGGAAATATCTTCCGTTCAAAACTGGAAAGAAGCTTTCTGAGAAACTGCTCTGTGTTCTGTTAATTCATCTCACAGAGTTACATCTTTCCCTTCAAGAAGCCTTTCGCTAAGGCTGTTCTTGTGGAATTGGCAAAGGGATATTTGGAAGCCCATAGAGGGCTATGGTGAAAAAGGAAATATCTTCCGTTCAAAACTGGAAAGAAGCTTTCTGAGAAACTGCTCTGTGTTCTCTTAATTCATCTCACAGAGTTACATCTTTCCCTTCGAGAAGCCTTTCGCTAAGGCTGTTCTTGGGGAATTGGCAAAGGGATATTTGGAAGCCCCTAGAGGACTAATGGGAAAAAGGAAATATCTTCCGTTCAAAATTGGAAAGAAGCTTTCTGAGAAACTGCTCTGTGTTCTGTTAATTCATCTCACAGAGTTACATCTTTCCCTTCAAGAAGCCTTTCGCTAAGGCTGTTCTTGTGGAATTGGCAAAGGGATATTTGGAAGCCCATAGAGGGCTATGGTGAAAAAGGAAATATCTTCCGTTCAAAACTGGAAAGAAGATTTCTGAGAAACTGCTCTGTGTTCTCTTAATTCATCTCACAGAGTTACATCTTTCCCTTCGAGAAGCCTTTCGCTAAGGCTGTTCTTGTGGAATTGGCAAAGGGATATTTGGAAGCCCATAGAGGACTAATGTGAAAAAGGAAATATCTTCCGTTCAAAACTGGAAAGAAGCTTTCTGAGAAACTGCTCTGTGTTCTGTTAATTTGTCTCACAGAGATACATCTTTCCCTTCAAGAAACCTTTCGCTAAGGCTGTTCTTGTGAAATTGGCAAAGGGATATTTGGAAGCCCATAGAGGGCTATGTTGAAAAAGGAAATATCTTCAGTTCAAAACTGGAAAGAAGCTTTCTGAGAAACTGCTCTTTGTTCTGTTAATTTATCTCACAGAGTTACATCTTTCCCTTCAAGAAGCCTTTCGCTAAGGCTGTTCTTGTGGAATTGGCAAAGGGATATTTGGAAGCCCATAGAGGGCTATGGTGAAAAAGGAAATATCTTCCGTTCAAAACTGGAAAGAAGCTTTCGAGAAACTGCTCTGTGTTCTGTTAATTCATCTCACAGAGTTAGGTCTTTCCTTTCAAGAAGCCTTTCGCTAAGGCTGTTCTTGAGGAATTGGCAAAGGGATATTTGGAAGCCCATAGAGGGCTATGGTGAAAAAGGAAATATCTTCCGTTCAAAACTGGAAAGAAGCTTTCTGAGAAACTGCTCTGTGTTCTGTTAATTCATCTCACAGAGTTACATCTTTCCCTTCAAGAAGCCTTTCGCTAAGGCTGATCTTGTGGAATTGGCAAAGGGATACTTGGAAGCCCATAGAGGGCTATGGTGAAAAAGGAAATATCTTCCGTTCAAAACTGGAAAGAAGCTTTCTGAGAAACTGCTCTGTGTTCTGTTAATTCATCTCACAGAGTTACATCTTTCCCTTCAAGAAGCCTTTCGCTAAGGCTGTTCTTGTGGAATTGGCAAAGGGATATTTGGAAGCCCATAGAGGGCTATGGTGAAAAAGGAATTATCTTCCGTTCAAAACTGGAAAGAAGCTTTCTGAGAAACTTCTCCGTGTTCTGTTAATTCATCTCACAGAGTTACATCTTTCCCTTCAAGAAGCCTTTCGCTAAGGCTGTTCTTGTGGAATTGGCAAAGGGATATTTGGAAGCCCATAGAGGGCTATGGTGAAAAAGGAAATATCTTCCGTTCAAAACTGGAAAGAAGCTTTCTGAGAAACTGCTCTGTGTTCTGTTAATTCATCTCACAGAGTTACATCTTTCCCTTCAAGAAGCCTTTCGCTGAGGCTGTTCTTGTAGAATTGGCAAAGGGATATTTGGAAGCCCATAGAGGGCTATGGTGAAAAAGGAAATATCTTCCGTTCAAAACTGGAAAGAAGCTTTCTGAGAAACTGCTCTGTGTTCTGTTAATTCATCTCACAGAGTTACATCTTTCCCTTCAAGAAGCCTTTCGTTAAGGCTGTTCTTGTGGAATTGGCAAAGGGATATTTGGAAGCCCATAGAGGGCTATGGTGAAAAAGGAAATATCTTCCGTTCAAAACTGGAAAGAACCTTTCTGAGAAACTTCTCAGTGTTTTGTTAATTCATCTCACAGAGTTACATCTTTCCCTTCAAGAAGCTTTTCGCTAAGGCTGTTCTTGTGGAATTGGCAAAGGGATATGTGGAAGCCCATAGAGGGCTATGGTGAAAAAGGAAATATCTTCCGTTCAAAACTGGAAAGAAGCTTTCTGAGAAACTGCTCTGTGTTCTGTTAATTCATCTCACAGAGTTACATCTTTCCCTTCAAGAAGCCTTTCGCTAAGGCTGTTCTTGTGGAATTGGCAAAGGGATATTTGGAAGCCCATAGAGGGCTATGGTGAAAAAGGAAATATCTTCCGTTCAAAACTGGAAAGAAGCTTTCTGAGAAACTGCTCTGTGTTCTCTTAATTCATCTCACAGAGTTACATCTTTCCCTTCGAGAAGCCTTTCGCTAAGGCTGTTCTTGGGGAATTGGCAAAGGGATATTTGGAAGCCCCTAGAGGACTAATGGGAAAAAGGAAATATCTTCCGTTCAAAATTGGAAAGAAGCTTTCTGAGAAACTGCTCTGTGTTCTGTTAATTCATCTCACAGAGTTACATCTTTCCCTTCAAGAAGCCTTTCGCTAAGGCTGTTCTTGTGGAATTGGCAAAGGGATATTTGGAAGCCCATAGAGGGCTATGGTGAAAAAGGAAATATCTTCCGTTCAAAACTGGAAAGAAGATTTCTGAGAAACTGCTCTGTGTTCTCTTAATTCATCTCACAGAGTTACATCTTTCCCTTCGAGAAGCCTTTCGCTAAGGCTGTTCTTGTGGAATTGGCAAAGGGATATTTGGAAGCCCATAGAGGACTAATGTGAAAAAGGAAATATCTTCCGTTCAAAACTGGAAAGAAGCTTTCTGAGAAACTGCTCTGTGTTCTGTTAATTTGTCTCACAGAGATACATCTTTCCCTTCAAGAAACCTTTCGCTAAGGCTGTTCTTGTGAAATTGGCAAAGGGATATTTGGAAGCCCATAGAGGGCTATGTTGAAAAAGGAAATATCTTCAGTTCAAAACTGGAAAGAAGCTTTCTGAGAAACTGCTCTTTGTTCTGTTAATTTATCTCACAGAGTTACATCTTTCCCTTCAAGAAGCCTTTCGCTAAGGCTGTTCTTGTGGAATTGGCAAAGGGATATTTGGAAGCCCATAGAGGGCTATGGTGAAAAAGGAAATATCTTCCGTTCAAAACTGGAAAGAAGCTTTCGAGAAACTGCTCTGTGTTCTGTTAATTCATCTCACAGAGTTAGGTCTTTCCTTTCAAGAAGCCTTTCGCTAAGGCTGTTCTTGAGGAATTGGCAAAGGGATATTTGGAAGCCCATAGAGGGCTATGGTGAAAAAGGAAATATCTTCCGTTCAAAACTGGAAAGAAGCTTTCTGAGAAACTGCTCTGTGTTCTGTTAATTCATCTCACAGAGTTACATCTTTCCCTTCAAGAAGCCTTTCGCTAAGGCTGATCTTGTGGAATTGGCAAAGGGATACTTGGAAGCCCATAGAGGGCTATGGTGAAAAAGGAAATATCTTCCGTTCAAAACTGGAAAGAAGCTTTCTGAGAAACTGCTCTGTGTTCTGTTAATTCATCTCACAGAGTTACATCTTTCCCTTCAAGAAGCCTTTCGCTAAGGCTGTTCTTGTGGAATTGGCAAAGGGATATTTGGAAGCCCGTGGAGGGCTATGGTGAAAAAGGAAATATCTTCCGTTCAAAACTGGAAAGAAGCTTTCTGAGAAACTGCTCTGTGTTCTCTTAATTCATCTCACAGAGTTACATCTTTCCCTTCAAGAAGTCTTTCGCTAAGGCTGTTCTTGTGGAATTGGCAAAGGGATATTTGGAAGCCCATAGAGGGCTATGGTGAAAAAGGAAATATCTTCCGTTCAAAACTGGAAAGAAGCTTTCTGAGAATCTGCTCTGTGTTCTGTTAATTCATCTCACAGAGTTACGTCTTTCCTTTCAAGAAGCCTTTCGCTAAGGCTGTTCTTGGGGAATTGGCAAAGGGATATTTGGAAGCCCATAGAGGGCTATGGTGAAAAAAGAAATATCTTCCGTTCAAAACTGGAAAGAAGCTTTCTGAGAAACTGCTCTGTGTTCTGTTAATTCATCTCACAGAGTTACATCTTTCCCTTCAAGAAGCCTTTCGCTAAGGCTGTTCTTGGGGAATTGGCAAAGGGATATTTGGAAGCCCATAGAGGGCTATGGTGAAAAAGGAAATATCTTCCGTTCAAAACTGGAAAGAAGCTTTCTGAGAAACTGCTCTGTGTTCTGTTAATTCATCTCACAGAGTTACATCTTTCCCTTCAAGAAGCCTTTCGCTAAGGCTGTTCTTGTGGAATTGGCAAAGGGATATTTGGAAGCCCATAGAGGGCTATGGTGAAAAAGGAAATATCTTCCGTTCAAAACTGGAAAGAAGCTTTCTGAGAAACTGCTCTGTGTTCTGTTAATTCATCTCACAGAGTTACATCTTTCCCTTCAAGAAGCCTTTCGCTAAGGCTGTTCTTGTGGAATTGGCAAAGGGATATTTGGAAGCCCATAGAGTGCTATGGTGAAAAAGGAAATATCTTCCGTTCAAAACTGGAAAGAAGCTTTCTGAGAAACTGCTCTGTGTTCTGTTAATTCATCTCACAGAGTTACATCTTTCCCTTCAAGAAGCCTTTCGCTAAGGCTGTTCTTGTGGAATTGGCAAAGGGATATTTGGAAGCCCATAGAGGGCTCTTGTGAAAAAGGAAATATCTTCCCTTCAAAACTGGAAAGAAGCTTTCTGAGAAACTGCTCTGTGTTCTGTTAATTCATCTCACAGAGTTACATCTTTCCCTTCAAGAAGCCTTTCGCTAAGGCTGTTCTTGTGGAATTGGCAAAGGGATATTTGGAAGCCCATAGAGGGCTATGGTGAAAAAGAAAATATCTTCCGTTCAAAACTGGAAAGAAGCTTTCTGAGAAACTGCTCTTTGTTCTGTTAATTTATCTCACAGAGTTACATCTTTCCCTTCGAGAAGCCTTTCGCTAAGGCTGTTCTTGTGGAATTGGCAAAGGGATATTTGGAAGCCCATAGAGGGCTATGGTGAAAAAGGAAATATCTTCCGTTCAAAACTGGAAAGAAGCTTTCGAGAAACTGCTCTGTGTTCTATTAATTCATCTCACAGAGTTAGGTCTTTCCTTTCAAGAAGCCTTTCGCTAAGGCTGTTCTTGGGGAATTGGCAAAGGGATATTTCGAAGCCCATAGAGGGCTATGGTGAAAAAGGAAATATCTTCCGTTCAAAACTGGAAAGAAGCTTTCTGAGAAACTGCTCTGTGTTCTGTTAATTCATCTCACAGAGTTACATCTTTCCCTTCAAGAAGCCTTTCGCTAAGGCTGATCTTGTGGAATTGGCAAAGGGATATTTGGAAGCCCATAGAGGGCTATGGTGAAAAAGGAAATATCTTCCGTTCAAAACTGGAAAGAAGCTTTCTGAGAAACTGCTCTGTGTTCTGTTAATTCATCTCACAGAGTTACATCTTTCCCTTCAAGAAGCCTTTCGCTAAGGCTGTTCTTGTGGAATTGGCAAAGGGATATTTGGAAGCCCATAGAGGGCTATGGTGAAAAAGGAAATATCTTCCGTTCAAAACTGGAAAGAAGCTTTCTGAGAAACTGCTCTGTGTTCTGTTAATTCATCTCACAGAGTTACATCTTTCCCTTCAAGAAGCCTTTCGCTAAGGCTGTTCTTGTGGAATTGGCAAAGGGATATTTGGAAGCCCATAGAGGGCTATGGTGAAAAAGGAAATATCTTCCGTTCAAAACTGGAAAGAAGCTTTCTGAGAAACTGCTCTGTGTTCTGTTAATTCATCTCACAGAGTTACATCTTTCCCTTCAAGAAGCCTTTCGCTAAGGCTGTTCTTGTGGAATTGGCAAAGGGATATTTGGAAGCCCATAGAGGGCTATGGTGAAAAAGGAAATATCTTCCGTTCAAAACTGGAAAGAAGCTTTCTGAGAAACTGCTCTGTGTTCTGTTAATTCATCTCACAGAGTTACATCTTTCCCTTCAAGAAGCCTTTCGCTAAGGCTGTTCTTGTGGAATTGGCAAAGGGATATTTGGAAGCCCCTAGAGGGCTCTGGTGAAAAAGGAAATATCTTCCCTTCAAAACTGGAAAGAAGCTTTCTGAGAAACTGCTCTGTGTTCTGTTAATTCATCTCACAGAGTTACATCTTTCCCTTCAAGAAGCCTTTCGCTAAGGCTGTTCTTGTGGAATTGGCAAAGGGATATTTGGAAGCCCATAGAGGGCTATGGTGAAAAAGGAATTATCTTCCGTTCAAAACTGGAAAGAAGCTTTCTGAGAAACTTCTCCGTGTTCTGTTAATTCATCTCACAGAGTTACATCTTTCCCTTCAAGAAGCCTTTCGCTAAGGCTGTTCTTGTGGAATTGGCAAAGGGATATTTGGAAGCCCATAGAGGGCTATGGTGAAAAAGGAAATATCTTCCGTTCAAAACTGGAAAGAAGCTTTCTGAGAAACTGCTCTGTGTTCTGTTAATTCATCTCACAGTGTTACATCTTTCCCTTCAAGAAGCCTTTCGCTGAGGCTGTTCTTGTAGAATTGGCAAAGGGATATTTGGAAGCCCATAGAGGGCTATGGTGAAAAAGGAAATATCTTCCGTTCAAAACTGGAAAGAAGCTTTCTGAGAAACTGCTCTGTGTTCTGTTAATTCATCTCACAGAGTTACATCTTTCCCTTCAAGAAGCCTTTCGTTAAGGCTGTTCTTGTGGAATTGGCAAAGGGATATTTGGAAGCCCATAGAGGGCTATGGTGAAAAAGGAAATATCTTCCGTTCAAAACTGGAAAGAACCTTTCTGAGAAACTTCTCTGTGTTTTGTTAATTCATCTCACAGAGTTACATCTTTCCCTTCAAGAAGCTTTTCGCTAAGGCTGTTCTTGTGGAATTGGCAAAGGGATATTTGGAAGCCCATAGAGGGCTATGGTGAAAAAGGAAATATCTTCCGTTCAAAACTGGAAAGAAGCTTTCTGAGAAACTGCTCTGTGTTCTGTTAATTCATCTCACAGAGTTACATCTTTCCCTTCAAGAAGCCTTTCGCTAAGGCTGTTCTTGTGGAATTGGCAAAGGGATATTTGGAAGCCCATAGAGGGCTATGGTGAAAAAGGAAATATCTTCCGTTCAAAACTGGAAAGAAGCTTTCTGAGAAACTGCTCTGTGTTCTCTTAATTCATCTCACAGAGTTACATCTTTCCCTTCGAGAAGCCTTTCGCTAAGGCTGTTCTTGGGGAATTGGCAAAGGGATATTTGGAAGCCCCTAGAGGACTAATGGGAAAAAGGATATATCTTCCGTTCAAAATTGGAAAGAAGCTTTCTGAGAAACTGCTCTGTGTTCTGTTAATTCATCTCACAGAGTTACATCTTTCCCTTCAAGAAGCCTTTCGCTAAGGCTGTTCTTGTGGAATTGGCAAAGGGATATTTGGAAGCCCATAGAGGGCTATGGTGAAAAAGGAAATATCTTCCGTTCAAAACTGGAAAGAAGCTTTCTGAGAAACTGCTCTGTGTTCTGTTAATTCATCTCACAGAGTTACATCTTTCCCTTCCAGAAGCCTTTCGCTAAGGCTGTTCTTGTGGAATTGGCAAAGGGATATTTGGAAGCCCATAGAGGGCTATGGTGAAAAAGGAAATATCTTCCGTTCAAAACTGGAAAGAAGCTTTCGAGAAACTGCTCTGTGTTCTGTTAATTCATCTCACAGAGTTAGGTCTTTCCTTTCAAGAAGCCTTTCGCTAAGGCTGTTCTTGGGGAATTGGCAAAGGGATATTTGGAAGCCCATAGAGGGCTATGGTGAAAAAGGAAATATCTTCCGTTCAAAACTGGAAAGAAGCTTTCTGAGAAACTGCTCTGTGTTCTGTTAATTCATCTCACAGAGTTACATCTTTCCCTTCAAGAAGCCTTTCGCTAAGGCTGATCTTGTGGAATTGTCAAAGGGATATTTGGAAGCCCATAGAGGGCTATGGTGAAAAAGGAAATATCTTCCGTTCAAAACTGGAAAGAAGCTTTCTGAGAAACTGCTCTGTGTTCTGTTAATTCATCTCACAGAGTTACATCTTTCCCTTCAAGAAGCCTTTCGCTAAGGCTGTTCTTGTGGAATTGGCAAAGGGATATTTGGAAGCCCCTAGAGGGCTATGGTGAAAAAGGAAATATCTTCCGTTCAAAACTGGAAAGAAGCTTTCTGAGAAACTGCTCTGTGTTCTCTTAATTCATCTCACAGAGTTACATCTTTCCCTTCGAGAAGCCTTTCGCTAAGGCTGTTCTTGGGGAATTGGCAAAGGGATATTTGGAAGCCCCTAGAGGACTAATGGGAAAAAGGAAATATCTTCCGTTCAAAATTGGAAAGAAGCTTTCTGAGAAACTGCTCTGTGTTCTGTTAATTCATCTCACAGAGTTACATCTTTCCCTTCAAGAAGCCTTTCGCTAAGGCTGTTCTTGTGGAATTGGCAAAGGGATATTTGCAAGCCCATAGAGGGCTATGGTGAAAAAGGAAATATCTTCCGTTCAAAACTGGAAAGAAGCTTTCTGAGAAACTACTCTGTGTTTTGTTAATTCATCTCACAGAGTTACATCTTTCCCTTCAAGAAGCTTTTCGCTAAGGCTGTTCTTGTGGAATTGGCAAAGGGATATTTGGAAGCCCTTAGAGGGCTATGGTGAAAAAGGAAATATCTTCCGTTCAAAACTGGAAAGAAGCTTTCTGAGAAACTGCTCTGTGCCTGTTAATTCATCTCACAGAGTTACATCTTTCCCTTCAAGAAGCCTTTCGCTAACTCTCTTCTTGTGGAATTGGCAAAGGGATATTTGGAAGCCCATAGAGGGCTATGGTGAAAAAGGAAATATCTTCCGTTCAAAACTGGAAAGAACCATTCTGAGAAACTTCTCTGTGTTTTGTTAATTCATCTCACAGAGTTACATCTTTCCCTTCAAGAAGCTTTTCGCTAAGGCTGTTCTTGTGGAATTGGCAAAGGGATATTTGGAAGCCCATAGAGGGCTATGGTGAAAAAGGAAATATCTTCCGTTCAAAACTGGAAAGAAGCTTTCTGAGAAACTGCTCTGTGTTCTGTTAATTCATCTCACAGAGTTACATCTTTCCCTTCAAGAAGCCTTTCGCTAAGGCTGTTCTTGTGGAATTGGCAAAGGGATATTTTGAAGCCCATAGAGGGCTATGGTGAAAAAGGAAATATCTTCCGTTCAAAACTGGAAAGAAGCTTTCTGAGAAACTGCTCTGTGTTCTCTTAATTCATCTCACAGAGTTACATCTTTCCCTTCGAGAAGCCTTTCGCTAAGGCTGTTCTTGGGGAATTGGCAAAGGGATATTTGGAAGCCCCTAGAGGACTAATGGGAAAAAGGAAATATCTTCCGTTCAAAATTGGAAAGAAGCTTTCTGAGAAACTGCTCTGTGTTCTGTTAATTCATCTCACAGAGTTACATCTTTCCCTTCAAGAAGCCTTTCGCTAAGGCTGTTCTTGTGGAATTGGCAAAGGGATATTTGGAAGCCCATAGAGGGCTATGGTGAAAAAGGAAATATCTTCCGTTCAAAACTGGAAAGAAGCTTTCTGAGAAACTACTCTGTGTTTTGTTAATTCATCTCACAGAGTTACATCTTTCCCTTCAAGAAGCTTTTCGCTAAGGCTGTTCTTGTGGAATTGGCAAAGGGATATTTGGAAGCCCTTAGAGGGCTATGGTGAAAAAGGAAATATCTTCCGTTCAAAACTGGAAAGAAGCTTTCTGAGAAACTGCTCTGTGTCTGTTAATTCATCTCACAGAGTTACATCTTTCCCTTCAAGAAGCCTTTCGCTAAGGCTCTTCTTGTGGAATTGGCAAAGGGATATTTGGAAGCCCATAGAGGGCTATGGTGAAAAAGGAAATATCTTTCTTTCAAAACTGGAAAGAAGCTTTCTGAGAAAGTGCTCTGTGTTCTGTTAATTCATCTCACAGAGTTACGTCTTTCCTTTCAAGAAGCCTTTCGCTAAGGCTGTTCTTGGGGAATTGGCAAAGGGATATTTGGAAGCCCATAGAGGGCTATGGTGAAAAAGGAAATATCTTCCGTTCAAAACTGGAAAGAAGCTTTCTGAGAAACTGCTCTGTGTTCTGTTAATTCATCTCACAGAGTTACATCTTTCCCTTCAAGAAGCCTTTCGCTAAGGCTGTTCTTGTGGAATTGGCAAAGGGATATTTGGAAGCCCATAGAGGGCTATGGTGAAAAAGGAAATATCTTCCGTTCAAAACTGGAAAGAAGCTTTCTGAGAAACTGCTCTGTGTTCTGTTAATTCATCTCACAGAGTTACATCTTTCCCTTCAAGAAGCCTTTCGCTAAGGCTGATCTTGTGGAATTGGCAAAGGGATATTTGGAAGCCCATAGAGGGCTATGGTGAAAAAGGAAATATCTTCCGTTCAAAACTGGAAAGAAGCTTTCTGAGAAACTGCTCTGTGTTCTGTTAATTCATCTCACAGAGTTACATCTTTCCCTTCAAGAAGCCTTTCGCTAAGGCTGTTCTTGTGGAATTGGCAAAGGGATATTTGGAAGCCCATAGAGGGCTATGGTGAAAAAGGAAATATCTTCCGTTCAAAACTGGAAAGAAGCTTTCTGAGAAACTGCTCTGTGTTCTGTTAATTCATCTCACAGAGTTACATCTTTCCCTTCAAGATGCCTTTCGCTAAGGCTGTTCTTGTGGAATTGGCAAAGGGATATTTGGAAGCCCCTAGAGGGCTCTGGTGAAAAAGGAAATATCTTCCCTTCAAAACTGGAAAGAAGCTTTCTGAGAAACTGCTCTGTGTTCTGTTAATTCATCTCACAGAGTTACATCTTTCCCTTCAAGAAGCCTTTCGCTAAGGCTGTTCTTGTGGAATTGGCAAAGGGATATTTGGAAGCCCATAGAGGGCTATGGTGAAAAAGGAATTATCTTCCGTTCAAAACTGGAAAGAAGCTTTCTGAGAAACTTCTCCGTGTTCTGTTAATTCATCTCACAGAGTTACATCTTTCCCTTCAAGAAGCCTTTCGCTAAGGCTGTTCTTGTGGAATTGGCAAAGGGATATTTGGAAGCCCATAGAGGGCTATGGTGAAAAAGGAAATATCTTCCGTTCAAAACTGGAAAGAAGCTTTCTGAGAAACTGCTCTGTGTTCTGTTAATTCATCTCACAGTGTTACATCTTTCCCTTCAAGAAGCCTTTCGCTGAGGCTGTTCTTGTAGAATTGGCAAAGGGATATTTGGAAGCCCATAGAGGGCTATGGTGAAAAAGGAAATATCTTCCGTTCAAAACTGGAAAGAAGCTTTCTGAGAAACTGCTCTGTGTTCTGTTAATTCATCTCACAGAGTTACATCTTTCCCTTCAAGAAGCCTTTCGTTAAGGCTGTTCTTGTGGAATTGGCAAAGGGATATTTGGAAGCCCATAGAGGGCTATGGTGAAAAAGGAAATATCTTCCGTTCAAAACTGGAAAGAACCTTTCTGTGAAACTTCTCTGTGTTTTGTTAATTCATCTCACAGAGTTACATCTTTCCCTTCAAGAAGCCTTTCGCTAAGGCTGTTCTTGTGGAATTGGCAAAGGGATATTTGGAAGCCCATAGAGGGCTATGGTGAAAAAGGAAATATCTTCCGTTCAAAACTGGAAAGAAGCTTTCTGAGAAACTGCTCTGTGTTCTGTTAATTCATCTCACAGAGTTACATCTTTCCCTTCAAGAAGCCTTTCGCTAAGGCTGTTCTTGTGGAATTGGCAAAGGGATATTTGGAAGCCCATAGAGGGCTATGGTGAAAAAGGAAATATCTTCCGTTCAAAACTGGAAAGAAGCTTTCTGAGAAACTGCTCTGTGTTCTCTTAATTCATCTCACAGAGTTACATCTTTCCCTTCGAGAAGCCTTTCGCTAAGGCTGTTCTTGGGGAATTGGCAAAGGGATATTTGGAAGCCCCTAGAGGACTAATGGGAAAAAGGATATATCTTCCGTTCAAAATTGGAAAGAAGCTTTCTGAGAAACTGCTCTGTGTTCTGTTAATTCATCTCACAGAGTTACATCTTTCCCTTCAAGAAGCCTTTCGCTAAGGCTGTTCTTGTGGAATTGGCAAAGGGATATTTGGAAGCCCATAGAGGGCTATGGTGAAAAAGGAAATATCTTCCGTTCAAAACTGGAAAGAAGCTTTCTGAGAAACTGCTCTGTGTTCTGTTAATTCATCTCACAGAGTTACATCTTTCCCTTCCAGAAGCCTTTCGCTAAGGCTGTTCTTGTGGAATTGGCAAAGGGATATTTGGAAGCCCATAGAGGGCTATGGTGAAAAAGGAAATATCTTCCGTTCAAAACTGGAAAGAAGCTTTCGAGAAACTGCTCTGTGTTCTGTTAATTCATCTCACAGAGTTAGGTCTTTCCTTTCAAGAAGCCTTTCGCTAAGGCTGTTCTTGGGGAATTGGCAAAGGGATATTTGGAAGCCCATAGAGGGCTATGGTGAAAAAGGAAATATCTTCCGTTCAAAACTGGAAAGAAGCTTTCTGAGAAACTGCTCTGTGTTCTGTTAATTCATCTCACAGAGTTACATCTTTCCCTTCAAGAAGCCTTTCGCTAAGGCTGATCTTGTGGAATTGTCAAAGGGATATTTGGAAGCCCATAGAGGGCTATGGTGAAAAAGGAAATATCTTCCGTTCAAAACTGGAAAGAAGCTTTCTGAGAAACTGCTCTGTGTTCTGTTAATTCATCTCACAGAGTTACATCTTTCCCTTCAAGAAGCCTTTCGCTAAGGCTGTTCTTGTGGAATTGGCAAAGGGATATTTGGAAGCCCATAGAGGGCTATGGTGAAAAAGGAAATATCTTCCGTTCAAAACTGGAAAGAAGCTTTCTGAGAAACTGCTCTGTGTTCTCTTAATTCATCTCACAGAGTTACATCTTTCCCTTCGAGAAGCCTTTCGCTAAGGCTGTTCTTGGGGAATTGGCAAAGGGATATTTGGAAGCCCCTAGAGGACTAATGGGAAAAAGGAAATATCTTCCGTTCAAAATTGGAAAGAAGCTTTCTGAGAAACTGCTCTGTGTTCTGTTAATTCATCTCACAGAGTTACAACTTTCCCCTCAAGAAGCCTTTCGCTAAGGCTGTTCTTGTGGAATTGGCAAAGGGATATTTGGAAGCCCATAGAGGGCTATGGTGAAAAAGGAAATATCTTCCGTTCAAAACTGGAAAGAAGCTTTCTGAGAAACTACTCTGTGTTTTGTTAATTCATCTCACAGAGTTACATCTTTCCCTTCAAGAAGCTTTTCGCTAAGGCTGTTCTTGTGGAATTGGCAAAGGGATATTTGGAAGCCCTTAGAGGGCTATGGTGAAAAAGGAAATATCTTCCGTTCAAAACTGGAAAGAAGCTTTCTGAGAAACTGCTCTGTGCCTGTTAATTCATCTCACAGAGTTACATCTTTCCCTTCAAGAAGCCTTTCGCTAAGGCTCTTCTTGTGGAATTGGCAAAGGGATATTTGGAAGCCCATAGAGGGCTATGGTGAAAAAGGAAATATCTTCCGTTCAAAACTGGAAAGAACCTTTCTGAGAAACTTCTCTGTGTTTTGTTAATTCATCTCACAGAGTTACATCTTTCCCTTCAAGAAGCTTTTCGCTAAGGCTGTTCTTGTGGAATTGGCAAAGGGATATTTGGAAGCCCATAGAGGGCTCTGGTGAAAAAGGAAATATCTTCCGTTCAAAACTGGAAAGAAGCTTTCTGAGAAACTGCTCTGTGTTCTGTTAATTCATCTCACAGAGTTACATCTTTCCCTTCAAGAAGCCTTTCGCTAAGGCTGTTCTTGTGGAATTGGCAAAGGGATATTTGGAAGCCCATAGAGGGCTATGGTGAAAAAGGAAATATCTTCCGTTCAAAACTGGAAAGAAGCTTTCTGAGAAACTGCTCTGTGTTCTCTTAATTCATCTCACAGAGTTACATCTTTCCCTTCGAGAAGCCTTTCGCTAAGGCTGTTCTTGGGGAATTGGCAAAGGGATATTTGGAAGCCCCTAGAGGACTAATGGGAAAAAGGAAATATCTTCCGTTCAAAATTGGAAAGAAGCTTTCTGAGAAACGGCTCTGTGTTCTGTTAATTCTTCTCACAGAGTTACATCTTTCCCTTCAAGAAGCCTTTCGCTAAGGCTGTTCTTGTGGAATTGGCAAAGGGATATTTGGAAGCCCATAGAGGGCTATGGTGAAAAAGGAAATATCTTCCGTTCAAAACTGGAAAGAAGCTTTCTGAGAAACTACTCTGTGTTTTGTTAATTCATCTCACAGAGTTACATCTTTCCCTTCAAGAAGCTTTTCGCTAAGGCTGTTCTTGTGGAATTGGCAAAGGGATATTTGGAAGCCCTTAGAGGGCTATGGTGAAAAAGGAAATATCTTCCGTTCAAAACTGGAAAGAAGCTTTCTGAGAAACTGCTCTGTGTCTGTTAATTCATCTCACAGAGTTACATCTTTCCCTTCAAGAAGCCTTTCGCTAAGGCTCTTCTTGTGGAATTGGCAAAGGGATATTTGGAAGCCCATAGAGGGCTATGGTGAAAAAGGAAATATCTTTCTTTCAAAACTGGAAAGAAGCTTTCTGAGAAAGTGCTCTGTGTTCTGTTAATTCATCTCACAGAGTTACGTCTTTCCTTTCAAGAAGCCTTTCGCTAAGGCTGTTCTTGGGGAATTGGCAAAGGGATATTTGGAAGCCCATAGAGGGCTATGGTGAAAAAGGAAATATCTTCCGTTCAAAACTGGAAAGAAGCTTTCTGAAAAACTGCTCTGTGTTCTGTTAATTCATCTCACAGAGTTACATCTTTCCCTTCGAGAAGCCTTTCGCTAAGGCTGTTCTTGGGGAATTGGCAAAGGGATATTTGGAAGCCCCTAGAGGACTAATGGGAAAAAGGAAATATCTTCCGTTCAAAATTGGAAAGAAGCTTTCTGAGAAACTGCTCTGTGTTCTGTTAATTCATCTCACAGAGTTACATCTTTCCCTTCAAGAAGCCTTTCGCTAAGGCTGTTCTTGTGGAATTGGCAAAGGGATATTTGGAAGCCCATAGAGGGCTATGGTGAAAAAGGAAATATCTTCCGTTCAAAACTGGAAAGAAGCTTTCTGAGAAACTACTCTGTGTTTTGTTAATTCATCTCACAGAGTAACATCTTTCCCTTCAAGAAGCTTTTCGCTAAGGCTGTTCTTGTGGAATTGGCAAAGGGATATTTGGAAGCCCTTAGAGGGCTATGGTGAAAAAGGAAATATCTTCCGTTCAAAACTGGAAAGAAGCTTTCTGAGAAACTGCTCTGTGTCTGTTAATTCATCTCACAGAGTTACATCTTTCCCTTCAAGAAGCCTTTCGCTAAGGCTCTTCTTGTGGAATTGGCAAAGGGATATTTGGAAGCCCATAGAGGGCTATGGTGAAAAAGGAAATATCTTCCGTTCAAAACTGGAAAGAAACTTTCTGAGAAACTGCTCTGTGTTCTGTTAATTCATCTCACAGAGTTACATCTTTCCCTTCAAGAAGCCTTTCGCTAAGGCTGTTCTTGTGGAATTGGCAAAGGGATATTTGGAAGCCCATAGAGGGCTATGGTGAAAAAGGAATTATCTTCCGTTCAAAACTGGAAAGAAGCTTTCTGAGAAACTGCTCTGTGTTCTGTTAATTCATCTCACAGAGTTACATCTTTCCCTTCAAGAAGCCTTTCGCTAAGGCTGTTCTTGTGGAATTGGCAAAGGGATATTTTTAAGCCCATAGAGGGCTATGGTGAAAAAGGAAATATCTTCCGTTCAAAACTGGAAAGAAGCTTTCTGAGAAACTGCTCTGTGTTCTGTTAATTCATCTCACAGAGTTACATCTTTCCCTTCAAGAAGCCTTTCGCTGAGGCTGTTCTTGTAGAATTGGCAAAGGGATATTTGGAAGCCCATAGAGGGCTATGGTGAAAAAGGAAATATCTTCCGTTCAAAACTGGAAAGAAGCTTTCTGAGAAACTGCTCTGTGTTCTGTTAATTCATCTCGCAGAGTTACATCTTTCCCTTCAAGAAGCCTTTCGCTATGGCTGTTCTTGTGGAATTGGCAAAGGGATATTTGGAAGCCCATAGAGGGCTATGGTGAAAAAGGAAATATCTTCCGTTCAAAACTGGAAAGAAGCTTTCTGAGAAACTGCTCTGTGTTCTGTTAATTCATCTCACAGAGTTACATCTTTCCCTTCAAGAAGCCTTTCGCTAAGGCTGTTCTTGTGGAATTGGCAAAGGGATATTTGGAAGCCCATAGAGGGCTATGGTGAAAAAGGAAATATCTTCCGTTCAAAACTGGAAAGAAGCTTTCTGAGAAACTGCTCTGTGTTCTGTTAATTCATCTCACAGAGTTACATCTTTCCCTTCAAGAAGCCTTTCGCTAAGGCTGTTCTTGTGGAATTGGCAAAGGGATATTTGGAAGCCCATAGAGGGCTATGGTGAAAAAGGAAATATCTTCCGTTCAAAACTGGAAAGAAACTTTCTGAGAAACTGCTCTGTGTTCTGTTAATTCATCTCACAGAGTTACATCTTTCCCTTCAAGAAGCCTTTCGCTAAGGCTGTTCTTGTGGAATTGGCAAAGGGATATTTGGAAGCCCATAGAGGGCTATGGTGAAAAAGGAATTATCTTCCGTTCAAAACTGGAAAGAAGCTTTCTGAGAAACTGCTCTGTGTTCTGTTAATTCATCTCACAGAGTTACATCTTTCCCTTCAAGAAGCCTTTCGCTAAGGCTGTTCTTGTGGAATTGGCAAAGGGATATTTTTAAGCCCATAGAGGGCTATGGTGAAAAAGGAAATATCTTCCGTTCAAAACTGGAAAGAAGCTTTCTGAGAAACTGCTCTGTGTTCTGTTAATTCATCTCACAGAGTTACATCTTTCCCTTCAAGAAGCCTTTCGCTGAGGCTGTTCTTGTAGAATTGGCAAAGGGATATTTGGAAGCCCATAGAGGGCTATGGTGAAAAAGGAAATATCTTCCGTTCAAAACTGGAAAGAAGCTTTCTGAGAAACTGCTCTGTGTTCTGTTAATTCATCTCACAGAGTTACATCTTTCCCTTCAAGAAGCCTTTCGTTAAGGCTGTTCTTGTGGAATTGGCAAAGGGATATTTGGAAGCCCATAGAGAGCTATGGTGAAAAAGGAAATATCTTCCGTTCAAAACTGGAAAGAAGCTTTCGAGAAACTGCTCTGTGTTCTGTTAATTCATCTCACAGAGTTAGGTCTCTGCTTTCAAGAAGCCTTTCGCTAAGGTTGTTCTTGAGGAATTGGCAAAGGGATATTTGGAAGCCCATAGAGGGCTATGGTGAAAAAGGAAATATCTTCCGTTCAAAACTGGAAAGAAGCTTTCTGAGAAACTGCTCTGTGTTCTGTTAATTCATCTCACAGAGTTACATCTTTCCCTTCAAGAAGCCTTTCGCTAAGGCTGATCTTGTGGAATTGGCAAAGGGATATTTGGAAGCCCATAGAGGGCTATGGTGAAAAAGGAAATATCTTCCGTTCAAAACTGGAAAGAAGCTTTCTGAGAAACTGCTCTGTGTTCTGTTAATTCATCTCACAGAGTTACATCTTTCCCTTCAAGAAGCCTTTCGCTAAGGCTGCTCTTGTGGAATTGGCAAAGGGATATTTGGAAGCCTCTAGAGGGCTATGGTGAAAAAGGAAATATCTTCCGTTCAAAACTGGAAAGAAGCTTTCTGAGAAACTGCTCTGTGTTCTGTTAATTCATCTCGCAGAGTTACATCTTTCCCTTCAAGAAGCCTTTCGCTATGGCTGTTCTTGTGGAATTGGCAAAGGGATATTTGGAAGCCCATAGAGGGCTATGGTGAAAAAGGAAATATCTTCCCTTCAAAACTGGAAAGAAGCTTTCTGAGAAACTGCTCTGTGTTCTGTTAATTCATCTCACAGAGATACATCTTTCCCTTCAAGAAGCCTTTCGCTAAGGCTGTTCTTGTGGAATTGGCAAAGGGATATTTGGAAGCCCATAGAGGGCTATGGTGAAAAAGAAAATATCTTCCGTTCAAAACTGGAAAGAAGCTTTCTGAGAAACTGCTCTGTGTTCTGTTAATTCATCTCACAGAGTTACATCTTTCCCTTCAAGAAGCCTTTCGCTAAGGCTGTTCTTGTGGAATTGGCAAAGGGATATTTGGAAGCCCATAGAGGGCTATGGTGAAAAAGGAAATATCTTCCGTTCAAAACTGGAAAGAAGCTTTCTGAGAAACTGCTCTGTGTTCTGTTAATTCATCTCACAGAGTTACATCTTTCCCTTCAAGAAGCCTTTCGCTAAGGCTGTTCTTGTGGAATTGGCAAAGGGATATTTGGAAGCCCATAGAGGGCTATGGTGAAAAAGGAATTATCTTCCGTTCAAAACTGGAAAGAAGCTTTCTGAGAAACTGCTCTGTGTTCTGTTAATTCATCTCACAGAGTTACATCTTTCCCTTCAAGAAGCCTTTCGCTAAGGCTGTTCTTGTGGAATTGGCAAAGGGATATTTTTAAGCCCATAGAGGGCTATGGTGAAAAAGGAAATATCTTCCGTTCAAAACTGGAAAGAAGCTTTCTGAGAAACTGCTCTGTGTTCTGTTAATTCATCTCACAGAGTTACATCTTTCCCTTCAAGAAGCCTTTCGCTGAGGCTGTTCTTGTAGAATTGGCAAAGGGATATTTGGAAGCCCATAGAGGGCTATGGTGAAAAAGGAAATATCTTCCGTTCAAAACTGGAAAGAAGCTTTCTGAGAAACTGCTCTGTGTTCTGTTAATTCATCTCACAGAGTTACATCTTTCCCTTCAAGAAGCCTTTCGTTAAGGCTGTTCTTGTGGAATTGGCAAAGGGATATTTGGAAGCCCATAGAGAGCTATGGTGAAAAAGGAAATATCTTCCGTTCAAAACTGGAAAGAAGCTTTCGAGAAACTGCTCTGTGTTCTGTTAATTCATCTCACAGAGTTAGGTCTCTGCTTTCAAGAAGCCTTTCGCTAAGGTTGTTCTTGAGGAATTGGCAAAGGGATATTTGGAAGCCCATAGAGGGCTATGGTGAAAAAGGAAATATCTTCCGTTCAAAACTGGAAAGAAGCTTTCTGAGAAACTGCTCTGTGTTCTGTTAATTCATCTCACAGAGTTACATCTTTCCCTTCAAGAAGCCTTTCGCTAAGGCTGATCTTGTGGAATTGGCAAAGGGATATTTGGAAGCCCATAGAGGGCTATGGTGAAAAAGGAAATATCTTCCGTTCAAAACTGGAAAGAAGCTTTCTGAGAAACTGCTCTGTGTTCTGTTAATTCATCTCACAGAGTTACATCTTTCCCTTCAAGAAGCCTTTCGCTAAGGCTGTTCTTGTGGAATTGGCAAAGGGATATTTGGAAGCCCATAGAGGGCTATGGTGAAAAAGGAAATATCTTCCGTTCAAAACTGGAAAGAAGCTTTCTGAGAAACTGCTCTGTGTTCTCTTAATTCATCTCACAGAGTTACATCTTTCCCTTCGAGAAGCCTTTCGCTAAGGCTGTTCTTGGGGAATTGGCAAAGGGATATTTGGAAGCCCCTAGAGGACTAATGGGAAAAAGGAAATATCTTCCGTTCAAAATTGGAAAGAAGCTTTCTGAGAAACTGCTCTGTGTTCTGTTAATTCATCTCACAGAGTTACATCTTTCCCCTCAAGAAGCCTTTCGCTAAGGCTGTTCTTGTGGAATTGGCAAAGGGATATTTGGAAGCCCATAGAGGGCTATGGTGAAAAAGGAAATATCTTCCGTTCAAAACTGGAAAGAAGCTTTCTGAGAAACTACTCTGTGTTTTGTTAATTCATCTCACAGAGTTACATCTTTCCCTTCAAGAAGCTTTTCGCTAAGGCTGTTCTTGTGGAATTGGCAAAGGGATATTTGGAAGCCCTTAGAGGGCTATGGTGAAAAAGGAAATATCTTCCGTTCAAAACTGGAAAGAAGCTTTCTGAGAAACTGCTCTGTGCCTGTTAATTCATCTCACAGAGTTACATCTTTCCCTTCAAGAAGCCTTTCGCTAAGGCTCTTCTTGTGGAATTGGCAAAGGGATATTTGGAAGCCCATAGAGGGCTATGGTGAAAAAGGAAATATCTTCCGTTCAAAACTGGAAAGAACCTTTCTGAGAAACTTCTCTGTGTTTTGTTAATTCATCTCACAGAGTTACATCTTTCCCTTCAAGAAGCTTTTCGCTAAGGCTGTTCTTGTGGAATTGGCAAAGGGATATTTGGAAGCCCATAGAGGGCTCTGGTGAAAAAGGAAATATCTTCCGTTCAAAACTGGAAAGAAGCTTTCTGAGAAACTGCTCTGTGTTCTGTTAATTCATCTCACAGAGTTACATCTTTCCCTTCAAGAAGCCTTTCGCTAAGGCTGTTCTTGTGGAATTGGCAAAGGGATATTTGGAAGCCCATAGAGGGCTATGGTGAAAAAGGAAATATCTTCCGTTCAAAACTGGAAAGAAGCTTTCTGAGAAACTGCTCTGTGTTCTCTTAATTCATCTCACAGAGTTACATCTTTCCCTTCGAGAAGCCTTTCGCTAAGGCTGTTCTTGGGGAATTGGCAAAGGGATATTTGGAAGCCCCTAGAGGACTAATGGGAAAAAGGAAATATCTTCCGTTCAAAATTGGAAAGAAGCTTTCTGAGAAACGGCTCTGTGTTCTGTTAATTCTTCTCACAGAGTTACATCTTTCCCTTCAAGAAGCCTTTCGCTAAGGCTGTTCTTGTGGAATTGGCAAAGGGATATTTGGAAGCCCATAGAGGGCTATGGTGAAAAAGGAAATATCTTCCGTTCAAAACTGGAAAGAAGCTTTCTGAGAAACTACTCTGTGTTTTGTTAATTCATCTCACAGAGTTACATCTTTCCCTTCAAGAAGCTTTTCGCTAAGGCTGTTCTTGTGGAATTGGCAAAGGGATATTTGGAAGCCCTTAGAGGGCTATGGTGAAAAAGGAAATATCTTCCGTTCAAAACTGGAAAGAAGCTTTCTGAGAAACTGCTCTGTGTCTGTTAATTCATCTCACAGAGTTACATCTTTCCCTTCAAGAAGCCTTTCGCTAAGGCTCTTCTTGTGGAATTGGCAAAGGGATATTTGGAAGCCCATAGAGGGCTATGGTGAAAAAGGAAATATCTTTCTTTCAAAACTGGAAAGAAGCTTTCTGAGAAAGTGCTCTGTGTTCTGTTAATTCATCTCACAGAGTTACGTCTTTCCTTTCAAGAAGCCTTTCGCTAAGGCTGTTCTTGGGGAATTGGCAAAGGGATATTTGGAAGCCCATAGAGGGCTATGGTGAAAAAGGAAATATCTTCCGTTCAAAACTGGAAAGAAGCTTTCTGAAAAACTGCTCTGTGTTCTGTTAATTCATCTCACAGAGTTACATCTTTCCCTTCGAGAAGCCTTTCGCTAAGGCTGTTCTTGGGGAATTGGCAAAGGGATATTTGGAAGCCCCTAGAGGACTAATGGGAAAAAGGAAATATCTTCCGTTCAAAATTGGAAAGAAGCTTTCTGAGAAACTGCTCTGTGTTCTGTTAATTCATCTCACAGAGTTACATCTTTCCCTTCAAGAAGCCTTTCGCTAAGGCTGTTCTTGTGGAATTGGCAAAGGGATATTTGGAAGCCCATAGAGGGCTATGGTGAAAAAGGAAATATCTTCCGTTCAAAACTGGAAAGAAGCTTTCTGAGAAACTACTCTGTGTTTTGTTAATTCATCTCACAGAGTAACATCTTTCCCTTCAAGAAGCTTTTCGCTAAGGCTGTTCTTGTGGAATTGGCAAAGGGATATTTGGAAGCCCTTAGAGGGCTATGGTGAAAAAGGAAATATCTTCCGTTCAAAACTGGAAAGAAGCTTTCTGAGAAACTGCTCTGTGTCTGTTAATTCATCTCACAGAGTTACATCTTTCCCTTCAAGAAGCCTTTCGCTAAGGCTCTTCTTGTGGAATTGGCAAAGGGATATTTGGAAGCCCATAGAGGGCTATGGTGAAAAAGGAAATATCTTTCTTTCAAAACTGGAAAGAAGCTTTCTGAGAAAGTGCTCTGTGTTCTGTTAATTCATCTCACAGAGTTACGTCTTTCCTTTCAAGAAGCCTTTCGCTAAGGCTGTTCTTGGGGAATTGGCAAAGGGATATTTGGAAGCCCATAGAGGGCTATGGTGAAAAAGGAAATATCTTCCGTTCAAAACTGGAAAGAAGCTTTCTGAAAAACTGCTCTGTGTTCTGTTAATTCATCTCACAGAGTTACATCTTTCCCTTCAAGAAGCCTTTCGTTAAGGCTGTTCTTGTGGAATTGGCAAAGGGATATTTGGAAGCCCATAGAGGGCTACGGTGAAAAAGGAAATATCTTCCGTTCAAAACTGGAAAGAAGCTTTCTGAGAAACCGCTCTGTGTTCTGTTAATTCATCTCACAGAGTTACATCTTTCCCTTCAAGAAGCCTTTCGCTAAGGCTGTTCTTGTGGAATTGGCAAAGGGATATTTGGAAGCCCATAGAGGGCTATGGTGAATAAGGAAATATCTTCCGTTCAAAACTGGAAAGAAGCTTTCTGAGAAACTGCTCTGTGTTCTGTTAATTCATCTCACAGAGTTACATCTTTCCCTTCAAGAAGCCTTTCGCTAAGGCTGTTCTTGTGGAATTGGCAAAGGGATATTTGGAAGCCCATAGAGGGCTATGGTGAAAAAGGAAATATCTTCCGTTCAAAACTGGAAAGAAGCTTTCTGAGAAACTGCTCTGTGTTCTGTTAATTCATCTCACAGAGTTACATCTTTCCATTCAAGAAGCCTTTCGCTAAGGCTGTTCTTGTGGAATTGGCAAAGGGATATTTGGAAGCCCATAGAGGGCTATGGTGAAAAAGGAAATATCTTCCCTTCAAAACTGGAAAGAAGCTTTCTGAGAAACTGCTCTGTGTTCTGTTAATTCATCTCACAGAGATACATCTTTCCCTTCAAGAAGCCTTTCGCTAAGGCTGTTCTTGTGGAATTGGCAAAGGGATATTTGGAAGCCCATAGAGGGCTATGGTGAAAAAGAAAATATCTTCCGTTCAAAACTGGAAAGAAGCTTTCTGAGAAACTGCTCTGTGTTCTGTTAATTCATCTCACAGAGTTACATCTTTCCCTTCAAGAAGCCTTTCGCTAAGGCTGTTCTTGTGGAATTGGCAAAGGGATATTTGGAAGCCCATAGAGGGCTATGGTGAAAAAGGAAATATCTTCCGTTCAAAACTGGAAAGAAGCTTTCTGAGAAACTGCTCTGTGTTCTGTTAATTCATCTCACAGAGTTACATCTTTCCCTTCAAGAAGCCTTTCGCTGAGGCTGTTCTTGTAGAATTGGCAAAGGGATATTTGGAAGCCCATAGAGGGCTATGGTGAAAAAGGAAATATCTTCCGTTCAAAACTGGAAAGAAGCTTTCTGAGAAACTGCTCTGTGTTCTGTTAATTCATCTCACAGAGTTACATCTTTCCCTTCAAGAAGCCTTTCGTTAAGGCTGTTCTTGTGGAATTGGCAAAGGGATATTTGGAAGCCCATAGAGAGCTATGGTGAAAAAGGAAATATCTTCCGTTCAAAACTGGAAAGAAGCTTTCGAGAAACTGCTCTGTGTTCTGTTAATTCATCTCACAGAGTTAGGTCTCTGCTTTCAAGAAGCCTTTCGCTAAGGTTGTTCTTGAGGAATTGGCAAAGGGATATTTGGAAGCCCATAGAGGGCTATGGTGAAAAAGGAAATATCTTCCGTTCAAAACTGGAAAGAAGCTTTCTGAGAAACTGCTCTGTGTTCTGTTAATTCATCTCACAGAGTTACATCTTTCCCTTCAAGAAGCCTTTCGCTAAGGCTGATCTTGTGGAATTGGCAAAGGGATATTTGGAAGCCCATAGAGGGCTATGGTGAAAAAGGAAATATCTTCCGTTCAAAACTGGAAAGAAGCTTTCTGAGAAACTGCTCTGTGTTCTGTTAATTCATCTCACAGAGTTACATCTTTCCCTTCAAGAAGCCTTTCGCTAAGGCTGCTCTTGTGGAATTGGCAAAGGGATATTTGGAAGCCTCTAGAGGGCTATGGTGAAAAAGGAAATATCTTCCGTTCAAAACTGGAAAGAAGCTTTCTGAGAAACTGCTCTGTGTTCTGTTAATTCATCTCGCAGAGTTACATCTTTCCCTTCAAGAAGCCTTTCGCTATGGCTGTTCTTGTGGAATTGGCAAAGGGATATTTGGAAGCCCATAGAGGGCTATGGTGAAAAAGGAAATATCTTCCGTTCAAAACTGGAAAGAAGCTTTCTGAGAAACTGCTCTGTGTTCTGTTAATTCATCTCACAGAGTTACATCTTTCCCTTCAAGAAGCCTTTCGCTAAGGCTGTTCTTGTGGAATTGGCAAAGGGATATTTGGAAGCCCATAGAGGGCTATGGTGAAAAAGGAAATATCTTCCGTTCAAAACTGGAAAGAAGCTTTCTGAGAAACTGCTCTGTGTTCTGTTAATTCATCTCACAGAGTTACATCTTTCCCTTCAAGAAGCCTTTCGCTAAGGCTGTTCTTGTGGAATTGGCAAAGGGATATTTGGAAGCCCATAGAGGGCTATGGTGAAAAAGGAAATATCTTCCGTTCAAAACTGGAAAGAAACTTTCTGAGAAACTGCTCTGTGTTCTGTTAATTCATCTCACAGAGTTACATCTTTCCCTTCAAGAAGCCTTTCGCTAAGGCTGTTCTTGTGGAATTGGCAAAGGGATATTTGGAAGCCCATAGAGGGCTATGGTGAAAAAGGAATTATCTTCCGTTCAAAACTGGAAAGAAGCTTTCTGAGAAACTGCTCTGTGTTCTGTTAATTCATCTCACAGAGTTACATCTTTCCCTTCAAGAAGCCTTTCGCTAAGGCTGTTCTTGTGGAATTGGCAAAGGGATATTTTTAAGCCCATAGAGGGCTATGGTGAAAAAGGAAATATCTTCCGTTCAAAACTGGAAAGAAGCTTTCTGAGAAACTGCTCTGTGTTCTGTTAATTCATCTCACAGAGTTTCATCTTTCCCTTCAAGAAGCCTTTCGCTGAGGCTGTTCTTGTAGAATTGGCAAAGGGATATTTGGAAGCCCATAGAGGGCTATGGTGAAAAAGGAAATATCTTCCGTTCAAAACTGGAAAGAAGCTTTCTGAGAAACTGCTCTGTGTTCTGTTAATTCATCTCGCAGAGTTACATCTTTCCCTTCAAGAAGCCTTTCGCTATGGCTGTTCTTGTGGAATTGGCAAAGGGATATTTGGAAGCCCATAGAGGGCTATGGTGAAAAAGGAAATATCTTCCGTTCAAAACTGGAAAGAAGCTTTCTGAGAAACTGCTCTGTGTTCTGTTAATTCATCTCACAGAGTTACATCTTTCCCTTCAAGAAGCCTTTCGCTAAGGCTGTTCTTGTGGAATTGGCAAAGGGATATTTGGAAGCCCATAGAGGGCTATGGTGAAAAAGGAAATATCTTCCGTTCAAAACTGGAAAGAAGCTTTCTGAGAAACTGCTCTGTGTTCTGTTAATTCATCTCACAGAGTTACATCTTTCACTTCAAGAAGCCTTTCGCTAAGGCTGTTCTTGTGGAATTGGCAAAGGGATATTTGGAAGCCCATAGAGGGCTATGGTGAAAAAGGAAATATCTTCCGTTCAAAACTGGAAAGAAACTTTCTGAGAAACTGCTCTGTGTTCTGTTAATTCATCTCACAGAGTTACATCTTTCCCTTCAAGAAGCCTTTCGCTAAGGCTGTTCTTGTGGAATTGGCAAAGGGATATTTGGAAGCCCATAGAGGGCTATGGTGAAAAAGGAATTATCTTCCGTTCAAAACTGGAAAGAAGCTTTCTGAGAAACTGCTCTGTGTTCTGTTAATTCATCTCACAGAGTTACATCTTTCCCTTCAAGAAGCCTTTCGCTAAGGCTGTTCTTGTGGAATTGGCAAAGGGATATTTTTAAGCCCATAGAGGGCTATGGTGAAAAAGGAAATATCTTCCGTTCAAAACTGGAAAGAAGCTTTCTGAGAAACTGCTCTGTGTTCTGTTAATTCATCTCACAGAGTTACATCTTTCCCTTCAAGAAGCCTTTCGCTGAGGCTGTTCTTGTAGAATTGGCAAAGGGATATTTGGAAGCCCATAGAGGGCTATGGTGAAAAAGGAAATATCTTCCGTTCAAAACTGGAAAGAAGCTTTCTGAGAAACTGCTCTGTGTTCTGTTAATTCATCTCACAGAGTTACATCTTTCCCTTCAAGAAGCCTTTCGTTAAGGCTGTTCTTGTGGAATTGGCAAAGGGATATTTGGAAGCCCATAGAGAGCTATGGTGAAAAAGGAAATATCTTCCGTTCAAAACTGGAAAGAAGCTTTCGAGAAACTGCTCTGTGTTCTGTTAATTCATCTCACAGAGTTAGGTCTCTGCTTTCAAGAAGCCTTTCGCTAAGGTTGTTCTTGAGGAATTGGCAAAGGGATATTTGGAAGCCCATAGAGGGCTATGGTGAAAAAGGAAATATCTTCCGTTCAAAACTGGAAAGAAGCTTTCTGAGAAACTGCTCTGTGTTCTGTTAATTCATCTCACAGAGTTACATCTTTCCCTTCAAGAAGCCTTTCGCTAAGGCTGATCTTGTGGAATTGGCAAAGGGATATTTGGAAGCCCATAGAGGGCTATGGTGAAAAAGGAAATATCTTCCGTTCAAAACTGGAAAGAAGCTTTCTGAGAAACTGCTCTGTGTTCTGTTAATTCATCTCACAGAGTTACATCTTTCCCTTCAAGAAGCCTTTCGCTAAGGCTGCTCTTGTGGAATTGGCAAAGGGATATTTGGAAGCCTCTAGAGGGCTATGGTGAAAAAGGAAATATCTTCCGTTCAAAACTGGAAAGAAGCTTTCTGAGAAACTGCTCTGTGTTCTGTTAATTCATCTCGCAGAGTTACATCTTTCCCTTCAAGAAGCCTTTCGCTATGGCTGTTCTTGTGGAATTGGCAAAGGGATATTTGGAAGCCCATAGAGGGCTATGGTGAAAAAGGAAATATCTTCCCTTCAAAACTGGAAAGAAGCTTTCTGAGAAACTGCTCTGTGTTCTGTTAATTCATCTCACAGAGATACATCTTTCCCTTCAAGAAGCCTTTCGCTAAGGCTGTTCTTGTGGAATTGGCAAAGGGATATTTGGAAGCCCATAGAGGGCTATGGTGAAAAAGAAAATATCTTCCGTTCAAAACTGGAAAGAAGCTTTCTGAGAAACTGCTCTGTGTTCTGTTAATTCATCTCACAGAGTTACATCTTTCCCTTCAAGAAGCCTTTCGCTAAGGCTGTTCTTGTGGAATTGGCAAAGGGATATTTGGAAGCCCATAGAGGGCTATGGTGAAAAAGGAAATATCTTCCGTTCAAAACTGGAAAGAAGCTTTCTGAGAAACTGCTCTGTGTTCTGTTAATTCATCTCACAGAGTTACATCTTTCCCTTCAAGAAGCCTTTCGCTAAGGCTGTTCTTGTGGAATTGGCAAAGGGATATTTGGAAGCCCATAGAGGGCTATGGTGAAAAAGGAATTATCTTCCGTTCAAAACTGGAAAGAAGCTTTCTGAGAAACTGCTCTGTGTTCTGTTAATTCATCTCACAGAGTTACATCTTTCCCTTCAAGAAGCCTTTCGCTAAGGCTGTTCTTGTGGAATTGGCAAAGGGATATTTTTAAGCCCATAGAGGGCTATGGTGAAAAAGGAAATATCTTCCGTTCAAAACTGGAAAGAAGCTTTCTGAGAAACTGCTCTGTGTTCTGTTAATTCATCTCACAGAGTTACATCTTTCCCTTCAAGAAGCCTTTCGCTGAGGCTGTTCTTGTAGAATTGGCAAAGGGATATTTGGAAGCCCATAGAGGGCTATGGTGAAAAAGGAAATATCTTCCGTTCAAAACTGGAAAGAAGCTTTCTGAGAAACTGCTCTGTGTTCTGTTAATTCATCTCACAGAGTTACATCTTTCCCTTCAAGAAGCCTTTCGTTAAGGCTGTTCTTGTGGAATTGGCAAAGGGATATTTGGAAGCCCATAGAGAGCTATGGTGAAAAAGGAAATATCTTCCGTTCAAAACTGGAAAGAAGCTTTCGAGAAACTGCTCTGTGTTCTGTTAATTCATCTCACAGAGTTAGGTCTCTGCTTTCAAGAAGCCTTTCGCTAAGGTTGTTCTTGAGGAATTGGCAAAGGGATATTTGGAAGCCCATAGAGGGCTATGGTGAAAAAGGAAATATCTTCCGTTCAAAACTGGAAAGAAGCTTTCTGAGAAACTGCTCTGTGTTCTGTTAATTCATCTCACAGAGTTACATCTTTCCCTTCAAGAAGCCTTTCGCTAAGGCTGATCTTGTGGAATTGGCAAAGGGATATTTGGAAGCCCATAGAGGGCTATGGTGAAAAAGGAAATATCTTCCGTTCAAAACTGGAAAGAAGCTTTCTGAGAAACTGCTCTGTGTTCTGTTAATTCATCTCACAGAGTTACATCTTTCCCTTCAAGAAGCCTTTCGCTAAGGCTGCTCTTGTGGAATTGGCAAAGGGATATTTGGAAGCCTCTAGAGGGCTATGGTGAAAAAGGAAATATCTTCCGTTCAAAACTGGAAAGAAGCTTTCTGAGAAACTGCTCTGTGTTCTGTTAATTCATCTCGCAGAGTTACATCTTTCCCTTCAAGAAGCCTTTCGCTATGGCTGTTCTTGTGGAATTGGCAAAGGGATATTTGGAAGCCCATAGAGGGCTATGGTGAAAAAGGAAATATCTTCCGTTCAAAACTGGAAAGAAGCTTTCTGAGAAACTGCTCTGTGTTCTGTTAATTCATCTCACAGAGTTACATCTTTCCCTTCAAGAAGCCTTTCGCTAAGGCTGTTCTTGTGGAATTGGCAAAGGGATATTTGGAAGCCCATAGAGGGCTATGGTGAAAAAGGAAATATCTTCCGTTCAAAACTGGAAAGAAGCTTTCTGAGAAACTGCTCTGTGTTCTGTTAATTCATCTCACAGAGTTACATCTTTCCCTTCAAGAAGCCTTTCGCTAAGGCTGTTCTTGTGGAATTGGCAAAGGGATATTTGGAAGCCCATAGAGGGCTATGGTGAAAAAGGAAATATCTTCCGTTCAAAACTGGAAAGAAACTTTCTGAGAAACTGCTCTGTGTTCTGTTAATTCATCTCACAGAGTTACATCTTTCCCTTCAAGAAGCCTTTCGCTAAGGCTGTTCTTGTGGAATTGGCAAAGGGATATTTGGAAGCCCATAGAGGGCTATGGTGAAAAAGGAATTATCTTCCGTTCAAAACTGGAAAGAAGCTTTCTGAGAAACTGCTCTGTGTTCTGTTAATTCATCTCACAGAGTTACATCTTTCCCTTCAAGAAGCCTTTCGCTAAGGCTGTTCTTGTGGAATTGGCAAAGGGATATTTTTAAGCCCATAGAGGGCTATGGTGAAAAAGGAAATATCTTCCGTTCAAAACTGGAAAGAAGCTTTCTGAGAAACTGCTCTGTGTTCTGTTAATTCATCTCACAGAGTTACATCTTTCCCTTCAAGAAGCCTTTCGCTGAGGCTGTTCTTGTAGAATTGGCAAAGGGATATTTGGAAGCCCATAGAGGGCTATGGTGAAAAAGGAAATATCTTCCGTTCAAAACTGGAAAGAAGCTTTCTGAGAAACTGCTCTGTGTTCTGTTAATTCATCTCGCAGAGTTACATCTTTCCCTTCAAGAAGCCTTTCGCTATGGCTGTTCTTGTGGAATTGGCAAAGGGATATTTGGAAGCCCATAGAGGGCTATGGTGAAAAAGGAAATATCTTCCGTTCAAAACTGGAAAGAAGCTTTCTGAGAAACTGCTCTGTGTTCTGTTAATTCATCTCACAGAGTTACATCTTTCCCTTCAAGAAGCCTTTCGCTAAGGCTGTTCTTGTGGAATTGGCAAAGGGATATTTGGAAGCCCATAGAGGGCTATGGTGAAAAAGGAAATATCTTCCGTTCAAAACTGGAAAGAAGCTTTCTGAGAAACTGCTCTGTGTTCTGTTAATTCATCTCACAGAGTTACATCTTTCCCTTCAAGAAGCCTTTCGCTAAGGCTGTTCTTGTGGAATTGGCAAAGGGATATTTGGAAGCCCATAGAGGGCTATGGTGAAAAAGGAAATATCTTCCGTTCAAAACTGGAAAGAAACTTTCTGAGAAACTGCTCTGTGTTCTGTTAATTCATCTCACAGAGTTACATCTTTCCCTTCAAGAAGCCTTTCGCTAAGGCTGTTCTTGTGGAATTGGCAAAGGGATATTTGGAAGCCCATAGAGGGCTATGGTGAAAAAGGAATTATCTTCCGTTCAAAACTGGAAAGAAGCTTTCTGAGAAACTGCTCTGTGTTCTGTTAATTCATCTCACAGAGTTACATCTTTCCCTTCAAGAAGCCTTTCGCTAAGGCTGTTCTTGTGGAATTGGCAAAGGGATATTTTTAAGCCCATAGAGGGCTATGGTGAAAAAGGAAATATCTTCCGTTCAAAACTGGAAAGAAGCTTTCTGAGAAACTGCTCTGTGTTCTGTTAATTCATCTCACAGAGTTACATCTTTCCCTTCAAGAAGCCTTTCGCTGAGGCTGTTCTTGTAGAATTGGCAAAGGGATATTTGGAAGCCCATAGAGGGCTATGGTGAAAAAGGAAATATCTTCCGTTCAAAACTGGAAAGAAGCTTTCTGAGAAACTGCTCTGTGTTCTGTTAATTCATCTCACAGAGTTACATCTTTCCCTTCAAGAAGCCTTTCGTTAAGGCTGTTCTTGTGGAATTGGCAAAGGGATATTTGGAAGCCCATAGAGAGCTATGGTGAAAAAGGAAATATCTTCCGTTCAAAACTGGAAAGAAGCTTTCGAGAAACTGCTCTGTGTTCTGTTAATTCATCTCACAGAGTTAGGTCTCTGCTTTCAAGAAGCCTTTCGCTAAGGTTGTTCTTGAGGAATTGGCAAAGGGATATTTGGAAGCCCATAGAGGGCTATGGTGAAAAAGGAAATATCTTCCGTTCAAAACTGGAAAGAAGCTTTCTGAGAAACTGCTCTGTGTTCTGTTAATTCATCTCACAGACTTACATCTTTCCCTTCAAGAAGCCTTTCGCTAAGGCTGATCTTGTGGAATTGGCAAAGGGATATTTGGAAGCCCATAGAGGGCTATGGTGAAAAAGGAAATATCTTCCGTTCAAAACTGGAAAGAAGCTTTCTGAGAAACTGCTCTGTGTTCTGTTAATTCATCTCACAGAGTTACATCTTTCCCTTCAAGAAGCCTTTCGCTAAGGCTGCTCTTGTGGAATTGGCAAAGGGATATTTGGAAGCCTCTAGAGGGCTATGGTGAAAAAGGAAATATCTTCCGTTCAAAACTGGAAAGAAGCTTTCTGAGAAACTGCTCTGTGTTCTGTTAATTCATCTCGCAGAGTTACATCTTTCCCTTCAAGAAGCCTTTCGCTATGGCTGTTCTTGTGGAATTGGCAAAGGGATATTTGGAAGCCCATAGAGGGCTATGGTGAAAAAGGAAATATCTTCCGTTCAAAACTGGAAAGAAGCTTTCTGAGAAACTGCTCTGTGTTCTGTTAATTCATCTCACAGAGTTACATCTTTCCCTTCAAGAAGCCTTTCGCTAAGGCTGTTCTTGTGGAATTGGCAAAGGGATATTTGGAAGCCCATAGAGGGCTATGGTGAAAAAGGAAATATCTTCCGTTCAAAACTGGAAAGAAGCTTTCTGAGAAACTGCTCTGTGTTCTGTTAATTCATCTCACAGAGTTACATCTTTCCCTTCAAGAAGCCTTTCGCTAAGGCTGTTCTTGTGGAATTGGCAAAGGGATATTTGGAAGCCCATAGAGGGCTATGGTGAAAAAGGAAATATCTTCCGTTCAAAACTGGAAAGAAACTTTCTGAGAAACTGCTCTGTGTTCTGTTAATTCATCTCACAGAGTTACATCTTTCCCTTCAAGAAGCCTTTCGCTAAGGCTGTTCTTGTGGAATTGGCAAAGGGATATTTGGAAGCCCATAGAGGGCTATGGTGAAAAAGGAATTATCTTCCGTTCAAAACTGGAAAGAAGCTTTCTGAGAAACTGCTCTGTGTTCTGTTAATTCATCTCACAGAGTTACATCTTTCCCTTCAAGAAGCCTTTCGCTAAGGCTGTTCTTGTGGAATTGGCAAAGGGATATTTTTAAGCCCATAGAGGGCTATGGTGAAAAAGGAAATATCTTCCGTTCAAAACTGGAAAGAAGCTTTCTGAGAAACTGCTCTGTGTTCTGTTAATTCATCTCACAGAGTTACATCTTTCCCTTCAAGAAGCCGTTCGCTGAGGCTGTTCTTGTAGAATTGGCAAAGGGATATTTGGAAGCCCATAGAGGGCTATGTGAAAAAGGAAATATCTTCCGTTCAAAACTGGAAAGAAGCTTTCTGAGAAACTGCTCTGTGTTCTGTTAATTCATCTCACAGAGTTACATCTTTCCCTTCAAGAAGCCTTTCGTTAAGGCTGTTCTTGTGGAATTGGCAAAGGGATATTTGGAAGCCCATAGAGAGCTATGGTGAAAAAGGAAATATCTTCCGTTCAAAACTGGAAAGAAGCTTTCGAGAAACTGCTCTGTGTTCTGTTAATTCATCTCACAGAGTTAGGTCTTTCCTTTCAAGAAGCCTTTCGCTAAGGCTGTTCTTGAGGAATTGGCAAAGGGATATTTGGAAGCCCATAGAGGGCTATGGTGAAAAAGGAAATATCTTCCGTTCAAAACTGGAAAGAAGCTTTCTGAGAAACTGCTCTGTGTTCTGTTAATTCATCTCACAGAGTTACATCTTTCCCTTCAAGAAGCCTTTCGCTAAGGCTGCTCTTGTGGAATTGGCAAAGGGATATTTGGAAGCCTCTAGAGGGCTATGGTGAAAAAGGAAATATCTTCCGTTCAAAACTGGAAAGAAGCTTTCTGAGAAACTGCTCTGTGTTCTGTTAATTCATCTCGCAGAGTTACATCTTTCCCTTCAAGAAGCCTTTCGCTATGGCTGTTCTTGTGGAATTGGCAAAGGGATATTTGGAAGCCCATAGAGGGCTATGGTGAAAAAGGAAATATCTTCCGTTCAAAACTGGAAAGAAGCTTTCTGAGAAACTGCTCTGTGTTCTGTTAATTCATCTCACAGAGTTACATCTTTCCCTTCAAGAAGCCTTTCGCTAAGGCTGTTCTTGTGGAATTGGCAAAGGGATATTTGGAAGCCCATAGAGGGCTATGGTGAAAAAGGAAATATCTTCCGTTCAAAACTGGAAAGAAGCTTTCTGAGAAACTGCTCTGTGTTCTGTTAATTCATCTCACAGAGTTACATCTTTCCCTTCAAGAAGCCTTTCGCTAAGGCTGTTCTTGTGGAATTGGCAAAGGGATATTAGGAAGCCCATAGAGGGCTATGGTGAAAAAGGAAATATCTTCCGTTCAAAACTGGAAAGAAGCTTTCTGAGAAACTGCTCTGTGTTCTGTTAATTCATCTCACAGAGTTACATCTTTCCCTTCAAGAAGCCTTTCGCTAAGGCTGTTCTTGTGGAATTGGCAAAGGGATATTTGGAAGCCCATAGAGGGCTATGGTGAAAAAGGAATTATCTTCCGTTCAAAACTGGAAAGAAGCTTTCTGAGAAACTGCTCTGTGTTCTGTTAATTCATCTCACAGAGTTACATCTTTCCCTTCAAGAAGCCTTTCGCTAAGGCTGTTCTTGTGGAATTGGCAAAGGGATATTTGGAAGCCCATAGAGGGCTATGGTGAAAAAGGAAATATCTTCCGTTCAAAACTGGAAAGAAGCTTTCTGAGAAACTGCTCTGTGTTCTGTTAATTCATCTCACAGAGTTACATCTTTCCCTTCAAGAAGCCTTTCGCTGAGGCTGTTCTTGTAGAATTGGCAAAGGGATATTTGGAAGCCCATAGAGGGCTATGGTGAAAAAGGAAATATCTTCCGTTCAAAACTGGAAAGAAGCTTTCTGAGAAACTTCTCTGTGTTCTGTTAATTCATCTCACAGAGTTACATCTTTCCCTTCAAGAAGCCTTTCGTTAAGGCTGTTCTTGTGGAATTGGCAAAGGGATATTTGGAAGCCCATAGAGGGCTATGGTGAAAAAGGAAATATCTTCCGTTCAAAACTGGAAAGAAGCTTTCTGAGAAACTACTCTGTGTTTTGTTAATTCATCTCACAGAGTTACATCTCTCCCTTCAAGAAGCTTTTCGCTAAGGCTGTTCTTGTGGAATTGGCAAAGGGATATTTGGAAGCCCATAGAGGGCTATGGTGAAAAAGGAAATATCTTCCGTTCAAAACTGGAAAGAAGCTTTCTGAGAAACTGCTCTGTGTTCTGTTAATTCATCTCACAGAGTTACATCTTTCCCTTCAAGAAGCCTTTCGCTAAGGCTGTTCTTGTGGAATTGGCAAAGGGATATTTGGAAGCCCATAGAGGGCTATGGTGAAAAAGGAAATATCTTCCGTTCAAAACTGGAAAGAAGCTTTCTGAGAAACTGCTCTGTGTTCTCTTAATTCATCTCACAGAGTTACATCTTTCCCTTCGAGAAGCCTTTCGCTAAGGCTGTTCTTGGGGAATTGGCAAAGGGATATTTGGAAGCCCCTAGAGGACTAATGGGAAAAAGGAAATATCTTCCGTTCAAAATTGGAAAGAAGCTTTCTGAGAAACTGCTCTGTGTTCTGTTAATTCATCTCACAGAGTTACATCTTTCCCTTCAAGAAGCCTTTCGCTAAGGCTGTTCTTGTGGAATTGGCAAAGGGATATTTGGAAGCCCTTGGAGGGCTATGGTGAAAAAGGAAATATCTTCCGTTCAAAACTGGAAAGAAGCTTTCGAGAAACTGCTCTGTGTTCTGTTAATTCATCTCACAGAGTTAGGTCTTTCCTTTCAAGAAGCCTTTCGCTAAGGCTGTTCTTGAGGAATTGGCAAAGGGATATTTGGAAGCCCATAGAGGGCTATGGTGAAAAAGGAAATATCTTCCGTTCAAAACTGGAAAGAAGCTTTCTGAGAAACTGCTCTGTGTTCTGTTAATTCATCTCACAGAGTTACATCTTTCCCTTCAAGAAGCCTTTCGCTAAGGCTGATCTTGTGGAATTGGCAAAGGGATATTTGGAAGCCCATAGAGGGCTATGGTGAAAAAGGAAATATCTTCCGTTCAAAACTGGAAAGAAGCTTTCTGAGAAACTGCTCTGTGTTCTGTTAATTCATCTCACAGAGTTACATCTTTCCCTTCAAGAAGCCTTTCGCTAAGGCTGTTCTTGTGGAATTGGCAAAGGGATATTTGGAAGCCCGTAGAGGGCTATGGTGCAAAAGGAAATATCTTCCGTTCAAAACTGGAAAGAAGCTTTCTGAGAAACTGCTCTGTGTTCTCTTAATTCATCTCACAGAGTTACATCTTTCCCTTCAAGAAGTCTTTCGCTAAGGCTGTTCTTGTGGAATTGGCAAAGGGATATTTGGAAGCCCATAGAGAGCTATGGTGAAAAAGGAAATATCTTCCGTTCAAAACTGGAAAGAAGCTTCTGAGAAACTGCTCTGTGTTCTGTTAATTCATCTCACAGAGTTACGTCTTTCCTTTAAGAAGCCTTTCGCTAAGGCTGTTCTTGGGGAATTGGCAAAGGGATATTTGGAAGCCCATAGAGGGCTATGGTGAAAAAGGAAATATCTTCCGTTCAAAACTGGAAAGAAGCTTTCTGAGAAACTGCTCTGTGTTCTGTTAATTCATCTCACAGAGTTACATCTTTCCCTTCAAGAAGCCTTTCGCTAAGGCTGCTCTTGTGGAATTGGCAAAGGGATATGTGGAAGCCCATAGAGGGCTATGGTGAAAAAGGAAATATCTTCCGTTCAAAACTGGAAAGAAGCTTTCTGAGAAACTGCTCTGTGTTCTGTTAATTCATCTCACAGAGTTACATCTTTCCCTTGAAGAAGCCTTTCGCTAAGGCTGTTCTTGTGGAATTGGCAAAGGGATATTTAGAAGCCCATAGAGGGCTATGGTGAAAAAGGAAATATCTTCCGTTCAAAACTGGAAAGAAGCTTTCTGAGAAACTGCTCTGTGTTCTGTTAATTCATCTCACAGAGTTACATCTTTCCCTTCAAGAAGCCTTTCGCTAAGGCTGTTCTTGTGGAATTGGCAAAGGGATATTTGGAAGCCCATAGAGGGCTATGGTGAAAAAGGAAATATCTTCCGTTCAAAACTGGAAAGAAGCTTTCTGAGAAACTGCTCTGTGTTCTGTTAATTCATCTCACAGAGTTACATCTTTCCCTTCAAGAAGCCTTTCGCTGAGGCTGTTCTTCTAGAATTGGCAAAGGGATATTTGGAAGCCCATAGAGGGCTATGGTGAAAAAGGAAATATCTTCCGTTCAAAACTGGAAAGAAGCTTTCTGAGAAACTTCTCTGTGTTCTGTTAATTCATCTCACAGAGTTACATCTTTCCCTTCAAGAAGCCTTTCGTTAAGGCTGTTCTTGTGGAATTGGCAAAGGGATATTTGGAAGCCCATAGAGGGCTATGGTGAAAAAGGAAATATCTTCCGTTCAAAACTGGAAAGAAGCTTTCTGAGAAACTACTCTGTGTTTTGTTAATTCATCTCACAGAGTTACATCTCTCCCTTCAAGAAGCTTTTCGCTAAGGCTGTTCTTGTGGAATTGGCAAAGGGATATTTGGAAGCCCATAGAGGGCTATGGTGAAAAAGGAAATATCTTCCGTTCAAAACTGGAAAGAAGCTTTCTGAGAAACTGCTCTGTGTTCTGTTAATTCATCTCACAGAGTTACATCTTTCCCTTCAAGAAGCCTTTCGCTAAGGCTGTTCTTGTGGAATTGGCAAAGGGATATTTGGAAGCCCATAGAGGGCTATGGTGAAAAAGGAAATATCTTCCGTTCAAAACTGGAAAGAAGCTTTCTGAGAAACTGCTCTGTGTTCTCTTAATTCATCTCACAGAGTTACATCTTTCCCTTCGAGAAGCCTTTCGCTAAGGCTGTTCTTGGGGAATTGGCAAAGGGATATTTGGAAGCCCCTAGAGGACTAATGGGAAAAAGGAAATATCTTCCGTTCAAAATTGGAAAGAAGCTTTCTGAGAAACTGCTCTGTGTTCTGTTAATTCATCTCACAGAGTTACATCTTTCCCTTCAAGAAGCCTTTCGCTAAGGCTGTTCTTGTGGAATTGGCAAAGGGATATTTGGAATCCCTTGGAGGGCTATGGTGAAAAAGGAAATATCTTCCGTTCAAAACTGGAAAGAAGCTTTCGAGAAACTGCTCTGTGTTCTGTTAATTCATCTCACAGAGTTAGGTCTTTCCTTTCAAGAAGCCTTTCGCTAAGGCTGTTCTTGAGGAATTGGCAAAGGGATATTTGGAAGCCCATAGAGGGCTATGGTGAAAAAGGAAATATCTTCCGTTCAAAACTGGAAAGAAGCTTTCTGAGAAACTGCTCTGTGTTCTGTTAATTCATCTCACAGAGTTACATCTTTCCCTTCAAGAAGCCTTTCGCTAAGGCTGATCTTGTGGAATTGGCAAAGGGATATTTGGAAGCCCATAGAGGGCTATGGTGAAAAAGGAAATATCTTCCGTTCAAAACTGGAAAGAAGCTTTCTGAGAAACTGCTCTGTGTTCTGTTAATTCATCTCACAGAGTTACATCTTTCCCTTCAAGAAGCCTTTCGCTAAGGCTGTTCTTGTGGAATTGGCAAAGGGATATTTGGAAGCCCGTAGAGGGCTATGGTGCAAAAGGAAATATCTTCCGTTCAAAACTGGAAAGAAGCTTTCTGAGAAACTGCTCTGTGTTCTCTTAATTCATCTCACAGAGTTACATCTTTCCCTTCAAGAAGTCTTTCGCTAAGGCTGTTCTTGTGGAATTGGCAAAGGGATATTTGGAAGCCCATAGAGGGCTATGGTGAAAAAGGAAATATCTTCCGTTCAAAACTGGAAAGAAGCTTCTGAGAAACTGCTCTGTGTTCTGTTAATTCATCTCACAGAGTTACGTCTTTCCTTTAAGAAGCCTTTCGCTAAGGCTGTTCTTGGGGAATTGGCAAAGGGATATTTGGAAGCCCATAGAGGGCTATGGTGAAAAAGGAAATATCTTCCGTTCAAAACTGGAAAGAAGCTTTCTGAGAAACTGCTCTGTGTTCTGTTAATTCATCTCACAGAGTTACATCTTTCCCTTCAAGAAGCCTTTCGCTAAGGCTGCTCTTGTGGAATTGGCAAAGGGATATGTGGAAGCCCATAGAGGGCTATGGTGAAAAAGGAAATATCTTCCGTTCAAAACTGGAAAGAAGCTTTCTGAGAAACTGCTCTGTGTTCTGTTAATTCATCTCACAGAGTTACATCTTTCCCTTGAAGAAGCCTTTCGCTAAGGCTGTTCTTGTGGAATTGGCAAAGGGATATTTAGAAGCCCATAGAGGGCTATGGTGAAAAAGGAAATATCTTCCGTTCAAAACTGGAAAGAAGCTTTCTGAGAAACTGCTCTGTGTTCTGTTAATTCATCTCACAGAGTTACATCTTTCCCTTCAAGAAGCCTTTCGCTAAGGCTGTTCTTGTGGAATTGGCAAAGGGATATTTGGAAGCCCAGAGTGGGCTATGGTGAAAAAGGAAATATCTTCCGTTCAAAACTGGAAAGAAGCTTTCTGAGAAACTGCTCTGTGTTCCCTTAATTCATCTCACAGAGTTACATCTCTCCCTTCAAGAAGCCTTTCGCTAAGGCTGTTCTTGTGGAATTGGCAAAGGGATATTTGGAAGCCCATAGAGGGCTATGGTGAAAAAGGAAATAACTTCCGTTCAAAACTGTAAAGAAGCTTTCTGAGAAACTGCTCTGTGTTCTGTTAATTCATTCCACAGAGTTACATATTTCCCTTCAAGAAGCCTTTCGCTAAGGCAGTTCTTGTGGAATTGGCAAAGGGATATTTGGAAGCCCATAGAGGGCTATGGTGAAAAAGGAAATATCTTCCGTTCAAAACTGGAAAGAAGCTTTCTGAGAAACTGCTCTGTGTTCTGTTAATTCATCTCACAGAGTTACATCTTTCCCTTCAAGAAGCCTTTCGCTAAGGCTGTTCTTGTGGAATTGGCAAAGGGATATTTGGAAGCCCATAGAGGGCTATGGTGAAAAAGGAAATATCTTCCGTTCAAAACTGGAAAGAAGCTTCTGAGAAACTGCTCTGTGTTCTGTTAATTCATCTCACAGAGTTACATCTTTCCCTTCAAGAAGCCTTTCGCTAAGGCTGTTCTTGTGTAATTGGCAAAGGGATATTTGGAAGCCCATAGAGGGCTATGGTGAAAAAGGAAATATCTTCCGTTCAAAACTGGAAAGAAGCTTTCTGAGAAACTGCTCTGTGTTCTGTTAATTCATCTCACAGAGTTACATCTTTCCCTTCAAGAAGCCTTTCGCTAAGGCTGCTCTTGTGGAATTGGCAAAGGGATATGTGGAAGCCCATAGAGGGCTATGGTGAAAAAGGAAATATCTTCCGTTCAAAACTGGAAAGAAGCTTTCTGAGAAACTGCTCTGTGTTCTGTTAATTCATCTCACAGAGTTACATCTTTCTCTTGAAGAAGCCTTTCGCTAAGGCTGTTCTTGTGGAATTGGCAAAGGGATATATGGAAGCCCATAGAGGGCTATGGTGAAAAAGGAAATATCTTCCGTTCAAACTGGAAAGAAGCTTTCTGAGAAACTGCTCTGTGTTCTGTTAATTCATCTCACAGAGTTACATCTTTCCCTTCAAGAAGCCTTTCGCTAAGGCTGTTCTTGTGGAATTGGCAAAGGGATATTTGGAAGCCCAGAGTGGGCTATGGTGAAAAAGGAAATATCTTCCGTTCAAAACTGGAAAGAAGCTTTCTGAGAAACTGCTCTGTGTTCTGTTAATTCATCTCACAGAGTTACATCTCTCCCTTCAAGAAGCCTTTCGCTAAGGCTGTTCTTGTGGAATTGGCAAAGGGATATTTGGAAGCCCATAGAGGGCTATGGTGAAAAAGCAAATAACTTCCGTTCAAAACTGTAAAGAAGCTTTCTGAGAAACTGCTCTGTGTTCTGTTAATTCATTCCACCGAGTTACATATTTCCCTTCAAGAAGCCTTTCGCTAAGGCAGTTCTTGTGGAATTGGCAAAGGGATATTTGGAAGCCCATAGAGGGCTATGGTGAAAAAGGAAATATCTTCCGTTCATAACTGGAAAGAAGCTTTCTGAGAAACTGCTCTGTGTTCTGTAAATTCATCTCACAGAGTTACATCTTTCCCTTCAAGAAGCCTTTCGCTAAGGCTGTTCTTGTGGAATTGGCAAAGGGATATTTGGAAGCCCATAGAGGGCTATGGTGAAAAAGAAAATATCTTCTGTTCAAAACTGGAAAGAAGCTTTCTGAGAAACTGCTCTGTGTTCTGTTAATTCATCTCACAGAGTTACATCTTTCCCTTCAAGAAGCCTTTCGCTAAGGCTGTTCTTGTGGAATTGGCAAAGGGATATTTGGAAGCCCATAGAGGGCTATGGTGAAAAAGGAAATATATTCCGTTCTAAACTGGAAAGAAGCTTTCTGAGAAACTGCTCTGTGTTCTGTTAATTCATCTCACAGAGTTACAACTTTCCCTTCAGGAAGCCTTTCGCTAAGGCTGTTCTTGTGGAATTGGCAAAGGGATATTTGGAAGCCCACAGAGGGCTATGGTGAAAAAGGAAATATCTTCCGTTCAAAACTGGAAAGAAGCTTGCTGAGAAACTGCTTTGTGTTCTGTTAATTCATCTCACAGAGCTACATCTTTCCCTTCAAGAAGCCTTTCGCTAAGGCTGTTCTTGTGGAATTGGCAAAGGGATATTTGGAAGCCCATAGAGGGCTATGGTGAAAAAGGAAATATCTTCCGTTCAAAACTGGAAAGAAGCTTTCTGAGAAACTGCTCTGTGTTCTGTTAATTCATCTCACAGAGTTACATCTTTCCCTTCCAGAAGCCTTTCACTAAGGCTGTTCTTGTGGAATTGGCAAAGGGATATTTGGAAGCCCATAGAGGGCTATGGTGAAAAAGGAAATATCTTCCGTTCAAAATTGGAAAGAAGCTTTCTGAGAAACTGCTCTGTGTTCTGTTAATTCATCTCACAGAGTTACATCTTTCCCTTCAAGAAGCCTTTCGCTAAGGCTGATCTTGTGGAATTGGCAAAGGGATATTTGGAAGCCCATAGAGGGCTATGGTGAAAAAGGAAATATCTTCCGTTCTAAACTGGAAAGAAGCTTTCTGAGAAACTGCTCTGTGTTCTGTTAATTCATCTCACAGAGTTACATCTTTCCCTTCAAGAAGCCTTTCGCTAAGGCTGTTCTTGTGGAATTGGCCAAGGGATATTTGAAAGCCCATAGAGGGCTATGGTGAAAAAGGAAATATCTTCCGTTCAAAACTGGAAAGAAGCTTTCTGAGAAACTGCTCTGTGTTCTGTTAATTCATCTCACAGAGTTACATCTTTCCCTTCAAGAAGCCTTTCGCTAAGGCTGTTCTTGTGGAATTGGCCAAGGGATATTTGAAAGCCCATAGAGGGCTATGGTGAAAAAGGAAATATCTTCCGTTCAAAACTGGAAAGAAGCTTTCTGAGAAACTGCTCTGTGTTCTGTTAATTCATCTCACAGAGTTACATCTTTCCCTTCAAGAAGCCTTTCGCTAAGGCTGTTCTTGTGGAATTGGCAAAGGGATATTTGGAAGCCCAGAGTGGGCTATGGTGAAAAAGGAAATATCTTCCGTTCAAAACTGGAAAGAAGCTTTCTGAGAAACTGCTCTGTGTTCCCTTAATTCATCTCACAGAGTTACATCTCTCCCTTCAAGAAGCCTTTCGCTAAGGCTGTTCTTGTAGAATTGGCAAAGGGATATTTGGAAGCCCATAGTGGGCTATGGTGCAAAAGGAAATAACTTCCGTTCAAAACTGGAAAGAAGCTTTCTGAGAAACTGCTCTGTGTTCTGTTAATTCATTCCACAGAGTTACATATTTCCCTTCAAGAAGCCTTTCGCTAAGGCAGTTCTTGTGGAATTGGCAAAGGGATATTTGGAAGCCCATAGAGGGCTATGGTGAAAAAGGAAATATCTTACGTTCAAAACTGGAAAGAAGCTTTCTGAGAAACTGCTCTGTGTTCTGTTAATTCATCTCACAGAGTTACATCTTTCCCTTCAAGAAACCTTTCGCTAAGGCTGTTCTTGTGGAATTGGCAAAGGGATATTTGGAAGCCCATAGAGGGCTACGGTGAAAAAGGAAATATCTTCCGTTCAAAACTGGAAAGAAGCTTTCTGAGAAACTGCTCTGTGTTCTGTTAATTCATCTCACAGAGTTACATCTTTCCCTTCAAGAAGCCTTTCGCTAAGGCTGTTCTTGTGTAATTGGCAAAGGGATATTTGGAAGCCCATAGAGGGCTATGGTGAAAAAGGAAATATCTTCCGTTCAAAACTGGAAAGAAGCTTTCTGAGAAACTGCTCTGTGTTCTGTTAATTCATCTCACAGAGTTACATCTTTCCCTTCAAGAAGCCTTTCGCTAAGGCTGTTCTTGTGGAATTGGCAAAGGGATATTTGGAAGCCCATAGAGGGCTATGGTGAAAAAGGAAATATCTTCCGTTCAAAACTGGAAAGAAGCTTGCTGAGAAACTGCTTTGTGTTCTGTTAATTCATCTCACAGAGTTACATCTTTCCCTTCAAGAAGCCTTTCGCTAAGGCTGTTCTTGTGGAATTGGCAAAGGGATATTTGGAAGCCCATAGAGGGCTATGGTGAAAAAGGAAATATCTTCCGTTCAAAACTGGAAAGAAGCTTTCTGAGAAACTGCTCTGTGTTCTGTTAATTCATCTCACAGAGTTACATCTTTCCCTTCCAGAAGCCTTTCACTAAGGCTGTTCTTGTGGAATTGGCAAAGGGATATTTGGAAGCCCATAGAGGGCTATGGTGAAAAAGGAAATATCTTCCGTTCAAAACTGGAAAGAAGCTTTCTGAGAAACTGCTCTGTGTTCTGTTAATTCATCTCACAGAGTTACATCTTTCCCTTCAAGAAGCCTTTCGCTAAGGCTGTTCTTGTGGAATTGGCAAAGGGATATTTGGAAGCCCATAGAGGGCTATGGTGAAAAAGGAAATATCTTCCGTTCAAAACTGGAAAGAACCTTTCTGAGAAACTGCTCTGTGTTCTGTTAATTCATCTCACAGAGTTACATCTTTCCCTTCAAGAAGCCTTTCGCTAAGGCTGTTCTTGTGGAATTGCCAAAGGGATATTTGGAAGCCCATAGAGGGCTATGGTGAAAAAGGAAATAACTTCCGTTCAAAACTGTAAAGAAGCTTTCTGAGAAACTGCTCTGTGTTCTGTTAATTCATTCCACAGAGTTACATATTTCCCTTCAAGAAGCCTTTCGCTAAGGCAGTTCTTGTGGAATTGGCAAAGGGATATTTGGAAGCCCATAGAGGGCTATGGTGAAAAAGGAAATATCTTCCGTTCAAAACTGGAAAGAAGCTTTCTGAGAAACTGCTCTGTGTTCTGTTAATTCATCTCACAGAGTTACATCTTTCCCTTCCAGAAGCCTTTCACTAAGGCTGTTCTTGTGGAATTGGCAAAGGGATATTTGGAAGCCCATAGAGGGCTATGGTGAAAAAGGAAATATCTTCCGTTCAAAACTGGAAAGAAGCTTGCTGAGAAACTGCTCTGTGTTCTGTTAATTCATCTCACAGAGTTACATCTTTCCCTTCAAGAAGCCTTTCGCTAAGGCTGTTCTTGTGGAATTGGCAAAGGGATATTTGGAAGCCCATAGAGGGCTATGGTGAAAAAGGAAATATCTTCCGTTCAAAACTGGAAAGAAGCTTTCTGAGAAACTGCTCTGTGTTCTGTTAATTCATCTCACAGAGTTACATCTTTCCCTTCAAGAAGCCTTTCGCTAAGGCTGTTCTTGTGGAATTGGCAAAGGGATATTTGGAAGCCCATAGAGGGCTATGGTGAAAAAGGAAATATCTTCCGTTCAAAACTGGAAAGAAGCTTTCTGAGAAACTGCTCTGTGTTCTGTTAATTCATCTCACAGAGTTACATCTTTCCCTTCAAGAAGCCTTTCGCTAAGGCTGTTCTTGTGGAATTGGCAAAGGGATATTTGGAAGCCCATAGAGGGCTATGGTGAAAAAGGAAATATCTTCCGTTCTAAACTGGAAAGAAGCTTTCTGAGAAACTGCTCTGTGTTCTGTTAATTCATCTCACAGAGTTACATCTTTCCCTTCAAGAAGCCTTTCGCTAAGGCTGTTCTTGTGGAATTGGCAAAGGGATATTTGGAAGCCCATAGAGGGCTATGGTGAAAAAGGAAATATCTTCCGTTCAAAACTGGAAAGAAGCTTTCTGAGAAACTGCTCTGTGTTCTCTTAATTCATCTCACAGAGTTACATCTTTCCCTTCGAGAAGCCTTTCGCTAAGGCTGTTCTTGTGGAATTGGCAAAGGGATATTTGGAAGCCCATAGAGGACTAATGTGAAAAAGGAAATATCTTCCGTTCAAAACTGGAAAGAAGCTTTCTGAGAAACTGCTCTGTGTTCTGTGAATTTATCTCACAGAGATACATCTTTCCCTTCAAGAAGCCTTTCGCTAAGGCTGTTCTTGTGGAATTGGCAAAGGGATATTTGGAAGCCCATAGAGGGCTATGTTGAAAAAGGAAATATCTTCCGTTCAAAACTGGAAAGAAGCTTTCTGAGAAACTGCTCTTTGTTCTGTTAATTTATCTCACAGAGTTACATGTTTCCCTTCAAGAAGTCTTTCGCTAAGGCTGTTCTTGTGGAATTGGCAAAGGGATATTTGGAAGCCCATAGAGGGCTATGGTGAAAAAGGAAATATCTTCCGTTCAAAACTGGAAAGAAGCTTTCTGAGAAACTGCTCTGTGTTCTGTTAATTCATCTCACAGAGTTAGGTCTTTCCTTTCAAGAAGCCTTTCGCTAAGGCGGTTCTTGGGGAATTGGCAAAGGGATATTTGGAAGCCCATAGAGGGCTATGGTGAAAAAGGAAATATCTTCCGTTCAAAACTGGAAAGAAGCTTTCTGAGAAACTGCTCTGTGTTCTGTTAATTCATCTCACAGAGTTACATCTTTCCCTTCAAGAAGCCTTTCGCTAAGGCTGTTCTTGTGGAATTGGCAAAGGGATATTTGGAAGCCCCTAGAGGGCAGTGGTGAAAAAGGAAATATCTTCCCTTCAAAACTGGAAATAAGCTTTCTGAGAAACTGCTCTGTGTTCTGTTAATTCATCTCACAGAGTTACATCTTTCCCTTCAAGAAGCCTTTCGCTAAGGCTGTTCTTGTGGAATTGGCAAAGGGATATTTGGAAGCCCATAGAGGGCTATGGTGAAAAAGGAAATATCTTCCGTTCAAAACTGGAAAGAAGCTTTCTGAGAAACTGCTCTGTGTTCTGTTAATTCATCTCACAGAGTTACATCTTTCCCTTCAAGAAGCCTTTCGCTAAGGCTGTTCTTGTGGAATTGGCAAAGGGATATTTGGAAGCCCCTAGAGGGCTCTGGTGAAAAAGGAAATATCTTCCCTTCAATACTGGAAAGACGCTTTCTGAGAAACTGCTCTGTGTTCTGTTAATTCATCTCACAGAGTTACATCTTTCCCTTCAAGAAGCCTTTCGTTAAGGCTGTTCTTTTGGAATTGGCAAAGGGATATTTGGAAGCCCATAGAGGGCTATGGTGAAAAAGGAAATATCTTCCGTTCAAAACTGGAAAAAAGCTTTCTGAGAAACTACTCTGTGTTTTGTTAATTCATCTCACAGAGTTACATCTTTCCCTTCCAGAAGCTTTTCGCTAAGGCTGTTCTTGTGGAATTGGCAAAGGGATATTTGGAAGCCCATAGAGGGCTATGGTGAAAAAGGAAATATCTTCCGTTCAAAACTGGAAAGAAGCTTTCTGAGAAACTGCTCTGTGTTCTCTTAATCAAGCTCACAGAGTTACGTCTTTCCCTTCAAGAAGCCTTTCGCTAAGGCTGTTCTTGTGGAATTGGCAAAGGGATATTTGGAAGCCCATAGAGGGCTATGGTGAAAAAGGAAATATCTTCCGTTCAAAACTGGAAAGAAGCTTTCTGAGAAACTGCTCTGTGTTCTGTTAATTCATCTCACAGAGTTACGTCTTTCCTTTCAAGAAGCCTTTCGCTAAGGCTGTTCTTGTGGAATTGGCAAAGGGATATTTGGAAGCCCATAGAGGGCTATGGTGAAAAAGGAAATATCTTCCGTTCCAAACTGGAAAGAAGCTTTCTGAGAAACTGCTCTGTGTTCTGTTAATTCATCTCACAGAGTTACATCTTTCCCTTCAAGAAGCCTTTCGCTAAGGCTGTTCTTGTGGAATTGGCAAAGGGATATTTGGAAGCCCATAGAGGGCTATGGTGAAAAAGGAAATATCTTCCGTTCAAAACTGGAAAGAAGCTTTCTGAGAAACTGCTCTGTGTTCTGTTAATTCATCTCACAGAGTTACATCTTTCCCTTCAAGAAGCCTTTCGCTAAGGCTGTTCCTGTGGAATTGGCAAAGGGATATTTGGAAGCCCATAGAGGGCTATGTTGAAAAAGGAAATATCTTCCGTTCAAAACTGGAAAGAAGCTTTCTGAGAAACTGCTCTTTGTTCTGTTAATTTATCTCACAGAGTTACATCTTTCCCTTCAAGAAGTCTTTCGCTAAGGCTGTTCTTGTGGAATTGGCAAAGGGATATTTGGAAGCCCATAGAGGGCTATGGTGAAAAAGGAAATATCTTCCGTTCAAAACTGGAAAGAAGCTTTCTGAGAAACTGCTCTGTGTTCTGTTAATTCATCTCACAGACTTAGGTCTTTCCTTTCAAGAAGCCTTTCCCTAAGGCGGTTCTTGGGGAATTGGCAAAGGGATATTTGGAAGCCCATAGAGGGCTATGGTGAAAAAGGAAATATCTTCCGTTCAAAACTGGAAAGAAGCTTTCTGAGAAACTGCTCTGTGTTCTGTTAATTCATCTCACAGAGTTACATCTTTCCCTTCAAGAAGCCTTTCGCTAAGGCTGATCTTGTGGAATTGGCAAAGGGATATTTGGAAGCCCATAGAGGGCTATGGTGAAAAAGGAAATATCTTCCGTTCAAAACTGGAAAGAAGCTTTCTGAGAAACTGCTCTGTGTTCTGTTAATTCATCTCACAGAGTTACATCTTTCCCTTCAAGAAGCCTTTCTCTAAGGCTGTTCTTGTGGAATTGGCAAAGGGATATTTGGAAGCCCATAGAGGGCTATGGTGAAAAAGGAAATATCTTCCGTTCAAAACTGGAAAGAAGCTTTCTGAGAAACTGCTCTGGGTTCTCTTAATTCATCTCACAGAGTTACATCTTTCCCTTCAAGAAGTGTTTCGCTAAGGCTGTTCTTGTGGAATTGGCAAAGGGATATTTGGAAGCCCATAGAGGGCTATGGTGAAAAAGGAAATATCTTCCGTTCAAAACTGGAAAGAAGCTTTCTGAGAAACTGCTCTGTGTTCTCTTAATTCATCTCACAGAGTTACGTCTTTCCTTTCAAGAAGCCTTTCGCTAAGGCTGTTCTTGGGGAATTGGCAAAGGGATATTTGGAAGCCCATAGAGGGCTATGGTGAAAAAGGAAATATCTTCCGTTCAAAACTGGAAAGAAGCTTTCTGAGAAACTGCTCTGTGTTCTGTTAATTCATCTCACAGAGTTACATCTTTCCCTTCAAGAAGCCTTTCGCTAAGGCTGTTCTTGTGGAATTGGCAAAGGGATATTTGGAAGCCCATAGAGGGCTATGGTGAAAAAGGAAATATCTTCCGTTCAAAACTGGAAAGAAGCTTTCTGAGAAACTGCTCTGTGTTCTGTTAATTCATCTCACAGAGTTACATCTTTCCCTTCAAGAAGCCTTTCGCTAAGGCTGTTCTTGTGGAATTGGCAAAGGGATATTTGGAAGCCCATAGAGGGCTATGGTGAAAAAGGAAATATCTTCCGTTCAAAACTGGAAAGAAGCTTTCTGAGAAACTGCTCTGTGTTCTGTTAATTCATCTCACAGAGTTACATCTTTCCCTTCAAGAAGCCTTTCGCTAAGGCTGTTCTTGTGGAATTGGCAAAGGGATATTTGGAAGCCCATAGAGGGCTATGGTGAAAAAGGAAATATCTTCCGTTCAAAACTGGAAAGAAGCTTTCTGAGAAACTGCTCTGTGTTCTGTTAATTCATCTCACAGAGTTACATCTTTCCCTTCAAGAAGCCTTTCGCTAAGGCTGTTCTTGTGGAATTGGCAAAGGGATATTTGGAAGCCCATAGAGGGCTCTGGTGAAAAAGGAAATATCTTCCCTTCAAAACTGGAAAGAAGCTTTCTGAGAAACTGCTCTGTGTTCTGTTAATTCATCTCACAGAGTTACATCTTTCCCTTCAAGAAGCCTTTCGCTAAGGCTGTTCTTGTGGAATTGGCAAAGGGATATTTGGAAGCCCATAGAGGGCTATGGTGAAAAAGAAAATATCTTCCGTTCAAAACTGGAAAGAAGCTTTCTGAGAAACTGCTCTGTGTTCTGTTAATTCATCTCACAGAGTTACATCTTTCCCTTCAAGAAGCCTTTCGCTAAGGCTGTTCTTGTGGAATTGGCAAAGGGATATTTGGAAGCCCATAGAGGGCTATGGTGAAAAAGGAAATATCTTCCGTTCAAAACTGGAAAGAAGCTTTCTGAGAAACTGCTCTGTGTTCTGTTAATTCATCTCACAGAGTTACATCTTTCCCTTCAAGAAGCCTTTCGCTGAGGCTGTTCTTGTAGAATTGGCAAAGGGATATTTGGAAGCCCATAGAGGGCTATGGTGAAAAAGGAAATATCTTCCGTTCAAAACTGGAAAGAAGCTTTCTGAGAAACTGCTCTGTGTTCTGTTAATTCATCTCACAGAGTTACATCTTTCCCTTCAAGAAGCCTTTCGTTAAGGCTGTTCTTGTGGAATTGGCAAAGGGATATTTGGAAGCCCATAGAGGGCTATGGTGAAAAAGGAAATATCTTCCGTTCAAAACTGGAAAGAAGCTTTCTGAGAAACTGCTCTTTGTTCTGTTAATTTATCTCACAGAGTTACATCTTTCCCTTCAAGAAGTCTTTCGCTAAGGCTGTTCTTGTGGAATTGGCAAAGGGATATTTGGAAGCCCATAGAGGGCTATGGTGAAAAAGGAAATATCTTCCGTTCAAAACTGGAAAGAAGCTTTCTGAGAAACTGCTCTGTGTTCCGTTAATTCATCTCACAGAGTTAGGTCTTTCCTTTCAAGAAGCCTTTCCCTAAGGCGGTTCTTGGGGAATTGGCAAAGGGATATTTGGAAGCCCATAGAGGGCTATGGTGAAAAAGGAAATATCTTCCGTTCAAAACTGGAAAGAAGCTTTCTGAGAAACTGCTCTGTGTTCTGTTAATTCATCTCACAGAGTTACATCTTTCCCTTCAAGAAGCCTTTCGCTAAGGCTGATCTTGTGGAATTGGCAAAGGGATATTTGGAAGCCCATAGAGGGCTATGGTGAAAAAGGAAATATCTTCCGTTCAAAACTGGAAAGAAACTTTCTGAGAAACTGCTCTGTGTTCTGTTAATTCATCTCACAGAGTTACATCTTTCCCTTCAAGAAGCCTTTCGCTAAGGCTGTTCTTGTGGAATTGGCAAAGGGATATTTGGAAGCCCATAGAGGGCTATGGTGAAAAAGGAAATATCTTCCGTTCAAAACTGGAAAGAAGCTTTCTGAGAAACTGCTCTGTGTTCTCTTAATTCATCTCACAGAGTTACATCTTTCCCTTCAAGAAGTCTTTCGCTAAGGTTGTTCTTGTGGAATTGGCAAAGGGATATTTGGAAGCCCATAGAGGGCTATGGTGAAAAAGGAAATATCTTCCGTTCAAAACTGGAAAGAAGCTTTCTGAGAAACTGCTCTGTGTTCTCTTAATTCATCTCACAGAGTTACGTCTTTCCTTTCAAGAAGTCGTTCGCTAAGGCTGTTCTTGGGGAATTGGCAAAGGGATATTTGGAAGCCCATAGAGGGCTATGGTGAAAAAGGAAATATCTTCCGTTCAAAACTGGAAAGAAGCTTTCTGAGAAACTGCTCTGTGTTCTGTTAATTCATCTCACAGAGTTACATCTTTCCCTTCAAGAAGCCTTTCGCTAAGGCTGTTCTTGTGGAATTGGCAAAGGGATATTTGGAAGCCCATAGAGGGCTATGGTGAAAAAGGAAATATCTTCCGTTCAAAACTGGAAAGAAGCTTTCTGAGAAACTGCTCTGTGTTCTGTTAATTCATCTCACAGAGTTACATCTTTCCCTTCAAGAAGCCTTTCGCTAAGGCTGTTCTTGTGGAATTGGCAAAGGGATATTTGGAAGCCCATAGAGGGCTATGGTGAAAAAGGAAATATCTTCCGTTCAAAACTGGAAAGAAGCTTTCTGAGAAACTGCTCTGTGTTCTGTTAATTCATCTCACAGAGTTACATCTTTCCCTTCAAGAAGCCTTTCGTTAAGGCTGTTCTTGTGGAATTGGCAAAGGGATATTTGGAATCCCATAGAGGGCTATGGTGAAAAAGGAAATATCTTCCGTTCAAAACTGGAAAAAAGCTTTCTGAGAAACTACTCTGTGTTTTGTTAATTCATCTCACAGAGTTACATCTTTCCCTTCAAGAAGCTTTTCGCTAAGGCTGTTCTTGTGGAATTGGCAAAGGGATATTTGGAAGCCCATAGAGGGCTATGGGGAAAAAGGAAATATCTTCCGTTCAAAACTGGAAAGAAGCTTTCTGAGAAACTGCTCTGTGTTCTGTTAATTCATCTCACAGAGTTACATCTTTCCCTTCAAGAAGCCTTTCGCTAAGGCTGTTCTTGTGGAATTGGCAAAGGGATATTTGGAAGCCCATAGAGGGCTATGGTGAAAAAGGAAATATCTTCCGTTCAAAACTGGAAAGAAGCTTTCTGAGAAACTGCTCTGTGTTCTCTTAATTCATCTCACAGAGTTACATCTTTCCCTTCGAGAAGCCTTTCGCTAAGGCTGTTCTTGGGGAATTGGCAAAGGGATAATTGGAAGCCCCTAGAGGACTAATGGGAAAAAGGAAATATCTTCCGTTCAAAACTGGAAAGAAGCTTTCTGTGAAACTGCTCTGTGTTCTGTTAATTCATCTCACAGAGTTACATCTTTCCCTTCAAGAAGCCTTTCGCTGAGGCTGTTCTTGTAGAATTGGCAAAGGGATATTTGGAAGCCCATAGAGGGCTATGGTGAAAAAGGAAATATCTTCCGTTCAAAACTGGAAAGAAGCTTTCTGAGAAACTGCTCTGTGTTCTGTTAATTCATCTCACAGAGTTACATCTTTCCCTTCAAGAAGCCTTTCGTTAAGGCTGTTCTTGTGGAATTGGCAAAGGGATATTTGGAAGCCCATAGAGGGCTATGGTGAAAAAGGAAATATCTTCCGTTCAAAACTGGAAAAAAGCTTTCTGAGAAACTACTCTGTGTTTTGTTAATTCATCTCACAGAGTTACATCTTTCCCTTCCAGAAGATTTTCGCTAAGGCTGTTCTTGTGGAATTGGCAAAGGGATATTTGGAAGCCCATAGAGGGCTATGGTGAAAAAGGAAATATCTTCCGTTCAAAACTGGAAAGAAGCTTTCTGAGAAACTGCTCTGTGTTCTGTTAATTCATCTCACAGAGTTACATCTTTCCCTTCAAGAAGCCTTTCGCTAAGGCTGTTCTTGTGGAATTGGCAAAGGGATATTTGGAAGCCCATAGAGGGCTATGGTGAATAAGGAAATATCTTCCGTTCAAAACTGGAAAGAAGCTTTCTGAGAAACTGCTCTGTGTTCTCTTAATTCATCTCACAGAGTTACATCTTTCCCTTCAAGAAGCCTTTCGCTAAGGCTGTTCTTGGGGAATTGGCAAAGGGATATTTGGAAGCCCCTAGAGGACTAATGGGAAAAAGGAAATATCTTCCGTTCAAAACTGGAAAGAAGCTTTCTGAGAAACTGCTCTGTGTTCTGTTAATTCATCTCACAGAGTTACATCTTTCCCTTCAAGAAGCCTTTCGCTAAGGCTGTTCTTGTGGAATTGGCAAAGGGATACTTGGAAGCCCATAGAGGGCTATGGTGAAAAAGGAAATATCTTCCGTTCAAAACTGGAAAGAAGCTTTCTGAGAAACTGCTCTGTGTTCTGTTAATTTATCTCACAGAGATACATCTTTCCCCTCAAGAAGCCTTTCGCTAAGGCTGTTCTTGTGGAATTGGCAAAGGGATATTTGGAAGCCCATAGAGGGCTATGTTGAAAAAGGAAATATCTTCCGTTCCAAACTGGAAAGAAGCTTTCTGAGAAACTGCTCTTTGTTCTGTTAATTCATCTCACAGAGTTACATCTTTCCCTTCAAGAAGTCTTTCGCTAACGCTGTTCTTGTGGAATTGGCAAAGGGATATTTGGAAGCCCTTAGAGGGCTATGGTGAAAAAGGAAATATCTTCCGTTCAAAACTGGAAAGAAGCTTTCTGAGAAACTGCTCTGTGTTCTCTTAATTAAGCTCACAGAGTTACGTCTTTCCTTTCAAGAAGCCTTTCGCTAAGGCTGTTCTTGTGGAATTGGCAAAGGGATATTTGGAAGCCCATAGAGGGCTATGGTGAAAAAGGAAATATCTTCCGTTCAAAACTGGAAAGAAGCTTTCTGAGAAACTGCTCTTTGTTCTGTTAATTTATCTCACAGAGTTACATCTTTCCCTTCAAGAAGTCTTTCGCTAAGGCTGTTCTTGTGGAATTGGCAAAGGGATATTTGGAAGCCCATAGAGGGCTATGGTGAAAAAGGAAATATCTTCCGTTCAAAACTGGAAAGAAGCTTTCTGAGAAACTGCTCTGTGTTCTGTTAATTCATCTCACAGAGTTAGGTCTTTCCTTTCAAGAAGCCTTTCGCTAAGGCTGTTCTTGTGGAATTGGCAAAGGGATATTTGGAAGCCCATAGAGGGCTATGGTGAAAAAGGAAATATCTTCCGTTCAAAACTGGAAAGAAGCTTTCTGAGAAACTGCTCTGTGTTCTGTTAATTCATCTCACAGAGTTACATCTTTCCCTTCAAGAAGCCTTTCGCTAAGGCTGTTCTTGTGGAATTGGCAAAGGGATATTTGGAAGCCCATAGAGGGCTATGGTGAAAAAGGAAATATCTTCCGTTCCAAACTGGAAAGAAGCTTTCTGAGAAACTGCTCTGTGTTCTGTTAATTCATCTCACAGAGTTACATCTTTCCCTTCAAGAAGCCTTTCGCTGAGGCTGTTCTTGAAGAATTGGCAAAGGGATATTTGGAAGCCCATAGAGGGCTATGTTGAAAAAGGAAATATCTTCCGTTCAAAACTGGAAAGAAGCTTTCTGACAAACTGCTCTGTGTTCTGTTAATTCATCTCACAGAGTTACATCTTTCCCTTCAAGAAGCCTTTCGTTAAGGCTGTTCTTTTGGAATTGGCAAAGGGATATTTGGAAGCCCATAGAGGGCTATGGTGAAAAAGGAAATATCTTCCGTTCAAAACTGGAAAAAAGCTTTCTGAGAAACTACTCTGTGTTTTGTTAATTCATCTCACAGAGTTACATCTTTCCCTTCAAGAAGCTTTTCGCTAAGGCTGTTCTTGTGGAATTGGCAAAGGGATATTTGGAAGCCCATAGAGGGCTATGGTGAAAAAGGAAATATCTTCCGTTCAAAACTGGAAAGAAGCTTTCTGAGAAACTGCTCTGTGTTCTGTTAATTCATCTCACAGAGTTACATCTTTCCCTTCAAGAAGCCTTTCGCTAAGGCTGTTCTTGTGGAATTGGCAAAGGGATATTTGGAAGCCCATAGAGGGCTATGGTGAAAAAGGAAATATCTTCCGTTCAAAACTGGAAAGAAGCTTTCTGAGAAACTGCTCTGTGTTCTCTTAATTCATCTCACAGAGTTACATCTTTCCCTTCGAGAAGCCTTTCGCTAAGGCTGTTCTTGGGGAATTGGCAAAGGGATATTTGGAAGCCCCTAGAGGACTAATGGGAAAAAGGAAATATCTTCCGTTCAAAACTGGAAAGAAGCTTTCTGAGAAACTGCTCTGTGTTCTGTTAATTCATCTCACAGAGTTACATCTTTCCCTTCAAGAAGCCTTTCGCTGAGGCTGTTCTTGTAGAATTGGCAAAGGGATATTTGGAAGCCCATAGAGGGCTATGGTGAAAAAGGAAATATCTTCCGTTCAAAACTGGAAAGAAGTTTTCTGAGAAACTGCTCTGTGTTCTGTTAATTCATCTCACAGAGTTACATCTTTCCCTTCAAGAAGCCTTTCGTTAAGGCTGTTCTTGTGGAATTGGCAAAGGAATATTTGGAAGCCCATAGAGGGCTATGGTGAAAAAGGAAATATCTTCCGTTCAAAACTGGAAAAAAGCTTTCTGAGAAAATACTCTGTGTTTTGTTAATTCATCTCACAGAGTTACATCTTTCCCTTCCAGAAGCTTTTCGCTAAGGCTGTTCTTGTGGAATTGGCAAAGGGATATTTGGAAGCCCATAGAGGGCTATGGTGAAAAAGGAAATATCTTCCGTTCAAAACTGGAAAGAAGCTTTCTGAGAAACTGCTCTGTGTTCTCTTAATTAAGCTCACAGAGTTACGTCTTTCCTTTCAAGAAGCCTTTCGCTAAGGCTGTTCTTGTGGAATTGGCAAAGGGATATTTGGAAGCCCATAGAGGGCTATGGTGAAAAAGGAAATATCTTCCGTTCAAAACTGGAAAGAAGCTTTCTGAGAAACTGCTCTTTGTTCTGTTAATTTATCTCACAGAGTTACATCTTTCCCTTCAAGAAGTCTTTCGCTAAGGCTGTTCTTGTGGAATTGGCAAAGGGATATTTGGAAGCCCATAGAGGGCTATGGTGAAAAAGGAAATATCTTCCGTTCAAAACTGGAACGAAGCTTTCTGAGAAACTGCTCTGTGTTCTGTTAATTCATCTCACAGAGTTAGGTCTTTCCTTTCAAGAAGCCTTTCGCTAAGGCTGTTCTTGTGGAATTGGCAAAGGGATATTTGGAAGCCCATAGAGGGCTATGGTGAAAAAGGAAATATCTTCCGTTCAAAACTGGAAAGAAGCTTTCTGAGAAACTGCTCTGTGTTCTGTTAATTCATCTCACAGAGTTACATCTTTCCCTTCAAGAAGCCTTTCGCTAAGGCTGTTCTTGTGGAATTGGCAAAGGGATATTTGGAAGCCCATAGAGGGCTATGGTGAAAAAGGAAATATCTTCCGTTCCAAACTGGAAAGAAGCTTTCTGAGAAACTGCTCTGTGTTCTGTTAATTCATCTCACAGAGTTACATCTTTCCCTTCAAGAAGCCTTTCGCTAAGGCTGTTCTTGTGGAATTGGCAAAGGGATATTTGGAAGCCCATAGAGGGCTATGGTGAAAAAGGAAATATCTTCCGTTCAAAACTGGAAAGAAGCTTTCTGAGAAACTGCTCTGTGTTCTGTTAATTCATCTCACAGAGTTACATCTTTCCCTTCAAGAAGCCTTTCGCTAAGGCTGTTCTTGTGGAATTGGCAAAGGGATATTTGGAAGCCCCTAGAGGGCTCTGGTGAAAAAGGAAATATCTTCCCTTCAAAACTGGAAAGACGCTTTCTGAGAAACTGCTCTGTGTTCTGTTAATTCATCTCACAGTTACATCTTTCCCTTCAAGAAGCCTTTCGCTAAGGCTGTTCTTGTGGAATTGGCAAAGGGATATTTGGAAGCCCATAGAGGGCTATGGTGAAAAAGGAAATAACTTCCGTTCAAAACTGGAAAGAAGCTTTCTGAGAAACTGCTCTGTGTTCTGTTAATTCATCTCACAGAGTTACATCTTTCCCTTCAAGAAGCCTTTCGCTGAGGCTGTTCTTGTAGAATTGGCAAAGGGATATTTGGAAGCCCATAGAGGGCTATGTTGAAAAAGGAAATATCTTCCGTTCAAAACTGGAAAGAAGCTTTCTGACAAACTGCTCTGTGTTCTGTTAATTCATCTCACAGAGTTACATCTTTCCCTTCAAGAAGCCTTTCGCTAAGGCTGATCTTGTGGAATTGGCAAAGGGATATTTGGAAGCCCATAGAGGGCTATGGTGAAAAAGGAAATATCTTCCGTTCAAAACTGGAAAGAAGCTTTCTGAGAAACTGCTCTGTGTTCTGTTAATTCATCTCACAGAGTTACATCTTTCCCTTCAAGAAGCCTTTCGCTAAGGCTGTTCTTGTGGAATTGGCAAAGGGATATTTGGAAGCCCATAGAGGGCTATGGTGAAAAAGGAAATATCTTCCGTTCAAAACTGGAAAGAAGCTTTCTGAGAAACTGCTCTGTGTTCTCTTAATTCATCTCACAGAGTTACATCTTTCCCTTCAAGAAGTCTTTCGCTAAGGCTGTTCTTGTGGAATTGGCAAAGGGATATTTGGAAGCCCATAGAGGGCTATGGTGAAAAAGGAAATATCTTCCGTTCAAAACTGGAAAGAAACTTTCTGAGAAACTGCTCTGTGTTCTGTTAATTCATCTCACAGAGTTACGTCTTTCCTTTCAAGAAGCCTTTCGCTAAGGCTGTTCTTGGGGAATTGGCAAAGGGATATTTGGAAGCCCATAGAGGGCTATGGTGAAAAAGGAAATATCTTCCGTTCAAAACTGGAAAGAAGCTTTCTGAGAAACTGCTCTGTGTTCTGTTAATTCATCTCACAGAGTTACATCTTTCCCTTCAAGAAGCCTTTCGCTAAGGCTGTTCTTGTGGAATTGGCAAAGGGATATTTGGAAGCCCATAGAGGGCTATGGTGAAAAAGGAAATATCTTCCGTTCAAAACTGGAAAGAAGCTTTCTGAGAAACTGCTCTGTGTTCTGTTAATTCATCTCACAGAGTTACATCTTTCCCTTCAAGAAGCCTTTCGCTAAGGCTGTTCTTGTGGAATTGGCAAAGGGATATTTGGAAGCCCATAGAGGGCTATGGTGAAAAAGGAAATATCTTCCGTTCAAAACTGGAAAGAAGCTTTCTGAGAAACTGCTCTGTGTTCTGTTAATTCATCTCACAGAGTTACATCTTTCCCTTCAAGAAGCCTTTCGCTAAGGCTGTTCTTGTGGAATTGGCAAAGGGATATTTGGAAGCCCATAGAGGGCTATGGTGAAAAAGGAAATATCTTCCGTTCAAAACTGGAAAGAAGCTTTCTGAGAAACTGCTCTGTGTTCTGTTAATTCATCTCACAGAGTTACATCTTTCCCTTCAAGAAGCCTTTCGCTAAGGCTGTTCTTGTGGAATTGGCAAAGGGATATTTGGAAGCCCCTAGAGGGCTCTGGTGAAAAAGGAAATATCTTCCGTTCAAAACTGGAAAGAAGCTTTCTGAGAAACTGCTCTGTGTTCTGTTAATTCATCTCACAGAGTTACATCTTTCCCTTCAAGAAGCCTTTCGCTAAGGCTGTTCTTGTGGAATTGGCAAAGGGATATTTGGAAGCCCATAGAGGGCTATGGTGAAAAAGAAAATATCTTCCGTTCAAAACTGGAAAGAAGCTTTCTGAGAAACTGCTCTGTGTTCTGTTAATTCATCTCACAGAGTTACATCTTTCCCTTCAAGAAGCCTTTCGCTAAGGCTGTTCTTGTGGAATTGGCAAAGGGATATTTGGAAGCCCATAGAGGGCTATGGTGAAAAAGAAAATATCTTCCGTTCAAAACTGGAAAGAAGCTTTCTGAGAAACTGCTCTGTGTTCTGTTAATTCATCTCACAGAGTTACATCTTTCCCTTCCAGAAGCCTTTCGCTAAGGCTGTTCTTGTGGAATTGGCAAAGGGATATTTGGGAGCCCATAGAGGGCTATGGTGAAAAAGGAATTATCTTCCGTTCAAAACTGGAAAGAAGCTTTCTGAGAAACCTCTCTGTGTTCTGTTAATTCATCTCACAGAGTTACATCTTTCCCTTCAAGAAGCCTTTCGCTAAGGCTGTTCTTGTGGAATTGGCAAAGGGATATTTGGAAGCCCATAGAGGGCTATGGTGAAAAAGGAAATATCTTCCGTTCAAAACTGGAAAGAAGCTTTCTGAGAAACTGCTCTGTGTTCTGTTAATTCATCTCACAGAGTTACATCTTTCCCTTCAAGAAGCCTTTCGCTGAGGCTGTTCTTGTAGAATTGTCAAAGGGATATTTGGAAGCCCATAGAGGGCTATGGTGAAAAAGGAAATATCTTCCGTTCAAAACTGGAAAGAAGCTTTCTGAGAAACTGCTCTGTGTTCTGTTAATTCATCTCACAGAGTTACATCTTTCCCTTCAAGAAGCCTTTCGTTAAAGCTGTTCTTGTGGAATTGGCAAAGGGATATTTGGAAGCCCATAGAGGGCTATGGTGAAAAAGGAAATATCTTCCGTTCAAAACTGGAAAAAAGCTTTCTGAGAAACTACTCTGTGTTTTGTTAATTCATCTCACAGAGTTACATCTTTCCCTTCAAGAAGCTTTTCGCTAAGGCTGTTCTTGTGGAATTGGCAAAGGGATATTTGGAAGCCCATAGAGGGCTATGGTGAAAAAGGAAATATCTTCCGTTCAAAACTGGAAAGAAGCTTTCTGAGAAACTGCTCTGTGTTCTGTTAATTCATCTCACAGAGTTACATCTTTCCCTTCAAGAAGCCTTTCGCTAAGGCTGTTCTTGTGGAATTGGCAAAGGGATATTTGGAAGCCCATAGAGGGCTATGGTGAAAAAGGAAATATCTTCCGTTCAAAACTGGAAAGAAGCTTTCTGAGAAACTGCTCTGTGTTCTCTTAATTCATCTCACAGAGTTACATCTTTCCCTTCGAGAAGCCTTTCGCTAAGGCTGTTCTTGGGGAATTGGCAAAGGGATATTTGGAAGCCCCTAGAGGACTAATGGGAAAAAGGAAATATCTTCCGTTCAAAACTGGAAAGAAGCTTTCTGAGAAACTGCTCTGTGTTCTGTTAATTCATCTCACAGAGTTACATCTTTCCCTTCAAGAAGCCTTTCGCTGAGGCTCTTCTTGTAGAATTGGCAAAGGGATATTTGGAAGCCCATAGAGGGCTATGGTGAAAAAGGAAATATCTTCCGTTCAAAACTGGAAAGAAGCTTTCTGAGAAACTGCTCTGTGTTCTGTTAATTCATCTCACAGAGTTACATCTTTCCCTTCAAGAAGCCTTTCGTTAAGGCTGTTCTTGTGGAATTGGCAAAGGGATATTTGGAAGCCCATAGAGGGCTATGGTGAAAAAGGAAATATCTTCCGTTCAAAACTGGAAAAAAGCTTTCTGAGAAACTACTCTGTGTTTTGTTAATTCATCTCACAGAGTTACATCTTTCCCTTCCAGAAGCTTTTCGCTAAGGCTGTTCTTGTGGAATTGGCAAAGGGATATTTGGAAGCCCATAGAGGGCTATGGTGAAAAAGGAAATATCTTCCGTTCAAAACTGGAAAGAAGCTTTCTGAGAAACTTCTCTGTGTTCTGTTAATTCATCTCACAGAGTTACATCTTTCCCTTCAAGAAGCCTTTCGCTAAGGCTGTTCTTGTGGAATTGGCAAAGGGATATTTGGAAGCCCATAGAGGGCAATGGTGAATAAGGAAATATCTTCCGTTCAAAACTGGAAAGAAGCTTTCTGAGAAACTGCTCTGTGTTCTCTTAATTCATCTCGCAGAGTTACATCTTTCCCTTCGAGAAGCCTTTCGCTAAGGCTGTTCTTGGGGAATTGGCAAAGGGATATTTGGAAGCCCCTAGAGGACTAATGGGAAAAAGGAAATATCTTCCGTTCAAAACTGGAAAGAAGCTTTCTGAGAAACTGCTCTGTGTTCTGTTAATTCATCTCACAGAGTTACATCTTTCCCTTCAAGAAGCCTTTCGCTAAGGCTGTTCTTGTGGAATTGGCAAAGGGATACTTGGAAGCCCATAGAGGGCTATGGTGAAAAAGGAAATATCTTCCGTTCAAAACTGGAAAGAAGCTTTCTGAGAAACTGCTCTGTGTTCTGTTAATTTATCTCACAGAGATACATCTTTCCCCTCAAGAAGCCTTTCGCTAAGGCTGTTCTTGTGGAATTGGCAAAGGGATATTTGGAAGCCCATAGAGGGCTATGTTGAAAAAGGAAATATCTTCCGTTCCCAACTGGAAAGAAGCTTTCTGAGAAACTGCTCTTTGTTCTGTTAATTCATCTCACAGAGTTACATCTTTCCCTTCAGGAAGTCTTTCGCTAAGGCTGTTCTTTTGGAATTGGCAAAGGGATATTTGGAAGCCCTTAGAGGGCTATGGTGAAAAACGAAATATCTTCCGTTCAAAACTGGAAAGAAGCTTTCTGAGAAACTGCTCTGTGTTCTCTTAATTAAGCTCACAGAGTTACGTCTTTCCTTTCAAGAAGCCTTTCGCTAAGGCTGTTCTTGTGGAATTGGCAAAGGGATATTTGGAAGCCCATAGAGGGCTATGGTGAAAAAGGAAATATCTTCCGTTCAAAACTGGAAAGAAGCTTTCTGAGAAACTGCTCTGTGTTCTGTTAATTCATCTCACAGAGTTACATCTTTCCCTTCAAGAAGCCTTTCGCTAAGGCTGTTCTTGTGGAATTGGCAAAGGGATATTTGGAAGCCCATAGAGGGCTATGGTGAAAAAGGAAATATCTTCCGTTCAAAACTGGAAAGAAGCTTTCTGAGAAACTGCTCTGTGTTCTGTTAATCCATCTCACAGAGTTACATCTTTCCCTTCAAGAAGCCTTTCGCTAAGGCTGTTCTTGTGGAACTGGCAAAGGATATTTGGAAGCCCATAGAGGGCTATGGTGAAAAAGGAAATATCTTCCGTTCAAAACTGGAAAGAAGCTTTCTGAGAAACTGCTCTGTGTTCTGTTAATTCATCTCACAGAGTTACGTCTTTCCTTTCAAGAAGCCTTTCGCTAAGGCTGTTCTTGTGGAATTGGCAAAGGGATATTTGGAAGCCCATAGAGGGCTATGGTGAAAAAGGAAATATCTTCCGTTCAAAACTGGAAAGAAGCTTTCTGAGAAACTGCTCTGTGTTCTGTTAATTCATCTCACAGAGTTACATCTTTCCCTTCAAGAAGCCTTTCGCTAAGGCTGTTCTTGTGGAATTTGCAAAGGGACATTTGGAAGCCCATAGAGGGCTATGGTGAAAAAGGAAATATCTTCCGTTCAAAATTGGAAAGAAGCTTTCTGAGAAACTGCTTTGTGTTCTGTTAATTCATCTCACAGAGTTACATCTTTCCCTTCAAGAAGCCTTTCGCTAAGGCTGTTCTTGTGGAATTGGCAAAGGGATATTTGGAAGCCCATAGAGGGCTATGGTGAAAAAGGAAATATCTTCCGTTCAAAACTGGAAAGAAGCTTTCTGAGAAACTGCTCTGTGTTCTGTTAATTCATCTCACAGAGTTACATCTTTCCCTTCAAGAAGCCTTTCGCTAAGGCTGTTCTTGTGGAATTGGCAAAGGGATATTTGGAAGCCCATAGAGGGCTATGGTGAAAAAGGAAATATCTTCCGTTCAAAACTGGAAAGAAGCTTTCTGAGAAACTGCTCTGTGTTCTGTTAATTCATCTCACAGAGTTACATCTTTCCCTTCAAGAAGCCTTTCGCTAAGGCTGTTCTTGTGGAATTGGCAAAGGGATATTTGGAAGCCCATAGAGGGCTATGGTGAAAAAGGAAATATCTTCCCTTCAAAACTGGAAAGAAGCTTTCTGAGAAACTGCTCTGTGTTCTGTTAATTCATCTCACAGAGTTACATCTTTCCCTTCAAGAAGCCTTTCGCTAAGCCTGTTCTTGTGGAATTGGCAAAGGGATATTTGGAAGCCCATAGAGGGCTATGGTGAAAAAGGAAATATCTTCCGTTCAAAACTGGAAAGAAGCTTTCTGAGAAACTGCTCTGTGTTCTGTTAATTCATCTCACAGAGTTACATCTTCCCCTTCAAGAAGCCTTTCGTTAAGGCTGTTCTTGTGGAATTGGCAAAGGGATATTTGGAAGCCCATAGAGGGCTATGGTGAAAAAGGAAATATCTTCCGTTCAAAACTGGAAAGAAGCTTTCTGAGATACTGCTCTGTGTTCTGTTAATTCATCTCACAGAGTTACATCTTTCCCTTCAAGAAGCCTTTCGCTAAGGTTGTTCTTGTGGAATTGGCAAAGGGATATTTGGAAGCTCATAGAGGGCTATGGTGAAAAAGGAAATATCTTCCGTTCAAAACTGGAAAGAAGCTTTCTGAGAAACTGCTCTGTGTTCTGTTCATTCATCTCACAGAGTTACATCTTTCCCTTCAAGAAGCCTTTCGCTAAGGCTGTTCTTGTGGAATTGGCAAAGGGATATTTGGAAGCCCTTAGAGGGCTATGGTGAAAAAGGAAATATATTCCGTTCAAAACTGGAAAGAAGCTTTCTGAGAAACTGCTCTGTGTTCTGTTAATTCATCTCACAGAGTTACATCTTTCCCATCAAGAAGCCTTTCGCTAAGGCTGTTCTTGTGGAATTGGCAAAGGGATATTTGGAAGCCCATAGACGGCTATGGTGAAAAAGGAAATATCTTCCGTTCAAAACTGGAAAGAAGCTTTCTGAGAAACTGCTCTGTGTTCCGTTAATTCATCTCACAGAGTTACATCTTTCCCTTCAAGAAGCCTTTCGTTAAGGCTGTTCTTGTGGAATTGGCAAAGGGATATTTGGAAGCCCATTGAGGGCTATGGTGAAAAAGGAAATATCTTCCGTTCAAAACTGGAAAGAAGCTTTCTGAGATACTGCTCTGTGTTCTGTTAATTCATCTCACAGAGTTACATCTTTCCCTTGAAGAAGCCTTTCGCTAAGGCTGTTCTTGTGGAATTGGCAAAGGAATATTTGGAAGCCCATAGAGGGCTATGGTGAACAAGGAAATATCTTCCGTTCAAAACTGGAAAGAAGCTTTCTGAGAAACTGCTCTGTGCTCTGTTAATTCATCTCACAGAGTTACGTCTTTCATTTCAAGAAGCCTTTCGCTAAGGCAGTTCTTGTGGAATTATCAAAGGGATATTTGGAAGCCCATAGAGGGCTATGGTGAAAAAGGAAATATCTTCCGTTCAAAACTGGAAAGAATCTTTCTGAGAAACTGCTCTGTGTTCTGTTAATTCATCTCACAGAGTTACATCTTTCCCTTCAAGAAGCCTTTTGCTAAGGCTGTTCTTGTGGAATTGGCAAAGGGATATTTGGAAGCCCATAGCGGGCTATGGTGAAAAAGGAAATATCTTCCGTTCAAAACTGGAAAGAAGCTTTCTGAGAAACTGCTCTGTGTTCTCTTAATTCATCTCACAGAGTTACATCTTTCCCTTCGAGAAGCCTTTCGCTAAGGCTGTTCTTGTGGAATTGGCAAAAGGATATTTGGAAGCCCATAGAGAGCTATGGTGAAAAAGGAAATATCTTCCGTTCAAAACTGGAAAGAAGGTTTATGAGAAACTGCTCTGTGTTCTGTTAATTCATCTCACAGAGTTACATCTTTCCCTTCAAGAAGCCTTTCGCTAAGGCTGTTCTTGTGGAATTGGCAAAGGGATATTTGGAAGCCCATAGAGGGCTATGGTGAAAAAGGAAATATCTTCCGTTCAAAACTGGAAAGAAGCTTTCTGAGAAACTACTGTGTGTTTTGTTAATTCATCTCACAGAGTTACATCTTTTCCTTCAAGAAGCTTTTCGCTAAGGCTGTTCTTGTGGAATTGGCAAAGGGATATTTGGAAGCCCATAGAGGGCTCTGGTGAAAAAGGAAATATCTTTCGTTCAAAACTGGAAAGAAGCTTTCTGAGAAACTGCTCTGTGTTCTGTTAATTCATCTCACAGAGTTACATCTTTCCCTTCAAGAAGCCTTTCGCTAAGGCTGTTCTTGTGGAATTGGCAAAGGGATATTTGGAAGCCCATAGAGGGCTATGGTGAAAAAGGAAATATCTTCCGTTCAAAACTGGAAAGAAGCTTTCTGAGAAACTGCTCTGTGTTCTGTTAATTCATCTCACAGAGTTACATCTTTCCTTTCAAGAAGCCTTTCGCTAAGGCTGTTCTTGTGGAATTGGCAAAGGGATATTTGGAAGCCCATAGAGGGCTATGGTGAAAAAGGAAATATCTTCCGTTCAAATCTGGAAAGAAGCTTTCTGAGAAACTGCTCTGTGTTCTGTTAATTCATCTCACAGAGTTACATCTTTCCCTTCAAGAAGCCTTTCGCTAAGGCTGTTCTTGTGGAATTGGCAAAGGGATATTTGGAAGCCCATACAGGGCTATGGTGAAAAAGGAAATATCTTCCGTTCAAAACTGGAAAGAAGCTTTCTGAGAAACTGCTCTGTGTTCTGTTAATTCATCTCACAGAGTTACATCTTTCCCTTCAAGAAACCTTTCTCTAAGGCTGTTCTTGTGGAATTGGCAAAGGGATATACGGAAGCCCCTAGAGGGATATGGTGAAAAAGGAAATATCTTCCGTTCAAAACTGGAAAGAAGCTTTCTGAGAAACTGCTCTGTGTTCTGTTAATTCATCTCACAGAGTTACATCTGTCCTTTCAAGAAGCCTTTCGCTAAGGCTGTTCTTGTGGAATTCGCAAAGGGATATTTGGAAGCCCATAGAGGCCTTTGGTGAAAAAGGAAATATCTTCCGTTCAAAACTGGAAAGAAGCTTTCTGAGAAACTGCTCTGTGTTCCCTTAATTCATCTCACAGAGTTACATCTTTCCCTTCCAGAAGCCTTTCGCTAAGGCTGTTCTTGTGGAATTGGCAAAGGGATATTTGGAAGCCCATAGAGGGCTATGGTGAAAAAGGAAATATCTTCCGTTCAAAACTGGAAAGAAGCTTTCTGAGAAACTGCTCTGTGTTCTGTTAATTCATCTCACAGAGTTACATCTTTCCCTTCAAGAAGCCTTTCGCTAAGGCTGTTCTTGTGGAATTGGCAAAGGGATATTTGGAAGCCCATAGAGGGCTATGGTGAAAAAGGAAATATCTTCCGTTCAAAACTGGAAAGAAGCTTTCTGAGAAACTGCTCTGTGTTCTGTTAATTCATCACACAGAGTTACATCTTTCCCTTCAAGAAGCCTTTCGCTAAGGCTGTTCTTGTGGAATTGGCAAAGGGATATTTGAAAGCCCATAGAGGGCTATTGTGAAAAAGGAAATATCTTCCGTTCAAAACTGGAAAGAAGCTTTCTGAGAAACTGCTCTGTGTTCTGTTAATTCATCTCAAAGAGTTACATCTTTCCCTTCAAGAAGCCTTTCGCTAAGGCTGTTCTTGTGGAATTGGCAAAGGGATATTTGGAAGCCCATAGAAGGCTATGGTGAAAAAGGAAATATCTTCCGTTCAAAACTGGAAAGAAGCTTTCTGAGAAACTGCTCTGTGTTCTGTTAACTCATCTCACAGAGTTACATCTTTCCCTTCAAGAAGCCTTTCGCTAAGGCTGTTCTTGTGGAATTGGCAAAGGGATATTTCGAAGCCCATAGAGGGCTATGGTGAAAAAGGAAATATCTTCCGTTCAAAACTGGAAAGAAGCTTGCTGAGAAACTGCTCTGTGTTCTGTTAATTCATCTCACAGAGTTACATCTTTCCCTTCAAGAAGCCTTTCGCTAAGGCTGTTCTTGTGGAATTGGCAAAGGGATATTTGGAAGCCCATAGAGACCTTTGGTGAAAAAGGAAATATCTTCCGTTCAAAACTGGAAAGAAGCTTTCTGAGAAACTGCTCTGTGTTCCCTTAATTCATCTCACAGAGTTACATCTTTCCCTTCAAGAAGCCTTTCGCTAAGGCTGTTCTTGTGGAATTGGCAAAGGGATATTTTGAAGCCCATAGAGGGCTAGGGTGAAAAAGGAAATAACTTCCGTTCAAAACTGTAAAGAATCTTTCTGAGAAACTGCTCTGTGTTCTCTTAATTCATCTCACAGAGTTACATCTTTCCCTTCAAGAAGCCTTTCGCTAAGGCAGGTCTTGTGGAATTGGCAAAGGGATATTTGGAAGCCCATAGAGGGCTATGGTGAAAAAGGAAATATCTTCCGTTCAAAACTGGAAAGAAGCTTTCTGAGAAACTGCTCTGTGTTCTGTTAATTCATCTCACAGAGTTACATCTTTCCCTTCAAGAAGCCTTTCGCTAAGGCTGTTCTTGTGGAATTGGCAAAGGGATATTTGGAAGCCCATAGCGGGCTATGGTGAAAAAGGAAATATCTTCCGTTCAAAACTGGAAAGAAGCTTTCTGAGAAACTGCTCTGTGTTCTGTTAATTCATCTCACAGAGTTACATTTTTCCCTTCAAGAAGCCTTTCGCTAAGGCTGTTCTTGTGGAATTGGCAAAGGGATATTTGGAAGCCCATAGAGGGCTATGGTGAAAAAGGAAATAACTTCCGTTCAAAACTGTAAAGAAGCTTTCTGAGAAACTGCTCTGTGTTCTGTTAATTCATCTCACAGAGTTACATCTTTCCCTTCAAGAAGCCTTTCGCTAAGGCTGTTCTTGTGGAATTGGCAAAGGGATATTTTGAAGCCCATAGAGGGCTATGGTGAAAAAGGAAATATCTTCCGTTGAAAACTGGAAAGAAGCTTTCTGAGAAACTGCTCTGTGTTCTGTTAATTCATCTCACAGAGTTACATCTTTCCCTTCAAGAAGCCTTTCGCTATGGCTGTTTTTGTGGAATTGGCAAAGGGATATTTGGAAGCCCATAGAGGGATATGGTGAAAAAGGAAATATCTTCCGTTCAAAACTGGAAAGAAGCTTTCTGAGAAACTGCTCTGTGTTCTGTTAATTCATCTCACAGAGTTACATCTTTCCCTTCAAGAAGCCTTTCGCTAAGGCTGTTCTTGTGGAATTGGCAAAGGGATATTTGGAAGCCCATAGAGGGCTATGGTGAAAAAGGAAATATCTTCCGTTCAAAACTGGAAAGAAGCTTTCTGAGAAACTGCTCTGTGTTCTGTTAATTCATCTCACAGAGTTACATCTTTCCCTTCAAGAAGCCTTTCGCTAAGGCTGTTCTTGTCGAATTGGCAAAGGGATATTTGGAAGCCCATAGAGGGCTATGGTGAAAAAGGAAATATCTTCCGTTCAAAACTGGAAAGAAGCTTTCTGAGAAACTGCTCTGTGTTCTGTTAATTCATCTCACAGAGTTACATCTTTCCCTTCAAGAAGCCTTTCGCTAAGGCTGTTCTTGTGGAATTGGCAAAGGGATATTTGGAAGCCCATAGAGGGCTATGGTGAAAAAGGAAATATCTTCCGTTCAAAACTGGAAAGAAGCTTTCTGAGAAACTGCTCTGTGTTCTGTTAATTCATCTCACAGAGTTACATCTTTCCCTTCCAGAAGCCTTTCGCTAAGTCAGTTCTTGTGGAATTGGCAAAGGGATATTTGGAAGCCCATAGAGGGCTCTGGTGAAAAAGGAAATATCTTCCGTTCAAAACTGGAAAGAAGCTTTCTGAGAAACTGCTCTGTGTTCTGTTAATTCATCTCACAGAGTTACATCTTTCCCATCCAGAAGCATTTCGCTAAGGCTGTTCTTGTGGAATTGGCAAAGGGATATTTGGAAGCCCATAGAGGGCTATGGTGAAAAAGGAAATATCTTCCGTTCAAAACTGGAAAGAAGCTTTCTGAGAAACTGCTCTGTGTTCTGTTAATTCATCTCACAGAGTTACATCTTTCCCTTCAAAAAGCCTTTCGCTAAGGCTGTTCTTGTGGAATTGGCAAAGGGATATTTGGAAGCCCATAGAGGGCTATGGTGAAAAAGGAAATATCTTCCGTTCAAAACTGGAAAGAAGCTTTCTGAGAAACTGCTCTGTGTTCTGTTAATTCATCTCACAGAGTTACATGTTTCCCTTCAAGAAGCCTTTCGCTAAGGCTGTTCTTGTGGAATTGGCAAAGGGATATTTGGAAGCCCATAGAGGGCTATGGTGAAAAAGGAAATATCTTCCGTTCAAAACTGGAAAGAAGCTTGCTGAGAAACTGCTCTGTGTTCTGTTAATTCATCTCACAGAGTTACATCTTTCCCTTCAAGAAGCCTTTCGCTAAGGCTGTTCTTGTGGAATTGGCAAAGGGATATTTGGAAGCCCATAGAGGGCTATGGTGAAAAAGGAAATATCTTCCGTTCAAAACTGGAAAGAAGCTTTCTGAGAAACTGCTCTGTGTTCCGTTAATTCATCTCACAGAGTTACATATTACCCTTCAAGAAGCCTTTCGCTAAGGCTGTTCTTGTGGAATTGGCAAAGGGATATTTGGAAGCCCTTAGAGGGCTATAGTGAAAAAGGAAATATCTTCCGTTCAAAACTGGAAAGAAGCTTTCTGAGAAACTGCTCTGTGTTCTGTTAATTCATCTCACAGAGTTACATCTTTCCCTTCAAGAAGCCTTTCGCTAAGGCTGTTCTTGTGGAATTGGCAAAGGGATATTTGGAAGCCCATAGAGGGCTATGGTGAAAAAGGAAATATCTTCCGTTCAAAACTGGAAAGAAGCTTTCTAAGAAACTGCTCTGTGTTCTGTAAATTCATCTCACAGAGTTACATCTTTCCCTTCAAGAAGCCTTTCGCTAAGGCTGTTCTTGTGGAATTGGCAAAGGGATATTTGGAAGCCCATAGAGGGCTATGATGAAAAAGGAAATATCTTCCGTTCAAAACTGTAAAGAAGCTTTGTGAAAAACTGCTCTGTGTTCTGTTAATTCATCTCACAGAGTTACATCTTTCCCTTCAAGAAGCCTTTCGCTAAGGCTGTTCTTGTGGAATTGGCAAAGGGATATTTGGAAGCCCATAGAGGGCTATGGTGAAAAAGGAAATATCTTCCGTTCAAAACTGGAAAGAAGCTTTCTGAGAAACTGCTCTGTGTTCTGTTAATTCATCTCACAGAGTTACATCTTTCCCTTCAAGAAGCCTTTCGCTAAGGCTGTTCTTGTGGAATTGGCAAAGGGATATTTGGAAGCCCATAGAGGGCTATGGTGAAAAAGGAAATATCTTCCGTTCAAAACTGGAAAGAAGCTTTCTGAGAAACTGCTCTGTGTTCTGTTAATTCATCTCACAGAGTTACATCTTTCCCTTCAAGAAGCCTTTCGCTAAGGCTGTTCTTGTGGAATTGGCAAAGGGATATTTGGAAGCCCATAGAGGGCTATGGGGAAAAAGGAAATATCTTCCGTTCAAAACTGGAAAGAAGCTTTCTGAGAAACTGCTCTGTGTTCTGTTAATTCATCTCACAGAGTTACATCTTTCCCTTCCAGAAGCCTTTCGCTAAGGCTGTTATTGTCGAATTGGCAAAGGGATATTTGGAAGCCCATAGAGGGCTATGGTGAAAAAGGAAATATCTTCCGTTCAAAACTGTAAAGAAGCTTTGTGAGAAACTGCTCTGTGTTCTGTTAATACATCTCACAGAGTTACATCTTTCCCTTCAAGAAGCCTTTCGCTAAGGCTGTTCTTGTGGAATTGGCAAAGGGATATTTGGAAGCCCATAGAGGGCTATGGTGAAAAAGGAAATATCTTCCGTTCAAAACTGGAAAGAAGCTTTCTGAGAAACTGCTCTGTGTTCTGTTAATTCATCTCACAGAGTTACATCTTTCCCTTCAAGAAGCCTTTCGCTAAGGCTGTTCTTGTGGAATTGGCAAAGGGATATTTGGAAGCCCATAGAGGGCTATGGTGAAAAAGGAAATATCTTCCGTTGAAAACTGGAAAGAAGCTTTCTGAGAAACTGCTCTGTGTTCTGTTAATTCATCTCACAGAGTTACATCTTTCCCTTCAAGAAGCCTTTCGCTAAGGCTGTTCTTGTGGAATTGGCAAAGGGATATTTGGAAGCCCATAGAGGGCTATGGTGAAAAAGGAAATATCTTCCGTTCAAAACTGGAAAGAAGCTTTCTGAGAAACTGCTCTGTGTTCTGTTAATTCATCTCACAGAGTTACATCTTTCCCTTCAAGAAGCCTTTCGCTAAGGCTGTTCTTGTGGAATTGGCAAAGGGATATTTGGAAGCCCATAGAGGGCTATGGGGAAAAAGGAAATATCTTCCGTTCAAAACTGGAAAGAAGCTTTCTGAGAAACTGCTCTGTGTTCTGTTAATTCATCTCACAGAGTTACATCTTTCCCTTCAAGAAGCCTTTCGCTAAGGCTGTTCTTGTGTAATTGGCATAGGGATATTTGGAAGCCCATAGAGGGCTATGCTGAAAAAGGAAATATCTTCCGTTCAAAACTGGAAAGAAGCTTTCTGAGAAACTGCTCTGTGTTCTGTTAATTCATCTCACAGAGTTACATCTTTCCCTTCAAGAAGCCTTTCGCTAAGGCTGTTCTTGTGGAATTGGCAAAGGGATATTTGGAAGCCCATAGAGGGCTATGGTGAAAAAGGAAATATCTTCCGTTCAAAACTGGAAAGAAGCTTTCTGAGAAACTGCTCTGCGTCCTGTTAATTCATCTCACAGAGTTACATCTTTCCCTTCAAGAAGCCTTTCGCTAAGGCTGTTCTTGTGGAATTGGCAAAGGGATATTTGGAAGCCCATAGAGGGCTATGGTGAAAAAGGAAATATTTTCCGTTCAAAACTGGAAAGAAGCTTTCTGAGAAACTGCTCTGTGTTCTGTTAATTCATCTCACAGAGTTACATCTTTCCCTTCAAGAAGCCTTTCGCTAAGGCTGTTCTTGTGGAATTGGCAAAGGGATATTTGGAAGCCCATAGAGGGCTATGGTGAAAAAGGAAATATCTTCCGTTCAAAACTGGAAAGAAGCTTTCTGAGAAACTGCTCTGTGTTCTGTTAATTCATCTCACAGAGTTACATCTTTCCCTTCAAGAAGCCTTTCGCTAAGGCTGTTCTTGTGGAATTGGCAAAGGGATATTTGGAAGCCCATAGAGGCCTTTGGTGAAAAAGGAAATATCTTCCGTTCAAAACTGGAAAGAAGCTTTCTGAGAAACTGCTCTGTGTTCCCTTAATTCATCTCACAGAGTTACATCTTTCCCTTCAAGAAGCCTTTCGCTAAGGCTGTTCTTGTGGAATTGGCAAAGGGATATTTGGAAGCCCATAGAGGGCTATGGTGAAAAAGGAAATAACTTCCGTTCAAAACAGTAAAGAAGCTTTCTGAGAAACTGCTCTGTGTTCTGTTAATTCATCTCACAGAGTTACATCTTTCCCTTCAAGAAGCCTTTCGCTAAGGCTGTTCTTGTGGAATTGGCAAAGGGATATTTGGAAGCCCATAGAGGGCTATGGTGAAAAAGGAAATATCTTCCGTTCAAAACTGGAAAGAAGCTTTCTGAGAAACTGCTCTGTGTTCTGTTAATTCATCTCACAGAGTTACATCTCTCCCTTCAAGAAGCCTTTCGCTAAGGCTGTTCTTGTGGAATTGGCAAAGGGATATTTGGAAGCCCATAGAGGGCTATGGTGAAAAAGGAAATATCTTCCGTTCAAAACTGGAAAGAAGCTTTCTGAGAAACTGCTCTGTGTTCTGTTAATTCATCTCACAGAGTTACATCTTTCCCTTCAAGAAGCCTTTCGCTAAGGCTGTTCTTGTGGAATTGGCAAAGGGATATTTGGAAGCCCATAGAGGGCTATGGTGAAAAAGGAAATATCTTCCGTTCAAAACTGGAAAGAAGCTTTCTGAGAAACTGCTCTGTGTTCTGGTCATTCATCTCACAGAGTTACATGTTTCCCTTCAAGAAGCCTTTCGCTAAGGCTGTTCTTGTGGAATTGGCAAAGGGATATTTGGAAGCCCATAGAGGGCTATGGGGAAAAAGGAAATATCTTCCGTTCAAAACTGGAAAGAAGCTTTCTGAGAAACTGCTCTGTGTTCTGTTAATTCATCTCACAGAGTTACATCTTTCCCTTCAAGAAGCCTTTCGCTAAGGCTGTTCTTGTGGAATTGGCAAAGGGATATTTGGAAGCCCATAGAGGGCTATGGTGAAAAAGGAAATATCTTCCGTTCAAAACTGGAAAGAAGCTTTCTGAGAAACTGCTCTGTGTTCTGTTAATTCATCTCACAGAGTTACATCTTTCCCTTCAAGAAGCCTTTCGCTAAGGCTGTTCTTGTGGAATTGGCAAAGGGATATTTGGAAGCCCATAGAGGCCTTTGGTGAAAAAGGAAATATCTTCCGTTCAAAACTGGAAAGAAGCTTTCTGAGAAACTGCTCTGTGTTCCCTTAATTCATCTCACAGAGTTACATCTTTCCCTTCAAGAAGCCTTTCGCTAAGGCTGTTCTTGTGGAATTGGCAAAGGGATATTTGGAAGCCCATAGAGGGCTATGGTGAAAAAGGAAATAACTTCCGTTCAAAACAGTAAAGAAGCTTTCTGAGAAACTGCTCTGTGTTCTGTTAATTCATCTCACAGAGTTACATCTTTCCCTTCAAGAAGCCTTTCGCTAAGGCTGTTCTTGTGGAATTGGCAAAGGGATATTTGGAAGCCCATAGAGGGCTATGGTGAAAAAGGAAATATCTTCCGTTCAAAACTGGAAAGAAGCTTTCTGAGAAACTGCTCTGTGTTCTGTTAATTCATCTCACAGAGTTACATCTTTCCCTTCAAGAAGCCTTTCGCTAAGGCTGTTCTTGTGGAATTGGCAAAGGGATATTTGGAAGCCCATAGAGGGCTATGGTGAAAAAGGAAATATCTTCCGTTCAAAACTGGAAAGAAGCTTTCTGAGAAACTGCTCTGTGTTCTGTTAATTCATCTCACAGAGTTACATCTTTCCCTTCAAGAAGCCTTTCGCTAAGGCTGTTCTTGTGGAATTGGCAAAGGGATATTTGGAAGCCCATAGAGGGCTATGGTGAAAAAGGAAATATCTTCCGTTCAAAACTGGAAAGAAGCTTTCTGAGAAACTGCTCTGTGTTCTGGTAATTCATCTCACAGAGTTACATGTTTCCCTTCAAGAAGCCTTTCGCTAAGGCTGTTCTTGTGGAATTGGCAAAGGGATATTTGGAAGCCCATAGAGGGCTATGGTGAAAAAGAAAATATCTTCCGTTCAAAACTGGAAAGAAGCTTGCTGAGAAACTGCTCTGTGTTCTGTTAATTCATCTCACAGAGTTACATCTTTCCCTTCAAGAAGCCTTTCGCTAAGGCTGTTCTTGTGGAATTGGCAAAGGGATATTTGGAAGCCCATAGAGGGCTATGGGGAAAAAGGAAATATCTTCCGTTCAAAACTGGAAAGAAGCTTTCTGAGAAACTGCTCTGTGTTCTGTTAATTCATCTCACAGAGTTACATCTTTCCCTTCAAGAAGCCTTTCGCTAAGGCTGTTCTTGTGGAATTGGCAAAGGGATATTTGGAAGCCCATAGAGGGCTATGGTGAAAAAGGAAATATCTTCCGTTCAAAACTGGAAAGAAGCTTTCTGAGAAACTGCTCTGTGTTCTGTTAATTCATCTCACAGAGTTACATCTTTCCCTTCAAGAAGCCTTTCGCTAAGGCTGTTCTTGTGGAATTGGCAAAGGGATATTTGGAAGCCCATAGAGGGCTATGGTGAAAAATGAAATATCTTCCGTTCAAAACTGGAAAGAAGCTTTCTGAGAAACTGCTCTGTGTTCTGTTAATTCATCTCACAGAGTTACATCTTTCCCTTCAAGAAGCCTTTCGCTAAGGCTGTTCTTGTGGAATTGGCAAAGGGATATTTGGAAGCCCATAGAGGGCTATGGTGAAAAAGGAAATATCTTCCGTTCAAAACTGGAAAGAAGCTTTCTGAGAAACTGCTCTGTGTTCTGTTAACTCATCTCACAGAGTTACATCTTTCCCTTCAAGAAGCCTTTCGCTAAGGCTGTTCTTGTGGAATTGGCAAAGGGATATTTGGAAGCCCATAGAGGGCTATGGTGAAAAAGGAAATATCTTCCGTTCAAAACTGGAAAGAAGCTTTCTAAGAAACTGCTCTGTGTTCTGTAAATTCATCTCACAGAGTTACATCTTTCCCTTCAAGAAGCCTTTCGCTAAGGCTGTTCTTGTGGAATTGGCAAAGGGATATTTGGAAGCCCATAGAGGGCTATGGTGAAAAAGGAAATATCTTCCGTTCAAAACTGGAAAGAAGCTTTCTGAGAAACTGCTCTGTGTTCTGTTAATTCATCTCACAGAGTTACATCTTTCCCTTCCAGAAGCCTTTCGCTAAGGCTGTTCTTGTCGAATTGGCAAAGGGATATTTGGAAGCCCATAGAGGGCTATGGTGAAAAAGGAAATATCTTCCGTTCAAAACTGTAAAGAAGCTTTGTGAAAAACTGCTCTGTGTTCTGTTAATTCATCTCACAGAGTTACATCTTTCCCTTCAAGAAGCCTTTCGCTAAGGCTGTTCTTGTGGAATTGGCAAAGGGATATTTGGAAGCCCATAGAGGGCTATGGTGAAAAAGGAAATATCTTCCGTTCAAAACTGGAAAGAAGCTTTCTGAGAAACTGCTCTGTGTTCTGTTAATTCATCTCACAGAGTTACATCTTTCCCTTCAAGAAGCCTTTCGCTAAGGCTGTTCTTGTGGAATTGGCAAAGGGATATTTGGAAGCCCATAGAGGGCTATGGTGAAAAAGGAAATATCTTCCGTTCAAAACTGGAAAGAAGCTTTCTGAGAAACTGCTCTGTGTTCTGTTAATTCATCTCACAGAGTTACATCTTTCCCTTCAAGAAGCCTTTCGCTAAGGCTGTTCTTGTGGAATTGGCAAAGGGATATTTGGAAGCCCATAGAGGGCTATGGTGAAAAAGGAAATATCTTCCGTTCAAAACTGGAAAGAAGCTTTCTGAGAAACTGCTCTGTGTTCTGTTAATTCATCTCACAGAGTTACATCTTTCCCTTCAAGAAGCCTTTCGCTAAGGCTGTTCTTGTGGAATTGGCAAAGGGATATTTGGAAGCCCATAGAGGGCTATGGTGAAAAAGGAAATATCTTCCGTTCAAAATTGGAAAGAAGCTTTCTGAGAAACTGCTCTGTGTTCTGTTAATTCATCACACAGAGTTACATGTTTCCCTTCAAGAAGCCTTTCGCTAAGGCTGTTCTTGTGGAATTGGCAAAGGGATATTTGGAAGCCCATAGAGGGCTATGGTGAAAAAGAAAATATCTTCCGTTCAAAACTGGAAAGAAGCTTGCTGAGAAACTGCTCTGTGTTCTGTTAATTCATCTCACAGAGTTACATCTTTCCCTTCAAGAAGCCTTTCGCTAAGGCTGTTTTTGTGGAATTGGCAAAGGGATATTTGGAAGCCCATAGAGGGCTATGGTGAAAAAGGAAATATCTTCCGTTCAAAACTGGAAAGAAGCTTTCTGAGAAACTGCTCTGTGTTCTGTTAATTCATCTCACAGAGCTACATCTTTCCCTTTAAGAAGCCTTTCGCTAAGACTGTTCTTGTGGAATTGTCAAAGGGATATTTGGAAGCCCATAGAGGGCTAAGGTGAAAAAGGACATATCTTCCGTTGAAAACTGGAAAGAAGCTTTCTGAGAAACTGCTCTGTGTTCTGTTAATACATCTCACAGAGTTACATCTTTCCCTTCACGACGCCTTTCGCTAAGGCTGTTCTTGTGGAATTGGCAAAGGGATATTTGGAAGCCCATAGAGGGCTATGGTGAAAAAGGAAATATCTTCCGTTCAAAACTGGAAAGAAGCTTTCTGAGAAACTGCTCTGTGTTCTGTTAATTCATCTCACAGAGTTACATCTTTCCCTTCAAGAAGCCTTTCGCTAAGGCTGTTCTTGTGGAATTGGCAAAGGGATATTTGGAAGCCCATAGAGGGCTATGGTGAAAAAGGAAATATCTTCCGTTCAAAACTGGAAAGAAGCTTTCTGAGAAACTGCTCTGTGTTCTGTTAATTCATCTCACAGAGTTACATCTTTCCCTTCAAGAAGCCTTTCGCTAAGGCTGTTCTTGTGAAATTGGCAAAGGGATATTTGGAAGCCCATAGAGGGCTATGGTGAAAAAGGAAATATCTTCCGTTCAAAACTGGAAAGAAGCTTTCTGAGAAACTGCTCTGTGTTCTCTTAATTCATCTCACAGAGTTACATCTTTCCCTTCAAGAAGCCTTTCACTAAGGCTGTTCTTGTGGAATTGGCAAAGGGATATTTGGAAGCCCATAGAGGGCTATGGTGAAAAAGGAAATATCTTCCGTTCAAAACTGGAAAGAAGCTTTCTGAGAAACTGCTCTGTGTTCTGTTAATTCATCTCACAGAGTTACATCTTTCCCTTCAAGAAGCCTTTCGCTAAGGCTGTTCTTGTGGAATTGGCAAAGGGATATTTGGAAGCCCATAGAGGGCTATGGTGAAAAAGGAAATATCTTCCGTTCAAAACTGGAAAGAAGCTTTCTGAGAAACTGCTCTGTGTTCTGTTAATTCATCTCACAGAGTTACATCTTTCCCTTCAAGAAGCCTTTCGCTAAGGCTGTTCTTGTGGAATTGGCAAAGGGATATTTGGAAGCCCATAGAGGGCTATGGTGAAAAAGGAAATATCTTCCGTTCAAAACTGGAAAGAAGCTTTCTGAGAAACTGCTCTGTGTTCTGTTAATTCATCTCACAGAGTTACATCTTTCCCTTCAAGAAGCCTTTCGCTAAGGCTGTTCTTGTGGAATTGGCAAAGGGATATTTGGAAGCCCATAGAGGGCTATGGTGAAAAAGGAAATATCTTCCGTTCAAAACTGGAAAGAAGCTTTCTGAGAAACTGCTCTGTGTTCTGTTAATTCATCTCACAGAGTTACATCTTTCCCTTCAAGAAGCCTTTCGCTAAGGCTGTTCTTGTGGAATTGGCAAAGGGATATTTGGAAGCCCATAGAGGGCTATGGGGAAAAAGGAAATATCTTCCGTTCAAAACTGGAAAGAAGCTTTCTGAGAAACTGCTCTGTGTTCTGTTAATTCATCTCACAGAGTTACATCTTTCCCTTCCAGAAGCCTTTCGCTAAGGCTGTTCTTGTCGAATTGGCAAAGGGATATTTGGAAGCCCATAGAGGGCTATGGTGAAAAAGGAAATATCTTCCGTTCAAAACTGTAAAGAAGCTTTGTGAGAAACTGCTCCGTGTTCTGTTAATACATCTCACAGAGTTACATCTTTCCCTTCAAGAAGCCTTTCGCTAAGGCTGTTCTTGTGGAATTGGCAAAGGGATATTTGGAAGCCCATAGAGGGCTATGGTGAAAAAGGAAATATCTTCCGTTCAAAACTGGAAAGAAGCTTTCTGAGAAACTGCTCTGTGTTCTGTTAATTCATCTCACAGAGTTACATCTTTCCCTTCAAGAAGCCTTTCGCTAAGGCTGTTCTTGTGGAATTGGCAAAGGGATATTTGGAAGCCCATAGAGGGCTATGGTGAAAAAGGAAATATCTTCCGTTGAAAACTGGAAAGAAGCTTTCTGAGAAACTGCTCTGTGTTCTGTTAATTCATCTCACAGAGTTACATCTTTCCCTTCAAGAAGCCTTTCGCTAAGGCTGTTCTTGTGGAATTGGCAAAGGGATATTTGGAAGCCCATAGAGGGCTATGGTGAAAAAGGAAATATCTTCCGTTCAAAATTGGAAAGAAGCTTTCTGAGAAACTGCTCTGTGTTCTATTAATTCATCTCACAGAGTTACATGTTTCCCTTCAAGAAGCCTTTCGCTAAGGCTGTTCTTGTGGAATTGGCAAAGGGATATTTGGAAGCCCATAGAGGGCTATGGTGAAAAAGAAAATATCTTCCGTTCAAAACTGGAAAGAAGCTTGCTGAGAAACTGCTCTGTGTTCTGTTAATTCATCTCACAGAGTTACATCTTTCCCTTCAAGAAGCCTTTCGCTAAGGCTGTTTTTGTGGAATTGGCAAAGGGATATTTGGAAGCCCATAGAGGGCTATGGTGAAAAAGGAAATATCTTCCGTTCAAAACTGGAAAGAAGCTTTCTGAGAAACTGCTCTGTGTTCTGTTAATTCATCTCACAGAGCTACATCTTTCCCTTCAAGAAGCCTTTCGCTAAGACTGTTCTTGTGGAACTGTCAAAGGGATATTTGGAAGCCCATAGAGGGCTAAGGTGAAAAAGGACATATCTTCCGTTGAAAACTGGAAAGAAGCTTTCTGAGAAACTGCTCTGTGTTCTGTTAATACATCTCACAGAGTTACATCTTTCCCTTCACGAAGCCTTTCGCTAAGGCTGTTCTTGTGGAATTGGCAAAGGGATATTTGGAAGCCCATAGAGGGCTATGGTGAAAAAGGAAATATCTTCCGTTCAAAACTGGAAAGAAGCTTTCTGAGAAGCTGCTCTGTGTTCTGTTAATTCATCTCACAGAGTTACATCTTTCCCTTCAAGAAGCCTTTCGCTAAGGCTGTTCTTGTGGAATTGGCAAAGGGATATTTGGAAGCCCATAGAGGGCTATGGTGAAAAAGGAAATATCTTCCGTTCAAAACTGGAAAGAAGCTTTCTGAGAAACTGCTCTGTGTTCTGTTAATTCATCTCACAGAGTTACATCTTTCCCTTCAAGAAGCCTTTCGCTAAGGCTGTTCTTGTGGAATTGGCAAAGGGATATTTGGAAGCCCATAGAGGGCTATGGTGAAAAAGGAAATATCTTCCGTTCAAAACTGGAAAGAAGCTTTCTGAGAAACTGCTCTGTGTTCTCTTAATTCATCTCACAGAGTTACATCTTTCCCTTCAAGAAGCCTTTCGCTAAGGCTGTTCTTGTGGAATTGGCAAAGGGATATTTGGAAGCCCATAGAGGGCTATGGTGAAAAAGGAAATATCTTCCGTTCAAAACTGGAAAGAAGCTTTCTGAGAAACTGCTCTGTGTTCTGGTAATTCATCTCACAGAGTTACATCTTTCCCTTCAAGAAGCCTTTCGCTAAGGCTGTTCTTGTGGAATTGGCAAAGGGATATTTGGAAGCCCATAGAGGGCTATGGTGAAAAAGGAAATATCTTCCGTTCAAAACTGGAAAGAAGCTTTCTGAGAAACTGCTCTGTGTTCTGTTAATTCATCTCACAGAGTTACATCTTTCCCTTCAAGAAGCCTTTCGCTAAGGCTGTTCTTGTGGAATTGGCAAAGGGATATTTGGAAGCCCATAGAGGGCTATGGTGAAAAAGGAAATATCTTCCGTTCAAAACTGGAAAGAAGCTTTCTGAGAAACTGCTCTGTGTTCTGTTAATTCATCTCACAGAGTTACATCTTTCCCTTCAAGAAGCCTTTCGCTAAGGCTGTTCTTGTGGAATTGGCAAAGGGATATTTGGAAGCCCATAGAGGCCTTTGGTGAAAAAGGAAATATCTTCCGTTCAAAACTGGAAAGAAGCTTTCTGAGAAACTGCTCTGTGTTCCCTTAATTCATCTCACAGAGTTACATCTTTCCCTTCAAGAAGCCTTTCGCTAAGGCTGTTCTTGTGGAATTGGCAAAGGGATATTTGGAAGCCCATAGAGGGCTATGGTGAAAAAGGAAATAACTTCCGTTCAAAACTGGAAAGAAGCTTTCTGAGAAACTGCTCTGTGGTCTGTTAATTCATCTCACAGAGTTACATCTTTCCCTTCACGAAGCCTTTCGCTAAGGCTGTTCTTGTGGAATTGGCAAAGGGATATTTGGAAGCCCATAGAGGGCTATGGTGAAAAAGGAAATATCTTCCGTTCAAAACTGGAAAGAAGCTTTCTGAGAAACTGCTCTGTGTTCTGTTAATTCATCTCACAGAGTTACATGTTTCCCTTCAAGAAGCCTTTCGCTAAGGCTGTTCTTGTGGAATTGGCAAAGGGATATTTGGAAGCCCATAGAGGGCTATGGTGAAAAAGGAAATATCTTCCGTTCAAAACTGGAAAGAAGCTTTCTGAGAAACTGCTCTGTGTTCTGTTAATTCATCTCACAGAGTTACATCTTTCCCTTCAAGAAGCCTTTCGCTAAGGCTGTTCTTGTGGAATTGGCAAAGGGATATTTGGAAGCCCATAGAGGGCTATGGGGAAAAAGGAAATATCTTCCGTTCAAAACTGGAAAGAAGCTTTCTGAGAAACTGCTCTGTGTTCTGTTAATTCATCTCACAGAGTTACATGTTTCCCTTCAAGAAGCCTTTCGCTAAGGCTGTTCTTGTGGAATTGGCAAAGGGATATTTGGAAGCCCATAGAGGGCTATGGTGAAAAAGGAAATATCTTCCGTTCAAAACTGGAAAGAAGCTTTCTGAGAAACTGCTCTGTGTTCTGTTAATTCATCTCACAGAGTTACATCTTTCCCTTCAAGAAGCCTTTCGCTAAGGCTGTTCTTGTGGAATTGGCAAAGGGATATTTGGAAGCCCATAGAGGGCTATGGGGAAAAAGGAAATATCTTCCGTTCAAAACTGGAAAGAAGCTTTCTGAGAAACTGCTCTGTGTTCTGTTAATTCATCTCACAGAGTTACATCTTTCCCTTCCAGAAGCCTTTCGCTAAGGCTGTTCTTGTCGAATTGGCAAAGGGATATTTGGAAGCCCATAGAGGGCTATGGTGAAAAAGGAAATATCTTCCGTTCAAAACTGTAAAGAAGCTTTGTGAGAAACTGCTCCGTGTTCTGTTAATACATCTCACAGAGTTACATCTTTCCCTTCAAGAAGCCTTTCGCTAAGGCTGTTCTTGTGGAATTGGCAAAGGGATATTTGGAAGCCCATAGAGGGCTATGGTGAAAAAGGAAATATCTTCCGTTCAAAACTGGAAAGAAGCTTTCTGAGAAACTGCTCTGTGTTCTGTTAATTCATCTCACAGAGTTACATCTTTCCCTTCAAGAAGCCTTTCGCTAAGGCTGTTCTTGTGGAATTGGCAAAGGGATATTTGGAAGCCCATAGAGGGCTATGGTGAAAAAGGAAATATCTTCCGTTGAAAACTGGAAAGAAGCTTTCTGAGAAACTGCTCTGTGTTCTGTTAATTCATCTCACAGAGTTACATCTTTCCCTTCAAGAAGCCTTTCGCTAAGGCTGTTCTTGTGGAATTGGCAAAGGGATATTTGGAAGCCCATAGAGGGCTATGGTGAAAAAGGAAATATCTTCCGTTCAAAATTGGAAAGAAGCTTTCTGAGAAACTGCTCTGTGTTCTATTAATTCATCTCACAGAGTTACATGTTTCCCTTCAAGAAGCCTTTCGCTAAGGCTGTTCTTGTGGAATTGGCAAAGGGATATTTGGAAGCCCATAGAGGGCTATGGTGAAAAAGAAAATATCTTCCGTTCAAAACTGGAAAGAAGCTTGCTGAGAAACTGCTCTGTGTTCTGTTAATTCATCTCACAGAGTTACATCTTTCCCTTCAAGAAGCCTTTCGCTAAGGCTGTTTTTGTGGAATTGGCAAAGGGATATTTGGAAGCCCATAGAGGGCTATGGTGAAAAAGGAAATATCTTCCGTTCAAAACTGGAAAGAAGCTTTCTGAGAAACTGCTCTGTGTTCTGTTAATTCATCTCACAGAGCTACATCTTTCCCTTCAAGAAGCCTTTCGCTAAGACTGTTCTTGTGGAACTGTCAAAGGGATATTTGGAAGCCCATAGAGGGCTAAGGTGAAAAAGGACATATCTTCCGTTGAAAACTGGAAAGAAGCTTTCTGAGAAACTGCTCTGTGTTCTGTTAATACATCTCACAGAGTTACATCTTTCCCTTCACGAAGCCTTTCGCTAAGGCTGTTCTTGTGGAATTGGCAAAGGGATATTTGGAAGCCCATAGAGGGCTATGGTGAAAAAGGAAATATCTTCCGTTCAAAACTGGAAAGAAGCTTTCTGAGAAGCTGCTCTGTGTTCTGTTAATTCATCTCACAGAGTTACATCTTTCCCTTCAAGAAGCCTTTCGCTAAGGCTGTTCTTGTGGAATTGGCAAAGGGATATTTGGAAGCCCATAGAGGGCTATGGTGAAAAAGGAAATATCTTCCGTTCAAAACTGGAAAGAAGCTTTCTGAGAAACTGCTCTGTGTTCTGTTAATTCATCTCACAGAGTTACATCTTTCCCTTCAAGAAGCCTTTCGCTAAGGCTGTTCTTGTGGAATTGGCAAAGGGATATTTGGAAGCCCATAGAGGGCTATGGTGAAAAAGGAAATATCTTCCGTTCAAAACTGGAAAGAAGCTTTCTGAGAAACTGCTCTGTGTTCTCTTAATTCATCTCACAGAGTTACATCTTTCCCTTCAAGAAGCCTTTCGCTAAGGCTGTTCTTGTGGAATTGGCAAAGGGATATTTGGAAGCCCATAGAGGGCTATGGTGAAAAAGGAAATATCTTCCGTTCAAAACTGGAAAGAAGCTTTCTGAGAAACTGCTCTGTGTTCTGGTAATTCATCTCACAGAGTTACATCTTTCCCTTCAAGAAGCCTTTCGCTAAGGCTGTTCTTGTGGAATTGGCAAAGGGATATTTGGAAGCCCATAGAGGGCTATGGTGAAAAAGGAAATATCTTCCGTTCAAAACTGGAAAGAAGCTTTCTGAGAAACTGCTCTGTGTTCTGTTAATTCATCTCACAGAGTTACATCTTTCCCTTCAAGAAGCCTTTCGCTAAGGCTGTTCTTGTGGAATTGGCAAAGGGATATTTGGAAGCCCATAGAGGGCTATGGTGAAAAAGGAAATATCTTCCGTTCAAAACTGGAAAGAAGCTTTCTGAGAAACTGCTCTGTGTTCTGTTAATTCATCTCACAGAGTTACATCTTTCCCTTCAAGAAGCCTTTCGCTAAGGCTGTTCTTGTGGAATTGGCAAAGGGATATTTGGAAGCCCATAGAGGCCTTTGGTGAAAAAGGAAATATCTTCCGTTCAAAACTGGAAAGAAGCTTTCTGAGAAACTGCTCTGTGTTCCCTTAATTCATCTCACAGAGTTACATCTTTCCCTTCAAGAAGCCTTTCGCTAAGGCTGTTCTTGTGGAATTGGCAAAGGGATATTTGGAAGCCCATAGAGGGCTATGGTGAAAAAGGAAATAACTTCCGTTCAAAACTGGAAAGAAGCTTTCTGAGAAACTGCTCTGTGGTCTGTTAATTCATCTCACAGAGTTACATCTTTCCCTTCACGAAGCCTTTCGCTAAGGCTGTTCTTGTGGAATTGGCAAAGGGATATTTGGAAGCCCATAGAGGGCTATGGTGAAAAAGGAAATATCTTCCGTTCAAAACTGGAAAGAAGCTTTCTGAGAAACTGCTCTGTGTTCTGTTAATTCATCTCACAGAGTTACATGTTTCCCTTCAAGAAGCCTTTCGCTAAGGCTGTTCTTGTGGAATTGGCAAAGGGATATTTGGAAGCCCATAGAGGGCTATGGTGAAAAAGGAAATATCTTCCGTTCAAAACTGGAAAGAAGCTTTCTGAGAAACTGCTCTGTGTTCTGTTAATTCATCTCACAGAGTTACATCTTTCCCTTCAAGAAGCCTTTCGCTAAGGCTGTTCTTGTGGAATTGGCAAAGGGATATTTGGAAGCCCATAGAGGGCTATAGTGAAAAAGGAAATATCTTCCGTTCAAAACTGGAAAGAAGCTTTCTGAGAAACTGCTCTGTGTTCTGTTAATTCATCTCACAGAGTTACATCTTTCCCTTCAAGAAGCCTTTCGCTAAGGCTGTTCTTGTGGAATTGGCAAAGGGATATTTGGAAGCCCATAGAGGGCTATGGGGAAAAAGGAAATATCTTCCGTTCAAAACTGGAAAGAAGCTTTCTGAGAAACTGCTCTGTGTTCTGTTAATTCATCTCACAGAGTTACATCTTTCCCTTCAAGAAGCCTTTCGCTAAGGCTGTTCTTGTGGAATTGGCAAAGGGATATTTGGAAGCCCATAGAGGGCTACGGTGAAAAAGGAAATATCTTCCGTTCAAAACTGGAAAGAAGCTTTCTGAGAAACTGCTCTGTGTTCCCTTAATTCATCTCACAGAGTTACATCTTTCCCTTCCAGAAGCCTTTCGCTAAGGCTGTTCTTGTGGAATTGGCAAAGGGATATTTGGAAGCCCATAGAGGGCTATGGTGAAAAAGGAAATATCTTCCGTTCAAAACTGGAAAGAAGCTTTCTGAGAAACTGCTCTGTGTTCTGTTAATTCATCTCACAGAGTTACATCTTTCCCTTCAAGAAGCCTTTCGCTAAGGCTGTTCTTGTGGATTTGGCAAAGGGATATTTGGAAACCCATAGAGGGCTATGGTGAAAAAGGAAATATCTTCCGTTCAAATCTGGAAAGAAGCTTTCTGAGAAACTGCTCTGTGTTCTGTTAATTCATCTCACACAGTTACATCTTTCCCTTCAAGAAGCCTTTCGCTAAGGCTGTTCTTGTGGAATTGGCAAAGGGATATTTGGAAGCCCATAGAGGGCTATGGTGAAAAAGGAAATATCTTCCGTTCAAAACTGGAAAGAAGCTTTCTGAGAAACTGCTCTGTGTTCTGTTAATTCATCTCACAGAGTTACATCTTTCCCTTCAAGAAGCCTTTCGCTAAGGCTGTTCTTGTGGAATTGGCAAAGGGATATTTGAAAGCCCATAGAGGGCTATGGTGAAAAAGGAAATATCTTCCGTTCAAAACTGGAAAGAAGCTTTCTGAGAAACTGCTCTGTGTTCTCTTAATTAATCTCACAGAGTTACATCTTTCCCTTCAAGAAGCCTTTCGCTAAGGCTGTTCTTGTGGAATTGGCAAAGGGATATTTGGAAGCCCATAGAGGGCTATGGTGAAAAAGGAAATATCTTCCGTTCAAAACTGGAAAGAAGCTTTCTGAGAAACTGCTCTGTGTTCTGTTAATTCATCTCACAGAGTTACATCTTTCCCTTCAAGAAGCCTTTCGCTAAGGCTGTTCTTGTGGAATTGGCAAAGGGATATTTGGAAGCCCATAGAGGGCTATGGTGAAAAAGGAAATATCTTCCGTTCAAAACTGGAAAGAAGCTTTCTGAGAAACTGCTCTGTGTTCTGTTAATTCATCTCACAGAGTTACATCTTTCCCTTCAAGAAGCCTTTCTCTAAGGCTGTTCTTGTGGAATTGGCAAAGGGATATTTGGAAGCCCATAGAGGGCTATGGTGAAAAAGGAAATATCTTCCGTTCAAAACTGGAAAGAAGCTTTCTGAGAAACTGCTCTGTGTTCTGTTAATTCATCTCACAGAGTTACATCTTTCCCTTCAAGAAGCCTTTCGCTAAGGCTGTTCTTGTGGAATTGGCAAAGGGATATTTGGAAGCCCATAGAGGCCTTTGGTGAAAAAGGAAATATCTTCCGTTCAAAACTGGAAAGAAGCTTTCTGAGAAACTGCTCTGTGTTCCCTTAATTCATCTCACAGAGTTACATCTTTCCCTTCCAGAAGCCTTTCGCTAAGGCTGTTCTTGTGGAATTGGCAAAGGGATATTTGGAAGCCCATAGAGGGCTATGGTGAAAAAGGAAATATCTTCCGTTCAAAACTGGAAAGAAGCTTTCTGAGAAACTGCTCTGTGTTCTGTTAATTCATCTCACAGAGTTACATCTTTCCCTTCAAGAAGCCTTTCGCTAAGGCTGTTCTTGTGGAATTGGCAAAGGGATATTTGGAAGCCCATAGAGGGCTATGGTGAAAAAGGAAATATCTTCCGTTCAAAACTGGAAAGAAGCTTTCTGAGAAACTGCTCTGTGTTCTGTTAATTCATCACACAGAGTTACATCTTTCCCTTCAAGAAGCCTTTCGCTAAGGCTGTTCTTGTGGAATTGGCAAAGGGATATTTGAAAGCCCATAGAGGGCTATTGTGAAAAAGGAAATATCTTCCGTTCAAAACTGGAAAGAAGCTTTCTGAGAAACTGCTCTGTGTTCTGTTAATTCATCTCACAGAGTTACATCTTTCCCTTCAAGAAGCCTTTCGCTAAGGCTGTTCTTGTGGAATTGGCAAAGGGATATTTGGAAGCCCATAGAAGGCTATGGTGAAAAAGGAAATATCTTCCGTTCAAAACTGGAAAGAAGCTTTCTGAGAAACTGCTCTGTGTTCTGTTAACTCATCTCACAGAGTTACATCTTTCCCTTCAAGAAGCCTTTCGCTAAGGCTGTTCTTGTGGAATTGGCAAAGGGATATTTCGAAGCCCATAGAGGGCTATGGTGAAAAAGGAAATATCTTCCGTTCAAAACTGGAAAGAAGCTTTCTGAGAAACTGCTCTGTGTTCTGTTAATTCATCTCACAGAGTTACATCTTTCCCTTCAAGAAGCCTTTCGCTAAGGCTGTTCTTGTGGAATTGGCAAAGGGATATTTGGAAGCCCATAGAGGCCTTTGGTGAAAAAGGAAATATCTTCCGTTCAAAACTGGAAAGAAGCTTTCTGAGAAACTGCTCTGTGTTCCCTTAATTCATCTCACAGAGTTACATCTTTCCCTTCAAGAAGCCTTTCGCTAAGGCTGTTCTTGTGGAATTGGCAAAGGGATATTTTGAAGCCCATAGAGGGCTAGGGTGAAAAAGGAAATAACTTCCGTTCAAAACTGTAAAGAATCTTTCTGAGAAACTGCTCTGTGTTCTCTTAATTCATCTCACAGAGTTACATCTTTCCCTTCAAGAAGCCTTTCGCTAAGGCAGGTCTTGTGGAATTGGCAAAGGGATATTTGGAAGCCCATAGAGGGCTATGGTGAAAAAGGAAATATCTTCCGTTCAAAACTGGAAAGAAGCTTTCTGAGAAACTGCTCTGTGTTCTGTTAATTCATCTCACAGAGTTACATCTTTCCCTTCAAGAAGCCTTTCGCTAAGGCTGTTCTTGTGGAATTGGCAAAGGGATATTTGGAAGCCCATAGCGGGCTATGGTGAAAACGGAAATATCTTCCGTTCAAAACTGGAAAGAAGCTTTCTGAGAAACTGCTCTGTGTTCTGTTAATTCATCTCACAGAGTTACATCTTTCCCTTCAAGAAGCCTTTCGCTAAGGCTGTTCTTGTGGAATTGGCAAAGGGATATTTGGAAGCCCATAGAGGGCTATGGTGAAAAAGGAAATAACTTCCGTTCAAAACTGTAAAGAAGCTTTCTGAGAAACTGCTCTGTGTTCTGTTAATTCATCTCACAGAGTTACATCTTTCCCTTCAAGAAGCCTTTCGCTAAGGCTGTTCTTGTGGAATTGGCAAAGGGATATTTTGAAGCCCATAGAGGGCTATGGTGAAAAAGGAAATATCTTCCGTTGAAAACTGGAAAGAAGCTTTCTGAGAAACTGCTCTGTGTTCTGTTAATTCATCTCACAGAGTTACATCTTTCCCTTCAAGAAGCCTTTCGCTATGGCTGTTTTTGTGGAATTGGCAAAGGGATATTTGGAAGCCCATAGAGGGATATGGTGAAAAAGGAAATATCTTCCGTTCAAAACTGGAAAGAAGCTTTCTGAGAAACTGCTCTGTGTTCTGTTAATTCATCTCACAGAGTTACATCTTTCCCTTCAAGAAGCCTTTCGCTAAGGCTGTTCTTGTGGAATTGGCAAAGGGATATTTGGAAGCCCATAGAGGGCTATGGTGAAAAAGGAAATATCTTCCGTTCAAAACTGGAAAGAAGCTTTCTGAGAAACTGCTCTGTGTTCTGTTAATTCATCTCACAGAGTTACATCTTTCCCTTCAAGAAGCCTTTCGCTAAGGCTGTTCTTGTCGAATTGGCAAAGGGATATTTGGAAGCCCATAGAGGGCTATGGTGAAAAAGGAAATATCTTCCGTTCAAAACTGGAAAGAAGCTTTCTGAGAAACTGCTCTGTGTTCTGTTAATTAATCTCACAGAGTTACATCTTTCCCTTCAAGAAGCCTTTCGCTAAGGCTGTTCTTGTGGAATTGGCAAAGGGATATTTGGAAGCCCATAGAGGGCTATGGTGAAAAAGGAAATATCTTCCGTTCAAAACTGGAAAGAAGCTTTCTGAGAAACTGCTCTGTGTTCTGTTAATTCATCTCACAGAGTTACATCTTTCCCTTCCAGAAGCCTTTCGCTAAGTCAGTTCTTGTGGAATTGGCAAAGGGATATTTGGAAGCCCATAGAGGGCTCTGGTGAAAAAGGAAATATCTTCCGTTCAAAACTGGAAAGAAGCTTTCTGAGAAACTGCTCTGTGTTCTGTCAATTCATCTCACAGAGTTACATCTTTCCCATCCAGAAGCATTTCGCTAAGGCTGTTCTTGTGGAATTGGCAAAGGGATATTTGGAAGCCCATAGAGGGCTATGGTGAAAAAGGAAATATCTTCCGTTCAAAACTGGAAAGAAGCTTTCTGAGAACCTGCTCTGTGTTCTGTTAATTCATCTCACAGAGTTACATCTTTCCCTTCAAAAAGCCTTTCGCTAAGGCTGTTCTTGTGGAATTGGCAAAGGTATATTTGGAAGCCCATAGAGGGCTATGGTGAAAAAGGAAATATCTTCCGTTCAAAACTGGAAAGAAGCTTTCTGAGAAACTGCTCTGTGTTCTGTTAATTCATCTCACAGAGTTACATGTTTCCCTTCAAGAAGCCTTTCGCTAAGGCTGTTCTTGTGGAATTGGCAAAGGGATATTTGGAAGCCCTTAGAGGGCTATAGTGAAAAAGGAAATATCTTCCGTTCAAAACTGGAAAGAAGCTTTCTGAGAAACTGCTCTGTGTTCTGTTAATTCATCTCACAGAGTTACATCTTTCCCTTCAAGAAGCCTTTCGCTAAGGCTGTTCTTGTGGAATTGGCAAAGGGATATTTGGAAGCCCATAGAGGGCTATGGGGAAAAAGGAAATATCTTCCGTTCAAAACTGGAAAGAAGCTTTCTGAGAAACTGCTCTGTGTTCTCTTAATTCATCTCACAGAGTTACATCTTTCCCTTCAAGAAGCCTTTCGCTAAGGCTGTTCTTGTGGAATTGGCATAGGGATATTTGGAAGCCCATAGAGGGCTATGCTGAAAAAGGAAATATCTTCCGTTCAAAACTGGAAAGAAGCTTTCTGAGAAACTGCTCTGTGTTCTGTTAATTCATCTCACAGAGTTACATCTTTCCCTTCAAGAAGCCTTTCGCTAAGGCTGTTCTTGTGGAATTGGCAAAGGGATATTTGGAAGCCCATAGAGGGCTATGGTGAAAAAGGAAATATCTTCCGTTCAAAACTGGAAAGAAGCTTTCTGAGAAACTGCTCTGCGTTCTGTTAATTCATCTCACAGAGTTACATCTTTCCCTTCAAGAAGCCTTTCGCTAAGGCTGTTCTTGTGGAATTGGCAAAGGGATATTTGGAAGCCCATAGAGGGCTATGGTGAAAAAGGAAATATTTTCCGTTCAAAACTGGAAAGAAGCTTTCTGAGAAACTGCTCTGTGTTCTGTTAATTCATCTCACAGAGTTACATCTTTCCCTTCAAGAAGCCTTTCGCTAAGGCTGTTCTTGTGGAATTGGCAAAGGGATATTTGGAAGCCCATAGAGGGCTATGGTGAAAAAGGAAATATCTTCCGTTCAAAACTGGAAAGAAGCTTTCTGAGAAACTGCTCTGTGTTCTGTTAATTCATCTCACAGAGTTACATCTTTCCCTTCAAGAAGCCTTTCGCTAAGGCTGTTCTTGTGGAATTGGCAAAGGGATATTTGGAAGCCCATAGAGGCCTTTGGTGAAAAAGGAAATATCTTCCGTTCAAAACTGGAAAGAAGCTTTCTGAGAAACTGCTCTGTGTTCCCTTAATTCATCTCACAGAGTTACATCTTTCCCTTCAAGAAGCCTTTCGCTAAGGCTGTTCTTGTGGAATTGGCAAAGGGATATTTGGAAGCCCATAGAGGGCTATGGTGAAAAAGGAAATAACTTCCGTTCAAAACAGTAAAGAAGCTTTCTGAGAAACTGCTCTGTGTTCTGTTAATTCATCTCACAGAGTTACATCTTTCCCTTCAAGAAGCCTTTCGCTAAGGCTGTTCTTGTGGAATTGGCAAAGGGATATTTGGAAGCCCATAGAGGGCTATGGTGAAAAAGGAAATATCTTCCGTTCAAAACTGGAAAGAAGCTTTCTGAGAAACTGCTCTGTGTTCTGTTAATTCATCTCACAGAGTTACATCTTTCCCTTCAAGAAGCCTTTCGCTAAGGCTGTTCTTGTGGAATTGGCAAAGGGATATTTGGAAGCCCATAGAGGGCTATGGTGAAAAAGGAAATATCTTCCGTTCAAAACTGGAAAGAAGCTTTCTGAGAAACTGCTCTGTGTTCTGTTAATTCATCTCACAGAGTTACATCTTTCCCTTCAAGAAGCCTTTCGCTAAGGCTGTTCTTGTGGATTTGGCAAAGGGATATTTGGAAACCCATAGAGGGCTATGGTGAAAAAGGAAATATCTTCCGTTCAAATCTGGAAAGAAGCTTTCTGAGAAACTGCTCTGTGTTCTGTTAATTCATCTCACACAGTTACATCTTTCCCTTCAAGAAGCCTTTCGCTAAGGCTGTTCTTGTGGAATTGGCAAAGGGATATTTGGAAGCCCATACAGGGCTATGGTGCAAAAGGAAATATCTTCCGTTCAAAACTGGAAAGAAGCTTTCTGAGAAACTGCTCTGTGTTCTGTTAATTCATCTCACAGAGTTACATCTTTCCCTTCAAGAAACCTTTCTCTAAGGCTGTTCTTGTGGAATTGGCAAAGGGATATTCGGAAGCCCCTAGAGGGATATGGTGAAAAAGGAAATATCTTCCGTTCAAAACTGGAAAGAAGCTTTCTGAGAAACTGCTCTGTGTTCTGTTAATTCATCTCACAGAGTTACATCTGTCCTTTCAAGAAGCCTTTCGCTAAGGCTGTTCTTGTGGAATTGGCAAAGGGATATTTGGAAGCCCATAGAGGGCTATGGTGAAAAAGGAAATATCTTCCGTTCAAAACTGGAAAGAAGCTTTCTGAGAAACTGCTCTGTGTTCTGTTAATTCATCTCACAGAGTTACATCTTTCCCTTCAAGAAGCCTTTCGCTAAGGCTGTTCTTGTGGAATTGGCAAAGGGATATTTGGAAGCCCATAGAGGGCTATGGTGAAAAAGGAAATATCTTCCGTTCAAAACTGGAAAGAAGCTTTCTGAGAAACTGCTCTGTGTTCTCTTAATTAATCTCACAGAGTTACATCTTTCCCTTCAAGAAGCCTTTCGCTAAGGCTGTTCTTGTGGAATTGGCAAAGGGATATTTGGAAGCCCATAGAGGGCTATGGTGAAAAAGGAAATATCTTCCGTTCAAAACTGGAAAGAAGCTTTCTGAGAAACTGCTCTGTGTTCTGTTAATTCATCTCACAGAGTTACATCTTTCCCTTCAAGAAGCCTTTCGCTAAGACTGTTCTTGTGGAATTGGCAAAGGGATATTTGGAAGCCCATAGAGGGCTAAGGTGAAAAAAGACATATCTTCCGTTGAAAACTGGAAAGAAGCTTTCTGAGAAACTGCTCTGTGTTCTGTTAATTCATCTCACAGAGTTACATCTTTCCCTTCACGAAGCCTTTCGCTAAGGCTGTTCTTGTGGAATTGGCAAAGGGATATTTGGAAGCCCATAGAGGGCTATGGTGAAAAAGGAAATATCTTCCGTTCAAAACTGGAAAGAAGCTTTCTGAGAAACTGCTCTGTGTTCTGTTAATTCATCTCACAGAGTTACATCTTTCCCTTCAAGAAGCCTTTCGCTAAGGCTGTTCTTGTGGAATTGGCAAAGGGATATTTGGAAGCCCATAGAGGGCTATGGTGAAAAAGGAAATATCTTCCGTTCAAAACTGGAAAGAAGCTTTCTGAGAAACTGCTCTGTGTTCCGTTAATTCATCTCACAGAGTTACATATTTCCCTTCAAGAAGCGTTTCGCTAAGGCTGTTCTTGTGGAATTGGCAAAGGGATATTTGGAAGCCCTTAGAGGGCTATAGTGAAAAAGGAAATATCTTCCGTTCAAAACTGGAAAGAAGCTTTCTGAGAAACTGCTCTGTGTTCTGTTAATTCATCTCACAGAGTTACATCTTTCCCTTCAAGAAGCCTTTCGCTAAGGCTGTTCTTGTGGAATTGGCAAAGGGATATTTGGAAGCCCATAGAGGGCTATGGGGAAAAAGGAAATATCTTCCGTTCAAAACTGGAAAGAAGCTTTCTGAGAAACTGCTCTGTGTTCTGTTAATTCATCTCACAGAGTTACATCTTTCCCTTCAAGAAGCCTTTCGCTAAGGCTGTTCTTGTGGAATTGGCATAGGGATATTTGGAAGCCCATAGAGGGCTATGCTGAAAAAGGAAATATCTTCCGTTCAAAACTGGAAAGAAGCTTTCTGAGAAACTGCTCTGTGTTCTGTTAATTCATCTCACAGAGTTACATCTTTCCCTTCAAGAAGCCTTTCGCTAAGGCTGTTCTTGTGGAATTGGCAAAGGGATATTTGGAAGCCCATAGAGGGCTATGGTGAAAAAGGAAATATCTTCCGTTCAAAACTGGAAAGAAGCTTTCTGAGAAACTGCTCTGCGTTCTGTTAATTCATCTCACAGAGTTACATCTTTCCCTTCAAGAAGCCTTTCGCTAAGGCTGTTCTTGTGGAATTGGCAAAGGGATATTTGGAAGCCCATAGAGGGCTATGGTGAAAAAGGAAATATTTTCCGTTCAAAACTGGAAAGAAGCTTTCTGAGAAACTGCTCTGTGTTCTGTTAATTCATCTCACAGAGTTACATCTTTCCCTTCAAGAAGCCTTTCGCTAAGGCTGTTCTTGTGGAATTGGCAAAGGGATATTTGGAAGCCCATAGAGGGCTATGGTGAAAAAGGAAATATCTTCCGTTCAAAACTGGAAAGAAGCTTTCTGAGAAACTGCTCTGTGTTCTGTTAATTCATCTCACAGAGTTACATCTTTCCCTTCAAGAAGCCTTTCGCTAAGGCTGTTCTTGTGGAATTGGCAAAGGGATATTTGGAAGCCCATAGAGGCCTTTCTTGAAAAAGGAAATATCTTCCGTTCAAAACTGGAAAGAAGCTTTCTGAGAAACTGCTCTGTGTTCCCTTAATTCATCTCACAGAGTTACATCTTTCCCTTCAAGAAGCCTTTCGCTAAGGCTGTTCTTGTGGAATTGGCAAAGGGATATTTGGAAGCCCATAGAGGGCTATGGTGAAAAAGGAAATAACTTCCGTTCAAAACAGTAAAGAAGCTTTCTGAGAAACTGCTCTGTGTTCTGTTAATTCATCTCACAGAGTTACATCTTTCCCTTCAAGAAGCCTTTCGCTAAGGCTGTTCTTGTGGAATTGGCAAAGGGATATTTGGAAGCCCATAGAGGGCTATGGTGAAAAAGGAAATATCTTCCGTTCAAAACTGGAAAGAAGCTTTCTGAGAAACTGCTCTGTGTTCTGTTAATTCATCTCACAGAGTTACATCTTTCCCTTCAAGAAGCCTTTCGCTAAGGCTGTTCTTGTGGAATTGGCAAAGGGATATTTGGAAGCCCATAGAGGGCTATGGTGAAAAAGGAAATATCTTCCGTTCAAAACTGGAAAGAAGCTTTCTGAGAAACTGCTCTGTGTTCTGTTAATTCATCTCACAGAGTTACATCTTTCCCTTCAAGAAGCCTTTCGCTAAGGCTGTTCTTGTGGATTTGGCAAAGGGATATTTGGAAACCCATAGAGGGCTATGGTGAAAAAGGAAATATCTTCCGTTCAAATCTGGAAAGAAGCTTTCTGAGAAACTGCTCTGTGTTCTGTTAATTCATCTCACACAGTTACATCTTTCCCTTCAAGAAGCCTTTCGCTAAGGCTGTTCTTGTGGAATTGGCAAAGGGATATTTGGAAGCCCATACAGGGCTATGGTGCAAAAGGAAATATCTTCCGTTCAAAACTGGAAAGAAGCTTTCTGAGAAACTGCTCTGTGTTCTGTTAATTCATCTCACAGAGTTACATCTTTCCCTTCAAGAAACCTTTCTCTAAGGCTGTTCTTGTGGAATTGGCAAAGGGATATTCGGAAGCCCCTAGAGGGATATGGTGAAAAAGGAAATATCTTCCGTTCAAAACTGGAAAGAAGCTTTCTGAGAAACTGCTCTGTGTTCTGTTAATTCATCTCACAGAGTTACATCTGTCCTTTCAAGAAGCCTTTCGCTAAGGCTGTTCTTGTGGAATTGGCAAAGGGATATTTGGAAGCCCATAGAGGGCTATGGTGAAAAAGGAAATATCTTCCGTTCAAAACTGGAAAGAAGCTTTCTGAGAAACTGCTCTGTGTTCTGTTAATTCATCTCACAGAGTTACATCTTTCCCTTCAAGAAGCCTTTCGCTAAGGCTGTTCTTGTGGAATTGGCAAAGGGATATTTGGAAGCCCATAGAGGGCTATGGTGAAAAAGGAAATATCTTCCGTTCAAAACTGGAAAGAAGCTTTCTGAGAAACTGCTCTGTGTTCTCTTAATTAATCTCACAGAGTTACATCTTTCCCTTCAAGAAGCCTTTCGCTAAGGCTGTTCTTGTGGAATTGGCAAAGGGATATTTGGAAGCCCATAGAGGGCTATGGTGAAAAAGGAAATATCTTCCGTTCAAAACTGGAAAGAAGCTTTCTGAGAAACTGCTCTGTGTTCTGTTAATTCATCTCACAGAGTTACATCTTTCCCTTCAAGAAGCCTTTCGCTAAGGCTGTTCTTGTGGAATTGGCAAAGGGATATTTGGAAGCCCATAGAGGGCTATGGTGAAAAAGGAAATATCTTCCGTTCAAAACTGGAAAGAAGCTTTCTGAGAAACTGCTCTGTGTTCTGTTAATTCATCTCACAGAGTTACATCTTTCCCTTCAAGAAGCCTTTCTCTAAGGCTGTTCTTGTGGAATTGGCAAAGGGATATTTGGAAGCCCATAGAGGGCTATGGTGAAAAAGGAAATATCTTCCGTTCAAAACTGGAAAGAAGCTTTCTGAGAAACTGCTCTGTGTTCTGTTAATTCATCTCACAGAGTTACATCTTTCCCTTCAAGAAGCCTTTCGCTAAGGCTGTTCTTGTGGAATTGGCAAAGGGATATTTGGAAGCCCATAGAGGCCTTTGGTGAAAAAGGAAATATCTTCCGTTCAAAACTGGAAAGAAGCTTTCTGAGAAACTGCTCTGTGTTCCCTTAATTCATCTCACAGAGTTACATCTTTCCCTTCCAGAAGCCTTTCGCTAAGGCTGTTCTTGTGGAATTGGCAAAGGGATATTTGGAAGCCCATAGAGGGCTATGGTGAAAAAGGAAATATCTTCCGTTCAAAACTGGAAAGAAGCTTTCTGAGAAACTGCTCTGTGTTCTGTTAATTCATCTCACAGAGTTACATCTTTCCCTTCAAGAAGCCTTTCGCTAAGGCTGTTCTTGTGGAATTGGCAAAGGGATATTTGGAAGCCCATAGAGGGCTATGGTGAAAAAGGAAATATCTTCCGTTCAAAACTGGAAAGAAGCTTTCTGAGAAACTGCTCTGGGTTCTGTTAATTCATCTCACAGAGTTACATCTTTCCCTTCAAGAAGCCTTTCGCTAAGGCTGTTCTTGTGGAATTGGCAAAGGGATATTTGGAAGCCCATAGAGGGCTATGGTGAAAAAGGAAATATCTTCCGTTCAAAACTGGAAAGAAGCTTTCTGAGAAACTGCTCTGTGTTCTGGTAATTCATCTCACAGAGTTACATGTTTCCCTTCAAGAAGCCTTTCGCTAAGGCTGTTCTTGTGGAATTGGCAAAGGGATATTTGGAAGCCCATAGAGGGCTATGGTGAAAAAGAAAATATCTTCCGTTCAAAACTGGAAAGAAGCTTGCTGAGAAACTGCTCTGTGTTCTGTTAATTCATCTCACAGAGTTACATCTTTCCCTTCAAGAAGCCTTTCGCTAAGGCTGTTCTTGTGGAATTGGCAAAGGGATATTTGGAAGCCCATAGAGGGCTATGGGGAAAAAGGAAATATCTTCCGTTCAAAACTGGAAAGAAGCTTTCTGAGAAACTGCTCTGTGTTCTGTTAATTCATCTCACAGAGTTACATCTTTCCCTTCAAGAAGCCTTTCGCTAAGGCTGTTCTTGTGGAATTGGCAAAGGGATATTTGGAAGCCCATAGAGGGCTATGGTGAAAAAGGAAATATCTTCCGTTCAAAACTGGAAAGAAGCTTTCTGAGAAACTGCTCTGTGTTCTGTTAATTCATCTCACAGAGTTACATCTTTCCCTTCAAGAAGCCTTTCGCTAAGGCTGTTCTTGTGGAATTGGCAAAGGGATATTTGGAAGCCCATAGAGGGCTATGCTGAAAAAGGAAATATCTTCCGTTCAAAACTGGAAAGAAGCTTTCTGAGAAACTGCTCTGTGTTCTGTAATTCATCTCACAGAGTTACATCTTTCCCTTCAAGAAGCCTTTCGCTAAGGCTGTTCTTGTGGAATTGGCAAAGGGATATTTGGAAGCCCATAGAGGGCTATGGTGAAAAAGGAAATATCTTCCGTTCAAAACTGGAAAGAAGCTTTCTGAGAAACTGCTCTGTGTTCTGTTAACTCATCTCACAGAGTTACATCTTTCCCTTCAAGAAGCCTTTCGCTAAGGCTGTTCTTGTGGAATTGGCAAAGGGATATTTGGAAGCCCATAGAGGGCTATGGTGAAAAAGGAAATATCTTCCGTTCAAAACTGGAAAGAAGCTTTCTAAGAAACTGCTCTGTGTTCTGTAAATTCATCTCACAGAGTTACATCTTTCCCTTCAAGAAGCCTTTCGCTAAGGCTGTTCTTGTGGAATTGGCAAAGGGATATTTGGAAGCCCATAGAGGGCTATGGTGAAAAAGGAAATATCTTCCGTTCAAAACTGGAAAGAAGCTTTCTGAGAAACTGCTCTGTGTTCTGTTAATTCATCTCACAGAGTTACATCTTTCCCTTCCAGAAGCCTTTCGCTAAGGCTGTTCTTGTGGAATTGGCAAAGGGATATTTGGAAGCCCATAGAGGGCTATGGTGAAAAAGGAAATATCTTCCGTTCAAAACTGTAAAGAAGCTTTGTGAAAAACTGCTCTGTGTTCTGTTAATTCATCTCACAGAGTTACATCTTTCCCTTCAAGAAGCCTTTCGCTAAGGCTGTTCTTGTGGAATTGGCAAAGGGATATTTGGAAGCCCATAGAGGGCTATGGTGAAAAAGGAAATATCTTCCGTTCAAAACTGGAAAGAAGCTTTCTGAGAAACTGCTCTGTGTTCTGTTAATTCATCTCACAGAGTTACATCTTTCCCTTCAAGAAGCCTTTCGCTAAGGCTGTTCTTGTGGAATTGGCAAAGGGATATTTGGAAACCCATAGAGGGCTATGGTGAAAAAGGAAATATCTTCCGTTCAAAACTGGAAAGAAGCTTTCTGAGAAACTGCTCTGTGTTCTGTTAATTCATCTCACAGAGTTACATCTTTCCCTTCAAGAAGCCTTTCGCTAAGGCTGTTCTTGTGGAATTGGCAAAGGGATATTTGGAAGCCCATAGAGGGCTATGGTGAAAAAGGAAATATCTTCCGTTCAAAACTGGAAAGAAGCTTTCTGAGAAACTGCTCTGTGTTCTGTTAATTCATCTCACAGAGTTACATCTTTCCCTTCCAGAAGCCTTTCGCTAAGGCTGTTCTTGTCGAATTGGCAAAGGGATATTTGGAAGCCCATAGAGGGCTATGGTGAAAAAGGAAATATCTTCCGTTCAAAACTGGAAAGAAGCTTTCTGAGAAACTGCTCTGTGTTCTGTTAATTCATCTCACAGAGCTACATCTTTCCCTTCAAGAAGCCTTTCGCTAAGACTGTTCTTGTGGAATTGTCAAAGGGATATTTGGAAGCCCATAGAGGGCTAAGGTGAAAAAGGACATATCTTCCGTTGAAAACTGGAAAGAAGCTTTCTGAGAAACTGCTCTGTGTTCTGTTAATACATCTCACAGAGTTACATCTTTCCCTTCACGAAGCCTTTCGCTAAGGCTGTTCTTGTGGAATTGGCAAAGGGATATTTGGAAGCCCATAGAGGGCTATGGTGAAAAAGGAAATATCTTCCGTTCAAAACTGGAAAGAAGCTTTCTGAGAAACTGCTCTGTGTTCTGTTAATTCATCTCACAGAGTTACATCTTTCCCTTCAAGAAGCCTTTCGCTAAGGCTGTTCTTGTGGAATTGGCAAAGGGATATTTGGAAGCCCATAGAGGGCTATGGTGAAAAAGGAAATATCTTCCGTTCAAAACTGGAAAGAAGCTTTCTGAGAAACTGCTCTGTGTTCTGTTAATTCATCTCACAGAGTTACATCTTTCCCTTCAAGAAGCCTTTCGCTAAGGCTGTTCTTGTGGAATTGGCAAAGGGATATTTGGAAGCCCATAGAGGGCTATGGTGAAAAAGGAAATATCTTCCGTTCAAAACTGGAAAGAAGCTTTCTGAGAAACTGCTCTGTGTTCTCTTAATTCATCTCACAGAGTTACATCTTTCCCTTCAAGAAGCCTTTCGCTAAGGCTGTTCTTGTGGAATTGGCAAAGGGATATTTGGAAGCCCATAGAGGGCTATGGTGAAAAAGGAAATATTTTCCGTTCAAAACTGGAAAGAAGCTTTCTGAGAAACTGCTCTGTGTTCTGTTAATTCATCTCACAGAGTTACATCTTTCCCTTCAAGAAGCCTTTCGCTAAGGCTGTTCTTGTGGAATTGGCAAAGGGATATTTGGAAGCCCATAGAGGGCTATGGTGAAAAAGGAAATATCTTCCGTTCAAAACTGGAAAGAAGCTTTCTGAGAAACTGCTCTGTGTTCTGTTAATTCATCTCACAGAGTTACATCTTTCCCTTCAAGAAGCCTTTCGCTAAGGCTGTTCTTGTGGAATTGGCAAAGGGATATTTGGAAGCCCATAGAGGCCTTTGGTGAAAAAGGAAATATCTTCCGTTCAAAACTGGAAAGAAGCTTTCTGAGAAACTGCTCTGTGTTCCCTTAATTCATCTCACAGAGTTACATCTTTCCCTTCAAGAAGCCTTTCGCTAAGGCTGTTCTTGTGGAATTGGCAAAGGGATATTTGGAAGCCCATAGAGGGCTATGGTGAAAAAGGAAATAACTTCCGTTCAAAACAGTAAAGAAGCTTTCTGAGAAACTGCTCTGTGTTCTGTTAATTCATCTCACAGAGTTACATCTTTCCCTTCAAGAAGCCTTTCGCTAAGGCTGTTCTTGTGGAATTGGCAAAGGGATATTTGGAAGCCCATAGAGGGCTATGGTGAAAAAGGAAATATCTTCCGTTCAAAACTGGAAAGAAGCTTTCTGAGAAACTGCTCTGTGTTCTGTTAATTCATCTCACAGAGTTACATCTTTCCCTTCAAGAAGCCTTTCGCTAAGGCTGTTCTTGTGGAATTGGCAAAGGGATATTTGGAAGCCCATAGAGGGCTATGGTGAAAAAGGAAATATCTTCCGTTCAAAACTGGAAAGAAGCTTTCTGAGAAACTGCTCTGTGTTCTGTTAATTCATCTCACAGAGTTACATCTTTCCCTTCAAGAAGCCTTTCGCTAAGGCTGTTCTTGTGGATTTGGCAAAGGGATATTTGGAAACCCATAGAGGGCTATGGTGAAAAAGGAAATATCTTCCGTTCAAATCTGGAAAGAAGCTTTCTGAGAAACTGCTCTGTGTTCTGTTAATTCATCTCACAGAGTTACATCTTTCCCTTCAAGAAGCCTTTCGCTAAGGCTGTTCTTGTGGAATTGGCAAAGGGATATTTGGAAGCCCATACAGGGCTATGGTGCAAAAGTAAATATCTTCCGTTCAAAACTGGAAAGAAGCTTTCTGAGAAACTGCTCTGTGTTCTGTTAATTCATCTCACAGAGTTACATCTTTCCCTTCAAGAAACCTTTCTCTAAGGCTGTTCTTGTGGAATTGGCAAAGGGATATTCGGAAGCCCCTAGAGGGATATGGTGAAAAAGGAAATATCTTCCGTTCAAAACTGGAAAGAAGCTTTCTGAGAAACTGCTCTGTGTTCTGTTAATTCATCTCACAGAGTTACATCTGTCCTTTCAAGAAGCCTTTCGCTAAGGCTGTTCTTGTGGAATTGGCAAAGGGATATTTGGAAGCCCATAGAGGGCTATGGTGAAAAAGGAAATATCTTCCGTTCAAAACTGGAAAGAAGCTTTCTGAGAAACTGCTCTGTGTTCTGTTAATTCATCTCACAGAGTTACATCTTTCCCTTCAAGAAGCCTTTCGCTAAGGCTGTTCTTGTGGAATTGGCAAAGGGATATTTGGAAGCCCATAGAGGGCTATGGTGAAAAAGGAAATATCTTCCGTTCAAAACTGGAAAGAAGCTTTCTGAGAAACTGCTCTGTGTTCTCTTAATTAATCTCACAGAGTTACATCTTTCCCTTCAAGAAGCCTTTCGCTAAGGCTGTTCTTGTGGAATTGGCAAAGGGATATTTGGAAGCCCATAGAGGGCTATGGTGAAAAAGGAAATATCTTCCGTTCAAAACTGGAAAGAAGCTTTCTGAGAAACTGCTCTGTGTTCTGTTAATTCATCTCACAGAGTTACATCTTTCCCTTCAAGAAGCCTTTCGCTAAGGCTGTTCTTGTGGAATTGGCAAAGGGATATTTGGAAGCCCATAGAGGGCTATGGTGAAAAAGGAAATATCTTCCGTTCAAAACTGGAAAGAAGCTTTCTGAGAAACTGCTCTGTGTTCTGTTAATTCATCTCACAGAGTTACATCTTTCCCTTCAAGAAGCCTTTCTCTAAGGCTGTTCTTGTGGAATTGGCAAAGGGATATTTGGAAGCCCATAGAGGGCTATGGTGAAAAAGGAAATATCTTCCGTTCAAAACTGGAAAGAAGCTTTCTGAGAAACTGCTCTGTGTTCTGTTAATTCATCTCACAGAGTTACATCTTTCCCTTCAAGAAGCCTTTCGCTAAGGCTGTTCTTGTGGAATTGGCAAAGGGATATTTGGAAGCCCATAGAGGCCTTTGGTGAAAAAGGAAATATCTTCCGTTCAAAACTGGAAAGAAGCTTTCTGAGAAACTGCTCTGTGTTCCCTTAATTCATCTCACAGAGTTACATCTTTCCCTTCCAGAAGCCTTTCGCTAAGGCTGTTCTTGTGGAATTGGCAAAGGGATATTTGGAAGCCCATAGAGGGCTATGGTGAAAAAGGAAATATCTTCCGTTCAAAACTGGAAAGAAGCTTTCTGAGAAACTGCTCTGTGTTCTGTTAATTCATCTCACAGAGTTACATCTTTCCCTTCAAGAAGCCTTTCGCTAAGGCTGTTCTTGTGGAATTGGCAAAGGGATATTTGGAAGCCCATAGAGGGCTATGGTGAAAAAGGAAATATTTTCCGTTCAAAACTGGAAAGAAGCTTTCTGAGAAACTGCTCTGTGTTCTGTTAATTCATCTCACAGAGTTACATCTTTCCCTTCAAGAAGCCTTTCGCTAAGGCTGTTCTTGTGGAATTGGCAAAGGGATATTTGGAAGCCCATAGAGGGCTATGGTGAAAAAGGAAATATCTTCCGTTCAAAACTGGAAAGAAGCTTTCTGAGAAACTGCTCTGTGTTCTGTTAATTCATCTCACAGAGTTACATCTTTCCCTTCAAGAAGCCTTTCGCTAAGGCTGTTCTTGTGGAATTGGCAAAGGGATATTTGGAAGCCCATAGAGGCCTTTGGTGAAAAAGGAAATATCTTCCGTTCAAAACTGGAAAGAAGCTTTCTGAGAAACTGCTCTGTGTTCCCTTAATTCATCTCACAGAGTTACATCTTTCCCTTCAAGAAGCCTTTCGCTAAGGCTGTTCTTGTGGAATTGGCAAAGGGATATTTGGAAGCCCATAGAGGGCTATGGTGAAAAAGGAAATAACTTCCGTTCAAAACAGTAAAGAAGCTTTCTGAGAAACTGCTCTGTGTTCTGTTAATTCATCTCACAGAGTTACATCTTTCCCTTCAAGAAGCCTTTCGCTAAGGCTGTTCTTGTGGAATTGGCAAAGGCATATTTGGAAGCCCATAGAGGGCTATGGTGAAAAAGGAAATATCTTCCGTTCAAAACTGGAAAGAAGCTTTCTGAGAAACTGCTCTGTGTTCTGTTAATTCATCTCACAGAGTTACATCTTTCCCTTCAAGAAGCCTTTCGCTAAGGCTGTTCTTGTGGAATTGGCAAAGGGATATTTGGAAGCCCATAGAGGGCTATGGTGAAAAAGGAAATATCTTCCGTTCAAAACTGGAAAGAAGCTTTCTGAGAAACTGCTCTGTGTTCTGTTAATTCATCTCACAGAGTTACATCTTTCCCTTCAAGAAGCCTTTCGCTAAGGCTGTTCTTGTGGAATTGGCAAAGGGATATTTGGAAGCCCATAGAGGGCTATGGTGAAAAAGGAAATATCTTCCGTTCAAAACTCGAAAGAAGCTTTCTGAGAAACTGCTCTGTGTTCTGGTAATTCATCTCACAGAGTTACATGTTTCCCTTCAAGAAGCCTTTCGCTAAGGCTGTTCTTGTGGAATTGGCAAAGGGATATTTGGAAGCCCATAGAGGGCTATGGTGAAAAAGAAAATATCTTCCGTTCAAAACTGGAAAGAAGCTTGCTGAGAAACTGCTCTGTGTTCTGTTAATTCATCTCACAGAGTTACATCTTTCCCTTCAAGAAGCCTTTCGCTAAGGCTGTTCTTGTGGAATTGGCAAAGGGATATTTGGAAGCCCATAGAGGGCTATGGGGAAAAAGGAAATATCTTCCGTTCAAAACTGGAAAGAAGCTTTCTGAGAAACTGCTCTGTGTTCTGTTAATTCATCTCACAGAGTTACATCTTTCCCTTCAAGAAGCCTTTCGCTAAGGCTGTTCTTGTGGAATTGGCAAAGGGATATTTGGAAGCCCATAGAGGGCTATGGTGAAAAAGGAAATATCTTCCGTTCAAAACTGGAAAGAAGCTTTCTGAGAAACTGCTCTGTGTTCTGTTAATTCATCTCACAGAGTTACATCTTTCCCTTCAAGAAGCCTTTCGCTAAGGCTGTTCTTGTGGAATTGGCAAAGGGATATTTGGAAGCCCATAGAGGGCTATGCTGAAAAAGGAAATATCTTCCGTTCAAAACTGGAAAGAAGCTTTCTGAGAAACTGCTCTGTGTTCTGTTAATTCATCTCACAGAGTTACATCTTTCCCTTCAAGAAGCCTTTCGCTAAGGCTGTTCTTGTGGAATTGGCAAAGGGATATTTGGAAGCCCATAGAGGGCTATGGTGAAAAAGGAAATATCTTCCGTTCAAAACTGGAAAGAAGCTTTCTGAGAAACTGCTCTGTGTTCTGTTAACTCATCTCACAGAGTTACATCTTTCCCTTCAAGAAGCCTTTCGCTAAGGCTGTTCTTGTGGAATTGGCAAAGGGATATTTGGAAGCCCATAGAGGGCTATGGTGAAAAAGGAAATATCTTCCGTTCAAAACTGGAAAGAAGCTTTCTAAGAAACTGCTCTGTGTTCTGTAAATTCATCTCACAGAGTTACATCTTTCCCTTCAAGAAGCCTTTCGCTAAGGCTGTTCTTGTGGAATTGGCAAAGGGATATTTGGAAGCCCATAGAGGGCTATGGTGAAAAAGGAAATATCTTCCGTTCAAAACTGGAAAGAAGCTTTCTGAGAAACTGCTCTGTGTTCTGTTAATTCATCTCACAGAGTTACATCTTTCCCTTCCAGAAGCCTTTCGCTAAGGCTGTTCTTGTCGAATTGGCAAAGGGATATTTGGAAGCCCATAGAGGGCTATGGTGAAAAAGGAAATATCTTCCGTTCAAAACTGTAAAGAAGCTTTGTGAAAAACTGCTCTGTGTTCTGTTAATTCATCTCACAGAGTTACATCTTTCCCTTCAAGAAGCCTTTCGCTAAGGCTGTTCTTGTGGAATTGGCAAAGGGATATTTGGAAGCCCATAGAGGGCTATGGTGAAAAAGGAAATATCTTCCGTTCAAAACTGGAAAGAAGCTTTCTGAGAAACTGCTCTGTGTTCTGTTAATTCATCTCACAGAGTTACATCTTTCCCTTCAAGAAGCCTTTCGCTAAGGCTGTTCTTGTGGAATTGGCAAAGGGATATTTGGAAGCCCATAGAGGGCTATGGTGAAAAAGGAAATATCTTCCGTTCAAAACTGGAAAGAAGCTTTCTGAGAAACTGCTCTGTGTTCTGTTAATTCATCTCACAGAGTTACATCTTTCCCTTCAAGAAGCCTTTCGCTAAGGCTGTTCTTGTGGAATTGGCAAAGGGATATTTGGAAACCCATAGAGGGCTATGGTGAAAAAGGAAATATCTTCCGTTCAAAACTGGAAAGAAGCTTTCTGAGAAACTGCTCTGTGTTCTGTTAATTCATCTCACAGAGTTACATCTTTCCCTTCAAGAAGCCTTTCGCTAAGGCTGTTCTTGTGGAATTGGCAAAGGGATATTTGGAAGCCCATAGAGGGCTATGGTGAAAAAGGAAATATCTTCCGTTCAAAACTGGAAAGAAGCTTTCTGAGAAACTGCTCTGTGTTCTGTTAATTCATCTCACAGAGTTACATCTTTCCCTTCCAGAAGCCTTTCGCTAAGGCTGTTCTTGTCGAATTGGCAAAGGGATATTTGGAAGCCCATAGAGGGCTATGGTGAAAAAGGAAATATCTTCCGTTCAAAACTGTAAAGAAGCTTTTTGAGAAACTGCTCTGTGTTCTGTTAATACATCTCACAGAGTTACATCTTTCCCTTCAAGAAGCCTTTCGCTAAGGCTGTTCTTGTGGAATTGGCAAAGGGATATTTGGAAGCCCATAGAGGGCTATGGTGAAAAAGGAAATATCTTCCGTTCAAAACTGGAAAGAAGCTTTCTGAGAAACTGCTCTGTGTTCTGTTAATTCATCTCACAGAGTTACATCTTTCCCTTCAAGAAGCCTTTCGCTAAGGCTGTTCTTGTGGAATTGGCAAAGGGATATTTGGAAGCCCATAGAGGGCTATGGTGAAAAAGGAAATATCTTCCGTTCAAAACTGGAAAGAAGCTTTCTGAGAAACTGCTCTGTGTTCTGTTAATTCATCTCACAGAGTTACATCTTTCCCTTCAAGAAGCCTTTCGCTAAGGCTGTTCTTGTGGAATTGGCAAAGGGATATTTGGAAGCCCATAGAGGGCTATGGTGAAAAAGGAAATATCTTCCGTTCAAAATTGGAAAGAAGCTTTCTGAGAAACTGCTCTGTGTTCTGTTAATTCATCTCACAGAGTTACATGTTTCCCTTCAAGAAGCCTTTCGCTAAGGCTGTTCTTGTGGAATTGGCAAAGGGATATTTGGAAGCCCATAGAGGGCTATGGTGAAAAAGAAAATATCTTCCGTTCAAAACTGGAAAGAAGCTTGCTGAGAAACTGCTCTGTGTTCTGTTAATTCATCTCACAGAGTTACATCTTTCCCTTCAAGAAGCCTTTCGCTAAGGCTGTTTTTGTGGAATTGGCAAAGGGATATTTGGAAGCCCATAGAGGGCTATGGTGAAAAAGGAAATATCTTCCGTTCAAAACTGGAAAGAAGCTTTCTGAGAAACTGCTCTGTGTTCTGTTAATTCATCTCACAGAGCTACATCTTTCCCTTCAAGAAGCCTTTCGCTAAGACTGTTCATGTGGAATTGTCAAAGGGATATTTGGAAGCCCATAGAGGGCTAAGGTGAAAAAGGACATATCTTCCGTTGAAAACTGGAAAGAAGCTTTCTGAGAAACTGCTCTGTGTTCTGTTAATACATCTCACAGAGTTACATCTTTCCCTTCACGAAGCCTTTCGCTAAGGCTGTTCTTGTGGAATTGGCAAAGGGATATTTGGAAGCCCATAGAGGGCTATGGTGAAAAAGGAAATATCTTCCGTTCAAAACTGGAAAGAAGCTTTCTGAGAAACTGCTCTGTGTTCTGTTAATTCATCTCACAGAGTTACATCTTTCCCTTCAAGAAGCCTTTCGCTAAGGCTGTTCTTGTGGAATTGGCAAAGGGATATTTGGAAGCCCATAGAGGGCTATGGTGAAAAAGGAAATATCTTCCGTTCAAAACTGGAAAGAAGCTTTCTGAGAAACTGCTCTGTGTTCTGTTAATTCATCTCACAGAGTTACATCTTTCCCTTCAAGAAGCCTTTCGCTAAGGCTGTTCTTGTGGAATTGGCAAAGGGATATTTGGAAGCCCATAGAGGGCTATGGTGAAAAAGGAAATATCTTCCGTTCAAAACTGGAAAGAAGCTTTCTGAGAAACTGCTCTGTGTTCTCTTAATTCATCTCACAGAGTTACATCTTTCCCTTCAAGAAGCCTTTCGCTAAGGCTGTTCTTGTGGAATTGGCAAAGGGATATTTGGAAGCCCATAGAGGGCTATGGTGAAAAAGGAAATATCTTCCGTTCAAAACTGGAAAGAAGCTTTCTGAGAAACTGCTCTGTGTTCTGTTAATTCATCTCACAGAGTTACATCTTTCCCTTCAAGAAGCCTTTCGCTAAGGCTGTTCTTGTGGAATTGGCAAAGGGATATTTGGAAGCCCATAGAGGGCTATGGTGAAAAAGGAAATATCTTCCGTTCAAAACTGGAAAGAAGCTTTCTGAGAAACTGCTCTGTGTTCTGTTAATTCATCTCACAGAGTTACATCTTTCCCTTCAAGAAGCCTTTCGCTAAGGCTGTTCTTGTGGAATTGGCAAAGGGATATTTGGAAGCCCATAGAGGGCTATGGTGAAAAAGGAAATATCTTCCGTTCAAAACTGGAAAGAAGCTTTCTGAGAAACTGCTCTGTGTTCTGTTAATTCATCTCACAGAGTTACATCTTTCCCTTCAAGAAGCCTTTCGCTAAGGCTGTTCTTGTGGAATTGGCAAAGGGATATTTGGAAGCCCATAGAGGCCTTTGGTGAAAAAGGAAATATCTTCCGTTCAAAACTGGAAAGAAGCTTTCTGAGAAACTGCTCTGTGTTCCCTTAATTCATCTCACAGAGTTACATCTTTCCCTTCAAGAAGCCTTTCGCTAAGGCTGTTCTTGTGGAATTGGCAAAGGGATATTTGGAAGCCCATAGAGGGCTATGGTGAAAAAGGAAATAACTTCCGTTCAAAACTGGAAAGAAGCTTTCTGAGAAACTGCTCTGTGGTCTGTTAATTCATCTCACAGAGTTACATCTTTCCCTTCACGAAGCCTTTCGCTAAGGCTGTTCTTGTGGAATTGGCAAAGGGATATTTGGAAGCCCATAGAGGGCTATGGTGAAAAAGGAAATATCTTCCGTTCAAAACTGGAAAGAAGCTTTCTGAGAAACTGCTCTGTGGTCTGTTAATTCATCTCACAGAGTTACATCTTTCCCTTCAAGAAGCCTTTCGCTAAGGCTGTTCTTGTGGAATTGGCAAAGGGATATTTGGAAGCCCATAGAGGGCTATGGTGAAAAAGGAAATATCTTCCGTTCAAAACTGGAAAGAAGCTTTCTGAGAAACTGCTCTGTGTTCTGTTAATTCATCTCACAGAGTTACATCTTTCCCTTCAAGAAGCCTTTCGCTAAGGCTGTTCTTGTGGAATTGGCAAAGGGATATTTGGAAGCCCATAGAGGGCTATAGTGAAAAAGGAAATATCTTCCGTTCAAAACTGGAAAGAAGCTTTCTGAGAAACTGCTCTGTGTTCTGTTAATTCATCTCACAGAGTTACATCTTTCCCTTCAAGAAGCCTTTCGCTAAGGCTGTTCTTGTGGAATTGGCAAAGGGATATTTGGAAGCCCATAGAGGGCTATGGGGAAAAAGGAAATATCTTCCGTTCAAAACTGGAAAGAAGCTTTCTGAGAAACTGCTCTGTGTTCTGTTAATTCATCTCACAGAGTTACATCTTTCCCTTCAAGAAGCCTTTCGCTAAGGCTGTTCTTGTGGAATTGGCAAAGGGATATTTGGAAGCCCATAGAGGGCTACGGTGAAAAAGGAAATATCTTCCGTTCAAAACTGGAAAGAAGCTTTCTGAGAAACTGCTCTGTGTTCTCTTAATTCATCTCACAGAGTTACATCTTTCCCTTCAAGAAGCCTTTCGCTAAGGCTGTTCTTGTGGAATTGGCAAAGGGATATTTGGAAGCCCATAGAGGGCTATGGTGAAAAAGGAAATATCTTCCGTTCAAAACTGGAAAGAAGCTTTCTGAGAAACTGCTCTGTGTTCTGTTAATTCATCTCACAGAGTTACATCTTTCCCTTCAAGAAGCCTTTCGCTAAGGCTGTTCTTGTGGAATTGGCAAAGGGATATTTGGAAGCCCATAGAGGGCTATGGTGAAAAAGGAAATATCTTCCGTTGAAAACTGGAAAGAAGCTTTCTGAGAAACTGCTCTGTGTTCTGTTAACTCATCTCACAGAGTTACATCTTTCCCTTCAAGAAGCCTTTCGCTAAGGCTGTTCTTGTGGAATTGGCAAAGGGATATTTCGAAGCCCATAGAGGGCTATGGTGAAAAAGGAAATATCTTCCGTTCAAAACTGGAAAGAAGCTTTCTGAGAAACTGCTCTGTGTTCTGTTAATTCATCTCACAGAGTTACATCTTTCCCTTCAAGAAGCCTTTCGCTAAGGCTGTTCTTGTGGAATTGGCAAAGGGATATTTGGAAGCCCATAGAGGGCTATGGTGAAAAAGGAAATATCTTCCGTTCAAAACTGGAAAGAAGCTTTCTGAGAAACTGCTCTGTGTTCTGTTAATTCATCTCACAGAGTTACATCTTTCCCTTCAAGAAGCCTTTCGCTAAGGCTGTTCTTGTGGAATTGGCAAAGGGATATTTGGAAGCCCATAGAGGGCTATGGTGAAAAAGGAAATATCTTCCGTTCAAAACTGGAAAGAAGCTTTCTGAGAAACTGCTCTGTGTTCTCTTAATTCATCTCACAGAGTTACATCTTTCCCTTCAAGAAGCCTTTCGCTAAGGCTGTTCTTGTGGAATTGGCAAAGGGATATTTGGAAGCCCATAGAGGGCTATGGTGAAAAAGGAAATATCTTCCGTTCAAAACTGGAAAGAAGCTTTCTGAGAAACTGCTCTGTGTTCTGTTAATTCATCTCACAGAGTTACATCTTTCCCTTCAAGAAGCCTTTCGCTAAGGCTGTTCTTGTGGAATTGGCAAAGGGATATTTGGAAGCCCATAGAGGGCTATGGTGAAAAAGGAAATATCTTCCGTTCAAAACTGGAAAGAAGCTTTCTGAGAAACTGCTCTGTGTTCTGTTAATTCATCTCACAGAGTTACATCTTTCCCTTCAAGAAGCCTTTCGCTAAGGCTGTTCTTGTGGAATTGGCAAAGGGATATTTGGAAGCCCATAGAGGGCTATGGTGAAAAAGGAAATATCTTCCGTTCAAAACTGGAAAGAAGCTTTCTGAGAAACTGCTCTGTGTTCTGTTAATTCATCTCACAGAGTTACATCTTTCCCTTCAAGAAGCCTTTCGCTAAGGCTGTTCTTGTGGAATTGGCAAAGGGATATTTGGAAGCCCATAGAGGCCTTTGGTGAAAAAGGAAATATCTTCCGTTCAAAACTGGAAAGAAGCTTTCTGAGAAACTGCTCTGTGTTCCCTTAATTCATCTCACAGAGTTACATCTTTCCCTTCAAGAAGCCTTTCGCTAAGGCTGTTCTTGTGGAATTGGCAAAGGGATATTTGGAAGCCCATAGAGGGCTATGGTGAAAAAGGAAATAACTTCCGTTCAAAACTGGAAAGAAGCTTTCTGAGAAACTGCTCTGTGGTCTGTTAATTCATCTCACAGAGTTACATCTTTCCCTTCACGAAGCCTTTCGCTAAGGCTGTTCTTGTGGAATTGGCAAAGGGATATTTGGAAGCCCATAGAGGGCTATGGTGAAAAAGGAAATATCTTCCGTTCAAAACTGGAAAGAAGCTTTCTGAGAAACTGCTCTGTGGTCTGTTAATTCATCTCACAGAGTTACATCTTTCCCTTCAAGAAGCCTTTCGCTAAGGCTGTTCTTGTGGAATTGGCAAAGGGATATTTGGAAGCCCATAGAGGGCTATGGTGAAAAAGGAAATATCTTCCGTTCAAAACTGGAAAGAAGCTTTCTGAGAAACTGCTCTGTGTTCTGTTAATTCATCTCACAGAGTTACATCTTTCCCTTCAAGAAGCCTTTCGCTAAGGCTGTTCTTGTGGAATTGGCAAAGGGATATTTGGAAGCCCATAGAGGGCTATAGTGAAAAAGGAAATATCTTCCGTTCAAAACTGGAAAGAAGCTTTCTGAGAAACTGCTCTGTGTTCTGTTAATTCATCTCACAGAGTTACATCTTTCCCTTCAAGAAGCCTTTCGCTAAGGCTGTTCTTGTGGAATTGGCAAAGGGATATTTGGAAGCCCATAGAGGGCTATGGGGAAAAAGGAAATATCTCCCGTTCAAAACTGGAAAGAAGCTTTCTGAGAAACTGCTCTGTGTTCTGTTAATTCATCTCACAGAGTTACATCTTTCCCTTCAAGAAGCCTTTCGCTAAGGCTGTTCTTGTGGAATTGGCAAAGGGATATTTGGAAGCCCATAGAGGGCTACGGTGAAAAAGGAAATATCTTCCGTTCAAAACTGGAAAGAAGCTTTCTGAGAAACTGCTCTGTGTTCTCTTAATTCATCTCACAGAGTTACATCTTTCCCTTCAAGGAGCCTTTCGCTAAGGCTGTTCTTGTGGAATTGGCAAAGGGATATTTGGAAGCCCATAGAGGGCTATGGTGAAAAAGGAAATATCTTCCGTTCAAAACTGGAAAGAAGCTTTCTGAGAAACTGCTCTGTGTTCTGTTAATTCATCTCACAGAGTTACATCTTTCCCTTCAAGAAGCCTTTCGCTAAGGCTGTTCTTGTGGAATTGGCAAAGGGATATTTGGAAGCCCATAGAGGGCTATGGTGAAAAAGGAAATATCTTCCGTTCAAAACTGGAAAGAAGCTTTCTGAGAAACTGCTCTGTGTTCTGTTAACTCATCTCACAGAGTTACATCTTTCCCTTCAAGAAGCCTTTCGCTAAGGCTGTTCTTGTGGAATTGGCAAAGGGATATTTCGAAGCCCATAGAGGGCTATGGTGAAAAAGGAAATATCTTCCGTTCAAAACTGGAAAGAAGCTTTCTGAGAAACTGCTCTGTGTTCTGTTAATTCATCTCACAGAGTTACATCTTTCCCTTCAAGAAGCCTTTCGCTAAGGCTGTTCTTGTGGAATTGGCAAAGGGATATTTGGAAGCCCATAGAGGCCTTTGGTGAAAAAGGAAATATCTTCCGTTCAAAACTGGAAAGAAGCTTTCTGAGAATCTGCTCTGTGTTCCCTTAATTCATCTCACAGAGTTACATCTTTCCCTTCAAGAAGCCTTTCGCTAAGGCTGTTCTTGTGGAATTGGCAAAGGGATATTTGGAAGCCCATAGAGGGCTACGGTGAAAAAGGAAATATCTTCCGTTCAAAACTGGAAAGAAGCTTTCTGAGAAACTGCTCTGTGTTCTCTTAATTCATCTCACAGAGTTACATCTTTCCCTTCAAGAAGCCTTTCGCTAAGGCTGTTCTTGTGGAATTGGCAAAGGGATATTTGGAAGCCCATAGAGGGCTATGGTGAAAAAGGAAATATCTTCCGTTCAAAACTGGAAAGAAGCTTTCTGAGAAACTGCTCTGTGTTCTGTTAATTCATCTCACAGAGTTACATCTTTCCCTTCAAGAAGCCTTTCGCTAAGGCTGTTCTTGTGGAATTGGCAAAGGGATATTTGGAAGCCCATAGAGGGCTATGGTGAAAAAGGAAATATCTTCCGTTCAAAACTGGAAAGAAGCTTTCTGAGAAACTGCTCTGTGTTCTGTTAACTCATCTCACAGAGTTACATCTTTCCCTTCAAGAAGCCTTTCGCTAAGGCTGTTCTTGTGGAATTGGCAAAGGGATATTTCGAAGCCCATAGAGGGCTATGGTGAAAAAGGAAATATCTTCCGTTCAAAACTGGAAAGAAGCTTTCTGAGAAACTGCTCTGTGTTCTGTTAATTCATCTCACAGAGTTACATCTTTCCCTTCAAGAAGCCTTTCGCTAAGGCTGTTCTTGTGGAATTGGCAAAGGGATATTTGGAAACCCATAGAGGCCTTTGGTGAAAAAGGAAATATCTTCCGTTCAAAACTGGAAAGAAGCTTTCTGAGAATCTGCTCTGTGTTCCCTTAATTCATCTCACAGAGTTACATCTTTCCCTTCAAGAAGCCTTTCGCTAAGGCTGTTCTTGTGGAATTGGCAAAGGGATATTTGGAAGCCCATAGAGGGCTATGGTGAAAAAGGAAATATCTTCCGTTCAAAACTGTAAAGAAGCTTTCTGAGAAACTGCTCTGTGTTCTCTTAATTCATCTCACAGAGTTACATCTTTCCCTTCAAGAAGCCTTTCGCTAAGGCAGTTCTTGTGGAATTGGCAAAGGGATATTTGGAAACCCATAGAGGGCTATGGTGAAAAAGGAAATATCTTCCGTTCAAAACTGGAAAGAAGCTTTCTGAGAAACTGCTCTGTGTTCTGTTAATTCATCTCACAGAGTTACATCTTTCCCTTCAAGAAGCCTTTCGCTAAGGCTGTTCTTGTGGAATTGGCAAAGGGATATTTGGAAGCCCATAGAGGGCTATGGTGAAAAAGGAAATATCTTCCGTTCAAAACTGGAAAGAAGCTTTCTGAGAAACTGCTCTGTGTTCTGTTAATTCATCTCACAGAGTTACATCTTTCCCTTCAAGAAGCCTTTCGCTAAGGCTGTTCTTGTGGAATTGGCAAAGGGATATTTGGAAGCCCATAGAGGGCTATGGTGAAAAAGGAAATATCTTCCGTTTAAAACTGGAAAGAAGCTTTCTGAGAAACTGCTCTGTGTTCTGTTAATTCATCTCACAGAGTTACATCTTTCCCTTCAAGAAGCCTTTCGCTAAGGCTGTTCTTGTGGAATTGGCAAAGGGATATTTGGAAGCCCATAGAGGGCTATGGTGAAAAAGGAAATATCTTCCGTTCAAAATTGGAAAGAAGCTTTCTGAGAAACTGCTCTGTGTTCTGTTAATTCATCTCACAGAGTTACATGTTTCCCTTCAAGAAGCCTTTCGCTAAGGCTGTTCTTGTGGAATTGGCAAAGGGATATTTGGAAGCCCATAGAGGGCTATGGTGAAAAAGAAAATATCTTCCGTTCAAAACTGGAAAGAAGCTTGCTGAGAAACTGCTCTGTGTTCTGTTAATTCATCTCACAGAGTTACATCTTTCCCTTCAAGAAGCCTTTCGCTAAGGCTGTTTTTGTGGAATTGGCAAAGGGATATTTGGAAGCCCATAGAGGGCTATGGTGAAAAAGGAAATATCTTCCGTTCAAAACTGGAAAGAAGCTTTCTGAGAAACTGCTCTGTGTTCTGTTAATTCATCTCACAGAGCTACATCTTTCCCTTCAAGAAGCCTTTCGCTAAGGCAGTTCTTGTGGAATTGGCAAAGGGATATTTGGAAGCCCATAGAGGGCTATGGTGAAAAAGGAAATAACTTCCGTTCAAAACTGTAAAGAAGCTTTCTGAGAAACTGCTCTGTGTTCTGTTAATTCATCTCACGGAGTTACATCTTTCCCTTCAAGAAGCCTTTCGCTAAGGCTGTTCTTGTGGAATTGGCAAAGGGATATTTTGAAGCCCATAGAGGGCTATGGTGAAAAAGGAAATATCTTCCGTTGAAAACTGGAAAGAAGCTTTCTGAGAAACTGCTCTGTGTTCTGTTAATTCATCTCACAGAGTTACATCTTTCCCTTCAAGAAGCCTTTCGCTATGGCTGTTTTTGTGGAATTGGCAAAGGGATATTTGGAAGCCCATAGAGGGATATGGTGAAAAAGGAAATATCTTCCGTTCAAAACTGGAAAGAAGCTTTCTGAGAAACTGCTCTGTGTTCTGTTAATTCATCTCACAGAGTTACATCTTTCCCTTCAAGAAGCCTTTCGCTAAGGCTGTTCTTGTGGAATTGGCAAAGGGATATTTGGAAGCCCATAGAGGGCTATGGTGAAAAAGGAAATATCTTCCGTTCAAAACTGGAAAGAAGCTTTCTGAGAAACTGCTCTGTGTTCTGTTAATTCATCTCACAGAGTTACATCTTTCCCTTCAAGAAGCCTTTCGCTAAGGCTGTTCTTGTGGAATTGGCAAAGGGATATTTGGAAGCCCATAGAGGGCTATGGTGAAAAAGGAAATATCTTCCGTTCAAAACTGGAAAGAAGCTTTCTGAGAAACTGCTCTGTGTTCTGTTAATTCATCTCACAGAGTTACATCTTTCCCTTCAAGAAGCCTTTCGCTAAGGCTGTTCTTGTGGAATTGGCAAAGGGATATTTGGAAGCCCATAGAGGGCTATGGTGAAAAAGGAAATATCTTCCGTTCAAAACTGGAAAGAAGCTTTCTGAGAAACTGCTCTGTGTTCTGTTAATTCATCTCACAGAGTTACATCTTTCCCTTCCAGAAGCCTTTCGCTAAGTCAGTTCTTGTGGAATTGGCAAAGGGATATTTGGAAGCCCATAGAGGGCTCTGGTGAAAAAGGAAATATCTTCCGTTCAAAACTGGAAAGAAGCTTTCTGAGAAACTGCTCTGTGTTCTGTTAATTCATCTCACAGAGTTACATCTTTCCCATCCAGAAGCATTTCGCTAAGGCTGTTCTTGTGGAATTGGCAAAGGGATATTTGGAAGCCCATAGAGGGCTATGGTGAAAAAGGAAATATCTTCCGTTCAAAAGTGGAAAGAAGCTTTCTGAGAAACTGCTCTGTGTTCTGTTAATTCATCTCACAGAGTTACATCTTTCCCTTCAAAAAGCCTTTCGCTAAGGCTGTTCTTGTGGAATTGGCAAAGGGATATTTGGAAGCCCATAGAGGGCTATGGTGAAAAAGGAAATATCTTCCGTTCAAAACTGGAAAGAAGCTTTCTGAGAAACTGCTCTGTGTTCTGTTAATTCATCTCACAGAGTTACATGTTTCCCTTCAAGAAGTCTTTCGCTAAGGCTGTTCTTGTGGAATTGGCAAAGGGATATTTGGAAGCCCATAGAGGGCTATGGTGAAAAAGGAAATATCTTCCGTTCAAAACTGGAAAGAAGCTTGCTGAGAAACTGCTCTGTGTTCTGTTAATTCATCTCACAGAGTTACATCTTTCCCTTCAAGAAGCCTTTCGCTAAGGCTGTTCTTGTGGAATTGGCAAAGGGATATTTGGAAGCCCATAGAGGGCTATGGTGAAAAAGGAAATATCTTCCGTTCAAAACTGGAAAGAAGCTTTCTGAGAAACTGCTCTGTGTTCTGTTAATTCATCTCACAGAGTTACATCTTTCCCTTCAAGAAGCCTTTCGCTAAGACTGTTCTTGTGGAATTGGCAAAGGGATATTTGGAAGCCCATAGAGGGCTAAGGTGAAAAAAGACATATCTTCCGTTGAAAACTGGAAAGAAGCTTTCTGAGAAACTGCTCTGTGTTCTGTTAATTCATCTCACAGAGTTACATCTTTCCCTTCACGAAGCCTTTCGCTAAGGCTGTTCTTGTGGAATTGGCAAAGGGATATTTGGAAGCCCATAGAGGGCTATGGTGAAAAAGGAAATATCTTCCGTTCAAAACTGGAAAGAAGCTTTCTGAGAAACTGCTCTGTGTTCTGTTAATTCATCTCACAGAGTTACATCTTTCCCTTCAAGAAGCCTTTCGCTAAGGCTGTTCTTGTGGAATTGGCAAAGGGATATTTGGAAGCCCATAGAGGGCTATGGTGAAAAAGGAAATATCTTCCGTTCAAAACTGGAAAGAAGCTTTCTGAGAAACTGCTCTGTGTTCCGTTAATTCATCTCACAGAGTTACATATTTCCCTTCAAGAAGCCTTTCGCTAAGGCTGTTCTTGTGGAATTGGCAAAGGGATATTTGGAAGCCCATAGAGGGCTATAGTGAAAAAGGAAATATCTTCCGTTCAAAACTGGAAAGAAGCTTTCTGAGAAACTGCTCTGTGTTCTGTTAATTCATCTCACAGAGTTACATCTTTCCCTTCAAGAAGCCTTTCGCTAAGGCTGTTCTTGTGGAATTGGCAAAGGGATATTTGGAAGCCCATAGAGGGCTATGGGGAAAAAGGAAATATCTTCCGTTCAAAACTGGAAAGAAGCTTTCTGAGAAACTGCTCTGTGTTCTGTTAATTCATCTCACAGAGTTACATCTTTCCCTTCAAGAAGCCTTTCGCTAAGGCTGTTTTTGTGTAATTGGCATAGGGATATTTGGAAGCCCATAGAGGGCTATTCTGAAAAAGGAAATATCTTCCGTTCAAAACTGGAAAGAAGCTTTCTGAGAAACTGCTCTGTGTTCTGTTAATTCATCTCACAGAGTTACATCTTTCCCTTCAAGAAGCCTTTCGCTAAGGCTGTTCTTGTGGAATTGGCAAAGGGATATTTGGAAGCCCATAGAGGGCTATGGTGAAAAAGGAAATATCTTCCGTTCAAAACTGGAAAGAAGCTTTCTGAGAAACTGCTCTGCGTTCTGTTAATTCATCTCACAGAGTTACATCTTTCCCTTCAAGAAGCCTTTCGCTAAGGCTGTTCTTGTGGAATTGGCAAAGGGATATTTGGAAGCCCATAGAGGGCTATGGTGAAAAAGGAAATATTTTCCGTTCAAAACTGGAAAGAAGCTTTCTGAGAAACTGCTCTGTGTTCTGTTAATTCATCTCACAGAGTTACATCTTTCCCTTCAAGAAGCCTTTCGCTAAGGCTGTTCTTGTGGAATTGGCAAAGGGATATTTGGAAGCCCATAGAGGGCTATGGTGAAAAAGGAAATATCTTCCGTTCAAAACTGGAAAGAAGCTTTCTGAGAAACTGCTCTGTGTTCTGTTAATTCATCTCACAGAGTTACATCTTTCCCTTCAAGAAGCCTTTCGCTAAGGCTGTTCTTGTGGAATTGGCAAAGGGATATTTGGAAGCCCATAGAGGCCTTTGGTGAAAAAGGAAATATCTTCCGTTCAAAACTGGAAAGAAGCTTTCTGAGAAACTGCTCTGTGTTCCCTTAATTCATCTCACAGAGTTACATCTTTCCCTTCAAGAAGCCTTTCGCTAAGGCTGTTCTTGTGGAATTGGCAAAGGGATATTTGGAAGCCCATAGAGGGCTATGGTGAAAAAGGAAATAACTTCCGTTCAAAACAGTAAAGAAGCTTTCTGAGAAACTGCTCTGTGTTCTGTTAATTCATCTCACAGAGTTACGTCTTTCCCTTCAAGAAGCCTTTCGCTAAGGCTGTTCTTGTGGAATTGGCAAAGGGATATTTGGAAGCCCATAGAGGGCTATGGTGAAAAAGGAAATATCTTCCCTTCAAAACTGGAAAGAAGCTTTCTGAGAAACTGCTCTGTGTTCTGTTAATTCATCTCACAGAGTTACATCTTTCCCTTCAAGAAGCCTTTCGCTAAGGCTGTTCTTGTGGAATTGGCAAAGGGATATTTGGAAGCCCATAGAGGGCTATGGTGAAAAAGGAAATATCTTCCGTTCAAAACTGGAAAGAAGCTTTCTGAGAAACTGCTCTGTGTTCTGTTAATTCATCTCACAGAGTTACATCTTTCCCTTCAAGAAGCCTTTCGCTAAGGCTGTTCTTGTGGAATTGGCAAAGGGATATTTGGAAGCCCACAGAGGGCTACGGTGAAAAAGGAAATATCTTCCGTTCAAAACTGGAAAGAAGCTTTCTGAGAAACTGCTCTGTGTTCTGGTAATTCATCTCACAGAGTTACATGTTTCCCTTCACGAAGCCTTTCGCTAAGGCTGTTCTTGTGGAATTGGCAAAGGGATATTTGGAAGCCCATAGAGGGCTATGGTGAAAAAGAAAATATCTTCCGTTCAAAACTGGAAAGAAGCTTGCTGAGAAACTGCTCTGTGTTCTGTTAATTCATCTCACAGAGTTACATCTTTCCCTTCAAGAAGCCTTTCGCTAAGGCTGTTCTTGTGGAATTGGCAAAGGGATATTTGGAAGCCCATAGAGGGCTATGGGGAAAAAGGAAATATCTTCCGTTCAAAACTGGAAAGAAGCTTTCTGAGAAACTGCTCTGTGTTCTGTTAATTCATCTCACAGAGTTACATCTTTCCCTTCAAGAATCCTTTCGCTAAGGCTGTTCTTGTGGAATTGGCAAAGGGATATTTGGAAGCCCATAGAGGGCTATGGTGAAAAAGGAAATATCTTCCGTTCAAAACTGGAAAGAAGCTTTCTGAGAAACTGCTCTGTGTTCTGTTAATTCATCTCACAGAGTTACATCTTTCCCTTCAAGAAGCCTTTCGCTAAGGCTGTTCTTGTGGAATTGGCAAAGGGATATTTGGAAGCCCATAGAGGGCTATGGTGAAAAATGAAATATCTTCCGTTCAAAACTGGAAAGAAGCTTTCTGAGAAACTGCTCTGAGTTCTGTTAATTCATCTCACAGAGTTACATCTTTCCCTTCAAGAAGCCTTTCGCTAAGGCTGTTCTTGTGGAATTGGCAAAGGGATATTTGGAAGCCCATAGAGGGCTATGGTGAAAAAGGAAATATCTTCCGTTCAAAACTGGAAAGAAGCTTTCTGAGAAACTGCTCTGTGTTCTGTTAACTCATCTCACAGAGTTACATCTTTCCCTTCAAGAAGCCTTTCGCTAAGGCTGTTCTTGTGGAATTGGCAAAGGGATATTTCGAAGCCCATAGAGGGCTATGGTGAAAAAGGAAATATCTTCCGTTCAAAACTGGAAAGAAGCTTTCTGAGAAACTGCTCTGTGTTCTCTTAATTCATCTCACAGAGTTACATCTTTCCCTTCAAGAAGCCTTTCGCTAAGGCAGTTCTTGTGGAATTGGCAAAGGGATATTTGGAAGCCCATAGAGGGCTATGGTGAAAAAGGAAATATCTTCCGTTCAAAACTGGAAAGAAGCTTTCTGAGAAACTGCTCTGTGTTCTGTTAATTCATCTCACAGAGTTACATCTTTCCCTTCCAGAAGCCTTTCGCTAAGGCTGTACTTGTGGAATTGGCAAAGGGATATTTGGAAGCCCATAGAGGGCTATGGTGAAAAAGGAAATATCTTCCGTTCAAAACTGGAAAGAAGCTTTCTAAGAAACTGCTCTATGTTCTGTAAATTCATCTCACAGAGTTACATCTTTCCCTTCAAGAAGCCTTTCGCTAAGGCTGTTCTTGTGGAATTGGCAAAGGGATATTTGGAAGCCCATAGAGGGCTATGGTGAAAAAGGAAATATCTTCCGTTCAAAACTGGAAAGAAGCTTTCTGAGAAACTGCTCTGTGTTCTGTTAATTCATCTCACAGAGTTACATCTTTCCCTTCCAGAAGCCTTTCGCTAAGGCTGTTCTTGTCGAATTGGCAAAGGGATATTTGGAAGCCCATAGAGGGCTATGGTGAAAAAGGAAATATCTTCCGTTCAAAACTGTAAAGAAGCTTTGTGAAAAACTGCTCTGTGTTCTGTTAATTCATCTCACAGAGTTACATCTTTCCCTTCAAGAAGCCTTTCGCTAAGGCTGTTCTTGTGGAATTGGCAAAGGGATATTTGGAAGCCCATAGAGGGCTATGGTGAAAAAGGAAATATCTTCCGTTCAAAACTGGAAAGAAGCTTTCTGAGAAACTGCTCTGTGTTCTGTTAATTCATCTCACAGAGTTACATCTTTCCCTTCAAGAAGCCTTTCGCTAAGGCTGTTCTTGTCGAATTGGCAAAGGGATATTTGGAAGCCCATAGAGGGCTATGGTGAAAAAGGAAATATCTTCCGTTCAAAACTGGAAAGAAGCTTTCTGAGAAACTGCTCTGTGTTCTGTTAATTCATCTCACAGAGTTACATCTTTCCCTTCAAGAAGCCTTTCGCTAAGGCTGTTCTTGTGGAATTGGCAAAGGGATATTTGGAAGCCCATAGAGGGCTATGGTGAAAAAGGAAATATCTTCCGTTCAAAACTGGAAAGAAGCTTTCTGAGAAACTGCTCTGTGTTCTGTTAATTCATCTCACAGAGTTACATCTTTCCCTTCCAGAAGCCTTTCGCTAAGGCTGTTCTTGTCGAATTGGCAAAGGGATATTTGGAAGCCCATAGAGGGCTATGGTGAAAAAGGAAATATCTTCCGTTCAAAACTGTAAAGAAGCTTTGTGAGAAACTGCTCTGTGTTCTGTTAATACATCTCACAGAGTTACATCTTTCCCTTCAAGAAGCCTTTCGCTAAGGCTGTTCTTGTGGAATTGGCAAAGGGATATTTGGAAGCCCATAGAGGGCTATGGTGAAAAAGGAAATATCTTCCGTTCAAAACTGGAAAGAAGCTTTCTGAGAAACTGCTCTGTGTTCTGTTAATTCATCTCACAGAGTTACATCTTTCCCTTCAAGAAGCATTTCGCTAAGGCTGTTCTTGTGGAATTGGCAAAGGGATATTTGGAAGCCCATAGAGGGCTATGGTGAAAAAGGAAATATCTTCCGTTGAAAACTGGAAAGAAGCTTTCTGAGAAACTGCTCTGTGTTCTGTTAATTCATCTCACAGAGTTACATCTTTCCCTTCAAGGAGCCTTTCGCTAAGGCTGTTCTTGTGGAATTGGCAAAGGGATATTTGGAAGCCCATAGAGGGCTATGGTGAAAAAGGAAATATCTTCCGTTCAAAATTGGAAAGAAGCTTTCTGAGAAACTGCTCTGTGTTCTGTTAATTCATCTCTCAGAGTTACATGTTTCCCTTCAAGAAGCCTTTCGCTAAGGCTGTTCTTGTGGAATTGGCAAAGGGATATTTGGAAGCCCATAGAGGGCTATGGTGAAAAAGAAAATATCTTCCGTTCAAAACTGGAAAGAAGCTTGCTGAGAAACTGCTCTGTGTTCTGTTAATTCATCTCACAGAGTTACATCTTTCCCTTCAAGAAGCCTTTCGCTAAGGCTGTTTTTGTGGAATTGGCAAAGGGATATTTGGAAGCCCATAGAGGGCTATGGTGAAAAAGGAAATATCTTCCGTTCAAAACTGGAAAGAAGCTTTCTGAGAAACTGCTCTGTGTTCTGTTAATTCATCTCACAGAGCTACATCTTTCCCTTCAAGAAGCCTTTCACTAAGACTGTTCTTGTGGAATTGTCAAAGGGATATTTGGAAGCCCATAGAGGGCTAAGGTGAAAAAGGACATATCTTCCGTTGAAAACTGGAAAGAAGCTTTCTGAGAAACTGCTCTGTGTTCTGTTAATACATCTCACAGAGTTACATCTTTCCCTTCACGAAGCCTTTCGCTAAGGCTGTTCTTGTGGAATTGGCAATGGGATATTTGGAAGCCCATAGAGGGCTATGGTGAAAAAGGAAATATCTTCCGTTCAAAACTGGAAAGAAGCTTTCTGAGAAACTGCTCTGTGTTCTGTTAATTCATCTCACAGAGTTACATCTTTCCCTTCCAGAAGCCTTTCGCTAAGGCTGTTCTTGTCGAATTGGCAAAGGGATATTTGGAAGCCCATAGAGGGCTATGGTGAAGAAGGAAATATCTTCCGTTCAAAACTGTAAAGAAGCTTTGTGAAAAACTGCTCTGTGTTCTGTTAATTCATCTCACAGAGTTACATCTTTCCCTTCAAGAAGCCTTTCGCTAAGGCTGTTCTTGTGGAATTGGCAAAGGGATATTTGGAAGCCCGTAGAGGGCTATGGTGAAAAAGGAAATATCTTCCGTTCAAAACTGGAAAGAAGCTTTCTGAGAAACTGCTCTGTGTTCTGTTAATTCATCTCACAGAGTTACATCTTTCCCTTCAAGAAGCCTTTCGCTAAGGCTGTTCTTGTGGAATTGGCAAAGGGATATTTGGAAGCCCATAGAGGGCTATGGTGAAAAAGGAAATATCTTCCGTTCAAAACTGGAAAGAAGCTTTCTGAGAAACTGCTCTGTGTTCCCTTAATTCATCTCACAGAGTTACATCTTTCCCTTCAAGAAGCCTTTCGCTAAGGCTGTTCTTGTCGAATTGGCAAAGGGATATTTGGAAGCCCATAGAGGGCTATGGTGAAAAAGGAAATAACTTCCGTTCAAAACTGGAAAGAAGCTTTCTGAGAAACTGCTCTGTGGTCTGTTAATTCATCTCACAGAGTTACATCTTTCCCTTCACGAAGCCTTTCGCTAAGGCTGTTCTTGTGGAATTGGCAAAGGGATATTTGGAAGCCCATCGAGGGCTATGGTGAAAAAGGAAATATCTTCCGTTCAAAACTGGAAAGAAGCTTTCTGAGAAACTGCTCTGTGGTCTGTTAATTCATCTCACAGAGTTACATCTTTCCCTTCAAGAAGCCTTTCGCTAAGGCTGTTCTTGTGGAATTGGCAAAGGGATATTTGGAAGCCCATAGAGGGCTATGGTGAAAAAGGAAATATCTTCCGTTCAAAACTGGAAAGAAGCTTTCTGAGAAACTGCTCTGTGTTCTGTTAATTCATCTCACAGAGTTACATCTTTCCCTTCAAGAAGCCTTTCGCTAAGGCTGTTCTTGTGGAATTGGCAAAGGGATATTTGGAAGCCCATAGAGGGCTATAGTGAAATAGGAAATATCTTCCGTTCAAAACTGGAAAGAAGCTTTCTGAGAAACTGCTCTGTGTTCTGTTAATTCATCTCACAGAGTTACATCTTTCCCTTCAAGAAGCCTTTCGCTAAGGCTGTTCTTGTGGAATTGGCAAAGGGATATTTGGAAGCCCATAGAGGGCTATGGGGAAAAAGGAAATATCTTCCGTTCAAAACTGGAAAGAAGCTTTCTGAGAAACTGCTCTGTGTTCTGTTAATTCATCTCACAGAGTTACATCTTTCCCTTCAAGAAGCCTTTCGCTAAGGCTGTTCTTGTGGAATTGGCAAAGGGATATTTGGAAGCCCATAGAGGGCTACGGTGAAAAAGGAAATATCTTCCGTTCAAAACTGGAAAGAAGCTTTCTGAGAAACTGCTCTGTGTTCTCTTAATTCATCTCACAGAGTTACATCTTTCCCTTCAAGAAGCCTTTCGCTAAGGCTGTTCTTGTGGAATTGGCAAAGGGATATTTGGAAGCCCATAGAGGGATATGGTGAAAAAGGAAATATCTTCCGTTCAAAACTGGAAAGAAGCTTTCTGAGAAACTGCTCTGTGTTCTGTTAATTCATCTCACAGAGTTACATCTTTCCCTTCAAGAAGCCTTTCGCTAAGGCTGTTCTTGTGGAATTGGCAAAGGGATATTTGGAAGCCCATAGAGGGCTATGGTGAAAAAGGAAATATCTTCCGTTCAAAACTGGAAAGAAGCTTTCTGAGAAACTGCTCTGTGTTCTGTTAATTCATCTCACAGAGTTACATCTTTCCCTTCAAGAAGCCTTTCGCTAAGGCTGTTCTTGTGGAATTGGCAAAGGGATATTTGGAAGCCCATAGAGGGCTATGGTGAAAAAGGAAATATCTTCCGTTCAAAACTGGAAAGAAGCTTTCTGAGAAACTGCTCTGTGTTCTGTTAATTCATCTCACAGAGTTACATCTTTCCCTTCAAGAAGCCTTTCGCTAAGGCTGTTCTTGTGGAATTGGCAAAGGGATATTTGGAAGCCCATAGAGGCCTTTGGTGAAAAAGGAAATATCTTCCGTTCAAAACTGGAAAGAAGCTTTCTGCGAAACTGCTCTGTGTTCCCTTAATTCATCTCACAGAGTTACATCTTTCCCTTCAAGAAGCCTTTCGCTAAGGCTGTTCTTGTGGAATTGGCAAAGGGATATTTGGAAGCCCATAGAGGGCTATGGTGAAAAAGGAAATAACTTCCGTTCAAAACTGGAAAGAAGCTTTCTGAGAAACTGCTCTGTGGTCTGTTAATTCATCTCACAGAGTTACATCTTTCCCTTCACGAAGCCTTTCGCTAAGGCTGTTCTTGTGGAATTGGCAAAGGGATATTTGGAAGCCCATAGAGGGCTATGGTGAAAAAGGAAATATCTTCCGTTCAAAACTGGAAAGAAGCTTTCTGAGAAACTGCTCTGTGGTCTGTTAATTCATCTCACAGAGTTACATCTTTCCCTTCAAGAAGCCTTTCGCTAAGTCTGTTCTTGTGGAATTGGCAAAGGGATATTTGGAAGCCCATAGAGGGCTATGGTGAAAAAGGAAATATCTTCCGTTCAAAACTGGAAAGAAGCTTTCTGAGAAACTGCTCTGTGTTCTGTTAATTCATCTCACAGAGTTACATCTTTCCCTTCAAGAAGCCTTTCGCTAAGGCTGTTCTTGTGGAATTGGCAAAGGGATATTTGGAAGCCCATAGAGGGCTATAGTGAAAAAGGAAATATCTTCCGTTCAAAACTGGAAAGAAGCTTTCTGAGAAACTGCTCTGTGTTCTGTTAATTCATCTCACAGAGTTACATCTTTCCCTTCAAGAAGCCTTTCGCTAAGGCTGTTCTTGTGGAATTGGCAAAGGGATATTTGGAAGCCCATAGAGGGCTATGGGGAAAAAGGAAATATCTTCCGTTCAAAACTGGAAAGAAGCTTTCTGAGAAACTGCTCTGTGTTCTGTTAATTCATCTCACAGAGTTACATCTTTCCCTTCAAGAAGCCTTTCGCTAAGGCTGTTCTTGTGGAATTGGCAAAGGGATATTTGGAAGCCCATAGAGGGCTACGGTGAAAAAGGAAATATCTTCCGTTCAAAACTGGAAAGAAGCTTTCTGAGAAACTGCTCTGTGTTCTCTTAATTCATCTCACAGAGTTACATCTTTCCCTTCAAGAAGCCTTTCGCTAAGGCTGTTCTTGTGGAATTGGCAAAGGGATATTTGGAAGCCCATAGAGGGCTATGGTGAAAAAGGAAATATCTTCCGTTCAAAACTGGAAAGAAGCTTTCTGAGAAACTGCTCTGTGTTCTGTTAATTCATCTCACAGAGTTACATCTTTCCCTTCAAGAAGCCTTTCGCTAAGGCTGTTCTTGTGGAATTGGCAAAGGGATATTTGGAAGCCCATAGAGGGCTATGGTGAAAAAGGAAATATCTTCCGTTCAAAACTGGAAAGAAGCTTTCTGAGAAACTGCTCTGTGTTCTGTTAACTCATCTCACAGAGTTACATCTTTCCCTTCAAGAAGCCTTTCGCTAAGGCTGTTCTTGTGGAATTGGCAAAGGGATATTTCGAAGCCCATAGAGGGCTATGGTGAAAAAGGAAATAACTTCAGTTCAAAACTGGAAAGAAGCTTTCTGAGAAACTGCTCTGTGTTCTGTTAATTCATCTCACAGAGTTACATCTTTCCCTTCAAGAAGCCTTTCGCTAAGGCTGTTCTTGTGGAATTGGCAAAGGGATATTTGGAAGCCCATAGAGGCCATTGGTGAAAAAGGAAATATCTTCCGTTCAAAACTGGAAAGAAGCTTTCTGAGAATCTGCTCTGTGTTCCCTTAATTCATCTCACAGAGTTACATCTTTCCCTTCAAGAAGCCTTTCGCTAAGGCTGTTATTGTGGAATTGGCAAAGGGATATTTGGAATCCCATAGAGGGCTATGGTGAAAAAGGAAATAACTTCCGTTCAAAACTGTAAAGAAGCTTTCTGAGAAACTGCTCTGTGTTCTCTTAATTCATCTCACAGAGTTACATCTTTCCCTTCAAGAAGCCTTTCGCTAAGGCAGTTCTTGTGGAATTGGCAAAGGGATATTTGGAAGCCCATAGAGGGCTATGGTGAAAAAGGAAATATCTTCCGTTCAAAACTGGAAAGAAGCTTTCTGAGAAACTGCTCTGTGTTCTGTTAATTCATCTCACAGAGTTACATCTTTCCCTTCAAGAAGCCTTTCGCTAAGGCTGTTCTTGTGGAATTGGCAAAGGGATATTTGGAAGCCCATAGAGGGCTATGGTGAAAAAGGAAATATCTTCCGTTCAAAACCGGAAAGAAGCTTTCTGAGAAACTGCTCTGTGTTCTGTTAATTCATCTCACAGAGTTACATCTTTCCCTTCAAGAAGCCTTTCGCTAAGGCTGTTCTTGTGGAATTGGCAAAGGGATATTTGGAAGCCCATAGAGGGCTATGGTGAAAAAGGAAATATCTTCCGTTCAAAACTGGAAAGAAGCTTTCTGAGAAACTGCTCTGTGTTCTGTTAATTCATCTCACAGAGTTACATCTTTCCCTTCCAGAAGCCTTTCGCTAAGGCTGTTCTTGTCGAATTGGCAAAGGGATATTTGGAAGCCCATAGAGGGCTATGGTGAAAAAGGAAATATCTTCCGTTCAAAACTGGAAAGAAGCTTTCTGAGAAACTGCTCTGTGTTCTGTTAATTCATCTCACAGAGTTACATCTTTCCCTTCAAGAAGCCTTTCGCTAAGGCTGTTCTTGTGGAATTGGCAAAGGGATATTTGGAAGCCCATAGAGGGCTATGGTGAAAAAGGAAATATCTTCCCTTCAAAACTGGAAAAAAGCTTTCTGAGAAACTGCTCTGTGTTCTGTTAATTCATCTCACAGAGTTACATCTTTCCCTTCCAGAAGCCTTTCTCTAAGGCTGTTCTTGTGGAATTGGCAAAGGGATATTTGGAAGCCCATAGAGGGCTATGGTGAAAAAGGAAATATCTTCCGTTCAAAACTGGAAAGAAGCTTTCTGAGAAACTGCTCTGTGTTCTGTTAATTCATCTCACAGAGTTACATCTTTCCCTTCAAGAAGCCTTTCGCTAAGGCTGTTCTTGTGGAATTGGCAAAGGGATATTTGGAAGCCCATAGAGGGCTATGGTGAAAAAGGAAATATCTTCCGTTCAAAACTGGAAAGAAGCTTTCTGAGAAACTGCTCTGTGTTCTGTTAATTCATCTCACAGTGTTACATGTTTCCCTTCAAGAAGCCTTTCGCTAAGGCTGTTCTTGTGGAATTGGCAAAGGGATATTTGGAAGCCCATAGAGGGCTATGGTGAAAAAGGAAATATCTTCCGTTCAAAACTGGAAAGAAGCTTTCTGAGAAACTGCTCTGTGTTCTGTTAATTCATCTCATAGAGTTACATGTTTCCCTTCAAGAAGCCTTTCGCTAAGGCTGTTCTTGTGGAATTGGCAAAGGGATATTTGGAAGCCCATAGAGGGCTATGGTGAAAAAGAAAATATCTTCCGTTCAAAACTGGAAAGAAGCTTTCTGAGAAACTGCTCTGTGTTCTGTTAATTCATCTCACAGAGTTACATCTTTCCCTTCAAGAAGCCTTTCGCTAAGGCTGTTCTTGTGGAATTGGCAAAGGGATATTTGGAAGCCCATAGAGGGCTATGGGGAAAAAGGAAATATCTTCCGTTCAAAACTGGAAAGAAGCTTTCTGAGAAACTGCTCTGTGTTCTGTTAATTCATCTCACAGAGTTACATCTTTCCCTTCAAGAAGCCTTTCGCTAAGGCTGTTCTTGTGGAATTGGCAAAGGGATATTTCGAAGCCCATAGAGGGCTATGGTGAAAAAGGAAATATCTTCCGTTCAAAACTGGAAAGAAGCTTTCTGAGAAACTGCTCTGTGTTCTGTTAATTCATCTCACAGAGTTACATCTTTCCCTTCAAGAAGCCTTTCGCTAAGGCTGTTCTTGTGGAATTGGCAAAGGGATATTTGGAAGCCCATAGAGGCCTTTGGTGAAAAAGGAAATATCTTCCGTTCAAAACTGGAAAGAAGCTTTCTGAGAAACTGCTCTGTGTTCTGTTAATTCATCTCACAGAGTTACATCTTTCCCTTCAAGAAGCCTTTCGCTAAGGCTGTTCTTGTGGAATTCGCAAAGGGATATTTTGAAGCCCATAGAGGGCTATGGTGAAAAAGGAAATATCTTCCGTTCAAAACTGTAAAGAAGCTTTGTGAGAAACTGCTCTGTGTTCTGTTAATTCATCTCACAGAGTTACATCTTTCCCTTCAAGAAGCCTTTCGCTAAGGCTGTTCTTGTGGAATTGGCAAAGGGATATTTGGAAGCCCATAGAGGGCTATAGTGAAAAAGGAAATATCTTCCGTTCAAAACTGGAAAGAAGCTTTCTGAGAAACTGCTCTGTGTTCTGTTAATTCATCTCACAGAGTTACATCTTTCCCTTCCAGAAGCCTTTCGCTAAGGCTGTTCTTGTCGAATTGGCAAAGGGATATTTGGAAGCCCATAGAGGGCTATGGTGAAAAAGGAAATATCTTCCGTTCAAAACTGTAAAGAAGCTTTGTGAAAAACTGCTCTGTGTTCTGTTAATTCATCTCACAGAGTTACATCTTTCCCTTCAAGAAGCCTTTCGCTAAGGCTGTTCTTGTGGAATTGGCAAAGGGATATTTGGAAGCCCATAGAGGGCTATGGTGAAAAAGGAAATATCTTCCGTTCAAAACTGGAAAGAAGCTTTCTGAGAAACTGCTCTGTGTTCTGTTAATTCATCTCACAGAGTTACATCTTTCCCTTCAAGAAGCCTTTCGCTAAGGCTGTTCTTGTGGAATTGGCAAAGGGATATTTGGAAACCCATAGAGGGCTATGGTGAAAAAGGAAATATCTTCCGTTCAAAACTGGAAAGAAGCTTTCTGAGAAACTGCTCTGTGTTCTGTTAATTCATCTCACAGAGTTACATCTTTCCCTTCAAGAAGCCTTTCGCTAAGGCTGTTCTTGTGGAATTGGCAAAGGGATATTTGGAAGCCCATAGAGGGCTATGGTGAAAAAGGAAATATCTTCCGTTCAAAACTGGAAAGAAGCTTTCTGAGAAACTGCTCTGTGTTCTGTTAATTCATCTCACAGAGCTACATCTTTCCCTTCAAGAAGCCTTTCGCTAAGACTGTTCTTGTGGAATTGTCAAAGCGATATTTGGAAACCCATAGAGGGCTAAGGTGAAAAAGGACATATCTTCCGTTGAAAACTGGAAAGAAGCTTTCTGAGAAACTGCTCTGTGTTCTGTTAATACATCTCACAGAGTTACATCTTTCCCTTCACGAAGCCTTTCGCTAAGGCTGTTCTTGTGGAATTGGCAAAGGGATATTTGGAAGCCCATAGAGGGCTATGGTGAAAAAGGAAATATCTTCCGTTCAAAACTGGAAAGAAGCTTTCTGAGAAACTGCTCTGTGTTCTGTTAATTCATCTCACAGAGTTACATCTTTCCCTTCAAGAAGCCTTTCGCTAAGGCTGTTCTTGTGGAATTGGCAAAGGGATATTTGGAAGCCCATAGAGGGCTATGGTGAAAAAGGAAATATCTTCCGTTCAAAACTGGAAAGAAGCTTTCTGAGAAACTGCTCTGTGTTCTGTTAATTCATCTCACAGAGTTACATCTTTCCCTTCAAGAAGCCTTTCGCTAAAGCTGTTCTTGTGGAATTGGCAAAGGGATATTTGGAAGCCCATAGAGGGCTATGGTGAAAAAGGAAATATCTTCCGTTCAAAACTGGAAAGAAGCTTTCTGAGAAACTGCTCTGTGTTCTGTTAATTCATCTCACAGAGTTACATCTTTCCCTTCCAGAAGCCTTTCGCAAAGGCTGTTCTTGTCGAATTGGCAAAGGGACATTTGGAAGCCCATAGAGGGCTATGGTGAAAAAGGAAATATCTTCCGTTCAAACTGTAAAGAAGCTTTGTGAGAAACTGCTCTGTGTTCTGTTAATACATCTCACAGAGTTACATCTTTCCCTTCAAGAAGCCTTTCGCTAAGGCTGTTCTTGTGGAATTGGCAAAGGGATATTTGGAAGCCCATAGAGGGCTATGGTGAAAAAGGAAATATCTTCCGTTCAAAACTGGAAAGAAGCTTTCTGAGAAACTGCTCTGTGTTCCCTTAATTCATCTCACAGAGTTACATCTTTCCCTTCAAGAAGCCTTTCGCTAAGGCTGTTCTTGTGGAATTGACAAAGGGATATTTGGAAGCCCATAGAGGGCTATGGTGAAAAAGGAAATATCTTCCGTTCAAAACTGGAAAGAAGCTTTCTGAGAAACTGCTCTGTGTTCTGTTAATTCATCTCACAGAGTTACATCTTTCCCTTCAAGAAGCCTTTCGCTAAGGCTGTTCTTGTGGAATTGGCAAAGGGATATTTGGAAGCCCATAGAGGGCTATGGGGAAAAAGGAAATATCTTCCGTTCAAAACTGGAAAGAAGCTTTCTGAGAAACTGCTCTGTGTTCTGTTAATTCATCTCACAGAGTTACATCTTTCCCTTCAAGAAGCCTTTCGCTAAGGCTGTTCTTGTGGAATTGGCAAAGGGATATTTGGAAGCCCATAGAGGGCTACGGTGAAAAAGGAAATATCTTCCGTTCAAAACTGGAAAGAAGCTTTCTGAGAAACTGCTCTGTGTTCTCTTAATTCATCTCACAGAGTTACATCTTTCCCTTCAAGAAGCCTTTCGCTAAGGCTGTTCTTGTGGAATTGGCAAAGGGATATTTGGAAGCCCATAGAGGGCTATGGTGAAAAAGGAAATATCTTCCGTTCAAAACTGGAAAGAAGCTTTCTGAGAAACTGCTCTGTGTTCTGTTAATTCATCTCACAGAGTTACATCTTTCCCTTCAAGAAGCCTTTCGCTAAGGCTGTTCTTGTGGAATTGGCAAAGGGATATTTGGAAGCCCATAGAGGGCTATGGTGAAAAAGGAAATATCTTCCGTTCAAAACTGGAAAGAAGCTTTCTGAGAAACTGCTCTGTGTTCTGTTAATTCATCTCACAGAGTTACATCTTTCCCTTCAAGAAGCCTTTCGCTAAGGCTGTTCTTGTGGAATTGGCAAAGGGATATTTGGAAGCCCATAGAGGCCTTTGGTGAAAAAGGAAATATCTTCCGTTCAAAACTGGAAAGAAGCTTTCTGAGAAACTGCTCTGTGTTCCCTTAATTCATCTCACAGAGTTACATCTTTCCCTTCAAGAAGCCTTTCGCTAAGGCTGTTCTTGTGGAATTGGCAAAGGGATATTTGGAAGCCCATAGAGGGCTATGGTGAAAAAGGAAATAACTTCCGTTCAAAACTGGAAAGAAGCTTTCTGAGAAACTGCTCTGTGGTCTGTTAGTTCATCTCACAGAGTTACATCTTTCCCTTCACGAAGCCTTTCGCTAAGGCTGTTCTTGTGGAATTGGCAAAGGGATATTTGGAAGCCCATAGAGGGCTATGGTGAAAAAGGAAATATCTTCCGTTCAAAACTGGAAAGAAGCTTTCTGAGAAACTGCTCTGTGGTCTGTTAATTCATCTCACAGAGTTACATCTTTCCCTTCAAGAAGCCTTTCTCTAAGGCTGTTCTTGTGGAATTGGCAAAGGGATATTTGGAAGCCCATAGAGGGCTATGGTGAAAAAGGAAATATCTTCCGTTCAAAACTGGAAAGAAGCTTTCTGAGAAACTGCTCTGTGTTCTGTTAATTCATCTCACAGAGTTACATCTTTCCCTTCAAGAAGCCTTTCGCTAAGGCTGTTCTTGTGGAATTGGCAAAGGGATATTTGGAAGCCCATAGAGGGCTATAGTGAAAAAGGAAATATCTTCCGTTCAAAACTGGAAAGAAGCTTTCTGAGAAACTGCTCTGTGTTCTGTTAATTCATCTCACAGAGTTACATCTTTCCCTTCAAGAAGCCTTTCGCTAAGGCTGTTCTTGTGGAATTGGCAAAGGGATATTTGGAAGCCCATAGAGGGCTACGGTGAAAAAGGAAATATCTTCCGTTCAAAACTGGAAAGAAGCTTTCTGAGAAACTGCTCTGTGTTCTCTTAATTCATCTCACAGAGTTACATCTTTCCCTTCAAGAAGCCTTTCGCTAAGGCTGTTCTTTGGAATTGGCAAAGGGATATTTGGAAGCCCATAGAGGGCTATGGTGAAAAAGGAAATATCTTCCGTTCAAAACTGGAAAGAAGCTTTCTGAGAAACTGCTCTGTGTTCTGTTAATTCATCTCACAGAGTTACATCTTTCCCTTCAAGAAGCCTTTCGCTAAGGCTGTTCTTGTGGAATTGGCAAAGGGATATTTGGAAGCCCATAGAGGGCTATGGTGAAAAAGGAAATATCTTCCGTTCAAAACTGGAAAGAAGCTTTCTGAGAAACTGCTCTGTGTTCTGTTAACTCATCTCACAGAGTTACATCTTTCCCTTCAAGAAGCCTTTCGCTAAGGCTGTTCTTGTGGAATTGGCAAAGGGATATTTCGAAGCCCATAGAGGGCTATGGTGAAAAAGGAAATATCTTCCGTTCAAAACTGGAAAGAAGCTTTCTGAGAAACTGCTCTGTGTTCTGTTAATTCATCTCACAGAGTTACATCTTTCCCTTCAAGAAGCCTTTCGCTAAGGCTGTTCTTGTGGAATTGGCAAAGGGATATTTGGAAGCCCATAGAGGCCTTTGGTGAAAAAGGAAATATCTTCCGTTCAAAACTGGAAAGAAGCTTTCTGAGAATCTGCTCTGTGTTCCCTTAATTCATCTCACAGAGTTACATCTTTCCCTTCAAGAAGCCTTTCGCTAAGGCTGTTCTTGTGGAATTGGCAAAGGGATATTTGGAAGCCCATAGAGGGCTATGGTGAAAAAGGAAATAACTTCCGTTCAAAACTGTAAAGAAGCTTTCTGAGAAACTGCTCTGTGTTCTCTTAATTCATCTCACAGAGTTACATCTTTCCCTTCAAGAAGCCTTTCGCTAAGGCAGTTCTTGTGGAATTGGCAAAGGGATATTTGGAAGCCCATAGAGGGCTATGGTGAAAAAGGAAATATCTTCCGTTCAAAACTGGAAAGAAGCTTTCTGAGAAACTGCTCTGTGTTCTGTTAATTCATCTCACAGAGTTACATCTTTCCCTTCAAGAAGCCTTTCGCTAAGGCTGTTCTTGTGGAATTGGCAAAGGGATATTTGGAAGCCCATAGAGGGCTATGGTGAAAAAGGAAATATCTTCCGTTCAAAACCGGAAAGAAGCTTTATGAGAAACTGCTCTGTGTTCTGTTAATTCATCTCACAGAGTTACATCTTTCCCTTCAAGAAGCCTTTCGCTAAGGCTGTTCTTGTGGAATTGGCAAAGGGATATTTGGAAGCCCATAGAGGGCTATGGTGAAAAAGGAAATATCTTCCGTTCAAAACTGGAAAGAAGCTTTCTGAGAAACTGCTCTGTGTTCCGTTAATTCATCTCACAGAGTTACATCTTTCCCTTCCAGAAGCCTTTCGCTAAGGCTGTTCTTGTCGAATTGGCAAAGGGATATTTGGAAGCCCATAGAGGGCTATGGTGAAAAAGGAAATATCTTCCGTTCAAAACTGGAAAGAAGCTTTCTTAGAAACTGCTCTGTGTTCTGTTAATTCATCTCACAGAGTTACATCTCTCCCTTCAAGAAGCCTTTCGCTAAGGCTGTTCTTGTGGAATTGGCAAAGGGATATTTGGAAGCCCATAGAGGGCTATGGTGAAAAAGGAAATATTTTCCGTTCAAAACTGGAAAGAAGCTTTCTGAGAAACTGCTCTGTGTTCTGTTAATTCATCTCACAGAGTTACATCTTTCCCTTCAAGAAGCCTTTCGCTAAGGCTGTTCTTGTGGAATTGGCAAAGGGATATTTGGAAGCCCATAGAGGGCTATGGTGAAAAAGGAAATATCTTCCGTTCAAAACTGGAAAGAAGCTTTCTGAGAAACTGCTCTGTGTTCTGTTAATTCATCTCACAGAGTTACATCTTTCCCTTCAAGAAGCCTTTCGCTAAGGCTGTTCTTGTGGAATTGGCAAAGGGATATTTGGAAGCCCATAGAGGGCTATGGTGAAAAAGGAAATATCTTCCGTTCAAAACTGGAAAGAAGCTTTCTGAGAAACTGCTCTGTGTTCTGTTAATTCATCTCACAGAGTTACATCTTTCCCTTCAAGAAGCCTTTCGCTAAGGCTGTTCTTGTGGAATTGGCAAAGGGATATTTGGAAGCCCATAGAGGGCTATGGTGAAAAAGGAAATATCTTCCCTTCAAAACTGGAAAGAAGCTTTCTGAGAAACTGCTCTGTGTTCTGTTAATTCATCTCACAGTGTTACATGTTTCCCTTCAAGAAGCCTTTCGCTAAGGCTGTTCTTGTGGAATTGGCAAAGGGATATTTGGAAGCCCATAGAGGGCTATGGTGAAAAAGGAAATATCTTCCGTTCAAAACTGGAAAGAAGCTTTCTGAGAAACTGCTCTGTGTTCTGTTAATTCATCTCATAGAGTTACATGTTTCCCTTCAAGAAGCCTTTCGCTAAGGCTGTTCTTGTGGAATTGGCAAAGGGATATTTGGAAGCCCATAGAGGGCTATGGTGAAAAAGAAAATATCTTCCGTTCAAAACTGGAAAGAAGCTTTCTGAGAAACTGCTCTGTGTTCTGTTAATTCATCTCACAGAGTTACATCTTTCCCTTCAAGAAGCCTTTCGCTAAGGCTGTTCTTGTGGAATTGGCAAAGGGATATTTGGAAGCCCATAGAGGGCTATGGGGAAAAAGGAAATATCTTCCGTTCAAAACTGGAAAGAAGCTTTCTGAGAAACTGCTCTGTGTTCTGTTAATTCATCTCACAGAGTTACATCTTTCCCTTCAAGAAGCCTTTCGCTAAGGCTGTTCTTGTGGAATTGGCAAAGGGATATTTGGAAGCCCATAGAGGGCTATGGTGAAAAAGGAAATATATTCCGTTCAAAACTGGAAAGAAGATTTCTGAGAAACTGCTCTGTGTTCTGTTAATTCAACTCACAGAGTTACATCTTTCCCTTCAAGAAGCCTTTCGCTAAGGCTGTTCTTGTGGAATTGACAAAGGGATATTTGGAAGCCCATAGAGGGCTATGGTGAAAAAGGAAATATCTTCGGTTCAAAACTGGAAAGAAGCTTTCTGAGAAACTGCTCTGTGTTCTGTTAACTCATCTCACAGAGTTACATCTTTCCCTTCAAGAAGCCTTTCGCTAAGGCTGTTCTTGTGGAATTGGCAAAGGGATATTTCGAAGCCCATAGAGGGCTATGGTGAAAAAGGAAATATCTTCCGTTCAAAACTGGAAAGAAGCTTTCTGAGAAACTGCTCTGTGTTCTGTTAATTCATCTCACAGAGTTACATCTTTCCCTTCAAGAAGCCTTTCGCTAAGGCTGTTCTTGTGGAATTGGCAAAGGGATATTTGGAAGCCCATAGAGGCCTTTGGTGAAAAAGGAAATATCTTCCGTTCAAAACTGGAAAGAAGCTTTCTGAGAAACTGCTCTGTGTTCTGTTAATTCATCTCACAGAGTTACATCTTTCCCTTCAAGAAGCCTTTCGCTAAGGCTGTTCTTGTGGAATTGGCAAAGGGATATTTTGAAGCCCATAGAGGGCTATGGTGAAAAAGGAAATATCTTCCGTTCAAAACTGTAAAGAAGCTTTGTGAGAAACTGCTCTGTGTTCTGTTAATTCATCTCACAGAGTTACATCTTTCCCTTCAAGAAGCCTTTCGCTAAGGCTGTTCTTGTGGAATTGGCAAAGGGATATTTGGAAGCCCATAGAGGGCTATAGTGAAAAAGGAAATATCTTCCGTTCAAAACTGGAAAGAAGCTTTCTGAGAAACTGCTCTGTGTTCTGTTAATTCATCTCACAGAGTTACATCTTTCCCTTCAAGAAGCCTTTCGCTAAGGCTGTTCTTGTGGAATTGGCAAAGGGATATTTGGAAGCCCATAGAGGGCTATGGTGAAAAAGGAAATATCTTCCGTTCAAAACTGGAAAGAAGCTTTCTGAGAAACTGCTCTGTGTTCTGTTAATTCATCTCACAGAGTTACATCTTTCCCTTCAAGAAGCCTTTCGCTAAGGCTGTTCTTGTGGAATTGGCAAAGGGATATTTGGAAGCCCATAGAGGGCTATGGTGAAAAAGGAAATATCTTCCGTTCAAAACTGGAAAGAAGCTTTCTGAGAAACTTCTCTGTGTTCTGTTAATTCATCTCACAGAGTTAAATCTTTCCCTTCAAGAAGCCTTTCGCTAAGGCTGTTCTTGTGGAATTGGCAAAGGGATATTTGGAAGCCCATAGAGGGCTATGGTGAAAAAGGAAATATCTTCCGTTCAAAACTGGAAAGAAGCTTTCTGAGAAACTGCTCTGTGTTCTGTTAATTCATCTCACAGAGTTACATCTTTCCCTTCAAGAAGCCTTTCGCTAAGGCTGTTCTTGTGGAATTGGCAAAGGGATATTTGGAAGCCCATAGAGGGCTATGGTGAAAAAGGAAATATCTTCCGTTCAAAACTGGAAAGAAGCTTTCTGAGAAACTGCTCTGTGTTCTGTTAATTCATCTCACAGAGTTACATCTTTCCCTTCAAGAAGCCTTTCGCTAAGGCTGTTCTTGTGGAATTGGCAAAGGGATATTTGGAAGCCCATAGAGGCCTTTGGTGAAAAAGGAAATATCTTCCGTTCAAAACTGGAAAGAAGCTTTCTGAGAAACTGCTCTGTGTTCTGTTAATTCATCTCACAGAGTTACATCTTTCCCTTCAAGAAGCCTTTCGCTAAGGCTGTTCTTGTGGAATTGGCAAAGGGATATTTTGAAGCCCATAGAGGGCTATGGTGAAAAAGGAAATATCTTCCGTTGAAAACTGGAAAGAAGCTTTCTGAGAAACTGCTCTGTGTTCTGTTAATTCATCTCACAGAGTTACATCTTTCCCTTCAAGAAGCCTTTCGCTATGGCTGTTTTTGTAGAATTGGCAAAGGGATATTTGGAAGCCCATAGAGGGCTATGGTGAAAAAGGAAATATCTTCCGTTCAAAACTGGAAAGAAGCTTTCTGAGAAACTGCTCTGTGTTCTGTTAATTCATCTCACAGAGTTACATCTTTCCCTTCAAGAAGCCTTTCGCTAAGGCTGTTCTTGTGGAATTGGCAAAGGGATATTTGGAAGCCCATAGAGGGCTATGGTGAAAAAGGAAATATCTTCCGTTCAAAACTGGAAAGAAGCTTTCTGAGAAACTGCTCTGTGTTCTGTTAATTCATCTCACAGAGTTACATCTTTCCCTTCAAGAAGCCTTTCGCTAAGGCTGTTCTTGTGGAATTGGCAAAGGGATATTTGGAAGCCCATAGAGGGCTATGGTGAAAAAGGAAATATCTTCCGTTCAAAACTGGAAAGAAGCTTTCTGAGAAACTGCTCTGTGTTCTGTTAATTCATCTCACAGAGTTACATCTTTCCCTTCAAGAAGCCTTTCGCTAAGGCTGTTCTTGTGGAATTGGCAAAGGGATATTTGGAAGCCCATAGAGGGCTATGGTGAAAACGGAAATACCTTCCGTTCAAAACTGGAAAGAAGCTTTCTGAGAAACTGCTCTGTGTTCTGTTAATTCATCTCACAGAGTTACATCTTTCCCTTCCAGAAGCCTTTCGCTAAGGCTGTTCTTGTGGAATTGGCAAAGGGATATTTGGAAGCCCATAGAGGGCTCTGGTGAAAAAGGAAATATCTTCCATTCAAAACTGGAAAGAAGCTTTCTGAGAAACTGCTCTGTGTTCTCTTAATTCATCTCACAGAGTTACATCTTTCCCTTCAAGAAGCCTTTCGCTAAGGCTGTTCTTGTGGAATTGGCAAAGGGATATTTGGAAGCCCATAGAGGGCTATGGTGAAAAAGGAAATATCTTCCGTTCAAAACTGGAAAGAAGCTTTCTGAGAAACTGCTCTGTGTTCTGTTAATTCATCTCACAGAGTTACATCTTTCCCTTCAAGAAGCCTTTCGCTAAGACTGTTCTTGTGGAATTGGCAAAGGGATATTTGGAAGCCCATAGAGGGCTATGGTGAAAAAGGAAATATCTTCCGTTCAAAACTGGAAAGAAGCTTTCTGAGAAACTGCTCTGTGTTCTGTTAATTCATCTCACAGAGTTACATCTTTCCCTTCAAGAAGCCTTTCGCTAAGGCTGTTCTTGTGGAATTGGCAAAGGGATATTTGGAAGCCCATAGAGGGCTATGGTGAAAAAGGAAATATCTTCCGTTCAAAACTGGAAAGAAGCTTTCTGAGAAACTGCTCTGTGTTCTGTTAATTCATCTCACAGAGTTACATCTTTCCCTTCCAGAAGCCTTTCGCTAAGGCTGTTCTTGTCGAATTGGCAAAGGGATATTTGGAAGCCCATAGAGGGCTATGGTGAAAAAGGAAATATCTTCCGTTCAAAACTGTAAAGAAGCTTTCTGAGAAACTGCTCTGTGTTCTGTTAATTCATCTCACAGAGGTACATCTTTCCCTTCAAGAAGCCTTTCGCTAAGGCTGTTTTTGTGGAATTGGCAAAGGGATATTTGGAAGCCCATAGATGGCTATAGTGAAAAAGGAAATATCTTCCGTTCAAAACTGGAAAGAAGCTTTCTGAGAAACTGCTCTGTGTTCTGTTAATTCATCTCACAGAGTTACATCTTTCCCTTCAAGAAGCCTTTCGCTAAGGCTGTTCTTGTGGAATTGGCAAAGGGATATTTGGAAGCCCATAGAGGGCTATGGTGAAAAAGGAAATATCTTCCGTTCAAAACTGGAAAGAAGCTTTCTGAGAAACTGCTCTGTGTTCTGTTAATTCATCTCACAGAGTTACATCTTTCCCTTCAAGAAGCCTTTCTCTAAGGCTGTTCTTGTGGAATTGGCAAAGGGATATTTGGAAGCCCATAGAGGGCTATGGTGAAAAAGGAAATATCTTCCGTTCAAAACTGGAAAGAAGCTTTCTGAGAAACTGCTCTGTGTTCTGTTAATTCATCTCACAGAGTTACATCTTTCCCTTCAAGAAGCCTTTCGCTAAGGCTGTTCTTGTGGAATTGGCAAAGGGATATTTGGAAGCCCTTAGAGGGCTATGGTGAAAAAGGAAATATCTTCCGTTCAAAACTGGAAAGAAGCTTTCTGAGAAACTGCTCTGTGTTCTGTTAATTCATCTCACAGAGTTACATCTTTCCCTTCAAGAAGCCTTTCGCTAAGGCTGTTCTTGTGGAATTGGCAAAGGGATATTTGGAAGCCCATAGAGGGCTATGGTGAAAAAGGAAATATCTTCCGTTCAAAACTGGAAAGAAGCTTTCTGAGAAACTGCTCTGTGTTCTGTTAATTCATCTCACAGAGTTACATCTTTCCCTTCAAGAAGCCTTTCGCTAAGGCTGTTCTTGTGGAATTGGCAAAGGGATATTTGGAAGCCCATAGAGGCCTTTGGTGAAAAAGGAAATATCTTCCGTTCAAAACTGGAAAGAAGCTTTCTGAGAAACTGCTCTGTGTTCCCTTAATTCATCTCACAGAGTTACATCTTTCCCTTCAAGAAGCCTTTCGCTAAGGCTGTTCTTGTGGAATTGGCAAAGGGATATTTGGAAGCACATAGAGGGCTATGGTGAAAAAGGAAATAACTTCCGTTCAAAACTGTAAAGAAGCTTTCTGAGAAACTGCTCTGTGTTCTGTTAATTCATCTCACAGAGTTACATCTTTCCCTTCAAGAAGCCTTTCGCTAAGGCTGTTCTTGTGGAATTGGCAAAGGGATATTTTGAAGCCCATAGAGGGCTATGGTGAAAAAGGAAATATCTTCCGTTGAAAACTGGAAAGAAGCTTTCTGAGAAACTGCTCTGTGTTCTGTTAATTCATCTCACAGAGTTACATCTTTCCCTTCAAGAAGCCTTTCGCTATGGCTGTTTTTGTGGAATTGGCAAAGGGATATTTGGAAGCCCATAGAGGGCTATGGTGAAAAAGGAAATATCTTCCGTTCAAAACTGGAAAGAAGCTTTCTGAGAAACTGCTCTGTGTTCTGTTAATTCATCTCACAGAGTTACATCTTTCCCTTCAAGAAGCCTTTCGCTAAGGCTGTTCTTGTGGAATTGGCAAAGGGATATTTGGAAGCCCATAGAGGGCTATGGTGAAAAAGGAAATAACTTCCGTTCAAAACTGGAAAGAAGCTTTCTGAGAAACTGCTCTGTGTTCTGTAAATTCATCTCACAGAGTTACATCTTTCCCTTCAAGAAGCCTTTCGCTAAGGCTGTTCTTGTCGAATTGGCAAAGGGATATTTGGAAGCCCATAGAGGGCTATGGTGAAAAAGAAAATATCTTCCGTTCAAAACTGGAAAGAAGCTTTCTGAGAAACTGCTCTGTGTTCTGTTAATTCATCTCACAGAGTTACATCTTTCCCTTCAAGAAGCCTTTCGCTAAGGCTGTTCTTGTGGAATTGGCAAAGGGATATTTGGAAGCCCATAGAGGGCTATGGTGAAAAAGGAAATATCTTCCGTTCAAAACTGGAAAGAAGCTTTCTGAGAAACTGCTCTGTGTTCTGTTAATTCATCTCACAGAGTTACATCTTTCCCTTCCAGAAGCCTTTCGCTAAGGCTGTTCTTGTGGAATTGGCAAAGGGATATTTGGAAGCCCATAGAGGGCTATGGTGAAAAAGGAAATATCTTCCGTTCAAAACTGGAAAGAAGCTTTCTGAGAAACTGCTCTGTGTTCTGTTAATTCATCTCACAGAGTTACATCTTTCCCATCCAGAAGCCTTTCGCTAAGGCTGTTCTTGTGGAATTGGCAAAGGGATATTTGGAAGCCCATAGAGGGCTATGGTGAAAAAGGAAATATCTTCCGTTCAAAACTGGAAAGAAGCTTTCTGAGAAACTGCTCTGTGTTCTGTTAATTCATCTCACAGAGTTACATCTTTCCCTTCAAGAAGCCTTTCGCTAAGGCTGTTCTTGTGGAATTGGCAAAGGGATATTTGGAAGCCCATAGAGGGCTATGGTGAAAAAGGAAATATCTTCCGTTCAAAACTGGAAAGAAGCTTTCTGAGAAACTGCTCTGTGTTCTGTTAATTCATCTCACAGAGTTACATGTTTCCCTTCAAGAAGCCTTTCGCTAAGGCTGTTCTTGTGGAATTGGCAAAGTAATATTTGGAAGCCCATAGAGGGCTATGGTGAAAAAGAAAATATCTTCCGTTCAAAACTGGAAAGAAGCTTGCTGAGAAACTGCTCTGTGTTCTGTTAATTCATCTCACAGAGTTACATCTTTCCCTTCAAGAAGCCTTTCGCTAAGGCTGTTTTTGTGGAATTGGCAAAGGGATATTTGGAAGCCCGTAGAGGGCTATGGTGAAAAAGGAAATATCTTCCGTTCAAAACTGGAAAGAAGCTTTCTGAGAAACTGCTCTGTGTTCTGTTAATTCATCTCACAGAGTTACATCTTTCCCTTCAAGAAGCCTTTCGCTAAGACTGTTCTTGTGGAATTGGCAAAGGGATATTTGGAAGCCCATAGAGGGCTAAGGTGAAAAAGGACATATCTTCCGTTGAAAACTGGAAAGAAGCTTTCTGAGAAACTGCTCTGTGTTCTGTTAATTCATCTCACAGAGTTACATCTTTCCCTTCACGAAGCCTTTCGCTAAGGCTGTTCTTGTGGAATTGGCAAAGGGATATTTGGAAGCCCATAGAGGGCTATGGTGAAAAAGGAAATATCTTCCGTTCAAAACTGGAAAGAAGCTTTCTGAGAACCTGCTCTGTGTTCTGTTAATTCATCTCACAGAGTTACATCTTTCCCTTCAAGAAGCCTTTCGCTAAGGCTGTTCTTGTGGAATTGGCAAAGGGATATTTGGAAGCCCATAGAGGGCTATAGTGAAAAAGGAAATATCTTCCGTTCAAAACTGGAAAGAAGCTTTCTGAGAAACTGCTCTGTGTTCTGTTAATTCATCTCACAGAGTTACATCTTTCCCTTCAAGAAGCCTTTCGCTAAGGCTGTTCTTGTGGAATTGGCAAAGGGATATTTGGAAGCCCATAGAGGGCTATGGTGAAAAAGGAAATATCTTCCGTTCAAAACTGGAAAGAAGCTTTCTGAGAAACTGCTCTGTGTTCTGTTAATTCATCTCACAGAGTTACATCTTTCCCTTCAAGAAGCCTTTCGCTAAGGCTGTTCTTATGGAATTGGCAAAGGGATATTTGGAAGCCCATAGAGGGCTATGGTGAAAAAGGAAATATCTTCCGTTCAAAACTGGAAAGAAGCTTTCTGAGAAACTGCTCTGTGTTCTGTTAATTCATCTCACAGAGTTACATCTTTCCCTTCAAGAAGCCTTTCGCTAAGGCTGTTCTTGTGGAATTGGCAAAGGGATATTTGGAAGCCCATAGAGGGCTATGGTGAAAAAGGAAATATCTTCCGTTCAAAACTGGAAAGAAGCTTTCTGAGAAACTGCTCTGTGTTCTGTTAATTCATCTCACAGAGTTACATCTTTCCCTTCAAGAAGCCTTTCGCTAAGGCTGTTCTTGTGGAATTGGCAAAGGGATATTTGGAAGCCCATAGAGGGCTATGGTGAAAAAGGAAATATCTTCCGTTCAAAACTGGAAAGAAGCTTTCTGAGAAACTGCTCTGTGTTCTGTTAATTCATCTCACAGAGTTACATCTTTCCCTTCACGAAGCCTTTCGCTAAGGCTGTTCTTGTGGAATTGGCAAAGGGATATTTGGAAGCCCATAGAGGCCTTTGGTGAAAAAGGAAATATCTTCCGTTCAAAACTGGAAAGAAGCTTTCTGAGAAACTGCTCTGTGTTCCCTTAATTCATCTCACAGAGTTACATCTTTCCCTTCAAGAAGCCTTTCGCTAAGGCTGTTCTTGTGGAATTGGCAAAGGGATATTTGGAAGCCCATAGAGGGCTATGGCGAAAAAGGAAATAACTTCCGTTCAAAACTGTAAAGAAGCTTTCTGAGAAACTGCTCTGTGTTCTGTTAATTCATCTCACAGAGTTACATCTTTCCCTTCAAGAAGCCTTTCGCTAAGGCTGTTCTTGTGGAATTGGCAAAGGGATATTTTGAAGCCCATAGAGGGCTATGGTGAAAAAGGAAATATCTTCCGTTCAAAACTGGAAAGAAGCTTTCTGAGAAACTGCTCTGTGTTCTGTTAATTCATCTCACAGAGTTACATCTTTCCCTTCAAGAAGCCTTTCGCTATGGCTGTTTTTGTAGAATTGGCAAAGGGATATTTGGAAGCCCATAGAGGGCTATGGTGAAAAAGGAAATATCTTCCGTTCAAAACTGGAAAGAAGCTTTCTGAGAAACTGCTCTGTGTTCTGTTAATTCATCTCACAGAGTTACATCTTTCCCTTCAAGAAGCCTTTCGCTAAGGCTGTTCTTGTGGAATTGGCAAAGGGATATTTGGAAGCCCATAGAGGGCTATGGTGAAAAAGGAAATATCTTCCGTTCAAAACTGGAAAGAAGCTTTCTGAGAAACTGCTCTGTGTTCTGTTAATTCATCTCACAGAGTTACATCTTTCCCTTCAAGAAGCCTTTCGCTAAGGCTGTTCTTGTGGAATTGGCAAAGGGATATTTGGAAGCCCATAGAGGGCTATGGTGAAAAAGGAAATATCTTCCGTTCAAAACTGGAAAGAAGCTTTCTGAGAAACTGCTCTGTGTTCTGTTAATTCATCTCACAGAGTTACATCTTTCCCTTCAAGAAGCCTTTCGCTAAGGCTGTTCTTGTGGAATTGGCAAAGGGATATTTGGAAGCCCATAGAGGGCTATGGTGAAAAAGGAAATATCTTCCGTTCAAAACTGGAAAGAAGCTTTCTGAGAAACTGCTCTGTGTTCTGTTAATTCATCTCACAGAGATACATGTTTCCCTTCAAGAAGCCTTTCGCTAAGGCTGTTCTTGTGGAATTGGCAAAGTAATATTTGGAAGCCCATAGAGGGCTATGGTGAAAAAGAAAATATCTTCCGTTCAAAACTGGAAAGAAGCTTGCTGAGAAACTGCTCTGTGTTCTGTTAATTCATCTCACAGAGTTACATCTTTCCCTTCAAGAAGCCTTTCGCTAAGGCTGTTTTTGTGGAATTGGCAAAGGGATATTTGGAAGCCCGTAGAGGGCTATGGTGAAAAAGGAAATATCTTCCGTTCAAAACTGGAAAGAAGCTTTCTGAGAAACTGCTCTGTGTTCTGTTAATTCATCTCACAGAGTTACATCTTTCCCTTCAAGAAGCCTTTCGCTAAGACTGTTCTTGTGGAATTGGCAAAGGGATATTTGGAAGCCCATAGAGGGCTAAGGTGAAAAAGGACATATCTTCCGTTGAAAACTGGAAAGAAGCTTTCTGAGAAACTGCTCTGTGTTCTGTTAATTCATCTCACAGAGTTACATCTTTCCCTTCACGAAGCCTTTCGCTAAGGCTGTTCTTGTGGAATTGGCAAAGGGATATTTGGAAGCCCATAGAGGGCTATGGTGAAAAAGGAAATATCTTCCGTTCAAAACTGGAAAGAAGCTTTCTGAGAACCTGCTCTGTGTTCTGTTAATTCATCTCACAGAGTTACATCTTTCCCTTCAAGAAGCCTTTCGCTAAGGCTGTTCTTGTGGAATTGGCAAAGGGATATTTGGAAGCCCATAGAGGGCTATAGTGAAAAAGGAAATATCTTCCGTTCAAAACTGGAAAGAAGCTTTCTGAGAAACTGCTCTGTGTTCTGTTAATTCATCTCACAGAGTTACATCTTTCCCTTCAAGAAGCCTTTCGCTAAGGCTGTTCTTGTGGAATTGGCAAAGGGATATTTGGAAGCCCATAGAGGGCTATGGTGAAAAAGGAAATATCTTCCGTTCAAAACTGGAAAGAAGCTTTCTGAGAAACTGCTCTGTGTTCTGTTAATTCATCTCACAGAGTTACATCTTTCCCTTCAAGAAGCCTTTCGCTAAGGCTGTTCTTATGGAATTGGCAAAGGGATATTTGGAAGCCCATAGAGGGCTATGGTGAAAAAGGAAATATCTTCCGTTCAAAACTGGAAAGAAGCTTTCTGAGAAACTGCTCTGTGTTCTGTTAATTCATCTCACAGAGTTACATCTTTCCCTTCAAGAAGCCTTTCGCTAAGGCTGTTCTTGTGGAATTGGCAAAGGGATATTTGGAAGCCCATAGAGGCCTTTGGTGAAAAAGGAAATATCTTCCGTTCAAAACTGGAAAGAAGCTTTCTGAGAAACTGCTCTGTGTTCCCTTAATTCATCTCACAGAGTTACATCTTTCCCTTCAAGAAGCCTTTCGCTAAGGCTGTTCTTGTGGAATTGGCAAAGGATTATTTGGAAGCCCATAGAGGGCTATGGCGAAAAAGGAAATAACTTCCGTTCAAAACTGTAAAGAAGCTTTCTGAGAAACTGCTCTGTGTTCTGTTAATTCATCTCACAGAGTTACATCTTTCCCTTCAAGAAGCCTTTCGCTAAGGCTGTTCTTGTGGAATTGGCAAAGGGATATTTTGAAGCCCATAGAGGGCTATGGTGAAAAAGGAAATATCTTCCGTTCAAAACTGGAAAGAAGCTTTCTGAGAAACTGCTCTGTGTTCTGTTAATTCATCTCACAGAGTTACATCTTTCCCTTCAAGAAGCCTTTCGCTATGGCTGTTTTTGTAGAATTGGCAAAGGGATATTTGGAAGCCCATAGAGGGCTATGGTGAAAAAGGAAATATCTTCCGTTCAAAACTGGAAAGAAGCTTTCTGAGAAACTGCTCTGTGTTCTGTTAATTCATCTCACAGAGTTACATCTTTCCCTTCAAGAAGCCTTTCGCTAAGGCTGTTCTTGTGGAATTGGCAAAGGGATATTTGGAAGCCCATAGAGGGCTATGGTGAAAAAGGAAATATCTTCCGTTCAAAACTGGAAAGAAGCTTTCTGAGAAACTGCTCTGTGTTCTGTTAATTCATCTCACAGAGTTACATCTTTCCCTTCAAGAAGCCTTTCGCTAAGGCTGTTCTTGTGGAATTGGCAAAGGGATATTTGGAAGCCCATAGAGGGCTATGGTGAAAAAGGAAATATCTTCCGTTCAAAACTGGAAAGAAGCTTTCTGAGAAACTGCTCTGTGTTCTGTTAATTCATCTCACAGAGTTACATCTTTCCCTTCAAGAAGCCTTTCGCTAAGGCTGTTCTTGTGGAATTGGCAAAGGGATATTTGGAAGCCCATAGAGGGCTATGGTGAAAAAGGAAATATCTTCCATTCAAAACTGGAAAGAAGCTTTCTGAGAAACTGCTCTGTGATCTGTTAATTCATCTCACAGAGTTACATCTTTCCCTTCCAGAAGCCTTTCGCTAAGGCTGTTCTTGTGGAATTGGCAAAGGGATATTTGGAAGCCCATAGAGGGCTCTGGTGAAAAAGGAAATATCTTCCGTTCAAAACTGGAAAGAAGCTTTCTGAGAAACTGCTCTGTGTTCTCTTAATTCATCTCACAGAGTTACATCTTTCCCTTCAAGAAGCCTTTCGCTAAGGCTGTTCTTGTGGAATTGGCAAAGGGATATTTGGAAGCCCATAGAGGGCTATGGTGAAAAAGGAAATATCTTCCGTTCAAAACTGGAAAGAAGCTTTCTGAGAAACTGCTCTGTGTTCTGTTAATTCATCTCACAGAGTTACATCTTTCCCTTCAAGAAGCCTTTCGCTAAGGCTGTTCTTGTGGAATTGGCAAAGGGATATTTGGAAGCCCATAGAGGGCTATGGTGAAAAAGGAAATATCTTCCGTTCAAAACTGGAAAGAAGCTTTCTGAGAAACTGCTCTGTGTTCTGTTAATTCATCTCACAGAGTTACATCTTTCCCTTCAAGAAGCCTTTCGCTAAGGCTGTTCTTGTGGAATTGGCAAAGGGATATTTGGAAGCCCATAGAGGGCTATGGTGAAAAAGGAAATATCTTCCGTTCAAAACTGGAAAGAAGCTTTCTGAGAAACTGCTCTGTGTTCTGTTAATTCATCTCACAGAGTTACATCTTTCCCTTCCAGAAGCCTTTCGCTAAGGCTGTTCTTGTCGAATTGGCAAAGGGATATTTGGAAGCCCATAGAGGGCTATGGTGAAAAAGGAAATATCTTCCGTTCAAAACTGTAAAGAAGCTTTCTGAGAAACTGCTCTGTGTTCTGTTAATTCATCTCACAGAGTTACATCTTTCCCTTCAAGAAGCCTTTCGCTAAGGCTGTTCTTGTGGAATTGGCAAAGGGATATTTGGAAGCCCATAGATGGCTATAGTGAAAAAGGAAATATCTTCCGTTCAAAACTGGAAAGAAGCTTTCTGAGAAACTGCTCTGTGTTCTTTTCATTCATCTCACAGAGTTACATCTTTCCCTTCAAGAAGCCTTTCGCTAAGGCTGTTCTTGTCGAATTGGCAAAGGGATATTTGGAAGCCCATAGAGGGCTATGGTGAAAAAGGAAATATCTTCCGTTCAAAACTGGAAAGAAGCTTTCTGAGAAACTGCTCTGTGTTCTGTTAATTCATCTCACAGAGTTACATCTTTCCCTTCAAGAAGCCTTTCTCTAAGGCTGTTCTTGTGGAATTGGCAAAGGGATATTTGGAAGCCCATAGAGGGCTATGGTGAAAAAGGAAATATCTTCCGTTCAAAACTGGAAAGAAGCTTTCTGAGAAACTGCTCTGTGTTCTGTTAATTCATCTCACAGAGTTACATCTTTCCCTTCAAGAAGCCTTTCGCTAAGGCTGTTCTTGTGGAATTGGCAAAGGGATATTTGGAAGCCCATAGAGGGCTATGGTGAAAAAGGAAATATGTTCCGTTCAAAACTGGAAAGAAGCTTTCTGAGAAACTGCTCTGTGTTCTGTTAATTCATCTCACAGAGTTACATCTTTCCCTTCAAGAAGCCTTTCGCTAAGGCTGTTCTTGTGGAATTGGCAAAGGGATATTTGGAAGCCCATAGAGGGCTATGGTGAAAAAGGAAATATCTTCCGTTCAAAACTGGAAAGAAGCTTTCTGAGAAACTGCTCTGTGTTCTGTTAATTCATCTCACAGAGTTACATCTTTCCCTTCCAGAAGCCTTTCGCTAAGGCTGTTCTTGTCGAATTGGCAAAGGGATATTTGGAAGCCCATAGAGGGCTATGGTGAAAAAGGAAATATCTTCCGTTCAAAACTGGAAAGAAGCTTTCTGAGAAACTGCTCTGTGTTCTGTTAATTCATCTCACAGAGTTACATCTTTCCCTTCAAGAAGCCTTTCGCTAAGGCTGTTCTTGTGGAATTGGCAAAGGGATATTTGGAAGCCCATAGAGGGCTATGGTGAAAAAGGAAATATCTTCCGTTCAAAACTGGAAAGAAGCTTTCTGAGAAACTGCTCTGTGTTCTGTTAATTCATCTCACAGAGTTACATCTTTCCCTTCAAGAAGCCTTTCGCTAAGGCTGTTCTTGTGGAATTGGCAAAGGGATATTTGGAAGCCCATAGAGGGCTATGGTGAAAAAGGAAATATCTTCCGTTCAAAACTGGAAAGAAGCTTTCTGAGAAACTGCTCTGTGTTCTGTTAATTCATCTCACAGAGTTACATCTTTCCCTTCCAGAAGCCTTTCGCTAAGGCTGTTCTTGTCGAATTGGCAAAGGGATATTTGGAAGCCCATAGAGGGCTATGGTGAAAAAGGAAATATCTTCCGTTCAAAACTGTAAAGAAGCTTTCTGAGAAACTGCTCTGTGTTCTGTTAATTCATCTCACAGAGTTACATCTTTCCCTTCAAGAAGCCTTTCGCTAAGGCTGTTCTTGTGGAATTGGCAAAGGGATATTTGGAAGCCCATAGATGGCTATAGTGAAAAAGGAAATATCTTCCGTTCAAAACTGGAAAGAAGCTTTCTGAGAAACTGCTCTGTGTTCTTTTAATTCATCTCACAGAGTTACATCTTTCCCTTCAAGAAGCCTTTCGCTAAGGCTGTTCTTGTCGAATTGGCAAAGGGATATTTGGAAGCCCATAGAGGGCTATGGTGAAAAAGGAAATATCTTCCGTTCAAAACTGGAAAGAAGCTTTCTGAGAAACTGCTCTGTGTTCTGTTAATTCATCTCACAGAGTTACATCTTTCCCTTCAAGAAGCCTTTCTCTAAGGCTGTTCTTGTGGAATTGGCAAAGGGATATTTGGAAGCCCATAGAGGGCTATGGTGAAAAAGGAAATATCTTCCGTTCAAAACTGGAAAGAAGCTTTCTGAGAAACTGCTCTGTGTTCTGTTAATTCATCTCACAGAGTTACATCTTTCCCTTCAAGAAGCCTTTCGCTAAGGCTGTTCTTGTGGAATTGGCAAAGGGATATTTGGAAGCCCATAGAGGGCTATGGTGAAAAAGGAAATATCTTCCGTTCAAAACTGGAAAGAAGCTTTCTGAGAAACTGCTCTGTGTTCTGTTAATTCATCTCACAGAGTTACATCTTTCCCTTCAAGAAGCCTTTCGCTAAGGCTGTTCTTGTGGAATTGGCAAAGGGATATTTGGAAGCCCATAGAGGGCTATGGTGAAAAAGGAAATATCTTCCGTTCAAAACTGGAAAGAAGCTTTCTGAGAAACTGCTCTGTGTTCTGTTAATTCATCTCACAGAGTTACATCTTTCCCTTCAAGAAGCCTTTCGCTAAGGCTGTTCTTGTGGAATTGGCAAAGGGATATTTGGAAGCCCATAGAGGCCTTTGGTGAAAAAGGAAATATCTTCCGTTCAAAAATGGAAAGAAGCTTTCTGAGAAACTGCTCTGTGTTCCCTTAATTCATCTCACAGAGTTACATCTTTCCCTTCAAGAAGCCTTTCGCTAAGGCTGTTCTTGTGGAATTGGCAAAGGGATATTTGGAAGCCCATAGAGGGCTATGGTGAAAAAGGAAATATCTTCCGTTCAAAACTGGAAAGAAGCTTTCTGAGAAACTGCTCTGTGTTCTGTTAATTCATCTCACAGAGTTACATCTTTCCCTTCAAGAAGCCTTTCGCTAAGGCTGTTCTTGTGGAATTGGCAAAGGGATATTTTGAAGCCCATAGAGGGCTATGGTGAAAAAGGAAATATCTTCCGTTGAAAACTGGAAAGAAGCTTTCTGAGAAACTGCTCTGTGTTCTGTTAATTCATCTCACAGAGTTACATCTTTCCCTTCAAGAAGCCTTTCGCTATGGCTGTTTTTGTGGAATTGGCAAAGGGATATTTGGAAGCCCATAGAGGGCTATGGTGAAAAAGGAAATATCTTCCGTTCAAAACTGGAAAGAAGCTTTCTGAGAAACTGCTCTGTGTTCTGTTAATTCATCTCACAGAGTTACATCTTTCCCTTCAAGAAGCCTTTCGCTAAGGCTGTTCTTGTGGAATTGGCAAAGGGATATTTGGAAGCCCATAGAGGGCTATGGTGAAAAAGGAAATATCTTCCGTTCAAAACTGGAAAGAAGCTTTCTGAGAAACTGCTCTGTGTTCTGTTAATTCATCTCACAGAGTTACATCTTTCCCTTCAAGAAGCCTTTCGCTAAGGCTGTTCTTGTCGAATTGGCAAAGGGATATTTGGAAGCCCATAGAGGGCTATGGTGAAAAAGGAAATAACTTCCGTTCAAAACTGGAAAGAAGCTTTCTGAGAAACTGCTCTGTGTTCTGTTAATTCATCTCACAGAGTTACATCTTTCCCTTCAAGAAGCCTTTCGCTAAGGCTGTTCTTGTGGAATTGGCAAAGGGATATTTGGAAGCCCATAGAGGGCTATGGTGAAAAAGGAAATATCTTCCGTTCAAAACTGGAAAGAAGCTTTCTGAGAAACTGCTCTGTGTTCTGTTAATTCATCTCACAGAGTTACATCTTTCCCTTCCAGAAGCCTTTCGCTAAGGCTGTTCTTGTGGAATTGGCAAAGGGATATTTGGAAGCCCATAGAGGGCTCTGGTGAAAAAGGAAATATCTTCCGTTCAAAACTGGAAAGAAGCTTTCTGAGAAACTGCTCTGTGTTCTGTTAATTCATCTCACAGAGTTACATCTTTCCCTTCAAGAAGCCTTTCGCTAAGGCTGTTCTTGTGGAATTGGCAAAGGGATATTTGGAAGCCCATAGAGGGCTATGGTGAAAAAGGAAATATCTTCCGTTCAAAACTGGAAAGAAGCTTTCTGAGAAACTGCTCTGTGTTCTGTTAATTCATCTCACAGAGTTACATGTTTCCCTTCAAGAAGCCTTTCGCTAAGGCTGTTCTTGTGGAATTGGCAAAGTAATATTTGGAAGCCCATAGAGGGCTATGGTGAAAAAGAAAATATCTTCCGTTCAAAACTGGAAAGAAGCTTGCTGAGAAACTGCTCTGTGTTCTGTTAATTCATCTCACAGAGTTACATCTTTCCCTTCAAGAAGCCTTTCGCTAAGGCTGTTCTTGTGGAATTGGCAAAGGGATATTTGGAAGCCCATAGAGGGATATGGGGAAAAAGGAAATATCTTCCGTTCAAAACTGGAAAGAAGCTTTCTGAGAAACTGCTCTGTGTTCTGTTAATTCATCTCACAGAGTTACATCTTTCCCTTCAAGAAGCCTTTCGCTAAGGCTGTTCTTGTGGAATTGGCAAAGGGATATTTCGAAGCCCATAGAGGGCTATGGTGAAAAAGGAAATATCTTCCGTTCAAAACTGGAAAGAAGCTTTCTGAGAAACTGCTCTGTGTTCTCTTAATTCATCTCACAGAGTTACATCTTTTCCTTCAAGAAGCCTTTCGCTAAGGCTGTTCTTGTGGAATTGGCAAAGGGATATTTGGAAGCCCATAGAGGGCTATGGTGAAAAAGGAAATATCTTCCGTTCAAAACTGGAAAGAAGCTTTCTGAGAAACTGCTCTGTGTTCTGTTAATTCATCTCACAGAGTTACATCTTTCCCTTCAAGAAGCCTTTCGCTAAGGCTGTTCTTGTGGAATTGGCAAAGGGATATTTGGAAGCCCATAGAGGGCTATGGTGAAAAAGGAAATATCTTCCGTTCAAAACTGGAAAGAAGCTTTCTGAGAAACTGCTCTGTGTTCTGTTAATTCATCTCACAGAGTTACATCTTTCCCTTCAAGAAGCCTTTCGCTAAGGCTGTTCTTGTGGAATTGGCAAAGGGATATTTGGAAGCCCATAGAGGGCTATGGTGAAAAAGGAAATATCTTCCGTTCAAAACTGGAAAGAAGCTTTCTGTGAAACCGCTCTGTGTTCTGTTAATTCATCTCACAGAGTTACATCTTTCCCTTCCAGAAGCCTTTCGCTAAGGCTGTTCTTGTCGAATTGGCAAAGGGATATTTCGAAGCCCATAGAGGGCTATGGTGAAAAAGGAAATATCTTCCGTTCAAAACTGGAAAGAAGCTTTCTGAGAAACTGCTCTGTGTTCTGTTAATTCATCTCACAGAGTTACATCTTTCCCTTCAAGAAGCCTTTCGCTAAGGCTGTTCTTGTGGAATGGGCAAAGGGATATTTGGAAGCCCATAGAGGGCTATAGTGAAAAAGGAAATATCTTCCGTTAAAAACTGGAAAGAAGCTTTCTGAGAAACTGCTCTGTGTTCTGTTAATTCATCTCACAGAGTTACATCTTTCCCTTCAAGAAGCCTTTCGCTAAGGCTGTTCTTGTGGAATTGGCAAAGGGATATTTGGAAGCCCATAGAGGGCTATGGTGAAAAAGGAAATATCTTCCGTTGAAAACTGGAAAGAAGCTTTCTGAGAAACTGCTCTGTGTTCTGTTAATTCATCTCACAGAGTTACATCTTTCCCTTCAAGAAGCCTTTCTCTAAGGCTGTTCTTGTGGAATTGGCAAAGGGATATTTGGAAGCCCATAGAGGGCTATGGTGAAAAAGGAAATATCTTCCGTTCAAAACTGGAAAGAAGCTTTCTGAGAAACTGCTCTGTGTTCTGTTAATTCATCTCACAGAGTTACATCTTTCCCTTCAAGAAGCCTTTCGCTAAGGCTGTTCTTGTGGAATTGGCAAAGGGATATTTGGAAGCCCATAGAGGGCTATGGTGAAAAAGGAAATATCTTCCGTTGAAAACTGGAAAGAAGCTTTCTGAGAAACTGCTCTGTGTTCTGTTAATTCATCTCACAGAGTTACATCTTTCCCTTCAAGAACCCTTTCGCTAAGGCTGTTCTTGTGGAATTGGCAAAGGGATATTTGGAAGCCCATAGAGGGCTATGGTGAAAAAGGAAATATCTTCCGTTCAAAACTGGAAAGAAGCTTTCTGAGAAACTGCTCTGTGTTCTGTTAATTCATCTCACAGAGTTACATCTTTCCCTTCAAGAAGCCTTTCGCTAAGGCTGTTCTTGTGGAATTGGCAAAGGGATATTTGGAAGCCCATAGAGGCCTTTGGTGAAAAAGGAAATATCTTCCGTTCAAAACTGGAAAGAAGCTTTCTGAGAAACTGCTCTGTGTTCCCTTAATTCATCTCACAGAGTTACATCTTTCCCTTCAAGAAGCCTTTCGCTAAGGCTGTTCTTGTGGAATTGGCAAAGGGATATTTGGAAGCACATAGAGGGCTATGGTGAAAAAGGAAATAACTTCCGTTCAAAACTGTAAAGAAGCTTTCTGAGAAACTGCTCTGTGTTCTGTTAATTCATCTCACAGAGTTACATCTTTCCCTTCAAGAAGCCTTTCGCTAAGGCTGTTCTTGTGGAATTGGCAAAGGGATATTTTGAAGCCCATAGAGGGCTATGGTGAAAAAGGAAATATCTTCCGTTGAAAACTGGAAAGAAGCTTTCTGAGAAACTGCTCTGTGTTCTGTTAATTCATCTCACAGAGTTACATCTTTCCCTTCAAGAAGCCTTTCGCTATGGCTGTTTTTGTGGAATTGGCAAAGGGATATTTGGAAGCCCATAGAGGGCTATGGTGAAAAAGGAAATATCTTCCGTTCAAAACTGGAAAGAAGCTTTCTGAGAAACTGCTCTGTGTTCTGTAAATTCATCTCACAGAGTTACATCTTTCCCTTCAAGAAGCCTTTCGCTAAGGCTGTTCTTGTGGAATTGGCAAAGGGATATTTGGAAGCCCATAGAGGGCTATGGTGAAAAAGGAAATATCTTCCGTTCAAAACTGGAAAGAAGCTTTCTGAGAAACTGCTCTGTGTTCTGTTAATTCATCTCACAGAGTTACATCTTTCCCTTCAAGAAGCCTTTCGCTAAGGCTGTTCTTGTCGAATTGGCAAAGGGATATTTGGAAGCCCATAGAGGGCTATGGTGAAAAAGGAAATAACTTCCGTTCAAAACTGGAAAGAAGCTTTCTGAGAAACTGCTCTGTGTTCTGTTAATTCATCTCACAGAGTTACATCTTTCCCTTCAAGAAGCCTTTCGCTAAGGCTGTTCTTGTGGAATTGGCAAAGGGATATTTGGAAGCCCATAGAGGGCTATGGTGAAAAAGCAAATATCTTCCGTTCAAAACTGGAAAGAAGCTTTCTGAGAAACTGCTCTGTGTTCTGTTAATTCATCTCACAGAGTTACATCTTTCCCTTCCAGAAGCCTTTCGCTAAGGCTGTTCTTGTGGAATTGGCAAAGGGATATTTGGAAGCCCATAGAGGGCTATGGGGAAAAAGGAAATATCTTCCGTTCAAAACTGGAAAGAAGCTTTCTGAGAAACTGCTCTGTGTTCTGTTAATTCATCTCACAGAGTTACATCTTTCCCTTCAAGAAGCCTTTCGCTAAGGCTGTTCTTGTGGAATTGGCAAAGGGATATTTGGAAGCCCATAGAGGGCTATGGTGAAAAAGGAAATATCTTCCGTTCAAAACTGGAAAGAAGCTTTCTGAGAAACTGCTCTGTGTTCTGTTAATTCATCTCACAGAGTTACATGTTTCCCTTCAAGAAGCCTTTCGCTAAGGCTGTTCTTGTGGAATTGGCAAAGGGATATTTGGAAGCCCATAGAGGCCTTTGGTGAAAAAGGAAATATCTTCCGTTCAAAACTGGAAAGAAGCTTTCTGAGAAACTGCTCTGTGTTCCCTTAATTCATCTCACAGAGTTACATCTTTCCCTTCAAGAAGCCTTTCGCTAAGGCTGTTCTTGTGGAATTGGCAAAGGGATATTTGGAAGCACATAGAGGGCTATGGTGAAAAAGGAAATAACTTCCGTTCAAAACTGTAAAGAAGCTTTCTGAGAAACTGCTCTGTGTTCTGTTAATTCATCTCACAGAGTTACATCTTTCCCTTCAAGAAGCCTTTCGCTTAGGCTGTTCTTGTGGAATTGGCAAAGGGATATTTTGAAGCCCATAGAGGGCTATGGTGAAAAAGGAAATATCTTCCGTTGAAAACTGGAAAGAAGCTTTCTGAGAAACTGCTCTGTGTTCTGTTAATTCATCTCACAGAGTTACATCTTTCCCTTCAAGAAGCCTTTCGCTATGGCTGTTTTTGTGGAATTGGCAAAGGGATATTTGGAAGCCCATAGAGGGCTATGGTGAAAAAGGAAATATCTTCCGTTCAAAACTGGAAAGAAGCTTTCTGAGAAACTGCTCTGTGTTCTGTTAATTCATCTCACAGAGTTACATCTTTCCCTTCAAGAAGCCTTTCGCTAAGGCTGTTCTTGTGGAATTGGCAAAGGGATATTTGGAAGCCCATAGAGGGCTATGGTGAAAAAGGAAATATCTTCCGTTCAAAACTGGAAAGAAGCTTTCTGAGAAACTGCTCTGTGTTCTGTTAATTCATCTCACAGAGTTACATCTTTCCCTTCAAGAAGCCTTTCGCTAAGGCTGTTCTTGTCGAATTGGCAAAGGGATATTTGGAAGCCCATAGAGGGCTATGGTGAAAAAGGAAATAACTTCCGTTCAAAACTGGAAAGAAGCTTTCTGAGAAACTGCTCTGTGTTCTGTTAATTCATCTCACAGAGTTACATCTTTCCCTTCAAGAAGCCTTTCGCTAAGGCTGTTCTTGTGGAATTGGCAAAGGGATATTTGGAAGCCCATAGAGGGCTATGGGGAAAAAGGAAATATCTTCCGTTCAAAACTGGAAAGAAGCTTTCTGTGAAACCGCTCTGTGTTCTGTTAATTCATCTCACAGAGTTACATCTTTCCCTTCCAGAAGCCTTTCGCTAAGGCTGTTCTTGTCGAATTGGCAAAGGGATATTTGGAAGCCCATAGAGGGCTATGGTGAAAAAGGAAATATCTTCCGTTCAAAACTGTAAAGAAGCTTTCTGAGAAACTGCTCTGTGTTCTGTTAATTCATCTCACAGAGTTACATCTTTCCCTTCAAGAAGCCTTTCGCTAAGGCTGTTCTTGTGGAATGGGCAAAGGGATATTTGGAAGCCCATAGAGGGCTATAGTGAAAAAGGAAATATCTTCCGTTAAAAACTGGAAAGAAGCTTTCTGAGAAACTGCTCTGTGTTCTGTTAATTCATCTCACAGAGTTACATCTTTCCCTTCAAGAAGCCTTTCGCTAAGGCTGTTCTTGTGGAATTGGCAAAGGGATATTTGGAAGCCCATAGAGGGCTATGGTGAAAAAGGAAATATCTTCCGTTGAAAACTGGAAAGAAGCTTTCTGAGAAACTGCTCTGTGTTCTGTTAATTCATCTCACAGAGTTACATCTTTCCCTTCAAGAAGCCTTTCTCTAAGGCTGTTCTTGTGGAATTGGCAAAGGGATATTTGGAAGCCCATAGAGGGCTATGGTGAAAAAGGAAATATCTTCCGTTCAAAACTGGAAAGAAGCTTTCTGAGAAACTGCTCTGTGTTCTGTTAATTCATCTCACAGAGTTACATCTTTCCCTTCAAGAAGCCTTTCGCTAAGGCTGTTCTTGTGGAATTGGCAAAGGGATATTTGGAAGCCCATAGAGGGCTATGGTGAAAAAGGAAATATCTTCCGTTGAAAACTGGAAAGAAGCTTTCTGAGAAACTGCTCTGTGTTCTGTTAATTCATCTCACAGAGTTACATCTTTCCCTTCAAGAACCCTTTCGCTAAGGCTGTTCTTGTGGAATTGGCAAAGGGATATTTGGAAGCCCATAGAGGGCTATGGTGAAAAAGGAAATATCTTCCGTTCAAAACTGGAAAGAAGCTTTCTGAGAAACTGCTCTGTGTTCTGTTAATTCATCTCACAGAGTTACATCTTTCCCTTCAAGAAGCCTTTCGCTAAGGCTGTTCTTGTGGAATTGGCAAAGGGATATTTGGAAGCCCATAGAGGCCTTTGGTGAAAAAGGAAATATCTTCCGTTCAAAACTGGAAAGAAGCTTTCTGAGAAACTGCTCTGTGTTCCCTTAATTCATCTCACAGAGTTACATCTTTCCCTTCAAGAAGCCTTTCGCTAAGGCTGTTCTTGTGGAATTGGCAAAGGGATATTTGGAAGCACATAGAGGGCTATGGTGAAAAAGGAAATAACTTCCGTTCAAAACTGTAAAGAAGCTTTCTGAGAAACTGCTCTGTGTTCTGTTAATTCATCTCACAGAGTTACATCTTTCCCTTCAAGAAGCCTTTCGCTAAGGCTGTTCTTGTGGAATTGGCAAAGGGATATTTTGAAGCCCATAGAGGGCTATGGTGAAAAAGGAAATATCTTCCGTTGAAAACTGGAAAGAAGCTTTCTGAGAAACTGCTCTGTGTTCTGTTAATTCATCTCACAGAGTTACATCTTTCCCTTCAAGAAGCCTTTCGCTATGGCTGTTTTTGTGGAATTGGCAAAGGGATATTTGGAAGCCCATAGAGGGCTATGGTGAAAAAGGAAATATCTTCCGTTCAAAACTGGAAAGAAGCTTTCTGAGAAACTGCTCTGTGTTCTGTAAATTCATCTCACAGAGTTACATCTTTCCCTTCAAGAAGCCTTTCGCTAAGGCTGTTCTTGTGGAATTGGCAAAGGGATATTTGGAAGCCCATAGAGGGCTATGGTGAAAAAGGAAATATCTTCCGTTCAAAACTGGAAAGAAGCTTTCTGAGAAACTGCTCTGTGTTCTGTTAATTCATCTCACAGAGTTACATCTTTCCCTTCAAGAAGCCTTTCGCTAAGGCTGTTCTTGTCGAATTGGCAAAGGGATATTTGGAAGCCCATAGAGGGCTATGGTGAAAAAGGAAATAACTTCCGTTCAAAACTGGAAAGAAGCTTTCTGAGAAACTGCTCTGTGTTCTGTTAATTCATCTCACAGAGTTACATCTTTCCCTTCAAGAAGCCTTTCGCTAAGGCTGTTCTTGTGGAATTGGCAAAGGGATATTTGGAAGCCCATAGAGGGCTATGGGGAAAAAGGAAATATCTTCCGTTCAAAACTGGAAAGAAGCTTTCTGTGAAACCGCTCTGTGTTCTGTTAATTCATCTCACAGAGTTACATCTTTCCCTTCAAGAAGCCTTTCGCTAAGGCTGTTCTTGTCGAATTGGCAAAGGGATATTTTGAAGCCCATAGAGGGCTATGGTGAAAAAGGAAATATCTTCCGTTCAAAACTGTAAAGAAGCTTTCTGAGAAACTGCTCTGTGTTCTGTTAATTCATCTCACAGAGTTACATCTTTCCCTTCAAGAAGCCTTTCGCTAAGGCTGTTCTTGTGGAATGGGCAAAGGGATATTTGGAAGCCCATAGAGGGCTATAGTGAAAAAGGAAATATCTTCCGTTAAAAACTGGAAAGAAGCTTTCTGAGAAACTGCTCTGTGTTCTGTTAATTCATCTCACAGAGTTACATCTTTCCCTTCAAGAAGCCTTTCGCTAAGGCTGTTCTTGTGGAATTGGCAAAGGGATATTTGGAAGCCCATAGAGGGCTATGGTGAAAAAGGAAATATCTTCCGTTGAAAACTGGAAAGAAGCTTTCTGAGAAACTGCTCTGTGTTCTGTTAATTCATCTCACAGAGTTACATCTTTCCCTTCAAGAAGCCTTTCTCTAAGGCTGTTCTTGTGGAATTGGCAAAGGGATATTTGGAAGCCCATAGAGGGCTATGGTGAAAAAGGAAATATCTTCCGTTCAAAACTGGAAAGAAGCTTTCTGAGAAACTGCTCTGTGTTCTGTTAATTCATCTCACAGAGTTACATCTTTCCCTTCAAGAAGCCTTTCGCTAAGGCTGTTCTTGTGGAATTGGCAAAGGGATATTTGGAAGCCCATAGAGGGCTATGGTGAAAAAGGAAATATCTTCCGTTGAAAACTGGAAAGAAGCTTTCTGAGAAACTGCTCTGTGTTCTGTTAATTCATCTCACAGAGTTACATCTTTCCCTTCAAGAACCCTTTCGCTAAGGCTGTTCTTGTGGAATTGGCAAAGGGATATTTGGAAGCCCATAGAGGGCTATGGTGAAAAAGGAAATATCTTCCGTTCAAAACTGGAAAGAAGCTTTCTGAGAAACTGCTCTGTGTTCTGTTAATTCATCTCACAGAGTTACATCTTTCCCTTCAAGAAGCCTTTCGCTAAGGCTGTTCTTGTGGAATTGGCAAAGGGATATTTGGAAGCCCATAGAGGCCTTTGGTGAAAAAGGAAATATCTTCCGTTCAAAACTGGAAAGAAGCTTTCTGAGAAACTGCTCTGTGTTCCCTTAATTCATCTCACAGAGTTACATCTTTCCCTTCAAGAAGCCTTTCGCTAAGGCTGTTCTTGTGGAATTGGCAAAGGGATATTTGGAAGCACATAGAGGGCTATGGTGAAAAAGGAAATAACTTCCGTTCAAAACTGTAAAGAAGCTTTCTGAGAAACTGCTCTGTGTTCTGTTAATTCATCTCACAGAGTTACATCTTTCCCTTCAAGAAGCCTTTCGCTAAGGCTGTTCTTGTGGAATTGGCAAAGGGATATTTTGAAGCCCATAGAGGGCTATGGTGAAAAAGGAAATATCTTCCGTTGAAAACTGGAAAGAAGCTTTCTGAGAAACTGCTCTGTGTTCTGTTAATTCATCTCACAGAGTTACATCTTTCCCTTCAAGAAGCCTTTCGCTATGGCTGTTTTTGTGGAATTGGCAAAGGGATATTTGGAAGCCCATAGAGGGCTATGGTGAAAAAGGAAATATCTTCCGTTCAAAACTGGAAAGAAGCTTTCTGAGAAACTGCTCTGTGTTCTGTAAATTCATCTCACAGAGTTACATCTTTCCCTTCAAGAAGCCTTTCGCTAAGGCTGTTCTTGTGGAATTGGCAAAGGGATATTTGGAAGCCCATAGAGGGCTATGGTGAAAAAGGAAATATCTTCCGTTCAAAACTGGAAAGAAGCTTTCTGAGAAACTGCTCTGTGTTCTGTTAATTCATCTCACAGAGTTACATCTTTCCCTTCAAGAAGCCTTTCGCTAAGGCTGTTCTTGTCGAATTGGCAAAGGGATATTTGGAAGCCCATAGAGGGCTATGGTGAAAAAGGAAATAACTTCCGTTCAAAACTGGAAAGAAGCTTTCTGAGAAACTGCTCTGTGTTCTGTTAATTCATCTCACAGAGTTACATCTTTCCCTTCAAGAAGCCTTTCGCTAAGGCTGTTCTTGTGGAATTGGCAAAGGGATATTTGGAAGCCCATAGAGGGCTATGGTGAAAAAGCAAATATCTTCCGTTCAAAACTGGAAAGAAGCTTTCTGAGAAACTGCTCTGTGTTCTGTTAATTCATCTCACAGAGTTACATCTTTCCCTTCCAGAAGCCTTTCGCTAAGGCTGTTCTTGTGGAATTGGCAAAGGGATATTTGGAAGCCCATAGAGGGCTATGGGGAAAAAGGAAATATCTTCCGTTCAAAACTGGAAAGAAGCTTTCTGAGAAACTGCTCTGTGTTCTGTTAATTCATCTCACAGAGTTACATCTTTCCCTTCAAGAAGCCTTTCGCTAAGGCTGTTCTTGTGGAATTGGCAAAGGGATATTTGGAAGCCCATAGAGGGCTATGGTGAAAAAGGAAATATCTTCCGTTCAAAACTGGAAAGAAGCTTTCTGAGAAACTGCTCTGTGTTCTGTTAATTCATCTCACAGAGTTACATGTTTCCCTTCAAGAAGCCTTTCGCTAAGGCTGTTCTTGTGGAATTGGCAAAGGGATATTTGGAAGCCCATAGAGGCCTTTGGTGAAAAAGGAAATATCTTCCGTTCAAAACTGGAAAGAAGCTTTCTGAGAAACTGCTCTGTGTTCCCTTAATTCATCTCACAGAGTTACATCTTTCCCTTCAAGAAGCCTTTCGCTAAGGCTGTTCTTGTGGAATTGGCAAAGGGATATTTGGAAGCACATAGAGGGCTATGGTGAAAAAGGAAATAACTTCCGTTCAAAACTGTAAAGAAGCTTTCTGAGAAACTGCTCTGTGTTCTGTTAATTCATCTCACAGAGTTACATCTTTCCCTTCAAGAAGCCTTTCGCTAAGGCTGTTCTTGTGGAATTGGCAAAGGGATATTTTGAAGCCCATAGAGGGCTATGGTGAAAAAGGAAATATCTTCCGTTGAAAACTGGAAAGAAGCTTTCTGAGAAACTGCTCTGTGTTCTGTTAATTCATCTCACAGAGTTACATCTTTCCCTTCAAGAAGCCTTTCGCTATGGCTGTTTTTGTGGAATTGGCAAAGGGATATTTGGAAGCCCATAGAGGGCTATGGTGAAAAAGGAAATATCTTCCGTTCAAAACTGGAAAGAAGCTTTCTGAGAAACTGCTCTGTGTTCTGTTAATTCATCTCACAGAGTTACATCTTTCCCTTCAAGAAGCCTTTCGCTAAGGCTGTTCTTGTGGAATTGGCAAAGGGATATTTGGAAGCCCATAGAGGGCTATGGTGAAAAAGGAAATATCTTCCGTTCAAAACTGGAAAGAAGCTTTCTGAGAAACTGCTCTGTGTTCTGTTAATTCATCTCACAGAGTTACATCTTTCCCTTCAAGAAGCCTTTCGCTAAGGCTGTTCTTGTCGAATTGGCAAAGGGATATTTGGAAGCCCATAGAGGGCTATGGTGAAAAAGGAAATAACTTCCGTTCAAAACTGGAAAGAAGCTTTCTGAGAAACTGCTCTGTGTTCTGTTAATTCATCTCACAGAGTTACATCTTTCCCTTCAAGAAGCCTTTCGCTAAGGCTGTTCTTGTGGAATTGGCAAAGGGATATTTGGAAGCCCATAGAGGGCTATGGTGAAAAAGGAAATATCTTCCGTTCAAAACTGGAAAGAAGCTTTCTGAGAAACTGCTCTGTGTTCTGTTAATTCATCTCACAGAGTTACATCTTTCCCTTCCAGAAGCCTTTCGCTAAGGCTGTTCTTGTGGAATTGGCAAAGGGATATTTGGAAGCCCATAGAGGGCTCTGGTGAAAAAGGAAATATCTTCCGTTCAAAACTGGAAAGAAGCTTTCTGAGAAACTGCTCTGTGTTCTGTTAATTCATCTCACAGAGTTACATCTTTCCCTTCAAGAAGCCTTTCGCTAAGACTGTTCTTGTGGAATTGGCAAAGGGATATTTGGAAGCCCATAGAGGGCTATGGTGAAAAAGGAAATATCTTCCGTTGAAAACTGGAAAGAAGCTTTCTGAGAAACTGCTCTGTGTTCTGTAAATTCATCTCACAGAGTTACATCTTTCCCTTCACGAAGCCTTTCGCTAAGGCTGTTCTTGTGGAATTGGCAAAGGGATATTTGGAAGCCCATAGAGGGCTATGGTGAAAAAGGAAATATCTTCCGTTCAAAACTGGAAAGAAGCTTTCTGAGAAACTGCTCTGTGTTCTGTTAATTCATCTCACAGAGTTACATCTTTCCCTTCAAGAAGCCTTTCGCTAAGGCTGTTCTTGTGGAATTGGCAAAGGGATATTTGGAAGCCCATAGAGGGCTATGGTGAAAAAGGAAATATCTTCCGTTCAAAACTGGAAAGAAGCTTTCTGAGAAACTGCTCTGTGTTCTGTTAATTCATCTCACAGAGTTACATCTTTCCCTTCAAGAAGCCTTTCGCTAAAGCTGTTCTTGTGGAATTGGCAAAGGGATATTTGGAAGCCCATAGAGGGCTATAGTGAAAAAGGAAATATCTTCCGTTCAAAACTGGAAAGAAGCTTTCTGAGAAACTGCTCTGTGTTCTGTTAATTCATCTCACAGAGTTACATCTTTCCCTTCAAGAAGCCTTTCGCTAAGGCTGTTCTTGTGGAATTGGCAAAGTGATATTTGGAAGCACATAGAGGGCTATGGTGAAAAAGGAAATAACTTCCGTTCAAAACTGTAAAGAAGCTTTCTGAGAAACTGCTCTGTGTTCTGTTAATTCATCTCACAGAGTTACATCTTTCCCTTCAAGAAGCCTTTCGCTAAGGCTGTTCTTGTGGAATTGGCAAAGGGATATTTTGAAGCCCATAGAGGTCTATGGTGAAAAAGGAAATATCTTCCGTTGAAAACTGGAAAGAAGCTTTCTGAGAAACTGCTCTGTGTTCTGTTAATTCATCTCACAGAGTTACATCTTTCCCTTCAAGAAGCCTTTCGCTATGGCTGTTTTTGTGGAATTGGCAAAGGGATATTTGGAAGCCCATAGAGGGCTATGGTGAAAAAGGAAATATCTTCCGTTCAAAACTGGAAAGAAGCTTTCTGAGAAACTGCTCTGTGTTCTGTAAATTCATCTCACAGAGTTACATCTTTCCCTTCAAGAAGCCTTTCGCTAAGGCTGTTCTTGTGGAATTGGCAAAGGGATATTTGGAAGCCCATAGAGGGCTATGGTGAAAAAGGAAATATCTTCCGTTCAAAACTGGAAAGAAGCTTTCTGAGAAACTGCTCTGTGTTCTGTTAATTCATCTCACAGAGTTACATCTTTCCCTTCAAGAAGCCTTTCGCTAAGGCTGTTCTTGTGGAATTGGCAAAGGGATATTTGGAAGCCCATAGAGGGCTATGGTGAAAAAGGAAATAACTTCCGTTCAAAACTGGAAAGAAGCTTTCTGAGAAACTGCTCTGTGTTCTGTTAATTCATCTCACAGAGTTACATCTTTCCCTTCAAGAAGCCTTTCGCTAAGGCTGTTCTTGTGGAATTGGCAAAGGGATATTTGGAAGCCCATAGAGGGCTATGGTGAAAAAGCAAATATCTTCCGTTCAAAACTGGAAAGAAGCTTTCTGAGAAACTGCTCTGTGTTCTGTTAATTCATCTCACAGAGTTACATCTTTCCCTTCCAGAAGCCTTTCGCTAAGGCTGTTCTTGTGGAATTGGCAAAGGGATATTTGGAAGCCCATAGAGGGCTCTGGTGAAAAAGGAAATATCTTCCGTTCAAAACTGGAAAGAAGCTTTCTGAGAAACTGCTCTGTGTTCTGTTAATTCATCTCACAGAGTTACATCTTTCCCTTCAAGAAGCCTTTCGCTAAGGCTGTTCTTGTGGAATTGGCAAAGGGATATTTGGAAGCCCATAGAGGGCTATGGTGAAAAAGGAAATATCTTCCGTTCAAAACTGGAAAGAAGCTTTCTGAGAAACTGCTCTGTGTTCTGTTAATTCATCTCACAGAGTTACATCTTTCCCTTCAAGAAGCCTTTCGCTAAGGCTGTTCTTGTGGAATTGGCAAAGAGATATTTGGAAGCCCATAGAGGCCTTTGGTGAAAAAGGAAATATCTTCCGTTCAAAACTGGAAAGAAGCTTTCTGAGAAACTGCTCTGTGTTCCCTTAATTCATCTCACAGAGTTACATCTTTCCCTTCAAGAAGCCTTTCGCTAAGGCTGTTCTTGTGGAATTGGCAAAGGGATATTTGGAAGCACATAGAGGGCTATGGTGAAAAAGGAAATAACTTCCGTTCAAAACTGTAAAGAAGCTTTCTGAGAAACTGCTCTGTGTTCTGTTAATTCATCTCACAGAGTTACATCTTTCCCTTCAAGAAGCCTTTCGCTAAGGCTGTTCTTGTGGAATTGGCAAAGGGATATTTTGAAGCCCATAGAGGGCTATGGTGAAAAAGGAAATATCTTCCGTTGAAAACTGGAAAGAAGCTTTCTGAGAAACTGCTCTGTGTTCTGTTAATTCATCTCACAGAGTTACATCTTTCCCTTCCAGAAGCCTTTCGCTAAGGCTGTTCTTGTGGAATTGGCAAAGGGATATTTGGAAGCCCATAGAGGGCTATGGTGAAAAAGGAAATATCTTCCGTTCAAAACTGGAAAGAAGCTTTCTGAGAAACTGCTCTGTGTTCTGTTAATTCATCTCACAGAGTTACATGTTTCCCTTCAAGAAGCCTTTCGCTAAGGCTGTTCTTGTGGAATTGGCAAAGGGATATTTGGAAGCCCATAGAGGGCTATGGTGAAAAAGAAAATATCTTCCGTTCAAAACTGGAAAGAAGCTTGCTGAGAAACTGCTCTGTGTTCTGTTAATTCATCTCACAGAGTTACATCTTTCCCTTCAAGAAGCCTTTCGCTAAGGCTGTTTTTGTGGAATTGGCAAAGGGATATTTGGAAGCCCGTAGAGGGCTATTGTGAAAAAGGAAATATCTTCCGTTCAAAACTGGAAAGAAGCTTTCTGAGAAACTGCTCTGTGTTCTGTTAATTCATCTCACAGAGTTACATCTTTCCCTTCATGAAGCCTTTTGCTAAAGCTGTTCTTGTGGAATTGGCAAAGGGATATTTGGAAGCCCATAGAGGGCTATAGTGAAAAAGGAAATATCTTCCGTTCAAAACTGGAAAGAAGCCTTCTGAGAAACTGCTCTGTGTTCTGTTAATTCATCTCACAGAGTTACATCTTTCCCTTCAAGAAGCCTTTCGCTAAGGCTGTTCTTGTGGAATTGGCAAAGGGATATTTGGAAGCCCATAGAGGGCTATGGGGAAAAAGGAAATATCTTCCGTTCAAAACTGGAAAGAAGCTTTCTGAGAAACTGCTCTGTGTTCTGTTAATTCATCTCACAGAGTTACATCTTTCCCTTCAAGAAGCCTTTCGCTAAGGCTGTTCTTGTGGAATTGGCAAAGGGATATTTGGAAGCCCATAGAGGGCTATGGTGAAAAAGGAAATATCTTCCGTTCAAAACTGGAAAGAAGCTTTCTGAGAAACTGCTCTGTGTTCTCTTAATTCATCTCACAGAGTTACATCTTTCCCTTCAAGAAGCCTTTCGCTAAGGCTGTTCTTGTGGAATTGGCAAAGGGATATTTGGAAGCCCATAGAGGGCTATGGTGAAAAAGGAAATATCTTCCGTTCAAAACTGGAAAGAAGCTTTCTGAGAAACTGCTCTGTGTTCTGTTAATTCATCTCACAGAGTTACATCTTTCCCTTCAAGAAGCCTTTCGCTAAGGCTGTTCTTGTGGAATTGGCAAAGGGATATTTGGAAGCCCATAGAGGGCTATGGTGAAAAAGGAAATATCTTCCGTTCAAAACTGGAAAGAAGCTTTCTGAGAAACTGCTCTGTGTTCTGTTAATTCATCTCACAGAGTTACATCTTTCCCTTCAAGAAGCCTTTCGCTAAGGCTGTTCTTGTGGAATTGGCAAAGGGATATTTGGAAGCCCATAGAGGCCTTTGGTGAAAAAGGAAATATCTTCCGTTCAAAACTGGAAAGAAGCTTTCTGAGAAACTGCTCTGTGTTCCCTTAATTCATCTCACAGAGTTACATCTTTCCCTTCAAGAAGCCTTTCGCTATGGCTGTTTTTGTGGAATTGGCAAAGGGATATTTGGAAGCCCATAGAGGGCTATGGTGAAAAAGGAAATATCTTCCGTTGAAAACTGGGAAGAAGCTTTCTGAGAAACTGCTCTGTGTTCTGTTAATTCATCTCACAGAGTTACATCTTTCCCTTCAAGAAGCCTTTCGCTATGGCTGTTTTTGTGGAATTGGCAAAGGGATATTTGGAAGCCCATAGAGGGCTATGGTGAAAAAGGAAATATCTTCCGTTCAAAACTGGAAAGAAGCTTTCTGAGAAACTGCTCTGTGTTCTGTTAATTCATCTCACAGAGTTACATCTTTCCCTTCAAGAAGCCTTTCGCTATTGCTGTTCTTGTGGAATTGGCAAAGGGATATTTGGAAGCCCATAGAGGGCTATGGTGAAAAAGGAAATATCTTCCGTTCAAAACTGGAAAGAAGCTTTCTGAGAAACTGCTCTGTGTTCTGTTAATTCATCTCACAGAGTTACATCTTTCCCTTCAAGAAGCCTTTCGCTAAGGCTGTTCTTGTCGAATTGGCAAAGGGATATTTGGAAGCCCATAGAGGGCTATGGTGAAAAAGGAAATAACTTCCGTTCAAAACTGCAAAGAAGCTTTCTGAGAAACTGCTCTGTGTTCTGTTAATTCATCTCACAGAGTTACATCTTTCCCTTCAAGAAGCCTTTCGCTAAGGCTGTTCTTGTGGAATTGGCAAAGGGATATTTGGAAGCCCATAGAGGGCTATGGTGAAAAAGGAAATATCTTCCGTTCAAAACTGGAAAGAAGCTTTCTGAGAAACTGCTCTGTGTTCTGTTAATTCATCTCACAGAGTTACATCTTTCCCTTCCAGAAGCCTTTCGCTAAGGCTGTTCTTGTGGAATTGGCAAAGGGATATTTGGAAGCCCATAGAGGGCTCTGGTGAAAAAGGAAATATCTTCCGTTCAAAACTGGAAAGAAGCTTTCTGAGAAACTGCTCTGTGTTCTGTTAATTCATCTCACAGAGTTACATCTTTCCCTTCAAGAAGCCTTTCGCTAAGGCTGTTCTTGTGGAATTGGCAAAGGGATATTTGGAAGCCCATAGAGGGCTATGGTGAAAAAGGAAATATCTTCCGTTCAAAACTGGAAAGAAGCTTTCTGAGAAACTGCTCTGTGTTCTGTTAATTCATCTCACAGAGTTACATCTTTCCCTTCAAGAAGCCTTTCGCTAAGGCTGTTCTTGTGGAATTGGCAAAGGGATATTTGGAAGCCCATAGAGGCCTTTGGTGAAAAAGGAAATATCTTCCGTTCAAAACTGGAAAGAAGCTTTCTGAGAAACTGCTCTGTGTTCCCTTAATTCATCTCACAGAGTTACATCCTTCCCTTCAAGAAGCCTTTCGCTAAGGCTGTTCTTGTGGAATTGGCAAAGGGATATTTGGAAGCACATAGAGGGCTATGGTGAAAAAGGAAATAACTTCCGTTCAAAACTGTAAAGAAGCTTTCTGAGAAACTGTTCTGTGTTCTGTTAATTCATCTCACAGAGTTACATCTTTCCCTTCAAGAAGCCTTTCGCTAAGGCTGTTCTTGTGGAATTGGCAAAGGGATATTTTGAAGCCCATAGAGGGCTATGGTGAAAAAGGAAATATCTTCCGTTGAAAACTGGAAAGAAGCTTTCTGGGAAACTGCTCTGTGTTCTGTTAATTCATCTCACAGAGTTACATCTTTCCCTTCAAGAAGCCTTTCGCTATGGCTGTTTTTGTGGAATTGGCAAAGGGATATTTGGAAGCCCATAGAGGGCTATGGTGAAAAAGGAAATATCTTCCGTTCAAAACTGGAAAGAAGCTTTCTGAGAAACTGCTCTGTGTTCTGTTAATTCATCTCACAGAGTTACATCTTTCCCTTCAAGAAGCCTTTCGCTAAGGCTGTTCTTGTGGAATTGGCAAAGGGATATTTGGAAGCCCATAGAGGGCTATGGTGAAAAAGGAAATATCTTCCGTTCAAAACTGGAAAGAAGCTTTCTGAGAAACTGCTCTGTGTTCTGTTAATTCATCTCACAGAGTTACATCTTTCCCTTCAAGAAGCCTTTCGCTAAGGCTGTTCTTGTCGAATTGGCAAAGGGATATTTGGAAGCCCATAGAGGGCTATGGTGAAAAAGGAAATAACTTCCGTTCAAAACTGGAAAGAAGCTTTCTGAGAAACTGCTCTGTGTTCTGTTAATTCATCTCACAGAGTTACATCTTTCCCTTCAAGAAGCCTTTCGCTAAGGCTGTTCTTGTGGAATTGGCAAAGGGATATTTGGAAGCCCATAGAGGGCTATGGTGAAAAAGGAAATATCTTCCGTTCAAAACTGGAAAGAAGCTTTCTGAGAAACTGCTCTGTGTTCTGTTAATTCATCTCACAGAGTTACATCTTTCCCTTCCAGAAGCCTTTCGCTAAGGCTGTTCTTGTGGAATTGGCAAAGGGATATTTGGAAGCCCATAGAGGGCTCTGGTGAAAAAGGAAATATCTTCCGTTCAAAACTGGAAAGAAGCTTTCTGAGAAACTGCTCTGTGTTCTGTTAATTCATCTCACAGAGTTACATCTTTCCCATCCAGAAGCCTTTCGCTAAGGCTGTTCTTGTGGAATTGGCAAAGGGATATTTGGAAGCCCATAGAGGGCTATGGTGAAAAAGGAAATATCTTCCGTTCAAAACTGGAAAGAAGCTTTCTGAGAAACTGCTCTGTGTTCTGTTAATTCATCTCACAGAGTTACATCTTTCCCTTCCAGAAGCCTTTCGCTAAGGCTGTTCTTGTGGAATTGGCAAAGGGATATTTGGAAGCCCATAGAGGGCTCTGGTGAAAAAGGAAATATCTTCCGTTCAAAACTGGAAAGAAGCTTTCTGAGAAACTGCTCTGTGTTCTGTTAATTCATCTCACAGAGTTACATCTTTCCCATCCAGAAGCCTTTCGCTAAGGCTGTTCTTGTGGAATTGGCAAAGGGATATTTGGAAGCCCATAGAGGGCTATGGTGAAAAAGGAAATATCTTCCGTTCAAAACTGGAAAGAAGCTTTCTGAGAAACTGCTCTGTGTTCTGTTAATTCATCTCACAGAGTTACATCTTTCCCTTCAAGAAGCCTTTCGCTAAGGCTGTTCTTGTGGAATTGGCAAAGGGATATTTGGAAGCCCATAGAGGGCTATGGTGAAAAAGGAAATATCTTCCGTTCAAAACTGGAAAGAAGCTTTCTGAGAAACTGCTCTGTGTTCTGTTAATTCATCTCACAGAGTTACATGTTTCCCTTCAAGAAGCCTTTCGCTAAGGCTGTTCTTGTGGAATTGGCAAAGGGATATTTGGAAGCCCATAGAGGGCTATGGTGAAAAAGAAAATATCTTCCGTTCAAAACTGGAAAGAAGCTTGCTGAGAAACTGCTCTGTGTTCTGTTAATTCATCTCACAGAGTTACATCTTTCCCTTCAAGAAGCCTTTCGCTAAGGCTGTTTTTGTGGAATTGGCAAAGGGATATTTGGAAGCCCGTAGAGGGCTATGGTGAAAAAGGAAATATTTTCCGTTCAAAACTGGAAAGAAGCTTTCTGAGAAACTGCTCTGTGTTCTGTTAATTCATCTCACAGAGTTACATCTTTCCCTTCAAGAAGCCTTTCGCTAAGACTGTTCTTGTGGAATTGGCAAAGGGATATTTGGAAGACCATAGAGGTCTAAGGTGAAAAAGGACATATCTTCCGTTGAAAACTGGAAAGAAGCTTTCTGAGAAACTGCTCTGTGTTCTGTTAATTCATCTCACAGAGTTACATCTTTCCCTTCACGAAGCCTTTCGCTAAGGCTGTTCTTGTGGAATTGGCAAAGGGATATTTGGAAGCCCATAGAGGGCTATGGTGAAAAAGGAAATATCTTCCGTTCAAAACTGGAAAGAAGCTTTCTGAGAAACTGCTCTGTGTTCTGTTAATTCATCTCACAGAGTTGCATCTTTCCCTTCAAGAAGCCTTTCGCTAAGGCTGTTCTTGTGGAATTGGCAAAGGGATATTTGGAAGCCCATACAGGGCTATGGTGAAAAAGGAAATATCTTCCGTTCAAAACTGGAAAGAAGCTTTCTGAGAAACTGCTCTCTGTTCTGTTAATTCATCTCACAGAGTTACATCTTTCCCTTCAAGAAGCCTTTCGCTAAAGCTGTTCTTGTGGAATTGGCAAAGGGATATTTGGAAGCCCATAGAGGGCTATAGTGAAAAAGGAAATACCTTCCGTTCAAAACTGGAAAGAAGCTTTCTGAGAAACTGCTCTGTGTTCTGTTAATTCATCTCACAGAGTTACATCTTTCCCTTCAAGAAGCCTTTCGCTAAGGCTGTTCTTGTGGAATTGGCAAAGGGATATTTGGAAGCCCATAGAGGGCTATGGGGAAAAAGGAAATATCTTCCGTTCAAAACTGGAAAGAAGCTTTCTGAGAAACTGCTCTGTGTTCTGTTAATTCATCTCACAGAGTTACATCTTTCCCTTCAAGAAGCCTTTCGCTAAGGCTGTTCTTGTGGAATTGGCCAAGGGATATTTGGAAGCCCATAGAGGGCTATGGTGAAAAAGGAAATATCTTCCGTTCAAAACTGGAAAGAAGCTTTCTGAGAAACTGCTCTGTGTTCTGTTAATTCATCTCACAGAGTTACATCTTTCCCTTCAAGAAGCCTTTCGCTAAGGCTGTTCTTGTGGAATTGGCAAAGGGATATTTGGAAGCCCATAGAGGGCTATGGTGAAAAAGGAAATATCTTCCGTTCAAAACTGGAAAGAAGCTTTCTGAGAAACTGCTCTGTGTTCTGTTAATTCATCTCACGGAGTTACATCTTTCCCTTCCAGAAGCCTTTCGCTAAGGCTGTTCTTGTGGAATTGGCAAAGGGATATTTGGAAGCCCATAGAGGGCTATGTTGAAAAAGGAAATATCTTCCGTTCAAATCTGGAAAGAAGCTTTCTGAGAAACTGCTCTGTGTTCTGTTAATTCATCTCACAGAGTTACATCTTTCCCTTCCAGAAGCCTTTCGCTAAGGCTGTTCTTGTGGAATTGGCAAAGGGATATTTGGAAGCCCATAGAGGGCTATGGTGAAAAAGGAAATATCTTCCGTTCAAAACTGGAAAGAAGCTTTCTGAGAAACTGCTCTGTGTTCTGTTAATTCATCTCACAGAGTTACATCTTTCCCTTTAAGAAGCCTTTCGCTAAGGCTGTTCTTGTGGAATTGGCAAAGGGATATATGGAAGCCCCTAGAGGGCTATGGTGAAAAAGGAAATATCTTCCTTTCAAAACTTAAAAGAAGCTTTCTGAGAAACTGCTCTGTGTTCTGTTAATTCATCTCACAGAGTTACATCTTTCCCTTCAAGAAGCCTTTCGCTAAGGCTGTTCTTGTGGAATTGGCAAAGGGATATTTGGAAGCCCATACAGGGCTATGGTGAAAAAGGAAATATTTTCCGTTCAAAACTGGAAAGAAGCTTTCTGAGAAACTGCTCTGTGTTCTGTTAATTCATCTCACAGAGTTACATCTTTCCCTTCAAGAAGCCTTTCGCTAAGGCTGTTCTTGTGGAATTGGCAAAGGGATATTTGGAAACCCATAGAGGGCTATGGTGAAAAAGGAAATATCTTCCGTTCAAAACTGGAAAGAAGCTTTCTGAGAAACTGCTCTGTGTTCTGTTAATTCATCTCACAGAGTTACATCTTTCCCTTCAAGAAGCCTTTCGCTAAGGCTGTTCTTGTGGAATTGGCAAAGGGATATTTGGAAGCCCATAGAGGGCTATGGTGAAAAAGGAAATATCTTCCGTTCAAAACTGGAAAGAAGCTTTCTCAGAAACTGCTCTGTGTTCTGTTAATTCATCTCACAGAGTTACATCTTTCCCTTCAAGAAGCCTTTCGCTAAGGCTGTTCTTGTGGAATTGGCAAAGGGATATTTGGAAGCCCATAGAGGGCTATGGTGAAAAAGAAAATATCTTCCGTTCAAAACTGGAAAGAAGCTTGCTGAGAAACTGCTCTGTGTTCTGTTAATTCATCTCACAGAGTTATATCTTTCCCTTCAAGAAGCCTTTCGCTAAGCCTGTTCATGTGGAATTGGCAAAGGGATATTTGGAAGCCCATAGAGGGCTATGGTGAAAAAGGAAATATCTTCCGTTCAAAACTGTAAAGAAGCTTTCTGAGAAACTGCTCTGTGTTCTGTTAATTCATCTCACAGAGTTACATCTTTCCCTTCAAGAAGCCTTTCGCTAAGACTGTTCTTGTGGAATTGCCAAAGGGATATTTGGAAGCCCATAGAGGGCTATGGTGAAAAAGGAAATATCTTCCGTTGAAAACTGGAAAGAAGCTTTCTGAGAAACTGCTCTGTGTTCTGTTAATTCATCTCACAGAGTTACATCTTTCCCTTCAAGAAGCCTTTCGCTAAGGCTGTTCTTGTGGAATTGGCAAAGGGATATTTGGAAGCCCATAGAGGACTATGGTGAGAAAGGAAATATCTTCCGTTCAAAACTGGAAAGAAGCTTTCTGAGAAACTGCTCTGTGTTCTGTTAATTCATCTCACAGAGTTACATCTTTCCCTTCAAGAAGCCTTTCGCTAAGGCTGTTCTTGTGGAATTGGCAAAGGGATATTTGGAAGCCCATAGAGGGCTATGGTGAAAAAGGAAATATGTTCCGTTCAAAACTGGAAAGAAGCTTTCTGAGAAACTGCTCTGTGTTCTGTTAATTCATCTCACATAGTTACATCTTTCCCTTCAAGAAGCCTTTCACTGAGGCTGTTCTTGTGGAATTGGCAAAGGGATATTTGGAAGCCCATAGAGGGCTATGGTGAAAAAGGAAATAACTTCCGTTGAAAACTGGAAACAAGCTTTCTGAGAAACTGCTCTGTGTTCTGTTAATTCATCTCACAGAGTTACATCTTTCCCTTCAAGAAGCCTTTCGCTAAGGCTGTTCTTGTGGAATTGGCAAAGGGATATTTGGAAGCCCATAGAGGGCTATGGTGAAAAAGGAAATATCTTCCGTTCAAAACTGGAAAGAAGCTTTCTGAGAAACTGCTCTGTGTTCTGTTAATTCATCTCACAGAGTTACATCTTTCCCTTCCAGAAGCCTTTCGCTAAGGCTGTTCTTGTGGAATTGGCAAAGGGATATTTGGAAGCCCATAGAGGGCTATGGTGAAAAAGGAAATATCTTCCGTTCAAAACTGGAAAGAAGCTTTCTGAGAAACTGCTCTGTGTTCTGTTAATTCATCTCACAGAGTTACATCTTTCCCTTCAAGAAGCCTTTCGCTAAGGCTGTTCTTGTGGAATTGGCAAAGGGATATTTGGAAGCCCATAGAGGGCTATGGTGAAAAAGGAAATATCTTCCGTTCAAAACTGGAAAGAAGCTTTCTGAGAAACTGCTCTGTGTTCTGTTAATTCATCTCACAGAGTTACATCTTTCCCTTCAAGAAGCCTTTCGCTAAGGCTGTTCTTGTGGAATTGGCAAAGGGATATTTGGAAGCCCATAGAGGGCTATGGTGAAAAAGAAAATATCTTCCGTTCAAAACTGGAAAGAAGCTTGCTGAGAAACTGCTCTGTGTTCCGTTAATTCATCTCACAGAGTTACATCTTTCCCTTCAAGAAGCCTTTCGCTAAGGCTGTTCTTGTGGAATTGGCAAAGGGATATTTGGAAGCCCATAGAGGGCTATGGTGAAAAAGGAAATATCTTCCGTTCAAAACTGGAAAGAAGCTTTCTGAGAAACTGCTCTGTGTTCTGTTAATTCATCTCACAGAGTTACATCTTTCCCTTCAAGAAGCCTTTCGCTAAGGCTGTTCTTGTGGAATTGGCAAAGGGATATTTGGAAGCCCATAGAGGGCTATAGTGAAAAAGGAAATATCTTCCGTTCAAAACTGGAAAGAAGCTTTCTGAGAAACTGCTCTGTGTTCTGTTAATTCATCTCACAGAGTTACATCTTTCCCTTCAAGAAGCCTTTCGCTAAGGCTGTTCTTGTGGAATTGGCAAAGGGATATTTGGAAGCCCATAGAGGGCTATGGTGAAAAAGGAAATATCTTCCGTTCAAAACTGGAAAGAAGCTTTCTGAGAAACTGCTCTGTGTTCTGTTAATTCATCTCACAGAGTTACATCTTTCCCTTCAAGAAGCCTTTCGCTAAGGCTGTTCTTGTGGAATTGGCAAAGGGATATTTGGAAGCCCATAGAGGGCTATGGTGAAAAAGGAAATATCTTCCGTTCAAAACTGGAAAGAAGCTTTCTGAGAAACTGCTCTGTGTTCTGTTAATTCATCTCACCGAGTTACATCTTTCCCTTCAAGAAGCCTTTCGCTAAGGCTGTTCTTGTGGAATTGGCAAAGGGATATTTGGAAGCCCATAGAGGGCTATGGTGAAAAAGGAAATATCTTCCGTTCAAATCTGGAAAGAAGCTTTCTGAGAAACTGCTCTGTGTTCTGTTAATTCATCTCACAGAGTTACATCTTTCCCTTCAAGAAGCCTTTCGCTAAGGCTGTTCTTGTGGAATTGGCAAAGGGATATTTGGAAGCCCATAGAGGGCTATGGTGAAAAAGGAAATATCTTCCGTTCAAAACTGGAAAGAAGCTTTCTGAGAAACTGCTCTGTGTTCTGTTAATTCATCTCACAGAGTTACATCTTTCCCTTTAAGAAGCCTTTCGCTAAGGCTGTTCTTGTGGAATTGGCAAAGGGATATTTGGAAGCCCCTAGAGGGCTATGGTGAAAAAGGAAATATCTTCCGTTCAAAACTTAAAAGAAGCTTTCTGAGAAACTGCTCTGTGTTCTGTTAATTCATCTCACAGAGTTACATCTTTCCCTTCAAGAAGCCTTTCGCTAAGGCTGTTCTTGTGGAATTGGCAAAGGGATATTTGGAAGCCCATAGAGGGCGATGGTGAAAAAGGAAATATCTTCCGTTCAAAACTGGAAAGAAGCTTTCTCAGAAACTGCTCTGTGTTCTGTTAATTCATCTCACAGAGTTACATCTTTCCCTTCAAGAAGCCTTTCGCTAAGGCTGTTCTTGTGGAATTGGCAAATGGATATTTGGAAGCCCATAGAGGGCTATGGTGAAAAAGAAAATATCTTCCGTTCAAAACTGGAAAGAAGCTTGCTGAGAAACTGCTCTGTGTTCTGTTAATTCATCTCACAGAGTTATATCTTTCCCTTCAAGAAGCCTTTCGCTAAGGCTGTTCATGTGGAATTGGCAAAGGGATATTTGGAAGCCCATAGAGGGCTATGGTGAAAAAGGAAATATCTTCCGTTCAAAACTGTAAAGAAGCTTTCTGAGAAACTGCTCTGTGTTCTGTTAATTCATCTCACAGAGTTACATCTTTCCCTTCAAGAAGCCTTTCGCTAAGACTGTTCTTGTGGAATTGCCAAAGGGATATTTGGAAGCCCATAGAGGGCTATGGTGAAAAAGGAACTATCTTCCGTTGAAAACTGGAAAGAAGCTTTCTGAGAAACTGCTCTGTGTTCTGTTAATTCATCTCACAGAGTTACATCTTTCCCTTCAAGAAGCCTTTCGCTAAGGCTGTTCTTGTGGAATTGGCAAAGGGATATTTGGAAGCCCATAGAGGGCTATGCTGAAAAAGGAAATATCTTCCGTTCAAAACTGGAAAGAAGCTTTATGAGAAACTGCTCTGTGTTCTGTTAATTCATCTCATAGAGTTACATCTTTCCTTTCAAGAAGACTTTCGCTAAGGCTGTTCTTGTGGAATTGGCAAAGAGATATTTGGAAGCCCTTAGAGGGCTATGGTGAAAAAGGAAATATCTTCCGTTCAAAACTGGAAAGAAGCTTTCTGAGAAACTGCTCTGTGTTCTGTAAATTCATCTCACAGAGTTACATCTTTCCCTTCAAGAAGCCTTTCGCTAAGGCTGTTCTTGTGGAATTGGCAAAGGGATATTTGGAAGCCCATAGAGGGCTATGGTGAAAAAGGAAATATCTTCCGTTCAAATCTGGAAAGAAGCTTTCTGAGAAACTGCTCTGTGTTCTGTTAATTCATCTCACAGAGTTACATCTTTCCCTTCAAGAAGCCTTTCGCTAAGGCTGTTCTTGTGGAATTGGCAAAGGGATATTTGGAAGCCCATAGAGGGCTATGGTGAAAAAGGAAATATCTTCCGTTCAAAACTGGAAAGAAGATTTCTGAGAAACTGCTCTGTGTTCTGTTAATTCATCTCACGGAGTTACATCTTTCCCTTCAAGAAGCCTTTCGCTAAGGCTGTTCTTGTGGAATTGGTAAAGGGATATTTGGAAGCCCATAGAGGGCTATGGTGAAAAAGGAAATATCTTCCGTTCAAAACTGGAAAGAAGCTTTCTGAGAAACTGCTCTGTGTTCTGTTGATTCATCTCTCAGAGTTACATCTTTCCCTTCAAGAAGACTTTCGCTAAGGCTGTTCTTGTGGAATTGGCAAAGGGATATTTGGAACCCCATAGAGGGCTATGGTGAAAAAGGAAATATCTTCCGTTGAAAACTGGAAAGAAGCTTTCTGAGAAACTGCTCTGTGTTCTGTTAATTCATCTCACAGAGTTACATCTTTCCCTTCAAGAAGCCTTTCGCTAAGGCTGTTCTTGTGGAATTGGCAAAGGGATATTTGGAAGCCCATAGAGGGCTATGGTGAAAAAGGAAATATCTTCCGTTCAAAACTGGAAAGAAGCTTTCTGAGAAACTGCTCTGTGTTCTGTTAATTCATCTCACAGAGTTACATCTTTCCCTTCAAGAAGCCTTTCGCTAAGGCTGTTCTTGTGGAATTGGCAAAGGGATATTTGGAAGCCCATAGAGGGCTATGGTGAAAAAGGAAATATCTTCCGTTCAAAACTGGAAAGAAGCTTTCTGAGAAACTACTCTGTGTTCTGTTAATTCATCTCACAGAGTTACATCTTTCCCTTCAAGAAGCCTTTCGCTAAGGCTGTTCTTGTGGAATTGGCAAAGGGATATTTGGAAGCCCATAGAGGGCTATGATGAAAAAGGAAATATCTTCCGTTCAAAACTGGAAAGAAGATTTCTGAGAAACTGCTCTGTGTTCTGTTAATTCATCTCACGGAGTTACATCTTTCCCTTCAAGAAGCCTTTCGCTAAGGCTGTTCTTGGGGAATTGGCAAAGGGATATTTGGAAGCCCATAGAGGGCTATGGTGAAAAAGGAAATATCTTCCGTTCAAAACTGGAAAGAAGCTTTCTGAGAAACTGCTCTGTGTTCTGTTAATTCATCTCACAGAGTTACGTCTTTCCCTTCAAGAAGCCTTTCGCTAAGGCTGTTCTTGTGGAATTGGCAAAGGGATATTTGGAAGCCCATAGAGGGCTATGGTGAAAAAGGAAATATCTTCCGTTCAAAACTGGAAAGAAGCTTTCTGAGAAACTGCTCTGTGTTCTGTTAATTCATCTCACAGAGTTACATCTTTCCCTTCAAGAAGCCTTTCGCTAAGGCTGTTCTTGTGGAATTGGCAAAGGGATATTTGGAAGCCCATAGAGGGCTATGGTGAAAAAGGAAATATCTTCCGTTCAAAACTGGAAAGAAGCTTTCTCAGAAACTGCTCTGTGTTCTGTTAATTCATCTCACAGAGTTACATCTTTCCCTTCAAGAAGCCTTTCGCTAAGGCTGTTCTTGTGGAATTGGCAAAGGGATATTTGGAAGCCCATAGAGGGCTATGGTGAAAAAGGAAATATCTTCCGTTCAAAACTGGAAAGAAGCTTTCTGAGAAACTGCTCTGTGTTCTGTTAATTCATCTCACGGAGTTACATCTTTCCCTTCAAGAAGCCTTTCGCTAAGGCTGTTCTTGTGGAATTGGTAAAGGGATATTTGGAAGCCCATAGAGGGCTATGGTGAAAAAGGAAATATCTTCCGTTGAAAACTGGAAAGAAGCTTTCTGGGAAACTGCTCTGTGTTCTGTTAATTCATCTCACAGAGTTACATCTTTCCCTTCAAGAAGCCTTTCGCTAAGGCTGTTCTTGTGGAATTGGCAAAGGGATATTTGGAAGCCCATAGAGGGCTATGGTGAAAAAGGAAATATCTTCCGTTCAAAACTGGAAAGAAGCTTTCTGAGAAACTACTCTGTGTTCTGTTAATTCATCTCACAGAGTTACATCTTTCCCTTCAAGAAGCCTTTCGCTAAGGCTGTTCTTGTGGAATTGGCAAAGGGATATTTGGAAGCCCATAGAGGGCTATGGTGAAAAAGGAAATATCTTCCGTTCAAAACTGGAAAGAAGATTTCTGAGAAACTGCTCTGTGTTCTGTTAATTCATCTCACGGAGTTACATCTTTCCCTTCAAGAAGCCTTTCGCTAAGGCTGTTCTTGGGGAATTGGCAAAGGGATATTTGGAAGCCCATAGAGGGCTTTGGTGAAAAAGGAAATATCTTCCGTTCAAAACTGGAAAGAAGCTTTCTGAGAAACTGCTCTGTGTTCTGTTAATTCATCTCACAGAGTTACGTCTTTCCCTTCAAGAAGCCTTTCGCTAAGGCTGTTCTTTTGCAATTGGCAAAGGGATATTTGGAAGCCCATAGAGGGCTATGGTGAAAAAGGAAATATCTTCCGTTCAAAACTGGAAAGAAGCCTTCTGAGAAACTGCTCTGTGTTCTGTTAATTCATCTCACAGAATTACATCTTTCCCTTCAAGAAGCCTTTCGCTAAGGCTGTTCTTGTGGAATTGGCAAAGGGATATTTGGAAGCCCATAGAGGGCTATGGTGAAAAAGGAAATATCTTCCGTTCAAAACTGGAAAGAAGCTTTCTGAGAAACTGCTCTGTGTGCTGTTAATTCATCTCACAGAGTTACATCTTTCCCTTCAAGAAGCCTTTCGCTAAGGCTGTTCTTGTGGAATTGGCAAAGGGATATTTGGAAGCCCATAGAGGGCTATGGTGAAAAAGGAAATATCTTCCGTTCAAAACTGGAAAGAAGATTTCTGAGAAACTGCTCTGTGTTCTGTTAATTCATCTCACGGAGTTACATCTTTCCCTTCAAGAAGCCTTTCGCTAAGGCTGTTCTTGTGGAATTGGCAAAGGGATATTTGGAAGCCCATAGAGGGCTATGGTGAAAAAGGAAATATCTTCCGTTCAAAACTGGAAAGAAGCTTTCTGAGAAACTGCTCTGTGTTCTGTTAATTCATCTCACAGAGTTACATCTTTCCCTTCAAGAAGCCTTTCGCTAAGGCTGTTCTTGTGGAATTGGCAAAGGGATATTTGGAAGCCCATAGAGGGCTATGGTGAAAAAGGAAATATCTTCCGTTCAAAACTGGAAAGAAGATTTCTGAGAAACTGCTCTGTGTTCTGTTAATTCATCTCACGGAGTTACATCTTTCCCTTCAAGAAGCCTTTCGCTAAGGCTGTTCTTGTGGAATTGGTAAAGGGATATTTGGAAGCCCATAGAGGGCTATGGTGAAAAAGGAAATATCTTCCGTTCAAAACTGGAAAGAAGCTTTGTGAGAAACTGCTCTGTGTTCTGTTGATTCATCTCTCAGAGTTACATCTTTCCCTTCAAGAAGACTTTCGCTAAGGCTGTTCTTGTGGAATTGGCAAAGGGATATTTGGAACCCCATAGAGGGCTATGGTGAAAAAGGAAATATCTTCCGTTGAAAACTGGAAAGAAGCTTTCTGAGAAACTGCTCTGTGTTCTGTTAATTCATCTCACAGAGTTACATCTTTCCCTTCAAGAAGCCTTTCGCTAAGGCTGTTCTTGTGGAATTGGCAAAGGGATATTTGGAAGCCCATAGAGGGCTATGGTGAAAAAGGAAATATCTTCCGTTGAAAACTGGAAAGAAGCTTTCTGGGAAACTGCTCTGTGTTCTGTTAATTCATCTCACAGAGTTACATCTTTCCCTTCAAGAAGCCTTTCGCTAAGGCTGTTCTTGTGGAATTGGCAAAGGGATATTTGGAAGCCCATAGAGGGCTATGGTGAAAAAGGAAATATCTTCCGTTCAAAACTGGAAAGAAGCTTTCTGAGAAACTACTCTGTGTTCTGTTAATTCATCTCACAGAGTTACATCTTTCCCTTCAAGAGGCCTTTCGCTAAGGCTGTTCTTGTGGAATTGGCAAAGGGATATTTGGAAGCCCATAGAGGGCTATGGTGAAAAAGGAAATATCTTCCGTTCAAAACTGGAAAGAAGATTTCTGAGAAACTGCTCTGTGTTCTGTTAATTCATCTCACGGAGTTACATCTTGCCCTTCAAGAAGCCTTTCGCTAAGGCTGTTCTTGGGGAATTGGCAAAGGGATATTTGGAAGCCCATAGAGGGCTATGGTGAAAAAGGAAATATCTTCCGTTCAAAACTGGAAAGAAGCTTTCTGAGAAACTGCTCTGTGTTCTGTTAATTCATCTCACAGAGTTACGTCTTTCCCTTCAAGAAGCCTTTCGCTAAGGCTGTTCTTGGGGAATTGGCAAAGGGATATTTGGAAGCCCATAGAGGGCTATGGTGAAAAAGGAAATATCTTCCGTTCAAAACTGGAAAGAAGCTTTCTGAGAAACTGCTCTGTGTTCTGTTAATTCATCTCACAGAGTTACATCTTTCCCTTCAAGAAGCCTTTCGCTAAGGCTGTTCTTGTGGAATTGGCAAAGGGATATTTGGAAGCCCATAGAGGGCTATGGTGAAAAAGGAAATATCTTCCGTTCAAAACTGGAAAGAAGCTTTCTGAGAAACTGCTCTGTGTTCTGTTAATTCATCTCACAGAGTTACGTCTTTCCCTTCAAGAAGCCTTTCGCTAAGGCTGTTCTTGGGGAATTGGCAAAGGGATATTTGGAAGCCCATAGAGGGCTATGGTGAAAAAGGAAATATCTTCCGTTCAAAACTGGAAAGAAGCTTTCTGAGAAACTGCTCTGTGTTCTGTTAATTCATCTCACAGAGTTACATCTTTCCCTTCAAGAAGCCTTTCGCTAAGGCTGTTCTTGTGGAATTGGCAAAGGGATATTTGGAAGCCCATAGAGGGCTATGGTGAAAAAGGAAATATCTTCCGTTCAAAACTGGAAAGAAGCTTTCTGAGAAACTGCTCTGTGTTCTGTTAATTCATCTCACAGAGTTACATCTTTCCCATCCAGAAGCCTTTCGCTAAGGCTGTTCTTGTGGAATTGGCAAAGGGATATTTGGAAGCCCATAGAGGGCTATGGTGAAAAAGGAAATATCTTCCGTTCAAAACTGGAAAGAAGCTTTCTCAGAAACTGCTCTGTGTTCTGTTAATTCATCTCACAGAGTTACATCTTTCCCTTCAAGAAGCCTTTCGCTAAGGCTGTTCTTGTGGAATTGGCAAAAGGATATTTGGAAGCCCATAGAGGGCTATGGTGAAAAAGGAAATATCTTCCGTTCAAAACTGGAAAGAAGCTTTCTGAGAAACTGCTCTGTGTTCTGTTAATTCATCTCACAGAGTTACATCTTTCGCTTCAAGAAGCCTTTCGCTAAGGCTGTTCTTTTGCAATTGGCAAAGGGATATTTGGAAGCCCATAGAGGGATATGGTGAAAAAGGAAATATCTTCCGTTCAAAACTGGAAAGAAGCCTTCTGAGAAACTGCTCTGTGTTCTGTTAATTCATCTCACAGAATTACATCTTTCCCTTCAAGAAGCCTTTCGCTAAGGCTGTTCTTGTGGAATTGGCAAAGGGATATTTGGAAGCCCCTAGAGGGCTATGGTGAAAAAGGAAATATCTTCCGTTCAAAACTGGAAAGAAGCTTTCTGAGAAACTGCTCTGTGTGCTGTTAATTCATCTCACAGAGTTACATCTTTCCCTTCAAGAAGCCTTTCGCTAAGGCTGTTCTTGTGGAATTGGCAAAGGGATATTTGGAAGCCCATAGAGGGCTATGGTGAAAAAGGAAATATCTTCCGTTCAAAACTGGAAAGAAGATTTCTGAGAAACTGCTCTGTGTTCTGTTAATTCATCTCACGGAGTTACATCTTTCCCTTCAAGAAGCCTTTCGCTAAGGCTGTTCTTGTGGAATTGGCAAAGGGATATTTGGAAGCCCATAGAGGGCTATGGTGAAAAAGGAAATATCTTCCGTTCAAAACTGGAAAGAAGCTTTCTGAGAAACTGCTCTGTGTTCTGTTAATTCATCTCACAGAGTTACATCTTTCCCTTCAAGAAGCCTTTCGCTAAGGCTGTTCTTGTGGAATTGGCAAAGGGATATTTGGAAGCCCATAGAGGGCTATGGTGAAAAAGGAAATATCTTCCGTTCAAAACTGGAAAGAAGATTTCTGAGAAACTGCTCTGTGTTCTGTTAATTCATCTCACGGAGTTACATCTTTCCCTTCAAGAAGCCTTTCGCTAAGGCTGTTCTTGTGGAATTGGTAAAGGGATATTTGGAAGCCCATAGAGGGCTATGGTGAAAAAGGAAATATCTTCCGTTCAAAACTGGAAAGAAGCTTTGTGAGAAACTGCTCTGTGTTCTGTTGATTCATCTCTCAGAGTTACATCTTTCCCTTCAAGAAGACTTTCGCTAAGGCTGTTCTTGTGGAATTGGCAAAGGGATATTTGGAACCCCATAGAGGGCTATGGTGAAAAAGGAAATATCTTCCGTTGAAAACTGGAAAGAAGCTTTCTGAGAAACTGCTCTGTGTTCTGTTAATTCATCTCACAGAGTTACATCTTTCCCTTCAAGAAGCCTTTCGCTAAGGCTGTTCTTGTGGAATTGGCAAAGGGATATTTGGAAGCCCATAGAGGGCTATGGTGAAAAAGGAAATATCTTCCGTTGAAAACTGGAAAGAAGCTTTCTGGGAAACTGCTCTGTGTTCTGTTAATTCATCTCACAGAGTTACATCTTTCCCTTCAAGAAGCCTTTCGCTAAGGCTGTTCTTGTGGAATTGGCAAAGGGATATTTGGAAGCCCATAGAGGGCTATGGTGAAAAAGGAAATATCTTCCGTTCAAAACTGGAAAGAAGCTTTCTGAGAAACTACTCTGTGTTCTGTTAATTCATCTCACAGAGTTACATCTTTCCCTTCAAGAAGCCTTTCGCTAAGGCTGTTCTTGTGGAATTGGCAAAGGGATATTTGGAAGCCCATAGAGGGCTATGGTGAAAAAGGAAATATCTTCCGTTCAAAACTGGAAAGAAGATTTCTGAGAAACTGCTCTGTGTTCTGTTAATTCATCTCACGGAGTTACATCTTTCCCTTCAAGAAGCCTTTCGCTAAGGCTGTTCTTGGGGAATTGGCAAAGGGATATTTGGAAGCCCATAGAGGGCTATGGTGAAAAAGGAAATATCTTCCGTTCAAAACTGGAAAGAAGCTTTCTGAGAAACTGCTCTGTGTTCTGTTAATTCATCTCACAGAGTTACGTCTTTCCCTTCAAGAAGCCTTTCGCTAAGGCTGTTCTTGGGGAATTGGCAAAGGGATATTTGGAAGCCCATAGAGGGCTATGGTGAAAAAGGAAATATCTTCCGTTCAAAACTGGAAAGAAGCTTTCTGAGAAACTGCTCTGTGTTCTGTTAATTCATCTCACAGAGTTACATCTTTCCCTTCAAGAAGCCTTTCGCTAAGGCTGTTCTTGTGGAATTGGCAAAGGGATATTTGGAAGCCCATAGAGGGCTATGGTGAAAAAGGAAATATCTTCCGTTCAAAACTGGAAAGAAGCTTTCTGAGAAACTGCTCTGTGTTCTGTTAATTCATCTCACAGAGTTACATCTTTCCCTTCAAGAAGCCTTTCGCTAAGGCTGTTCTTGTGGAATTGGCAAAAGGATATTTGGAAGCCCATAGAGGGCTATGGTGAAAAAGGAAATATCTTCCGTTCAAAACTGGAAAGAAGCTTTCTGAGAAACTGCTCTGTGTTCTGTTAATTCATCTCACAGAGTTACATCTTTCGCTTCAAGAAGCCTTTCGCTAAGGCTGTTCTTTTGCAATTGGCAAAGGGATATTTGGAAGCCCTTAGAGGGCTATGGTGAAAAAGGAAATATCTTCCGTTCAAAACTGGAAAGAAGCCTTCTGAGAAACTGCTCTGTGTTCTGTTAATTCATCTCACAGAATTACATCTTTCCCTTCAAGAAGCCTTTCGCTAAGGCTGTTCTTGTGGAATTGGCAAAGGGATATTTTGAAGCCCATAGAGGGCTATGGTGAAAAAGGAAATATCTTCCGTTCAAAACTGTAAAGAAGCTTTCAGAGAAACTGCTCTATGTTCTGTTAATTCACCTCACAGAGTTATATCTCTCCCTTCAAGAAGACTTTGGCTAAGGCTGTTCTTGTGGAATTGGCAAGGGGATATTTGGAAGCCCATAGAGGGCTATGGTGAAAAAGGAAATATCTTCCGTTCAAAACGGGAAATAAGCTTTCTGAGAAACTGCTCTGTGTTCTGTTAATTCATCTCACAGAGTTATATCTTTCCCTTCAAGAAGCCTTTCGCTAAGGCTGTTCATGTGGAATTGGCAAAGGGATATTTGGAAGCCCATAGAGGGCTATGGTGAAAAAGGAAATATCTTCCGTTCAAAACTGTAAAGAAGCTTTCTGAGAAACTGCTCTGTGTTCTGTTAATTCATCTCACAGAGTTACATCTTTCCCTTCAAGAAGCCTTTCGCTAAGACTATTCTTGTGGAATTGCCAAAGGGATATTTGGAAGCCCATAGAGGGCTATGGTGAAAAAGGAAATATCTTCCGTTGAAAACTGGAAAGAAGCTTTCTGAGAAACTGCTCTGTGTTCTGTTAATTCATCTCACAGAGTTACATCTTTCCCTTCAAGAAGCCTTTCGCTAAGGCTGTTCTTGTGGAATTGGCAAAGGGATATTTGGAAGCCCATAGAGGACTATGGTGAGAAAGGAAATATCTTCCGTTCAAAACTGGAAAGAAGCTTTCTGAGAAACTGCTCTGTGTTCTGTTAATTCATCTCACAGAGTTACATCTTTCCCTTCAAGAAGCCTTTCGCTAAGGCTGTTCTTGTGGAATTGGCAAAGGGATATTTTGAAGCCCATAGAGGGCTATGGTGAAAAAGGAAATATGTTCCGTTCAAAACTGGAAAGAAGCTTTCTGAGAAACTGCTCTGTGTTCTGTTAATTCATCTCACATAGTTACATCTTTCCCTTCAAGAAGCCTTTCACTGAGGCTGTTCTTGTGGAATTGGCAAAGGGATATTTGGAAGCCCATAGAGGGCTATGGTGAAAAAGAAATAACTTCCGTTGAAAACTGGAAACAAGCTTTCTGAGAAACCGCTCTGTGTTCTGTTAATTCATCTCACAGAGTTACATCTTTCCCTTCAAGAAGCCTTTCGCTAAGGCTGTTCTTGTGGAATTGGCAAAGGGATATTTGGAAGCCCATAGAGGGCTATGGTGAAAAAGGAAATATCTTCCGTTGAAAACTGGAAAGAAGCTTTCTGGGAAACTGCTCTGTGTTCTGTTAATTCATCTCACAGAGTTACATCTTTCCCTTCAAGAAGCCTTTCGCTAAGGCTGTTCTTGTGGAATTGGCAAAGGGATATTTGGAAGCCCATAGAGGGCTATGGTGAAAAAGGAAATATCTTCCGTTCAAAACTGGAAAGAAGCTTTCTGAGAAACTACTCTGTGTTCTGTTAATTCATCTCACAGAGTTACATCTTTCCCTTCAAGAAGCCTTTCGCTAAGGCTGTTCTTGTGGAATTGGCAAAGGGATATTTGGAAGCCCATAGAGGGCTATGGTGAAAAAGGAAATATCTTCCGTTCAAAACTGGAAAGAAGATTTCTGAGAAACTGCTCTGTGTTCTGTTAATTCATCTCACGGAGTTACATCTTTCCCTTCAAGAAGCCTTTCGCTAAGGCTGTTCTTGGGGAATTGGCAAAGGGATATTTGGAAGCCCATAGAGGGCTATGGTGAAAAAGGAAATATCTTCCGTTCAAAACTGGAAAGAAGCTTTCTGAGAAACTGCTCTGTGTTCTGTTAATTCATCTCACAGAGTTACGTCTTTCCCTTAAGAAGCCTTTCGCTAAGGCTGTTCTTGGGGAATTGGCAAAGGGATATTTGGAAGCCCATAGAGGGCTATGGTGAAAAAGGAAATATCTTCCGTTCAAAACTGGAAAGAAGCTTTCTGAGAAACTGCTCTGTGTTCTGTTAATTCATCTCACAGAGTTACATCTTTCCCTTCAAGAAGCCTTTCGCTAAGGCTGTTCTTGTGGAATTGGCAAAGGGATATTTGGAAGCCCATAGAGGGCTATGGTGAAAAAGGAAATATCTTCCGTTCAAAACTGGAAAGAAGCTTTCTGAGAAACTGCTCTGTGTTCTGTTAATTCATCTCACAGAGTTACATCTTTCCCTTCAAGAAGCCTTTCGCTAAGGCTGTTCTTGTGGAATTGGCAAAAGGATATTTGGAAGCCCATAGAGGGCTATGGTGAAAAAGGAAATATCTTCCGTTCAAAACTGGAAAGAAGCTTTCTGAGAAACTGCTCTGTGTTCTGTTAATTCATCTCACAGAGTTACATCTTTCCCATCCAGAAGCCTTTCGCTAAGGCTGTTCTTGTGGAATTGGCAAAGGGATATTTGGAAGCCCATAGAGGGCTATGGTGAAAAAGGAAATATCTTCCGTTCAAAACTGGAAAGAAGCTTTCTCAGAAACTGCTCTGTGTTCTGTTAATTCATCTCACAGAGTTGCATCTTTCCCTTCAAGAAGCCTTTCGCTAAGGCTGTTCTTGTGGAATTGGCAAAAGGATATTTGGAAGCCCATAGAGGGCTATGGTGAAAAAGGAAATATCTTCCGTTCAAAACTGGAAAGAAGCTTTCTGAGAAACTGCTCTGTGTTCTGTTAATTCATCTCACAGAGTTACATCTTTCGCTTCAAGAAGCCTTTCGCTAAGGCTGTTCTTTTGCAATTGGCAAAGGGATATTTGGAAGCCCATAGAGGGCTATGGTGAAAAAGGAAATATCTTCCGTTCAAAACTGGAAAGAAGCCTTCTGAGAAACTGCTCTGTGTTCTGTTAATTCATCTCACAGAATTACATCTTTCCCTTCAAGAAGCCTTTCGCTAAGGCTGTTCTTGTGGAATTGGCAAAGGGATATTTGGAAGCCCATAGAGGGCTATGGTGAAAAAGGAAATATCTTCCGTTCAAAACTGGAAAGAAGCTTTCTGAGAAACTGCTCTGTGTGCTGTTAATTCATCTCACAGAGTTACATCTTTCCCTTCAAGAAGCCTTTCGCTAAGGCTGTTCTTGTGGAATTGGCAAAGGGATATTTGGAAGCCCATAGAGGGCTATGGTGAAAAAGGAAATATCTTCCGTTCAAAACTGGAAAGAAGATTTCTGAGAAACTGCTCTGTGTTCTGTTAATTCATCTCACGGAGTTACATCTTTCCCTTCAAGAAGCCTTTCGCTAAGGCTGTTCTTGTGGAATTGGCAAAGGGATATTTGGAAGCCCATAGAGGGCTATGGTGAAAAAGGAAATATCTTCCGTTCAAAACTGGAAAGAAGCTTTCTGAGAAACTGCTCTGTGTTCTGTTAATTCATCTCACAGAGTTACATCTTTCCCTTCAAGAAGCCTTTCGCTAAGGCTGTTCTTGTGGAATTGGCAAAGGGATATTTGGAAGCCCATAGAGGGCTATGGTGAAAAAGGAAATATCTTCCGTTCAAAACTGGAAAGAAGATTTCTGAGAAACTGCTCTGTGTTCTGTTAATTCATCTCACGGAGTTACATCTTTCCCTTCAAGAAGCCTTTCGCTAAGGCTGTTCTTGTGGAATTGGTAAAGGGATATTTGGAAGCCCATAGAGGGCTATGGTGAAAAAGGAAATATCTTCCGTTCAAAACTGGAAAGAAGCTTTGTGAGAAACTGCTCTGTGTTCTGTTGATTCATCTCTCAGAGTTACATCTTTCCCTTCAAGAAGACTTTCGCTAAGGCTGTTCTTGTGGAATTGGCAAAGGGATATTTGGAACCCCATAGAGGGCTATGGTGAAAAAGGAAATATCTTCCGTTGAAAACTGGAAAGAAGCTTTCTGAGAAACTGCTCTGTGTTCTGTTAATTCATCTCACAGAGTTACATCTTTCCCTTCAAGAAGCCTTTCGCTAAGGCTGTTCTTGTGGAATTGGCAAAGGGATATTTGGAAGCCCATAGAGGGCTATGGTGAAAAAGGAAATATCTTCCGTTGAAAACTGGAAAGAAGCTTTCTGGGAAACTGCTCTGTGTTCTGTTAATTCATCTCACAGAGTTACATCTTTCCCTTCAAGAAGCCTTTCGCTAAGGCTGTTCTTGTGGAATTGGCAAAGGGATATTTGGAAGCCCATAGAGGGCTATGGTGAAAAAGGAAATATCTTCCGTTCAAAACTGGAAAGAAGCTTTCTGAGAAACTACTCTGTGTTCTGTTAATTCATCTCACAGAGTTACATCTTTCCCTTCAAGAAGCCTTTCGCTAAGGCTGTTCTTGTGGAATTGGCAAAGGGATATTTGGAAGCCCATAGAGGGCTATGGTGAAAAAGGAAATATCTTCCGTTCAAAACTGGAAAGAAGATTTCTGAGAAACTGCTCTGTGTTCTGTTAATTCATCTCACGGAGTTACATCTTTCCCTTCAAGAAGCCTTTCGCTAAGGCTGTTCTTGGGGAATTGGCAAAGGGATATTTGGAAGCCCATAGAGGGCTATGGTGAAAAAGGAAATATCTTCCGTTCAAAACTGGAAAGAAGCTTTCTGAGAAACTGCTCTGTGTTCTGTTAATTCATCTCACAGAGTTACGTCTTTCCCTTCAAGAAGCCTTTCGCTAAGGCTGTTCTTGGGGAATTGGCAAAGGGATATTTGGAAGCCCATAGAGGGCTATGGTGAAAAAGGAAATATCTTCCGTTCAAAACTGGAAAGAAGCTTTCTGAGAAACTGCTCTGTGTTCTGTTAATTCATCTCACAGAGTTACATCTTTCCCTTCAAGAAGCCTTTCGCTAAGGCTGTTCTTGTGGAATTGGCAAAGGGATATTTGGAAGCCCATAGAGGGCTATGGTGAAAAAGGAAATATCTTCCGTTCAAAACTGGAAAGAAGCTTTCTGAGAAACTGCTCTGTGTTCTGTTAATTCATCTCACAGAGTTACATCTTTCCCTTCAAGAAGCCTTTCGCTAAGGCTGTTCTTGTGGAATTGGCAAAAGGATATTTGGAAGCCCATAGAGGGCTATGGTGAAAAAGGAAATATCTTCCGTTCAAAACTGGAAAGAAGCTTTCTGAGAAACTGCTCTGTGTTCTGTTAATTCATCTCACAGAGTTACATCTTTCGCTTCAAGAAGCCTTTCGCTAAGGCTGTTCTTGTGGAATTGGCAAAGGGATATTTGGAAGCCCTTAGAGGGCTATGGTGAAAAAGGAAATATCTTCCGTTCAAAACTGGAAAGAAGCCTTCTGAGAAACTGCTCTGTGTTCTGTTAATTCATCTCACAGAATTACATCTTTCCCTTCAAGAAGCCTTTCGCTAAGGCTGTTCTTGTGGAATTGGCAAAGGGATATTTGGAAGCCCATAGAGGGCTATGGTGAAAAAGGAAATATCTTCCGTTCAAAACTGTAAAGAAGCTTTCAGAGAAACTGCTCTATGTTCTGTTAATTCACCTCACAGAGTTATATCTCTCCCTTCAAGAAGACTTTGGCTAAGGCTGTTCTTGTGGAATTGGCAAGGGGATATTTGGAAGCCCATAGAGGGCTATGGTGAAAAAGGAAATATCTTCCGTTCAAAACGGGAAATAAGCTTTCTGAGAAACTGCTCTGTGTTCTGTTAATTCATCTCACAGAGTTATATCTTTCCCTTCAAGAAGCCTTTCGCTAAGGCTGTTCATGTGGAATTGGCAAAGGGATATTTGGAAGCCCATAGAGGGCTACGGTGAAAAAGGAAATATCTTCCGTTCAAAACTGTAAAGAAGCTTTCTGAGAAACTGCTCTGTGTTCTGTTAATTCATCTCACAGAGTTACATCTTTCCCTTCAAGAAGCCTTTCGCTAAGACTGTTCTTGTGGAATTGCCAAAGGGATATTTGGAAGCCCATAGAGGGCTATGGTGAAAAAGGAAATATCTTCCGTTGAAAACTGGAAAGAAGCTTTCTGAGAAACTGCTCTGTGTTCTGTTAATTCATCTCACAGAGTTACATCTTTCCCTTCAAGAAGCCTTTCGCTAAGGCTGTTCTTGTGGAATTGGCAAAGGGATATTTGGAAGCCCATAGAGGACTATGGTGAGAAAGGAAATATCTTCCGTTCAAAACTGGAAAGAAGCTTTCTGAGAAACTGCTCTGTGTTCTGTTAATTCATCTCACAGAGTTACATCTTTCCCTTCAAGAAGCCTTTCGCTAAGGCTGTTCTTGTGGAATTGGCAAAGGGATATTTGGAAGCCCATAGAGGGCTATGGTGAAAAAGGAAATATGTTCCGTTCAAAACTGGAAAGAAGCTTTCTGAGAAACTGCTCTGTGTTCTGTTAATTCATCTCACATAGTTACATCTTTCCCTTCAAGAAGCCTTTCACTGAGGCTGTTCTTGTGGAATTGGCAAAGGGATATTTGGAAGCCCATAGAGGGCTATGGTGAAAAAGAAATAACTTCCGTTGAAAACTGGAAACAAGCTTTCTGAGAAACTGCTCTGTGTTCTGTTAATTCATCTCACAGAGTTACATCTTTCCCTTCAAGAAGCCTTTCGCTAAGGCTGTTCTTGTGGAATTGGCAAAGGGATATTTGGAAGCCCATAGAGGGCTATGGTGAAAAAGGAAATATCTTCCGTTCAAAACTGGAAAGAAGCTTTCTGAGAAACTGCTCTGTGTTCTGTTAATTCATCTCACAGAGTTACATCTTTCCCTTCCAGAAGCCTTTCGCTAAGGCTGTTCTTGTGGAATTGGCAAAGGGATATTTGGAAGCCCATAGAGGGCTATGGTGAAAAAGGAAATATCTTCCGTTCAAAACTGGAAAGAAGCTTTCTGAGAAACTGCTCTGTGTTCTGTTAATTCATCTCACAGAGTTACATCTTTCCCTTCAAGAAGCCTTTCGCTAAGGCTGTTCTTGTGGAATTGGCAAAGGGATATTTGGAAGCCCATAGAGGGCTATGGTGAAAAAGGAAATATCTTCCGTTCAAAACTGGAAAGAAGCTTTCTGAGAAACTGCTCTGTGTTCTGTTAATTCATCTCACAGAGTTACATCTTTCCCTTCAAGAAGCCTTTCGCTAAGGCTGTTCTTGTGGAATTGGCAAAGGGATATTTGGAAGCACATAGAGGGCTATGGTGAAAAAGGAAATATCTTCCGTTCAAAACTGGAAAGAAGCTTTCTGAGAAACTGCTCTGTGTTCTGTTAATTCATCTCACATAGTTACATCTTTCCCTTCAAGAAGCCTTTCTCTGAGGCTGTTCTTGTGGAATTGGCAAAGGGATATTTGGAAGCCCATAGAGGACTATGGTGAAAAAGGAAATATCTTCCGTTGAAAACTGGAAACAAGCTTTCTGAGAAACTGCTCTGTGTTCTGTTAATTCATCTCACAGAGTTACATCTTTCCCTTCAAGAAGCCTTTCGCTAAGGCTGTTCTTGTGGAATTGGCAAAGGGATATTTGGAAGCCCATAGAGGGCTATGGTGAAAAAGGAAATATCTTCCGTTCAAAACTGGAAAGAAGCTTTCTCAGAAACTGCTCTGTGTTCTGTTAATTCATCTCACAGAGTTACATCTTTCCCTTCAAGAAGCCTTTCGCTAAGGCTGTTCTTGTGGAATTGGCAAAGGGATATTTGGAAGCCCATAGAGGGCTACGGTGAAAAAGAAAATATCTTCCGTTCAAAACTGGAAAGAAGCTTGCTGAGAAACTGCTCTGTGTTCCGTTAATTCATCTCACAGAGTTACATCTTTCCCTTCAAGAAGCCTTTCGCTAAGGCTGTTCTTGTGGAATTGGCAAAGGGATATTTGGAAGCCCATAGAGGGCTATGGTGAAAAAGGAAATATCTTCCGTTCAAAACTGGAAAGAAGCTTTCTGAGAAACTGCTCTGTGTTCTGTTAATTCATCTCACAGAGTTACATCTTTCCCTTCAAGAAGCCTTTCGCTAAGGCTGTTCTTGTGGAATTGGCAAAGGGATATTTGGAAGCCCATAGAGGGCTATAGTGAAAAAGGAAATATCTTCCGTTCAAAACTGGAAAGAAGCTTTCTGAGAAACTGCTCTGTGTTCTGTTAATTCATCTCACAGAGTTACATCTTTCCCTTCAAGAAGCCTTTCGCTAAGGCTGTTCTTGTGGAATTGGCAAAGGGATATTTGGAAGCCCATAGAGGGCTATGGTGAAAAAGGAAATATCTTCCGTTCAAAACTGGAAAGAAGCTTTCTGAGAAACTGCTCTGTGTTCTGTTAATTCATCTCACAGAGTTACATCTTTCCCTTCAAGAAGCCTTTCGCTAAGGCTGTTCTTGTGGAATTGGCAAAGGGATATTTGGAAGCCCATAGAGGGCTATGGTGAAAAAGGAAATATCTTCCGTTCAAAACTGGAAAGAAGCTTTCTGAGAAACTGCTCTGTGTTCTGTTAATTCATCTCACCGAGTTACATCTTTCCCTTCAAGAAGCCTTTCGCTAAGGCTGTTCTTGTGGAATTGGCAAAGGGATATTTGGAAGCCCATAGAGGGCTATGGTGAAAAAGGAAATATCTTCCGTTCAAATCTGGAAAGAAGCTTTCTGAGAAACTGCTCTGTGTTCTGTTAATTCATATCACAGAGTTACATCTTTCCCTTCAAGAAGCCTTTCGCTAAGGCTGTTCTTGTGGAATTGGCAAAGGGATATTTGGAAGCCCATAGAGGGCTATGGTGAAAAAGGAAATATCTTCCGTTCAAAACTGGAAAGAAGCTTTCTGAGAAACTACTCTGTGTTCTGTTAATTCATCTCACAGAGTTACATCTTTCCCTTTAAGAAGCCTTTCGCTAAGGCTGTTCTTGTGGAATTGGCAAAGGGATATTTGGAAGCCCCTAGAGGGCTATGGTGAAAAAGGAAATATCTTCCGTTCAAAACTGGAAAGAAGCTTTCTCAGAAACTGCTCTGTGTTCTGTTAATTCATCTCACAGAGTTACATCTTTCCCTTCAAGAAGCCTTTCGCTAAGGCTGTTCTTGTGGAATTGGCAAATGGATATTTGGAAGCCCATAGAGGGCTATGGTGAAAAAGAAAATATCTTCCGTTCAAAACTGGAAAGAAGCTTGCTGAGAAACTGCTCTGTGTTCTGTTAATTCATCTCACAGAGTTATATCTTTCCCTTCAAGAAGCCTTTCGCTAAGGCTGTTCATGTGGAATTGGCAAAGGGATATTTAGAAGCCCATAGAGGGCTATGGTGAAAAAGGAAATATCTTCCGTTCAAAACTGTAAAGAAGCTTTCTGAGAAACTGCTCTGTGTTCTGTTAATTCATCTCACAGAGTTACATCTTTCCCTTCAAGAAGCCTTTCGCTAAGACTGTTCTTGTGGAATTGCCAAAGGGATATTTGGAAGCCCATAGAGGGCTATGGTGAAAAAGGAAATATCTTCCGTTGAAAACTGGAAAGAAGCTTTCTGAGAAACTGCTCTGTGTTCTGTTAATTCATCTCACAGAGTTACATCTTTCCCTTCAAGAAGCCTTTCGCTAAGGCTGTTCTTGTGGAATTGGCAAAGGGATATTTGGAAGCCCATAGAGGGCTATGGTGAAAAAGGAAATATCTTCCGTTCAAAACTGGAAAGAAGCTTTCTGAGAAACTGCTCTGTGTTCTGTTAATTCATCTCACAGAGTTACATCTTTCCCTTCAAGAAGCCTTTCGCTAAGGCTGTTCTTGTGGAATTGGCAAAGGGATATTTGGAAGCCCATAGAGGGCTATGGTGGAAAAGGAAATATCTTCCGTTCAAAACTGGAAAGAAGCTTTCTGAGAAACTGCTCTGTGTTCTGTTAATTCATCTCACAGAGTTACATCTTTCCCTTCCAGAAGCCTTTCGCTAAGGCTGTTCTTGTGGAATTGGCAAAGGGATATTTGGAAGCCCATAGAGGGCTATGGTGAAAAAGGAAATATCTTCCGTTCAAAACTGGAAAGAAGCTTTCTGAGAAACTGCTCTGTGTTCTGTTAATTCATCTCACAGAGTTACATCTTTCCCTTCCAGAAGCCTTTCGCTAAGGCTGTTCTTGTGGAATTGGCAAAGGGATATTTGGAAGCCCATAGAGGGCTATGGTGAAAAAGGAAATATCTTCCGTTCAAAACTGGAAAGAAGCTTTCTGAGAAACTGCTCTGTGTTCTGTTAATTCATCTCACAGAGTTACATCTTTCCCTTCAAGAAGCCTTTCGCTAAGGCTGTTCTTGTGGAATTGGCAAAGGGATATTTGGAAGCCCATAGAGGGCTATGGTGAAAAAGGAAATATCTTCCGTTCAAATCTGGAAAGAAGCTTTCTGAGAAACTGCTCTGTGTTCTGTTAATTCATCTCACAGAGTTACATCTTTCCCTTCAAGAAGCCTTTCGCTAAGGCTGTTCTTGTGGAATTGGCAAAGGGATATTTGGAAGCCCATAGACGGCTATGGTGAAAAAGGAAATATCTTCCGTTCAAAACTGGAAAGAAGCTTTCTGAGAAACTGCTCTGTGTTCTGTTAATTCATCTCACAGAGTTACATCTTTCCCTTCAAGAAGCCTTTCGCTAAGGCTGTTCTTGTGGAATTGGCAATGGGATATTTGGAAGCCCATAGAGGGCTATGATGAAAAAGGAAATATCTTCCGTTCAAAACTGGAAAGAAGCTTTCTGAGAAACTGCTCTGTGTTCTTTTCATTCATCTCACAGAGTTACATCTTTCCCTTCAAGAAGCCTTTCGCTAAGGCTGTTCTTGTGGAATTGGCAAAGGGATATTTGGAAGCCCATAGAGGGCTATGGTGAAAAAGGAAATATCTTCCCTTCAAAACTGTAAAGAAGCTTTATGAGAAACTGCTCTGTGTTCTGTTAATTCATCTCATAGAGTTACATCTTTCCTTTCAAGAAGACTTTCGCTAAGGCTGTTCTTGTGGAATTGGCAAAGAGATATTTGGAAGCCCTTAGAGGGCTATGGTGAAAAAGGAAATATCTTCCGTTCAAAACTGGAAAGAAGCTTTCTGAGAAACTGCTCTGTGTTCTGTTAATTCATCTCACAGAGTTACATCTTTCCCTTCAAGAAGCCTTTCGCTAAGGCTGTTCTTGTGGAATTGGCAAAGGGATATTTGGAAGCCCATAGAGGGCTATGGTGAAAAAGGAAATATCTTCCGTTCAAAACTGGAAAGAAGCTTTCTGAGAAACTGCTCTGTGTTCTGTTAATTCATCTCACAGAGTTACATCTTTCCCTTCAAGAAGCCTTTCGCTAAGGCTGTTCTTGTGGAATTGGCAAAGGGATATTTGGAAGCCCATAGAGGGCTATGGTGAAAAAGGAAATATCTTCCGTTCAAAACTGGAAAGAAGATTTCTGAGAAACTGCTCTGTGTTCTGTTAATTCATCTCACGGAGTTACATTTTTCCCTTCAAGAAGCCTTTCGCTAAGGCTGTTCTTGTGGAATTGGTAAAGGGATATTTGGAAGCCCATAGAGGGCTATGGTGAAAAAGGAAATATCTTCCGTTCAAAACTGGAAAGAAGCTTTCTGAGAAACTGCTCTGTGTTCTGTTGATTCATCTCTCAGAGTTACATCTTTCCCTTCAAGAAGACTTTCGCTAAGGCTGTTCTTGTGGAATTGGCAAAGGGATATTTGGAACCCCATAGAGGGCTATGGTGAAAAAGGAAATATCTTCCGTTGAAAACTGGAAAGAAGCTTTCTGAGAAACTGCTCTGTGTTCTGTTAATTCATCTCACAGAGTTACATCTTTCCCTTCAAGAAGCCTTTCGCTAAGGCTGTTCTTGTGGAATTGGCAAAGGGATATTTGGAAGCCCATAGAGGGCTATGGTGAGAAAGGAAATATCTTCCGTTCAAAACTGGAAAGAAGCTTTCTGAGAAACTGCTCTGTGTTCTGTTAATTCATCTCACAGAGTTACATCTTTCCCTTCAAGAAGCCTTTCGCTAAGGCTGTTCTTGTGGAATTGGCAAAGGGATATTTGGATGCCCATAGAGGGCTACGGTGAAAAAGGAAATATCTTCCGTTCAAAACTGGAAAGAAGCTTTCTGAGAAACTGCTCTGTGTTCTGTTAATTCATATCACAGAGTTACAACTTTCCCTTCAAGAAGCCTTTCGCTAAGGCTGTTCTTGTGGAATTGGCAAAGGGATATTTGGAAGCCCATAGCGGGCTATGGTGAAAAAGGAAATATCTTCCGTTCAAAACTGGAAAGAAGCTTTCTGAGAAACTGCTCTGTGTTCTGTTAATTCATCTCACAGAGTTACATCTTTCCCTTCAAGAAGCCTTTCGCTAAGGCTGTTCTTGTGGAATTGGAAAAGGGATATTTGGAGGCCCATAGAGGGCTATGGTGAGAAAGGAAATATCTTCCGTTCAAAACTGGAAAGAAGCTTTCTGAGAAACTGCTCTGTGTTCTGTTAATTCATCTCACAGAGTTACATCTTTCCCTTCAAGAAGCCTTTCGCTAAGGCTGTTCTTGTGGAATTGGCAAAGGGATATTTGGAAGCCCATAGAGGGCTATGGTGAAAAAGGAAATATCTTCCGTTCAAAACTGGAAAGAAGCTTTCTGAGAAACTGCTCTGTGTTCTGTTAATTCATCTCACAGAGTTACATCTTTCCCTTCAAGAAGCCTTTCACTGAGTCTGTTCTTGTGGAATTGGCAAAGGGATATTTGGAAGCCCATAGAGGGCTATGGTGAAAAAGGAAATATCTTCCGTTGAAAACTGGAAAGAAGCTTTCTGAGAAACTGCTCTGTGTTCTGTTAATTCATCTCACAGAGTTACATCTTTCCCTTCAAGAAGCCTTTCGCTAAGGCTGTTCTTGTGGAATTGGCAAAGGGATATTTGGAAGCCCATAGAGGGCTACGGTGAAAAAGGAAATATCTTCCGTTCAAAACTGGAAAGAAGCTTTCTGAGAAACTACTCTGTGTTCTGTTAATTCATGTCACAGAGTTACATCTTTCCCTTCAAGAAGCCTTTCGCTAAAACTGTTCTTGTGGAATTGGCAAAGGGATATTTGGAAGCCCATAGAGGGCTATGGTGAAAAAGGAAATATCTTCCGTTCAAAACTGGAAAGAAGCTTTCTGAGAAACTTCTCTGTGTTCTGTTAATTCATCTCACAGAGTTACATCTTTCCCTTCAAGAAGCCTTTCGCTAAGGCTGTTCTTGTGGAATTGGCAAAGGGATATTTGGAAGCCCATAGAGGGCTATGGTGAAAAAGGAAATATCTTCCGTTCAAAACTGGAAAGAAGCTTTCTGAGAAACTGCTCTGTGTTCTGTTAATTCATCTCACAGAGTTACATCTTTCCCTTCAAGAAGCCTTTCGCTAAGGCTGTTCTTGTGGAATTGGCAAAGGGATATTTGGAAGCCCTTAGAGGGCTATGGTGAAAAAGGAAATATCTTCCGTTCAAAACTGGAAAGAAGCTTTCTGAGAAACTGCTCTGTGTTCTGTTCATTCATCTCACAGAGTTACATCTTTCCCTTCAAGAAGCCTTTCGCTAAGGCTGTTCTTGTGGAATTGGCAAAGGGATATTTGGAAGCCCATAGAGGGCTATGGTGAAAAAGGAAATATCTTCCGTTCAAAACTGGAAAGAAGCTTTCTGAGAAACTGCTCTGTGTTCTGTTAATTCATCTCACAGAGTTACATCTTTCCCTTCAAGAAGCCTTTCGCTAAGGCTGTTCTTGTGGAATTGGCAAAAAGATATTTGGAAGCCCTTAGAGGCCTTTGGTGAAAAAGGAAATATCTTCCGTTCAAAACTGGAAAGAAGCTTTCTGAGAAACTGCTCTGTGTTCTGTTAATTCATCTCACAGAGTTACATCTTTCCCTTCCAGAAGCCTTTCGCTAAGGCTGTTCTTGTGGAATTGGCAAAGGGATATTTGGAAGCCCATAGAGGGCTCTGGTGAAAAAGGAAATATCTTCCGTTCAAAACTGGAAAGAAGCTTTCTGAGAAACTGCTCTGTGTTCTGTTAATTCATCTCACAGAGTTACATCTTTCCCTTCCAGAAGCCTTTCGCTAAGGCTGTTCTTGTGGAATTGGCGAAGAGATATTTGGAAGCCCATAGAGGGCTATGGTGAAAAAGGAAATATCTTCCGTTCAAAACTGGAAAGAAGCTTTCTGAGAAACTGCTCTGTGTTCTGTTAATTCATCTCACAGAATTACATCTTTCCCTTCAAGAAGCCTTTCGCTAAGGCTGTTCTTGTGGAATTGGCAAAGGGATATTTGGAAGCCCATAGAGGGCTATGGTGAAAAAGGAAATATCTTCCGTTCAAATCTGGAAAGAAGCTTTCTGAGAAACTGCTCTGTGTTCTGTTAATTCATCTCACAGAGTTACATCTTTCCCTTCAAGAAGCCTTTCGCTAAGGCTGTTCTTGTGGAATTGGCAAAGGGATATTTGGAAGCCCATATCGGGCTATGGTGAAAAAGGAAATATCTTCCGTTCAAAACTGGAAAGAAGCTTTCTGAGAAACTGCTCTGTGTTCTGTTAATTCATCTCACAGAGTTACATCTTTCCCTTCAAGAAGCCTTTCGCTAAGGCTGTTCTTGTGGAATTGGCAAAGGGATATTTGGAGGCCCATAGAGGGCTATGGTGAGAAAGGAAATATCTTCCGTTCAAAACTGGAAAGAAGCTTTCTGAGAAACTGCTCTGTGTTCTGTTAATTCATCTCACAGAGTTACATCTTTCCCTTCAAGAAGCCTTTCGCTAAGGCTGTTCTTGTGGAATTGGCAAAGGGATATTTGGAAGCCCATAGAGGGCTATGGTGAAAAAGGAAATATCTTCCGTTCAAAACTGGAAAGAAGCTTTCTGAGAAACTGCTCTGTGTTCTGTTAATTCATCTCACAGAGTTACATCTTTCCCTTCAAGAAGCCTTTCACTGAGCCTGTTCTTGTGGAATTGGCAAAGGGATATTTGGAAGCCCATAGAGGGCTATGGTGAAAAAGGAAATATCTTCCGTTGAAAACTGGAAAGAAGCTTTCTGAGAAACTGCTCTGTGTTCTGTTAATTCATCTCAGAGTTACATCTTTCCCTTCAAGAAGCCTTTCGCTAAGGCTGTTCTTGTGGAATTGGCAAAGGGATATTTGGAAGCCCATAGAGGGCTACGGTGAAAAAGGAAATATCTTCCGTTCAAAACTGGAAAGAAGCTTTCTGAGAAACTGCTCTGTGTTCTGTTAATTCATGTCACAGAGTTACATCTTTCCCTTCAAGAAGCCTTTCGCTAAGGCTGTTCTTGGGGAATTGGCAAAGGGATATTTGGAAGCCCATAGAGGGCTATGGTGAAAAAGGAAATATCTTCCGTTCAAAACTGGAAAGAAGCTTTCTGAGAAACTTCTCTGTGTTCTGTTAATTCATCTCACAGAGTTACATCTTTCCCTTCAAGAAGCCTTTCGCTAAGGCTGTTCTTGTGGAATTGGCAAAGGGATATTTGGAAGCCCATAGAGGGCTATGGTGAAAAAGGAAATATCTTCCGTTCAAAACTGGAAAGAAGCTTTCTGAGAAACTGCTCTGTGTTCTGTTAATTCATCTCACAGAGTTACATCTTTCCCTTCAAGAAGCCTTTCGCTAAGGCTGTTCTTGTGGAATTGGCAAAGGGATATTTGGAAGCCCTTAGAGGGCTATGGTGAAAAAGGAAATATCTTCCGTTCAAAACTGGAAAGAAGCTTTCTGAGAAACTGCTCTGTGTTCTGTTCATTCATCTCACAGAGTTACATCTTTCCCTTCAAGAAGCCTTTCGCTAAGGCTGTTCTTGTGGAATTGGCAAAGGGATATTTGGAAGCCCATAGAGGGCTATGGTGAAAAAGGAAATATCTTCCGTTTAAAATTTTAAAGAAGCTTTCTGAGAAACTGCTCTGTGTTCTGTTAATTCATCTCACAGAGTTACATCTTTCCCTTCCAGAAGCCTTTCGCTAAGGCTGTTCTTGTGGAATTGGCAAAAAGATATTTGGAAGCCCATAGAGGCCTTTGGTGAAAAAGGAAATATCTTCCGTTCAAAACTGGAAAGAAGCTTTCTGAGAAACTGCTCTGTGTTCTGTTAATTCATCTCACAGAGTTACATCTTTCCCTTCCAGAAGCCTTTCGCTAAGGCTGTTCTTGTGGAATTGGCAAAGGGATATTTGGAAGCCCATAGAGGGCTCTGGTGAAAAAGGAAATATCTTCCGTTCAAAACTGGAAAGAAGCTTTCTGAGAAACTGCTCTGTGTTCTGTTAATTCATCTCACAGAGTTACATCTTTCCCTTCCAGAAGCCTTTCGCTAAGGCTGTTCTTGTGGAATTGGCAAAGGGATATTTGGAAGCCCATAGAGGGCTATGGTGAAAAAGGAAATATCTTCCGTTCAAAACTGGAAAGAAGCTTTCTGAGAAACTGCTCTGTGTTCTGTTAATTCATCTCACAGAGTTACATCTTTCCCTTCAAGAAGCCTTTCGCTAAGGCTGTTCTTGTGGAATTGGCAAAGGGATATTTGGAGGCCCATAGAGGGCTATGGTGAGAAAGGAAATATCTTCCGTTCAAAACTGGAAAGAAGCTTTCTGAGAAACTGCTCTGTGTTCTGTTAATTCATCTCACAGAGTTACATCTTTCCCTTCAAGAAGCCTTTCGCTAAGGCTGTTCTTGTGGAATTGGCAAAGGGATATTTGGAAGCCCATAGAGGGCTATGGTGAAAAAGGAAATATCTTCCGTTCAAAACTGGAAAGAAGCTTTCTGAGAAACTGCTCTGTGTTCTGTTAATTCATCTCACAGAGTTACATCTTTCCCTTCAAGAAGCCTTTCACTGAGCCTGTTCTTGTGGAATTGGCAAAGGGATATTTGGAAGCCCATAGAGGGCTATGGTGAAAAAGGAAATATCTTCCGTTGAAAACTGGAAAGAAGCTTTCTGAGAAACTGCTCTGTGTTCTGTTAATTCATCTCAGAGTTACATCTTTCCCTTCAAGAAGCCTTTCGCTAAGGCTGTTCTTGTGGAATTGGCAAAGGGATATTTGGAAGCCCATAGAGGGCTACGGTGAAAAAGGAAATATCTTCCGTTCAAAACTGGAAAGAAGCTTTCTGAGAAACTGCTCTGTGTTCTGTTAATTCATGTCACAGAGTTACATCTTTCCCTTCAAGAAGCCTTTCGCTAAGGCTGTTCTTGGGGAATTGGCAAAGGGATATTTGGAAGCCCATAGAGGGCTATGGTGAAAAAGGAAATATCTTCCGTTCAAAACTGGAAAGAAGCTTTCTGAGAAACTTCTCTGTGTTCTGTTAATTCATCTCACAGAGTTACATCTTTCCCTTCAAGAAGCCTTTCGCTAAGGCTGTTCTTGTGGAATTGGCAAAGGGATATTTGGAAGCCCATAGAGGGCTATGGTGAAAAAGGAAATATCTTCCGTTCAAAACTGGAAAGAAGCTTTCTGAGAAACTGCTCTGTGTTCTGTTAATTCATCTCACAGAGTTACATCTTTCCCTTCAAGAAGCCTTTCGCTAAGGCTGTTCTTGTGGAATTGGCAAAGGGATATTTGGAAGCCCTTAGAGGGCTATGGTGAAAAAGGAAATATCTTCCGTTCAAAACTGGAAAGAAGCTTTCTGAGAAACTGCTCTGTGTTCTGTTCATTCATCTCACAGAGTTACATCTTTCCCTTCAAGAAGCCTTTCGCTAAGGCTGTTCTTGTGGAATTGGCAAAGGGATATTTGGAAGCCCATAGAGGGCTATGGTGAAAAAGGAAATATCTTCCGTTTAAAATTTTAAAGAAGCTTTCTGAGAAACTGCTCTGTGTTCTGTTAATTCATCTCACAGAGTTACATCTTTCCCTTCCAGAAGCCTTTCGCTAAGGCTGTTCTTGTGGAATTGGCAAAAAGATATTTGGAAGCCCATAGAGGCCTTTGGTGAAAAAGGAAATATCTTCCGTTCAAAACTGGAAAGAAGCTTTCTGAGAAACTGCTCTGTGTTCTGTTAATTCATCTCACAGAGTTACATCTTTCCCTTCCAGAAGCCTTTCGCTAAGGCTGTTCTTGTGGAATTGGCAAAGGGATATTTGGAAGCCCATAGAGGGCTCTGGTGAAAAAGGAAATATCTTCCGTTCAAAACTGGAAAGAAGCTTTCTGAGAAACTGCTCTGTGTTCTGTTAATTCATCTCACAGAGTTACATCTTTCCCTTCCAGAAGCCTTTCGCTAAGGCTGTTCTTGTGGAATTGGCAAAGGGATATTTGGAAGCCCATAGAGGGCTATGGTGAAAAAGGAAATATCTTCCGTTCAAAACTGGAAAGAAGCTTGCTGAGAAACTGCTCTGTGTTCTGTTAATTCATCTCACAGAGTTACATCTTTCCCTTCAAGAAGCCTTTCGCTAAGGCTGTTCTTGTGGAATTGGCAAAGGGATATTTGGAAGCCCATAGAGGGCTATGGTGAAAAAGGAAATATCTTCCGTTCAAATCTGGAAAGAAGCTTTCTGAGAAACTGCTCTGTGTTCTGTTAATTCATCTCACAGAGTTACATCTTTCCCTTCAAGAAGCCTTTCGCTAAGGCTGTTCTTGTGGAATTGGCAAAGGGATATTTGGAAGCCCATAGAGGGCTATGGTGAAAAAGGAAATATCTTCCGTTCAAAACTGGAAAGAAGATTTCTGAGAAACTGCTCTGTGTTCTGTTAATTCATCTCACGGAGTTACATCTTTCCCTTCAAGAAGCCTTTCGCTAAGGCTGTTCTTGTGGAATTGGTAAAGGGATATTTGGAAGCCCATAGAGGGCTATGGTGAAAAAGGAAATATCTTCCGTTCAAAACTGGAAAGAAGCTTTCTGAGAAACTGCTCTGTGTTCTGTTGATTCATCTCTCAGAGTTACATCTTTCCCTTCAAGAAGACTTTCGCTAAGGCTGTTCTTGTGGAATTGGCAAAGGGATATTTGGAACCCCATAGAGGGCTATGGTGAAAAAGGAAATATCTTCCGTTGAAAACTGGAAAGAAGCTTTCTGAGAAACTGCTCTGTGTTCTGTTAATTCATCTCACAGAGTTACATCTTTCCCTTCAAGAAGCCTTTCGCTAAGGCTGTTCTTGTGGAATTGGCAAAGGGATATTTGGAAGCCCATAGAGGGCTATGGTGAAAAAGGAAATATCTTCCGTTCAAAACTGGAAAGAAGCTTTCTGAGAAACTGCTCTGTGTTCTGTTAATTCATCTCACAGAGTTATATGTTTCCCTTCAAGAAGCCTTTCGCTAAGGCTGTTCTTGTGGAATTGGCAAAGGGATATTTGGAAGCCCATAGAGGGCTATGGTGAAAAAGGAAATATCTTCCGTTCAAAACTGGAAAGAAGCTTTCTGAGAAACTACTCTGTGTTCTGTTAATTCATCTCACAGAGTTACATCTTTCCCTTCAAGAAGCCTTTCGCTAAGGCTGTTCTTGTGGAATTGGCAAAGGGATATTTGGAAGCCCATAGAGGGCTATGGTGAAAAAGGAAATATCTTCCGTTCAAAACTGGAAAGAAGATTTCTGAGAAACTGCTCTGTGTTCTGTTAATTCATCTCACGGAGTTACATCTTTCCCTTCAAGAAGCCTTTCGCTAAGGCTGTTCTTGTGGAATTGGCAAAGGGATATTTGGAAGCCCATAGAGGGCTATGGTGAAAAAGGAAATATCTTCCGTTCAAAACTGGAAAGAAGCTTTCTGAGAAACTGCTCTGTGTTCTGTTAATTCATCTCACAGAGTTACGTCTTTCCCTTCAAGAATCCTTTCGCTAAGGCTGTTCTTGGGGAATTGGCAAAGGGATATTTGGAAGCCCATAGAGGGCTATGGTGAAAAAGGAAATATCTTCCGTTCAAAACTGGAAAGAAGCTTTCTGAGAAACTGCTCTGTGTTCTGTTAATTCATCTCACAGAGTTACATCTTTCCCTTCAAGAAGCCTTTCGCTAAGGCTGTTCTTGTGGAATTGGCAAAGGGATATTTGGAAGCCCATAGAGGGCTATGGTGAAAAAGGAAATATCTTCCGTTCAAAACTGGAAAGAAGCTTTCTGAGAAACTGCTCTGTGTTCTGTTAATTCATCTCACAGAGTTACATCTTTCCCATCCAGAAGCCTTTCGCTAAGGCTGTTCTTGTGGAATTGGCAAAGGGATATTTGGAAGCCCATAGAGGGCTATGGTGAAAAAGGAAATATCTTCCGTTCAAAACTGGAAAGAAGCTTTCTCAGAAACTGCTCTGTGTTCTGTTAATTCATCTCACAGAGTTACATCTTTCCCTTCAAGAAGCCTTTCGCTAAGGCTGTTCTTGTGGAATTGGCAAAAGGATATTTGGAAGCCCATAGAGGGCTATGGTGAAAAAGGAAATATCTTCCGTTCAAAACTGGAAAGAAGCTTTCTGAGAAACTGCTCTGTGTTCTGTTAATTCATCTCACAGAGTTACATCTTTCCCTTCAAGAAGCCTTTCGCTAAGGCTGTTCTTGTGGAATTGGCAAAGGGATATTTGGAAGCCCATAGAGGGCTATGGTGAAAAAGGAAATATCTTCCGTTCAAAACTGGAAAGAAGATTTCTGAGAAACTGCTCTGTGTTCTGTTAATTCATCTCACGGAGTTACATCTTTCCCTTCAAGAAGCCTTTCGCTAAGGCTGTTCTTGGGGAATTGGCAAAGGGATATTTGGAAGCCCATAGAGGGCTATGGTGAAAAAGGAAATATCTTCCGTTCAAAACTGGAAAGAAGCTTTCTGAGAAACTGCTCTGTGTTCTGTTAATTCATCTCACAGAGTTACGTCTTTCCCTTCAAGAAGCCTTTCGCTAAGGCTGTTCTTGGGGAATTGGCAAAGGGATATTTGGAAGCCCATAGAGGGCTATGGTGAAAAAGGAAATATCTTCCGTTCAAAACTGGAAAGAAGCTTTCTGAGAAACTGCTCTGTGTTCTGTTAATTCATCTCACAGAGTTACATCTTTCCCTTCAAGAAGCCTTTCGCTAAGGCTGTTCTTGTGGAATTGGCAAAGGGATATTTGGAAGCCCATAGAGGGCTATGGTGAAAAAGGAAATATCTTCCGTTCAAAACTGGAAAGAAGCTTTCTGAGAAACTGCTCTGTGTTCTGTTAATTCATCTCACAGAGTTACATCTTTCCCTTCAAGAAGCCTTTCGCTAAGGCTGTTCTTGTGGAATTGGCAAAAGGATATTTGGAAGCCCATAGAGGGCTATGGTGAAAAAGGAAATATCTTCCGTTCAAAACTGGAAAGAAGCTTTCTGAGAAACTGCTCTGTGTTCTGTTAATTCATCTCACAGAGTTACATCTTTCGCTTCAAGAAGCCTTTCGCTAAGGCTGTTCTTTTGCAATTGGCAAAGGGATATTTGGAAGCCCTTAGAGGGCTATGGTGAAAAAGGAAATATCTTCCGTTCAAAACTGGAAAGAAGCCTTCTGAGAAACTGCTCTGTGTTCTGTTAATTCATCTCACAGAATTACATCTTTCCCTTCAAGAAGCCTTTCGCTAAGGCTGTTCTTGTGGAATTGGCAAAGGGATATTTGGAAGCCCATAGAGGGCTATGGTGAAAAAGGAAATATCTTCCGTTCAAAACTGGAAAGAAGCTTTCTGAGAAACTGCTCTGTGTTCTGTTAATTCATCTCACAGAGTTACATCTTTCCCTTCAAGAAGCCTTTCGCTAAGGCTGTTCTTGTGGAATTGGCAAAGGGATATTTGGAAGCCCATAGAGGGCTATGGTGAAAAAGGAAATATCTTCCGTTCAAAACTGGAAAGAAGATTTCTGAGAAACTGCTCTGTGTTCTGTTAATTCATCTCACGGAGTTACATCTTTCCCTTCAAGAAGCCTTTCGCTAAGGCTGTTCTTGGGGAATTGGCAAAGGGATATTTGGAAGCCCATAGAGGGCTATGGTGAAAAAGGAAATATCTTCCGTTCAAAACTGGAAAGAAGCTTTCTGAGAAACTGCTCTGTGTTCTGTTAATTCATCTCACGGAGTTACATCTTTCCCTTCAAGAAGCCTTTCGCTAAGGCTGTTCTTGGGGAATTGGCAAAGGGATATTTGGAAGCCCATAGAGGGCTATGGTGAAAAAGGAAATATCTTCCGTTCAAAACTGGAAAGAAGCTTTCTGAGAAACTGCTCTGTGTTCTGTTAATTCATCTCACAGAGTTACGTCTTTCCCTTCAAGAAGCCTTTCGCTAAGGCTGTTCTTGGGGAATTGGCAAAGGGATATTTGGAAGCCCATAGAGGGCTATGGTGAAAAAGGAAATATCTTCCGTTCAAAACTGGAAAGAAGCTTTCTGAGAAACTGCTCTGTGTTCTGTTAATTCATCTCACAGAGTTACATCTTTCCCTTCAAGAAGCCTTTCGCTAAGGCTGTTCTTGTGGAATTGGCAAAGGGATATTTGGAAGCCCATAGAGGGCTATGGTGAAAAAGGAAATATCTTCCGTTCAAAACTGGAAAGAAGCTTTCTGAGAAACTGCTCTGTGTTCTGTTAATTCATCTCACAGAGTTACATCTTTCCCTTCAAGAAGCCTTTCGCTAAGGCTGTTCTTGTGGAATTGGCAAAAGGATATTTGGAAGCCCATAGAGGGCTATGGTGAAAAAGGAAATATCTTCCGTTCAAAACTGGAAAGAAGCTTTCTGAGAAACTGCTCTGTGTTCTGTTAATTCATCTCACAGAGTTACATCTTTCGCTTCAAGAAGCCTTTCGCTAAGGCTGTTCTTTTGCAATTGGCAAAGGGATATTTGGAAGCCCTTAGAGGGCTATGGTGAAAAAGGAAATATCTTCCGTTCAAAACTGGAAAGAAGCTTTCTGAGAAACTGCTCTGTGTTCTGTTAATTCATCTCACAGAATTACATCTTTCCCTTCAAGAAGCCTTTCGCTAAGGCTGTTCTTGTGGAATTGGCAAAGGGATATTTGGAAGCCCATAGAGGGCTATGGTGAAAAAGGAAATATCTTCCGTTCAAAACTGGAAAGAAGCTTTCTGAGAAACTGCTCTGTGTTCTGTTAATTCATCTCACAGAGTTACATCTTTCCCTTCAAGAAGCCTTTCGCTAAGGCTGTTCTTGTGGAATTGGCAAAGGGATATTTGGAAGCCCATAGAGGGCTATGGTGAAAAAGGAAATATCTTCCGTTCAAAACTGGAAAGAAGATTTCTGAGAAACTGCTCTGTGTTCTGTTAATTCATCTCACGGAGTTACATCTTTCCCTTCAAGAAGCCTTTCGCTAAGGCTGTTCTTGGGGAATTGGCAAAGGGATATTTGGAAGCCCATAGATGGCTATGGTGAAAAAGGAAATATCTTCCGTTCAAAACTGGAAAGAAGCTTTCTGAGAAACTGCTCTGTGTTCTGTTAATTCATCTCACAGAGTTACGTCTTTCCCTTCAAGAAGCCTTTCGCTAAGGCTGTTCTTGTGGAATTGGCAAAGGGATATTTGGAAGCCCATAGAGGGCTATGGTGAAAAAGGAAATATCTTCCGTTCAAAACTGGAAAGAAGCTTTCTGAGAAACTGCTCTGTGTTCTGTTAATTCATCTCACAGAGTTACATCTTTCCCTTCAAGAAGCCTTTCGCTAAGGCTGTTCTTGTGGAATTGGCAAAGGGATATTTGGAAGCCCATAGAGGGCTATGGTGAAAAAGGAAATATCTTCCGTTCAAAACTGGAAAGAAGCTTTCTCAGAAACTGCTCTGTGTTCTGTTAATTCATCTCACAGAGTTACATCTTTCCCTTCAAGAAGCCTTTCGCTAAGGCTGTTCTTGTGGAATTGGCAAAAGGATATTTGGAAGCCCATAGAGGGCTATGGTGAAAAAGGAAATATCTTCCGTTCAAAACTGGAAAGAAGCTTTCTGAGAAACTGCTCTGTGTTCTGTTAATTCATCTCACAGAGTTACATCTTTCGCTTCAAGAAGCCTTTCGCTAAGGCTGTTCTTTTGCAATTGGCAAAGTGATATTTGGAAGCCCATAGAGGGCTATGGTGAAAAAGGAAATATCTTCCGTTCAAAACTGGAAAGAAGCCTTCTGAGAAACTGCTCTGTGTTCTGTTAATTCATCTCACAGAGTTACATCTTTCCCTTCAAGAAGCCTTTCGCTAAGGCTGTCCTTGTGGAATTGGCAAAGGGATATTTGGAAGCCCATAGAGGGCTATGGTGAAAAAGGAAATATCTTCCGTTCAAAACTGGAAAGAAGCTTTCTGAGAAACTGCTCTGTGTTCTGCTAATTCATCTCACAGAGTTACATCTTTCCCTTCATGAAGCCTTTCGCTAAGGCTGTTCTTGTGGAATTGGCAAAGGGATATTTGGAAGCCCATAGAGGGCTATGGTGAAAAAGGAAATATCTTCCGTTCAAAACTGGAAAGAAGCTTTCTGAGAAACTGCTCTGTGTTCTGTTAATTCATCTCACAGAGTTACATCTTTCCCTTCAAGAAGCCTTTCGCTAAGGCTGTTCTTGTGGAATTGGCAAAGGGATATTTGGAAGCCCATAGAGGGCTATGGTGAAAAAGGAAATATCTTCCGTTCAAAACTGGAAAGAAGCTTTCTGAGAAACTGCTCTGTGTTCTGTTAATTCATCTCACAGAGTTACATCTTTCCCTTCAAGAAGCCTTTCGCTAAGGCTGTTCTTGTGGAATTGGCAAAGGGATATTTGGAAGCCCATAGAGGGCTATGGTGAAAAAGGAAATATCTTCCGTTCAAAACTGGAAAGAAGATTTCTGAGAAACTGCTCTGTGTTCTGTTAATTCATCTCACGGAGTTACATCTTTCCCTTCAAGAAGCCTTTCGCTAAGGCTGTTCTTGGGGAATTGGCAAAGGGATATTTGGAAGCCCATAGAGGGCTATGGTGAAAAAGGAAATATCTTCCGTTCAAAACTGGAAAGAAGCTTTCTGAGAAACTGCTCTGTGTTCTGTTAATTCATCTCACAGAGTTACATCTTTCGCTTCAAGAAACCTTTCGCTAAGGCTGTTCTTTTGCAATTGGCAAAGGGATATTTGGAAGCCCATAGAGGGCTATGGTGAAAAAGGAAATATCTTCCGTTCAAAACTGGAAAGAAGCCTTCTGAGAAACTGCTCTGTGTTCTGTTAATTCATCTCACAGAGTTACATCTTTCCCTTCAAGAAGCCTTTCGCTAAGGCTGTTCTTGTGGAATTGGCAAAGGGATATTTGGAAGCCCATAGAGGGCTATGGTGAAAAAGGAAATATCTTCCGTTCAAAACTGGAAAGAAGCTTTCTGAGAAACTGCTCTGTGTTCTGTTAATTCATCTCACAGAGTTACATCTTTCCCTTCAAGAAGCCTTTCGCTAAGGCTGTTCTTGTGGAATTGGCAAAGGGATATTTGGAAGCCCGTAGAGGGCTATGGTGAAAAAGGAAATATCTTCCGTTCAAAACTGGAAAGAAGCTTTCTGAGAAACTGCTCTGTGTTCTGTTAATTCATCTCACAGAGTTACATCTTTCCCTTCAAGAAGCCTTTCGCTAAGGCTGTTCTTGTGGAATTGGCAAAGGGATATTTGGAAGCCCATAGAGGGCTATGGTGAAAAAGGAAATATCTTCCGTTCAAAACTGGAAAGAACCTTTCTGAGAAACTGCTCTGTGTTCTGTTAATTCATCTCACAGAGTTACATCTTTCCCTTCAAGAAGCCTTTCGCTAAGGCTGTTCTTGTGGAATTGGCAAAGGGATATTTGGAAGCCCATAGAGGGCTATGGTGAAAAAGGAAATATCTTCCCTTTAAAACTGCAAAGAAGCTTTTTGAGAAACTGCTCTGTGTTCTGTTAATTCATCTCACAGAGTTACATCTTTCTCTTCAAGAAGCCTTTCGCTAAGGCTGTTCTTGTGGAATTGGCAAAGGGATATTTGGAAGCCCATAGAGGGCTATGGTGAAAAAGGAAATATCTTCCGTTCAAAACTGGAAAGAACCTTTCTGAGAAACTGCTCTGTGTTCTGTTAATTCATCTGACGGAGTTACATCTTTCCCTTCAAGAAGCCTTTCGCTAAGGCTGTTCTTGGGGAATTGGCAAAGGGATATTTGGAAGCCCATAGAGGGCTATGGTGAAAAAGGAAATATCTTCCGTTCAAAACTGGAAAGAAGCTTTCTGAGAAACTGCTCTGTGTTCTGTTAATTCATCTCACAGAGTTACGTCTTTCCCTTCAAGAAGCCTTTCGCTAAGGCTGTTCTTGGGGAATTGACAAAGGAATATTTGGAAGCCCATAGAGGGCTATGGTGAAAAAGGAAATATCTTCCGTTCAAAACTGGAAAGAAGCTTTCTGAGAAACTGCTCTGTGTTCTGTTAATTCATCTCACAGAGTTACATCTTTCCCTTCAAGAAGCCTTTCGCTAAGGCTGTTCTTGTGGAATTGGCAAAGGGATATTTGGAAGCCCATAGAGGGCTATGGTGAAAAAGGAAATATCTTCCGTTCAAAACTGGAAAGAAGCTTTCTGAGAAACTGCTCTGTGTTCTGTTAATTCATCTCACAGAGTTACATCTTTCCCATCCAGAAGCCTTTCGCTAAGGCTGTTCTTGTGGAATGGGCAAAGGGATATTTGGAAGCCCATAGAGGGCTATGGTGAAAAAGGAAATATCTTCCGTTCAAAACTGGAAAGAAGCTTTCTCAGAAACTGCTCTGTGTTCTGTTAATTCATCTCACAGAGTTACATCTTTCCCTTCAAGAAGCCTTTCGCTAAGGCTGTTCTTGTGGAATTGGCAAAGGGATATTTGGAAGCCCATAGAGGGCTATGGTGAAAAAGGAAATATCTTCCGTTCAAAACTGGAAAGAAGCTTTCTCAGAAACTGCTCTGTGTTCAGTTAATTCATCTCACAGAGTTACATCTTTCCCTTCAAGAAGCCTTTCGCTAAGGCTGTTCTTGTGGAATTGGCAAAAGGATATTTGGAAGCCCATAGAGGGCTATGGTGAAAAAGGAAATATCTTCCGTTCAAAACTGGAAAGAAGCTTTCTGAGAAACTGCTCTGTGTTCTGTTAATTCATCTCACAGAGTTACATCTTTCGCTTCAAGAAGCCTTTCGCTAAGGCTGTTCTTTTGCAATTGGCAAAGTGATATTTGGAAGCCCATAGAGGGCTATGGTGAAAAAGGAAATATCTTCCGTTCAAAACTGGAAAGAAGCCTTCTGAGAAACTGCTCTGTGTTCTGTTAATTCATCTCACAGAGTTACATCTTTCCCTTCAAGAAGCCTTTCGCTAAGGCTGTCCTTGTGGAATTGGCAAAGGGATATTTGGAAGCCCATAGAGGGCTATGGTGAAAAAGGAAATATCTTCCGTTCAAAACTGGAAAGAAGCTTTCTGAGAAACTGCTCTGTGTTCTGCTAATTCATCTCACAGAGTTACATCTTTCCCTTCAAGAAGCCTTTCGCTAAGGCTGTTCTTGTGGAATTGGCAAAGGGATATTTGGAAGCCCATAGAGGGCTATGGTGAAAAAGGAAATATCTTCCGTTGAAAACTGGAAAGAAGCTTTCTGAGAAACTGCTCTGTGTTCTGTTAATTCATCTCACAGAGTTACATCTTTCCCTTCAAGAAGCCTTTCGCTAAGGCTGTTCTTGTGGAATTGGCAAAGGGATATTTGGAAGCCCATAGAGGGCTATGGTGAAAAAGGAAATATCTTCCGTTCAAAACTGGAAAGAAGCTTTCTGAGAAACTGCTCTGTGTTCTGTTAATTCATCTCACAGAGTTACATCTTTCCCTTCAAGAAGCCTTTCGCTAAGGCTGTTCTTGTGGAATTGGCAAAGGGATATTTGGAAGCCCATAGAGGGCTATGGTGAAAAAGGAAATATCTTCCGTTCAAAACTGGAAAGAAGATTTCTGAGAAACTGCTCTGTGTTCTGTTAATTCATCTCACGGAGTTACATCTTTCCCTTCAAGAAGCCTTTCGCTAAGGCTGTTCTTGTGGAATTGGCAAAGGGATATTTGGAAGCCCATAGAGGGCTATGGTGAAAAAGGAAATATCTTCCGTTCAAAACTGGAAAGAAGCTTTCTGAGAAACTGCTCTGTGTTCTGTTAATTCATCTCACAGAGTTACATCTTTCCCTTCAAGAAGCCTTTCGCTAAGGCTGTTCTTGTGGAATTGGCAAAGGGATATTTGGAAGCCCATAGAGGGCTATGGTGAAAAAGGAAATATCTTCCGTTCAAAACTGGAAAGAACCTTTCTGAGAAACTGCTCTGTGTTCTGTTAATTCATCTCACAGAGTTACATCTTTCCCTTCAAGAAGCCTTTCGCTAAGGCTGTTCTTGTGGAATTGGCAAAGGGATATTTGGAAGCCCATAGAGGGCTATGGTGAAAAAGGAAATATCTTCCCTTCAAAACTGCAAAGAAGCTTTTTGAGAAACTGCTCTGTGTTCTGTTAATTCATCTCACAGAGTTACATCTTTCCCTTCAAGAAGCCTTTCGCTAAGGCTGTTCTTGTGGAATTGGCAAAGGGATATTTGGAAGCCCATAGAGGGCTATGGTGAAAAAGGAAATATCTTCCGTTCAAAACTGGAAAGAAGCTTTCTGAGAAACTGCTCTGTGTTCTGTTAATTCATCTCACAGAGTTACATCTTTCCCTTCAAGAAGCCTTTCGCTAAGGCTGTTCTTGGGGAATTGGCAAAGGGATATTTGGAAGCCCATAGAGGGCTATGGTGAAAAAGCAAATATCTTCCGTTCAAAACTGGAAAGAAGCTTTCTGAGAAACTGCTCTGTGTTCTGTTAATTCATCTCACAGAGTTACATCTTTCGCTTCAAGAAGCCTTTCGCTAAGGCTGTTCTTTTGCAATTGGCAAAGGGATATTTGGAAGCCCTTAGAGGGCTATGGTGAAAAAGGAAATATCTTCCGTTCAAAACTGGAAAGAAGCCTTCTGAGAAACTGCTCTGTGTTCTGTTAATTCATCTCACAGAATTCCATCTTTCCCTTCAAGAAGCCTTTCGCTAAGGCTGTTCTTGTGGAATTGGCAAAGGGATATTTGGAAGCCCATAGAGGGCTATGGTGAAAAAGGAAATATCTTCCGTTCAAAACTGGAAAGAAGCTTTCTGAGAAACTGCTCTGTGTTCTGTTAATTCATCTCACAGAGTTACATCTTTCCCTTCAAGAAGCCTTTCGCTAAGGCTGTTCTTGTGGAATTGGCAAAGGGATATTTGGAAGCCCATAGAGGGCTATGGTGAAAAAGGAAATATCTTCCGTTGAAAACTGGAAAGAAGCTTTCTGAGAAACTGCTCTGTGTTCTGTTAATTCATCTCACAGAGTTACATCTTTCCCTTCAAGAAGCCTTTCGCTAAGGCTGTTCTTGTGGAATTGGCAAAGGGATATTTGGAAGCCCATAGAGGGCTACGGTGAAAAAGGAAATATCTTCCGTTCAAAACTGGAAAGAAGCTTTCTGAGAAACTACTCTGTGTTCTGTTAATTCATCTCACAGAGTTACATCTTTCCCTTCAAGAAGCCTTTCGCTAAGGCTGTTCTTGTGGAATTGGCAAAGGGATATTTGGAAGCCCATAGAGGGCTATGGTGAAAAAGGAAATATCTTCCGTTCAAAACTGGAAAGAAGATTTCTGAGAAACTGCTCTGTGTTCTGTTAATTCATCTCACGGAGTTACATCTTTCCCTTCAAGAAGCCTTTCGCTAAGGCTGTTCTTGGGGAATTGGCAAAGGGATATTTGGAAGCCCATAGAGGGCTATGGTGAAAAAGGAAATATCTTCCGTTCAAAACTGGAAAGAAGCTTTCTGAGAAACTGCTCTGTGTTCTGTTAATTCATCTCACAGAGTTACGTCTTTCCCTTCAAGAAGCCTTTCGCTAAGGCTGTTCTTGGGGAATTGGCAAAGGGATATTTGGAAGCCCATAGAGGGCTATGGTGAAAAAGGAAATATCTTCCGTTCAAAACTGGAAAGAAGCTTTCTGAGAAACTGCTCTGTGTTCTGTTAATTCATCTCACAGAGTTACATCTTTCCCTTCAAGAAGCCTTTCGCTAAGGCTGTTCTTGTGGAATTGGCAAAGGGATATTTGGAAGCCCATAGAGGGCTATGGTGAAAAAGGAAATATCTTCCGTTCAAAACTGGAAAGAAGCTTTCTGAGAAACTGCTCTGTGTTCTGTTAATTCATCTCACAGAGTTACATCTTTCCCATCCAGAAGCCTTTCGCTAAGGCTGTTCTTGTGGAATTGGCAAAGGGATATTTGGAAGCCCATAGAGGGCTATGGTGAAAAAGGAAATATCTTCCGTTCAAAACTGGAAAGAAGCTTTCTCAGAAACTGCTCTGTGTTCTGTTAATTCATCTCACAGAGTTACATCTTTCCCTTCAAGAAGCCTTTCGCTAAGGCTGTTCTTGTGGAATTGGCAAAAGGATATTTGGAAGCCCATAGAGGGCTATGGTGAAAAAGGAAATATCTTCCGTTCAAAACTGGAAAGAAGCTTTCTGAGAAACTGCTCTGTGTTCTGTTAATTCATCTCACAGAGTTACATCTTTCGCTTCAAGAAGCCTTTCGCTAAGGCTGTTCTTTTGCAATTGGCAAAGGGATATTTGGAAGCCCATAGAGGGCTATGGTGAAAAAGGAAATATCTTCCGTTCAAAACTGGAAAGAAGCCTTCTGAGAAACTGCTCTGTGTTCTGTTAATTCATCTCACAGAATTACATCTTTCCCTTCAAGAAGCCTTTCGCTAAGGCTGTTCTTGTGGAATTGGCAAAGGGATATTTGGAAGCCCATAGAGGGCTATGGTGAAAAAGGAAATATCTTCCGTTCAAAACTGGAAAGAAGCTTTCTGAGAAACTGCTCTGTGTGCTGTTAATTCATCTCACAGAGTTACATCTTTCCCTTCAAGAAGCCTTTCGCTAAGGCTGTTCTTGTGGAATTGGCAAAGGGATATTTGGAAGCCCATAGAGGGCTATGGTGAAAAAGGAAATATCTTCCGTTCAAAACTGGAAAGAAGATTTCTGAGAAACTGCTCTGTGTTCTGTTAATTCATCTCACGGAGTTACATCTTTCCCTTCAAGAAGCCTTTCGCTAAGGCTGTTCTTGTGGAATTGGCAAAGGGATATTTGGAAGCCCATAGAGGGCTATGGTGAAAAAGGAAATATCTTCCGTTCAAAACTGGAAAGAAGCTTTCTGAGAAACTGCTCTGTGTTCTGTTAATTCATCTCACAGAGTTACATCTTTCCCTTCAAGAAGCCTTTCGCTAAGGCTGTTCTTGTGGAATTGGCAAAGGGATATTTGGAAGCCCATAGAGGGCTATGGTGAAAAAGGAAATATCTTGCGTTCAAAATTGGAAAGAAGATTTCTGAGAAACTGCTCTGTGTTCTGTTAATTCATCTCACGGAGTTACATCTTTCCCTTCAAGAAGCCTTTCGCTAAGGCTGTTCTTGTGGAATTGGTAAAGGGATATTTGGAAGCCCATAGAGGGCTATGGTGAAAAAGGAAATATCTTCCGTTCAAAACTGGAAAGAAGCTTTGTGAGAAACTGCTCTGTGTTCTGTTGATTCATCTCTCAGAGTTACATCTTTCCCTTCAAGAAGACTTTCGCTAAGGCTGTTCTTGTGGAATTGGCAAAGGGATATTTGGAACCCCATAGAGGGCTATGGTGAAAAAGGAAATATCTTCCGTTGAAAACTGGAAAGAAGCTTTCTGAGAAACTGCTCTGTGTTCTGTTAATTCATCTCACAGAGTTACATCTTTCCCTTCAAGAAGCCTTTCGCTAAGGCTGTTCTTGTGGAATTGGCAAAGGGATATTTGGAAGCCCATAGAGGGCTATGGTGAAAAAGGAAATATCTTCCGTTGAAAACTGGAAAGAAGCTTTCTGGGAAACTGCTCTGTGTTCTGTTAATTCATCTCACAGAGTTACATCTTTCCCTTCAAGAAGCCTTTCGCTAAGGCTGTTCTTGTGGAATTGGCAAAGGGATATTTGGAAGCCCATAGAGGGCTATGGTGAAAAAGGAAATATCTTCCGTTCAAAACTGGAAAGAAGCTTTCTGAGAAACTACTCTGTGTTCTGTTAATTCATCTCACAGAGTTACATCTTTCCCTTCAAGAAGCCTTTCGCTAAGGCTGTTCTTGTGGAATTGGCAAAGGGATATTTGGAAGCCCATAGAGGGCTATGGTGAAAAAGGAAATATCTTCCGTTCAAAACTGGAAAGAAGATTTCTGAGAAACTGCTCTGTGTTCTGTTAATTCATCTCACGGAGTTACATCTTTCCCTTCAAGAAGCCTTTCGCTAAGGCTGTTCTTGGGGAATTGGCAAAGGGATATTTGGAAGCCCATAGAGGGCTATGGTGAAAAAGGAAATATCTTCCGTTCAAAACTGGAAAGAAGCTTTCTGAGAAACTGCTCTGTGTTCTGTTAATTCATCTCACAGAGTTACGTCTTTCCCTTCAAGAAGCCTTTCGCTAAGGCTGTTATTGGGGAATTGGCAAAGGGATATTTGGAAGCCCATAGAGGGCTATGGTGAAAAAGGAAATATCTTCCGTTCAAAACTGGAAAGAAGCTTTCTGAGAAACTGCTCTGTGTTCTGTTAATTCATCTCACAGAGTTACATCTTTCCCTTCAAGAAGCCTTTCGCTAAGGCTGTTCTTGTGGAATTGGCAAAGGGATATTTGGAAGCCCATAGAGGGCTATGGTGAAAAAGGAAATATCTTCCGTTCAAAACTGGAAAGAAGCTTTCTGAGAAACTGCTCTGTGTTCTGTTAATTCATCTCACAGAGTTACATCTTTCCCTTCAAGAAGCCTTTCGCTAAGGCTGTTCTTGTGGAATTGGCAAAAGGATATTTGGAAGCCCATAGAGGGCTATGGTGAAAAAGGAAATATCTTCCGTTCAAAACTGGAAAGAAGCTTTCTGAGAAACTGCTCTGTGTTCTGTTAATTCATCTCACAGAGTTACATCTTTCGCTTCAAGAAGCCTTTCGCTAAGGCTGTTCTTTTGCAATTGGCAAAGGGATATTTGGAAGCCCTTAGTGGGCTATGGTGAAAAAGGAAATATCTTCCGTTCAAAACTGGAAAGAAGCTTTCTGAGAAACTGCTCTGTGTTCTGTTAATTCATCTCACAGAATTACATCTTTCCCTTCAAGAAGCCTTTCGCTAAGGCTGTTCTTGTGGAATTGGCAAAGGGATATTTGGAAGCCCATAGAGGGCTATGGTGAAAAAGGAAATATCTTCCGTTCAAAACTGGAAAGAAGCTTTCTGAGAAACTGCTCTGTGTTCTGTTAATTCATCTCACAGAGTTACATCTTTCCCTTCAAGAAGCCTTTCGCTAAGGCTGTTCTTGTGGAATTGGCAAAGGGATATTTGGAAGCCCATAGAGGGCTATGGTGAAAAAGGAAATATCTTCCGTTCAAAACTGGAAAGAAGATTTCTGAGAAACTGCTCTGTGTTCTGTTAATTCATCTCACGGAGTTACATCTTTCCCTTCAAGAAGCCTTTCGCTAAGGCTGTTCTTGGGGAATTGGCAAAGGGATATTTGGAAGCCCATAGAGGGCTATGGTGAAAAAGGAAATATCTTCCGTTCAAAACTGGAAAGAAGCTTTCTGAGAAACTGCTCTGTGTTCTGTTAATTCATCTCACAGAGTTACGTCTTTCCCTTCAAGAAGCCTTTCGCTAAGGCTGTTCTTGTGGAATTGGCAAAGGGATATTTGGAAGCCCATAGAGGGCTATGGTGAAAAAGGAAATATCTTCCGTTCAAAACTGGAAAGAAGCTTTCTGAGAAACTGCTCTGTGTTCTGTTAATTCATCTCACAGAGTTACATCTTTCCCTTCAAGAAGCCTTTCGCTAAGGCTGTTCTTGTGGAATTGGCAAAGGGATATTTGGAAGCCCATAGAGAGCTATGGTGAAAAAGGAAATATCTTCCGTTCAAAACTGGAAAGAAGCTTTCTCAGAAACTGCTCTGTGTTCTGTTAATTCATCTCACAGAGTTACATCTTTCCCTTCAAGAAGCCTTTCGCTAAGGCTGTTCTTGTGGAATTGGCAAAAGGATATTTGGAAGCCCATAGAGGGCTATGGTGAAAAAGGAAATATCTTCCGTTCAAAATTGGAAAGAAGCTTTCTGAGAAACTGCTCTGTGTTCTGTTAATTCATCTCACAGAGTTACATCTTTCCCTTCAAGAAGCCTTTCGCTAAGGCTGTTCTTGTGGAATTGGCAAAGGGATATTTGGAAGCCCATAGAGGGCTATGGTGAAAAAGGAAATATCTTCAGTTCAAAACTGGAAAGAAGATTTCTGAGAAACTGCTCTGTGTTCTGTTAATTCATCTCACGGAGTTACATCTTTCCCTTCAAGAAGCCTTTCGCTAAGGCTGTTCTTGGGGAATTGGCAAAGGGATATTTGGAAGCCCATAGAGGGCTATGGTGAAAAAGGAAATATCTTCCGTTCAAAACTGGAAAGAAGCTTTCTGAGAAACTGCTCTGTGTTCTGTTAATTCATCTCACAGAGTTACATCTTTCGCTTCAAGAAACCTTTCGCTAAGGCTGTTCTTTTGCAATTGGCAAAGGGATATTTGGAAGCCCATAGAGGGCTATGGTGAAAAAGGAAATATCTTCCGTTCAAAACTGGAAAGAAGCCTTCTGAGAAACTGCTCTGTGTTCTGTTAATTCATCTCACAGAGTTACATCTTTCCCTTCAAGAAGCCTTTCGCTAAGGCTGTTCTTGTGGAATTGGCAAAGGGATATTTGGAAGCCCATAGAGGGCTATGGTGAAAAAGGAAATATCTTCCGTTCAAAACTGGAAAGAAGCTTTCTGAGAAACTGCTCTGTGTTCTGTTAATTCATCTCACAGAGTTACATCTTTCCCTTCAAGAAGCCTTTCGCTAAGGCTGTTCTTGTGGAATTGGCAAAGGGATATTTGGAAGCCCATAGAGGGCTATGGTGAAAAAGGAAATATCTTCCGTTCAAAACTGGAAAGAACCTTTCTGAGAAACTGCTCTGTGTTCTGTTAATTCATCTCACAGAGTTACATCTTTCCCTTCAAGAAGCCTTTCGCTAAGGCTGTTCTTGTGGAATTGGCAAAGGGATATTTGGAAGCCCATAGAGGGCTATGGTGAAAAAGGAAATATCTTCCCTTCAAAACTGCAAAGAAGCTTTTTGAGAAACTGCTCTGTGTTCTGTTAATTCATCTCACAGAGTTACATCTTTCCCTTCAAGAAGCCTTTCGCTAAGGCTGTTCTTGTGGAATTGGCAAAGGGATATTTGGAAGCCCATAGAGGGCTATGGTGAAAAAGGAAATATCTTCCGTTCAAAACTGGAAAGAAGCTTTCTGAGAAACTGCTCTGTGTTCTGTTAATTCATCTCACAGAGTTACATCTTTCCCTTCAAGAAGCCTTTCGCTAAGGCTGTTCTTGTGGAATTGGCAAAGGGATATTTGGAAGCCCATAGAGGGCTATGGTGAAAAAGGAAATATCTTCCGTTCAAAACTGGAAAGAAGATTTCTGAGAAACTGCTCTGTGTTCTGTTAATTCATCTCACGGAGTTACATCTTTCCCTTCAAGAAGCCTTTCGCTAAGGCTGTTCTTGGGGAATTGGCAAAGGGATATTTGGAAGCCCATAGAGGGCTATGGTGAAAAAGGAAATATCTTCCGTTCAAAACTGGAAAGAAGCTTTCTGAGAAACTGCTCTGTGTTCTGTTAATTCATCTCACAGAGTTACATCTTTCCCTTCAAGAAGCCTTTCGCTAAGGCTGTTCTTGTGGAATTGGCAAAGGGATATTTGGAAGCCCATAGAGGGCTATGGTGAAAAAGGAAATATCTTCCCTTCAAAACTGGAAAGAAGCTTTCTGAGAAACTGCTCTGTGTTCTGTTAATTCATGTCACAGAGTTACATCTTTCCCTTCAAGAATCCTTTCGCTAAGGCTGTTCTTGTGCAATTGGCAAAGGGATATTTGGAAGCCCATAGAGGGCTATGGTGAAAAAGGAAATATCTTCCGTTCAAAACTGGAAAGAAGCTTTCTGAGAAACTGCTCTGTGTTCTGTTAATTCATCTCACAGAGTTACATCTTTCCCTTCAAGAAGCCTTTCGCTAAGGCTGTTCTTGGGGAATTGGCAAAGGGATATTTGGAAGCCCATAGAGGGCTATGGTGAAAAAGGAAATATCTTCCGTTCAAAACAGGAAAAAAGCTTTCTGAGAAACTGCTCTGTGTTCTGTTAATTCATCTCACAGAGTTACATCTTTCCCTTCAAGAAGCCTTTCGCTAAGGCTGTTCTTGTGGAATTGGCAAAGGGATATTTGGAAGCCCATAGAGGGCTATGGTGAAAAAGGAAATATCTTCCGTTCAAAACTGGAAAGAAGCTTTCTGAGAAACTGCTCTGTGTTCTGTTAATTCATCTCACAGAGTTACATCTTTCCCTTCAAGAAGCCTTTCGCTAAGGCTGTTCTTGTGGAATTGGCAAAGGGATATTTGGAAGCCCATAGAGGGCTATGGTGAAAAAGGAAATATCTTCCGTTCAAAACTGGAAAGAAGCTTTCTGAGAAACTGCTCTGTGTTCTGTTAATTCATCTCACAGAGTTACATCTTTCCCTTCAAGAAGCCTTTCGCTAAGGCTGTTCTTGTGGAATTGGCAAAGGGATATTTGGAAGCCCATAGAGGGCTATGGTGAAAAAGGAAATATCTTCCGTTCAAAACTGGAAAGAAGCCTTCTGAGAAACTGCTCTGTGTTCTGTTAATTCATCTCACAGAATTACATCTTTCCCTTCAAGAAGCCTTTCGCTAAGGCTGTTCTTGTGGAATTGGCAAAGGGATATTTGGAAGCCCATAGAGGGCTATGGTGAAAAAGGAAATATCTTCCGTTCAAAACTGGAAAGAAGATTTCTGAGAAACTGCTCTGTGTTCTGTTAATTCATCTCACGGAGTTACATCTTTCCCTTCAAGAAGCCTTTCGCTAAGGCTGTTCTTGTGGAATTGGCAAAGGGATATTTGGAAGCCCATAGAGGGCTATGGTGAAAAAGGAAATATCTTCCGTTCAAAACTGGAAAGAAGCTTTCTGAGAAACTGCTCTGTGTGCTGTTAATTCATCTCACAGAGTTACATCTTTCCCTTCAAGAAGCCTTTCGCTAAGGCTGTTCTTGTGGAATTGGCAAAGGGATATTTGGAAGCCCATAGAGGGCTATGGTGAAAAAGGAAATATCTTCCGTTCAAAACTGGAAAGAAGATTTCTGAGAAACTGCTCTGTGTTCTGTTAATTCATCTCACGGAGTTACATCTTTCCCTTCAAGAAGCCTTTCGCTAAGGCTGTTCTTGTGGAATTGGCAAAGGGATATTTGGAAGCCCATAGAGGGCTATGGTGAAAAAGGAAAAATCTTCCGTTCAAAACTGGAAAGAAGCTTTCTGAGAAACTGCTCTGTGTTCTGTTAATTCATCTCACAGAGTTACATCTTTCCCTTCAAGAAGCCTTTCGCTAAGGCTGTTCTTGTGGAATTGGCAAAGGGATATTTGGAAGCCCATAGAGGGCTATGGTGAAAAAGGAAATATCTTCCGTTCAAAACTGGAAAGAAGATTTCTGAGAAACTGCTCTGTGTTCTGTTAATTCATCTCACGGAGTTACATCTTTCCCTTCAAGAAGCCTTTCGCTAAGGCTGTTCTTGTGGAATTGGTAAAGGGATATTTGGAAGCCCATAGAGGGCTATGGTGAAAAAGGAAATATCTTCCGTTCAAAACTGGAAAGAAGCTTTGTGAGAAACTGCTCTGTGTTCTGTTGATTCATCTCTCAGAGTTACATCTTTCCCTTCAAGAAGACTTTCGCTAAGGCTGTTCTTGTGGAATTGCCAAAGGGATATTTGGAACCCCATAGAGGGCTACGGTGAAAAAGGAAATATCTTCCGTTGAAAACTGGAAAGAAGCTTTCTGAGAAACTGCTCTGTGTTCTGTTAATTCATCTCACAGAGTTACATCATTCCCTTCAAGAAGCCTTTCGCTAAGGCTGTTCTTGTGGAATTGGCAAAGGGATATTTGGAAGCCCATAGAGGGCTATGGTGAAAAAGGAAATATCTTCCGTTGAAAACTGGAAAGAAGCTTTCTGGGAAACTGCTCTGTGTTCTGTTAATTCATCTCACAGAGTTACATCTTTCCCTTCAAGAAGCCTTTCGCTAAGGCTGTTCTTGTGGAATTGGCAAAGGGATATTTGGAAGCCCATAGAGGGCTATGGTGAAAAAGGAAATACCTTCCGTTCAAAACTGGAAAGAAGCTTTCTGAGAAACTACTCTGTGTTCTGTTAATTCATCTCACAGAGTTACATCTTTCCCTTCAAGAAGCCTTTCGCTAAGGCTGTTCTTGTGGAATTGGCAAAGGGATATTTGGAAGCCCATAGAGGGCTATGGTGAAAAAGGAAATATCTTCCGTTCAAAACTGGAAAGAAGATTTCTGAGAAACTGCTCTGTGTTCTGTTAATTCATCTCACGGAGTTACATCTTTCCCTTCAAGAAGCCTTTCGCTAAGGCTGTTCTTGGGGAATTGGCAAAGGGATATTTGGAAGCCCATAGAGGGCTATGGTGAAAAAGGAAATATCTTCCGTTCAAAACTGGAAAGAAGCTTTCTGAGAAACAGCTCTGTGTTCTGTTAATTCATCTCACAGAGTTACGTCTTTCCCTTCAGGAAGCCTTTCGCTAAGGCTGTTCTTGTGGAATTGGCAAAGGGATATTTGGAAGCCCATAGAGGGCTATGGTGAAAAAGGAAATATCTTCCGTTCAAAACTGGAAAGAAGATTTCTGAGAAACTGCTCTGTGTTCTGTTAATTCATCTCACGGAGTTACATCTTTCCCTTCAAGAAGCCTTTCGCTAAGGCTGTTCTTGTGGAATTGGTAAAGGGATATTTGGAAGCCCATAGAGGGCTATGGTGAAAAAGGAAATATCTTCCGTTCAAAACTGGAAAGAAGCTTTGTGAGAAACTGCTCTGTGTTCTGTTGATTCATCTCTCAGAGTTACATCTTTCCCTTCAAGAAGACTTTCGCTAAGGCTGTTCTTGTGGAATTGCCAAAGGGATATTTGGAACCCCATAGAGGGCTACGGTGAAAAAGGAAATATCTTCCGTTGAAAACTGGAAAGAAGCTTTCTGAGAAACTGCTCTGTGTTCTGTTAATTCATCTCACAGAGTTACATCATTCCCTTCAAGAAGCCTTTCGCTAAGGCTGTTCTTGTGGAATTGGCAAAGGGATATTTGGAAGCCCATAGAGGGCTATGGTGAAAAAGGAAATATCTTCCGTTGAAAACTGGAAAGAAGCTTTCTGGGAAACTGCTCTGTGTTCTGTTAATTCATCTCACAGAGTTACATCTTTCCCTTCAAGAAGCCTTTCGCTAAGGCTGTTCTTGTGGAATTGGCAAAGGGATATTTGGAAGCCCATAGAGGGCTATGGTGAAAAAGGAAATATCTTCCGTTCAAAACTGGAAAGAAGCTTTCTGAGAAACTACTCTGTGTTCTGTTAATTCATCTCACAGAGTTACATCTTTCCCTTCAAGAAGCCTTTCGCTAAGGCTGTTCTTGTGGAATTGGCAAAGGGATATTTGGAAGCCCATAGAGGGCTATGGTGAAAAAGGAAATATCTTCCGTTCAAAACTGGAAAGAAGATTTCTGAGAAACTGCTCTGTGTTCTGTTAATTCATCTCACGGAGTTACATCTTTCCCTTCAAGAAGCCTTTCGCTAAGGCTGTTCTTGGGGAATTGGCAAAGGGATATTTGGAAGCCCATAGAGGGCTATGGTGAAAAAGGAAATATCTTCCGTTCAAAACTGGAAAGAAGCTTTCTGAGAAACAGCTCTGTGTTCTGTTAATTCATCTCACAGAGTTACGTCTTTCCCTTCAAGAAGCCTTTCGCTAAGGCTGTTATTGGGGAATTGGCAAAGGGATATTTGGAAGCCCATAGAGGGCTATGGTGAAAAAGGAAATATCTTCCGTTCAAAACTGGAAAGAAGCTTTCTGAGAAACTGCTCTGTGTTCTGTTAATTCATCTCACAGAGTTACATCTTTCCCTTCAAGAAGCCTTTCGCTAAGGCTGTTCTTGTGGAATTGGCAAAGGGATATTTGGAAGCCCATAGAGGGCTATGGTGAAAAAGGAAATATCTTCCGTTCAAAACTGGAAAGAAGCTTTCTGAGAAACTGCTCTGTGTTCTGTTAATTCATCTCACAGAGTTACATCTTTCCCTTCAAGAAGCCTTTCGCTAAGGCTGTTCTTGTGGAATTGGCAAAAGGATATTTGGAAGCCCATAGAGGGCTATGGTGAAAAAGGAAATATCTTCCGTTCAAAACTGGAAAGAAGCTTTCTGAGAAACTGCTCTGTGTTCTGTTAATTCATCTCACAGAGTTACATCTTTCGCTTCAAGAAGCCTTTCGCTAAGGCTGTTCTTTTGCAATTGGCAAAGGGATATTTGGAAGCCCTTAGAGGGCTATGGTGAAAAAGGAAATATCTTCCGTTCAAAACTGGAAAGAAGCTTTCTGAGAAACTGCTCTGTGTGCTGTTAATTCATCTCACAGAGTTACATCTTTCCCTTCAAGAAGCCTTTCGCTAAGGCTGTTCTTGTGGAATTGGCAAAGGGATATTTGGAAGCCCATAGAGGGCTATGGTGAAAAAGGAAATATCTTCCGTTCAAAACTGGAAAGAAGATTTCTGAGAAACTGCTCTGTGTTCTGTTAATTCATCTCACGGAGTTACATCTTTCCCTTCAAGAAGCCTTTCGCTAAGGCTGTTCTTGTGGAATTGGCAAAGGGATATTTGGAAGCCCATAGAGGGCTATGGTGAAAAAGGAAATATCTTCCGTTCAAAACTGGAAAGAAGCTTTCTGAGAAACTGCTCTGTGTTCTGTTAATTCATCTCACAGAGTTACATCTTTCCCTTCAAGAAGCCTTTCGCTAAGGCTGTTCTTGTGGAATTGGCAAAGGGATATTTGGAAGCCCATAGAGGGCTATGGTGAAAAAGGAAATATCTTCCGTTCAAAACTGGAAAGAAGATTTCTGAGAAACTGCTCTGTGTTCTGTTAATTCATCTCACGGAGTTACATCTTTCCCTTCAAGAAGCCTTTCGCTAAGGCTGTTCTTGTGGAATTGGTAAAGGGATATTTGGAAGCCCATAGAGGGCTATGGTGAAAAAGGAAATATCTTCCGTTCAAAACTGGAAAGAAGCTTTGTGAGAAACTGCTCTGTGTTCTGTTGATTCATCTCTCAGAGTTACATCTTTCACTTCAAGAAGACTTTCGCTAAGGCTGTTCTTGTGGAATTGGCAAAGGGATATTTGGAAGCCCATAGAGGGCTATGGTGAAAAAGGAAATATCTTCCGTTGAAAACTGGAAAGAAGCTTTCTGAGAAACTGCTCTGTGTTCTGTTAATTCATCTCACAGAGTTACATCATTCCCTTCAAGAAGCCTTTCGCTAAGGCTGTTCTTGTGGAATTGGCAAAGGGATATTTGGAAGCCCATAGAGGGCTATGGTGAAAAAGGAAATATCTTCCGTGGAAAACTGGAAAGAAGCTTTCTGGGAAACTGCTCTGTGTTCTGTTAATTCATCTCACAGAGTTACATCTTTCCCTTCAAGAAGCCTTTCGCTAAGGCTGTTCTTGTGGAATTGGCAAAGGGATATTTGGAAGCCCTTAGAGGGCTATGGTGAAAAAGGAAATATCTTCCGTTCAAAACTGGAAAGAAGCTTTCTGAGAAACTACTCTGTGTTCTGTTAATTCATCTCACAGAGTTACATCTTTCCCTTCAAGAAGCCTTTCGCTAAGGCTGTTCTTGTGGAATTGGCAAAGGGATATTTGGAAGCCCATAGAGGGCTATGGTGAAAAAGGAAATATCTTCCGTTCAAAACTGGAAAGAAGATTTCTGAGAAACTGCTCTGTGTTCTGTTAATTCATCTGACGGAGTTACATCTTTCCCTTCAAGAAGCCTTTCGCTAAGGCTGTTCTTGGGGAATTGGCAAAGGGATATTTGGAAGCCCATAGAGGGCTATGGTGAAAAAGGAAATATCTTCCGTTCAAAACTGGAAAGAAGCTTTCTGAGAAACTGCTCTGTGTTCTGTTAATTCATCTCACAGAGTTACGTCTTTCCCTTCAAGAAGCCTTTCGCTAAGGCTGTTATTGGGGAATTGGCAAAGGGATATTTGGAAGCCCATAGAGGGCTATGGTGAAAAAGGAAATATCTTCCGTTCAAAACTGGAAAGAAGCTTTCTGAGAAACTGCTCTGTGTTCTGTTAATTCATCTCACAGAGTTACATCTTTCCCTTCAAGAAGCCTTTCGCTAAGGCTGTTCTTGTGGAATTGGCAAAGGGATATTTGGAAGCCCATAGAGGGCTATGGTGAAAAAGGAAATATCTTCCGTTCAAAACTGGAAAGAAGCTTTCTGAGAAACTGCTCTGTGTTCTGTTAATTCATCTCACAGAGTTACATCTTTCCCTTCAAGAAGCCTTTCGCTAAGGCTGTTCTTGTGGAATTGGCAAAAGGATATTTGGAAGCCCATAGAGGGCTATGGTGAAAAAGGAAATATCTTCCGTTCAAAACTGGAAAGAAGCTTTCTGAGAAACTGCTCTGTGTTCTGTTAATTCATCTCACAGAGTTACATCTTTCGCTTCAAGAAGCCTTTCGCTAAGGCTGTTCTTTTGCAATTGGCAAAGTGATATTTGGAAGCCCATAGAGGGCTATGGTGAAAAAGGAAATATCTTCCGTTCAAAACTGGAAAGAAGCCTTCTGAGAAACTGCTCTGTGTTCTGTTAATTCATCTCACAGAGTTACATCTTTCCCTTCAAGAAGCCTTTCGCTAAGGCTGTCCTTGTGGAATTGGCAAAGGGATATTTGGAAGCCCATAGAGGGCTATGGTGAAAAAGGAAATATCTTCCGTTCAAAACTGGAAAGAAGCTTTCTGAGAAACTGCTCTGTGTTCTGCTAATTCATCTCACAGAGTTACATCTTTCCCTTCAAGAAGCCTTTCGCTAAGGCTGTTCTTGTGGAATTGGCAAAGGGATATTTGGAAGCCCATAGAGGGCTATGGTGAAAAAGGAAATATCTTCCGTTCAAAACTGGAAAGAAGCTTTCTGAGAAACTGCTCTGTGTTCTGTTAATTCATCTCACAGAGTTACATCTTTCCCTTCAAGAAGCCTTTCGCTAAGGCTGTTCTTGTGGAATTGGCAAAGGGATATTTGGAAGCCCATAGAGGGCTATGGTGAAAAAGGAAATATCTTCCGTTCAAAACTGGAAAGAAGCTTTCTGAGAAACTGCTCTGTGTTCTGTTAATTCATCTCACAGAGTTACATCTTTCCCTTCAAGAAGCCTTTCGCTAAGGCTGTTCTTGTGGAATTGGCAAAGGGATATTTGGAAGCCCATAGAGGGCTATGGTGAAAAAGGAAATATCTTCCGTTCAAAACTGGAAAGAAGATTTCTGAGAAACTGCTCTGTGTTCTGTTAATTCATCTCACGGAGTTACATCTTTCCCTTCAAGAAGCCTTTCGCTAAGGCTGTTCTTGGGGAATTGGCAAAGGGATATTTGGAAGCCCATAGAGGGCTATGGTGAAAAAGGAAATATCTTCCGTTCAAAACTGGAAAGAAGCTTTCTGAGAAACTGCTCTGTGTTCTGTTAATTCATCTCACAGAGTTACATCTTTCGCTTCAAGAAACCTTTCGCTAAGGCTGTTCTTTTGCAATTGGCAAAGGGATATTTGGAAGCCCATAGAGGGCTATGGTGAAAAAGGAAATATCTTCCGTTCAAAACTGGAAAGAAGCCTTCTGAGAAACTGCTCTGTGTTCTGTTAATTCATCTCACAGAGTTACATCTTTCCCTTCAAGAAGCCTTTCGCTAAGGCTGTTCTTGTGGAATTGGCAAAGGGATATTTGGAAGCCCATAGAGGGCTATGGTGAAAAAGGAAATATCTTCCGTTCAAAACTGGAAAGAAGCTTTCTGAGAAACTGCTCTGTGTTCTGTTAATTCATCTCACAGAGTTACATCTTTCCCTTCAAGAAGCCTTTCGCTAAGGCTGTTCTTGTGGAATTGGAAAAGGGATATTTGGATGCCCGTAGAGGGCTATGGTGAAAAAGGAAATATCTTCCGTTCAAAACTGGAAAGAAGCTTTCTGAGAAACTGCTCTGTGTTCTGTTAATTCATCTCACAGAGTTACATCTTTCCCTTCAAGAAGCCTTTCGCTAAGGCTGTTCTTGTGGAATTGGCAAAGGGATATTTGGAAGCCCATAGAGGGCTATGGTGAAAAAGGAAATATCTTCCGTTCAAAACTGGAAAGAACCTTTCTGAGAAACTGCTCTGTGTTCTGTTAATTCATCTCACAGAGTTACATCTTTCCCTTCAAGAAGCCTTTCGCTAAGGCTGTTCTTGTGGAATTGGCAAAGGGATATTTGGAAGCCCATAGAGGGCTATGGTGAAAAAGGAAATATCTTCCCTTCAAAACTGCAAAGAAGCTTTTTGAGAAACTGCTCTGTGTTCTGTTAATTCATCTCACAGAGTTACATCTTTCCCTTCAAGAAGCCTTTCGCTAAGGCTGTTCTTGTGGAATTGGCAAAGGGATATTTGGAAGCCCATAGAGGGCTATGGTGAAAAAGGAAATATCTTCCGTTCAAAACTGGAAAGAAGCTTTCTGAGAAACTGCTCTGTGTTCTGTTAATTCATCTCACAGAGTTACATCTTTCCCTTCAAGAAGCCTTTCGCTAAGGCTGTTCTTGTGGAATTGGCAAAAGGATATTTGGAAGCCCATAGAGGGCTATGGTGAAAAAGGAAATATCTTCCGTTCAAAACTGGAAAGAAGCTTTCTGAGAAACTGCTCTGTGTTCTGTTAATTCATCTCACAGAGTTACATCTTTCGCTTCAAGAAGCCTTTCGCTAAGGCTGTTCTTTTGCAATTGGCAAAGGGATATTTGGAAGCCCTTAGAGGGCTATGGTGAAAAAGGAAATATCTTCCGTTCAAAACTGGAAAGAAGCCTTCTGAGAAACTGCTCTGTGTTCTGTTAATTCATCTCACAGAATTACATCTTTCCCTTCAAGAAGCCTTTCGCTAAGGCTGTTCTTGTGGAATTGGCAAAGGGATATTTGGAAGCCCATAGAGGGCTATGGTGAAAAAGGAAATATCTTCCGTTCAAAACTGGAAAGAAGCTTTCTGAGAAACTGCTCTGTGTTCTGTTAATTCGTCTCACAGAGTTACATCTTTCCCTTCAAGAAGCCTTTCGCTAAGGCTGTTCTTGTGGAATTGGCAAAGGGATATTTGGAAGCCCATAGAGGGCTATGGTGAAAAAGGAAATATCTTCCGTTCAAAACTGGAAAGAAGATTTCTGAGAAACTGCTCTGTGTTCTGTTAATTCATCTCACGGAGTTACATCTTTCCCTTCAAGAAGCCTTTCGCTAAGGCTGTTCTTGGGGAATTGGCAAAGGGATATTTGGAAGCCCATAGAGGGCTATGGTGAAAAAGGAAATATCTTCCGTTCAAAACTGGAAAGAAGCTTTCTGAGAAACTGCTCTGTGTTCTGTTAATTCATCTCACAGAGTTACGTCTTTCCCTTCAAGAAGCCTTTCGCTAAGGCTGTTCTTGTGGAATTGGCAAAGGGATATTTGGAAGCCCATAGAGGGCTATGGTGAAAAAGGAAATATCTTCCGTTGAAAACTGGAAAGAAGCTTTCTGAGAAACTGCTCTGTGTTCTGTTAATTCATCTCACAGAGTTACATCTTTCCCTTCAGGAAGCCTTTCGCTAATGCTGTTCTTGTGGAATTGGCAAAGGGATATTTGGAAGCCCATAGAGGGCTATGGTGAAAAAGGAAATATCTTCCGTTCAAAACTGGAAAGAAGCTTTCTGAGAAACTGCTCTGTGTTCTGTTAATTCATCTCACAGAGTTACATCTTTCCCTTCAAGAAGCCTTTCGCTAAGGCTGTTCTTGTGGAATTGGCAAAGGGATATTTGGAAGCCCATAGAGGGCTATGGTGAAAAAGGAAATATCTTCCGTTCAAAACTGGAAAGAAGCTTTCTGAGAAACTGCTCTGTGTTCTGTTAATTCATCTCACAGAGTTACATCTTTCCCTTCAAGAAGCCTTTCGCTAAGGCTGTTCTTGTGGAATTGGCAAAGGGATATTTGGAAGCCCATAGAGGGCTATGGTGAAAAAGGAAATATCTTCCGTTCAAAACTGGAAAGAAGATTTCTGAGAAACTGCTCTGTGTTCTGTTAATTCATCTCACGGAGTTACATCTTTCCCTTCAAGAAGCCTTTCGCTAAGGCTGTTCTTGGGGAATTGGCAAAGGGATATTTGGAAGCCCATAGAGGGCTATGGTGAAAAAGGAAATATCTTCCGTTCAAAACTGGAAAGAAGCTTTCTGAGAAACTACTCTGTGTTCTGTTAATTCATCTCACAGAGTTACATCTTTCCCTTCAAGAAGCCTTTCGCTAAGACTGTTCTTGTGGAATTGGCAAAGGGATATTTGGAAGCCCATAGAGGGCTATGGTGAAAAAGGAAATATCTTCCCTTCAAAACTGCAAAGAAGCTTTTTGAGAAACTGCTCTGTGTTCTGTTAATTCATCTCACAGAGTTACATCTTTCCCTTCAAGAAGCCTTTCGCTAAGGCTGTTCTTGTGGAATTGGCAAAGGGATATTTGGAAGCCCATAGAGGGCTATGCTGAAAAAGGAAATATCTTCCGTTCAAAACTGGAAAGAAGCTTTCTGAGAAACTGCTCTGTGTTCTGTTAATTCATCTCACAGAGTTACATCTTTCCCTTCAAGAAGCCTTTCGCTAAGGCTGTTCTTGTGGAATTGGCAAAGAGATATTTGGAAGCCCATAGAGTTCTATGGTGAAAAAGGAAATATCTTCCGTTCAAAACTGGAAAGAAGCTTTCTGAGAAACTGCTCTGTGTTCTGTTAATTCATCTCACAGAGTTACATCTTTCCCTTCAAGAAGCCTTTCGCTAAGGCTGTTCTTGTGGAATTGGCAAAGGGATATTTGGAAGCCCATAGAGGGCTATGGTGAAAAAGGAAATATCTTCCGTTCAAAACTGGAAAGAAGCTTTCTGAGAAACTGCTCTGTGTTCTGTTAATTCATCTCACAGAGTTACATCTTTCCCTTCAAGAAGCCTTTCGCTGAGGCTGTTCTTGTGGAATTGGCAAAGGGATATTTAGAAGCCCATAGAGGGCTATGGTGAAAAAGGAAATATCTTCCGTTCAAAACTGGAAAGAAGCTTTCTGAGAAACTGCTCTGCGTTCTGTTCATTCATCTCACAGAGTTACATCTTTCCCTTCAAGAAGCCTTTCGCTAAGGCTGTTCTTGTGGAATTGGCAAAGGGATATTTGGAAGCCCATAGAGGGCTATGGTGAAAAAGGAAATATCTTCCGTTTAAAATTTTAAAGAAGCTTTCTGAGAAACTGCTCTGTGTTCTGTTAATTCATCTCACAGAGTTACATCTTTCCCTTCCAGAAGCCTTTCGCTAAGGCTGTTCTTGTGGAATTGGCAAAAAGATATTTGGAAGCCCATAGAGGCCTTTGGTGAAAAAGGAAATATCTTCCGTTCAAAACTGGAAAGAAGCTTTCTGAGAAACTGCTCTGTGTTCTGTTAATTCATCTCACAGAGTTACATCTTTCCCTTCCAGAAGCCTTTCGCTAAGGCTGTTCTTGTGGAATTGGCAAAGGGATATTTGGAAGCCCATAGAGGGCTCTGGTGAAAAAGGAAATATCTTCCGTTCAAAACTGGAAAGAAGCTTTCTGAGAAACTGCTCTGTGTTCTGTTAATTCATCTCACAGAGTTACATCTTTCCCTTCCAGAAGCCTTTCGCTAAGGCTGTTCTTGTGGAATTGGCAAAGGGATATTTGGAAGCCCATAGAGGGCTATGGTGAAAAAGGAAATATCTTCCGTTCAAAACTGGAAAGAAGCTTTCTGAGAAACTGCTCTGTGTTCTGTTAATTCATCTCACAGAGTTACATCTTTCCCTTCAAGAAGCCTTTCGCTAAGGCTGTTCTTGTGGAATTGGCAAAGGGATATTTGGAAGCCCATAGAGGGCTATGGTGAAAAAGGAAATATCTTCCGTTCAAATCTGGAAAGAAGCTTTCTGAGAAACTGCTCTGTGTTCTGTTAATTCATCTCACAGAGTTACATCTTTCCCTTCAAGAAGCCTTTCGCTAAGGCTGTTCTTGTGGAATTGGCAAAGGGATATTTGGAAGCCCATAGAGGGCTATGGTGAAAAAGGAAATATCTTCCGTTCAAAACTGGAAAGAAGATTTCTGAGAAACTGCTCTGTGTTCTGTTAATTCATCTCACGGAGTTACATCTTTCCCTTCAAGAAGCCTTTCGCTAAGGCTGTTCTTGTGGAATTGGTAAAGGGATATTTGGAAGCCCATAGAGGGCTATGGTGAAAAAGGAAATATCTTCCGTTCAAAACTGGAAAGAAGCTTTCTGAGAAACTGCTCTGTGTTCTGTTGATTCATCTCTCAGAGTTACATCTTTCCCTTCAAGAAGACTTTCGCTAAGGCTGTTCTTGTGGAATTGGCAAAGGGATATTTGGAACCCCATAGAGGGCTATGGTGAAAAAGGAAATATCTTCCGTTCAAAACTGGAAAGAAGCTTTCTGAGAAACTGCTCTGTGTTCTGTTAATTCATCTCACAGAGTTACATCTTTCCCTTCAAGAAGCCTTTCGCTAAGGCTGTTCTTGTGGAATTGGCAAAGGGATATTTGGAAGCCCATAGAGGGCTATGGTGAAAAAGGAAATATCTTCCGTTCAAAACTGGAAAGAAGCTTTCTGAGAAACTGCTCTGTGTTCTGTTAATTCATCTCACAGAGTTACATCTTTCCCTTCAAGAAGCCTTTCGCTAAGGCTGTTCTTGTGGAATTGGCAAAGGGATATTTGGAAGCCCATAGAGGGCTATGGTGAAAAAGGAAATATCTTCCGTTCAAAACTGGAAAGAAGCTTTCTGAGAAACTACTCTGTGTTCTGTTAATTCATCTCACAGAGTTACATCTTTCCCTTCAAGAAGCCTTTCGCTAAGGCTGTTCTTGTGGAATTGGCAAAGGGATATTTGGAAGCCCATAGAGGGCTATGGTGAAAAAGGAAATATCTTCCGTTCAAAACTGGAAAGAAGATTTCTGAGAAAATGCTCTGTGTTCTGTTAATTCATCTCACGGAGTTACATCTTTCCCTTCAAGAAGCCTTTCGCTAAGGCTGTTCTTGGGGAATTGGCAAAGGGATATTTGGAAGCCCATAGAGGGCTATGGTGAAAAAGGAAATATCTTCCGTTCAAAACTGGAAAGAAGCTTTCTGAGAAACTGCTCTGTGTTCTGTTAATTCATCTCACAGAGTTACGTCTTTCCCTTCAAGAAGCCTTTCGCTAAGGCTGTTCTTGGGGAATTGGCAAAGGGATATTTGGAAGCCCATAGAGGGCTATGGTGAAAAAGGAAATATCTTCCGTTCAAAACTGGAAAGAAGCTTTCTGAGAAACTGCTCTGTGTTCTGTTAATTCATCTCACAGAGTTACATCTTTCCCTTCAAGAAGCCTTTCGCTAAGGCTGTTCTTGTGGAATTGGCAAAGGGATATTTGGAAGCCCATAGAGGGCTATGGTGAAAAAGGAAATATCTTCCGTTCAAAACTGGAAAGAAGCTTTCTCAGAAACTGCTCTGTGTTCTGTTAATTCATCTCACAGAGTTACATCTTTCCCTTCAAGAAGCCTTTCGCTAAGGCTGTTCTTGTGGAATTGGCAAAGGGATATTTGGAAGCCCATAGAGGGCTATGGTGAAAAAGGAAATATCTTCCGTTCAAAACTGGAAAGAAGCTTTCTGAGAAACTGCTCTGTGTTCTGTTAATTCATCTCACGGAGTTACATCTTTCCCTTCAAGAAGCCTTTCGCTAAGGCTGTTCTTGTGGAATTGGTAAAGGGATATTTGGAAGCCCATAGAGGGCTATGGTGAAAAAGGAAATATCTTCCGTTCAAAACTGGAAAGAAGCTTTCTGAGAAACTGCTCTGTGTTCTGTTGATTCATCTCTCAGAGTTACATCTTTCCCTTCAAGAAGACTTTCGCTAAGGCTGTTCTTGTGGAATTGGCAAAGGGATATTTGGAACCCCATAGAGGGCTATGGTGAAAAAGGAAATATCTTCCGTTGAAAACTGGAAAGAAGCTTTCTGAGAAACTGCTCTGTGTTCTGTTAATTCATCTCACAGAGTTACATCTTTCCCTTCAAGAAGCCTTTCGCTAAGGCTGTTCTTGTGGAATTGGCAAAGGGATATTTGGAAGCCCATAGAGGGCTATGGTGAAAAAGGAAATATCTTCCGTTGAAAACTGGAAAGAAGCTTTCTGAGAAACTGCTCTGTGTTCTGTTAATTCATCTCACAGAGTTACATCTTTCCCTTCAAGAAGCCTTTCACTAAGGCTGTTCTTGTGGAATTGGCAAAGGGATATTTGGAAGCCCATAGAGGGCTATGGTGAAAAAGGAAATATCTTCCGTTCAAAACTGGAAAGAAGCTTTCTGAGAAACTACTCTGTGTTCTGTTAATTCATCTCACAGAGTTACATCTTTCCCTTCAAGAAGCCTTTCGCTAAGGCTGTTCTTGTGGAATTGGCAAAGGGATATTTGGAAGCCCATAGAGGGCTATGGTGAAAAAGGAAATATCTTCCGTTCAAAACTGGAAAGAAGATTTCTGAGAAACTGCTCTGTGTTCTGTTAATTCATCTCACGGAGTTACATCTTTCCCTTCAAGAAGCCTTTCGCTAAGGCTGTTCTTGGGGAATTGGCAAAGGGATATTTGGAAGCCCATAGAGGGCTATGGTGAAAAAGGAAATATCTTCCGTTCAAAACTGGAAAGAAGCTTTCTGAGAAACTGCTCTGTGTTCTGTTAATTCATCTCACAGAGTTACATCTTTCCCTTCCAGAAGCCTTTCGCTAAGGCTGTTCTTGTGGAATTGGCAAAGGGATATTTGGAAGCCCATAGAGGGCTCTGGTGAAAAAGGAAATATCTTCCGTTCAAAACTGGAAAGAAGCTTTCTGAGAAACTGCTCTGTGTTCTGTTAATTCATCTCACAGAGTTACATCTTTCCCTTCCAGAAGCCTTTCGCTAAGGCTGTTCTTGTGGAATTGGCAAAGGGATATTTGGAAGCCCATAGAGGGCTATGGTGAAAAAGGAAATATCTTCCGTTCAAAACTGGAAAGAAGCTTTTTGAGAAACTGCTCTGTGTTCTGTTAATTCATCTCACAGAGTTACATCTTTCCCTTCAAGAAGCCTTTCGCTAAGGCTGTTCTTGTGGAATTGGCAAAGGGATATTTGGAAGCCCATAGAGGGCTATGGTGAAAAAGGAAATATCTTCCGTTCAAATCTGGAAAGAAGCTTTCTGAGAAACTGCTCTGTGTTCTGTTAATTCATCTCACAGAGTTACATCTTTCCCTTCAAGAAGCCTTTCGCTAAGGCTGTTCTTGTGGAATTGGCAAAGGGATATTTGGAAGCCCATAGAGGGCTATGGTGAAAAAGGAAATATCTTCCGTTCAAAACTGGAAAGAAGATTTCTGAGAAACTGCTCTGTGTTCTGTTAATTCATCTCACGGAGTTACATCTTTCCCTTCAAGAAGCCTTTCGCTAAGGCTGTTCTTGTGGAATTGGTAAAGGGATATTTGGAAGCCCATAGAGGGCTATGGTGAAAAAGGAAATATCTTCCGTTCAAAACTGGAAAGAAGCTTTCTGAGAAACTGCTCTGTGTTCTGTTGATTCATCTCTCAGAGTTACGTCTTTCCCTTCAAGAAGACTTTCGCTAAGGCTGTTCTTGTGGAATTGGCAAAGGGATATTTGGAACCCCATAGAGGGCTATGGTGAAAAAGGAAATATCTTCCGTTGAAAACTGGAAAGAAGCTTTCTGAGAAACTGCTCTGTGTTCTGTTAATTCATCTCACAGAGTTACATCTTTCCCTTCAAGAAGCCTTTCGCTAAGGCTGTTCTTGTGGAATTGGCAAAGGGATATTTGGAAGCCCCTAGAGGGCTATGGTGAAAAAGGAAATATCTTCCGTTCAAAACTGGAAAGAAGCTTTCTGAGAAACTGCTCTGTGTTCTGTTAATTCATCTCACAGAGTTACATCTTTCCCTTCAAGAAGCCTTTCGCTAAGGCTGTTCTTGTGGAATTGGCAAAGGGATATTTGGAAGCCCATAGAGGGCTATGGTGAAAAAGGAAATATCTTCCGTTCAAAACTGGAAAGAAGCTTTCTGAGAAACTACTCTGTGTTCTGTTAATTCATCTCACAGAGTTACATCTTTCCCTTCAAGAAGCCTTTCGCTAAGGCTGTTCTTGTGGAATTGGCAAAGGGATATTTGGAAGCCCATAGAGGGCTATGGTGAAAAAGGAAATATCTTCCGTTCAAAACTGGAAAGAAGATTTCTGAGAAACTGCTCTGTGTTCTGTTAATTCATCTCACGGAGTTACATCTTTCCCTTCAAGAAGCCTTTCGCTAAGGCTGTTCTTGGGGAATTGGCAAAGGGATATTTGGAAGCCCATAGAGGGCTATGGTGAAAAAGGAAATATCTTCCGTTCAAAACTGGAAAGAAGCTTTCTGAGAAACTGCTCTGTGTTCTGTTAATTCATCTCACAGAGTTACGTCTTTCCCTTCAAGAAGCCTTTCGCTAAGGCTGTTCTTGGGGAATTGGCAAAGGGATATTTGGAAGCCCATAGAGGGCTATGGTGAAAAAGGAAATATCTTCCGTTCAAAACTGGAAAGAAGCTTTCTGAGAAACTGCTCTGTGTTCTGTTAATTCATCTCACAGAGTTACATCTTTCCCTTCAAGAAGCCTTTCGCTAAGGCTGTTCTTGTGGAATTGGCAAAGGGATATTTGGAAGCCCATAGAGGGCTATGGTGAAAAAGGAAATATCTTCCGTTCAAAACTGGAAAGAAGCTTTCTCAGAAACTGCTCTGTGTTCTGTTAATTCATCTCACAGAGTTACATCTTTCCCTTCAAGAAGCCTTTCGCTAAGGCTGTTCTTGTGGAATTGGCAAAGGGATATTTGGAAGCCCATAGAGGGCTATGGTGAAAAAGGAAATAACTTCCGTTCAAAACTGGAAAGAAGCTTTCTGAGAAACTGCTCTGTGTTCTGTTAATTCATCTCATGGAGTTACATCTTTCCCTTCAAGAAGCCTTTCGCTAAGGCTGTTCTTGTGGAATTGGTAAAGGGATATTTGGAAGCCCATAGAGGGCTATGGTGAAAAAGGAAATATCTTCCGTTCAAAATTGGAAAGAAGCTTTCTGAGAAACTGCTCTGTGTTCTGTTGATTCATCTCTCAGAGTTACATCTTTCCCTTCAAGAAGACTTTCGCTAAGGCTGTTCTTGTGGAATTGGCAAAGGGATATTTGGAACCCCATAGAGGGCTATGGTGAAAAAGGAAATATCTTCCGTTGAAAACTGGAAAGAAGCTTTCTGAGAAACTGCTCTGTGTTCTGTTAATTCATCTCACAGAGTTACATCTTTCCCTTCAAGAAGCCTTTCGCTAAGGCTGTTCTTGTGGAATTGGCAAAGGGATATTTGGAAGCCCATAGAGGGCTATGGTGAAAAAGGAAATATCTTCCGTTGAAAACTGGAAAGAAGCTTTCTGAGAAACTGCTCTGTGTTCTGTTAATTCATCTCACAGAGTTACATCTTTCCCTTCAAGAAGCCTTTCGCTAAGGCTGTTCTTGTGGAATTGGCAAAGGGATATTTGGAAGCCCATAGAGGGCTATGGTGAAAAAGGAAATATCTTCCGTTCAAAACTGGAAAGAAGCTTTCTGAGAAACTACTCTGTGTTCTGTTAATTCATCTCACAGAGTTACATCTTTCCCTTCAAGAAGCCTTTCGCTAAGGCTGTTCTTGTGGAATTGGCAAAGGGATATTTGGAAGCCCATAGAGGGCTATGGTGAAAAAGGAAATATCTTCCGTTCAAAACTGGAAAGAAGATTTCTGAGAAACTGCTCTGTGTTCTGTTAATTCATCTCACGGAGTTACATCTTTCCCTTCAAGAAGCCTTTCGCTAAGGCTGTTCTTGGGGAATTGGCAAAGGGATATTTGGAAGCCCATAGAGGGCTATGGTGAAAAAGGAAATATCTTCCGTTCAAAACTGGAAAGAAGCTTTCTGAGAAACTGCTCTGTGTTCTGTTAATTCATCTCACAGAGTTACGTCTTTCCCTTCAAGAAGCCTTTCGCTAAGGCTGTTCTTGGGGAATTGGCAAAGGGATATTTGGAAGCCCATAGAGGGCTATGGTGAAAAAGGAAATATCTTCCGTTCAAAACTGGAAAGAAGCTTTCTGAGAAACTGCTCTGTGTTCTGTTAATTCATCTCACAGAGTTACATCTTTCCCTTCAAGAAGCCTTTCGCTAAGGCTGTTCTTGTGGAATTGGCAAAGGGATATTTGGAAGCCCATAGAGGGCTATGGTGAAAAAGGAAATATCTTCCGTTCAAAACTGGAAAGAAGCTTTCTGAGAAACTGCTCTGTGTTCTGTTAATTCATCTCACAGAGTTACATCTTTCCCATCCAGAAGCCTTTCGCTAAGGCTGTTCTTGTGGAATTGGCAAAGGGATATTTGGAAGCCCATAGAGGGCTATGGTGAAAAAGGAAATATCTTCCGTTCAAAACTGGAAAGAAGCTTTCTCAGAAACTGCTCTGTGTTCTGTTAATTCATCTCACAGAGTTACATCTTTCCCTTCAAGAAGCCTTTCGCTAAGGCTGTTCTTGTGGAATTGGCAAAAGGATATTTGGAAGCCCATAGAGGGCTATGGTGAAAAAGGAAATATCTTCCGTTCAAAACTGGAAAGAAGCTTTCTGAGAAACTGCTCTGTGTTCTGTTAATTCATCTCACAGAGTTACATCTTTCGCTTCAAGAAGCCTTTCGCTAAGGCTGTTCTTTTGCAATTGGCAAAGGGATATTTGGAAGCCCATAGAGGGCTATGGTGAAAAAGGAAATATCTTCCGTTCAAAACTGGAAAGAAGCCTTCTGAGAAACTGCTCTGTGTTCTGTTAATTCATCTCACAGAATTACATCTTTCCCTTCAAGAAGCCTTTCGCTAAGGCTGTTCTTGTGGAATTGGCCAAGGGATATTTGGAAGCCCGTAGAGGGCTATGGTGAAAAAGGAAATATCTTCCGTTGAAAACTGGAAAGAAGCTTTCTGAGAAACTGCTCTGTGTTCTGTTAATTCATCTCACAGAGTTACATCTTTCCCTTCAAGAAGCCTTTCGCTAAGGCTGTTCTTGTGGAATTGGCAAAGGGATATTTGGAACCCCTAGAGGGCTATGGTGAAAAAGGAAATATCTTCCATTCAAAACTGGAAAGAAGCTTTCTGAGAAACTACTCTGTGTTCTGTTAATTCATCTCACAGAGTTACATCTTTCCCTTCAAGAAGCCTTTCGCTAAGGCTGTTCTTGTGGAATTGGCAAAGGGATATTTGGAAGCCCATAGAGGGCTATGGTGAAAAAGGAAATATCTTCCGTTCAAAACTGGAAAGAAGATTTCTGAAAAACTGCTCTGTGTTCTGTTAATTCATCTCACGGAGTTACATCTTTCCCTTCAAGAAGCCTTTCGCTAAGGCTGTTCTTGGGGAATTGGCAAAGGGATATTGGGAAGCCCATAGAGGGCTATGGTGAAAAAGGAAATATCTTCCGTTCAAAACTGGAAAGAAGCTTTCTGAGAAACTGCTCTGTGTTCTGTTAATTCATCTCACAGAGTTACGTCTTTCCCTTCAAGAAGCCTTTCGCTAAGGCTGTTCTTGGGGAATTGGCAAAGGGATATTTGGAAGCCCATAGAGGGCTATGGTGAAAAAGGAAATATCTTCCGTTCAAAACTGGAAAGAAGCTTTCTGAGAAACTGCTCTGTGTTCTGTTAATTCATCTCACAGAGTTACATCTTTCCCTTCAAGAAGCCTTTCGCTAAGGCTGTTCTTGTGGAATTGGCAAAGGGATATTTGGAAGCCCATAGAGGGCTATGGTGAAAAAGGAAATATCTTCCGTTCAAAACTGGAAAGAAGCTTTCTGAGAAACTGCTCTGTGTTCTGTTAATTCATCTCACAGAGTTACATCTTTCCCATCCAGAAGCCTTTCGCTAAGGCTGTTCTTGTGGAATTGGCAAAGGGATATTTGGAAGCCCATAGAGGGCTATGGTGAAAAAGGAAATATCTTCCGTTCAAAACTGGAAAGAAGCTTTCTCAGAAACTGCTCTGTGTTCTGTTAATTCATCTCACAGAGTTACATCTTTCCCTTCAAGAAGCCTTTCGCTAAGGCTGTTCTTGTGGAATTGGCAAAAGGATATTTGGAAGCCCATAGAGGGCTATGGTGAAAAAGGAAATATCTTCCGTTCAAAACTGGAAAGAAGCTTTCTGAGAAACTGCTCTGTGTTCTGTTAATTCATCTCACAGAGTTACATCTTTCGCTTCAAGAAGCCTTTCGCTAAGGCTGTTCTTTTGCAATTGGCAAAGGGATATTTGGAAGCCCATAGAGGGCTATGGTGAAAAAGGAAATATCTTCCGTTCAAAACTGGAAAGAAGCCTTCTGAGAAACTGCTCTGTGTTCTGTTAATTCATCTCACAGAATTACATCTTTCCCTTCAAGAAGCCTTTCGCTAAGGCTGTTCTTGTGGAATTGGCAAAGGGATATTTCGAAGCCCATAGAGGGCTATGGTGAAAAAGGAAATATCTTCCGTTCAAAACTGGAAAGAAGCTTTCTGAGAAACTGCTCTGTGTGCTGTTAATTCATCTCACAGAGTTACATCTTTCCCTTCAAGAAGCCTTTCGCTAAGGCTGTTCTTGTGGAATTGGCAAAGGGATATTTGGAAGCCCATAGAGGGCTATGGTGAAAAAGGAAATATCTTCCGTTCAAAACTGGAAAGAAGCTTTCTGAGAAACTGCTCTGTGTTCTGTTAATTCATCTCACAGAGTTACATCTTTCCCTTCAAGAAGCCTTTCGCTAAGGCTGTTCTTGTGGAATTGGCAAAGGGATATTTGGAAGCCCATAGAGGGCTATGGTGAAAAAGGAAATATCTTCCGTTCAAAACTGGAAAGAAGCTTTCTGAGAAACTGCTCTGTGTTCTGTTAATTCATCTCACAGAGTTACATCTTTCCCTTCAAGAAGCCTTTCGCTAAGGCTGTTCTTGTGGAATTGGCAAAAGGATATTTGGAAGCCCATAGAGGGCTATGGTGAAAAAGGAAATATCTTCCGTTCAAAACTGGAAAGAAGCTTTCTGAGAAACTGCTCTGTGTTCTGTTAATTCATCTCACAGAGTTACATCTTTCGCTTCAAGAAGCCTTTCGCTAAGGCTGTTCTTTTGCAATTGGCAAAGGGATATTTGGAAGCCCTTAGAGGGCTATGGTGAAAAAGGAAATATCTTCCGTTCAAAACTGGAAAGAAGCCTTCTGAGAAACTGCTCTGTGTTCTGTTAATTCATCTCACAGAATTACATCTTTCCCTTCAAGAAGCCTTTCGCTAAGGCTGTTCTTGTGGAATTGGCAAAGGGATATTTGGAAGCCCATAGAGGGCTATGGTGAAAAAGGAAATATCTTCCGTTCAAAACTGGAAAGAAGCTTTCTGAGAAACTGCTCTGTGTTCTGTTAATTCATCTCACAGAGTTACATCTTTCCCTTCAAGAAGCCTTTCGCTAAGGCTGTTCTTGTGGAATTGGCAAAGGGATATTTGGAAGCCCATAGAGGGCTATGGTGAAAAAGGAAATATCTTCCGTTCAAAACTGGAAAGAAGATTTCTGAGAAACTGCTCTGTGTTCTGTTAATTCATCTCACGGAGTTACATCTTTCCCTTCAAGAAGCCTTTCGCTAAGGCTGTTCTTGGGGAATTGGCAAAGGGATATTTGGAAGCCCATAGAGGGCTACGGTGAAAAAGGAAATATCTTCCGTTCAAAACTGGAAAGAAGCTTTCTGAGAAACTGCTCTGTGTTCTGTTAATTCATCTCACAGAGTTACGTCTTTCCCTTCAAGAAGCCTTTCGCTAAGGCTGTTCTTGTGGAATTGGCAAAGGGATATTTGGAAGCCCATAGAGGGCTATGGTGAAAAAGGAAATATCTTCCGTTCAAAACTGGAAAGAAGCTTTCTGAGAAACTGCTCTGTGTTCTGTTAATTCATCTCACAGAGTTACATCTTTCCCTTCAAGAAGCCTTTCACTAAGGCTGTTCTTGTGGAATTGGCAAAGGGATATTTGGAAGCCCATAGAGGGCTATGGTGAAAAAGGAAATATCTTCCGTTCAAAACTGGAAAGAAGCTTTCTCAGAAACTGCTCTGTGTTCTGTTAATTCATCTCACAGAGTTACATCTTTCCCTTCAAGAAGCCTTTCGCTAAGGCTGTTCTTGTGGAATTGGCAAAAGGATATTTGGAAGCCCATAGAGGGCTATGGTGAAAAAGGAAATATCTTCCGTTCAAAACTGGAAAGAAGCTTTCTGAGAAACTGCTCTGTGTTCTGTTAATTCATCTCACAGAGTTACATCTTTCGCTTCAAGAAGCCTTTCGCTAAGGCTGTTCTTTTGCAATTGGCAAAGTGATATTTGGAAGCCCATAGAGGGCTATGGTGAAAAAGGAAATATCTTCCGTTCAAAACTGGAAAGAAGCCTTCTGAGAAACTGCTCTGTGTTCTGTTAATTCATCTCACAGAGTTACATCTTTCCCTTCAAGAAGCCTTTCGCTAAGGCTGTCCTTGTGGAATTGGCAAAGGGATATTTGGAAGCCCATAGAGGGCTATGGTGAAAAAGGAAATATCTTCCGTTCAAAACTGGAAAGAAGCTTTCTGAGAAACTGCTCTGTGTTCTGCTAATTCATCTCACAGAGTTACATCTTTCCCTTCAAGAAGCCTTTCGCTAAGGCTGTTCTTGTGGAATTGGCAAAGGGATATTTGGAAGCCCATAGAGGGCTATGGTGAAAAAGGAAATATCTTCCGTTGAAAACTGGAAAGAAGCTTTCTGGGAAACTGCTCTGTGTTCTGTTAATTCATCTCACAGAGTTACATCTTTCCCTTCAAGAAGCCTTTCGCTAAGGCTGTTCTTGTGGAATTGGCAAAGGGATATTTGGAAGCCCATAGAGGGCTATGGTGAAAAAGGAAATATCTTCCGTTCAAAACTGGAAAGAAGCTTTCTGAGAAACTACTCTGTGTTCTGTTAATTCATCTCACAGAGTTACATCTTTCCCTTCAAGAAGCCTTTCGCTAAGGCTGTTCTTGTGGAATTGGCAAAGGGATATTTGGAAGCCCATAGAGGGCTATGGTGAAAAAGGAAATATCTTCCGTTCAAAACTGGAAAGAAGATTTCTGAGAAACTGCTCTGTGTTCTGTTAATTCATCTCACGGAGTTACATCTTTCCCTTCAAGAAGCCTTTCGCTAAGGCTGTTCTTGGGGAATTGGCAAAGGGATATTTGGAAGCCCATAGAGGGCTATGGTGAAAAAGGAAATATCTTCCGTTCAAAACTGGAAAGAAGCTTTCTGAGAAACTGCTCTGTGTTCTGTTAATTCATCTCACAGAGTTACGTCTTTCCCTTCAAGAAGCCTTTCGCTAAGGCTGTTATTGGGGAATTGGCAAAGGGATATTTGGAAGCCCATAGAGGGCTATGGTGAAAAAGGAAATATCTTCCGTTCAAAACTGGAAAGAAGCTTTCTGAGAAACTGCTCTGTGTTCTGTTAATTCATCTCACAGAGTTACATCTTTCCCTTCAAGAAGCCTTTCGCTAAGGCTGTTCTTGTGGAATTGGCAAAGGGATATTTGGAAGCCCATAGAGGGCTATGGTGAAAAAGGAAATATCTTCCGTTCAAAACTGGAAAGAAGCTTTCTGAGAAACTGCTCTGTGTTCTGTTAATTCATCTCACAGAGTTACATCTTTCCCTTCAAGAAGCCTTTCGCTAAGGCTGTTCTTGTGGAATTGGCAAAAGGATATTTGGAAGCCCATAGAGGGCTATGGTGAAAAAGGAAATATCTTCCGTTCAAAACTGGAAAGAAGCTTTCTGAGAAACTGCTCTGTGTTCTGTTAATTCATCTCACAGAGTTACATCTTTCGCTTCAAGAAGCCTTTCGCTAAGGCTGTTCTTTTGCAATTGGCAAAGGGATATTTGGAAGCCCTTAGAGGGCTATGGTGAAAAAGGAAATATCTTCCGTTCAAAACTGGAAAGAAGCCTTCTGAGAAACTGCTCTGTGTTCTGTTAATTCATCTCACAGAATTACATCTTTCCCTTCAAGAAGCCTTTCGCTAAGGCTGTTCTTGTGGAATTGGCAAAGGGATATTTGGAAGCCCATAGAGGGCTATGGTGAAAAAGGAAATATCTTCCGTTCAAAACTGGAAAGAAGCTTTCTGAGAAACTGCTCTGTGTTCTGTTAATTCATCTCACAGAGTTACATCTTTCCCTTCAAGAAGCCTTTCGCTAAGGCTGTTCTTGTGGAATTGGCAAAGGGATATTTGGAAGCCCATAGAGGGCTATGGTGAAAAAGGAAATATCTTCCGTTCAAAACTGGAAAGAAGATTTCTGAGAAACTGCTCTGTGTTCTGTTAATTCATCTCACGGAGTTACATCTTTCCCTTCAAGAAGCCTTTCGCTAAGGCTGTTCTTGGGGAATTGGCAAAGGGATATTTGGAAGCCCATAGAGGGCTACGGTGAAAAAGGAAATATCTTCCGTTCAAAACTGGAAAGAAGCTTTCTGAGAAACTGCTCTGTGTTCTGTTAATTCATCTCACAGAGTTACGTCTTTCCCTTCAAGAAGCCTTTCGCTAAGGCTGTTCTTGTGGAATTGGCAGAGGGATATTTGGAAGCCCATAGAGGGCTATGGTGAAAAAGGAAATATCTTCCGTTCAAAACTGGAAAGAAGCTTTCTGAGAAACTGCTCTGTTTTCTGTTAATTCATCTCACAGAGTTACATCTTTCCCTTCAAGAAGCCTTTCGCTAAGGCTGTTCTTGTGGAATTGGCAAAGGGATATTTGGAAGCCCATAGAGGCCTATGGTGAAAAAGGAAATATCTTCCGTTCAAAACTGGAAAGAAGCTTTCTCAGAAACTGCTCTGTGTTCTGTTAATTCATCTCACAGAGTTACATCTTTCCCTTCAAGAAGCCTTTCGCTAAGGCTGTTCTTGTGGAATTGGCAAAAGGATATTTGGAAGCCCATAGAGGGCTATGGTGAAAAAGGAAATATCTTCCGTTCAAAACTGGAAAGAAGCCTTCTGAGAAACTGCTCTGTGTTCTGTTAATTCATCTCACAGAGTTACATCTTTCCCTTCAAGAAGCCTTTCGCTAAGGCTGTCCTTGTGGAATTGGCAAAGGGATATTTGGAAGCCCATAGAGGGCTATGGTGAAAAAGGAAATATCTTCCGTTCAAAACTGGAAAGAAGCTTTCTGAGAAACTGCTCTGTGTTCTGCTAATTCATCTCACAGAGTTACATCTTTCCCTTCAAGAAGCCTTTCGCTAAGGCTGTTCTTGTGGAATTGGCAAAGGGATATTTGGAAGCCCATAGAGGGCTATGGTGAAAAAGGAAATATCTTCCGTTCAAAACTGGAAAGAAGCTTTCTGAGAAACTGCTCTGTGTTCTGTTAAGTCATTTCACAGAGATACATCTTTCCCTTCAAGAAGCCTTTCGCTAAGGCTGTTCTTGTGGAATTGGCAAAGGGATATTTGGAAGCCCATAGAGGGCTATGGTGAAAAAGGAAATATCTTCCGTTCAAAACTGGAAAGAAGCTTTCTGAGAAACTGCTCTGTGTTCTGTTAATTCATCTCACAGAGTTACATCTTTCCCTTCAAGAAGCCTTTCGCTAAGGCTGTTCTTGTGGAATTTGCAAAGGGATATTTGGAAGCCCATAGAGGGCTATGGTGAAAAAGGAAATATCTTCCGTTCAAAACTGGAAAGAAGATTTCTGAGAAACTGCTCTGTGTTCTGTTAATTCATCTCACGGAGTTACATCTTTCCCTTCAAGAAGCCTTTCGCTAAGGCTGTTCTTGGGGAATTGGCAAAGGGATATTTGGAAGCCCATAGAGGGCTATGGTGAAAAAGGAAATATCTTCCGTTCAAAACTGGAAAGAAGCTTTCTGAGAAACTGCTCTGTGTTCTGTTAATTCATCTCACAGAGTTACATCTTTCGCTTCAAGAAACCTTTCGCTAAGGCTGTTCTTTTGCAATTGGCAAAGGGATATTTGGAAGCCCATAGAGGGCTATGGTGAAAAAGGAAATATCTTCCGTTCAAAACTGGAAAGAAGCCTTCTGAGAAACTGCTCTGTGTTCTGTTAATTCATCTCACAGAGTTACATCTTTCCCTTCAAGAAGCCTTTCGCTAAGGCTGTTCTTGTGGAATTCGCAAAGGGATATTTGGAAGCCCATAGAGGGCTATGGTGAAAAAGGAAATATCTTCCGTTCAAAACTGGAAAGAAGCTTTCTGAGAAACTGCTCTGTGTTCTGTTAATTCATCTCACAGAGTTACATCTTTCCCTTCAAGAAGCCTTTCGCTAAGGCTGTTCTTGTGGAATTGGCAAAGGGATATTTGGAAGCCCGTAGAGGGCTATGGTGAAAAAGGAAATATCTTCCGTTCAAAACTGGAAAGAAGCTTTCTGAGAAACTGCTCTGTGTTCTGTTAATTCATCTCACAGAGTTACATCTTTCCCTTCAAGAAGCCTTTCGCTAAGGCTGTTCTTGTGGAATTGGCAAAGGGATATTTGGAAGCCCATAGAGGGCTATGGTGAAAAAGGAAATATCTTCCCTTCAAAACTGCAAAGAAGCTTTTTGAGAAACTGCTCTGTGTTCTGTTAATTCATCTCACAGAGTTACATCTTTCCCTTCAAGAAGCCTTTCGCTAAGGCTGTTCTTGTGGAATTGGCAAAGGGATATTTGGAAGCCCATAGAGGGCTATGGTGAAAAAGGAAATATCTTCCGTTCAAAACTGGAAAGAAGCTTTCTGAGAAAGTGCTCTGTGTTCTGTTAATTCATCTCACAGAGTTACATCTTTCCCTTCAAGAAGCCTTTCGCTAAGGCTGTTCTTGTGGAATTGGCAAAAGGATATTTGGAAGCCCATAGAGGGCTATGGTGAAAAAGGAAATATCTTCCGTTCAAAACTGGAAAGAAGCTTTCTGAGAAACTGCTCTGTGTTCTGTTAATTCATCTCACGGAGTTACATCTTTCGCTTCAAGAAGCCTTTCGCTAAGGCTGTTCTTTTGCAATTGGCAAAGGGATATTTGGAAGCCCTTAGAGGGCTATGGTGAAAAAGGAAATATCTTCCGTTCAAAACTGGAAAGAAGCCTTCTGAGAAACTGCTCTGTGTTCTGTTAATTCATCTCACAGAATTCCATCTTTCCCTTCAAGAAGCCTTTCGCTAAGGCTGTTCTTGTGGAATTGGCAAAGGGATATTTGGAAGCCCATAGAGGGCTATGGTGAAAAAGGAAATATCTTCCGTTCAAAACTGGAAAGAAGCTTTCTGAGAAACTGCTCTGTGTTCTGTTAATTCATCTCACAGAGTTACATCTTTCCCTTCAAGAAGCCTTTCGCTAAGGCTGTTCTTGTGGAATTGGCAAAGGGATATTTGGAAGCCCATAGAGGGCTATGGTGAAAAAGGAAATATCTTCCGTTCAAAACTGGAAAGAAGATTTCTGAGAAACTGCTCTGTGTTCTGTTAATTCATCTCACGGAGTTACATCTTTCCCTTCAAGAAGCCTTTCGCTAAGGCTGTTCTTGGGGAATTGGCAAAGGGATATTTGGAAGCCCATAGAGGGCTATGGTGAAAAAGGAAATATCTTCCCTTCAAAACTGGAAAGAAGCTTTCTGAGAAACTGCTCTGTGTTCTGTTAATTCATCTCACAGAGTTACGTCTTTCCCTTCAAGAAGCCTTTCGCTAAGGCTGTTCTTGTGGAATTGGCAAAGGGATATTTGGAAGCCCATAGAGGGCTATGGTGAAAAAGGAAATATCTTCCGTTCAAAACTGGAAAGAAGCTTTCTGAGAAACTGCTCTGTGTTCTGTTAATTCATCTCACAGAGTTACATCTTTCCCTTCAAGAATCCTTTCGCTAAGGCTGTTCTTGTGGAATTGGCAAAGGGATATTTGGAAGCCCATAGAGGGCTATGGTGAAAAAGGAAATATCTTCCGTTCAAAACTGGAAAGAAGCTTTCTCAGAAACTGCTCTGTGTTCTGTTAATTCATCTCACAGAGTTACATCTTTCCCTTCAAGAAGCCTTTCGCTAAGGCTGTTCTTGTGGAATTGGCAAAGGGATATTTGGAAGCCCATAGAGGGCTATGGTGAAAAAGGAAATATCTTCCGTTCAAAACTGGAAAGAAGCCTTCTGAGAAACTGCTCTGTGTTCTGTTAATTCATCTCACAGAGTTACATCTTTCCCTTCAAGAAGCCTCTCGCTAAGGCTGTCCTTGTGGAATTGGCAAAGGGATATTTGGAAGCCCATAGAGGGCTATGGTGAAAAAGGAAATATCTTCCGTTCAAAACTGGAAAGAAGCTTTCTGAGAAACTGCTCTGTGTTCTGCTAATTCACCTCACAGAGTTACATCTTTCCCTTCAAGAAGCCTTTCGCTAAGGCTGTTCTTGTGGAATTGGCAAAGGGATATTTGGAAGCCCATAGAGGGCTATGGTGAAAAAGGAAATATCTTCCGTTCAAAACTGGAAAGAAGCTTTCTGAGAAACTGCTCTGTGTTCTGTTAATTCATCTCACAGAGTTACATCTTTCCCTTCAAGAAGCCTTTCGCTAAGGCTGTTCTTGTGGAATTGGCAAAGGGATATTTGGAAGCCCATAGAGGGCTATGGTGAAAAAGGAAATATCTTCCGTTCAAAACTGGAAAGAAGATTTCTGAGAAACTGCTCTGTGTTCTGTTAATTCATCTCACGGAGTTACATCTTTCCCTTCAAGAAGCCTTTCGCTAAGGCTGTTCTTGGGGAATTGGCAAAGGGATATTTGGAAGCCCATAGAGGGCTATGGTGAAAAAGGAAATATCTTCCGTTCAAAACTGGAAAGAAGCTTTCTGAGAAACTGCTCTGTGTTCTGTTAATTCATCTCACAGAGTTACATCTTTCCCTTCAAGAAGCCTTTCGCTAAGGCTGTTCTTGTGGAATTGGCAAAGGGATATTTGGAAGCCCATAGAGGGCTATGGTGAAAAAGGAAATATCTTCCCTTCAAAACTGCAAAGAAGCTTTTTGAGAAACTGCTCTGTGTTCTGTTAATTCATCTCACAGAGTTACACCTTTCCCTTCAAGAAGCCTTTCGCTAAGGCTGTTCTTGTGGAATTGGCAAAGAGATATTTGGAAGCCCATAGAGTTCTATGGTGAAAAAGGAAATATCTTCCGTTCAAAACTGGAAAGAAGCTTTCTGAGAAACTGCTCTGTGTTCTGTTAATTCATCTCACAGAGTTACATCTTTCCCTTCAAGAAGCCTTTCGCTAAGGCTGTTCTTGTGGAATTGGCAAAGGGATATTTGGAAGCCCTTAGAGGGCTATGGTGAAAAAGGAAATATCTTCCGTTGAAAACTGGAAAGAAGCTTTCTGAGAAACTGCTCTGTGTTCTGTTAATTCATCTCACAGAGTTACATCTTTCCCTTCAAGAAGCCTTTCGCTGAGGCTGTTCTTGTGGAATTGGCAAAGGGATATTTGGAAGCCCATAGAGGGCTATGGTGAAAAAGGAAATATCTTCCGTTCAAAACTGGAAAGAAGATTTCTGAGAAACTGCTCTGTGTTCTGTTAATTCATCGCACGGAGTTACATATTTCCCTTCAAGAAGCCTTTCGCTAAGGCTGTTCTTGTGGAATTGGTAAAGGGATATTTGGAAGCCCATAGAGGGCTATGGTGAAAAAGGAAATATCTTCCGTTCAAAACTGGAAAGAAGCTTTCTGAGAAACTGCTCTGTGTTCTGTTGATTCATCTCTCAGAGTTACACCTTTCCCTTCAAGAAGACTTTCGCTAAGGCTGTTCTTGTGGAATTGGCAAAGGGATATTTGGAAGCCCATAGAGGGCTATGGTGAAAAAGGAAATATCTTCCGTTCAAAACTGGAAAGAAGCTTTCTGAGAAACTGCTCTGTGTTCTGTTAATTCATCTCACAGAGTTACATCTTTCCCTTCAAGAAGCCTTTCGCTAAGGCTGTTCTTGTGGAATTGGCAAAGGGATATTTGGAAGCCCATAGAGGGCTATGGTGAAAAAGGAAATATCTTCCGTTGAAAACTGGAAAGAAGCTTTCTGAGAAACTGCTCTGTGTTCTGTTAATTCATCTCACAGAGTTACATCTTTCCCATCAAGAAGCCTTTCGCTAAGGCTGTTCTTGTGGAATTGGCAAAGGGATATTTGGAAGCCCATAGAGGGCTATGGTGAAAAAGGAAATATCTTCCGTTCAAAACTGGAAAGAAGCTTTCTGAGAAACTACTCTGTGTTCTGTTAATTCATCTCACAGAGTTACATCTTTCCCTTCAAGAAGCCTTTCGCTAAGGCTGTTCTTGTGGAATTGGCAAAGGGATATTTGGAAGCACATAGAGGGCTACGGTGAAAAAGAAAATATCTTCCGTTCAAAACTGGAAAGAAGATTTCTGAGAAACTGCTCTGTGATCTGTTAATTCATTTAACGGAGTTACATCTTTCCCTTCAAGAAGCTTTTCGCTAAGGCTGTTCTTGGGGAATTGGCAAAGGGATATTTGGAAGCCCATAGAGGGCTATGGTGAAAAAGGAAATATCTTCCGTTCAAAACTGGAAAGAAGCTTTCTGAGAAACTGCTCTGTGTTCTGTTAATTCATCTCACAGAATTACGTCTTTCCCTTCAAGAAGCCTTTCGCTAAGGCTGTTCTTGGGGAATGGGCAAAGGGATATTTGGAAGCCCATAGAGGGCTATGGTGAAAAAGGAAATATCTTCCGTTCAAAACTGGAAAGAAGCTTTCTGAGAAACTGCTCTGTGTTCTGTTAATTCATCTCACAGAGTTACATCTTTCCCTTCAAGAAGCCTTTCGCTAAGGCTGTTCTTGTGGAATTGGCAAAGGGATATTTGGAAGCCCATAGAGGGCTATGGTGAAAAAGGAAATATCTTCCGTTCAAAACTGGAAAGAAGCTTTCTCAGAAACTGCTCTGTGTTCTGTTAATTCATCTCACAGAGTTACATCTTTCCCTTCAAGAAGCCTTTCGCTAAGGCTGTTCTTGTGGAATTGGCAAAAGGATATTTGGAAGCCCATAGAGGGCTATGGTGAAAAAGGAAATATCTTCCGTTCAAAACTGGAAAGCAGCTTTCTGAGAAACTGCTCTGTGTTCTGTTAATTCATCTCACAGAGTTACATCTTTCCCTTCAAGAAGCCTTTCGCTAAGGCTGTTCTTGTGGAATTGGCAAAGGGATATTTGGAAGCCCATAGAGGGCTATGGTGAAAAAGGAAATATCTTCCGTTCAAAACTGGAAAGAAGCTTTCTGAGAAACTGCTCTGTGTTCTGTTAATTCATGTCACAGAGTTACATCTTTCCCTTCAAGAATCCTTTCGCTAAGGCTGTTCTTGTGCAATTGGCAAAGGGATATTTGGAAGCCCATAGAGGGCTATGGTGAAAAAGGAAATATCTTCCGTTCAAAACTGGAAAGAAGCTTTCTGAGAAACTGCTCTGTGTTCTGTTAATTCATCTCACAGAGTTACATCTTTCCCTTCAAGAAGCCTTTCGCTAAGGCTGTTCTTGGGGAATTGGCAAAGGGATATTTGGAAGCCCATAGAGGGCTATGGTGAAAAAGGAAATATCTTCCGTTCAAAACAGGAAAAAAGCTTTCTGAGAAACTGCTCTGTGTTCTGTTAATTCATCTCACAGAGTTACATCTTTCCCTTCAAGAAGCCTTTCGCTAAGGCTGTTCTTGTGGAATTGGCAAAGGGATATTTGGAAGCCCATAGAGGGCTATGGTGAAAAAGGAAATATCTTCCGTTCAAAACTGGAAAGAAGCTTTCTGAGAAACTGCTCTGTGTTCTGTTAATTCATCTCACAGAGTTACATCTTTCCCTTCAAGAAGCCTTTCGCTAAGGCTGTTCTTGTGGAATTGGCAAAGGGATATTTGGAAGCCCATAGAGGGCTATGGTGAAAAAGGAAATATCTTCCGTTCAAAACTGGAAAGAAGCTTTCTGAGAAACTGCTCTGTGTTCTGTTAATTCATCTCACAGAGTTACATCTTTCCCTTCAAGAAACCTTTCGCTAAGGCTGTTCTTGTGGAATTGGCAAAGGGATATTTGGAAGCCCATAGAGGGCTATGGTGAAAAAGGAAATATCTTCCGTTCAAAACTGGAAAGAAGCCTTCTGAGAAACTGCTCTGTGTTCTGTTAATTCATCTCACAGAATTACATCTTTCCCTTCAAGAAGCCTTTCGCTAAGGCTGTTCTTGTGGAATTGGCAAAGGGATATTTGGAAGCCCATAGAGGGCTATGGTGAAAAAGGAAATATCTTCCGTTGAAAACTGGAAAGAAGCTTTCTGAGAAACTGCTCTGTGTTCTGTTAACTCATCTCACAGAGTTACATCTTTCCCTTCAAGAAGCCTTTCGCTAAGGCTGTTCTTGTGGAATTGGCAAAGGGATATTTGGAACCCCTAGAGGGCTATGGTGAAAAAGGAAATATCTTCCATTCAAAACTGGAAAGAAGTTTTCTGAGAAACTACTCTGTGTTCTGTTAATTCATCTCACAGAGTTACATCTTTCCCTTCAAGAAGCCTTTCGCTAAGGCTGTTCTTGTGGAATTGGCAAAGGGATATTTGGAAGCCCATAGAGGGCTATGGTGAAAAAGGAAATATCTTCCGTTCAAAACTGGAAAGAAGATTTCTGAGAAACTGCTCTGTGTTCTGTTAATTCATCTCACGGAGTTACATCTTTCCCTTCAAGAAGCCTTTCGCTAAGGCTGTTCTTGGGGAATTGGCAAAGGGATATTTGGAAGCCCATAGAGGGCTATGGTGAAAAAGGAAATATCTTCCGTTCAAAACTGGAAAGAAGCTTTCTGAGAAACTGCTCTGTGTTCTGTTAATTCATCTCACAGAGTTACGTCTTTCCCTTCAAGAAGCCTTTCGCTAAGGCTGTTCTTGGGGAATTGGCAAAGGGATATTTGGAAGCCCATAGAGGGCTATGGTGAAAAAGGAAATATCTTCCGTTCAAAACTGGAAAGAAGCTTTCTGAGAAACTGCTCTGTGTTCTGTTAATTCATCTCACAGAGTTACATCTTTCCCATCAAGAAGCCTTTCGCTAAGGCTGTTCTTGTGGAATTGGCAAAGGGATATTTGGAAGCCCATAGAGGGCTATGGTGAAAAAGGAAATATCTTCCGTTCAAAACTGGAAAGAAGCTTTCTGAGAAACTGCTCTGTGTTCTGTTAATTCATCTCACAGAGTTACATCTTTCCCATCCAGAAGCCTTTCGCTAAGGCTGTTCTTGTGGAATTGGCAAAGGGATATTTGGAAGCCCATAGAGGGCTATGGTGAAAAAGGAAATATCTTCCGTTCAAAACTGGAAAGAAGCTTTCTCAGAAACTGCTCTGTGTTCTGTTAATTCATCTCACAGAGTTACATCTTTCCCTTCAAGAAGCCTTTCGCTAAGGCTGTTCTTGTGGAATTGGCAAAAGGATATTTGGAAGCCCATAGAGGGCTATGGTGAAAAAGGAAATATCTTCCGTTCAAAACTGGAAAGAAGCTTTCTGAGAAACTGCTCTGTGTTCTGTTAATTCATCTCACAGAGTTACATCTTTCGCTTCAAGAAGCCTTTCGCTAAGGCTGTTCTTTTGCAATTGGCAAAGGGATATTTGGAAGCCCATAGAGGGCTATGGTGAAAAAGGAAATATCTTCCGTTCAAAACTGGAAAGAAGCCTTCTGAGAAACTGCTCTGTGTTCTGTTAATTCATCTCACAGAATTACATCTTTCCCTTCAAGAAGCCTTTCGCTAAGGCTGTTCTTGTGGAATTGGCAAAGGGATATTTCGAAGCCCATAGAGGGCTATGGTGAAAAAGGAAATATCTTCCGTTCAAAACTGGAAAGAAGCTTTCTGAGAAACTGCTCTGTGTGCTGTTAATTCATCTCACAGAGTTACATCTTTCCCTTCAAGAAGCCTTTCGCTAAGGCTGTTCTTGTGGAATTGGCAAAGGGATATTTGGAAGCCCATAGAGGGCTATGGTGAAAAAGGAAATATCTTCCGTTCAAAACTGGAAAGAAGCTTTCTGAGAAACTGCTCTGTGTTCTGTTAATTCATCTCACAGAGTTACATCTTTCCCTTCAAGAAGCCTTTCGCTAAGGCTGTTCTTGTGGAATTGGCAAAGGGATATTTGGAAGCCCATAGAGGGCTATGGTGAAAAAGGAAATATCTTCCGTTCAAAACTGGAAAGAAGCTTTCTGAGAAACTGCTCTGTGTTCTGTTAATTCATCTCACAGAGTTACATCTTTCCCTTCAAGAAGCCTTTCGCTAAGGCTGTTCTTGTGGAATTGGCAAAAGGATATTTGGAAGCCCATAGAGGGCTATGGTGAAAAAGGAAATATCTTCCGTTCAAAACTGGAAAGAAGCTTTCTGAGAAACTGCTCTGTGTTCTGTTAATTCATCTCACAGAGTTACATCTTTCGCTTCAAGAAGCCTTTCGCTAAGGCTGTTCTTTTGCAATTGGCAAAGGGATATTTGGAAGCCCTTAGAGGGCTATGGTGAAAAAGGAAATATCTTCCGTTCAAAACTGGAAAGAAGCCTTCTGAGAAACTGCTCTGTGTTCTGTTAATTCATCTCACGGAATTACATCTTTCCCTTCAAGAAGCCTTTCGCTAAGGCTGTTCTTGTGGAATTGGCAAAGGGATATTTGGAAGCCCATAGAGGGCTATGGTGAAAAAGGAAATATCTTCCGTTCAAAACTGGAAAGAAGCTTTCTGAGAAACTGCTCTGTGTTCTGTTAATTCATCTCACAGAGTTACATCTTTCCCTTCAAGAAGCCTTTCGCTAAGGCTGTTCTTGTGGAATTGGCAAAGGGATATTTGGAAGCCCATAGAGGGCTATGGTGAAAAAGGAAATATCTTCCGTTCAAAACTGGAAAGAAGATTTCTGAGAAACTGCTCTGTGTTCTGTTAATTCATCTCACGGAGTTACATCTTTCCCTTCAAGAAGCCTTTCGCTAAGGCTGTTCTTGGGGAATTGGCAAAGGGATATTTGGAAGCCCATAGAGGGCTACGGTGAAAAAGGAAATATCTTCCGTTCAAAACTGGAAAGAAGCTTTCTGAGAAACTGCTCTGTGTTCTGTTAATTCATCTCACAGAGTTACGTCTTTCCCTTCAAGAAGCCTTTCGCTAAGGCTGTTCTTGTGGAATTGGCAAAGGGATATTTGGAAGCCCATAGAGGGCTATGGTGAAAAAGGAAATATCTTCCGTTCAAAACTGGAAAGAAGCTTTCTGAGAAACTGCTCTGTGTTCTGTTAATTCATCTCACAGAGTTACATCTTTCCCTTCAAGAAGCCTTTCGCTAAGGCTGTTCTTGTGGAATTGGCAAAGGGATATTTGGAAGCCCATAGAGGGCTATGGTGAAAAAGGAACTATCTTCCGTTCAAAACTGGAAAGAAGCTTTCTCAGAAACTGCTCTGTGTTCTGTTAATTCATCTCACAGAGTTACATCTTTCCCTTCAAGAAGCCTTTCGCTAAGGCTGTTCTTGTGGAATTGGCAAAAGGATATTTGGAAGCCCATAGAGGGCTATGGTGAAAAAGGAAATATCTTCCGTTCAAAACTGGAAAGAAGCTTTCTGAGAAACTGCTCTGAGTTCTGTTAATTCATCTCACAGAGTTACATCTTTCGCTTCAAGAAGCCTTTCGCTAAGGCTGTTCTTTTGCAATTGGCAAAGTGATATTTGGAAGCCCATAGAGGGCTATGGTGAAAAAGGAAATATCTTCCGTTCAAAACTGGAAAGAAGCCTTCTGAGAAACTGCTCTGTGTTCTGTTAATTCATCTCACAGAGTTACATCTTTCCCTTCAAGAAGCCTTTCGCTAAGGCTGTCCTTGTGGAATTGGCAAAGGGATATTTGGAAGCCCATAGAGGGCTATGGTGAAAAAGGAAATATCTTCCGTTCAAAACTGGAAAGAAGCTTTCTGAGAAACTGCTCTGTGTTCTGCTAATTCATCTCACAGAGTTACATCTTTCCCTTCAAGAAGCCTTTCGCTAAGGCTGTTCTTGTGGAATTGGCAAAGGGATATTTGGAAGCCCATAGAGGGCTATGGTGAAAAAGGAAATATCTTCCGTTGAAAACTGGAAAGAAGCTTTCTGGGAAACTGCTCTGTGTTCTGTTAATTCATCTCACAGAGTTACATCTTTCCCTTCAAGAAGCCTTTCGCTAAGGCTGTTCTTGTGGAATTGGCAAAGGGATATTTGGAAGCCCATAGAGGGCTATGGTGAAAAAGGAAATATCTTCCGTTCAAAACTGGAAAGAAGCTTTCTGAGAAACTACTCTGTGTTCTGTTAATTCATCTCACAGAGTTACATCTTTCCCTTCAAGAAGCCTTTCGCTAAGGCTGTTCTTGTGGAATTGGCAAAGGGATATTTGGAAGCCCATAGAGGGCTATGGTGAAAAAGGAAATATCTTCCGTTCAAAACTGGAAAGAAGATTTCTGAGAAACTGCTCTGTGTTCTGTTAATTCATCTCACGGAGTTACATCTTTCCCTTCAAGAAGCCTTTCGCTAAGGCTGTTCTTGGGGAATTGGCAAAGGGATATTTGGAAGCCCATAGAGGGCTATGGTGAAAAAGGAAATATCTTCCGTTCAAAACTGGAAAGAAGCTTTCTGAGAAACTGCTCTGTGTTCTGTTAATTCATCTCACAGAGTTACGTCTTTCCCTTCAAGAAGCCTTTCGCTAAGGCTGTTATTGGGGAATTGGCAAAGGGATATTTGGAAGCCCATAGAGGGCTATGGTGAAAAAGGAAATATCTTCCGTTCAAAACTGGAAAGAAGCTTTCTGAGAAACTGCTCTGTGTTCTGTTAATTCATCTCACAGAGTTACATCTTTCCCTTCAAGAAGCCTTTCGCTAAGGCTGTTCTTGTGGAATTGGCAAAGGGATATTTGGAAGCCCATAGAGGGCTATGGTGAAAAAGGAAATAACTTCCGTTCAAAACTGGAAAGAAGCTTTCTGAGAAACTGCTCTCTGTTCTGTTAATTCACCTCACAGAGTTACATCTTTCCCTTCAAGAAGCCTTTCGCTAAGGCTGTTCTTGTGGAATTGGCAAAGGGATATTTGGAAGCCCATAGAGGGCTATGGTGAAAAAGGAAATATCTTCCGTTCAAAACTGGAAAGAAGCTTTCTGAGAAACTACTCTGTGTTCTGTTAATTCATCTCACAGAGTTACATCTTTCCCTTCAAGAAGCCTTTCGCTAAGGCTGTTCTTGTGGAATTGGCAAAGGGATATTTGGAAGCCCATAGAGGGCTATGGTGAAAAAGGAAATATCTTCCGTTCAAAACTGGAAAGAAGATTTCTGAGAAACTGCTCTGTGTTCTGTTAATTCATCTCACGGAGTTACATCTTTCCCTTCAAGAAGCCTTTCGCTAAGGCTGTTCTTGGGGAATTGGCAAAGGGATATTTGGAAGCCCATAGAGGGCTATGGTGAAAAAGGAAATATCTTCCGTTCAAAACTGGAAAGAAGCTTTCTGAGAAACTGCTCTGTGTTCTGTTAATTCATCTCACAGAGTTACGTCTTTCCCTTCAAGAAGCCTTTCGCTAAGGCTGTTATTGGGGAATTGGCAAAGGGATATTTGGAAGCCCATAGAGGGCTATGGTGAAAAAGGAAATATCTTCCGTTCAAAACTGGAAAGAAGCTTTCTGAGAAACTGCTCTGTGTTCTGTTAATTCATCTCACAGAGTTACATCTTTCCCTTCAAGAAGCCTTTCGCTAAGGCTGTTCTTGTGGAATTGGCAAAGGGATATTTGGAAGCCCATAGAGGGCTATGGTGAAAAAGGAAATATCTTCCGTTCAAAACTGGAAAGAAGCTTTCTCAGAAACTGCTCTGTGTTCTGTTAATTCATCTCACAGAGTTACATCTTTCCCTTCAAGAAGCCTTTCGCTAAGGCTGTTCTTGTGGAATTGGCAAAAGGATATTTGGAAGCCCATAGAGGGCTATGGTGAAAAAGGAAATATCTTCCGTTCAAAACTGGAAAGAAGCCTTCTGAGAAACTGCTCTGTGTTCTGTTAATTCATCTCACAGAGTTACATCTTTCCCTTCAAGAAGCCTTTCGCTAAGGCTGTCCTTGTGGAATTGGCAAAGGGATATTTGGAAGCCCATAGAGGGCTATGGTGAAAAAGGAAATATCTTCCGTTCAAAACTGGAAAGAAGCTTTCTGAGAAACTGCTCTGTGTTCTGCTAATTCATCTCACAGAGTTACATCTTTCCCTTCAAGAAGCCTTTCGCTAAGGCTGTTCTTGTGGAATTGGCAAAGGGATATTTGGAAGCCCATAGAGGGCTATGGTGAAAAAGGAAATATCTTCCGTTCAAAACTGGAAAGAAGCTTTCTGAGAAACTGCTCTGTGTTCTGTTAATTCATTTCACAGAGATACATCTTTCCCTTCAAGAAGCCTTTCGCTAAGGCTGTTCTTGTGGAATTGGCAAAGGGATATTTGGAAGCCCATAGAGGGCTATGGTGAAAAAGGAAATATCTTCCGTTCAAAACTGGAAAGAAGCTTTCTGAGAAACTGCTCTGTGTTCTGTTAATTCATCTCACAGAGTTACATCTTTCCCTTCAAGAAGCCTTTCGCTAAGGCTGTTCTTGTGGAATTTGCAAAGGGATATTTGGAAGCCCATAGAGGGTTATGGTGAAAAAGGAAATATCTTCCGTTCAAAAGTGGAAAGAAGATTTCTGAGAAACTGCTCTGTGTTCTGTTAATTCATCTCACGGAGTTACATCTTTCCCTTCAAGAAGCCTTTCGCTAAGGCTGTTCTTGGGGAATTGGCAAAGGGATATTTGGAAGCCCATAGAGGGCTATGGTGAAAAAGGAAATATCTTCCGTTCAAAACTGGAAAGAAGCTTTCTGAGAAACTGCTCTGTGTTCTGTTAATTCATCTCACAGAGTTACATCTTTCGCTTCAAGAAACCTTTCGCTAAGGCTGTTCTTTTGCAATTGGCAAAGGGATATTTGGAAGCCCATAGAGGGCTATGGTGAAAAAGGAAATATCTTCCGTTCAAAACTGGAAAGAAGCCTTCTGAGAAACTGCTCTGTGTTCTGTTAATTCATCTCACAGAGTTACATCTTTCCCTTCAAGAAGCCTTTCGCTAAGGCTGTTCTTGTGGAATTGGCAAAGGGATATTTGGAAGCCCATAGAGGGCTATGGTGAAAAAGGAAATATCTTCCGTTCAAAACTGGAAAGAAGCTTTCTGAGAAACTGCTCTGTGTTCTGTTAATTCATCTCACAGAGTTACATCTTTCCCTTCAAGAAGCCTTTCGCTAAGGCTGTTCTTGTGGAATTGGCAAAGGGATATTTGGAAGCCCGTAGAGGGCTATGGTGAAAAAGGAAATATCTTCCGTTCAAAACTGGAAAGAAGCTTTCTGAGAAACTGCTCTGTGTTCTGTTAATTCATCTCACAGAGTTACATCTTTCCCTTCAAGAAGCCTTTCGCTAAGGCTGTTCTTGTGGAATTGGCAAAGGGATATTTGGAAGCCCATAGAGGGCTATGGTGAAAAAGGAAATATCTTCCCTTCAAAACTGGAAAGAAGATTTCTGAGAAACTGCTCTGTGTTCTGTTAATTCATCTCACGGAGTTACATCTTTCCCTTCAAGAAGCCTTTCGCTAAGGCTGTTCTTGGGGAATTGGCAAAGGGATATTTGGAAGCCCATAGAGGGCTACGGTGAAAAAGGAAATATCTTCCGTTCAAAACTGGAAAGAAGCTTTCTGAGAAACTGCTCTGTGTTCTGTTAATTCATCTCACAGAGTTACGTCTTTCCCTTCAAGAAGCCTTTCGCTAAGGCTGTTCTTGTGGAATTGGCAAAGGGATATTTGGAAGCCCATAGAGGGCTATGGTGAAAAAGGAAATATCTTCCGTTCAAAACTGGAAAGAAGCTTTCTGAGAAACTGCTCTGTGTTCTGTTAATTCATCTCACAGAGTTACATCTTTCCCTTCAAGAAGCCTTTCGCTAAGGCTGTTCTTGTGGAATTGGCAAAGGGATATTTGGAAGCCCATAGAGGGCTATGGTGAAAAAGGAACTATCTTCCGTTCAAAACTGGAAAGAAGCTTTCTCAGAAACTGCTCTGTGTTCTGTTAATTCATCTCACAGAGTTACATCTTTCCCTTCAAGAAGCCTTTCGCTAAGGCTGTTCTTGTGGAATTGGCAAAAGGATATTTGGAAGCCCATAGAGGGCTATGGTGAAAAAGGAAATATCTTCCGTTCAAAACTGGAAAGAAGCTTTCTGAGAAACTGCTCTGTGTTCTGTTAATTCATCTCACAGAGTTACATCTTTCGCTTCAAGAAGCCTTTCGCTAAGGCTGTTCTTTTGCAATTGGCAAAGTGATATTTGGAAGCCCATAGAGGGCTATGGTGAAAAAGGAAATATCTTCCGTTCAAAACTGGAAAGAAGCCTTCTGAGAAACTGCTCTGTGTTCTGTTAATTCATCTCACAGAGTTACATCTTTCCCTTCAAGAAGCCTTTCGCTAAGGCTGTCCTTGTGGAATTGGCAAAGGGATATTTGGAAGCCCATAGAGGGCTATGGTGAAAAAGGAAATATCTTCCGTTCAAAACTGGAAAGAAGCTTTCTGAGAAACTGCTCTGTGTTCTGCTAATTCATCTCACAGAGTTACATCTTTCCCTTCAAGAAGCCTTTCGCTAAGGCTGTTCTTGTGGAATTGGCAAAGGGATATTTGGAAGCCCATAGAGGGCTATGGTGAAAAAGGAAATATCTTCCGTTGAAAACTGGAAAGAAGCTTTCTGGGAAACTGCTCTGTGTTCTGTTAATTCATCTCACAGAGTTACATCTTTCCCTTCAAGAAGCCTTTCGCTAAGGCTGTTCTTGTGGAATTGGCAAAGGGATATTTGGAAGCCCATAGAGGGCTATGGTGAAAAAGGAAATATCTTCCGTTCAAAACTGGAAAGAAGCTTTCTGAGAAACTACTCTGTGTTCTGTTAATTCATCTCACAGAGTTACATCTTTCCCTTCAAGAAGCCTTTCGCTAAGGCTGTTCTTGTGGAATTGGCAAAGGGATATTTGGAAGCCCATAGAGGGCTATGGTGAAAAAGGAAATATCTTCCGTTCAAAACTGGAAAGAAGATTTCTGAGAAACTGCTCTGTGTTCTGTTAATTCATCTCACGGAGTTACATCTTTCCCTTCAAGAAGCCTTTCGCTAAGGCTGTTCTTGGGGAATTGGCAAAGGGATATTTGGAAGCCCATAGAGGGCTATGGTGAAAAAGGAAATATCTTCCGTTCAAAACTGGAAAGAAGCTTTCTGAGAAACTGCTCTGTGTTCTGTTAATTCATCTCACAGAGTTACGTCTTTCCCTTCAAGAAGCCTTTCGCTAAGGCTGTTATTGGGGAATTGGCAAAGGGATATTTGGAAGCCCATAGAGGGCTATGGTGAAAAAGGAAATATCTTCCGTTCAAAACTGGAAAGAAGCTTTCTGAGAAACTGCTCTGTGTTCTGTTAATTCATCTCACAGAGTTACATCTTTCCCTTCAAGAAGCCTTTCGCTAAGGCTGTTCTTGTGGAATTGGCAAAGGGATATTTGGAAGCCCATAGAGGGCTATGGTGAAAAAGGAAATAACTTCCGTTCAAAACTGGAAAGAAGCTTTCTGAGAAACTGCTCTGTGTTCTGTTAATTCACCTCACAGAGTTACATCTTTCCCTTCAAGAAGCCTTTCGCTAAGGCTGTTCTTGTGGAATTGGCAAAAGGATATTTGGAAGCCCATAGAGGGCTATGGTGAAAAAGGAAATATCTTCCGTTCAAAACTGGAAAGAAGCTTTCTGAGAAACTGCTCTGTGTTCTGTTAATTCATCTCACAGAGTTACATCTTTCGCTTCAAGAAGCCTTTCGCTAAGGCTGTTCTTTTGCAATTGGCAAAGGGATATTTGGAAGCCCTTAGAGGGCTATGGTGAAAAAGGAAATATCTTCCGTTCAAAACTGGAAAGAAGCCTTCTGAGAAACTGCTCTGTGTTCTGTTAATTCATCTCACAGAATTCCATCTTTCCCTTCAAGAAGCCTTTCGCTAAGGCTGTTCTTGTGGAATTGGCAAAGGGATATTTGGAAGCCCATAGAGGGCTATGGTGAAAAAGGAAATATCTTCCGTTCAAAACTGGAAAGAAGCTTTCTGAGAAACTGCTCTGTGTTCTGTTAATTCATCTCACAGAGTTACATCTTTCCCTTCAAGAAGCCTTTCGCTAAGGCTGTTCTTGTGGAATTGGCAAAGGGATATTTGGAAGCCCATAGAGGGCTATGGTGAAAAAGGAAATATCTTCCGTTCAAAACTGGAAAGAAGATTTCTGAGAAACTGCTCTGTGTTCTGTTAATTCATCTCACGGAGTTACATCTTTCCCTTCAAGAAGCCTTTCGCTAAGGCTGTTCTTGGGGAATTGGCAAAGGGATATTTGGAAGCCCATAGAGGGCTACGGTGAAAAAGGAAATATCTTCCGTTCAAAACTGGAAAGAAGCTTTCTGAGAAACTGCTCTGTGTTCTGTTAATTCATCTCACAGAGTTACGTCTTTCCCTTCAAGAAGCCTTTCGCTAAGGCTGTTCTTGTGGAATTGGCAGAGGGATATTTGGAAGCCCATAGAGGGCTATGGTGAAAAAGGAAATATCTTCCGTTCAAAACTGGAAAGAAGCTTTCTGAGAAACTGCTCTGTTTTCTGTTAATTCATCTCACAGAGTTACATCTTTCCCTTCAAGAAGCCTTTCGCTAAGGCTGTTCTTGTGGAATTGGCAAAGGGATATTTGGAAGACCATAGAGGCCTATGGTGAAAAAGGAAATATCTTCCGTTCAAAACTGGAAAGAAGCTTTCTCAGAAACTGCTCTGTGTTCTGTTAATTCATCTCACAGAGTTACATCTTTCCCTTCAAGAAGCCTTTCGCTAAGGCTGTTCTTGTGGAATTGGCAAAAGGATATTTGGAAGCCCATAGAGGGCTATGGTGAAAAAGGAAATATCTTCCGTTCAAAACTGGAAAGAAGCCTTCTGAGAAACTGCTCTGTGTTCTGTTAATTCATCTCACAGAGTTACATCTTTCCCTTCAAGAAGCCTTTCGCTAAGGCTGTCCTTGTGGAATTGGCAAAGGGATATTTGGAAGCCCATAGAGGGCTATGGTGAAAAAGGAAATATCTTCCGTTCAAAACTGGAAAGAAGCTTTCTGAGAAACTGCTCTGTGTTCTGCTAATTCATCTCACAGAGTTACATCTTTCCCTTCAAGAAGCCTTTCGCTAAGGCTGTTCTTGTGGAATTGGCAAAGGGATATTTGGAAGCCCATAGAGGGCTATGGTGAAAAAGGAAATATCTTCCGTTCAAAACTGGAAAGAAGCTTTCTGAGAAACTGCTCTGTGTTCTGTTAATTCATTTCACAGAGATACATCTTTCCCTTCAAGAAGCCTTTCGCTAAGGCTGTTCTTGTGGAATTGGCAAAGGGATATTTGGAAGCCCATAGAGGGCTATGGTGAAAAAGGAAATATCTTCCGTTCAAAACTGGAAAGAAGCTTTCTGAGAAACTGCTCTGTGTTCTGTTAATTCATCTCACAGAGTTACATCTTTCCCTTCAAGAAGCCTTTCGCTAAGGCTGTTCTTGTGGAATTTGCAAAGGGATATTTGGAAGCCCATAGAGGGCTATGGTGAAAAAGGAAATATCTTCCGTTCAAAAGTGGAAAGAAGATTTCTGAGAAACTGCTCTGTGTTCTGTTAATTCATCTCACGGAGTTACATCTTTCCCTTCAAGAAGCCTTTCGCTAAGGCTGTTCTTGGGGAATTGGCAAAGGGATATTTGGAAGCCCATAGAGGGCTATGGTGAAAAAGGAAATATCTTCCGTTCAAAACTGGAAAGAAGCTTTCTGAGAAACTGCTCTGTGTTCTGTTAATTCATCTCACAGAGTTACATCTTTCGCTTCAAGAAACCTTTCGCTAAGGCTGTTCTTTTGCAATTGGCAAAGGGATATTTGGAAGCCCATAGAGGGCTATGGTGAAAAAGGAAATATCTTCCGTTCAAAACTGGAAAGAAGCCTTCTGAGAAACTGCTCTGTGTTCTGTTAATTCATCTCACAGAGTTACATCTTTCCCTTCAAGAAGCCTTTCGCTAAGGCTGTTCTTGTGGAATTGGCAAAGGGATATTTGGAAGCCCATAGAGGGCTATGGTGAAAAAGGAAATATCTTCCGTTCAAAACTGGAAAGAAGCTTTCTGAGAAACTGCTCTGTGTTCTGTTAATTCATCTCACAGAGTTACATCTTTCCCTTCAAGAAGCCTTTCGCTAAGGCTGTTCTTGTGGAATTGGCAAAGGGATATTTGGAAGCCCGTAGAGGGCTATGGTGAAAAAGGAAATATCTTCCGTTCAAAACTGGAAAGAAGCTTTCTGAGAAACTGCTCTGTGTTCTGTTAATTCATCTCACAGAGTTACATCTTTCCCTTCAAGAAGCCTTTCGCTAAGGCTGTTCTTGTGGAATTGGCAAAGGGATATTTGGAAGCCCATAGAGGGCTATGGTGAAAAAGGAAATATCTTCCCTTCAAAACTGCAAAGAAGCTTTTTGAGAAACTGCTCTGTGTTCTGTTAATTCATCTCACAGAGTTACATCTTTCCCTTCAAGAAGCCTTTCGCTAAGGCTGTTCTTGTGGAATTGGCAAAGGGATATTTGGAAGCCCATAGAGGGCTATGGTGAAAAAGGAAATATCTTCCGTTCAAAACTGGAAAGAAGCTTTCTGAGAAAGTGCTCTGTGTTCTGTTAATTCATCTCACAGAGTTACATCTTTCCCTTCAAGAAGCCTTTCGCTAAGGCTGTTCTTGTGGAATTGGCAAAAGGATATTTGGAAGCCCATAGAGGGCTATGGTGAAAAAGGAAATATCTTCCGTTCAAAACTGGAAAGAAGCTTTCTGAGAAACTGCTCTGTGTTCTGTTAATTCATCTCACAGAGTTACATCTTTCGCTTCAAGAAGCCTTTCGCTAAGGCTGTTCTTTTGCAATTGGCAAAGGGATATTTGGAAGCCCTTAGAGGGCTATGGTGAAAAAGGAAATATCTTCCGTTCAAAACTGGAAAGAAGCCTTCTGAGAAACTGCTCTGTGTTCTGTTAATTCATCTCACAGAATTCCATCTTTCCCTTCAAGAAGCCTTTCGCTAAGGCTGTTCTTGTGGAATTGGCAAAGGGATATTTGGAAGCCCATAGAGGGCTATGGTGAAAAAGGAAATATCTTCCGTTCAAAACTGGAAAGAAGCTTTCTGAGAAACTGCTCTGTGTTCTGTTAATTCATCTCACAGAGTTACATCTTTCCCTTCAAGAAGCCTTTCGCTAAGGCTGTTCTTGTGGAATTGGCAAAGGGATATTTGGAAGCCCATAGAGGGCTATGGTGAAAAAGGAAATATCTTCCGTTCAAAACTGGAAAGAAGATTTCTGAGAAACTGCTCTGTGTTCTGTTAATTCATCTCACGGAGTTACATCTTTCCCTTCAAGAAGCCTTTCGCTAAGGCTGTTCTTGGGGAATTGGCAAAGGGATATTTGGAAGCCCATAGAGGGCTATGGTGAAAAAGGAAATATCTTCCGTTCAAAACTGGAAAGAAGCTTTCTGAGAAACTGCTCTGTGTTCTGTTAATTCATCTCACAGAGTTACGTCTTTCCCTTCAAGAAGCCTTTCGCTAAGGCTGTTCTTGTGGAATTGGCAAAGGGATATTTGGAAGCCCATAGAGGGCTATGGTGAAAAAGGAAATATCTTCCGTTCAAAACTGGAAAGAAGCTTTCTGAGAAACTGCTCTGTGTTCTGTTAATTCATCTCACAGAGTTACATCTTTCCCTTCAAGAAGCCTTTCGCTAAGGCTGTTCTTGTGGAATTGGCAAAGGGATATTTGGAAGCCCATAGAGGGCTATGGTGAAAAAGGAAATATCTTCCGTTCAAAACTGGAAAGAAGCTTTCTCAGAAACTGCTCTGTGTTCTGTTAATTCATCTCACAGAGTTACATCTTTCCCTTCAAGAAGCCTTTCGCTAAGGCTGTTCTTGTGGAATTGGCAAAGGGATATTTGGAAGCCCATAGAGGGCTATGGTGAAAAAGGAAATATCTTCCGTTCAAAACTGGAAAGAAGCCTTCTGAGAAACTGCTCTGTGTTCTGTTAATTCATCTCACAGAGTTACATCTTTCCCTTCAAGAAGCCTCTCGCTAAGGCTGTCCTTGTGGAATTGTCAAAGGGATATTTGGAAGCCCATAGAGGGCTATGGTGAAAAAGGAAATATCTTCCGTTCAAAACTGGAAAGAAGCTTTCTGAGAAACTGCTCTGTGTTCTGCTAATTCACCTCACAGAGTTACATCTTTCCCTTCAAGAAGCCTTTCGCTAAGGCTGTTCTTGTGGAATTGGCAAAGGGATATTTGGAAGCCCATAGAGGGCTATGGTGAAAAAGGAAATATCTTCCGTTCAAAACTGGAAAGAAGCTTTCTGAGAAACTGCTCTGTGTTCTGTTAATTCATCTCACAGAGTTACATCTTTCCCTTCAAGAAGCCTTTCGCTAAGGCTGTTCTTGTGGAATTTGCAAAGGGATATTTGGAAGCCCATAGAGGGCTATGGTGAAAAAGGAAATATCTTCCGTTCAAAACTGGAAAGAAGATTTCTGAGAAACTGCTCTGTGTTCTGTTAATTCATCTCACGGAGTTACATCTTTCCCTTCAAGAAGCCTTTCGCTAAGGCTGTTCTTGGGGAATTGGCAAAGGGATATTTGGAAGCCCATAGAGGGCTATGGTGAAAAAGGAAATATCTTCCGTTCAAAACTGGAAAGAAGCTTTCTGAGAAACTGCTCTGTGTTCTGTTAATTCATCTCACAGAGTTACATCTTTCGCTTCAAGAAACCTTTCGCTAAGGCTGTTCTTTTGCAATTGGCAAAGGGATATTTGGAAGCCCATAGAGGGCTATGGTGAAAAAGGAAATATCTTCCGTTCAAAACTGGAAAGAAGCCTTCTGAGAAACTGCTCTGTGTTCTGTTAATTCATCTCACAGAGTTACATCTTTCCCTTCAAGAAGCCTTTCGCTAAGGCTGTTCTTGTGGAATTGGCAAAGGGATATTTGGAAGCCCATAGAGGGCTATGGTGAAAAAGGAAATATCTTCCGTTCAAAACTGGAAAGAAGCTTTCTGAGAAACTGCTCTGTGTTCTGTTAATTCATCTCACAGAGTTACATCTTTCCCTTCAAGAAGCCTTTCGCTAAGGCTATTCTTGTGGAATTGGCAAAGGGATATTTGGAAGCCCGTAGAGGGCTATGGTGAAAAAGGAAATATCTTCCGTTCAAAACTGGAAAGAAGCTTTCTGAGAAACTGCTCTGTGTTCTGTTAATTCATCTCACAGAGTTACATCTTTCCCTTCAAGAAGCCTTTCGCTAAGGCTGTTCTTGTGGAATTGGCAAAGGGATATTTGGAAGCCCATAGAGGGCTATGGTGAAAAAGGAAATATCTTCCCTTCAAAACTGCAAAGAAGCTTTTTGAGAAACTGCTCTGTGTTCTGTTAATTCATCTCACAGAGTTACATCTTTCCCTTCAAGAAGCCTTTCGCTAAGGCTGTTCTTGTGGAATTGGCAAAGGGATATTTGGAAGCCCATAGAGGGCTATGGTGAAAAAGGAAATATCTTCCGTTCAAAACTGGAAAGAAGCTTTCTGAGAAAGTGCTCTGTGTTCTGTTAATTCATCTCACAGAGTTACATCTTTCCCTTCAAGAAGCCTTTCGCTAAGGCTGTTCTTGTGGAATTGGCAAAAGGATATTTGGAAGCCCATAGAGGGCTATGGTGAAAAAGGAAATATCTTCCGTTCAAAACTGGAAAGAAGCTTTCTGAGAAACTGCTCTGTGTTCTGTTAATTCATCTCACAGAGTTACATCTTTCGCTTCAAGAAGCCTTTCGCTAAGGCTGTTCTTTTGCAATTGGCAAAGGGATATTTGGAAGCCCTTAGAGGGCTATGGTGAAAAAGGAAATATCTTCCGTTCAAAACTGGAAAGAAGCCTTCTGAGAAACTGCTCTGTGTTCTGTTAATTCATCTCACAGAATTCCATCTTTCCCTTCAAGAAGCCTTTCGCTAAGGCTGTTCTTGTGGAATTGGCAAAGGGATATTTGGAAGCCCATAGAGGGCTATGGTGAAAAAGGAAATATCTTCCGTTCAAAACTGGAAAGAAGCTTTCTGAGAAACTGCTCTGTGTTCTGTTAATTCATCTCACAGAGTTACATCTTTCCCTTCAAGAAGCCTTTCGCTAAGGCTGTTCTTGTGGAATTGGCAAAGGGATATTTGGAAGCCCATAGAGGGCTATGGTGAAAAAGGAAATATCTTCCGTTCAAAACTGGAAAGAAGATTTCTGAGAAACTGCTCTGTGTTCTGTTAATTCATCTCACGGAGTTACATCTTTCCCTTCAAGAAGCCTTTCGCTAAGGCTGTTCTTGGGGAATTGGCAAAGGGATATTTGGAAGCCCATAGAGGGCTATGGTGAAAAAGGAAATATCTTCCGTTCAAAACTGGAAAGAAGCTTTCTGAGAAACTGCTCTGTGTTCTGTTAATTCATCTCACAGAGTTACGTCTTTCCCTTCAAGAAGCCTTTCGCTAAGGCTGTTCTTGTGGAATTGGCAAAGGGATATTTGGAAGCCCATAGAGGGCTATGGTGAAAAAGGAAATATCTTCCGTTCAAAACTGGAAAGAAGCTTTCTGAGAAACTGCTCTGTGTTCTGTTAATTCATCTCACAGAGTTACATCTTTCCCTTCAAGAAGCCTTTCGCTAAGGCTGTTCTTGTGGAATTGGCAAAGGGATATTTGGAAGCCCATAGAGGGCTATGGTGAAAAAGGAAATATCTTCCGTTCAAAACTGGAAAGAAGCTTTCTCAGAAACTGCTCTGTGTTCTGTTAATTCATCTCACAGAGTTACATCTTTCCCTTCAAGAAGCCTTTCGCTAAGGCTGTTCTTGTGGAATTGGCAAAGGGATATTTGGAAGCCCATAGAGGGCTATGGTGAAAAAGGAAATATCTTCCGTTCAAAACTGGAAAGAAGCCTTCTGAGAAACTGCTCTGTGTTCTGTTAATTCATCTCACAGAGTTACATCTTTCCCTTCAAGAAGCCTCTCGCTAAGGCTGTCCTTGTGGAATTGTCAAAGGGATATTTGGAAGCCCATAGAGGGCTATGGTGAAAAAGGAAATATCTTCCGTTCAAAACTGGAAAGAAGCTTTCTGAGAAACTGCTCTGTGTTCTGCTAATTCACCTCACAGAGTTACATCTTTCCCTTCAAGAAGCCTTTCGCTAAGGCTGTTCTTGTGGAATTGGCAAAGGGATATTTGGAAGCCCATAGAGGGCTATGGTGAAAAAGGAAATATCTTCCGTTCAAAACTGGAAAGAAGCTTTCTGAGAAACTGCTCTGTGTTCTGTTAATTCATCTCACAGAGTTACATCTTTCCCTTCAAGAAGCCTTTCGCTAAGGCTGTTCTTGTGGAATTGGCAAAGGGATATTTGGAAGCCCATAGAGGGCTATGGTGAAAAAGGAAATATCTTCCGTTCAAAACTGGAAAGAAGCTTTCTGAGAAACTGCTCTGTGTTCTGTTAATTCATCTCACAGAGTTACATCTTTCCCTTCAAGAAGCCTTTCGCTAAGGCTGTTCTTGTGGAATTGGCAAAGGGATATTTCGAAGCCCATAGAGGGCTATGGTGAAAAAGGAAATATCTTCCGTTCAAAACTGGAAAGAAGATTTCTGAGAAACTGCTCTGTGTTCTGTTAATTCATCTCACGGAGTTACATCTTTCCCTTCAAGAAGCCTTTCGCTAAGGCTGTTCTTGGGGAATTGGCAAAGGGATATTTGGAAGCCCATAGAGGGCTATGGTGAAAAAGGAAATATCTTCCGTTCAAAACTGGAAAGAAGCTTTCTGAGAAACTGCTCTGTGTTCTGTTAATTCATCTCACAGAGTTACATCTTTCCCTTCAAGAAGCCTTTCGCTAAGGCTGTTCTTGTGGAATTGGCAAAGGGATATTTGGAAGCCCATGGAGGGCTATGGTGAAAAAGGAAATATCTTCCCTTCAAAACTGCAAAGAAGCTTTTTGAGAAACTGCTCTGTGTTCTGTTAATTCATCTCACAGAGTTACACCTTTCCCTTCAAGAAGCCTTTCGCTAAGGCTGTTCTTGTGGAATTGGCAAAGAGATATTTGGAAGCCCATAGAGTTCTATGGTGAAAAAGGAAATATCTTCCGTTCAAAACTGGAAAGAAGCTTTCTGAGAAACTGCTCTGTGTTCTGTTAATTCATCTCACAGAGTTACATCTTTCCCTTCAAGAAGCCTTTCGCTAAGGCTGTTCTTGTGGAATTGGCAAAGGGATATTTGGAAGCCCATAGAGGGCTATGGTGAAAAAGGAAATATCTTCCGTTGAAAACTGGAAAGAAGCTTTCTGAGAAACTGCTCTGTGTTCTGTTAATTCATCTCACAGAGTTACATCTTTCCCTTCAAGAAGCCTTTCGCTGAGGCTGTTCTTGTGGAATTGGCAAAGGGATATTTGGAAGCCCATAGAGGGCTATGGTGAAAAAGGAAATATCTTCCGTTCAAAACTGGAAAGAAGATTTCTGAGAAACTGCTCTGTGTTCTGTTAATTCATCGCACGGAGTTACATATTTCCCTTCAAGAAGCCTTTCGCTAAGGCTGTTCTTGTGGAATTGGTAAAGGGATATTTGGAAGCCCATAGAGGGCTATGGTGAAAAAGGAAATATCTTCCGTTCAAAACTGGAAAGAAGCTTTCTGAGAAACTGCTCTGTGTTCTGTTGATTCATCTCTCAGAGTTACATCTTTCCCTTCAAGAAGACTTTCGCTAAGGCTGTTCTTGTGGAATTGGCAAAGGGATATTTGGAAGCCCATAGAGGGCTATGGTGAAAAAGGAAATATCTTCCGTTCAAAACTGGAAAGAAGCTTTCTGAGAAACTGCTCTGTGTTCTGTTAATTCATCTCACAGAGTTACATCTTTCCCTTCAAGAAGCCTTTCGCTAAGGCTGTTCTTGTGGAATTGGCAAAGGGATATTTGGAAGCCCATAGAGGGCTATGGTGAAAAAGGAAATATCTTCCGTTGAAAACTGGAAAGAAGCTTTCTGAGAAACTGCTCTGTGTTCTGTTAATTCATCTCACAGAGTTACATCTTTCCCATCAAGAAGCCTTTCGCTAAGGCTGTTCTTGTGGAATTGGCAAAGGGATATTTGGAAGCCCATAGAGGGCTATGGTGAAAAAGGAAATATCTTCCGTTCAAAACTGGAAAGAAGCTTTCTGAGAAACTACTCTGTGTTCTGTTAATTCATCTCACAGAGTTACATCTTTCCCTTCAAGAAGCCTTTCGCTAAGGCTGTTCTTGTGGAATTGGCAAAGGGATATTTGGAAGCACATAGAGGGCTACGGTGAAAAAGAAAATATCTTCCGTTCAAAACTGGAAAGAAGATTTCTGAGAAACTGCTCTGTGATCTGTTAATTCATCTAACGGAGTTACATCTTTCCCTTCAAGAAGCCTTTCGCTAAGGCTGTTCTTGGGGAATTGGCAAAGGGATATTTGGAAGCCCATAGAGGGCTATGGTGAAAAAGGAAATATCTTCCGTTCAAAACTGGAAAGAAGCTTTCTGAGAAACTGCTCTGTGTTCTGTTAATTCATCTCACAGAATTACGTCTTTCCCTTCAAGAAGCCTTTCGCTAAGGCTGTTCTTGGGGAATTGGCAAAGGGATATTTGGAAGCCCATAGAGGGCTATGGTGAAAAAGGAAATATCTTCCGTTCAAAACTGGAAAGAATCTTTCTGAGAAACTGCTCTGTGTTCTGTTAATTCATCTCACAGAGTTACATCTTTCCCTTCAAGAAGCCTTTCGCTAAGGCTGTTCTTGTGGAATTGGCAAAGGGATATTTGGAAGCCCATAGAGGGCTATGGTGAAAAAGGAAATATCTTCCGTTCAAAACTGGAAAGAAGCTTTCTCAGAAACTGCTCTGTGTTCTGTTAATTCATCTCACAGAGTTACATCTTTCCCTTCAAGAAGCCTTTCGCTAAGGCTGTTCTTGTGGAATTGGCAAAAGGATATTTGGAAGCCCATAGAGGGCTATGGTGAAAAAGGAAATATCTTCCGTTCAAAACTGGAAAGCAGCTTTCTGAGAAACTGCTCTGTGTTCTGTTAATTCATCTCACAGAGTTACATCTTTCCCTTCAAGAAGCCTTTCGCTAAGGCTGTTCTTGTGGAATTGGCAAAGGGATATTTGGAAGCCCATAGAGGGCTATGGTGAAAAAGGAAATATCTTCCGTTCAAAACTGGAAAGAAGCTTTCTGAGAAACTGCTCTGTGTTCTGTTAATTCATGTCACAGAGTTACATCTTTCCCTTCAAGAATCCTTTCGCTAAGGCTGTTCTTGTGCAATTGGCAAAGGGATATTTGGAAGCCCATAGAGGGCTATGGTGAAAAAGGAAATATCTTCCGTTCAAAACTGGAAAGAAGCTTTCTGAGAAACTGCTCTGTGTTCTGTTAATTCATCTCACAGAGTTACATCTTTCCCTTCAAGAAGCCTTTCGCTAAGGCTGTTCTTGGGGAATTGGCAAAGGGATATTTGGAAGCCCATAGAGGGCTATGGTGAAAAAGGAAATATCTTCCGTTCAAAACAGGAAAAAAGCTTTCTGAGAAACTGCTCTGTGTTCTGTTAATTCATCTCACAGAGTTACATCTTTCCCTTCAAGAAGCCTTTCGCTAAGGCTGTTCTTGTGGAATTGGCAAAGGGATATTTGGAAGCCCATAGAGGGCTATGGTGAAAAAGGAAATATCTTCCGTTCAAAACTGGAAAGAAGCTTTCTGAGAAACTGCTCTGTGTTCTGTTAATTCATCTCACAGAGTTACATCTTTCCCTTCAAGAAGCCTTTCGCTAAGGCTGTTCTTGTGGAATTGGCAAAGGGATATTTGGAAGCCCATAGAGGGCTATGGTGAAAAAGGAAATATCTTCCGTTCAAAACTGGAAAGAAGCTTTCTGAGAAACTGCTCTGTGTTCTGTTAATTCATCTCACAGAGTTACATCTTTCCCTTCAAGAAACCTTTCGCTAAGGCTGTTCTTGTGGAATTGGCAAAGGGATATTTGGAAGCCCATAGAGGGCTATGGTGAAAAAGGAAATATCTTCCGTTCAAAACTGGAAAGAAGCCTTCTGAGAAACTGCTCTGTGTTCTGTTAATTCATCTCACAGAATTACATCTTTCCCTTCAAGAAGCCTTTCGCTAAGGCTGTTCTTGTGGAATTGGCAAAGGGATATTTGGAAGCCCATAGAGGGCTATGGTGAAAAAGGAAATATCTTCCGTTCAAAACTGGAAAGAAGCTTTGTGAGAAACTGCTCTGTGTTCTGTTGATTCATGTCTCAGAGTTACATCTTTCCCTTCAAGAAGACTTTCGCTAAGGCTGTTCTTGTGGAATTGGCAAAGGGATATTTGGAACCCCATAGAGGGCTATGGTGAAAAAGGAAATATCTTCCGTTGAAAACTGCAAAGAAGCTTTCTGAGAAACTGCTCTGTGTTCTGTTAATTCATCTCACAGAGTTACATCATTCCCTTCAAGAAGCCTTTCACTAAGGCTGTTCTTGTGGAATTGGCAAAGGGATATTTGGAAGCCCATAGAGGGCTATGGTGAAAAAGGAAATATCTTCCGTTGAAAACTGGAAAGAAGCTTTCTGAGAAACTGCTCTGTGTTCTGTTAATTCATCTCACAGAGTTACATCTTTCCCTTCAAGAAGCCTTTCGCTAAGGCTGTTCTTGTGGAATTGGCAAAGGGATATTTGGAAGCCCATAGAGGGCTATGGTGAAAAAGGAAATATCTTCCGTTCAAAACTGGAAAGAAGCTTTCTGAGAAACTACTCTGTGTTCTGTTAATTCATCTCACAGAGTTACATCTTTCCCTTCAAGAAGCCTTTCGCTAAGGCTGTTCTTGTGGAATTGGCAAAGGGATATTTGGAAGCCCATAGAGGGCTATGGTGAAAAAGGAAATATCTTCCGTTCAAAACTGGAAAGAAGATTTCTGAGAAACTGCTCTGTGTTCTGTTAATTCATCTCACGGAGTTACATCTTTCCCTTCAAGAAGCCTTTCGCTAAGGCTGTTCTTGGGGAATTGGCAAAGGGATATTTAGAAGCCCATAGAGGGCTATGGTGAAAAAGGAAATATCTTCCGTTCAAAACTGGAAAGAAGCTTTCTGAGAAACTGCTCTGTGTTCTGTTAATTCATCTCACAGAGTTACGTCTTTCCCTTCAAGAAGCCTTTCGCTAAGGCTGTTATTGGGGAATTGGCAAAGGGATATTTGGAAGCCCATAGAGGGCTATGGTGAAAAAGGAAATATCTTCCGTTCAAAACTGGAAAGAAGCTTTCTGAGAAACTGCTCTGTGTTCTGTTAATTCATCTCACAGAGTTACATCTTTCCCTTCAAGAAGCCTTTCGCTAAGGCTGTTCTTGTGGAATTGGCAAAGGGATATTTGGAAGCCCATAGAGGGCTATGGTGAAAAAGGAAATATCTTCCGTTCAAAACTGGAAAGAAGCTTTCTGAGAAACTGCTCTGTGTTCTGTTAATTCATCTCACAGAGTTACATCTTTCCCTTCAAGAAGCCTTTCGCTAAGGCTGTTCTTGTGGAATTGGCAAAGGGATATTTGGAAGCCCATAGAGGGCTATGGTGAAAAAGGAAATATCTTCCGTTCAAAACTGGAAAGAAGCTTTCTCAGAAACTGCTCTGTGTTCTGTTAATTCATCTCACAGAGTTACATCTTTCCCTTCAAGAAGCCTTTCGCTAAGGCTGTTCTTGTGGAATTGGCAAAAGGATATTTGGAAGCCCATAGAGGGCTATGGTGAAAAAGGAAATATCTTCCGTTCAAAACTGGAAAGAAGCTTTCTGAGAAACTGCTCTGTGTTCTGTTAATTCTTCTCACAGAGTTACATCTTTCGCTTCAAGAAGCCTTTCGCTAAGGCTGTTCTTTTGCAATTGGCAAAGTGATATTTGGAAGCCCATAGAGGGCTATGGTGAAAAAGGAAATATCTTCCGTTCAAAACTGGAAAGAAGCCTTCTGAGAAACTGCTCTGTGTTCTGTTAATTCATCTCACAGAGTTACATCTTTCCCTTCAAGAAGCCTTTCGCTAAGACTGTCCTTGTGGAATTGGCAAAGGGATATTTGGAAGCCCATAGAGGGCTATGGTGAAAAAGGAAATATCTTCCGTTCAAAACTGGAAAGAAGCTTTCTGAGAAACTGCTCTGTGTTCTGCTAATTCATCTCACAGAGTTACATCTTTCCCTTCAAGAAGCCTTTCGCTAAGGCTGTTCTTGTTGAATTGGCAAAGGGATATTTGGAAGCCCATAGAGGGCTATGGTGAAAAAGGAAATATCTTCCGTTCAAAACTGGAAAGAAGCTTTCTGAGAAACTGCTCTGTGTTCTGTTAATTCATCTCACAGAGTTACATCTTTCCCTTCAAGAAGCCTTTCGCTAAGGCTGTTCTTGTGGAATTGGCAAAGGGATATTTGGAAGCCCATAGAGGGCTATGGTGAAAAAGGAAATATCTTCCGTTCAAAACTGGAAAGAAGCTTTCTGAGAAACTGCTCTGTGTTCTGTTAATTCATCTCACAGAGTTACATCTTTCCCTTCAAGAAGCCTTTCGCTAAGGCTGTTCTTGTGGAATTGGCAAAGGGATATTTGGAAGCCCATAGAGGGCTATGGTGAAAAAGGAAATATCTTCCGTTCAAAACTGGAAAGAAGATTTCTGAGAAACTGCTCTGTGTTCTGTTAATTCATCTCACGGAGTTACATCTTTCCCTTCAAGAAGCCTTTCGCTAAGGCTGTTCTTGGGGAATTGGCAAAGGGATATTTGGAAGCCCATAGAGGGCTATGGTGAAAAAGGAAATATCTTCCGTTCAAAACTGGAAAGAAGCTTTCTGAGAAACTGCTCTGTGTTCTGTTAATTCATCTCACAGAGTTACATCTTTCGCTTCAAGAAACCTTTCGCTAAGGCTGTTCTTTTGTAATTGGCAAAGGGATATTTGGAAGCCCATAGAGGGCTATGGTGAAAAAGGAAATATCTTCCGTTCAAAACTGGAAAGAAGCCTTCTGAGAAACTGCTCTGTGTTCTGTTAATTCATCTCACAGAGTTACATCTTTCCCTTCAAGAAGCCTTTCGCTAAGGCTGTTCTTGTGGAATTGGCAAAGGGATATTTGGAAGCCCGTAGAGGGCTATGGTGAAAAAGGAAATATCTTCCGTTCAAAACTGTAAAGAAGCTTTCTGAGAAACTGCTCTGTGTTCTGTTAATTCATCTCACAGAGTTACATCTTTCGCTTCAAGAAGCCTTTCGCTAAGGCTGTTCTTGTGGAATTGGCAAAGGGATATTTGGAAGCCCATAGAGGGCTATGGTGAAAAAGGAAATATCTTCCCTTCAAAACTGGAAAGAACCTTTCTGAGAAACTGCTCTGTGTTCTGTTAATTCATCTCACAGAGTTACATCTTTCCCTTCAAGAAGCCTTTCTCTAAGGCTGTTCTTGTGGAATTGGCAAAGGGATATTTGGAAGCCCATAGAGGGCTATGGTGAAAAAGGAAATATCTTCCCTTCAAAACTGCAAAGAAGCTTTTTGAGAAACTGCTCTGTGTTCTGTTAATTCATCTCACAGAGTTACATCTTTCCCTTCAAGAAGCCTTTCGCTAAGGCTGTTCTTGTGGAATTGGCAAAGGGATATTTGGAAGCCCATAGAGGGCTATGGTGAAAAAGGAAATATCTTCCGTTCAAAACTGGAAAGAAGCTTTCTCAGAAACTGCTCTGTGTTCTGTTAATTCATCTCACAGAGTTACATCTTTCCCTTCAAGAAGCCTTTCGCTAAGGCTGTTCTTGTGGAATTGGCAAAAGGATATTTGGAAGCCCATAGAGGGCTATGGTGAAAAAGGAAATATCTTCCGTTCAAAACTGGAAAGAAGCTTTCTGAGAAACTGCTCTGTGTTCTGTTAATTCATCTCACAGAGTTACATCTTTCGCTTCAAGAAGCCTTTCGCTAAGGCTGTTCTTTTGCAATTGGCAAAGGGATATTTGGAAGCCCTTAGAGGGCTATGGTGAAAAAGGAAATATCTTCCGTTCAAAACTGGAAAGAAGCCTTCTGAGAAACTGCTCTGTGTTCTGTTAATTCATCTCACAGAATTACATCTTTCCCTTCAAGAAGCCTTTCGCTAAGGCTGTTCTTGTGGAATTGGCAAAGGGATATTTGGAAGCCCATAGAGGGCTATGGTGAAAAAGGAAATATCTTCCGTTCAAAACTGGAAAGAAGCTTTCTGAGAAACTGCTCTGTGTTCTGTTAATTCGTCTCACAGAGTTACATCTTTCCCTTCAAGAAGCCTTTCGCTAAGGCTGTTCTTGTGGAATTGGCAAAGGGATATTTGGAAGCCCATAGAGGGCTATGGTGAAAAAGGAAATATCTTCCGTTCAAAACTGGAAAGAAGATTTCTGAGAAACTGCTCTGTGTTCTGTTAATTCATCTCACGGAGTTACATCTTTCCCTTCAAGAAGTCTTTCGCTAAGGCTGTTCTTGGGGAATTGGCAAAGGGATATTTGGAAGCCCATAGAGGGCTATGGTGAAAAAGGAAATATCTTCCGTTCAAAACTGGAAAGAAGCTTTCTGAGAAACTGCTCTGTGTTCTGTTAATTCATCTCACAGAGTTACGTCTTTCCCTTCAAGAAGCCTTTCGCTAAGGCTGTTCTTGTGGAATTGGCAAAGGGATATTTGGAAGCCCATAGAGGGCTATGGTGAAAAAGGAAATATCTTCCGTTCAAAACTGGAAAGAAGCTTTCTGAGAAACTGCTCTGTGTTCTGTTAATTCATCTCACAGAGTTACATCTTTCCCTTCAGGAAGCCTTTCGCTAAGGCTGTTCTTGTGGAATTGGCAAAGGGATATTTGGAAGCCCATAGAGGGCTATGGTGAAAAAGGAAATATCTTCCGTTCAAAACTGGAAAGAAGCTTTCTCAGAAACTGCTCTGTGTTCTGTTAATTCATCTCACAGAGTTACATCTTTCCCTTCAAGAAGCCTTTCGCTAAGGCTGTTCTTGTGGAATTGGCAAAGGGATATTTGGAAGCCCATAGAGGGCTATGGTGAAAAAGGAAATATCTTCCGTTCAAAACTGGAAAGAAGCCTTCTGAGAAACTGCTCTGTGTTCTGTTAATTCATCTCACAGAGTTACATCTTTCCCTTCAAGAAGCCTTTCGCTAAGGCTGTCCTTGTGGAATTGGCAAAGGGATATTTGGAAGCCCATAGAGGGCTATGGTGAAAAAGGAAATATCTTCCGTTCAAAACTGGAAAGAAGCTTTCTGAGAAACTGCTCTGTGTTCTGCTAATTCACCTCACAGAGTTACATCTTTCCCTTCAAGAAGCCTTTCGCTAAGGCTGTTCTTGTGCAATTGGCAAAGGGATATTTGGAAGCCCATAGAGGGCTATGGTGAAAAAGGAAATATCTTCCGTTCAAAACTGGAAAGAAGCTTTCTGAGAAACTGCTCTGTGTTCTGTTAATTCATCTCACAGAGTTACATCTTTCCCTTCAAGAAGCCTTTCGCTAAGGCTGTTCTTGGGGAATTGGCAAAGGGATATTTGGAAGCCCATAGAGGGCTATGGTGAAAAAGGAAATATCTTCCGTTCAAAACAGGAAAAAAGCTTTCTGAGAAACTGCTCTGTGTTCTGTTAATTCATCTCACAGAGTTACATCTTTCCCTTCAAGAAGCCTTTCGCTAAGGCTGTTCTTGTGGAATTGGCAAAGGGATATTTGGAAGCCCATAGAGGGCTATGGTGAAAAAGGAAATATCTTCCGTTCAAAACTGGAAAGAAGCTTTCTGAGAAACTGCTCTGTGTTCTGTTAATTCATCTCACAGAGTTACATCTTTCCCTTCAAGAAGCCTTTCGCTAAGGCTGTTCTTGTGGAATTGGCAAAGGGATATTTGGAAGCCCATAGAGGGCTATGGTGAAAAAGGAAATATCTTCCGTTCAAAACTGGAAAGAAGCTTTCTGAGAAACTGCTCTGTGTTCTGTTAATTCATCTCACAGAGTTACATCTTTCCCTTCAAGAAACCTTTCGCTAAGGCTGTTCCTGTGGAATTGGCAAAGGGATATTTGGAAGCCCATAGAGGGCTATGGTGAAAAAGGAAATATCTTCCGTTCAAAACTGGAAAGAAGCCTTCTGAGAAACTGCTCTGTGTTCTGTTAATTCATCTCACAGAATTACATCTTTCCCTTCAAGAAGCCTTTCGCTAAGGCTGTTCTTGTGGAATTGGCAAAGGGATATTTGGAAGCCCATAGAGGGCTATGGTGAAAAAGGAAATATCTTCCGTTCAAAACTGGAAAGAAGCTTTCTGAGAAACTGCTCTGTGTTCTGTTAATTCATCTCACAGAGTTACATCTTTCCCTTCAAGAAGCCTTTCGCTAAGGCTGTTCTTGTGGAATTGGCAAAGGGATATTTGGAAGCCCATAGAGGGCTATGGTGAAAAAGGAAATATCTTCCGTTCAAAACTGGAAAGAAGATTTCTGAGAAACTGCTCTGTGTTCTGTTAATTCATCTCACGGAGTTACATCTTTCCCTTCAAGAAGCCTTTCGCTAAGGCTGTTCTTGTGGAATTGGCAAAGGGATATTTGGAAGCCCATAGAGGGCTATGGTGAAAAAGGAAATATCTTCCGTTCAAAACTGGAAAGAAGCTTTCTGAGAAACTGCTCTGTGTTCTGTTAATTCATCTCACAGAGTTACATCTTTCCCTTCAAGAAGCCTTTCGCTAAGGCTGTTCTTGTGGAATTGGCAAAGGGATATTTGGAAGCCCATAGAGGGCTATGGTGAAAAAGGAAATATCTTCCGTTCAAAACAGGAAAGAAGATTTCTGAGAAACTGCTCTGTGTTCTGTTAATTCATCTCACGGAGTTACATCTTTCCCTTCAAGAAGCCTTTCGCTAAGGCTGTTCTTGTGGAATTGGTAAAGGGATATTTGGAAGCCCATAGAGGGCTATGGTGAAAAAGGAAATATCTTCCGTTCAAAACTGGAAAGAAGCTTTGTGAGAAACTGCTCTGTGTTCTGTTGATTCATGTCTCAGAGTTACATCTTTCCCTTCAAGAAGACTTTCGCTAAGGCTGTTCTTGTGGAATTGGCAAAGGGATATTTGGAACCCCACAGAGGGCTATGGTGAAAAAGGAAATATCTTCCGTTGAAAACTGCAAAGAAGCTTTCTGAGAAACTGCTCTGTGTTCTGTTAATTCATCTCACAGAGTTACATCATTCCCTTCAAGAAGCCTTTCGCTAAGGCTGTTCTTGTGGAATTGGCAAAGGGATATTTGGAAGCCCATAGAGGGCTATGGTGAAAAAGGAAATATCTTCCGTTCAAAACTGGAAAGAAGCTTTCTGAGAAACTGCTCTGTGTTCTGTTAATTCATCTCACAGAGTTACATCTTTCCCTTCAAGAAGCCTTTCGCTAAGGCTGTTCTTGTGGAATTGGCAAAGGGATATTTGGAAGCCCATAGAGGGCTATGGTGAAAAAGGAAATATCTTCCGTTGAAAACTGGAAAGAAGCTTTCTGAGAAACTACTCTGTGTTCTGTTAATTCATCTCACAGAGTTACATCTTTCCCTTCAAGAAGCCTTTCGCTAAGGCTGTTCTTGTGGAATTGGCAAAGGGATATTTGGAAGCCCATAGAGGGCTATGGTGAAAAAGGAAATATCTTCCGTTCAAAACTGGAAAGAAGATTTCTGAGAAACTGCTCTGTGTTCTGTTAATTCATCTCACGGAGTTACATCTTTCCCTTCAAGAAGCCTTTCGCTAAGGCTGTTCTTGGGGAATTGGCAAAGGGATATTTGGAAGCCCATAGAGGGCTATGGTGAAAAAGGAAATATCTTCCGTTCAAAACTGGAAAGAAGCTTTCTGAGAAACTGCTCTGTGTTCTGTTAATTCATCTCACAGAGTTACGTCTTTCCCTTCAAGAAGCCTTTCGCTAAGGCTGTTATTGGGGAATTGGCAAAGGGATATTTGGAAGCCCATAGAGGGCTATGGTGAAAAAGGAAATATCTTCCGTTCAAAACTGGAAAGAAGCTTTCTGAGAAACTGCTCTGTGTTCTGTTAATTCATCTCACAGAGTTACATCTTTCCCTTCAAGAAGCCTTTCGCTAAGGCTGTTCTTGTGGAATTGGCAAAGGGATATTTGGAAGCCCATAGAGGGCTATGGTGAAAAAGGAAATATCTTCCGTTCAAAACTGGAAAGAAGCTTTCTGAGAAACTGCTCTGTGTTCTGTTAATTCATCTCACAGAGTTACATCTTTCCCTTCAAGAAGCCTTTCGCTAAGGCTGTTCTTGTGGAATTGGCAAAGGGATATTTGGAAGCCCATACAGGGCTATGGTGAAAAAGGAAATATCTTCCGTTCAAAACTGGAAAGAAGCTTTCTCAGAAACTGCTCTGTGTTCTGTTAATTCATCTCACAGAGTTACATCTTTCCCTTCAAGAAGCCTTTCGCTAAGGCTGTTCTTGTGGAATTGGCAAAAGGATATTTGGAAGCCCATAGAGGGCTATGGTGAAAAAGGAAATATCTTCCGTTCAAAACTGGAAAGAAGCTTTCTGAGAAACTGCTCTGTGTTCTGTTAATTCTTCTCACAGAGTTACATCTTTCGCTTCAAGAAGCCTTTCGCTAAGGCTGTTCTTTTGCAATTGGCAAAGTGATATTTGGAAGCCCATAGAGGGCTATGGTGAAAAAGGAAATATCTTCCGTTCAAAACTGGAAAGAAGCCTTCTGAGAAACTGCTCTGTGTTCTGTTAATTCATCTCACAGAGTTACATCTTTCCCTTCAAGAAGCCTTTCGCTAAGGCTGTCCTTGTGGAATTGGCAAAGGGATATTTGGAAGCCCATAGAGGGCTATGGTGAAAAAGGAAATATCTTCCGTTCAAAACTGGAAAGAAGCTTTCTGAGAAACTGCTCTGTGTTCTGCTAATTCATCTCACAGAGTTACATCTTTCCCTTCAAGAAGCCTTTCGCTAAGGCTGTTCTTGTTGAATTGGCAAAGGGATATTTGGAAGCCCATAGAGGGCTATGGTGAAAAAGGAAATATCTTCCGTTCAAAACTGGAAAGAAGCTTTCTGAGAAACTGCTCTGTGTTCTGTTAATTCATCTCACAGAGTTACATCTTTCCCTTCAAGAAGCCTTTCGCTAAGGCTGTTCTTGTGGAATTGGCAAAGGGATATTTGGAAGCCCATAGAGGGCTATGGTGAAAAAGGAAATATCTTCCGTTCAAAACTGGAAAGAAGCTTTCTGAGAAACTGCTCTGTGTTCTGTTAATTCATCTCACAGAGTTACATCTTTCCCTTCAAGAAGCCTTTCGCTAAGGCTGTTCTTGTGGAATTGGCAAAGGGATATTTGGAAGCCCTTAGAGGGCTATGGTGAAAAAGGAAATATCTTCCGTTCAAAACTGGAAAGAAGATTTCTGAGAAACTGCTCTGTGTTCTGTTAATTCATCTCACGGAGTTACATCTTTCCCTTCAAGAAGCCTTTCGCTAAGGCTGTTCTTGGGGAATTGGCAAAGGGATATTTGGAAGCCCATAGAGGGCTATGGTGAAAAAGGAAATATCTTCCGTTCAAAACTGGAAAGAAGCTTTCTGAGAAACTGCTCTGTGTTCTGTTAATTCATCTCACAGAGTTACATCTTTCGCTTCAAGAAACCTTTCGCTAAGGCTGTTCTTTTGTAATTGGCAAAGGGATATTTGGAAGCCCATAGAGGGCTATGGTGAAAAAGGAAATATCTTCCGTTCAAAACTGGAAAGAAGCCTTCTGAGAAACTGCTCTGTGTTCTGTTAATTCATCTCACAGAGTTACATCTTTCCCTTCAAGAAGCCTTTCGCTAAGGCTGTTCTTGTGGAATTGGCAAATGGATATTTGGAAGCCCATAGAGGGCTATGGTGAAAAAGGAAATATCTTCCGTTCAAAACTGGAAAGAAGCTTTCTGAGAAACTGCTCTGTGTTCTGTTAATTCATCTCACAGAGTTACATCTTTCCCTTCAAGAAGCCTTTCGCTAAGGCTGTTCTTGTGGAATTGGCAAAGGGATATTTGGAAGCCCGTAGAGGGCTATGGTGAAAAAGGAAATATCTTCCGTTCAAAACTGTAAAGAAGCTTTCTGAGAAACTGCTCTGTGTTCTGTTAATTCATCTCACAGAGTTACATCTTTCCCTTCAAGAAGCCTTTCGCTAAGGCTGTTCTTGTGGAATTGGCAAAGGGATATTTGGAAGCCCATAGAGGGCTATGGTGAAAAAGGAAATATCTTCCCTTCAAAACTGGAAAGAACCTTTCTGAGAAACTGCTCTGTGTTCTGTTAATTCATCTCACAGAGTTACATCTTTCCCTTCAAGAAGCCTTTCGCTAAGGCTGTTCTTGTGGAATTGGCAAAGGGATATTTGGAAGCCCATAGAGGGCTATGGTGAAAAAGGAAATATCTTCCCTTCAAAACTGCAAAGAAGCTTTTTGAGAAACTGCTCTGTGTTCTGTTAATTCATCTCACAGAGTTACATCTTTCCCTTCAAGAAGCCTTTCGCTAAGGCTGTTCTTGTGGAATTGGCAAAGGGATATTTGGAAGCCCATAGAGGGCTATGGTGAAAAAGGAAATATCTTCCGTTCAAAACTGGAAAGAAGCTTTCTGAGAAACTGCTCTGTGTTCTGTTAATTCATCTCACAGAGTTACATCTTTCCCTTCAAGAAGCCTTTCGCTAAGGCTGTTCTTGTGGAATTGGCAAAAGGATATTTGGAAGCCCATAGAGGGCTATGGTGAAAAAGGAAATATCTTCCGTTCAAAACTGGAAAGAAGCTTTCTGAGAAACTGCTCTGTGTTCTGTTAATTCATCTCACAGAGTTACATCTTTCGCTTCAAGAAGCCTTTCGCTAAGGCTGTTCTTTTGCAATTGGCAAAGGGATATTTGGAAGCCCTTAGAGGGCTATGGTGAAAAAGGAAATATCTTCCGTTCAAAACTGGAAAGAAGCCTTCTGAGAAACTGCTCTGTGTTCTGTTAATTCATCTCACAGAATTACATCTTTCCCTTCAAGAAGCCTTTCGCTAAGGCTGTGCTTGTGGAATTGGCAAAGGGATATTTGGAAGCCCATAGAGGGCTATGGTGAAAAAGGAAATATCTTCCGTTCAAAACTGGAAAGAAGCTTTCTGAGAAACTGCTCTGTGTTCTGTTAATTCGTCTCACAGAGTTACATCTTTCCCTTCAAGAAGCCTTTCGCTAAGGCTGTTCTTGTGGAATTGGCAAAGGGATATTTGGAAGCCCATAGAGGGCTATGGTGAAAAAGGAAATATCTTCCGTTCAAAACTGGAAAGAAGATTTCTGAGAAACTGCTCTGTGTTCTGTTAATTCATCTCACGGAGTTACATCTTTCCCTTCAAGAAGCCTTTCGCTAAGGCTGTTCTTGGGGAATTGGCAAAGGGATATTTCGAAGCCCATAGAGGGCTATGGTGAAAAAGGAAATATCTTCCGTTCAAAAATGGAAAGAAGCTTTCTGAGAAACTGCTCTGTGTTCTGTTAATTCATCTCACAGAGTTACGTCTTTCCCTTCAAGAAGCCTTTCGCTAAGGCTGTTCTTGTGGAATTGGCAAAGGGATATTTGGAAGCCCAATGAGGGCTATGGTGAAAAAGGAAATATCTTCCGTTCAAAACTGGAAAGAAGCTTTCTGAGAAACTGCTCTGTGTTCTGTTAATTCATCTCACAGAGTTACATCTTTCCCTTAGGAAGCCTTTCGCTAAGGCTGTTCTTGTGGAATTGGCAAAGGGATATTTGGAAGCCCATAGAGGGCTATGGTGAAAAAGGAAATATCTTCCGTTCAAAACTGGAAAGAAGCTTTCTCAGAAACTGCTCTGTGTTCTGTTAATTCATCTCACAGAGTTACATCTTTCCCTTCAAGAAGCCTTTCGCTAAGGCTGTTCTTGTGGAATTGGCAAAGGGATATTTGGAAGCCCATAGAGGGCTATGGTGAAAAAGGAAATATCTTCCGTTCAAAACTGGAAAGAAGCCTTCTGAGAAACTGCTCTGTGTTCTGTTAATTCATCTCACAGAGTTACATCTTTCCCTTCAAGAAGCCTTTCGCTAAGGCTGTCCTTGTGGAATTGGCAAAGGGATATTTGGAAGCCCATAGAGGGCTATGGTGAAAAAGGAAATATCTTCCGTTCAAAACTGGAAAGAAGCTTTCTGAGAAACTGCTCTGTGTTCTGCTAACTCACCTCACAGAGTTACATCTTTCCCTTCAAGAAGCCTTTCGCTAAGGCTGTTCTTGTGGAATTGGCAAAGGGATATTTGGAAGCCCATAGAGGGCTATGGTGAAAAAGGAAATATCTTCCGTTCAAAACTGGAAAGAAGCTTTCTGAGAAACTGCTCTGTGTTCTGTTAATTCATCTCACAGAGTTACATCTTTCCCTTCAAGAAGCCTTTCGCTAAGGCTGTTCTTGTGGAATTGGCAAAGGGATATTTGGAAGCCCATAGAGGGCTATGGTGAAAAAGGAAATATCTTCCGTTCAAAACTGGAAAGAAGCTTTCTGAGAAACTGCTCTGTGTTCTGTTAATTCATCTCACAGAGTTACATCTTTCCCTTCAAGAAGCCTTTCGCTAAGGCTGTTCTTGTGGAATTGGCAAAGGGATATTTGGAAGCCCATAGAGGGCTATGGTGAAAAAGGAAATATCTTCCGTTCAAAACTGGAAAGAAGATTTCTGAGAAACTGCTCTGTGTTCTGTTAATTCATCTCACGGAGTTACATCTTTCCCTTCAAGAAGCCTTTCGCTAAGGCTGTTCTTGGGGAATTGGCAAAGGGATATTTGGAAGCCCATAGAGGGCTATGGTGAAAAAGGAAATATCTTCCGTTCAAAACTGGAAAGAAGCTTTCTGAGAAACTGCTCTGTGTTCTGTTAATTCATCTCACAGAGTTACATCTTTCCCTTCAAGAAGCCTTTCGCTAAGGCTGTTCTTGTGGAATTGGCAAAGGGATATTTGGAAGCCCATAGAGGGCTATGGTGAAAAAGGAAATATCTTCCCTTCAAAACTGCAAAGAAGCTTTTTGAGAAACTGCTCTGTGTTCTGTTAATTCATCTCACAGAGTTACATCTTTCCCTTCAAGAAGCCTTTCGCTAAGGCTGTTCTTGTGGAATTGGCAAAGGGATATTTGGAAGCCCATAGAGGGCTATGCTGAAAAAGGAAATATCTTCCGTTCAAAACTGGAAAGAAGCTTTCTGAGAAACTGCTCTGTGTTCTGTTAATTCATCTCACAGAGTTACATCTTTCCCTTCAAGAAGCCTTTCGCTAAGGCTGTTCTTGTGGAATTGGCAAAGAGATATTTGGAAGCCCATAGAGTTCTATGGTGAAAAAGGAAATATCTTCCGTTCAAAACTGGAAAGAAGCTTTCTGAGAAACTGCTCTGTGTTCTGTTAATTCATCTCACAGAGTTACATCTTTCCCTTCAAGAAGCCTTTCGCTAAGGCTGTTCTTGTGGAATTGGCAAGGGGATATTTGGAAGCCCATAGAGGGCTATGGTGAAAAAGGAAATATCTTCCGTTCAAAACTGGAAAGAAGCTTTCTGAGAAACTGCTCTGTGTTCTGTTAATTCATCTCACAGAGTTACATCTTTCCCTTCAAGAAGCCTTTCGCTGAGGCTGTTCTTGTGGAATTGGCAAAGGGATATTTGGAAGCCCATAGAGGGCTATGGTGAAAAAGGAAATATCTTCCGTTCAAAACTGGAAAGAAGATTTCTGAGAAACTGCTCTGTGTTCTGTTAATTCATCGCACGGAGTTACATCTTTCCCTTCAAGAAGCCTTTCGCTAAGGCTGTTCTTTTGCAATTGGCAAAGGGATATTTGGAAGCCCTTAGAGGGCTATGGTGAAAAAGGAAATATCTTCCGTTCAAAACTGGAAAGAAGCCTTCTGAGAAACTGCTCTGTGTTCTGTTAATTCATCTCACAGAATTACATCTTTCCCTTCAAGAAGCCTTTCGCTAAGGCTGTTCTTGTGGAATTGGCAAAGGGATATTTGGAAGCCCATAGAGGGCTATGGTGAAAAAGGAAATATCTTCCGTTCAAAACTGGAAAGAAGCTTTCTGAGAAACTGCTCTGTGTTCTGTTAATTCGTCTCACAGAGTTACATCTTTCCCTTCAAGAAGCCTTTCGCTAAGGCTGTTCTTGTGGAATTGGCAAAGGGATATTTGGAAGCCCATAGAGGGCTATGGTGAAAAAGGAAATATCTTCCGTTCAAAACTGGAAAGAAGATTTCTGAGAAACTGCTCTGTGTTCTGTTAATTCATCTCACGGAGTTACATCTTTCCCTTCAAGAAGCCTTTCGCTAAGGCTGTTCTTGGGGAATTGGCAAAGGGATATTTCGAAGCCCATAGAGGGCTATGGTGAAAAAGGAAATATCTTCCGTTCAAAACTGGAAAGAAGCTTTCTGAGAAACTGCTCTGTGTTCTGTTAATTCATCTCACAGAGTTACGTCTTTCCCTTCAAGAAGCCTTTCGCTAAGGCTGTTCTTGTGGAATTGGCAAAGGGATATTTGGAAGCCCAATGAGGGCTATGGTGAAAAAGGAAATATCTTCCGTTCAAAACTGGAAAGAAGCTTTCTGAGAAACTGCTCTGTGTTCTGTTAATTCATCTCACAGAGTTACATCTTTCCCTTAGGAAGCCTTTCGCTAAGGCTGTTCTTGTGGAATTGGCAAAGGGATATTTGGAAGCCCATAGAGGGCTATGGTGAAAAAGGAAATATCTTCCGTTCAAAACTGGAAAGAAGCTTTCTCAGAAACTGCTCTGTGTTCTGTTAATTCATCTCACAGAGTTACATCTTTCCCTTCAAGAAGCCTTTCGCTAAGGCTGTTCTTGTGGAATTGGCAAAGGGATATTTGGAAGCCCATAGAGGGCTATGGTGAAAAAGGAAATATCTTCCGTTCAAAACTGGAAAGAAGCCTTCTGAGAAACTGCTCTGTGTTCTGTTAATTCATCTCACAGAGTTACATCTTTCCCTTCAAGAAGCCTTTCGCTAAGGCTGTCCTTGTGGAATTGGCAAAGGGATATTTGGAAGCCCATAGAGGGCTATGGTGAAAAAGGAAATATCTTCCGTTCAAAACTGGAAAGAAGCTTTCTGAGAAACTGCTCTGTGTTCTGCTAACTCACCTCACAGAGTTACATCTTTCCCTTCAAGAAGCCTTTCGCTAAGGCTGTTCTTGTGGAATTGGCAAAGGGATATTTGGAAGCCCATAGAGGGCTATGGTGAAAAAGGAAATATCTTCCGTTCAAAACTGGAAAGAAGCTTTCTGAGAAACTGCTCTGTGTTCTGTTAATTCATCTCACAGAGTTACATCTTTCCCTTCAAGAAGCCTTTCGCTAAGGCTGTTCTTGTGGAATTGGCAAAGGGATATTTGGAAGCCCATAGAGGGCTATGGTGAAAAAGGAAATATCTTCCGTTCAAAACTGGAAAGAAGCTTTCTGAGAAACTGCTCTGTGTTCTGTTAATTCATCTCACAGAGTTACATCTTTCCCTTCAAGAAGCCTTTCGCTAAGGCTGTTCTTGTGGAATTGGCAAAGGGATATTTGGAAGCCCATAGAGGGCTATGGTGAAAAAGGAAATATCTTCCGTTCAAAACTGGAAAGAAGATTTCTGAGAAACTGCTCTGTGTTCTGTTAATTCATCTCACGGAGTTACATCTTTCCCTTCAAGAAGCCTTTCGCTAAGGCTGTTCTTGGGGAATTGGCAAAGGGATATTTGGAAGCCCATAGAGGGTTATGGTGAAAAAGGAAATATCTTCCGTTCAAAACTGGAAAGAAGCTTTCTGAGAAACTGCTCTGTGTTCTGTTAATTCATCTCACAGAGTTACATCTTTCCCTTCAAGAAGCCTTTCGCTAAGGCTGTTCTTGTGGAATTGGCAAAGGGATATTTGGAAGCCCATAGAGGGCTATGGTGAAAAAGGAAATATCTTCCCTTCAAAACTGCAAAGAAGCTTTTTGAGAAACTGCTCTGTGTTCTGTTAATTCATCTCACAGAGTTACATCTTTCCCTTCAAGAAGCCTTTCGCTAAGGCTGTTCTTGTGGAATTGGCAAAGGGATATTTGGAAGCCCATAGAGGGCTATGCTGAAAAAGGAAATATCTTCCGTTCAAAACTGGAAAGAAGCTTTCTGAGAAACTGCTCTGTGTTCTGTTAATTCATCTCACAGAGTTACATCTTTCCCTTCAAGAAGCCTTTCGCTAAGGCTGTTCTTGTGGAATTGGCAAAGAGATATTTGGAAGCCCATAGAGTTCTATGGTGAAAAAGGAAATATCTTCCGTTCAAAACTGGAAAGAAGCTTTCTGAGAAACTGCTCTGTGTTCTGTTAATTCATCTCACAGAGTTACATCTTTCCCTTCAAGAAGCCTTTCGCTAAGGCTGTTCTTGTGGAATTGGCAAGGGGATATTTGGAAGCCCATAGAGGGCTATGGTGAAAAAGGAAATATCTTCCGTTCAAAACTGGAAAGAAGCTTTCTGAGAAACTGCTCTGTGTTCTGTTAATTCATCTCACAGAGTTACATCTTTCCCTTCAAGAAGCCTTTCGCTGAGGCTGTTCTTGTGGAATTGGCAAAGGGATATTTGGAAGCCCATAGAGGGCTATGGTGAAAAAGGAAATATCTTCCGTTCAAAACTGGAAAGAAGATTTCTGAGAAACTGCTCTGTGTTCTGTTAATTCATCGCACGGAGTTACATCTTTCCCTTCAAGAAGCCTTTCGCTAAGGCTGTTCTTGTGGAATTGGTAAAGGGATATTTGGAAGCCCATAGAGGGCTATGGTGAAAAAGGAAATATCTTCCGTTCAAAACTGGAAAGAAGCTTTCTGAGAAACTGCTCTGTGTTCTGTTGATTCATCTCTCAGAGTTACATCTTTCCCTTCAAGAAGACTTTCGCTAAGGCTGTTCCTGTGGAATTGGCAAAGGGATATTTGGAAGCCCATAGAGGGCTATGGTGAAAAAGGAAATATCTTCCGTTCAAAACTGGAAAGAAGCTTTCTGAGAAACTGCTCTGTGTTCTGTTAATTCATCTCACAGAGTTACATCTTTCCCTTCAAGAAGCCTTTCGCTAAGGCTGTTCTTGTGGAATTGGCAAAGGGATATTTGGAAGCCCATAGAGGGCTATGGTGAAAAAGGAAATATCTTCGTTGAAAACTGGAAAGAAGCTTTCTGACAAACTGCTCTGTGTTCTGTTAATTCATCTCACAGAGTTACATCTTTCCCATCAAGAAGCCTTTCGCTAAGGCTGTTCTTGTGGAATTGGCAAAGGGATATTTGGAAGCCCATAGAGGGCTATGGTGAAAAAGGAAATATCTTTCGTTCAAAACTGGAAAGAAGCTTTCTGAGAAACTACTCTGTGTTCTGTTAATTCATCTCACAGAGTTACATCTTTCCCTTCAAGAAGCCTTTCGCTAAGGCTGTTCTTGTGGAATTGGCAAAGGGATATTTGGAAGCACATAGAGGGCTACGGTGAAAAAGAAAATAACTTCCGTTCAAAACTGGAAAGAAGATTTCTGAGAAACTGCTCTGTGATCTGTTAATTCATCTAACGGAGTTACATCTTTCCCTTCAAGAAGCCTTTCGCTAAGGCTGTTCTTGTGGAATTGGCAAAGGGATATTTGGAAGCCCATAGAGGGCTATGGTGAAAAAGGAAATATCTTCCGTTCAAAACTGGAAAGAAGATTTCTGAGAAACTGCTCTGTGTTCTGTTAATTCATCTCACGGAGTTACGTCTTTCCCTTCAAGAAGCCTTTCGCTAAGGCTGTTCTTGGGGAATTGGCAAAGGGATATTTGGAAGCCCATAGAGGGCTATGGTGAAAAAGGAAATATCTTCCGTTCAAAACTGGAAAGAAGCTTTCTGAGAAACTGCTCTGTGTTCTGTTCATTCATCTCACAGAGTTATATCTTTCCCTTCAAGAAGCCTTTCGCTAAGGCTGTTCTTGTGGAATTGGCAAAGGGATATTTGGAAGCCCATAGAGGGCTATGGTTAAAAAGGAAATATCTTCCGTTTAAAATTTTAAAGAAGCTTTCTGAGAAACTGCTCTGTGTTCTGTTAATTCATCTCACAGAGTTACATCTTTCCCTTCCAGAAGCCTTTCGCTAAGGCTGTTCTTGTGGAATTGGCAAAAAGATATTTGGAAGCCCATAGAGGCCTTTGGTGAAAAAGGAAATATCTTCCGTTCAAAACTGGAAAGAAGCTTTCTGAGAAACTGCTCTGTGTTCTGTTAATTCATCTCACAGAGTTACATCTTTCCCTTCCAGAAGCCTTTCGCTAAGGCTGTTCTTGTGGAATTGGCAAAGGGATATTTGGAAGCCCATAGAGGGCTCTGGTGAAAAAGGAAATATCTTCCGTTCAAAACTGGAAAGAAGCTTTCTGAGAAACTGCTCTGTGTTCTGTTAATTCATCTCACAGAGTTACATCTTTCCCTTCCAGAAGCCTTTCGCTAAGGCTGTTCTTGTGGAATTGGCAAAGGGATATTTGGAAGCCCATAGAGGGCTATGGTGAAAAAGGAAATATCTTCCGTTCAAAACTGGAAAGAAGCTTTCTGAGAAACTGCTCTGTGTTCTGTTAATTCATCTCACAGAGTTACATCTTTCCCTTCAAGAAGCCTTTCGCTAAGGCTGTTCTTGTGGAATTGGCAAAGGGATATTTGGAAGCCCATAGAGGGCTATGGTGAAAAAGGAAATATCTTCCGTTCAAATCTGGAAAGAAGCTTTCTGAGAAACTGCTCTGTGTTCTGTTAATTCATCTCACAGAGTTACATCTTTCCCTTCAAGAAGCCTTTCGCTAAGGCTGTTCTTGTGGAATTGGCAAAGGGATATTTGGAAGCCCATAGAGGGCTATGGTGAAAAAGGAAATATCTTCCGTTCAAAACTGGAAAGAAGATTTCTGAGAAACTGCTCTGTGTTCTGTTAATTCATCTCACGGAGTTACATCTTTCCCTTCAAGAAGCCTTTCGCTAAGGCTGTTCTTGTGGAATTGGTAAAGGGATATTTGGAAGCCCATAGAGGGCTATGGTGAAAAAGGAAATATCTCCCGTTCAAAACTGGAAAGAAGCTTTCTGAGAAACTGCTCTGTGTTCTGTTGATTCATCTCTCAGAGTTACATCTTTCCCTTCAAGAAGACTTTCGCTAAGGCTGTTCTTGTGTAATTGGCAATGGGATATTTGGAACCCCATAGAGGGCTATGGTGAAAAAGGAAATATCTTCCGTTGAAAACTGGAAAGAAGCTTTCTGAGAAACTGCTCTGTGTTCTGTTAATTCATCTCACAGAGTTACATCTTTCCCTTCAAGAAGCCTTTCGCTAAGGCTGTTCTTGTGGAATTGGCAAAGGGATATTTGGAAGCCCATAGAGGGCTATGGTGAAAAAGGAAATATCTTCCGTTCAAAACTGGAAAGAAGATTTCTGAGAAACTGCTCTGTGTTCTGTTAATTCATCTCACGGAGTTACATCTTTCCCTTCAAGAAGCCTTTCGCTAAGGCTGTTCTTGTGGAATTGGCAAAGGGATATTTGGAAGCCCATAGAGGGCTATGGTGAAAAAGGAAATATCTTCCGTTCAAAACTGGAAAGAAGCTTTCTGAGAAACTGCTCTGTGTTCTGTTAATTAATCTCACAGAGTTACGTCTTTCCCTTCAAGAAGCCTTTCGCTAAGGCTGTTCTTGGGGAATTGGCAAAGGGATATTTGGAAGCCCATAGAGGGCTATGGTGAAAAAGGAAATATCTTCCGTTCAAAACTGGAAAGAAGCTTTCTGAGAAACTGCTCTGTGTTCTGTTAATTCATCTCACAGAGTTACATCTTTCCCTTCAAGAAGCCTTTCGCTAAGGCTGTTCTTGTGGAATTGGCAAAGGGATATTTGGAAGCCCATAGAGGGCTATGGTGAAAAAGGAAATATCTTCCGTTCAAAACTGGAAAGAAGCTTTCTCAGAAACTGCTCTGTGTTCTGTTAATTCATCTCACAGAGTTACATCTTTCCCTTCAAGAAGCCTTTCGCTAAGGCTGTTCTTGTGGAATTGGCAAAGGGATATTTGGAAGCCCATAGAGGGCTATGGTGAAAAAGGAAATATCTTCCGTTCAAAACTGGAAAGAAGCTTTCTGAGAAACTGCTCTGTGTTCTGTTAATTCATCTCACGGAGTTACATCTTTCCCTTCAAGAAGCCTTTCGCTAAGGCTGTTCTTGTGGAATTGGTAAAGGGATATTTGGAAGCCCATAGAGGGCTATGGTGAAAAAGGAAATATCTTCCGTTCAAAACTGGAAAGAAGCTTTCTGAGAAACTGCTCTGTGTTCTGTTGATTCATCTCTCAGAGTTACATCTTTCCCTTCAAGAAGACTTTCGCTAAGGCTGTTCTTGTGGAATTGGCAAAGGGATATTTGGAACCCCATAGAGGGCTATGGTGAAAAAGGAAATATCTTCCGTTGAAAACTGGAAAGAAGCTTTCTGAGAAACTGCTCTGTGTTCTGTTAATTCATCTCACAGAGTTACATCTTTCCCTTCAAGAAGCCTTTCGCTAAGGCTGTTCTTGTGGAATTGGCAAAGGGATATTTGGAAGCCCATAGAGGGCTATGGTGAAAAAGGAAATATCTTCCGTTGAAAACTGGAAAGAAGCTTTCTGAGAAACTGCTCTGTGTTCTGTTAATTCATCTCACAGAGTTACATCTTTCCCTTCAAGAAGCCTTTCGCTAAGGCTGTTCTTGTGGAATTGGCAAAGGGATATTTGGAAGCCCATAGAGGGCTATGGTGAAAAAGGAAATATCTTCCGTTCAAAACTGGAAAGAAGCTTTCTGAGAAACTACTCTGTGTTCTGTTAATTCATCTCACAGAGTTACATCTTTCCCTTCAAGAAGCCTTTCGCTAAGGCTGTTCTTGTGGAATTGGCAAAGGGATATTTGGAAGCCCATAGAGGGCTATGGTGAAAAAGGAAATATCTTCCGTTCAAAACTGGAAAGAAGATTTCTGAGAAACTGCTCTGTGTTCTGTTAATTCATCTCACGGAGTTACATCTTTCCCTTCAAGAAGCCTTTCGCTAAGGCTGTTCTTGGGGAATTGGCAAAGGGATATTTGGAAGCCCATAGAGGGCTATGGTGAAAAAGGAAATATCTTCCGTTCAAAACTGGAAAGAAGCTTTCTGAGAAACTGCTCTGTGTTCTGTTAATTCATCTCACAGAGTTACATCTTTCCCTTCCAGAAGCCTTTCGCTAAGGCTGTTCTTGTGGAATTGGCAAAGGGATATTTGGAAGCCCATAGAGGGCTCTGGTGAAAAAGGAAATATCTTCCGTTCAAAACTGGAAAGAAGCTTTCTGAGAAACTGCTCTGTGTTCTGTTAATTCATCTCACAGAGTTACATCTTTCCCTTCCAGAAGCCTTTCGCTAAGGCTGTTCTTGTGGAATTGGCAAAGGGATATTTGGAAGCCCATAGAGGGCTATGGTGAAAAAGGAAATATCTTCCGTTCAAAACTGGAAAGAAGCTTTTTGAGAAACTGCTCTGTGTTCTGTTAATTCATCTCACAGAGTTACATCTTTCCCTTCAAGAAGCCTTTCGCTAAGGCTGTTCTTGTGGAATTGGCAAAGGGATATTTGGAAGCCCATAGAGGGCTATGGTGAAAAAGGAAATATCTTCCGTTCAAATCTGGAAAGAAGCTTTCTGAGAAACTGCTCTGTGTTCTGTTAATTCATCTCACAGAGTTACATCTTTCCCTTCAAGAAGCCTTTCGCTAAGGCTGTTCTTGTGGAATTGGCAAAGGGATATTTGGAAGCCCATAGAGGGCTATGGTGAAAAAGGAAATATCTTCCGTTCAAAACTGGAAAGAAGATTTCTGAGAAACTGCTCTGTGTTCTGTTAATTCATCTCACGGAGTTACATCTTTCCCTTCAAGAAGCCTTTCGCTAAGGCTGTTCTTGTGGAATTGGTAAAGGGATATTTGGAAGCCCATAGAGGGCTATGGTGAAAAAGGAAATATCTTCCGTTCAAAACTGGAAAGAAGCTTTCTGAGAAACTGCTCTGTGTTCTGTTGATTCATCTCTCAGAGTTACGTCTTTCCCTTCAAGAAGACTTTCGCTAAGGCTGTTCTTGTGGAATTGGCAAAGGGATATTTGGAAGCCCATAGAGGGCTATGGTGAAAAAGGAAATATCTTCCGTTGAAAACTGGAAAGAAGCTTTCTGAGAAACTGCTCTGTGTTCTGTTAATTCATCTCACAGAGTTACATCTTTCCCTTCAAGAAGCCTTTCGCTAAGGCTGTTCTTGTGGAATTGGCAAAGGGATATTTGGAAGCCCATAGAGGGCTATGGTGAAAAAGGAACTATCTTCCGTTCAAAACTGGAAAGAAGCTTTCTGAGAAACTGCTCTGTGTTCTGTTAATTCATCTCACAGAGTTACGTCTTTCCCTTCAAGAAGCCTTTCGCTAAGGCTGTTCTTGGGGAATTGGCAAAGGGATATTTGGAAGCCCATAGAGGGCTATGGTGAAAAAGGAAATATCTTCCGTTCAAAACTGGAAAGAAGCTTTCTGAGAAACTGCTCTGTGTTCTGTTGATTCATCTCTCAGAGTTACATCTTTCCCTTCAAGAAGACTTTCGCTAAGGCTGTTCTTGTGGAATTGGCAAAGGGATATTTGGAACCCCATAGAGGGCTATGGTGAAAAAGGAAATATCTTCCGTTCAAAACTGGAAAGAAGCTTTCTCAGAAACTGCTCTGTGTTCTGTTAATTCATCTCACAGAGTTACATCTTTCCCTTCAAGAAGCCTTTCGCTAAGGCTGTTCTTGTGGAATTGGCAAAGGGATATTTGGAAGCCCATAGAGGGCTATGGTGAAAAAGGAAATATCTTCCGTTCAAAACTGGAAAGAAGCCTTCTGAGAAACTGCTCTGTGTTCTGTTAATTCATCTCACAGAGTTACATCTTTCCCTTCAAGAAGCCTTTCGCTAAGGCTGTCCTTGTGGAATTGGCAAAGGGATATTTGGAAGCCCATAGAGGGCTATGGTGAAAAAGGAAATATCTTCCGTTCAAAACTGGAAAGAAGCTTTCTGAGAAACTGCTCTGTGTTCTGCTAATTCACCTCACAGAGTTACATCTTTCCCTTCAAGAAGCCTTTCGCTAAGGCTGTTCTTGTGCAATTGGCAAAGGGATATTTGGAAGCCCATAGAGGGCTATGGTGAAAAAGGAAATATCTTCCGTTCAAAACTGGAAAGAAGCTTTCTGAGAAACTGCTCTGTGTTCTGTTAATTCATCTCACAGAGTTACATCTTTCCCTTCAAGAAGCCTTTCGCTAAGGCTGTTCTTGGGGAATTGGCAAAGGGATATTTGGAAGCCCATAGAGGGCTATGGTGAAAAAGGAAATATCTTCCGTTCAAAACAGGAAAAAAGCTTTCTGAGAAACTGCTCTGTGTTCTGTTAATTCATCTCACAGAGTTACATCTTTCCCTTCAAGAAGCCTTTCGCTAAGGCTGTTCTTGTGGAATTGGCAAAGGGATATTTGGAAGCCCATAGAGGGCTATGGTGAAAAAGGAAATATCTTCCGTTCAAAACTGGAAAGAAGCTTTCTGAGAAACTGCTCTGTGTTCTGTTAATTCATCTCACAGAGTTACATCTTTCCCTTCAAGAAGCCTTTCGCTAAGGCTGTTCTTGTGGAATTGGCAAAGGGATATTTGGAAGCCCATAGAGGGCTATGGTGAAAAAGGAAATATCTTCCGTTCAAAACTGGAAAGAAGCTTTCTGAGAAACTGCTCTGTGTTCTGTTAATTCATCTCACAGAGTTACATCTTTCCCTTCAAGAAACCTTTCGCTAAGGCTGTTCTTGTGGAATTGGCAAAGGGATATTTGGAAGCCCATAGAGGGCTATGGTGAAAAAGGAAATATCTTCCGTTCAAAACTGGAAAGAAGCCTTCTGAGAAACTGCTCTGTGTTCTGTTAATTCATCTCACAGAATTACATCTTTCCCTTCAAGAAGCCTTTCGCTACGGCTGTTCTTGTGGAATTGGCAAAGGGATATTTGGAAGCCCATAGAGGGCTATGGTGAAAAAGGAAATATCTTCCGTTCAAAACTGGAAAGAAGCTTTCTGAGAAACTGCTCTGTGTTCTGTTAATTCATCTCACAGAGTTACATCTTTCCCTTCAAGAAGCCTTTCGCTAAGGCTGTTCTTGTGGAATTGGCAAAGGGATATTTGGAAGCCCATAGAGGGCTATGGTGAAAAAGGAAATATCTTCCGTTCAAAACTGGAAAGAAGCTTTCTGAGAAACTGCTCTGTGTTCTGTTAATTCATCTCACGGAGTTACATCTTTCCCTTCAAGAAGCCTTTCGCTAAGGCTGTTCTTGTGGAATTGGCAAAGGGATATTTGGAAGCCCATAGAGGGCTATGGTGAAAAAGGAAATATCTTCCGTTCAAAACTGGAAAGAAGCTTTCTGAGAAACTGCTCTGTGTTCTGTTAATTCATCTCACAGAGTTACATCTTTCCCTTCAAGAAGCCTTTCGCTAAGGCTGTTCTTGTGGAATTGGCAAAGGGATATTTGGAAGCCCATAGAGGGCTATGGTGAAAAAGGAAATATCTTCCGTTCAAAACAGGAAAGAAGATTTCTGAGAAACTGCTCTGTGTTCTGTTAATTCATCTCACGGAGTTACATCTTTCCCTTCAAGAAGCCTTTCGCTAAGGCTGTTCTTGTGGAATTGGTAAAGGGATATTTGGAAGCCCATAGAGGGCTATGGTGAAAAAGGAAATATCTTCCGTTCAAAACTGGAAAGAAGCTTTGTGAGAAACTGCTCTGTGTTCTGTTGATTCATGTCTCAGAGTTACATCTTTCCCTTCAAGAAGACTTTCGCTAAGGCTGTTCTTGTGGAATTGGCAAAGGGATATTTGGAACCCCACAGAGGGCTATGGTGAAAAAGGAAATATCTTCCGTTGAAAACTGCAAAGAAGCTTTCTGAGAAACTGCTCTGTGTTCTGTTAATTCATCTCACAGAGTTACATCATTCCCTTCAAGAAGCCTTTCGCTAAGGCTGTTCTTGTGGAATTGGCAAAGGGATATTTGGAAGCCCATAGAGGGCTATGGTGAAAAAGGAAATATCTTCCGTTCAAAACTGGAAAGAAGCTTTCTGAGAAACTGCTCTGTGTTCTGTTAATTCATCTCACAGAGTTACATCTTTCCCTTCAAGAAGCCTTTCGCTAAGGCTGTTCTTGTGGAATTGGCAAAGGGATATTTGGAAGCCCATAGAGGGCTATGGTGAAAAAGGAAATATCTTCCGTTGAAAACTGGAAAGAAGCTTTCTGAGAAACTACTCTGTGTTCTGTTAATTCATCTCACAGAGTTACATCTTTCCCTTCAAGAAGCCTTTCGCTAAGGCTGTTCTTGTGGAATTGGCAAAGGGATATTTGGAAGCCCATAGAGGGCTATGGTGAAAAAGGAAATATCTTCCGTTCAAAACTGGAAAGAAGATTTCTGAGAAACTGCTCTGTGTTCTGTTAATTCATCTCACGGAGTTACATCTTTCCCTTCAAGAAGCCTTTCGCTAAGGCTGTTCTTGGGGAATTGGCAAAGGGATATTTGGAAGCCCATAGAGGGCTATGGTGAAAAAGGAAATATCTTCCGTTCAAAACTGGAAAGAAGCTTTCTGAGAAACTGCTCTGTGTTCTGTTAATTCATCTCACAGAGTTACGTCTTTCCCTTCAAGAAGCCTTTCGCTAAGGCTGTTATTGGGGAATTGGCAAAGGGATATTTGGAAGCCCATAGAGGGCTATGGTGAAAAAGGAAATATCTTCCGTTCAAAACTGGAAAGAAGCTTTCTGAGAAACTGCTCTGTGTTCTGTTAATTCATCTCACAGAGTTACATCTTTCCCTTCAAGAAGCCTTTCGCTAAGGCTGTTCTTGTGGAATTGGCAAAGGGATATTTGGAAGCCCATAGAGGGCTATGGTGAAAAAGGAAATATCTTCCGTTCAAAACTGGAAAGAAGCTTTCTGAGAAACTGCTCTGTGTTCTGTTAATTCATCTCACAGAGTTACATCTTTCCCTTCAAGAAGCCTTTCGCTAAGGCTGTTCTTGTGGAATTGGCAAAGGGATATTTGGAAGCCCATAGAGGGCTATGGTGAAAAAGGAAATATCTTCCGTTCAAAACTGGAAAGAAGCTTTCTCAGAAACTGCTCTGTGTTCTGTTAATTCATCTCACAGAGTTACATCTTTCCCTTCAAGAAGCCTTTCGCTAAGGCTGTTCTTGTGGAATTGGCAAAAGGATATTTGGAAGCCCATAGAGGGCTATGGTGAAAAAGGAAATATCTTCCGTTCAAAACTGGAAAGAAGCTTTCTGAGAAACTGCTCTGTGTTCTGTTAATTCTTCTCACAGAGTTACATCTTTCGCTTCAAGAAGCCTTTCGCTAAGGCTGTTCTTTTGCAATTGGCAAAGTGATATTTGGAAGCCCATAGAGGGCTATGGTGAAAAAGGAAATATCTTCCGTTCAAAACTGGAAAGAAGCCTTCTGAGAAACTGCTCTGTGTTCTGTTAATTCATCTCACAGAGTTACATCTTTCCCTTCAAGAAGCCTTTCGCTAAGGCTGTCCTTGTGGAATTGGCAAAGGGATATTTGGAAGCCCATAGAGGGCTATGGTGAAAAAGGAAATATCTTCCGTTCAAAACTGGAAAGAAGCTTTCTGAGAAACTGCTCTGTGTTCTGCTAATTCATCTCACAGAGTTACATCTTTCCCTTCAAGAAGCCTTTCGCTAAGGCTGTTCTTGTTGAATTGGCAAAGGGATATTTGGAAGCCCATAGAGGGCTATGGTGAAAAAGGAAATATCTTCCGTTCAAAACTGGAAAGAAGCTTTCTGAGAAACTGCTCTGTGTTCTGTTAATTCATCTCACAGAGTTACATCTTTCCCTTCAAGAAGCCTTTCGCTAAGGCTGTTCTTGTGGAATTGGCAAAGGGATATTTGGAAGCCCATAGAGGGCTATGGTGAAAAAGGAAATATCTTCCGTTCAAAACTGGAAAGAAGCTTTCTGAGAAACTGCTCTGTGTTCTGTTAATTCATCTCACAGAGTTACATCTTTCCCTTCAAGAAGCCTTTCGCTAAGGCTGTTCTTGTGGAATTGGCAAAGGGATATTTGGAAGCCCATAGAGGGCTATGGTGAAAAAGGAAATATCTTCCGTTCAAAACTGGAAAGAAGATTTCTGAGAAACTGCTCTGTGTTCTGTTAATTCATCTCACGGAGTTACATCTTTCCCTTCAAGAAGCCTTTCGCTAAGGCTGTTCTTGGGGAATTGGCAAAGGGATATTTGGAAGCCCATAGAGGGCTATGGTGAAAAAGGAAATATCTTCCGTTCAAAACTGGAAAGAAGCTTTCTGAGAAACTGCTCTGTGTTCTGTTAATTCATCTCACAGAGTTACATCTTTCGCTTCAAGAAACCTTTCGCTAAGGCTGTTCTTTTGTAATTGGCAAAGGGATATTTGGAAGCCCATAGAGGGCTATGGTGAAAAAGGAAATATCTTCCGTTCAAAACTGGAAAGAAGCCTTCTGAGAAACTGCTCTGTGTTCTGTTAATTCATCTCACAGAGTTACATCTTTCCCTTCAAGAAGCCTTTCGCTAAGGCTGTTCTTGTGGAATTGGCAAATGGATATTTGGAAGCCCATAGAGGGCTATGGTGAAAAAGGAAATATCTTCCGTTCAAAACTGGAAAGAAGCTTTCTGAGAAACTGCTCTGTGTTCTGTTAATTCATCTCACAGAGTTACATCTTTCCCTTCAAGAAGCCTTTCGCTAAGGCTGTTCTTGTGGAATTGGCAAAGGGATATTTGGAAGCCCGTAGAGGGCTATGGTGAAAAAGGAAATATCTTCCGTTCAAAACTGTAAAGAAGCTTTCTGAGAAACTGCTCTGTGTTCTGTTAATTCATCTCACAGAGTTACATCTTTCCCTTCAAGAAGCCTTTCGCTAAGGCTGTTCTTGTGGAATTGGCAAAGGGATATTTGGAAGCCCATAGAGGGCTATGGTGAAAAAGGAAATATCTTCCCTTCAAAACTGGAAAGAACCTTTCTGAGAAACTGCTCTGTGTTCTGTTAATTCATCTCACAGAGTTACATCTTTCCCTTCAAGAAGCCTTTCGCTAAGGCTGTTCTTGTGGAATTGGCAAAGGGATATTTGGAAGCCCATAGAGGGCTATGGTGAAAAAGGAAATATCTTCCCTTCAAAACTGCAAAGAAGCTTTTTGAGAAACTGCTCTGTGTTCTGTTAATTCATCTCACAGAGTTACATCTTTCCCTTCAAGAAGCCTTTCGCTAAGGCTGTTCTTGTGGAATTGGCAAAGGGATATTTGGAAGCCCATAGAGGGCTATGGTGAAAAAGGAAATATCTTCCGTTCAAAACTGGAAAGAAGCTTTCTGAGAAACTGCTCTGTGTTCTGTTAATTCATCTCACAGAGTTACATCTTTCCCTTCAAGAAGCCTTTCGCTAAGGCTGTTCTTGTGGAATTGGCAAAAGGATATTTGGAAGCCCATAGAGGGCTATGGTGAAAAAGGAAATATCTTCCGTTCAAAACTGGAAAGAAGCTTTCTGAGAAACTGCTCTGTGTTCTGTTAATTCATCTCACAGAGTTACATCTTTCGCTTCAAGAAGCCTTTCGCTAAGGCTGTTCTTTTGCAATTGGCAAAGGGATATTTGGAAGCCCTTAGAGGGCTATGGTGAAAAAGGAAATATCTTCCGTTCAAAACTGGAAAGAAGCCTTCTGAGAAACTGCTCTGTGTTCTGTTAATTCATCTCACAGAATTACATCTTTCCCTTCAAGAAGCCTTTCGCTAAGGCTGTTCTTGTGGAATTGGCAAAGGGATATTTGGAAGCCCATAGAGGGCTATGGTGAAAAAGGAAATATCTTCCGTTCAAAACTGGAAAGAAGCTTTCTGAGAAACTGCTCTGTGTTCTGTTAATTCGTCTCACAGAGTTACATCTTTCCCTTCAAGAAGCCTTTCGCTAAGGCTGTTCTTGTGGAATTGGCAAAGGGATATTTGGAAGCCCATAGAGGGCTATGGTGAAAAAGGAAATATCTTCCGTTCAAAACTGGAAAGAAGATTTCTGAGAAACTGCTCTGTGTTCTGTTAATTCATCTCACGGAGTTACATCTTTCCCTTCAAGAAGCCTTTCGCTAAGGCTGTTCTTGGGGAATTGGCAAAGGGATATTTCGAAGCCCATAGAGGGCTATGGTGAAAAAGGAAATATCTTCCGTTCAAAACTGGAAAGAAGCTTTCTGAGAAACTGCTCTGTGTTCTGTTAATTCATCTCACAGAGTTACGTCTTTCCCTTCAAGAAGCCTTTCGCTAAGGCTGTTCTTGTGGAATTGGCAAAGGGATATTTGGAAGCCCATAGAGGGCTATGGTGAAAAAGGAAATATCTTCCGTTCAAAACTGGAAAGAAGCTTTCTGAGAAACTGCTCTGTGTTCTGTTAATTCATCTCACAGAGTTACATCTTTCCCTTAGGAAGCCTTTCGCTAAGGCTGTTCTTGTGGAATTGGCAAAGGGATATTTGGAAGCCCATAGAGGGCTATGGTGAAAAAGGAAATATCTTCCGTTCAAAACTGGAAAGAAGCTTTCTCAGAAACTGCTCTGTGTTCTGTTAATTCATCTCACAGAGTTACATCTTTCCCTTCAAGAAGCCTTTCGCTAAGGCTGTTCTTGTGGAATTGGCAAAGGGATATTTGGAAGCCCATAGAGGGCTATGGTGAAAAAGGAAATATCTTCCGTTCAAAACTGGAAAGAAGCCTTCTGAGAAACTGCTCTGTGTTCTGTTAATTCATCTCACAGAGTTACATCTTTCCCTTCAAGAAGCCTTTCGCTAAGGCTGTCCTTGTGGAATTGGCAAAGGGATATTTGGAAGCCCATAGAGGGCTATGGTGAAAAAGGAAATATCTTCCGTTCAAAACTGGAAAGAAGCTTTCTGAGAAACTGCTCTGTGTTCTGCTAACTCACCTCACAGAGTTACATCTTTCCCTTCAAGAAGCCTTTCGCTAAGGCTGTTCTTGTGGAATTGGCAAAGGGATATTTGGAAGCCCATAGAGGGCTATGGTGAAAAAGGAAATATCTTCCGTTCAAAACTGGAAAGAAGCTTTCTGAGAAACTGCTCTGTGTTCTGTTAATTCATCTCACAGAGTTACATCTTTCCCTTCAAGAAGCCTTTCGCTAAGGCTGTTCTTGGGGAATTGGCAAAGGGATATTTGGAAGCCCATAGAGGGCTATGGTGAAAAAGGAAATATCTTCCGTTCAAAACTGGAAAGAAGCTTTCTGAGAAACTGCTCTGTGTTCTGTTAATTCATCTCACAGAGTTACATCTTTCCCTTCAAGAAGCCTTTCGCTAAGGCTGTTCTTGTGGAATTGGCAAAGGGATATTTGGAAGCCCATAGAGGGCTATGGTGAAAAAGGAAATATCTTCCCTTCAAAACTGCAAAGAAGCTTTTTGAGAAACTGCTCTGTGTTCTGTTAATTCATCTCACAGAGTTACATCTTTCCCTTCAAGAAGCCTTTCGCTAAGGCTGTTCTTGTGGAATTGGCAAAGGGATATTTGGAAGCCCATAGAGGGCTATGCTGAAAAAGGAAATATCTTCCGTTCAAAACTGGAAAGAAGCTTTCTGAGAAACTGCTCTGTGTTCTGTTAATTCATCTCACAGAGTTACATCTTTCCCTTCAAGAAGCCTTTCGCTAAGGCTGTTCTTGTGGAATTGGCAAAGAGATATTTGGAAGCCCATAGAGTTCTATGGTGAAAAAGGAAATATCTTCCGTTCAAAACTGGAAAGAAGCTTTCTGAGAAACTGCTCTGTGTTCTGTTAATTCATCTCACAGAGTTACATCTTTCCCTTCAAGAAGCCTTTCGCTAAGGCTGTTCTTGTGGAATTGGCAAAGGGATATTTGGAAGCCCATAGAGGGCTATGGTGAAAAAGGAAATATCTTCCGTTCAAAACTGGAAAGAAGCTTTCTGAGAAACTGCTCTGTGTTCTGTTAATTCATCTCACAGAGTTACATCTTTCCCTTCAAGAAGCCTTTCGCTGAGGCTGTTCTTGTGGAATTGGCAAAGGGAAATTTGGAAGCCCATAGAGGGCTATGGTGAAAAAGGAAATATCTTCCGTTCAAAACTGGAAAGAAGATTTCTGAGAAACTGCTCTGTGTTCTGTTAATTCATCGCACGGAGTTACATCTTTCCCTTCAAGAAGCCTTTCGCTAAGGCTGTTCTTGTGGAATTGGTAAAGGGATATTTGGAAGCCCATAGAGGGCTATGGTGAAAAAGGAAATATCTTCCGTTCAAAACTGGAAAGAAGCTTTCTGAGAAACTGCTCTGTGTTCTGTTGATTCATCTCTCAGAGTTACATCTTTCCCTTCAAGAAGACTTTCGCTAAGGCTGTTCCTGTGGAATTGGCAAAGGGATATTTGGAAGCCCATAGAGGGCTATGGTGAAAAAGGAAATATCTTCCGTTCAAAACTGGAAAGAAGCTTTCTGAGAAACTGCTCTGTGTTCTGTTAATTCATCTCACAGAGTTACATCTTTCCCTTCAAGAAGCCTTTCGCTAAGGCTGTTCTTGTGGAATTGGCAAAGGGATATTTGGAAGCCCATAGAGGGCTATGGTGAAAAAGGAAATATCTTCCGTTGAAAACTGGAAAGAAGCTTTCTGACAAACTGCTCTGTGTTCTGTTAATTCATCTCACAGAGTTACATCTTTCCCATCAAGAAGCCTTTCGCTAAGGCTGTTCTTGTGGAATTGGCAAAGGGATATTTGGAAGCCCATAGAGGGCTATGGTGAAAAAGGAAATATCTTTCGTTCAAAACTGGAAAGAAGCTTTCTGAGAAACTACTCTGTGTTCTGTTAATTCATCTCACAGAGTTACATCTTTCCCTTCAAGAAGCCTTTCGCTAAGGCTGTTCTTGTGGAATTGGCAAAGGGATATTTGGAAGCACATAGAGGGCTACGGTGAAAAAGAAAATAACTTCCGTTCAAAACTGGAAAGAAGATTTCTGAGAAACTGCTCTGTGATCTGTTAATTCATCTAACGGAGTTACATCTTTCCCTTCAAGAAGCCTTTCGCTAAGGCTGTTCTTGCGGAATTGGCAAAGGGATATTTGGAAGCCCATAGAGGGCTATGGTGAAAAAGGAAATATCTTCCGTTCAAAACTGGAAAGAAGATTTCTGAGAAACTGCTCTGTGTTCTGTTAATTCATCTCACGGAGTTACGTCTTTCCCTTCAAGAAGCCTTTCGCTAAGGCTGTTCTTGGGGAATTGGCAAAGGGATATTTGGAAGCCCATAGAGGGCTATGGTGAAAAAGGAAATATCTTCCGTTCAAAACTGGAAAGAAGCTTTCTGAGAAACTGCTCTGTGTTCTGTTAATTCATCTCACAGAGTTACGTCTTTCCCTTCAAGAAGCCTTTCGCTAAGGCTGTTCTTGTGGAATTGGCAAAGGGATATTTGGAAGCCCATAGAGGGCTATGGTGAAAAAGGAAATATCTTCCGTTCAAAACTGGAAAGAAGCTTTCTGAGAAACTGCTCTGTGTTCTGTTAATTCATCTCACAGAGTTACATCTTTCCCTTCAGGAAGCCTTTCGCTAAGGCTGTTCTTGTGGAATTGGCAAAGGGATATTTGGAAGCCCATAGAGGGCTATGGTGAAAAAGGAAATATCTTCCGTTCAAAACTGGAAAGAAGCTTTCTCAGAAACTGCTCTGTGTTCTGTTAATTCATCTCACAGAGTTACATCTTTCCCTTCAAGAAGCCTTTCGCTAAGGCTGTTCTTGTGGAATTGGCAAAGGGATATTTGGAAGCCCATAGAGGGCTATGGTGAAAAAGGAAATATCTTCCGTTCAAAACTGGAAAGAAGCCTTCTGAGAAACTGCTCTGTGTTCTGTTAATTCATCTCACAGAGTTACATCTTTCCCTTCAAGAAGCCTTTCGCTAAGGCTGTCCTTGTGGAATTGGCAAAGGGATATTTGGAAGCCCATAGAGGGCTATGGTGAAAAAGGAAATATCTTCCGTTCAAAACTGGAAAGAAGCTTTCTGAGAAACTGCTCTGTGTTCTGCTAATTCACCTCACAGAGTTACATCTTTCCCTTCAAGAAGCCTTTCGCTAAGGCTGTTCTTGTGGAATTGGCAAAGGGATATTTGGAAGCCCATAGAGGGCTATGGTGAAAAAGGAAATATCTTCCGTTCAAAACTGGAAAGAAGCTTTCTGAGAAACTGCTCTGTGTTCTGTTAATTCATCTCACAGAGTTACATCTTTCCCTTCAAGAAGCCTTTCGCTAAGGCTGTTCTTGTGGAATTGGCAAAGGGATATTTGGAAGCCCATAGAGGGCTATGGTGAAAAAGGAAATATCTTCCGTTGAAAACTGGAAAGAAGCTTTCTGAGAAACTGCTCTGTGTTCTGTTAATTCATCTCACAGAGTTACATCTTTCCCTTCAAGAAGCCTTTCGCTAAGGCTGTTCTTGTGGAATTGGCAAAGGGATATTTGGAAGCCCATAGAGGGCTATGGTGAAAAAGGAAATATCTTCCGTTCAAAACTGGAAAGAAGATTTCTGAGAAACTGCTCTGTGTTCTGTTAATTCATCTCACGGAGTTACATCTTTCCCTTCAAGAAGCCTTTCGCTAAGGCTGTTCTTGGGGAATTGGCAAAGGGATATTTGGAAGCCCATAGAGGGCTATGGTGAAAAAGGAAATATCTTCCGTTCAAAACTGGAAAGAAGCTTTCTGAGAAACTACTCTGTGTTCTGTTAATTCATCTCACAGAGTTACATCTTTCCCTTCAAGAAGCCTTTCGCTAAGGCTGTTCTTGTGGAATTGGCAAAGGGATATTTGGAAGCCCATAGAGGGCTATGGTGAAAAAGGAAATATCTTCCCTTCAAAACTGCAAAGAAGCTTTTTGAGAAACTGCTCTGTGTTCTGTTAATTCATCTCACAGAGTTACATCTTTCCCTTCAAGAAGCCTTTCGCTAAGGCTGTTCTTGTGGAATTGGCAAAGGGATATTTGGAAGCCCATAGAGGGCTATGCTGAAAAAGGAAATATCTTCCGTTCAAAACTGGAAAGAAGCTTTCTGAGAAACTGCTCTGTGTTCTGTTAATTCATCTCACAGAGTTACATCTTTCCCTTCAAGAAGCCTTTCGCTAAGGCTGTTCTTGTGGAATTGGCAAAGAGATATTTGGAAGCCCATAGAGTTCTATGGTGAAAAAGGAAATATCTTCCGTTCAAAACTGGAAAGAAGCTTTCTGAGAAACTGCTCTGTGTTCTGTTAATTCATCTCACAGAGTTACATCTTTCCCTTCAAGAAGCCTTTCGCTAAGGCTGTTCTTGTGGAATTGGCAAAGGGATATTTGGAAGCCCATAGAGGGCTATGGTGAAAAAGGAAATATCTTCCGTTCAAAACTGGAAAGAAGCTTTCTGAGAAACTGCTCTGTGTTCTGTTAATTCATCTCACAGAGTTACATCTTTCCCTTCAAGAAGCCTTTCGCTGAGGCTGTTCTTGTCGAATTGGCAAAGGGATATTTGGAAGCCCATAGAGGGCTATGGTGAAAAAGGAAATATCTTCCGTTCAAAACTGGAAAGAAGCTTTCTGAGAAACTGCTCTGTGTTCTGTTCATTCATCTCACAGAGTTACATCTTTCCCTTCAAGAAGCCTTTCGCTAAGGCTGTTCTTGTGGAATTGGCAAAGGGATATTTGGAAGCCCATAGAGGGCTATGGTTAAAAAGGAAATATCTTCCGTTTAAAATTTTAAAGAAGCTTTCTGAGAAACTGCTCTGTGTTCTGTTAATTCATCTCACAGAGTTACATCTTTCCCTTCAAGAAGCCTTTCGCTAAGGCTGTTCTTGTGGAATTGGCAAAGGGATATTTGGAAGCCCATAGAGGGCTATGGTGAAAAAGGAAATATCTTCCGTTCAAAACTGGAAAGAAGATTTCTGAGAAACTGCTCTGTGTTCTGTTAATTCATCTCACGGAGTTACATCTTTCCCTTCAAGAAGCCTTTCGCTAAGGCTGTTCTTGGGGAATTGGCAAAGGGATATTTGGAAGCCCATAGAGGGCTATGGTGAAAAAGGAAATATCTTCCGTTCAAAACTGGAAAGAAGCTTTCTGAGAAACTGCTCTGTGTTCTGTTAATTCATCTCACAGAGTTACGTCTTTCCCTTCAAGAAGCCTTTCGCTAAGGCTGTTCTTGGGGAATTGGCAAAGGGATATTTGGAAGCCCATAGAGGGCTATGGTGAAAAAGGAAATATCTTCCGTTCAAAACTGGAAAGAAGCTTTCTGAGAAACTGCTCTGTGTTCTGTTAATTCATCTCACAGAGTTACATCTTTCCCTTCAAGAAGCCTTTCGCTAAGGCTGTTCTTGTGGAATTGGCAAAGGGATATTTGGAAGCCCATAGAGGGCTATGGTGAAAAAGGAAATATCTTCCGTTCAAAACTGGAAAGAAGCTTTCTCAGAAACTGCTCTGTGTTCTGTTAATTCATCTCACAGAGTTACATCTTTCCCTTCAAGAAGCCTTTCGCTAAGGCTGTTCTTGTGGAATTGGCAAAGGGATATTTGGAAGCCCATAGAGGGCTATGGTGAAAAAGGAAATATCTTCCGTTCAAAACTGGAAAGAAGCTTTCTGAGAAACTGCTCTGTGTTCTGTTAATTCATCTCACGGAGTTACATCTTTCCCTTCAAGAAGCCTTTCGCTAAGGCTGTTCTTGTGGAATTGGTAAAGGGATATTTGGAAGCCCATAGAGGGCTATGGTGAAAAAGGAAATATCTTCCGTTCAAAACTGGAAAGAAGCTTTCTGAGAAACTGCTCTGTGTTCTGTTGATTCATCTCTCAGAGTTACATCTTTCCCTTCAAGAAGACTTTCGCTAAGGCTGTTCTTGTGGAATTGGCAAAGGGATATTTGGAACCCCATAGAGGGCTATGGTGAAAAAGGAAATATCTTCCGTTGAAAACTGGAAAGAAGCTTTCTGAGAAACTGCTCTGTGTTCTGTTAATTCATCTCACAGAGTTACACCTTTCCCTTCAAGAAGCCTTTCGCTAAGGCTGTTCTTGTGGAATTGGCAAAGGGATATTTGGAAGCCCATAGAGGGCTATGGTGAAAAAGGAAATATCTTCCGTTGAAAACTGGAAAGAAGCTTTCTGAGAAACTGCTCTGTGTTCTGTTAATTCATCTCACAGAGTTACATCTTTCCCTTCAAGAAGCCTTTCGCTAAGGCTGTTCTTGTGGAATTGGCAAAGGGATATTTGGAAGCCCATAGAGGGCTATGGTGAAAAAGGAAATATCTTCCGTTCAAAACTGGAAAGAAGCTTTCTGAGAAACTACTCTGTGTTCTGTTAATTCATCTCACAGAGTTACATCTTTCCCTTCAAGAAGCCTTTCGCTAAGGCTGTTCTTGTGGAATTGGCAAAGGGATATTTGGAAGCCCATAGAGGGCTATGGTGAAAAAGGAAATATCTTCCGTTCAAAACTGGAAAGAAGATTTCTGAGAAACTGCTCTGTGTTCTGTTAATTCATCTCACGGAGTTACATCTTTCCCTTCAAGAAGCCTTTCGCTAAGGCTGTTCTTGGGGAATTGGCAAAGGGATATTTGGAAGCCCATAGAGGGCTATGGTGAAAAAGGAAATATCTTCCGTTCAAAACTGGAAAGAAGCTTTCTGAGAAACTGCTCTGTGTTCTGTTAATTCATCTCACAGAGTTACATCTTTCCCTTCCAGAAGCCTTTCGCTAAGGCTGTTCTTGTGGAATTGGCAAAGGGATATTTGGAAGCCCATAGAGGGCTCTGGTGAAAAAGGAAATATCTTCCGTTCAAAACTGGAAAGAAGCTTTCTGAGAAACTGCTCTGTGTTCTGTTAATTCATCTCACAGAGTTACATCTTTCCCTTCCAGAAGCCTTTCGCTAAGGCTGTTCTTGTGGAATTGGCAAAGGGATATTTGGAAGCCCATAGAGGGCTATGGTGAAAAGGAAATATCTTCCGTTCAAAACTGGAAAGAAGCTTTTTGAGAAACTGCTCTGTGTTCTGTTAATTCATCTCACAGAGTTACATCTTTCCCTTCAAGAAGCCTTTCGCTAAGGCTGTTCTTGTGGAATTGGCAAAGGGATATTTGGAAGCCCATAGAGGGCTATGGTGAAAAAGGAAATATCTTCCGTTCAAACCTGGAAAGAAGCTTTCTGAGAAACTGCTCTGTGTTCTGTTAATTCATCTCACAGAGTTACATCTTTCCCTTCAAGAAGCCTTTCGCTAAGGCTGTTCTTGTGGAATTGGCAAAGGGATATTTGGAAGCCCATAGAGGGCTATGGTGAAAAAGGAAATATCTTCCGTTCAAAACTGGAAAGAAGATTTCTGAGAAACTGCTCTGTGTTCTGTTAATTCATCTCACGGAGTTACATCTTTCCCTTCAAGAAGCCTTTCGCTAAGGCTGTTCTTGTGGAATTGGTAAAGGGATATTTGGAAGCCCATAGAGGGCTATGGTGAAAAAGGAAATATCTTCCGTTCAAAACTGGAAAGAAGCTTTCTGAGAAACTGCTCTGTGTTCTGTTGATTCATCTCTCAGAGTTACGTCTTTCCCTTCAAGAAGACTTTCGCTAAGGCTGTTCTTGTGGAATTGGCAAAGGGATATTTGGAAGCCCATAGAGGGCTATGGTGAAAAAGGAAATATCTTCCGTTGAAAACTGGAAAGAAGCTTTCTGAGAAACTGCTCTGTGTTCTGTTAATTCATCTCACAGAGTTACATCTTTCCCTTCAAGAAGCCTTTCGCTAAGGCTGTTCTTGTGGAATTGGCAAAGGGATATTTGGAAGCCCATAGAGGGCTATGGTGAAAAAGGAACTATCTTCCGTTCAAAACTGGAAAGAAGCTTTCTGAGAAACTGCTCTGTGTTCTGTTAATTCATCTCACAGAGTTACGTCTTTCCCTTCAAGAAGCCTTTCGCTAAGGCTGTTCTTGGGGAATTGGCAAAGGGATATTTGGAAGCCCATAGAGGGCTATGGTGAAAAAGGAAATATCTTCCGTTCAAAACTGGAAAGAAGCTTTCTGAGAAACTGCTCTGTGTTCTGTTGATTCATCTCTCAGAGTTACATCTTTCCCTTCAAGAAGACTTTCGCTAAGGCTGTTCTTGTGGAATTGGCAAAGGGATATTTGGAACCCCATAGAGGGCTATGGTGAAAAAGGAAATATCTTCCGTTGAAAACTGGAAAGAAGCTTTCTGAGAAACTGCTCTGTGTTCTGTTAATTCATCTCACAGAGTTACATCTTTCCCTTCAAGAAGCCTTTCGCTAAGGCTGTTCTTGTGGAATTGGCAAAGGGATATTTGGAAGCCCATAGAGGGCTATGGTGAAAAAGGAAATATCTTCCGTTGAAAACTGGAAAGAAGCTTTCTGAGAAACTGCTCTGTGTTCTGTTAATTCATCTCACAGAGTTACATCTTTCCCTTCAAGAAGCCTTTCGCTAAGGCTGTTCTTGTGGAATTGGCAAAGGGATATTTGGAAGCCCATAGAGGGCTATGGTGAAAAAGGAAATATCTTCCGTTCAAAACTGGAAAGAAGCTTTCTGAGAAACTACTCTGTGTTCTGTTAATTCATCTCACAGAGTTACATCTTTCCCTTCAAGAAGCCTTTCGCTAAGGCTGTTCTTGTGGAATTGGCAAAGGGATATTTGGAAGCCCATAGAGGGCTATGGTGAAAAAGGAAATATCTTCCGTTCAAAACTGGAAAGAAGATTTCTGAGAAACTGCTCTGTGTTCTGTTAATTCATCTCACGGAGTTACATCTTTCCCTTCAAGAAGCCGTTCGCTAAGGCTGTTCTTGGGGAATTGGCAAAGGGATATTTGGAAGCCCATAGAGGGCTATGGTGAAAAAGGAAATATCTTCCGTTCAAAACTGGAAAGAAGCTTTCTGAGAAACTGCTCTGTGTTCTGTTAATTCATCTCACAGAGTTACGTCTTTCCCTTCAAGAAGCCTTTCGCTAAGGCTGTTCTTGGGGAATTGGCAAAGGGATATTTGGAAGCCCATAGAGGGCTATGGTGAAAAAGGAAATATCTTCCGTTCAAAACTTGAAAGAAGCTTTCTGAGAAACTGCTCTGTGTTCTGTTAATTCATCTCACAGAGTTACATCTTTCCCTTCAAGAAGCCTTTCGCTAAGGCTGTTCTTGTGGAATTGGCAAAGGGATATTTGGAAGCCCATAGAGGGCTATGGTGAAAAAGGAAATATCTTCCGTTCAAAACTGGAAAGAAGCTTTCTGAGAAACTGCTCTGTGTTCTGTTAATTCATCTCACAGAGTTACATCTTTCCCATCCAGAAGCCTTTCGCTAAGGCTGTTCTTGTGGAATTGGCAAAGGGATATTTGGAAGCCCATAGAGGGCTATGGTGAAAAAGGAAATATCTTCCGTTCAAAACTGGAAAGAAGCTTTCTCAGAAACTGCTCTGTGTTCTGTTAATTCATCTCACAGAGTTACATCTTTCCCTTCAAGAAGCCTTTCGCTAAGGCTGTTCTTGTGGAATTGGCAAAAGGATATTTGGAAGCCCATAGAGGGCTATGGTGAAAAAGGAAATATCTTCCGTTCAAAACTGGAAAGAAGCTTTCTGAGAAACTGCTCTGTGTTCTGTTAATTCATCTCACAGAGTTACATCTTTCGCTTCAAGAAGCCTTTCGCTAAGGCTGTTCTTTTGCAATTGGCAAAGGGATATTTGGAAGCCCATAGAGGGCTATGGTGAAAAAGGAAATATCTTCCGTTCAAAACTGGAAAGAAGCCTTCTGAGAAACTGCTCTGTGTTCTGTTAATTCATCTCACAGAATTACATCTTTCCCTTCAAGAAGCCTTTCGCTAAGGCTGTTCTTGTGGAATTGGCAAAGGGATATTTGGAAGCCCATAGAGGGCTATGGTGAAAAAGGAAATATCTTCCGTTGAAAACTGGAAAGAAGCTTTCTGAGAAACTGCTCTGTGTTCTGTTAATTCATCTCACAGAGTTACATCTTTCCCTTCAAGAAGCCTTTCGCTAAGGCTGTTCTTGTGGAATTGGCAAAGGGATATTTGGAACCCCTAGAGGGCTATGGTGAAAAAGGAAATATCTTCCATTCAAAACTGGAAAGAAGCTTTCTGAGAAACTACTCTGTGTTCTGTTAATTCATCTCACAGAGTTACATCTTTCCCTTCAAGAAGCCTTTCGCTAAGGCTGTTCTTGTGGAATTGGCAAAGGGATATTTGGAAGCCCATAGAGGGCTATGGTGAAAAAGGAAATATCTTCCGTTCAAAACTGGAAAGAAGATTTCTGAGAAACTGCTCTGTGTTCTGTTAATTCATCTCACGGAGTTACATCTTTCCCTTCAAGAAGCCTTTCGCTAAGGCTGTTCTTGGGGAATTGGCAAAGGGATGTTTGGAAGCCCATAGAGGGCTATGGTGAAAAAGGAAATATCTTCCGTTCAAAACTGGAAAGAAGCTTTCTGAGAAACTGCTCTGTGTTCTGTTAATTCATCTCACAGAGTTACGTCTTTCCCTTCAAGAAGCCTTTCGCTAAGGCTGTTCTTGGGGAATTGGCAAAGGGATATTTGGAAGCCCATAGAGGGCTATGGTGAAAAAGGAAATATCTTCCGTTCAAAACTGGAAAGAAGCTTTCTGAGAAACTGCTCTGTGTTCTGTTAATTCATCTCACAGAGTTACATCTTTCCCTTCAAGAAGCCTTTCGCTAAGGCTGTTCTTGTGGAATTGGCAAAGGGATATTTGGAAGCCCATAGAGGGCTATGGTGAAAAAGGAAATATCTTCCGTTCAAAACTGGAAAGAAGCTTTCTGAGAAACTGCTCTGTGTTCTGTTAATTCATCTCACAGAGTTACATCTTTCCCATCCAGAAGCCTTTCGCTAAGGCTGTTCTTGTGGAATTGGCAAAGGGATATTTGGAAGCCCATAGAGGGCTATGGTGAAAAAGGAAATATCTTCCGTTCAAAACTGGAAAGAAGCTTTCTCAGAAACTGCTCTGTGTTCTGTTAATTCATCTCACAGAGTTACATCTTTCCCTTCAAGAAGCCTTTCGCTAAGGCTGTTCTTGTGGAATTGGCAAAAGGATATTTGGAAGCCCATAGAGGGCTATGGTGAAAAAGGAAATATCTTCCGTTCAAAACTGGAAAGAAGCTTTCTGAGAAACTGCTCTGTGTTCTGTTAATTCATCTCACAGAGTTACATCTTTCGCTTCAAGAAGCCTTTCGCTAAGGCTGTTCTTTTGCAATTGGCAAAGGGATATTTGGAAGCCCATAGAGGGCTATGGTGAAAAAGGAAATATCTTCCGTTCAAAACTGGAAAGAAGCCTTCTGAGAAACTGCTCTGTGTTCTGTTAATTCATCTCACAGAATTACATCTTTCCCTTCAAGAAGCCTTTCGCTAAGGCTGTTCTTGTGGAATTGGCAAAGGGATATTTCGAAGCCCATAGAGGGCTATGGTGAAAAAGGAAATATCTTCCGTTCAAAACTGGAAAGAAGCTTTCTGAGAAACTGCTCTGTGTGCTGTTAATTCATCTCACAGAGTTACATCTTTCCCTTCAAGAAGCCTTTCGCTAAGGCTGTTCTTGTGGAATTGGCAAAGGGATATTTGGAAGCCCATAGAGGGCTATGGTGAAAAAGGAAATATCTTCCGTTCAAAACTGGAAAGAAGCTTTCTGAGAAACTGCTCTGTGTTCTGTTAATTCATCTCACAGAGTTACATCTTTCCCTTCAAGAAGCCTTTCGCTAAGGCTGTTCTTGTGGAATTGGCAAAGGGATATTTGGAAGCCCATAGAGGGCTATGGTGAAAAAGGAAATATCTTCCGTTCAAAACTGGAAAGAAGCTTTCTGAGAAACTGCTCTGTGTTCTGTTAATTCATCTCACAGAGTTACATCTTTCCCTTCAAGAAGCCTTTCGCTAAGGCTGTTCTTGTGGAATTGGCAAAAGGATATTTGGAAGCCCATAGAGGGCTATGGTGAAAAAGGAAATATCTTCCGTTCAAAACTGGAAAGAAGCTTTCTGAGAAACTGCTCTGTGTTCTGTTAATTCATCTCACAGAGTTACATCTTTCGCTTCAAGAAGCCTTTCGCTAAGGCTGTTCTTTTGCAATTGGCAAAGGGATATTTGGAAGCCCTTAGAGGGCTATGGTGAAAAAGGAAATATCTTCCGTTCAAAACTGGAAAGAAGCCTTCTGAGAAACTGCTCTGTGTTCTGTTAATTCATCTCACAGAATTACATCTTTCCCTTCAAGAAGCCTTTCGCTAAGGCTGTTCTTGTGGAATTGGCAAAGGGATATTTGGAAGCCCATAGAGGGCTATGGTGAAAAAGGAAATATCTTCCGTTCAAAACTGGAAAGAAGCTTTCTGAGAAACTGCTCTGTGTTCTGTTAATTCATCTCACAGAGTTACATCTTTCCCTTCAAGAAGCCTTTCGCTAAGGCTGTTCTTGTGGAATTGGCAAAGGGATATTTGGAAGCCCATAGAGGGCTATGGTGAAAAAGGAAATATCTTCCGTTCAAAACTGGAAAGAAGATTTCTGAGAAACTGCTCTGTGTTCTGTTAATTCATCTCACGGAGTTACATCTTTCCCTTCAAGAAGCCTTTCGCTAAGGCTGTTCTTGGGGAATTGGCAAAGGGATATTTGGAAGCCCATAGAGGGCTACGGTGAAAAAGGAAATATCTTCCGTTCAAAACTGGAAAGAAGCTTTCTGAGAAACTGCTCTGTGTTCTGTTAATTCATCTCACAGAGTTACGTCTTTCCCTTCAAGAAGCCTTTCGCTAAGGCTGTTCTTGTGGAATTGGCAAAGGGATATTTGGAAGCCCATAGAGGGCTATGGTGAAAAAGGAAATATCTTCCGTTCAAAACTGGAAAGAAGCTTTCTGAGAAACTGCTCTGTGTTCTGTTAATTCATCTCACAGAGTTACATCTTTCCCTTCAAGAAGCCTTTCGCTAAGGCTGTTCTTGTGGAATTGGCAAAGGGATATTTGGAAGCCCATAGAGGGCTATGGTGAAAAAGGAAATATCTTCCGTTCAAAACTGGAAAGAAGCTTTCTCAGAAACTGCTCTGTGTTCTGTTAATTCATCTCACAGAGTTACATCTTTCCCTTCAAGAAGCCTTTCGCTAAGGCTGTTCTTGTGGAATTGGCAAAAGGATATTTGGAAGCCCATAGAGGGCTATGGTGAAAAAGGAAATATCTTCCGTTCAAAACTGGAAAGAAGCTTTCTGAGAAACTGCTCTGTGTTCTGTTAATTCATCTCACAGAGTTACATCTTTCGCTTCAAGAAGCCTTTCGCTAAGGCTGTTCTTTTGCAATTGGCAAAGTGATATTTGGAAGCCCATAGAGGGCTATGGTGAAAAAGGAAATATCTTCCGTTCAAAACTGGAAAGAAGCCTTCTGAGAAACTGCTCTGTGTTCTGTTAATTCATCTCACAGAGTTACATCTTTCCCTTCAAGAAGCCTTTCGCTAAGGCTGTCCTTGTGGAATTGGCAAAGGGATATTTGGAAGCCCATAGAGGGCTATGGTGAAAAAGGAAATATCTTCCGTTCAAAACTGGAAAGAAGCTTTCTGAGAAACTGCTCTGTGTTCTGCTAATTCATCTCACAGAGTTACATCTTTCCCTTCAAGAAGCCTTTCGCTAAGGCTGTTCTTGTGGAATTGGCAAAGGGATATTTGGAAGCCCATAGAGGGCTATGGTGAAAAAGGAAATATCTTCCGTTGAAAACTGGAAAGAAGCTTTCTGGGAAACTGCTCTGTGTTCTGTTAATTCATCTCACAGAGTTACATCTTTCCCTTCAAGAAGCCTTTCGCTAAGGCTGTTCTTGTGGAATTGGCAAAGGGATATTTGGAAGCCCATAGAGGGCTATGGTGAAAAAGGAAATATCTTCCGTTCAAAACTGGAAAGAAGCTTTCTGAGAAACTACTCTGTGTTCTGTTAATTCATCTCACAGAGTTACATCTTTCCCTTCAAGAAGCCTTTCGCTAAGGCTGTTCTTCTGGAATTGGCAAAGGGATATTTGGAAGCCCATAGAGGGCTATGGTGAAAAAGGAAATATCTTCCGTTCAAAACTGGAAAGAAGATTTCTGAGAAACTGCTCTGTGTTCTGTTAATTCATCTCACGGAGTTACATCTTTCCCTTCAAGAAGCCTTTCGCTAAGGCTGTTCTTGGGGAATTGGCAAAGGGATATTTGGAAGCCCATAGAGGGCTATGGTGAAAAAGGAAATATCTTCCGTTCAAAACTGGAAAGAAGCTTTCTGAGAAACTGCTCTGTGTTCTGTTAATTCATCTCACAGAGTTACGTCTTTCCCTTCAAGAAGCCTTTCGCTAAGGCTGTTATTGGGGAATTGGCAAAGGGATATTTGGAAGCCCATAGAGGGCTATGGTGAAAAAGGAAATATCTTCCCTTCAAAACTGCAAAGAAGCTTTCTGAGAAACTGCTCTGTGTTCTGTTAATTCATCTCACAGAGTTACATCATTCCCTTCAAGAAGCCTTTCGCTAAGGCTGTTCTTGTGGAATTGGCAAAAGGATATTTGGAAGCCCATAGAGGGCTATGGTGAAAAAGGAAATATCTTCCGTTCAAAACTGGAAAGAAGCTTTCTGAGAAACTGCTCTGTGTTCTGTTAATTCATCTCACAGAGTTACATCTTTCGCTTCAAGAAGCCTTTCGCTAAGGCTGTTCTTTCGCAATTGGCAAAGGGATATTTGGAAGCCCTTAGAGGGCTATGGTGAAAAAGGAAATATCTTCCGTTCAAAACTGGAAAGAAGCCTTCTGAGAAACTGCTCTGTGTTCTGTTAATTCATCTCACAGAATTACATCTTTCCCTTCAAGAAGCCTTTCGCTAAGGCTGTTCTTGTGGAATTGGCAAAGGGATATTTGGAAGCCCATAGAGGGCTATGGTGAAAAAGGAAATATCTTCCGTTCAAAACTGGAAAGAAGCTTTCTGAGAAACTGCTCTGTGTTCTGTTAATTCATCTCACAGAGTTACATCTTTCCCTTCAAGAAGCCTTTCGCTAAGGCTGTTCTTGTGGAATTGGCAAAGGGATATTTGGAAGCCCATAGAGGGCTATGGTGAAAAAGGAAATATCTTCCGTTCAAAACTGGAAAGAAGATTTCTGAGAAACTGCTCTGTGTTCTGTTAATTCATCTCACGGAGTTACATCTTTCCCTTCAAGAAGCCTTTCGCTAAGGCTGTTCTTGGGGAATTGGCAAAGGGATATTTGGAAGCCCATAGAGGGCTACGGTGAAAAAGGAAATATCTTCCGTTCAAAACTGGAAAGAAGCTTTCTGAGAAACTGCTCTGTGTTCTGTTAATTCATCTCACAGAGTTACGTCTTTCCCTTCAAGAAGCCTTTCGCTAAGGCTGTTCTTGTGGAATTGGCAGAGGGATATTTGGAAGCCCATAGAGGGCTATGGTGAAAAAGGAAATATCTTCCGTTCAAAACTGGAAAGAAGCTTTCTGAGAAACTGCTCTGTTTTCTGTTAATTCATCTCACAGAGTTACATCTTTCCCTTCAAGAAGCCTTTCGCTAAGGCTGTTCTTGTGGAATTGGCAAAGGGATATTTGGAAGCCCATAGAGGCCTATGGTGAAAAAGGAAATATCTTCCGTTCAAAACTGGAAAGAAGCTTTCTCAGAAACTGCTCTGTGTTCTGTTAATTCATCTCACAGAGTTACATCTTTCCCTTCAAGAAGCCTTTCGCTAAGGCTGTTCTTGTGGAATTGGCAAAAGGATATTTGGAAGCCCATAGAGGGCTATGGTGAAAAAGGAAATATCTTCCGTTCAAAACTGGAAAGAAGCCTTCTGAGAAACTGCTCTGTGTTCTGTTAATTCATCTCACAGAGTTACATCTTTCCCTTCAAGAAGCCTTTCGCTAAGGCTGTCCTTGTGGAATTGGCAAAGGGATATTTGGAAGCCCATAGAGGGCTATGGTGAAAAAGGAAATATCTTCCGTTCAAAACTGGAAAGAAGCTTTCTGAGAAACTGCTCTGTGTTCTGCTAATTCATCTCACAGAGTTACATCTTTCCCTTCAAGAAGCCTTTCGCTAAGGCTGTTCTTGTGGAATTGGCAAAGGGATATTTGGAAGCCCATAGAGGGCTATGGTGAAAAAGGAAATATCTTCCGTTCAAAACTGGAAAGAAGCTTTCTGAGAAACTGCTCTGTGTTCTGTTAATTCATTTCACAGAGATACATCTTTCCCTTCAAGAAGCCTTTCGCTAAGGCTGTTCTTGTGGAATTGGCAAAGGGATATTTGGAAGCCCATAGAGGGCTATGGTGAAAAAGGAAATATCTTCCGTTCAAAACTGGAAAGAAGCTTTCTGAGAAACTGCTCTGTGTTCTGTTAATTCATCTCACAGAGTTACATCTTTCCCTTCAAGAAGCCTTTCGCTAAGGCTGTTCTTGTGGAATTTGCAAAGGGATATTTGGAAGGAAGCCCATAGAGGGCTATGGTGAAAAAGGAAATATCTTCCGTTCAAAACTGGAAAGAAGATTTCTGAGAAACTGCTCTGTGTTCTGTTAATTCATCTCACGGAGTTACATCTTTCCCTTCAAGAAGCCTTTCGCTAAGGCTGTTCTTGGGGAATTGGCAAAGGGATATTTGGAAGCCCATAGAGGGCTATGGTGAAAAAGGAAATATCTTCCGTTCAAAACTGGAAAGAAGCTTTCTGAGAAACTGCTCTGGTTTCTGTTAATTCATCTCACAGAGTTACATCTTTCGCTTCAAGAAACCTTTCGCTAAGGCTGTTCTTTTGCAATTGGCAAAGGGATATTTGGAAGCCCATAGAGGGCTATGGTGAAAAAGGAAATATCTTCCGTCAAAACTGGAAAGAAGCTTTCTGAGAAACTGCTCTGTGTTCTGTTAATTCATCTCACAGAGTTACATCTTTCGCTTCAAGAAGCCTTTCGCTAAGGCTGTTCTTTTGCAATTGGCAAAGGGATATTTGGAAGCCCTTAGAGGGCTATGGTGAAAAAGGGAAATATCTTCCGTTCAAAACTGGAAAGAAGCCTTCTGAGAAACTGCTCTGTGTTCTGTTAATTCATCTCACAGAATTACATCTTTCCCTTCAAGAAGCCTTTCGCTAAGGCTGTTCTTGTGGAATTGGCAAAGGGATATTTGGAAGCCCATAGAGGGCTATGGTGAAAAAGGAAATATCTTCCGTTCAAAACTGGAAAGAAGCTTTCTGAGAAACTGCTCTGTGTTCTGTTAATTCATCTCACAGAGTTACATCTTTCCTTCAAGAAGCCTTTCGCTAAGGCTGTTCTTGTGGAATTGGCAAAGGGATATTTGGAAGCCCATAGAGGGCTATGGTGAAAAAGGAAAATATCTTCCGTTCAAAACTGGAAAGAAGATTTCTGAGAAACTGCTCTGTGTTCTGTTAATTCATCTCACGGAGTTACATCTTTCCCTACAAGAAGCCTTTCGCTAAGGCTGTTCTTGGGGAATTGGCAAAGGGATATTAGGAAGCCCATAGAGGGCTACGGTGAAAAAGGAAATATCTTCCGTTCAAAACTGGAAAGAAGCTTTCTGAGAAACTGCTCTGTGTTCTGTTAATTCATCTCACAGAGTTACGTCTTTCCCTTCAAGAAGCCTTTCGCTAAGGCTGTTCTTGTGGAATTGGCAAAGGGATATTTGGAAGCCCATAGAGGGCTATGGTGAAAAAGGAAATATCTTCCGTTCAAAACTGGAAAGAAGCTTTCTGAGAAACTGCTCTGTGTTCTGTTAATTCATCTCACAGAGTTACATCTTTCCCTTCAAGAAGCCTTTCGCTAAGGCTGTTCTTGTGAATTGGCAAAGGGATATTTGGAAGCCCATAGAGGGCTATGGTGAAAAAGGAAATATCTTCCGTTCAAAACTGGAAAGAAGCTTTCTCAGAAACTGCTCTGTGTTCTGTTAATTCATCTCACAGAGTTACATCTTTCCTTCAAGAAGCCTTTCGCTAAGGCTGTTCTTGTGGAAATGGCAAAAGGATATTTGGAAGCCCATAGAGGGCTATGGTGAAAAGGAAATATCTTCGTTCAAAACTGGAAAGAAGCTTTCTGAGAAACTGCTCTGTGTTCTGTTAATTCATCTCACAGAGTTACATCTTTCGCTTCAAGAAGCCTTTCGCTAAGGCTGTTCTTTTGCAATTGGCAAAGTGATATTTGGAAGCCCATAGAGGGCTATGGTGAAAAAGGAAATATCTTCCGTTCAAAACTGGAAAGAAGCCTTCTGAGAAACTGCTCTGTGTTCTGTTAATTCATCTCACAGAGTTACATCTTTCCCTTCAAGAAGCCTTTCGCTAAGGCTGTCCTTGTGGAATTGGCAAAGGGATATTTGGAAGCCCATAGAGGGCTATGGTGAAAAAGGAAATATCTTCCGTTCAAAACTGGAAAGAAGCTTTCTGAGAAACTGCTCTGTGTTCTGCTAATTCATCTCACAGAGTTACATCTTTCCCTTCAAGAAGCCTTTCGCTAAGGCTGTTCTTGTGGAATTGGCAAAGGGATATTTGGAAGCCCATAGAGGGCTATGGTGAAAAAGGAAATATCTTCCTTTGAAAACTGGAAAGAAGCTTTCTGGGAAACTGCTCTGTGTTCTGTTAATTCATCTCACAGAGTTACATCTTTCCCTTCAAGAAGCCTTTCGCTAAGGCTGTTCTTGTGGAATTGGCAAAGGGATATTTGGAAGCCCATAGAGGGCTATGGTGAAAAAGGAAATATCTTCCGTTCAAAACTGGAAAGAAGCTTTCTGAGAAACTACTCTGTGTTCTGTTAATTCATCTCACAGAGTTACATCTTTCCCTTCAAGAAGCCTTTCGCTAAGGCTGTTCTTCTGGAATTGGCAAAGGGATATTTGGAAGCCCATAGAGGGCTATGGTGAAAAAGGAAATATCTTCCGTTCAAAACTGGAAAGAAGATTTCTGAGAAACTGCTCTGTGTTCTGTTAATTCATCTCACGGAGTTACATCTTTCCCTTCAAGAAGCCTTTCGCTAAGGCTGTTCTTGGGGAATTGGCAAAGGGATATTTGGAAGCCCATAGAGGGCTATGGTGAAAAAGGAAATATCTTCCGTTCAAAACTGGAAAGAAGCTTTCTGAGAAACTGCTCTGTGTTCTGTTAATTCATCTCACAGAGTTACGTCTTTCCCTTCAAGAAGCCTTTCGCTAAGGCTGTTATTGGGGAATTGGCAAAGGGATATTTGGAAGCCCATAGAGGGCTATGGTGAAAAAGGAAATATCTTCCCTTCAAAACTGCAAAGAAGCTTTCTGAGAAACTGCTCTGTGTTCTGTTAATTCATCTCACAGAGTTACATCTTTCCCTTCAAGAAGCCTTTCGCTAAGGCTGTTCTTGTGGAATTGGCAAAGGGATATTTGGAAGCCCATAGAGGGCTATGGTGAAAAAGGAAATATCTTCCGTTCAAAACTGGAAAGAAGCTTTCTGAGAAACTGCTCTGTGTTCTGTTAATTCATCTCACAGAGTTACATCTTTCCCTTCAAGAAGCCTTTCGCTAAGGCTGTTCTTGTGGAATTGGCAAAAGGATATTTGGAAGCCCATAGAGGGCTATGGTGAAAAAGGAAATATCTTCCGTTCAAAACTGGAAAGAAGCTTTCTGAGAAACTGCTCTGTGTTCTGTTAATTCATCTCACAGAGTTACATCTTTCGCTTCAAGAAGCCTTTCGCTAAGGCTGTTCTTTTGCAATTGGCAAAGGGATATTTGGAAGCCCTTAGAGGGCTATGGTGAAAAAGGAAATATCTTCCGTTCAAAACTGGAAAGAAGCCTTCTGAGAAACTGCTCCGTGTTCTGTTAATTCATCTCACAGAATTACATCTTTCCCTTCAAGAAGCCTTTCGCTAAGGCTGTTCTTGTGGAATTGGCAAAGGGATATTTGGAAGCCCATAGAGGGCTATGGTGAAAAAGGAAATATCTTCCGTTCAAAACTGGAAAGAAGCTTTCTGAGAAACTGCTCTGTGTTCTGTTAATTCATCTCACAGAGTTACATCTTTCCCTTCAAGAAGCCTTTCGCTAAGGCTGTTCTTGTGGAATTGGCAAAGGGATATTTGGAAGCCCATAGAGGGCTATGGTGAAAAAGGAAATATCTTCCGTTCAAAACTGGAAAGAAGATTTCTGAGAAACTGCTCTGTGTTCTGTTAATTCATCTCACGGAGTTACATCTTTCCCTTCAAGAAGCCTTTCGCTAAGGCTGTTCTTGGGGAATTGGCAAAGGGATATTTGGAAGCCCATAGAGGGCTACGGTGAAAAAGGAAATATCTTCCGTTCAAAACTGGAAAGAAGCTTTCTGAGAAACTGCTCTGTGTTCTGTTAATTCATCTCACAGAGTTACGTCTTTCCCTTCAAGAAGCCTTTCGCTAAGGCTGTTCTTGTGGAATTGGCAGAGGGATATTTGGAAGCCCATAGAGGGCTATGGTGAAAAAGGAAATATCTTCCGTTCAAAACTGGAAAGAAGCTTTCTGAGAAACTGCTCTGTTTTCTGTTAATTCATCTCACAGAGTTACATCTTTCCCTTCAAGAAGCCTTTCGCTAAGGCTGTTCTTGTGGAATTGGCAAAGGGATATTTGGAAGCCCATAGAGGCCTATGGTGAAAAAGGAAATATCTTCCGTTCAAAACTGGAAAGAAGCTTTCTCAGAAACTGCTCTGTGTTCTGTTAATTCATCTCACAGAGTTACATCTTTCCCTTCAAGAAGCCTTTCGCTAAGGCTGTTCTTGTGGAATTGGCAAAAGGATATTTGGAAGCCCATAGAGGGCTATGGTGAAAAAGGAAATATCTTCCGTTCAAAACTGGAAAGAAGCCTTCTGAGAAACTGCTCTGTGTTCTGTTAATTCATCTCACAGAGTTACATCTTTCCCTTCAAGAAGCCTTTCGCTAAGGCTGTCCTTGTGGAATTGGCAAAGGGATATTTGGAAGCCCATAGAGGGCTATGGTGAAAAAGGAAATATCTTCCGTTCAAAACTGGAAAGAAGCTTTCTGAGAAACTGCTCTGTGTTCTGCTAATTCATCTCACAGAGTTACATCTTTCCCTTCAAAAAGCCTTTCGCTAAGGCTGTTCTTGTGGAATTGGCAAAGGGATATTTGGAAGCCCATAGAGGGCTATGGTGAAAAAGGAAATATCTTCCGTTCAAAACTGGAAAGAAGCTTTCTGAGAAACTGCTCTGTGTTCTGTTAATTCATTTCACAGAGATACATCTTTCCCTTCAAGAAGCCTTTCGCTAAGGCTGTTCTTGTGGAATTGGCAAAGGGATATTTGGAAGCCCATAGAGGGCTATGGTGAAAAAGGAAATATCTTCCGTTCAAAACTGGAAAGAAGCTTTCTGAGAAACTGCTCTGTGTTCTGTTAATTCATCTCACAGAGTTACATCTTTCCCTTCAAGAAGCCTTTCGCTAAGGCTGTTCTTGTGGAATTTGCAAAGGGATATTTGGAAGCCCATAGAGGGCTATGGTGAAAAAGGAAATATCTTCCGTTCAAAACTGGAAAGAAGATTTCTGAGAAACTGCTCTGTGTTCTGTTAATTCATCTCACGGAGTTACATCTTTCCCTTCAAGAAGCCTTTCGCTAAGGCTGTTCTTGGGGAATTGGCAAAGGGATATTTGGAAGCCCATAGAGGGCTATGGTGAAAAAGGAAATATCTTCCGTTCAAAACTGGAAAGAAGCTTTCTGAGAAACTGCTCTGTGTTCTGTTAATTCATCTCACAGAGTTACATCTTTCGCTTCAAGAAACCTTTCGCTAAGGCTGTTCTTTTGCAATTGGCAAAGGGATATTTGGAAGCCCATAGAGGGCTATGGTGAAAAAGGAAATATCTTCCGTTCAAAACTGGAAAGAAGCCTTCTGAGAAACTGCTCTGTGTTCTGTTAATTCATCTCACAGAGTTACATCTTTCCCTTCAAGAAGCCTTTCGCTAAGGCTGTTCTTGTGGAATTGGCAAAGGGATATTTGGAAGCCCATAGAGGGCTATGGTGAAAAAGGAAATATCTTCCGTTCAAAACTGGAAAGAAGCTTTCTGAGAAACTGCTCTGTGTTCTGTTAATTCATCTCACAGAGTTACATCTTTCCCTTCAAGAAGCCTTTCGCTAAGGCTGTTCTTGTGGAATTGGCAAAGGGATATTTGGAAGCCCGTAGAGGGCTATGGTGAAAAAGGAAATATCTTCCGTTCAAAACTGGAAAGAAGCTTTCTGAGAAACTGCTCTGTGTTCTGTTAATTCATCTCACAGAGTTACATCTTTCCCTTCAAGAAGCCTTTCGCTAAGGCTGTTCTTGTGGAATTGGCAAAGGGATATTTGGAAGCCCATAGAGGGCTATGGTGAAAAAGGAAATATCTTCCCTTCAAAACTGCAAAGAAGCTTTTTGAGAAACTGCTCTGTGTTCTGTTAATTCATCTCACAGAGTTACATCTTTCCCTTCAAGAAGCCTTTCGCTAAGGCTGTTCTTGTGGAATTGGCAAAGGGATATTTGGAAGCCCATAGAGGGCTATGGTGAAAAAGGAAATATCTTCCGTTCAAAACTGGAAAGAAGCTTTCTGAGAAAGTGCTCTGTGTTCTGTTAATTCATCTCACAGAGTTACATCTTTCCCTTCAAGAAGCCTTTCGCTAAGGCTGTTCTTGTGGAATTGGCAAAAGGATATTTGGAAGCCCATAGAGGGCTATGGTGAAAAAGGAAATATCTTCCGTTCAAAACTGGAAAGAAGCTTTCTGAGAAACTGCTCTGTGTTCTGTTAATTCATCTCACAGAGTTACATCTTTCGCTTCAAGAAGCCTTTCGCTAAGGCTGTTCTTTTGCAATTGGCAAAGGGATATTTGGAAGCCCTTAGACGGCTATGGTGAAAAAGGAAATATCTTCCGTTCAAAACTGGAAAGAAGCCTTCTGAGAAACTGCTCTGTGTTCTGTTAATTCATCTCACAGAATTCCATCTTTCCCTTCAAGAAGCCTTTCGCTAAGGCTGTTCTTGTGGAATTGGCAAAGGGATATTTGGAAGCCCATAGAGGGCTATGGTGAAAAAGGAAATATCTTCCGTTCAAAACTGGAAAGAAGCTTTCTGAGAAACTGCTCTGTGTTCTGTTAATTCATCTCACAGAGTTACATCTTTCCCTTCAAGAAGCCTTTCGCTAAGGCTGTTCTTGTGGAATTGGCAAAGGGATATTTGGAAGCCCATAGAGGGCTATGGTGAAAAAGGAAATATCTTCCGTTCAAAACTGGAAAGAAGATTTCTGAGAAACTGCTCTGTGTTCTGTTAATTCATCTCACGGAGTTACATCTTTCCCTTCAAGAAGCCTTTCGCTAAGGCTGTTCTTGGGGAATTGGCAAAGGGATATTTGGAAGCCCATAGAGGGCTATGGTGAAAAAGGAAATATCTTCCGTTCAAAACTGGAAAGAAGCTTTCTGAGAAACTGCTCTGTGTTCTGTTAATTCATCTCACAGAGTTACGTCTTTCCCTTCAAGAAGCCTTTCGCTAAGGCTGTTCTTTTGGAATTGGCAAAGGGATATTTGGAAGCCCATAGAGGGCTATGGTGAAAAAGGAAATATCTTCCGTTCAAAACTGGAAAGAAGCTTTCTGAGAAACTGCTCTGTGTTCTGTTAATTCATCTCACAGAGTTACATCTTTCCCTTCAAGAAGCCTTTCGCTAAGGCTGTTCTTGTGGAATTGGCAAAGGGATATTTGGAAGCCCATAGAGGGCTATGGTGAAAAAGGAAATATCTTCCGTTCAAAACTGGAAAGAAGCTTTCTCAGAAACTGCTCTGTGTTCTGTTAATTCATCTCACAGAGTTACATCTTTCCCTTCAAGAAGCCTTTCGCTAAGGCTGTTCTTGTGGAATTGGCAAAGGGATATTTGGAAGCCCATAGAGGGCTATGGTGAAAAAGGAAATATCTTCCGTTCAAAACTGGAAAGAAGCCTTCTGAGAAACTGCTCTGTGTTCTGTTAATTCATCTCACAGAGTTACATCTTTCCCTTCAAGAAGCCTCTCGCTAAGGCTGTCCTTGTGGAATTGGCAAAGGGATATTTGGAAGCCCATAGAGGGCTATGGTGAAAAAGGAAATATCTTCCGTTCAAAACTGGAAAGAAGCTTTCTGAGAAACTGCTCTGTGTTCTGCTAATTCACCTCACAGAGTTACATCTTTCCCTTCAAGAAGCCTTTCGCTAAGGCTGTTCTTGTGGAATTGGCAAAGGGATATTTGGAAGCCCATAGAGGGCTATGGTGAAAAAGGAAATATCTTCCGTTCAAAACTGGAAAGAAGCTTTCTGAGAAACTGCTCTGTGTTCTGTTAATTCATCTCACAGAGTTACATCTTTCCCTTCAAGAAGCCTTTCGCTAAGGCTGTTCTTGTGGAATTGGCAAAGGGATATTTGGAAGCCCATAGAGGGCTATGGTGAAAAAGGAAATATCTTCCGTTCAAAACTGGAAAGAAGCTTTCTGAGAAACTGCTCTGTGTTCTGTTAATTCATCTCACAGAGTTACATCTTTCCCTTCAAGAAGCCTTTCGCTAAGGCTGTTCTTGTGGAATTGGCAAAGGGATATTTGGAAGCCCATAGAGGGCTATGGTGAAAAAGGAAATATCTTCCGTTCAAAACTGGAAAGAAGATTTCTGAGAAACTGCTCTGTGTTCTGTTAATTCATCTCACGGAGTTACATCTTTCCCTTCAAGAAGCCTTTCGCTAAGGCTGTTCTTGGGGAATTGGCAAAGGGATATTTGGAAGCCCATAGAGGGCTATGGTGAAAAAGGAAATATCTTCCGTTCAAAACTGGAAAGAAGCTTTCTGAGAAACTGCTCTGTGTTCTGTTAATTCATCTCACAGAGTTACATCTTTCCCTTCAAGAAGCCTTTCGCTAAGGCTGTTCTTGTGGAATTGGCAAAGGGATATTTGGAAGCCCATAGAGGGCTATGGTGAAAAAGGAAATATCTTCCCTTCAAAACTGCAAAGAAGCTTTTTGAGAAACTGCTCTGTGTTCTGTTAATTCATCTCACAGAGTTACACATTTCCCTTCAAGAAGCCTTTCGCTAAGGCTGTTCTTGTGGAATTGGCAAAGAGATATTTGGAAGCCCATAGAGTTCTATGGTGAAAAAGGAAATATCTTCCGTTCAAAACTGGAAAGAAGCTTTCTGAGAAACTGCTCTGTGTTCTGTTAATTCATCTCACAGAGTTACATCTTTCCCTTCAAGAAGCCTTTCGCTAAGGCTGTTCTTGTGGAATTGGCAAAGGGATATTTGGAAGCCCATAGAGGGCTATGGTGAAAAAGGAAATATCTTCCGTTGAAAACTGGAAAGAAGCTTTCTGAGAAACTGCTCTGTGTTCTGTTAATTCATCTCACAGAGTTACATCTTTCCCTTCAAGAAGCCTTTCGCTGAGGCTGTTCTTGTGGAATTGGCAAAGGGATATTTGGAAGCCCATAGAGGGCTATGGTGAAAAAGGAAATATCTTCCGTTCAAAACTGGAAAGAAGATTTCTGAGAAACTGCTCTGTGTTCTGTTAATTCATCGCACGGAGTTACATCTTTCCCTTCAAGAAGCCTTTCGCTAAGGCTGTTCTTGTGGAATTGGTAAAGGGATATTTGGAAGCCCATAGAGGGCTATGGTGAAAAAGGAAATATCTTCCGTTCAAAACTGGAAAGAAGCTTTCTGAGAAACTGCTCTGTGTTCTGTTGATTCATCTCTCAGAGTTACATCTTTCCCTTCAAGAAGACTTTCGCTAAGGCTGTTCTTGTGGAATTGGCAAAGGGATATTTGGAAGCCCATAGAGGGCTATGGTGAAAAAGGAAATATCTTCCGTTGAAAACTGGAAAGAAGCTTTCTGAGAAACTGCTCTGTGTTCTGTTAATTCATCTCACAGAGTTACATCTTTCCCTTCAAGAAGCCTTTCGCTAAGGCTGTTCTTGTGGAATTGGCAAAGGGATATTTGGAAGCCCATAGAGGGCTATGGTGAAAAAGGAAATATCTTCCGTTGAAAACTGGAAAGAAGCTTTCTGAGAAACTGCTCTGTGTTCTGTTAATTCATCTCACAGAGTTACATCTTTCCCATCAAGAAGCCTTTCGCTAAGGCTGTTCTTGTGGAATTGGCAAAGGGATATTTGGAAGCCCATAGAGGGCTATGGTGAAAAAGGAAATATCTTCCGTTCAAAACTGGAAAGAAGCTTTCTGAGAAACTACTCTGTGTTCTGTTAATTCATCTCACAGAGTTACATCTTTCCCTTCAAGAAGCCTTTCGCTAAGGCTGTTCTTGTGGAATTGGCAAAGGGATATTTGGAAGCACATAGAGGGCTACGGTGAAAAAGAAAATATCTTCCGTTCAAAACTGGAAAGAAGATTTCTGAGAAACTGCTCTGTGATCTGTTAATTCATCTAACGGAGTTACATCTTTCCCTTCAAGAAGCCTTTCGCTAAGGCTGTTCTTGGGGAATTGGCAAAGGGATATTTGGAAGCCCACAGAGGGCTATGGTGAAAAAGGAAATATCTTCCGTTCAAAACTGGAAAGAAGCTTTCTGAGAAACTGCTCTGTGTTCTGTTAATTCATCTCACAGAATTACGTCTTTCCCTTCAAGAAGCCTTTCGCTAAGGCTGTTCTTGGGGAATTGGCAAAGGGATATTTGGAAGCCCATAGAGGGCTATGGTGAAAAAGGAAATATCTTCCGTTCAAAACTGGAAAGAATATTTCTGAGAAACTGCTCTGTGTTCTGTTAATTCATCTCACAGAGTTACATCTTTCCCTTCAAGAAGCCTTTCGCTAAGGCTGTTCTTGTGGAATTGGCAAAGGGATATTTGGAAGCCCATAGAGGGCTATGGTGAAAAAGGAAATATCTTCCGTTCAAAACTGGAAAGAAGCTTTCTCAGAAACTGCTCTGTGTTCTGTTAATTCATCTCACAGAGTTACATCTTTCCCTTCAAGAAGCCTTTCGCTAAGGCTGTTCTTGTGGAATTGGCAAAAGGATATTTGGAAGCCCATAGAGGGCTATGGTGAAAAAGGAAATATCTTCCGTTCAAAACTGGAAAGCAGCTTTCTGAGAAACTGCTCTGTGTTCTGTTAATTCATCTCACAGAGTTACATCTTTCCCTTCAAGAAGCCTTTCGCTAAGGCTGTTCTTGTGGAATTGGCAAAGGGATATTTGGAAGCCCATAGAGGGCTATGGTGAAAAAGGAAATATCTTCCGTTCAAAACTGGAAAGAAGCTTTCTGAGAAACTGCTCTGTGTTCTGTTAATTCATGTCACAGAGTTACATCTTTCCCTTCAAGAATCCTTTCGCTAAGGCTGTTCTTGTGGAATTGGCAAAGGGATATTTGGAAGCCCATAGAGGGCTATGGTGAAAAAGGAAATATCTTCCGTTCAAAACTGGAAAGAAGCTTTCTGAGAAACTGCTCTGTGTTCTGTTAATTCATCTCACAGAGTTACATCTTTCCCTTCAAGAAGCCTTTCGCTAAGGCTGTTCTTGTGGAATTGGCAAAGGGATATTTGGAAGCCCATAGAGGGCTATGGTGAAAAAGGAAATATCTTCCGTTCAAAACTGGAAAGAAGCTTTCTGAGAAACTGCTCTGTGTTCTGTTAATTCATCTCACAGAGTTACATCTTTCCCTTCAAGAAACCTTTCGCTAAGGCTGTTCTTGTGGAATTGGCAAAGGGATATTTGGAAGCCCATAGAGGGCTATGGTGAAAAAGGAAATATCTTCCGTTCAAAACTGGAAAGAAGCCTTCTGAGAAACTGCTCTGTGTTCTGTTAATTCATCTCACAGAATTACATCTTTCCCTTCAAGAAGCCTTTCGCTAAGGCTGTTCTTGTGGAATTGGCAAAGGGATATTTGGAAGCCCATAGAGGGCTATGGTGAAAAAGGAAATATCTTCCGTTCAAAACTGGAAAGAAGCTTTCTGAGAAACTGCTCTGTGTTCTGTTAATTCATCTCACAGAGTTACATCTTTCCCTTCAAGAAGCCTTTCGCTAAGGCTGTTCTTGTGGAATTGGCAAAGGGATATTTGGAAGCCCATAGAGGGCTATGGTGAAAAAGGAAATATCTTCCGTTCAGAACTGGAAAGAAGATTTCTGAGAAACTGCTCTGTGTTCTGTTAATTCATCTCACGGAGTTACATCTTTCCCTTCAAGAAGCCTTTCGCTAAGGCTGTTCTTGTGGAATTGGCAAAGGGATATTTGGAAGCCCATAGAGGGCTATGGTGAAAAAGGAAATATCTTCCGTTCAAAACTGGAAAGAAGCTTTCTGAGAAACTGCTCTGTGTTCTGTTAATTCATCTCACAGAGTTACATCTTTCCCTTCAAGAAGCCTTTCGCTAAGGCTGTTCTTGTGGAATTGGCAAAGGGATATTTGGAAGCCCATAGAGGGCTATGGTGAAAAAGGAAATATCTTCCGTTCAAAACAGGAAAGAAGATTTCTGAGAAACTGCTCTGTGTTCTGTTAATTCATCTCACGGAGTTACATCTTTCCCTTCAAGAAGCCTTTCGCTAAGGCTGTTCTTGTGGAATTGGTAAAGGGATATTTGGAAGCCCATAGAGGGCTATGGTGAAAAAGGAAATATCTTCCGTTCAAAACTGGAAAGAAGCTTTGTGAGAAACTGCTCTGTGTTCTGTTGATTCATCTCTCAGAGTTACATCTTTCCCTTCAAGAAGACTTTCGCTAAGGCTGTTCTTGTGGAATTGGCAAAGGGATATTTGGAACCCCATAGAGGGCTATGGTGAAAAAGGAAATATCTTCCGTTGAAAACTGGAAAGAAGCTTTCTGAGAAACTGCTCTGTGTTCTGTTAATTCATCTCACAGAGTTACATCATTCCCTTCAAGAAGCCTTTCGCTAAGGCTGTTCTTGTGGAATTGGCAAAGGGATATTTGGAAGCCCATAGAGGGCTATGGTGAAAAAGGAAATATCTTCCGTTGAAAACTGGAAAGAAGCTTTCTGAGAAACTGCTCTGTGTTCTGTTAATTCATCTCACAGAGTTACATCTTTCCCTTCAAGAAGCCTTTCGCTAAGGCTGTTCTTGTGGAATTGGCAAAGGGATATTTGGAAGCCCATAGAGGGCTATGGTGAAAAAGGAAATATCTTCCGTTCAAAACTGGAAAGAAGCTTTCTGAGAAACTACTCTGTGTTCTGTTAATTCATCTCACAGAGTTACATCTTTCCCTTCAAGAAGCCTTTCGCTAAGGCTGTTCTTGTGGAATTGGCAAAGGGATATTTGGAAGCCCATAGAGGGCTATGGTGAAAAAGGAAATATCTTCCGTTCAAAACTGGAAAGAAGATTTCTGAGAAACTGCTCTGTGTTCTGTTAATTCATCTCACGGAGTTACATCTTTCCCTTCAAGAAGCCTTTCGCTAAGGCTGTTCTTGGGGAATTGGCAAAGGGATATTTGGAAGCCCATAGAGGGCTATGGTGAAAAAGGAAATATCTTCCGTTCAAAACTGGAAAGAAGCTTTCTGAGAAACTGCTCTGTGTTCTGTTAATTCATCTCACAGAGTTACGTCTTTCCCTTCAAGAAGCCTTTCGCTAAGGCTGTTATTGGGGAATTGGCAAAGGGATATTTGGAAGCCCATAGAGGGCTATGGTGAAAAAGGAAATATCTTCCGTTCAAAACTGGAAAGAAGCTTTCTGAGAAACTGCTCTGTGTTCTGTTAATTCATCTCACAGAGTTACATCTTTCCCTTCAAGAAGCCTTTCGCTAAGGCTGTTCTTGTGGAATTGGCAAAGGGATATTTGGAAGCCCATAGAGGGCTATGGTGAAAAAGGAAATATCTTCCGTTCAAAACTGGAAAGAAGCTTTCTGAGAAACTGCTCTGTGTTCTGTTAATTCATCTCACAGAGTTACATCTTTCCCTTCAAGAAGCCTTTCGCTAAGGCTGTTCTTGTGGAATTGGCAAAGGGATATTTGGAAGCCCATAGAGGGCTATGGTGAAAAAGGAAATATCTTCCGTTCAAAACTGGAAAGAAGCTTTCTCAGAAACTGCTCTGTGTTCTGTTAATTCATCTCACAGAGTTACATCTTTCCCTTCAAGAAGCCTTTCGCTAAGGCTGTTCTTGTGGAATTGGCAAAAGGATATTTGGAAGCCCATAGAGGGCTATGGTGAAAAAGGAAATATCTTCCGTTCAAAACTGGAAAGAAGCTTTCTGAGAAACTGCTCTGTGTTCTGTTAATTCTTCTCACAGAGTTACATCTTTCGCTTCAAGAAGCCTTTCGCTAAGGCTGTTCTTTTGCAATTGGCAAAGTGATATTTGGAAGCCCATAGAGGGCTATGGTGAAAAAGGAAATATCTTCCGTTCAAAACTGGAAAGAAGCCTTCTGAGAAACTGCTCTGTGTTCTGTTAATTCATCTCACAGAGTTACATCTTTCCCTTCAAGAAGCCTTTCGCTAAGGCTGTCCTTGTGGAATTGGCAAAGGGATATTTGGAAGCCCATAGAGGGCTATGGTGAAAAAAGAAATATCTTCCGTTCAAAACTGGAAAGAAGCTTTCTGAGAAACTGCTCTGTGTTCTGCTAATTCATCTCACAGAGTTACACCTTTCCCTTCAAGAAGCCTTTCGCTAAGGCTGTTCTTGTTGAATTGGCAAAGGGATATTTGGAAGCCCATAGAGGGCTATGGTGAAAAAGGAAATATCTTCCGTTCAAAACTGGAAAGAAGCTTTCTGAGAAACTGCTCTGTGTTCTGTTAATTCATCTCACAGAGTTACATCTTTCCCTTCAAGAAGCCTTTCGCTAAGGCTGTTCTTGTGGAATTGGCAAAGGGATATTTGGAAGCCCATAGAGGGCTATGGTGAAAAAGGAAATATCTTCCGTTCAAAACTGGAAAGAAGCTTTCTGAGAAACTGCTCTGTGTTCTGTTAATTCATCTCACAGAGTTACATCTTTCCCTTCAAGAAGCCTTTCGCTAAGGCTGTTCTTGTGGAATTGGCAAAGGGATATTTGGAAGCCCATAGAGGGCTATGGTGAAAAAGGAAATATCTTCCGTTCAAAACTGGAAAGAAGATTTCTGAGAAACTGCTCTGTGTTCTGTTAATTCATCTCACGGAGTTACATCTTTCCCTTCAAGAAGCCTTTCGCTAAGGCTGTTCTTGGGGAATTGGCAAAGGGATATTTGGAAGCCCATAGAGGGCTATGGTGAAAAAGGAAATATCTTCCGTTCAAAACTGGAAAGAAGCTTTCTGAGAAACTGCTCTGTGTTCTGTTAATTCATCTCACAGAGTTACATCTTTCGCTTCAAGAAACCTTTCGCTAAGGCTGTTCTTTTGTAATTGGCAAAGGGATATTTGGAAGCCCATAGAGGGCTATGGTGAAAAAGGAAATATCTTCCGTTCAAAACTGGAAAGAAGCCTTCTGAGAAACTGCTCTGTGTTCTGTTAATTCATCTCACAGAGTTACATCTTTCCCTTCAAGAAGCCTTTCGCTAAGGCTGTTCTTGTGGAATTGGCAAATGGATATTTGGAAGCCCATAGAGGGCTATGGTGAAAAAGGAAATATCTTCCGTTCAAAACTGGAAAGAAGCTTTCTGAGAAACTGCTCTGTGTTCTGTTAATTCATCTCACAGAGTTACATCTTTCCCTTCAAGAAGCCTTTCGCTAAGGCTGTTCTTGTGGAATTGGCAAAGGGATATTTGGAAGCCCGTAGAGGGCTATGGTGAAAAAGGAAATATCTTCCGTTCAAAACTGTAAAGAAGCTTTCTGAGAAACTGCTCTGTGTTCTGTTAATTCATCTCACAGAGTTACATCTTTCGCTTCAAGAAGCCTTTCGCTAAGGCTGTTCTTGTGGAATTGGCAAAGGGATATTTGGAAGCCCATAGAGGGCTATGGTGAAAAAGGAAATATCTTCCGTTCAAAACTGGAAAGAACCTTTCTGAGAAACTGCTCTGTGTTCTGTTAATTCATCTCACAGAGTTACATCTTTCCCTTCAAGAAGCCTTTCGCTAAGGCTGTTCTTGTGGAATTGGCAAAGGGATATTTGGAAGCCCATAGAGGGCTATGGTGAAAAAGGAAATATCTTCCCTTCAAAACTGCAAAGAAGCTTTTTGAGAAACTGCTCTGTGTTCTGTTAATTCATCTCACAGAGTTACATCTTTCCCTTCAAGAAGCCTTTCGCTAAGGCTGTTCTTGTGGAATTGGCAAAGGGATATTTGGAAGCCCATAGAGGGCTATGGTGAAAAAGGAAATATCTTCCGTTCAAAACTGGAAAGAAGCTTTCTGAGAAACTGCTCTGTGTTCTGTTAATTCATCTCACAGAGTTACATCTTTCCCTTCAAGAAGCCTTTCGCTAAGGCTGTTCTTGTGGAATTGGCAAAAGGATATTTGGAAGCCCATAGAGGGCTACGGTGAAAAAGGAAATATCTTCCGTTCAAAACTGGAAAGAAGCTTTCTGAGAAACTGCTCTGTGTTCTGTTAATTCATCTCACAGAGTTACATCTTTCGCTTCAAGAAGCCTTTCGCTAAGGCTGTTCTTTTGCAATTGGCAAAGGGATATTTGGAAGCCCTTAGAGGGCTATGGTGAAAAAGGAAATATCTTCCGTTCAAAACTGGAAAGAAGCCTTCTGAGAAACTGCTCTGTGTTCTGTTAATTCATCTCACAGAATTACATCTTTCCCTTCAAGAAGCCTTTCGCTAAGGCTGTTCTTGTGGAATTGGCAAAGGGATATTTGGAAGCCCATAGAGGGCTATGGTGAAAAAGGAAATATCTTCCGTTCAAAACTGGAAAGAAGCTTTCTGAGAAACTGCTCTGTGTTCTGTTAATTCGTCTCACAGAGTTACATCTTTCCCTTCAAGAAGCCTTTCGCTAAGGCTGTTCTTGTGGAATTGGCAAAGGGATATTTGGAAGCCCATAGAGGGCTATGGTGAAAAAGGAAATATCTTCCGTTCAAAACTGGAAAGAAGATTTCTGAGAAACTGCTCTGTGTTCTGTTAATTCATCTCACGGAGTTACATCTTTCCCTTCAAGAAGCCTTTCGCTAAGGCTGTTCTTGGGGAATTGGCAAAGGGATATTTCGAAGCCCATAGAGGGCTATGGTGAAAAAGGAAATATCTTCCGTTCAAAACTGGAAAGAAGCTTTCTGAGAAACTGCTCTGTGTTCTGTTAATTCATCTCACAGAGTTACGTCTTTCCCTTCAAGAAGCCTTTCGCTAAGGCTGTTCTTGTGGAATTGGCAAAGGGATATTTGGAAGCCCATAGAGGGCTATGGTGAAAAAGGAAATATCTTCCGTTCAAAACTGGAAAGAAGCTTTCTGAGAAACTGCTCTGTGTTCTGTTAATTCATCTCACAGAGTTACATCTTTCCCTTCAGGAAGCCTTTCGCTAAGGCTGTTCTTGTGGAATTGGCAAAGGGATATTTGGAAGCCCATAGAGGGCTATGGTGAAAAAGGAAATATCTTCCGTTCAAAACTGGAAAGAAGCTTTCTCAGAAACTGCTCTGTGTTCTGTTAATTCATCTCACAGAGTTACATCTTTCCCTTCAAGAAGCCTTTCGCTAAGGCTGTTCTTGTGGAATTGGCAAAGGGATATTTGGAAGCCCATAGAGGGCTATGGTGAAAAAGGAAATATCTTCCGTTCAAAACTGGAAAGAAGCCTTCTGAGAAACTGCTCTGTGTTCTGTTAATTCATCTCACAGAGTTACATCTTTCCCTTCAAGAAGCCTTTCGCTAAGGCTGTCCTTGTGGAATTGGCAAAGGGATATTTGGAAGCCCATAGAGGGCTATGGTGAAAAAGGAAATATCTTCCGTTCAAAACTGGAAAGAAGCTTTCTGAGAAACTGCTCTGTGTTCTGCTAATTCACCTCACAGAGTTACATCTTTCCCTTCAAGAAGCCTTTCGCTAAGGCTGTTCTTGTGGAATTGGCAAAGGGATATTTGGAAGCCCATAGAGGGCTATGGTGAAAAAGGAAATATCTTCCGTTCAAAACTGGAAAGAAGCTTTCTGAGAAACTGCTCTGTGTTCTGTTAATTCATCTCACAGAGTTACATCTTTCCCTTCAAGAAGCCTTTCGCTAAGGCTGTTCTTGTGGAATTGGCAAAGGGATATTTGGAAGCCCATAGAGGGCTATGGTGAAAAAGGAAATATCTTCCGTTCAAAACTGGAAAGAAGCTTTCTGAGAAACTGCTCTGTGTTCTGTTAATTCATCTCACAGAGTTACATCTTTCCCTTCAAGAAGCCTTTCGCTAAGGCTGTTCTTGTGGAATTGGCAAAGGGATATTTGGAAGCCCATAGAGGGCTATGGTGAAAAAGGAAATATCTTCCGTTCAAAACTGGAAAGAAGATTTCTGAGAAACTGCTCTGTGTTCTGTTAATTCATCTCACGGAGTTACATCTTTCCCTTCAAGAAGCCTTTCGCTAAGGCTGTTCTTGGGGAATTGGCAAGGGGATATTTGGAAGCCCATAGAGGGCTATGGTGAAAAAGGAAATATCTTCCGTTCAAAACTGGAAAGAAGCTTTCTGAGAAACTGCTCTGTGTTCTGTTAATTCATCTCACAGAGTTACATCTTTCCCTTCAAGAAGCCTTTCGCTAAGGCTGTTCTTGTGGAATTGGCAAAGGGATATTTGGAAGCCCATAGAGGGCTATGGTGAAAAAGGAAATATCTTCCCTTCAAAACTGCAAAGAAGCTTTTTGAGAAACTGCTCTGTGTTCTGTTAATTCATCTCACAGAGTTACATCTTTCCCTTCAAGAAGCCTTTCGCTAAGGCTGTTCTTGTGGAATTGGCAAAGGGATATTTGGAAGCCCATAGAGGGCTATGCTGAAAAAGGAAATATCTTCCGTTCAAAACTGGAAAGAAGCTTTCTGAGAAACTGCTCTGTGTTCTGTTAATTCATCTCACAGAGTTACATCTTTCCCTTCAAGAAGCCTTTCGCTAAGGCTGTTCTTGTGGAATTGGCAAAGAGATATTTGGAAGCCCATAGAGTTCTATGGTGAAAAAGGAAATATCTTCCGTTCAAAACTGGAAAGAAGCTTTCTGAGAAACTGCTCTGTGTTCTGTTAATTCATCTCACAGAGTTACATCTTTCCCTTCAAGAAGCCTTTCGCTAAGGCTGTTCTTGTGGAATTGGCAAAGGGATATTTGGAAGCCCATAGAGGGCTATGGTGAAAAAGGAAATATCTTCCGTTCAAAACTGGAAAGAAGCTTTCTGAGAAACTGCTCTGTGTTCTGTTAATTCATCTCACAGAGTTACATCTTTCCCTTCAAGAAGCCTTTCGCTGAGGCTGTTCTTGTGGAATTGGCAAAGGGATATTTGGAAGCCCATAGAGGGCTATGGTGAAAAAGGAAATATCTTCCGTTCAAAACTGGAAAGAAGATTTCTGAGAAACTGCTCTGTGTTCTGTTAATTCATCGCACGGAGTTACATCTTTCCCTTCAAGAAGCCTTTCGCTAAGGCTGTTCTTGTGGAATTGGTAAAGGGATATTTGGAAGCCCATAGAGGGCTATGGTGAAAAAGGAAATATCTTCCGTTCAAAACTGGAAAGAAGCTTTCTGAGAAACTGCTCTGTGTTCTGTTGATTCATCTCTCAGAGTTACATCTTTCCCTTCAAGAAGACTTTCGCTAAGGCTGTTCCTGTGGAATTGGCAAAGGGATATTTGGAAGCCCATAGAGGGCTATGGTGAAAAAGGAAATATCTTCCGTTCAAAACTGGAAAGAAGCTTTCTGAGAAACTGCTCTGTGTTCTGTTAATTCATCTCACAGAGTTACATCTTTCCCTTCAAGAAGCCTTTCGCTAAGGCTGTTCTTGTGGAATTGGCAAAGGGATATTTGGAAGCCCATAGAGGGCTATGGTGAAAAAGGAAATATCTTCCGTTGAAAACTGGAAAGAAGCTTTCTGACAAACTGCTCTGTGTTCTGTTAATTCATCTCACAGAGTTACATCTTTCCCATCAAGAAGCCTTTCGCTAAGGCTGTTCTTGTGGAATTGGCAAAGGGATATTTGGAAGCCCATAGAGGGCTATGGTGAAAAAGGAAATATCTTCCGTTCAAAACTGGAAAGAAGCTTTCTGAGGAACTACTCTGTGTTCTGTTAATTCATCTCACAGAGTTACATCTTTCCCTTCAAGAAGCCTTTCGCTAAGGCTGTTCTTGTGGAATTGGCAAAGGGATATTTGGAAGCACATAGAGGGCTACGGTGAAAAAGAAAATATCTTCCGTTCAAAACTGGAAAGAAGATTTCTGAGAAACTGCTCTGTGATCTGTTAATTCATCTAACGGAGTTACATCTTTCCCTTCAAGAAGCCTTTCGCTAAGGCTGTTCTTGGGGAATTGGCAAAGGGATATTTGGAAGCCCATAGAGGGCTATGGTGAAAAAGGAAATATCTTCCGTTCAAAACTGGAAAGAAGCTTTCTGTGAAACTGCTCTGTGTTCTGTTAATTCATCTCACAGAATTACGTCTTTCCCTTCAAGAAGCCTTTCGCTAAGGCTGTTCTTGGGGAATTGGCAAAGGGATATTTGGAAGCCCATAGAGGGCTATGGTGAAAAAGGAAATATCTTCCGTTCAAAACTGGAAAGAATCTTTCTGAGAAACTGCTCTGTGTTCTGTTAATTCATCTCACAGAGTTACATCTTTCCCTTCAAGAAGCCTTTCGCTAAGGCTGTTCTTGTGGAATTGGCAAAGGGATATTTGGAAGCCCATAGAGGGCTATGGTGAAAAAGGAAATATCTTCCGTTCAAAACTGGAAAGAAGCTTTCTCAGAAACTGCTCTGTGTTCTGTTAATTCATCTCACAGAGTTACATCTTTCCCTTCAAGAAGCCTTTCGCTAAGGCTGTTCTTGTGGAATTGGCAAAAGGATATTTGGAAGCCCATAGAGGGCTATGGTGAAAAAGGAAATATCTTCCGTTCAAAACTGGAAAGAAGCTTTCTGAGAAACTGCTCTGTGTTCTGTTAATTCATCTCACAGAGTTACATCTTTCCCTTCAAGAAGCCTTTCGCTAAGGCTGTTCTTGTGCAATTGGCAAAGGGATATTTGGAAGCCCATAGAGGGCTATGGTGAAAAAGGAAATATCTTCCCTTCAAAACTGCAAAGAAGCTTTTTGAGAAACTGCTCTGTGTTCTGTTAATTCATCTCACAGAGTTACATCTTTCCCTTCAAGAAGCCTTTCGCTAAGGCTGTTCTTGTGGAATTGGCAAAGGGATATTTGGAAGCCCATAGAGGGCTATGGTGAAAAAGGAAATATCTTCCGTTCAAAACTGGAAAGAAGCTTTCTGAGAAAGTGCTCTGTGTTCTGTTAATTCATCTCACAGAGTTACATCTTTCCCTTCAAGAAGCCTTTCGCTAAGGCTGTTCTTGTGGAATTGGCAAAAGGATATTTGGAAGCCCATAGAGGGCTATGGTGAAAAAGGAAATATCTTCCGTTCAAAACTGGAAAGAAGCTTTCTGAGAAACTGCTCTGTGTTCTGTTAATTCATCTCACAGAGTTACATCTTTCGCTTCAAGAAGCCTTTCGCTAAGGCTGTTCTTTTGCAATTGGCAAAGGGATATTTGGAAGCCCTTAGAGGGCTATGGTGAAAAAGGAAATATCTTCCGTTCAAAACTGGAAAGAAGCCTTCTGAGAAACTGCTCTGTGTTCTGTTAATTCATCTCACAGAATTCCATCTTTCCCTTCAAGAAGCCTTTCGCTAAGGCTGTTCTTGTGGAATTGGCAAAGGGATATTTGGAAGCCCATAGAGGGCTATGGTGAAAAAGGAAATATCTTCCGTTCAAAACTGGAAAGAAGCTTTCTGAGAAACTGCTCTGTGTTCTGTTAATTCATCTCACAGAGTTACATCTTTCCCTTCAAGAAGCCTTTCGCTAAGGCTGTTCTTGTGGAATTGGCAAAGGGATATTTGGAAGCCCATAGAGGGCTATGGTGAAAAAGGAAATATCTTCCGTTCAAAACTGGAAAGAAGATTTCTGAGAAACTGCTCTGTGTTCTGTTAATTCATCTCACGGAGTTACATCTTTCCCTTCAAGAAGCCTTTCGCTAAGGCTGTTCTTGGGGAATTGGCAAAGGGATATTTGGAAGCCCATAGAGGGCTATGGTGAAAAAGGAAATATCTTCCGTTCAAAACTGGAAAGAAGCTTTCTGAGAAACTGCTCTGTGTTCTGTTAATTCATCTCACAGAGTTACGTCTTTCCCTTCAAGAAGCCTTTCGCTAAGGCTGTTCTTTTGGAATTGGCAAAGGGATATTTGGAAGCCCATAGAGGGCTATGGTGAAAAAGGAAATATCTTCCGTTCAAAACTGGAAAGAAGCTTTCTGAGAAACTGCTCTGTGTTCTGTTAATTCATCTCACAGAGTTACATCTTTCCCTTCAAGAAGCCTTTCGCTAAGGCTGTTCTTGTGGAATTGGCAAAGGGATATTTGGAAGCCCATAGAGGGCTATGGTGAAAAAGGAAATATCTTCCGTTCAAAACTGGAAAGAAGCTTTCTGAGAAACTGCTCTGTGTTCTGTTAATTCATCTCACAGAGTTACATCTTTCCCTTCAAGAAGCCTTTCGCTAAGGCTGTTCTTGTGGAATTGGCAAAGGGATATTTGGAAGCCCATAGAGGGCTATGGTGAAAAAGGAAATATCTTCCGTTCAAAACTGGAAAGAAGCCTTCTGAGAAACTGCTCTGTGTTCTGTTAATTCATCTCACAGAGTTACATCTTTCCCTTCAAGAAGCCTCTCGCTAAGGCTGTCCTTGTGGAATTGGCAAAGGGATATTTGGAAGCCCATAGAGGGCTATGGTGAAAAAGGAAATATCTTCCGTTCAAAACTGGAAAGAAGCTTTCTGAGAAACTGCTCTGTGTTCTGCTAATTCACCTCACAGAGTTACATCTTTCCCTTCAAGAAGCCTTTCGCTAAGGCTGTTCTTGTGGAATTGGCAAAGGGATATTTGGAAGCCCATAGAGGGCTATGGTGAAAAAGGAAATATCTTCCGTTCAAAACTGGAAAGAAGCTTTCTGAGAAACTGCTCTGTGTTCTGTTAATTCATCTCACAGAGTTACATCTTTCCCTTCAAGAAGCCTTTCGCTAAGGCTGTTCTTGGGGAATTGGCAAAGGGATATTTGGAAGCCCATAGAGGGCTATGGTGAAAAAGGAAATATCTTCCGTTCAAAACTGGAAAGAAGCTTTCTGAGAAACTGCTCTGTGTTCTGTTAATTCATCTCACAGAGTTACATCTTTCCCTTCAAGAAGCCTTTCGCTAAGGCTGTTCTTGTGGAATTGGCAAAGGGATATTTGGAAGCCCATAGAGGGCTATGGTGAAAAAGGAAATATCTTCCCTTCAAAACTGCAAAGAAGCTTTTTGAGAAACTGCTCTGTGTTCTGTTAATTCATCTCACAGAGTTACACATTTCCCTTCAAGAAGCCTTTCGCTAAGGCTGTTCTTGTGGAATTGGCAAAGAGATATTTGGAAGCCCATAGAGTTCTATGGTGAAAAAGGAAATATCTTCCGTTCAAAACTGGAAAGAAGCTTTCTGAGAAACTGCTCTGTGTTCTGTTAATTCATCTCACAGAGTTACATCTTTCCCTTCAAGAAGCCTTTCGCTAAGGCTGTTCTTGTGGAATTGGCAAAGGGATATTTGGAAGCCCATAGAGGGCTATGGTGAAAAAGGAAATATCTTCCGTTGAAAACTGGAAAGAAGCTTTCTGAGAAACTGCTCTGTGTTCTGTTAATTCATCTCACAGAGTTACATCTTTCCCTTCAAGAAGCCTTTCGCTGAGGCTGTTCTTGTGGAATTGGCAAAGGGATATTTGGAAGCCCATAGAGGGCTATGGTGAAAAAGGAAATATCTTCCGTTCAAAACTGGAAAGAAGATTTCTGAGAAACTGCTCTGTGTTCTGTTAATTCATCGCACGGAGTTACATCTTTCCCTTCAAGAAGCCTTTCGCTAAGGCTGTTCTTGTGGAATTGGTAAAGGGATATTTGGAAGCCCATAGAGGGCTATGGTGAAAAAGGAAATATCTTCCGTTCAAAACTGGAAAGAAGCTTTCTGAGAAACTGCTCTGTGTTCTGTTGATTCATCTCTCAGAGTTACATCTTTCCCTTCAAGAAGACTTTCGCTAAGGCTGTTCTTGTGGAATTGGCAAAGGGATATTTGGAAGCCCATAGAGGGCTATGGTGAAAAAGGAAATATCTTCCGTTGAAAACTGGAAAGAAGCTTTCTGAGAAACTGCTCTGTGTTCTGTTAATTCATCTCACAGAGTTACATCTTTCCCTTCAAGAAGCCTTTCGCTAAGGCTGTTCTTGTGGAATTGGCAAAGGGATATTTGGAAGCCCATAGAGGGCTATGGTGAAAAAGGAAATATCTTCCGTTGAAAACTGGAAAGAAGCTTTCTGAGAAACTGCTCTGTGTTCTGTTAATTCATCTCACAGAGTTACATCTTTCCCATCAAGAAGCCTTTCGCTAAGGCTGTTCTTGTGGAATTGGCAAAGGGATATTTGGAAGCCCATAGAGGGCTATGGTGAAAAAGGAAATATCTTCCGTTCAAAACTGGAAAGAAGCTTTCTGAGAAACTACTCTGTGTTCTGTTAATTCATCTCACAGAGTTACATCTTTCCCTTCAAGAAGCCTTTCGCTAAGGCTGTTCTTGTGGAATTGGCAAAGGGATATTTGGAAGCACATAGAGGGCTACGGTGAAAAAGAAAATATCTTCCGTTCAAAACTGGAAAGAAGATTTCTGAGAAACTGCTCTGTGATCTGTTAATTCATCTAACGGAGTTACATCTTTCCCTTCAAGAAGCCTTTCGCTAAGGCTGTTCTTGGGGAATTGGCAAAGGGATATTTGGAAGCCCACAGAGGGCTATGGTGAAAAAGGAAATATCTTCCGTTCAAAACTGGAAAGAAGCTTTCTGAGAAACTGCTCTGTGTTCTCTTAATTCATCTCACAGAATTACGTCTTTCCCTTCAAGAAGCCTTTCGCTAAGGCTGTTCTTGGGGAATTGGCAAAGGGATATTTGGAAGCCCATAGAGGGCTATGGTGAAAAAGGAAATATCTTCCGTTCAAAACTGGAAAGAATATTTCTGAGAAACTGCTCTGTGTTCTGTTAATTCATCTCACAGAGTTACATCTTTCCCTTCAAGAAGCCTTTCGCTAAGGCTGTTCTTGTGGAATTGGCAAAGGGATATTTGGAAGCCCATAGAGGGCTATGGTGAAAAAGGAAATATCTTCCGTTCAAAACTGGAAAGAAGCTTTCTCAGAAACTGCTCTGTGTTCTGTTAATTCATCTCACAGAGTTACATCTTTCCCTTCAAGAAGCCTTTCGCTAAGGCTGTTCTTGTGGAATTGGCAAAAGGATATTTGGAAGCCCATAGAGGGCTATGGTGAAAAAGGAAATATCTTCCGTTCAAAACTGGAAAGCAGCTTTCTGAGAAACTGCTCTGTGTTCTGTTAATTCATCTCACAGAGTTACATCTTTCCCTTCAAGAAGCCTTTCGCTAAGGCTGTTCTTGTGGAATTGGCAAAGGGATATTTGGAAGCCCATAGAGGGCTATGGTGAAAAAGGAAATATCTTCCGTTCAAAACTGGAAAGAAGCTTTCTGAGAAACTGCTCTGTGTTCTGTTAATTCATGTCACAGAGTTACATCTTTCCCTTCAAGAATCCTTTCGCTAAGGCTGTTCTTGTGGAATTGGCAAAGGGATATTTGGAAGCCCATAGAGGGCTATGGTGAAAAAGGAAATATCTTCCGTTCAAAACTGGAAAGAAGCTTTCTGAGAAACTGCTCTGTGTTCTGTTAATTCATCTCACAGAGTTACATCTTTCCCTTCAAGAAGCCTTTCGCTAAGGCTGTTCTTGTGGAATTGGCAAAGGGATATTTGGAAGCCCATAGAGGGCTATGGTGAAAAAGGAAATATCTTCCGTTCAAAACTGGAAAGAAGCTTTCTGAGAAACTGCTCTGTGTTCTGTTAATTCATCTCACAGAGTTACATCTTTCCCTTCAAGAAACCTTTCGCTAAGGCTGTTCTTGTGGAATTGGCAAAGGGATATTTGGAAGCCCATAGAGGGCTATGGTGAAAAAGGAAATATCTTCCGTTCAAAACTGGAAAGAAGCCTTCTGAGAAACTGCTCTGTGTTCTGTTAATTCATCTCACAGAATTACATCTTTCCCTTCAAGAAGCCTTTCGCTAAGGCTGTTCTTGTGGAATTGGCAAAGGGATATTTGGAAGCCCATAGAGGGCTATGGTGAAAAAGGAAATATCTTCCGTTCAAAACTGGAAAGAAGCTTTCTGAGAAACTGCTCTGTGTTCTGTTAATTCATCTCACAGAGTTACATCTTTCCCTTCAAGAAGCCTTTCGCTAAGGCTGTTCTTGTGGAATTGGCAAAGGGATATTTGGAAGCCCATAGAGGGCTATGGTGAAAAAGGAAATATCTTCCGTTCAGAACTGGAAAGAAGATTTCTGAGAAACTGCTCTGTGTTCTGTTAATTCATCTCACGGAGTTACATCTTTCCCTTCAAGAAGCCTTTCGCTAAGGCTGTTCTTGTGGAATTGGCAAAGGGATATTTGGAAGCCCATAGAGGGCTATGGTGAAAAAGGAAATATCTTCCGTTCAAAACTGGAAAGAAGCTTTCTGAGAAACTGCTCTGTGTTCTGTTAATTCATCTCACAGAGTTACATCTTTCCCTTCAAGAAGCCTTTCGCTAAGGCTGTTCTTGTGGAATTGGCAAAGGGATATTTGGAAGCCCATAGAGGGCTATGGTGAAAAAGGAAATATCTTCCGTTCAAAACAGGAAAGAAGATTTCTGAGAAACTGCTCTGTGTTCTGTTAATTCATCTCACGGAGTTACATCTTTCCCTTCAAGAAGCCTTTCGCTAAGGCTGTTCTTGTGGAATTGGTAAAGGGATATTTGGAAGCCCATAGAGGGCTATGGTGAAAAAGGAAATATCTTCCGTTCAAAACTGGAAAGAAGCTTTGTGAGAAACTGCTCTGTGTTCTGTTGATTCATCTCTCAGAGTTACATCTTTCCCTTCAAGAAGACTTTCGCTAAGGCTGTTCTTGTGGAATTGGCAAAGGGATATTTGGAACCCCATAGAGGGCTATGGTGAAAAAGGAAATATCTTCCGTTGAAAACTGGAAAGAAGCTTTCTGAGAAACTGCTCTGTGTTCTGTTAATTCATCTCACAGGGTTACATCATTCCCTTCAAGAAGCCTTTCGCTAAGGCTGTTCTTGTGGAATTGGCAAAGGGATATTTGGAAGCCCATAGAGGGCTATGGTGAAAAAGGAAATATCTTCCGTTCAAAACTGGAAAGAAGCTTTCTCAGAAACTGCTCTGTGTTCTGTTAATTCATCTCACAGAGTTACATCTTTCCCTTCAAGAAGCCTTTCGCTAAGGCTGTTCTTGTGGAATTGGCAAAAGGATATTTGGAAGCCCATAGAGGGCTATGGTGAAAAAGGAAATATCTTCCGTTCAAAACTGGAAAGCAGCTTTATGAGAAACTGCTCTGTGTTCTGTTAATTCATCTCACAGAGTTACATCTTTCCCTTCAAGAAGCCTTTCGCTAAGGCTGTTCTTGTGGAATTGGCAAAGGGATATTTGGAAGCCCATAGAGGGCTATGGTGAAAAAGGAAATATCTTCCGTTCAAAACTGGAAAGAAGCTTTCTGAGAAACTGCTCTGTGTTCTGTTAATTCATGTCACAGAGTTACATCTTTCCCTTCAAGAATCCTTTCGCTAAGGCTGTTCTTGTGGAATTGGCAAAGGGATATTTGGAAGCCCATAGAGGGCTATGGTGAAAAAGGAAATATCTTCCGTTCAAAACTGGAAAGAAGCTTTCTGAGAAACTGCTCTGTGTTCTGTTAATTCATCTCACAGAGTTACATCTTTCCCTTCAAGAAGCCTTTCGCTAAGGCTGTTCTTGTGGAATTGGCAAAGGGATATTTGGAAGCCCATAGAGGGCTATGGTGAAAAAGGAAATATCTTCCGTTCAAAACTGGAAAGAAGCTTTCTGAGAAACTGCTCTGTGTTCTGTTAATTCATCTCACAGAGTTACATCTTTCCCTTCAAGAAACCTTTCGCTAAGGCTGTTCTTGTGGAATTGGCAAAGGGATATTTGGAAGCCCATAGAGGGCTATGGTGAAAAAGGAAATATCTTCCGTTCAAAACTGGAAAGAAGCCTTCTGAGAAACTGCTCTGTGTTCTGTTAATTCATCTCACAGAATTACATCTTTCCCTTCAAGAAGCCTTTCGCTAAGGCTGTTCTTGTGGAATTGGCAAAGGGATATTTGGAAGCCCATAGAGGGCTATGGTGAAAAAGGAAATATCTTCCGTTCAAAACTGGAAAGAAGCTTTCTGAGAAACTGCTCTGTGTTCTGTTAATTCATCTCACAGAGTTACATCTTTCCCTTCAAGAAGCCTTTCGCTAAGGCTGTTCTTGTGGAATTGGCAAAGGGATATTTGGAAGCCCATAGAGGGCTATGGTGAAAAAGGAAATATCTTCCGTTCAGAACTGGAAAGAAGATTTCTGAGAAACTGCTCTGTGTTCTGTTAATTCATCTCACGGAGTTACATCTTTCCCTTCAAGAAGCCTTTCGCTAAGGCTGTTCTTGTGGAATTGGCAAAGGGATATTTGGAAGCCCATAGAGGGCTATGGTGAAAAAGGAAATATCTTCCGTTCAAAACTGGAAAGAAGCTTTCTGAGAAACTGCTCTGTGTTCTGTTAATTCATCTCACAGAGTTACATCTTTCCCTTCAAGAAGCCTTTCGCTAAGGCTGTTCTTGTGGAATTGGCAAAGGGATATTTGGAAGCCCATAGAGGGCTATGGTGAAAAAGGAAATATCTTCCGTTCAAAACAGGAAAGAAGATTTCTGAGAAACTGCTCTGTGTTCTGTTAATTCATCTCACGGAGTTACATCTTTCCCTTCAAGAAGCCTTTCGCTAAGGCTGTTCTTGTGGAATTGGTAAAGGGATATTTGGAAGCCCATAGAGGGCTATGGTGAAAAAGGAAATATCTTCCGTTCAAAACTGGAAAGAAGCTTTGTGAGAAACTGCTCTGTGTTCTGTTGATTCATCTCTCAGAGTTACATCTTTCCCTTCAAGAAGACTTTCGCTAAGGCTGTTCTTGTGGAATTGGCAAAGGGATATTTGGAACCCCATAGAGGGCTATGGTGAAAAAGGAAATATCTTCCGTTGAAAACTGGAAAGAAGCTTTCTGAGAAACTGCTCTGTGTTCTGTTAATTCATCTCACAGAGTTACATCATTCCCTTCAAGAAGCCTTTCGCTAAGGCTGTTCTTGTGGAATTGGCAAAGGGATATTTGGAAGCCCATAGAGGGCTATGGTGAAAAAGGAAATATCTTCCGTTGAAAACTGGAAAGAAGCTTTCTGAGAAACTGCTCTGTGTTCTGTTAATTCATCTCACAGAGTTACATCTTTCCCTTCAAGAAGCCTTTCGCTAAGGCTGTTCTTGTGGAATTGGCAAAGGGATATTTGGAAGCCCATAGAGGGCTATGGTGAAAAAGGAAATATCTTCCGTTCAAAACTGGAAAGAAGCTTTCTGAGAAACTACTCTGTGTTCTGTTAATTCATCTCACAGAGTTACATCTTTCCCTTCAAGAAGCCTTTCGCTAAGGCTGTTCTTGTGGAATTGGCAAAGGGATATTTGGAAGCCCATAGAGGGCTATGGTGAAAAAGGAAATATCTTCCGTTCAAAACTGGAAAGAAGATTTCTGAGAAACTGCTCTGTGTTCTGTTAATTCATCTCACGGAGTTACATCTTTCCCTTCAAGAAGCCTTTCGCTAAGGCTGTTCTTGGGGAATTGGCAAAGGGATATTTGGAAGCCCATAGAGGGCTATGGTGAAAAAGGAAATATCTTCCGTTCAAAACTGGAAAGAAGCTTTCTGAGAAACTGCTCTGTGTTCTGTTAATTCATCTCACAGAGTTACGTCTTTCCCTTCAAGAAGCCTTTCGCTAAGGCTGTTATTGGGGAATTGGCAAAGGGATATTTGGAAGCCCATAGAGGGCTATGGTGAAAAAGGAAATATCTTCCGTTCAAAACTGGAAAGAAGCTTTCTGAGAAACTGCTCTGTGTTCTGTTAATTCATCTCACAGAGTTACATCTTTCCCTTCAAGAAGCCTTTCGCTAAGGCTGTTCTTGTGGAATTGGCAAAGGGATATTTGGAAGCCCATAGAGGGCTATGGTGAAAAAGGAAATATCTTCCGTTCAAAACTGGAAAGAAGCTTTCTGAGAAACTGCTCTGTGTTCTGCTAATTCATCTCACAGAGTTACACCTTTCCCTTCAAGAAGCCTTTCGCTAAGGCTGTTCTTGTTGAATTGGCAAAGGGATATTTGGAAGCCCATAGAGGGCTATGGTGAAAAAGGAAATATCTTCCGTTCAAAACTGGAAAGAAGCTTTCTGAGAAACTGCTCTGTGTTCTGTTAATTCATCTCACAGAGTTACATCTTTCCCTTCAAGAAGCCTTTCGCTAAGGCTGTTCTTGTGGAATTGGCAAAGGGATATTTGGAAGCCCATAGAGGGCTATGGTGAAAAAGGAAATATCTTCCGTTCAAAACTGGAAAGAAGCTTTCTGAGAAACTGCTCTGTGTTCTGTTAATTCATCTCACAGAGTTACATCTTTCCCTTCAAGAAGCCTTTCGCTAAGGCTGTTCTTGTGGAATTGGCAAAGGGATATTTGGAAGCCCATAGAGGGCTATGGTGAAAAAGGAAATATCTTCCGTTCAAAACTGGAAAGAAGATTTCTGAGAAACTGCTCTGTGTTCTGTTAATTCATCTCACGGAGTTACATCTTTCCCTTCAAGAAGCCTTTCGCTAAGGCTGTTCTTGGGGAATTGGCAAAGGGATATTTGGAAGCCCATAGAGGGCTATGGTGAAAAAGGAAATATCTTCCGTTCAAAACTGGAAAGAAGCTTTCTGAGAAACTGCTCTGTGTTCTGTTAATTCATCTCACAGAGTTACATCTTTCCCTTCAAGAAGCCTTTCGCTAAGGCTGTTCTTGTGGAATTGGCAAAGGGATATTTGGAAGCCCATAGAGGGCTATGGTGAAAAAGGAAATATCTTCCCTTCAAAACTGCAAAGAAGCTTTTTGAGAAACTGCTCTGTGTTCTGTTAATTCATCTCACAGAGTTACATCTTTCCCTTCAAGAAGCCTTTCGCTAAGGCTGTTCTTGTGGAATTGGCAAAGGGATATTTGGAAGCCCATAGAGGGCTATGGTGAAAAAGGAAATATCTTCCGTTCAAAACTGGAAAGAAGCTTTCTGAGAAACTGCTCTGTGTTCTGTTAATTCATCTCACAGAGTTACATCTTTCCCTTCAAGAAGCCTTTCGCTAAGGCTGTTCTTGTGGAATTGGCAAAAGGATATTTGGAAGCCCATAGAGGGCTACGGTGAAAAAGGAAATATCTTCCGTTCAAAACTGGAAAGAAGCTTTCTGAGAAACTGCTCTGTGTTCTGTTAATTCATCTCACAGAGTTACATCTTTCGCTTCAAGAAGCCTTTCGCTAAGGCTGTTCTTTTGCAATTGGCAAAGGGATATTTGGAAGCCCTTAGAGGGCTATGGTGAAAAAGGAAATATCTTCCGTTCAAAACTGGAAAGAAGCCTTCTGAGAAACTGCTCTGTGTTCTGTTAATTCATCTCACAGAATTACATCTTTCCCTTCAAGAAGCCTTTCGCTAAGGCTGTTCTTGTGGAATTGGCAAAGGGATATTTGGAAGCCCATAGAGGGCTATGGTGAAAAAGGAAATATCTTCCGTTCAAAACTGGAAAGAAGCTTTCTGAGAAACTGCTCTGTGTTCTGTTAATTCGTCTCACAGAGTTACATCTTTCCCTTCAAGAAGCCTTTCGCTAAGGCTGTTCTTGTGGAATTGGCAAAGGGATATTTGGAAGCCCATAGAGGGCTATGGTGAAAAAGGAAATATCTTCCGTTCAAAACTGGAAAGAAGATTTCTGAGAAACTGCTCTGTGTTCTGTTAATTCATCTCACGGAGTTACATCTTTCCCTTCAAGAAGCCTTTCGCTAAGGCTGTTCTTGGGGAATTGGCAAAGGGATATTTCGAAGCCCATAGAGGGCTATGGTGAAAAAGGAAATATCTTCCGTTCAAAACTGGAAAGAAGCTTTCTGAGAAACTGCTCTGTGTTCTGTTAATTCATCTCACAGAGTTACGTCTTTCCCTTCAAGAAGCCTTTCGCTAAGGCTGTTCTTGTGGAATTGGCAAAGGGATATTTGGAAGCCCATAGAGGGCTATGGTGAAAAAGGAAATATCTTCCGTTCAAAACTGGAAAGAAGCTTTCTGAGAAACTGCTCTGTGTTCTGTTAATTCATCTCACAGAGTTACATCTTTCCCTTCAGGAAGCCTTTCGCTAAGGCTGTTCTTGTGGAATTGGCAAAGGGATATTTGGAAGCCCATAGAGGGCTATGGTGAAAAAGGAAATATCTTCCGTTCAAAACTGGAAAGAAGCTTTCTCAGAAACTGCTCTGTGTTCTGTTAATTCATCTCACAGAGTTACATCTTTCCCTTCAAGAAGCCTTTCGCTAAGGCTGTTCTTGTGGAATTGGCAAAGGGATATTTGGAAGCCCATAGAGGGCTATGGTGAAAAAGGAAATATCTTCCGTTCAAAACTGGAAAGAAGCTTTCTGAGAAACTGCTCTGTGTTCTGTTAATTCATCTCACAGAGTTACATCTTTCCCTTCAAGAAGCCTTTCGCTAAGGCTGTCCTTGTGGAATTGGCAAAGGGATATTTGGAAGCCCATAGAGGGCTATGGTGAAAAAGGAAATATCTTCCGTTCAAAACTGGAAAGAAGCTTTCTGAGAAACTGCTCTGTGTTCTGCTAATTCACCTCACAGAGTTACATCTTTCCCTTCAAGAAGCCTTTCGCTAAGGCTGTTCTTGTGGAATTGGCAAAGGGATATTTGGAAGCCCATAGAGGGCTATGGTGAAAAAGGAAATATCTTCCGTTCAAAACTGGAAAGAAGCTTTCTGAGAAACTGCTCTGTGTTCTGTTAATTCATCTCACAGAGTTACATCTTTCCCTTCAAGAAGCCTTTCGCTAAGGCTGTTCTTGTGGAATTGGCAAAGGGATATTTGGAAGCCCATAGAGGGCTATGGTGAAAAAGGAAATATCTTCCGTTCAAAACTGGAAAGAAGCTTTCTGAGAAACTGCTCTGTGTTCTGTTAATTCATCTCACAGAGTTACATCTTTCCCTTCAAGAAGCCTTTCGCTAAGGCTGTTCTTGTGGAATTGGCAAAGGGATATTTGGAAGCCCATAGAGGGCTATGGTGAAAAAGGAAATATCTTCCGTTCAAAACTGGAAAGAAGATTTCTGAGAAACTGCTCTGTGTTCTGTTTATTCATCTCACGGAGTTACATCTTTCCCTTCAAGAAGCCTTTCGCTAAGGCTGTTCTTGGGGAATTGGCAAGGGGATATTTGGAAGCCCATAGAGGGCTATGGTGAAAAAGGAAATATCTTCCGTTCAAAACTGGAAAGAAGCTTTCTGAGAAACTGCTCTGTGTTCTGTTAATTCATCTCACAGAGTTACATCTTTCCCTTCAAGAAGCCTTTCGCTAAGGCTGTTCTTGTGGAATTGGCAAAGGGATATTTGGAAGCCCATAGAGGGCTATGGTGAAAAAGGAAATATCTTCCCTTCAAAACTGCAAAGAAGCTTTTTGAGAAACTGCTCTGTGTTCTGTTAATTCATCTCACAGAGTTACATCTTTCCCTTCAAGAAGCCTTTCGCTAAGGCTGTTCTTGTGGAATTGGCAAAGGGATATTTGGAAGCCCATAGAGGGCTATGCTGAAAAAGGAAATATCTTCCGTTCAAAACTGGAAAGAAGCTTTCTGAGAAACTGCTCTGTGTTCTGTTAATTCATCTCACAGAGTTACATCTTTCCCTTCAAGAAGCCTTTCGCTAAGGCTGTTCTTGTGGAATTGGCAAAGAGATATTTGGAAGCCCATAGAGTTCTATGGTGAAAAAGGAAATATCTTCCGTTCAAAACTGGAAAGAAGCTTTCTGAGAAACTGCTCTGTGTTCTGTTAATTCATCTCACAGAGTTACATCTTTCCCTTCAAGAAGCCTTTCGCTAAGGCTGTTCTTGTGGAATTGGCAAAGGGATATTTGGAAGCCCATAGAGGGCTATGGTGAAAAAGGAAATATCTTCCGTTCAAAACTGGAAAGAAGCTTTCTGAGAAACTGCTCTGTGTTCTGTTAATTCATCTCACAGAGTTACATCTTTCCCTTCAAGAAGCCTTTCGCTGAGGCTGTTCTTGTGGAATTGGCAAAGGGATATTTGGAAGCCCATAGAGGGCTATGGTGAAAAAGGAAATATCTTCCGTTCAAAACTGGAAAGAAGATTTCCGAGAAACTGCTCTGTGTTCTGTTAATTCATCGCACGGAGTTACATCTTTCCCTTCAAGAAGCCTTTCGCTAAGGCTGTTCTTGTGGAATTGGTAAAGGGATATTTGGAAGCCCATAGAGGGCTATGGTGAAAAAGGAAATATCTTCCGTTCAAAACTGGAAAGAAGCTTTCTGAGAAACTGCTCTGTGTTCTGTTGATTCATCTCTCAGAGTTACATCTTTCCCTTCAAGAAGACTTTCGCTAAGGCTGTTCCTGTGGAATTGGCAAAGGGATATTTGGAAGCCCATAGAGGGCTATGGTGAAAAAGGAAATATCTTCCGTTCAAAACTGGAAAGAAGCTTTCTGAGAAACTGCTCTGTGTTCTGTTAATTCATCTCACAGAGTTACATCTTTCCCTTCAAGAAGCCTTTCGCTAAGGCTGTTCTTGTGGAATTGGCAAAGGGATATTTGGAAGCCCATAGAGGGCTATGGTGAAAAAGGAAATATCTTCCGTTGAAAACTGGAAAGAAGCTTTCTGACAAACTGCTCTGTGTTCTGTTAATTCATCTCACAGAGTTACATCTTTCCCATCAAGAAGCCTTTCGCTAAGGCTGTTCTTGTGGAATTGGCAAAGGGATATTTGGAAGCCCATAGAGGGCTATGGTGAAAAAGGAAATATCTTCCGTTCAAAACTGGAAAGAAGCTTTCTGAGAAACTACTCTGTGTTCTGTTAATTCATCTCACAGAGTTACATCTTTCCCTTCAAGAAGCCTTTCGCTAAGGCTGTTCTTGTGGAATTGGCAAAGGGATATTTGGAAGCACATAGAGGGCTACGGTGAAAAAGAAAATATCTTCCGTTCAAAACTGGAAAGAAGATTTCTGAGAAACTGCTCTGTGATCTGTTAATTCATCTAACGGAGTTACATCTTTCCCTTCAAGAAGCCTTTCGCTAAGGCTGTTCTTGGGGAATTGGCAAAGGGATATTTGGAAGCCCATAGAGGGCTATGGTGAAAAAGGAAATATCTTCCGTTCAAAACTGGAAAGAAGCTTTCTGTGAAACTGCTCTGTGTTCTGTTAATTCATCTCACAGAATTACGTCTTTCCCTTCAAGAAGCCTTTCGCTAAGGCTGTTCTTGGGGAATTGGCAAAGGGATATTTGGAAGCCCATAGAGGGCTATGGTGAAAAAGGAAATATCTTCCGTTCAAAACTGGAAAGAATCTTTCTGAGAAACTGCTCTGTGTTCTGTTAATTCATCTCACAGAGTTACATCTTTCCCTTCAAGAAGCCTTTCGCTAAGGCTGTTCTTGTGGAATTGGCAAAGGGATATTTGGAAGCCCATAGAGGGCTATGGTGAAAAAGGAAATATCTTCCGTTCAAAACTGGAAAGAAGCTTTCTCAGAAACTGCTCTGTGTTCTGTTAATTCATCTCACAGAGTTACATCTTTCCCTTCAAGAAGCCTTTCGCTAAGGCTGTTCTTGTGGAATTGGCAAAAGGATATTTGGAAGCCCATAGAGGGCTATGGTGAAAAAGGAAATATCTTCCGTTCAAAACTGGAAAGAAGCTTTCTGAGAAACTGCTCTGTGTTCTGTTAATTCATCTCACAGAGTTACATCTTTCCCTTCAAGAAGCCTTTCGCTAAGGCTGTTCTTGTGGAATTGGCAAAGGGATATTTGGAAGCCCATAGAGGGCTATGGTGAAAAAGGAAATATCTTCCCTTCAAAACTGCAAAGAAGCTTTTTGAGAAACTGCTCTGTGTTCTGTTAATTCGTCTCACAGAGTTACATCTTTCCCTTCAAGAAGCCTTTCGCTAAGGCTGTTCTTGTGGAATTGGCAAAGGGATATTTGGAAGCCCATAGAGGGCTATGGTGAAAAAGGAAATATCTTCCGTTCAAAACTGGAAAGAAGCTTTCTGAGAAAGTGCTCTGTGTTCTGTTAATTCATCTCACAGAGTTACATCTTTCCCTTCAAGAAGCCTTTCGCTAAGGCTGTTCTTGTGGAATTGGCAAAAGGATATTTGGAAGCCCATAGAGGGCTATGGTGAAAAAGGAAATATCTTCCGTTCAAAACTGGAAAGAAGCTTTCTGAGAAACTGCTCTGTGTTCTGTTAATTCATCTCACAGAGTTACATCTTTCGCTTCAAGAAGCCTTTCGCTAAGGCTGTTCTTTTGCAATTGGCAAAGGGATATTTGGAAGCCCTTAGAGGGCTATGGTGAAAAAGGAAATATCTTCCGTTCAAAACTGGAAAGAAGCCTTCTGAGAAACTGCTCTGTGTTCTGTTAATTCATCTCACAGAATTCCATCTTTCCCTTCAAGAAGCCTTTCGCTAAGGCTGTTCTTGTGGAATTGGCAAAGGGATATTTGGAAGCCCATAGAGGGCTATGGTGAAAAAGGAAATATCTTCCGTTCAAAACTGGAAAGAAGCTTTCTGAGAAACTGCTCTGTGTTCTGTTAATTCATCTCACAGAGTTACATCTTTCCCTTCAAGAAGCCTTTCGCTAAGGCTGTTCTTGTGGAATTGGCAAAGGGATATTTGGAAGCCCATAGAGGGCTATGGTGAAAAAGGAAATATCTTCCGTTCAAAACTGGAAAGAAGATTTCTGAGAAACTGCTCTGTGTTCTGTTAATTCATCTCACGGAGTTACATCTTTCCCTTCAAGAAGCCTTTCGCTAAGGCTGTTCTTGGGGAATTGGCAAAGGGATATTTGGAAGCCCATAGAGGGCTATGGTGAAAAAGGAAATATCTTCCGTTCAAAACTGGAAAGAAGCTTTCTGAGAAACTGCTCTGTGTTCTGTTAATTCATCTCACAGAGTTACGTCTTTCCCTTCAAGAAGCCTTTCGCTAAGGCTGTTCTTTTGGAATTGGCAAAGGGATATTTGGAAGCCCATAGAGGGCTATGGTGAAAAAGGAAATATCTTCCGTTCAAAACTGGAAAGAAGCTTTCTGAGAAACTGCTCTGTGTTCTGTTAATTCATCTCACAGAGTTACATCTTTCCCTTCAAGAAGCCTTTCGCTAAGGCTGTTCTTGTGGAATTGGCAAAGGGATATTTGGAAGCCCATAGAGGGCTATGGTGAAAAAGGAAATATCTTCCGTTCAAAACTGGAAAGAAGCTTTCTCAGAAACTGCTCTGTGTTCTGTTAATTCATCTCACAGAGTTACATCTTTCCCTTCAAGAAGCCTTTCGCTAAGGCTGTTCTTGTGGAATTGGCAAAGGGATATTTGGAAGCCCATAGAGGGCTATGGTGAAAAAGGAAATATCTTCCGTTCAAAACTGGAAAGAAGCCTTCTGAGAAACTGCTCTGTGTTCTGTTAATTCATCTCACAGAGTTACATCTTTCCCTTCAAGAAGCCTCTCGCTAAGGCTGTCCTTGTGGAATTGGCAAAGGGATATTTGGAAGCCCATAGAGGGCTATGGTGAAAAAGGAAATATCTTCCGTTCAAAACTGGAAAGAAGCTTTCTGAGAAACTGCTCTGTGTTCTGCTAATTCACCTCACAGAGTTACATCTTTCCCTTCAAGAAGCCTTTCGCTAAGGCTGTTCTTGTGGAATTGGCAAAGGGATATTTGGAAGCCCATAGAGGGCTATGGTGAAAAAGGAAATATCTTCCGTTCAAAACTGGAAAGAAGCTTTCTGAGAAACTGCTCTGTGTTCTGTTAATTCATCTCACAGAGTTACATCTTTCCCTTCAAGAAGCCTTTCGCTAAGGCTGTTCTTGGGGAATTGGCAAAGGGATATTTGGAAGCCCATAGAGGGCTATGGTGAAAAAGGAAATATCTTCCGTTCAAAACTGGAAAGAAGCTTTCTGAGAAACTGCTCTGTGTTCTGTTAATTCATCTCACAGAGTTACATCTTTCCCTTCAAGAAGCCTTTCGCTAAGGCTGTTCTTGTGGAATTGGCAAAGGGATATTTGGAAGCCCATAGAGGGCTATGGTGAAAAAGGAAATATCTTCCCTTCAAAACTGCAAAGAAGCTTTTTGAGAAACTGCTCTGTGTTCTGTTAATTCATCTCACAGAGTTACACATTTCCCTTCAAGAAGCCTTTCGCTAAGGCTGTTCTTGTGGAATTGGCAAAGAGATATTTGGAAGCCCATAGAGTTCTATGGTGAAAAAGGAAATATCTTCCGTTCAAAACTGGAAAGAAGCTTTCTGAGAAACTGCTCTGTGTTCTGTTAATTCATCTCACAGAGTTACATCTTTCCCTTCAAGAAGCCTTTCGCTAAGGCTGTTCTTGTGGAATTGGCAAAGGGATATTTGGAAGCCCATAGAGGGCTATGGTGAAAAAGGAAATATCTTCCGTTGAAAACTGGAAAGAAGCTTTCTGAGAAACTGCTCTGTGTTCTGTTAATTCATCTCACAGAGTTACATCTTTCCCTTCAAGAAGCCTTTCGCTGAGGCTGTTCTTGTGGAATTGGCAAAGGGATATTTGGAAGCCCATAGAGGGCTATGGTGAAAAAGGAAATATCTTCCGTTCAAAACTGGAAAGAAGATTTCTGAGAAACTGCTCTGTGTTCTGTTAATTCATCGCACGGAGTTACATCTTTCCCTTCAAGAAGCCTTTCGCTAAGGCTGTTCTTGTGGAATTGGTAAAGGGATATTTGGAAGCCCATAGAGGGCTATGGTGAAAAAGGAAATATCTTCCGTTCAAAACTGGAAAGAAGCTTTCTGAGAAACTGCTCTGTGTTCTGTTGATTCATCTCTCAGAGTTACATCTTTCCCTTCAAGAAGACTTTCGCTAAGGCTGTTCTTGTGGAATTGGCAAAGGGATATTTGGAAGCCCATAGAGGGCTATGGTGAAAAAGGAAATATCTTCCGTTGAAAACTGGAAAGAAGCTTTCTGAGAAACTGCTCTGTGTTCTGTTAATTCATCTCACAGAGTTACATCTTTCCCTTCAAGAAGCCTTTCGCTAAGGCTGTTCTTGTGGAATTGGCAAAGGGATATTTGGAAGCCCATAGAGGGCTATGGTGAAAAAGGAAATATCTTCCGTTGAAAACTGGAAAGAAGCTTTCTGAGAAACTGCTCTGTGTTCTGTTAATTCATCTCACAGAGTTACATCTTTCCCATCAAGAAGCCTTTCGCTAAGGCTGTTCTTGTGGAATTGGCAAAGGGATATTTGGAAGCCCATAGAGGGCTATGGTGAAAAAGGAAATATCTTCCGTTCAAAACTGGAAAGAAGCTTTCTGAGAAACTACTCTGTGTTCTGTTAATTCATCTCACAGAGTTACATCTTTCCCTTCAAGAAGCCTTTCGCTAAGGCTGTTCTTGTGGAATTGGCAAAGGGATATTTGGAAGCACATAGAGGGCTACGGTGAAAAAGAAAATATCTTCCGTTCAAAACTGGAAAGAAGATTTCTGAGAAACTGCTCTGTGATCTGTTAATTCATCTAACGGAGTTACATCTTTCCCTTCAAGAAGCCTTTCGCTAAGGCTGTTCTTGGGGAATTGGCAAAGGGATATTTGGAAGCCCACAGAGGGCTATGGTGAAAAAGGAAATATCTTCCGTTCAAAACTGGAAAGAAGCTTTCTGAGAAACTGCTCTGTGTTCTCTTAATTCATCTCACAGAATTACGTCTTTCCCTTCAAGAAGCCTTTCGCTAAGGCTGTTCTTGGGGAATTGGCAAAGGGATATTTGGAAGCCCATAGAGGGCTATGGTGAAAAAGGAAATATCTTCCGTTCAAAACTGGAAAGAATATTTCTGAGAAACTGCTCTGTGTTCTGTTAATTCATCTCACAGAGTTACATCTTTCCCTTCAAGAAGCCTTTCGCTAAGGCTGTTCTTGTGGAATTGGCAAAGGGATATTTGGAAGCCCATAGAGGGCTATGGTGAAAAAGGAAATATCTTCCGTTCAAAACTGGAAAGAAGCTTTCTCAGAAACTGCTCTGTGTTCTGTTAATTCATCTCACAGAGTTACATCTTTCCCTTCAAGAAGCCTTTCGCTAAGGCTGTTCTTGTGGAATTGGCAAAAGGATATTTGGAAGCCCATAGAGGGCTATGGTGAAAAAGGAAATATCTTCCGTTCAAAACTGGAAAGCAGCTTTCTGAGAAACTGCTCTGTGTTCTGTTAATTCATCTCACAGAGTTACATCTTTCCCTTCAAGAAGCCTTTCGCTAAGGCTGTTCTTGTGGAATTGGCAAAGGGATATTTGGAAGCCCATAGAGGGCTATGGTGAAAAAGGAAATATCTTCCGTTCAAAACTGGAAAGAAGCTTTCTGAGAAACTGCTCTGTGTTCTGTTAATTCATGTCACAGAGTTACATCTTTCCCTTCAAGAATCCTTTCGCTAAGGCTGTTCTTGTGGAATTGGCAAAGGGATATTTGGAAGCCCATAGAGGGCTATGGTGAAAAAGGAAATATCTTCCGTTCAAAACTGGAAAGAAGCTTTCTGAGAAACTGCTCTGTGTTCTGTTAATTCATCTCACAGAGTTACATCTTTCCCTTCAAGAAGCCTTTCGCTAAGGCTGTTCTTGTGGAATTGGCAAAGGGATATTTGGAAGCCCATAGAGGGCTATGGTGAAAAAGGAAATATCTTCCGTTCAAAACTGGAAAGAAGCTTTCTGAGAAACTGCTCTGTGTTCTGTTAATTCATCTCACAGAGTTACATCTTTCCCTTCAAGAAACCTTTCGCTAAGGCTGTTCTTGTGGAATTGGCAAAGGGATATTTGGAAGCCCATAGAGGGCTATGGTGAAAAAGGAAATATCTTCCGTTCAAAACTGGAAAGAAGCCTTCTGAGAAACTGCTCTGTGTTCTGTTAATTCATCTCACAGAATTACATCTTTCCCTTCAAGAAGCCTTTCGCTAAGGCTGTTCTTGTGGAATTGGCAAAGGGATATTTGGAAGCCCATAGAGGGCTATGGTGAAAAAGGAAATATCTTCCGTTCAAAACTGGAAAGAAGCTTTCTGAGAAACTGCTCTGTGTTCTGTTAATTCATCTCACAGAGTTACATCTTTCCCTTCAAGAAGCCTTTCGCTAAGGCTGTTCTTGTGGAATTGGCAAAGGGATATTTGGAAGCCCATAGAGGGCTATGGTGAAAAAGGAAATATCTTCCGTTCAGAACTGGAAAGAAGATTTCTGAGAAACTGCTCTGTGTTCTGTTAATTCATCTCACGGAGTTACATCTTTCCCTTCAAGAAGCCTTTCGCTAAGGCTGTTCTTGTGGAATTGGCAAAGGGATATTTGGAAGCCCATAGAGGGCTATGGTGAAAAAGGAAATATCTTCCGTTCAAAACTGGAAAGAAGCTTTCTGAGAAACTGCTCTGTGTTCTGTTAATTCATCTCACAGAGTTACATCTTTCCCTTCAAGAAGCCTTTCGCTAAGGCTGTTCTTGTGGAATTGGCAAAGGGATATTTGGAAGCCCATAGAGGGCTATCTTGAAAAAGGAAATATCTTCCGTTCAAAACAGGAAAGAAGATTTCTGAGAAACTGCTCTGTGTTCTGTTAATTCATCTCACGGAGTTACATCTTTCCCTTCAAGAAGCCTTTCGCTAAGGCTGTTCTTGTGGAATTGGTAAAGGGATATTTGGAAGCCCATAGAGGGCTATGGTGAAAAAGGAAATATCTTCCGTTCAAAACTGGAAAGAAGCTTTGTGAGAAACTGCTCTGTGTTCTGTTGATTCATCTCTCAGAGTTACATCTTTCCCTTCAAGAAGACTTTCGCTAAGGCTGTTCTTGTGGAATTGGCAAAGGGATATTTGGAACCCCATAGAGGGCTATGGTGAAAAAGGAAATATCTTCCGTTGAAAACTGGAAAGAAGCTTTCTGAGAAACTGCTCTGTGTTCTGTTAATTCATCTCACAGAGTTACATCATTCCCTTCAAGAAGCCTTTCGCTAAGGCTGTTCTTGTGGAATTGGCAAAGGGATATTTGGAAGCCCATAGAGGGCTATGGTGAAAAAGGAAATATCTTCCGTTGAAAACTGGAAAGAAGCTTTCTGAGAAACTGCTCTGTGTTCTGTTAATTCATCTCACAGAGTTACATCTTTCCCTTCAAGAAGCCTTTCGCTAAGGCTGTTCTTGTGGAATTGGCAAAGGGATATTTGGAAGCCCATAGAGGGCTATGGTGAAAAAGGAAATATCTTCCGTTCAAAACTGGAAAGAAGCTTTCTGAGAAACTACTCTGTGTTCTGTTAATTCATCTCACAGAGTTACATCTTTCCCTTCAAGAAGCCTTTCGCTAAGGCTGTTCTTGTGGAATTGGCAAAGGGATATTTGGAAGCCCATAGAGGGCTATGGTGAAAAAGGAAATATCTTCCGTTCAAAACTGGAAAGAAGATTTCTGAGAAACTGCTCTGTGTTCTGTTAATTCATCTCACGGAGTTACATCTTTCCCTTCAAGAAGCCTTTCGCTAAGGCTGTTCTTGGGGAATTGGCAAAGGGATATTTGGAAGCCCATAGAGGGCTATGGTGAAAAAGGAAATATCTTCCGTTCAAAACTGGAAAGAAGCTTTCTGAGAAACTGCTCTGTGTTCTGTTAATTCATCTCACAGAGTTACGTCTTTCCCTTCAAGAAGCCTTTCGCTAAGGCTGTTATTGGGGAATTGGCAAAGGGATATTTGGAAGCCCATAGAGGGCTATGGTGAAAAAGGAAATATCTTCCGTTCAAAACTGGAAAGAAGCTTTCTGAGAAACTGCTCTGTGTTCTGTTAATTCATCTCACAGAGTTACATCTTTCCCTTCAAGAAGCCTTTCGCTAAGGCTGTTCTTGTGGAATTGGCAAAGGGATATTTGGAAGCCCATAGAGGGCTATGGTGAAAAAGGAAATATCTTCCGTTCAAAACTGGAAAGAAGCTTTCTGAGAAACTGCTCTGTGTTCTGTTAATTCATCTCACAGAGTTACATCTTTCCCTTCAAGAAGCCTTTCGCTAAGGCTGTTCTTGTGGAATTGGCAAAGGGATATTTGGAAGCCCATAGAGGGCTATGGTGAAAAAGGAAATATCTTCCGTTCAAAACTGGAAAGAAGCTTTCTCAGAAACTGCTCTGTGTTCTGTTAATTCATCTCACAGAGTTACATCTTTCCCTTCAAGAAGCCTTTCGCTAAGGCTGTTCTTGTGGAATTGGCAAAAGGATATTTGGAAGCCCATAGAGGGCTATGGTGAAAAAGGAAATATCTTCCGTTCAAAACTGGAAAGAAGCTTTCTGAGAAACTGCTCTGTGTTCTGTTAATTCTTCTCACAGAGTTACATCTTTCGCTTCAAGAAGCCTTTCGCTAAGGCTGTTCTTTTGCAATTGGCAAAGTGATATTTGGAAGCCCATAGAGGGCTATGGTGAAAAAGGAAATATCTTCCGTTCAAAACTGGAAAGAAGCCTTCTGAGAAACTGCTCTGTGTTCTGTTAATTCATCTCACAGAGTTACATCTTTCCCTTCAAGAAGCCTTTCGCTAAGGCTGTCCTTGTGGAATTGGCAAAGGGATATTTGGAAGCCCATAGAGGGCTATGGTGAAAAAGGAAATATCTTCCGTTCAAAACTGGAAAGAAGCTTTCTGAGAAACTGCTCTGTGTTCTGCTAATTCATCTCACAGAGTTACACCTTTCCCTTCAAGAAGCCTTTCGCTAAGGCTGTTCTTGTTGAATTGGCAAAGGGATATTTGGAAGCCCATAGAGGGCTATGGTGAAAAAGGAAATATCTTCCGTTCAAAACTGGAAAGAAGCTTTCTGAGAAACTGCTCTGTGTTCTGTTAATTCATCTCACAGAGTTACATCTTTCCCTTCAAGAAGCCTTTCGCTAAGGCTGTTCTTGTGGAATTGGCAAAGGGATATTTGGAAGCCCATAGAGGGCTATGGTGAAAAAGGAAATATCTTCCGTTCAAAACTGGAAAGAAGCTTTCTGAGAAACTGCTCTGTGTTCTGTTAATTCATCTCACAGAGTTACATCTTTCCCTTCAAGAAGCCTTTCGCTAAGGCTGTTCTTGTGGAATTGGCAAAGGGATATTTGGAAGCCCATAGAGGGCTATGGTGAAAAAGGAAATATCTTCCGTTCAAAACTGGAAAGAAGATTTCTGAGAAACTGCTCTGTGTTCTGTTAATTCATCTCACGGAGTTACATCTTTCCCTTCAAGAAGCCTTTCGCTAAGGCTGTTCTTGGGGAATTGGCAAAGTGATATTTGGAAGCCCATAGAGGGCTATGGTGAAAAAGGAAATATCTTCCGTTCAAAACTGGAAAGAAGCTTTCTGAGAAACTGCTCTGTGTTCTGTTAATTCATCTCACAGAGTTACATCTTTCGCTTCAAGAAACCTTTCGCTAAGGCTGTTCTTTTGTAATTGGCAAAGGGATATTTGGAAGCCCATAGAGGGCTATGGTGAAAAAGGAAATATCTTCCGTTCAAAACTGGAAAGAAGCCTTCTGAGAAACTGCTCTGTGTTCTGTTAATTCATCTCACAGAGTTACATCTTTCCCTTCAAGAAGCCTTTCGCTAAGGCTGTTCTTGTGGAATTGGCAAATGGATATTTGGAAGCCCATAGAGGGCTATGGTGAAAAAGGAAATATCTTCCGTTCAAAACTGGAAAGAAGCTTTCTGAGAAACTGCTCTGTGTTCTGTTAATTCATCTCACAGAGTTACATCTTTCCCTTCAAGAAGCCTTTCGCTAAGGCTGTTCTTGTGGAATTGGCAAAGGGATATTTGGAAGCCCGTAGAGGGCTATGGTGAAAAAGGAAATATCTTCCGTTCAAAACTGTAAAGAAGCTTTCTGAGAAACTGCTCTGTGTTCTGTTAATTCATCTCACAGAGTTACATCTTTCGCTTCAAGAAGCCTTTCGCTAAGGCTGTTCTTGTGGAATTGGCAAAGGGATATTTGGAAGCCCATAGAGGGCTATGGTGAAAAAGGAAATATCTTCCGTTCAAAACTGGAAAGAACCTTTCTGAGAAACTGCTCTGTGTTCTGTTAATTCATCTCACAGAGTTACATCTTTCCCTTCAAGAAGCCTTTCGCTAAGGCTGTTCTTGTGGAATTGGCAAAGGGATATTTGGAAGCCCATAGAGGGCTATGGTGAAAAAGGAAATATCTTCCCTTCAAAACTGCAAAGAAGCTTTTTGAGAAACTGCTCTGTGTTCTGTTAATTCATCTCACAGAGTTACATCTTTCCCTTCAAGAAGCCTTTCGCTAAGGCTGTTCTTGTGGAATTGGCAAAGGGATATTTGGAAGCCCATAGAGGGCTATGGTGAAAAAGGAAATATCTTCCGTTCAAAACTGGAAAGAAGCTTTCTGAGAAACTGCTCTGTGTTCTGTTAATTCATCTCACAGAGTTACATCTTTCCCTTCAAGAAGCCTTTCGCTAAGGCTGTTCTTGTGGAATTGGCAAAAGGATATTTGGAAGCCCATAGAGGGCTACGGTGAAAAAGGAAATATCTTCCGTTCAAAACTGGAAAGAAGCTTTCTGAGAAACTGCTCTGTGTTCTGTTAATTCATCTCACAGAGTTACATCTTTCGCTTCAAGAAGCCTTTCGCTAAGGCTGTTCTTTTGCAATTGGCAAAGGGATATTTGGAAGCCCTTAGAGGGCTATGGTGAAAAAGGAAATATCTTCCGTTCAAAACTGGAAAGAAGCCTTCTGAGAAACTGCTCTGTGTTCTGTTAATTCATCTCACAGAATTACATCTTTCCCTTCAAGAAGCCTTTCGCTAAGGCTGTTCTTGTGGAATTGGCAAAGGGATATTTGGAAGCCCATAGAGGGCTATGGTGAAAAAGGAAATATCTTCCGTTCAAAACTGGAAAGAAGCTTTCTGAGAAACTGCTCTGTGTTCTGTTAATTCGTCTCACAGAGTTACATCTTTCCCTTCAAGAAGCCTTTCGCTAAGGCTGTTCTTGTGGAATTGGCAAAGGGATATTTGGAAGCCCATAGAGGGCTATGGTGAAAAAGGAAATATCTTCCGTTCAAAACTGGAAAGAAGATTTCTGAGAAACTGCTCTGTGTTCTGTTAATTCATCTCACGGAGTTACATCTTTCCCTTCAAGAAGCCTTTCGCTAAGGCTGTTCTTGGGGAATTGGCAAAGGGATATTTCGAAGCCCATAGAGGGCTATGGTGAAAAAGGAAATATCTTCCGTTCAAAACTGGAAAGAAGCTTTCTGAGAAACTGCTCTGTGTTCTGTTAATTCATCTCACAGAGTTACGTCTTTCCCTTCAAGAAGCCTTTCGCTAAGGCTGTTCTTGTGGAATTGGCAAAGGGATATTTGGAAGCCCATAGAGGGCTATGGTGAAAAAGGAAATATCTTCCGTTCAAAACTGGAAAGAAGCTTTCTGAGAAACTGCTCTGTGTTCTGTTAATTCATCTCACAGAGTTACATCTTTCCCTTCAGGAAGCCTTTCGCTAAGGCTGTTCTTGTGGAATTGGCAAAGGGATATTTGGAAGCCCATAGAGGGCTATGGTGAAAAAGGAAATATCTTCCGTTCAAAACTGGAAAGAAGCTTTCTCAGAAACTGCTCTGTGTTCTGTTAATTCATCTCACAGAGTTACATCTTTCCCTTCAAGAAGCCTTTCGCTAAGGCTGTTCTTGTGGAATTGGCAAAGGGATATTTGGAAGCCCATAGAGGGCTATGGTGAAAAAGGAAATATCTTCCGTTCAAAACTGGAAAGAAGCCTTCTGAGAAACTGCTCTGTGTTCTGTTAATTCATCTCACAGAGTTACATCTTTCCCTTCAAGAAGCCTTTCGCTAAGGCTGTCCTTGTGGAATTGGCAAAGGGATATTTGGAAGCCCATAGAGGGCTATGGTGAAAAAGGAAATATCTTCCGTTCAAAACTGGAAAGAAGCTTTCTGAGAAACTGCTCTGTGTTCTGCTAATTCACCTCACAGAGTTACATCTTTCCCTTCAAGAAGCCTTTCGCTAAGGCTGTTCTTGTGGAATTGGCAAAGGGATATTTGGAAGCCCATAGAGGGCTATGGTGAAAAAGGAAATATCTTCCGTTCAAAACTGGAAAGAAGCTTTCTGAGAAACTGCTCTGTGTTCTGTTAATTCATCTCACAGAGTTACATCTTTCCCTTCAAGAAGCCTTTCGCTAAGGCTGTTCTTGTGGAATTGGCAAAGGGATATTTGGAAGCCCATAGAGGGCTATGGTGAAAAAGGAAATATCTTCCGTTCAAAACTGGAAAGAAGCTTTCTGAGAAACTGCTCTGTGTTCTGTTAATTCATCTCACAGAGTTACATCTTTCCCTTCAAGAAGCCTTTCGCTAAGGCTGTTCTTGTGGAATTGGCAAAGGGATATTTGGAAGCCCATAGAGGGCTATGGTGAAAAAGGAAATATCTTCCGTTCAAAACTGGAAAGAAGATTTCTGAGAAACTGCTCTGTGTTCTGTTAATTCATCTCACGGAGTTACATCTTTCCCTTCAAGAAGCCTTTCGCTAAGGCTGTTCTTGGGGAATTGGCAAGGGGATATTTGGAAGCCCATAGAGGGCTATGGTGAAAAAGGAAATATCTTCCGTTCAAAACTGGAAAGAAGCTTTCTGAGAAACTGCTCTGTGTTCTGTTAATTCATCTCACAGAGTTACATCTTTCCCTTCAAGAAGCCTTTCGCTAAGGCTGTTCTTGTGGAATTGGCAAAGGGATATTTGGAAGCCCATAGAGGGCTATGGTGAAAAAGGAAATATCTTCCCTTCAAAACTGCAAAGAAGCTTTTTGAGAAACTGCTCTGTGTTCTGTTAATTCATCTCACAGAGTTACATCTTTCCCTTCAAGAAGCCTTTCGCTAAGGCTGTTCTTGTGGAATTGGCAAAGGGATATTTGGAAGCCCATAGAGGGCTATGCTGAAAAAGGAAATATCTTCCGTTCAAAACTGGAAAGAAGCTTTCTGAGAAACTGCTCTGTGTTCTGTTAATTCATCTCACAGAGTTACATCTTTCCCTTCAAGAAGCCTTTCGCTAAGGCTGTTCTTGTGGAATTGGCAAAGAGATATTTGGAAGCCCATAGAGTTCTATGGTGAAAAAGGAAATATCTTCCGTTCAAAACTGGAAAGAAGCTTTCTGAGAAACTGCTCTGTGTTCTGTTAATTCATCTCACAGAGTTACATCTTTCCCTTCAAGAAGCCTTTCGCTAAGGCTGTTCTTGTGGAATTGGCAAAGGGATATTTGGAAGCCCATAGAGGGCTATGGTGAAAAAGGAAATATCTTCCGTTCAAAACTGGAAAGAAGCTTTCTGAGAAACTGCTCTGTGTTCTGTTAATTCATCTCACAGAGTTACATCTTTCCCTTCAAGAAGCCTTTCGCTGAGGCTGTTCTTGTGGAATTGGCAAAGGGATATTTGGAAGCCCATAGAGGGCTATGGTGAAAAAGGAAATATCTTCCGTTCAAAACTGGAAAGAAGATTTCTGAGAAACTGCTCTGTGTTCTGTTAATTCATCGCACGGAGTTACATCTTTCCCTTCAAGAAGCCTTTCGCTAAGGCTGTTCTTGTGGAATTGGTAAAGGGATATTTGGAAGCCCATAGAGGGCTATGGTGAAAAAGGAAATATCTTCCGTTAAAAACTGGAAAGAAGCTTTCTGAGAAACTGCTCTGTGTTCTGTTGATTCATCTCTCAGAGTTACATCTTTCCCTTCAAGAAGACTTTCGCTAAGGCTGTTCCTGTGGAATTGGCAAAGGGATATTTGGAAGCCCATAGAGGGCTATGGTGAAAAAGGAAATATCTTCCGTTCAAAACTGGAAAGAAGCTTTCTGAGAAACTGCTCTGTGTTCTGTTAATTCATCTCACAGAGTTACATCTTTCCCTTCAAGAAGCCTTTCGCTAAGGCTGTTCTTGTGGAATTGGCAAAGGGATATTTGGAAGCCCATAGAGGGCTATGGTGAAAAAGGAAATATCTTCCGTTGAAAACTGGAAAGAAGCTTTCTGACAAACTGCTCTGTGTTCTGTTAATTCATCTCACAGAGTTACATCTTTCCCATCAAGAAGCCTTTCGCTAAGGCTGTTCTTGTGGAATTGGCAAAGGGATATTTGGAAGCCCATAGAGGGCTATGGTGAAAAAGGAAATATCTTCCGTTCAAAACTGGAAAGAAGCTTTCTGAGAAACTACTCTGTGTTCTGTTAATTCATCTCACAGAGTTACATCTTTCCCTTCAAGAAGCCTTTCGCTAAGGCTGTTCTTGTGGAATTGGCAAAGGGATATTTGGAAGCACATAGAGGGCTACGGTGAAAAAGAAAATATCTTCCGTTCAAAACTGGAAAGAAGATTTCTGAGAAACTGCTCTGTGATCTGTTAATTCATCTAACGGAGTTACATCTTTCCCTTCAAGAAGCCTTTCGCTAAGGCTGTTCTTGGGGAATTGGCAAAGGGATATTTGGAAGCCCATAGAGGGCTATGGTGAAAAAGGAAATATCTTCCGTTCAAAACTGGAAAGAAGCTTTCTGTGAAACTGCTCTGTGTTCTGTTAATTCATCTCACAGAATTACGTCTTTCCCTTCAAGAAGCCTTTCGCTAAGGCTGTTCTTGGGGAATTGGCAAAGGGATATTTGGAAGCCCATAGAGGGCTATGGTGAAAAAGGAAATATCTTCCGTTCAAAACTGGAAAGAATCTTTCTGAGAAACTGCTCTGTGTTCTGTTAATTCATCTCACAGAGTTACATCTTTCCCTTCAAGAAGCCTTTCGCTAAGGCTGTTCTTGTGGAATTGGCAAAGGGATATTTGGAAGCCCATAGAGGGCTATGGTGAAAAAGGAAATATCTTCCGTTCAAAACTGGAAAGAAGCTTTCTCAGAAACTGCTCTGTGTTCTGTTAATTCATCTCACAGAGTTACATCTTTCCCTTCAAGAAGCCTTTCGCTAAGGCTGTTCTTGTGGAATTGGCAAAAGGATATTTGGAAGCCCATAGAGGGCTATGGTGAAAAAGGAAATATCTTCCGTTCAAAACTGGAAAGAAGCTTTCTGAGAAACTGCTCTGTGTTCTGTTAATTCATCTCACAGAGTTACATCTTTCCCTTCAAGAAGCCTTTCGCTAAGGCTGTTCTTGTGGAATTGGCAAAGGGATATTTGGAAGCCCATAGAGGGCTATGGTGACAAAGGAAATATCTTCCGTTCAAAACTGGAAAGAAGCTTTCTGAGAAACTGCTCTGTGTTCTGTTAATTCATCTCACAGAGTTTCATCTTTCCCTTCAAGAAGCCTTTTGCTAAGGCTGTTCTTGTGCAATTGGCAAAGGGATATTTGGAAGCCCATAGAGGGCTATGGTGAAAAAGGAAATATCTTCCGTTCAAAACTGGAAAGAAGCTTTCTGAGAAACTGCTCTGTGTTCTGTTAATTCATCTCACAGAGTTACATCTTTCCCTTCAAGAAACCTTTCGCTAAGGCTGTTCTTGTGGAATTGGCAAAGGGATATTTGGAAGCCCATAGAGGGCTATGGTGAAAAAGGAAATATCTTCCGTTCAAAACTGGAAAGAAGCTTTCTGAGAAACTGCTCTGTGTTCTGTTAATTCATGTCACAGAGTTTCATCTTTCCCTTCAAGAAGCCTTTCGCTAAGGCTGTTTTTGTGGAATTGGCAAAGGGATATTTGGAAGCCCATAGAGGGCTATGGTGAAAAAGGAAATATCTTCCGTTCAAAACTGGAAAGAAGCTTTCTGAGAAACTGCTCTGTGTTCTGTTAATTCATCTCACACAGTTACATCTTTCCCTTCAAGAAGCCTTTCGCTAAGGCTGGTCTTGTGCAATTGGCAAAGGGATATTTGGAAGCCCATAGAGGGCTATGGTGAAAAAGGAAATATCTTCCGTTCAAAACTGGAAAGAAGCTTTCTGAGAAACTGCTCTGTGTTCTGTTAATTCATCTCACAGAGTTACATCTTTCCCTTCAGGAAGCCTTTCGCTAAGGCTGTTCTTGTGGAATTGGCAAAGGGATATTTGGAAGCCCATAGAGGGCTATGGTGAAAAAGGAAATATCTTCCGTTCAAAACTGGAAAGAAGCTTTCTGAGAAACTGCTCTGTGTTCTGTTAATTCATCTCACAGAGTTACATCTTTCCCTTCAAGAAGCCTTTCGCTAAGGCTGTTCTTGTGGAATTGGCAAAGGGATATTTGGAAGCCCATAGAGGGCTATGGTGAAAAAGGAAATATCTTCCGTTCAAAACTGGAAAGAAGCCTTCTGAGAAACTGCTCTGTGTTCTGTTAATTCATCTCACAGAGTTACATCTTTCCCTTCAAGAAGCCTTTCGCTAAGGCTGTCCTTGTGGAATTGGCAAAGGGATATTTGGAAGCCCATAGAGGGCTATGGTGAAAAAGGAAATATCTTCCGTTCAAAACTGGAAAGAAGCTTTCTGAGAAACTGCTCTGTGTTCTGCTAATTCACCTCACAGAGTTACATCTTTCCCTTCAAGAAGCCTTTCGCTAAGGCTGTTCTTGTGGAATTGGCAAAGGGATATTTGGAAGCCCATACAGGGCTATGGTGAAAAAGGAAATATCTTCCGTTGAAAACTGGAAAGAAGCTTTCTGAGAAACTGCTCTGTGTTCTGTTAATTCATCACACAGAGTTACATCTTTCCCTTCAAGAAGCCTTTCGCTAAGGCTGTTCTTGTGGAATTGGCAAAGGGATATTTGGAAGCCCATAGAGGGCTATGGTGAAAAAGGAAATATCTTCCGTTCAAAACTGGAAAGAAGCTAAAGGGAAAGATGTAACTCTGAGAGATGAATTAACAGAACACAGAGCAGTTTCTCAGAAAGCTTCTTTCCAGTTTTGAACGGAAGATATTTCCTTTTTCACCATAGACCTCTAAGGGCTTCCAAATATCCCTTTGCCAATTCCACAAGAACAGCCTTAGCGAAAGGCTTCTTGAATTGAAAGATGTAACTCTGTGAGATGAATTAACAGAACACAGAGCAGTTTCTCAGAATGCTTCTTTCCAGTTTTGAACGGAAGATATATCCTTTTTCACCGTAGCCTTCTATGGGCTTCCAAATATCCCTTTGCCAATTCCCCAAGAACAGCCTTAGCGAAAGGCTTCTTGAATTGTAAGATGTAACTCTGTGAGATGAATTAACAGAACACAGAGCAGTTTCTCAGAATGCTTCTTTCCAGTATTGAACGGAAGATATTTCCTTTTTCACCATAGCCCTCTATGGGTTTCCAAATATCCCTTTGCCAATTCCACAGGAACAGCCTTAGCGAAAGGCTTCTTGAAGGGAAAGATGTAACTCTGTGAGATGAATTAACAGAACACAGAGCAGTTTCTCAGAAAGCTTCTTTTCAGTTTTGAACGGAAGATAATTCCTTTTTCACCATAGCCCTCTATGGGCTTCCAAATATCCCTTTGGCAATTCCACAAGAACAGCCTTAGAGAAAGGCTTCTTGAAGGGAAAGATGTAACTCTGTGAGATGAATTAACAGAACGCAGAGCAGTTTCTCAGAAAGCTTCTTTCCAGTTTTGAACGGAAGATATTTCCTTTTTCACCATAGCCCTCTATGGGCTTCCAAATATCTCTTTTCCAATTCCACATGAACAGCCTTAGCGAAAGGCTTCTTGAAGGGAAAGATGTAACTCTGTGAGATGAAGTAACAGAACACAGAGCAGTTTCTCAGAAAGCTTCTTTCCAGTTTTGAACGGAAGATATTTCCTTTTTCACCATAGAACTCTAAGGGCTTCCAAATATCCGTTTGCCAATTCCACAAGAACAGCCTTAGCGAAAGGCTTCTTGAAGGGAAAGATGTAACTCTGTGAGATGAATTAACAGATCACAGAGCAGTTTCTCAGAAAGCTTCTTTCCAGTTTTGAACGGAAGATATTTCCTTTTCCACCTAGCCCTCTAGGGGCTTCCAAATATCCGTTTGCCAATTCCAAAACGACAGCCTTAGCGAAAGGCTTCTTGAAGGGATAGATGTAACTCTGTGAGATGAATTAACAGAACACAAAGCAGTTTCTCAGAAATCTTCTTTCCAGTTTTGAACGGAAGATATTTCCTTTTTCACCATAGCCCTCTATGGGGTTCCAAATATCCCTTTGCCAATTCCACAAGAACAGACTTAGCGAAAGGCTTCTTGAAGGGAAAGATGTAACTCTGTGAGATGAATTAACAGAACACAAAGCAGTTTCTCAGAAAGCTTCTTTCCAGTTTTGAACGGAAGATATTTCCTTTTTCACCATAGCCCTCTATGGACTTCCAAATATCTCTTTGCCAATTCCACAAGAACAGCCTTAGCGAAAGGCTTCTTGAAGGGAAAGATGTAACTCGGTGAGATGAATTAACAGAACACAGAGCAGTTTCTCAGAAAGCTTCTTTCCAGTTTTGAACGGAAGATATTTCCTTTTTCACCATAGCCCTCTATGGGCTTCCAAATATCCCTTTGCCAATTCCACAAGAACAGCCTTAGCGAAAGGCTTCTTGAAGGGAAAGATGTAACTCTGTGAGATGAATTAACAGAACACAGAGCAGTTTCTCAGAAAGCTTCTTTCCAGTTTTGAACGGAAGATATTTCCTTTTTCACCATAGCCCTCTAAGGGCTTCCAAATATCCGTTTGCCAATTCCACAACGACAGCCTTAGCGAAAGGCTTCTTGAAGGGAAAGATGTAACTCTGTGAGATGAATTAACAGAACACAAAGCAGTTTCTCAGAAAGCTTCTTTCCAGTTTTGAACGGAAGATATTTCCTTTTTCACCATAGCCCTCTATGGGCTTCCAAATATCTCTTTGTCAATTCCACAAGAACAGCCTTAGCGAAAGGCTTCTTGAAGGGAATGATGTAACTCTGTGAGATGAATTAACAGAACACAGAGCAGTTTCGCAGAAAGCTTCTTTCCAATTTTGAACGGAAGATATTTCCTTTTTCAACATAGCCCTCTATGGGCTTCCAAATATCCCTTTGCCCATTCCACAAGAACCGCCTTAGCGAAAGGCTTCTTGAAGGGAAAGATGTAACTCTGTGAGATGAATTAACAGAACACAGAGCAGTTTCTCAGAAAGTTTCTGTCCAGTTTTGAACGGAAGATATTTCCTTTTTCACCATAGCCCTCTATGGGCTTCCAAATATCTCTTTGTCAATTAAACAAGAACAGTCTTAGGGAAAGGCTTCTTGAAGGGAAAGATGTAACTCTGTGAGATGAATTAACAGAACACAGAGCAGTTTCTCAGAAAGCTTCTTTCCAGTTTTGAACGGAAGATATTTCCTTTTTCACCACAGCCCTCTATGGGCTTCCAAATATCCCTTTGCCAATTCCACAAGAAAAGCCTTAGCGAAAGGCTTCTTTAAGGGAAAGATGTAACTCTGTGAGATGAATTAACAGAACACAAAGCAGTTTCTCAGAAAGCTTCTTTCCAGTTTTGAACGGAAGATATTACCTTTTTCCCCATAGCCCTCTATGGGTTTCCAAATATCCCTTTGCCAATTCCACAAGAACAGCCTTAGCGAAAGGCTTCTTGAAGGGAAAGATGTAACTCTGTGAGATGAATTAACAGAACACAGAGCAGTTTCTCAGAATGCTTCTTTCCAGTTTTGAAGTGAAGATATTTCCTTTTTCACCATAGCCCTCTATGGGATTCCAAATATCTCTTTGCCAATTCCACAAGAACAGCCTTAGCGAAAGGCTTCTTGAAGGCAAAGATGTAACTCTGTGAGATGAATTAAAAGAACACAAAGCAGTTTCTCAGAAAGCTTCTTTCCAGTTTTGAACGGAAGATATTTCCTTTTTCACCATAGCCCTCTAAGGGCTTCCAAATATCCCTTTGCCAATTCCACAAGAACAGCCTTAGCGAAAGGCTTCTTGAAGGGAAAGATGTAACTCTGTGAAATGAATTAACAGAACACAGAGCAGCTTCTCAGAAAGCTTCTTTCCAGTTTTGAACGGAAGATATTTCCTTTTTCACCGTAGCCCTCTATGGGCTTCCAAATATCCCTTTGCCAAATCCACAAGAACAGCCTTAGCGAAAGGCTTCTTGAAGGGAAAGATGTAACTCTGTGAGATGAATTAACAGACCACAGAGCAGTTTCTCAGAAAGCTTCTTTCAAGTTTTGAACGGAAGATATTTCCTTTTCCACCATAGCCCTATAAGGGCTTCCAAATATCCGTTTGCCAATTCCACAACGACAGCCTTAGCGAAAGGCTTCTTGAATGAAAGATGTAACTCTGTGAGATGAATTAACAGAACACAAAGCAGTTTCTCAGAAAGCTTCTTTCCAGTTTTGAACGAAAGATATTTCCTTTTTCACCATAGACCTCTAGGGGCTTCCAAATATCTCTTTGCCAATTACACAAGAACAGCCTTAGCGAAAGGCTTCTTGAAGGGAAAGATGTAACTCTGTGAGATGAATTAACAGAACACAAAGCAGTTTCTCAGAAAGCTTCTTTACAGTTTTGAACGGAAGATATTTCCTTTTTCAACACAGCCCTCTATGGGCTTCCATATATCCCTTTGCCAATTCCACAAGAACCGCCTTAGCGAAAGGCTTCTTGAAGGGAAAGGTGTAACTCTGTGAGATGAATTAACAGAACACAGAGCAGTTTCTCAGAAAGCTTCTTTCCAGTTTTGAACGGAAGATATTTCCTTTTTCACCATAGCCCTCTATGGGCTTCCAAATATCCCTTTGCCAATTCCACAAGAACAGCCTTAGCGAACGGATTCTTGAAGGGAAAGATGTAACTCTGTGAGATGAATTAACAGAACACAAAGCAGTTTCTCAGAAAGCTTCTTTCCAGTTTTGAACGGAAGATATTTCCTTTTTCACCATAGCCCTCTATGGGCTTCCAAATATCCCTTTTGCCAATTCCACAAGAGCAGCCTTAGCGAAAGGCTTCTTGAAGGGAAAGATGTAACTCTGTGAGACGAATTAACAGAACACAGACCAGTTTCTCAGAAAGCTTCTTTCCAGTTTTGAACGGAAGATATTTCCTTTTTCACCATAGCCCTCTAGCGGCTTCCAAATATCCCTTTGCCAATTCCACAAAAGCAGCCTTGGCGAAAGGATTCTTGAAGGGAAAGATGTAACGCAGTGAGATGAATTAACAGAAAACAGAGCAGTTTCTCAGAAAGCTTCTTTCCAGTTTTGAACGGAGGATATGTCCTTTTTCACCATAGCCCTCTATGGGCTTCCAAATATCCCTTTGCCAATTCCACAAGAACAGCCTTAGCGAAAGGCTTCCTGAAGGGAAAGATGTAACTCTGTGAGATGAATTAACAGAACACAGAGCAGTTTCTCAGAAAGCTTCTTTCCAGTTTTGAACGGAAGATATTTCCTTTTTCACCATAGCCCTCTACGGGCTTCCAAATATTCCTTTGCCAATTCCACAAGAACAGCCTTAGCGAAAGGCTTCTTGAAGGGAAAGATGTAACTCTGTGAGATGAATTAACAGAACACAGAGCAGTTTCTCAGAAAGCTTCTTTCTAGTTTTGAAGGGAAGATATTTTCTTTTTCACCATAGCCCTTTATGGGCTTCCAAATATCCCTTTGCCAATCCCACATGAACAGCCTTAGCGAAAGGCTTCTTGAAGGGAAAGATGTAACTCTGTGAGATGAATTAACAGAACGCAGAGCAGTTTCTCAGAAAGCTTCCTTCTAGTTTTGAACGGAAGATATTTCCTTTTTCACCATAGCCCTCTATGGGCTTCCAAATATCCCTTTGCCAATTCCACAACGACAGCCTTAGCGAAAGGCTTCTTGAATGAAAGATGTAACTCTGTGAGATGAATTAACAGAACACAAAGCAGTTTCTCAGAAAGCTTCTTTCCAGTTTTGAACGAAAGATATTTCCTTTTTCACCATAGACCTCTAGGGGCTTCCAAATATCTCTTTGCCAATTACACAAGAACAGCCTTAGCGAACGGGTTCTTGAAGGGAAAGATGTATCTCTGTGAGATGAATTAACAGAACACAAAGCAGTTTCTCAGAAAGCTTCTTTCCAGATTTGAACGGAAGATATTTCCTTTTTCACCATAGCCCTCTATGGGCTTCCAAATATCCCTTTTGCCAATTCCAAAAGAGCAGCCTTAGCGAAAGGCTTCTTGAAGGGAAAGATGTAACTCTGTGAGACAAATTAACAGAACACAGACCAGTTTCTCAGAAAGCTTCTCTCCAGTTTTGAACGGAAGATATTTCCTTTTTCACCATAGCCCTCTAGCGGCTTCCAAATATCCCTTTGCCAATTCCACAAAAGCAGCCTTGGCGAAAGGATTCTTGAAGGGAAAGATGTAACGCTGTGAGATGAATTAACAGAAAACAGAGCACTTTCTCAGAAAGTTTCTTTCCAGTTTTGAACGGAGGATATTTCCTTTTTCACCATAGCCCTCTACGGGCTTCCAAATATTCCTTTGCCAATTCCACAAGAACAGGCTTAGCGAAAGGCTTCTTGAAGGGAAAGATGTAACTCTGTGAGATGAATTAACAAAACACAGAGCAGTTTCTCAGAAAGCTTCTTTCAAGTTTTGAACGGAAGATATTTCCTTTTCCACCATAGCCCTCTAAGGGCTTCCAAATATCCGTTTGCCAATTCCACAACGACAGCCTTAGCGAAAGGCTTCTTGAATGAAAGATGTAACTCTGTGAGATGAATTAACAGAACACAAAGCAGTTTCTCAGAAAGCTTCTTTCCAGTTTTGAACGAAAGATATTTCCTTTTTCACCATAGACCTCTAGGGGCTTCCAAATATCTCTTTGCCAATTACACAAGAACAGCCTTAGCGTAAGGCTTCTTGAAGGGAAAGATGTAACTCTGTGAGATGAATTAACAGAACACAAAGCAGTTTCTCAGAAAGCTTCTTTACAGTTTTGAACGGAAGATATTTCCTTTTTCAACACAGCCCTCTATGGGCTTCCATATATCCCTTTGCCAATTCCACAAGAACCGCCTTAGCGAAAGGCTTCTTGAAGGGAAAGATGTAACTCTGTGAGATGAATTAACAGAACACAGAGCAGTTTCTCAGAAAGCTTCTTTCCAGTTTTGAACAGAAGATATTTCCTTTTTCACCATAGCCCTCTATAGGCTTCCAAATATCCCTTTGCCAACTCCACAAGAACAGCCTTAGCGAACGGATTCTTGAAGGGAAAGATGTAACTCTGTGAGATGAATTAACAGAACACAAAGCAGTTTCTCAGAAAGCTTCTTTCCAGTTTTGAACGGAAGATATTTCCTTTTTCACCATAGCCCTCTATGGGCTTCCAAATATCCCTTTTGCCAATTCCACAAGAGCAGCCTTAGCGAAAGGCTTCTTGAAGGGAAAGATGTAACTCTGTGAGACGAATTAACAGAACACAGACCAGTTTCTCAGAAAGCTTCTTTCCAGTTTTGAACGGAAGATATTTCCTTTTTCAACATAGCCCTCTAGCGGCTTCCAAATATCCCTTTGCCAATTCCACAAAAGCAGCCTTGGCGAAAGGATTCTTGAAGGGAAAGATGTAACGCTGTGAGATGAATTAACAGAACACAGAGCAGTTTCTCAGAAAGCTTCTTTCCAGTTTTGAACGGAGGATATGTCCTTTTTCACCATAGCCCTCTATGGGCTTCCAAATATCCCTTTGCCAATTCCACAAGAACAGCCTTAGCGAAAGGCTTCCTGAAGGGAAAGATGTAACTCTCTGAGATGAATTAACAGAACACAGAGCAGTTTCTCAGAAAGCTTCTTTCCAGTTTTGAACGGAAGATATTTCCTTTTTCACCATAGCCCTCTACGGGCTTCCAAATATTCCTTTGCCAATTCCACAAGATCAGCCTTAGCGAAAGGCTTCTTGAAGGGAAAGATGTAACTCTGTGAGATGAATTAACAGAACACAGAGCAGTTTCTCAGAAAGCTTCTTTCTAGTTTTGAAGGGAAGATATTTTCTTTTTCACCATAGCCCTTTATGGGCTTCCAAATATCCCTTTGCCAATCCCACATGAACAGCCTTAGCGAAAGGCTTCTTGAAGGGAAAGATGTAACTCTGTGAGATGAATTAACAGAACGCAGAGCAGTTTCTCAGAAAGCTTCCTTCCAGTTTTGAACGGAAGATATTTCCTTTTTCACCATAGCCCTCTATGGGCTTCCAAATATCCCTTTGCCAATTCCACAACGAGAGCCTTAGCGAAAGGCTTCTTGAATGAAAGATGTAACTCTGTGAGATGAATTAACAGAACACAAAGCAGTTTCTCAGAAAGCTTCTTTCCAGTTTTGAACGAAAGATATTTCCTTTTTCACCATAGACCTCTAGGGGCTTCCAAATATCTCTTTGCCAATTACACAAGAACAGCCTTAGCGAACGGATTCTTGAAGGGAAAGATGTAACTCTGTGAGATGAATTAACAGAACACAAAGCAGTTTCTCAGAAAGCTTCTTTCCAGATTTGAACGGAAGATATTTCCTTTTTCACCATAGCCCTCTATGGGCTTCCAAATATCCCTTTTGCCAATTCCAAAAGAGCAGCCTTAGCGAAAGGCTTCTTGAAGGGAAAGATGTAACTCTGTGAGACAAATTAACAGAACACAGACCAGTTTCTCAGAAAGCTTCTCTCCAGTTTTGAACGGAAGATATTTCCTTTTTCACCATAGCCCTCTAGCGGCTTCCAAATATCCCTTTGCCAATTCCACAAAAGCAGCCTTGGCGAAAGGATTCTTGAAGGGAAAGATGTAACGCTGTGAGATGAATTAACAGAACACAGAGCAGTTTCTCAGAAAGCTTCTTTCCAGTTTTGAACGGAAGATATTTCCTTTTTCACCATAGCCCTCTAAGGGCTTCCAAATATCCGTTTGCCAATTCCACAACGACAGCCTTAGCGAAAGGCTTCTTGAAGGGAAAGATGTAACTCTGTGAGATGAATTAACAGAACACAAAGCAGTTTCTCAGAAAGCTTCTTTCCAGTTTTGAACGGAAGATATTTCCTTTTTCACCATAGCCCTCTATGGGCTTCCAAATATCTCTTTGTCAATTCCACAAGAACAGCCTTAGCGAAAGGCTTCTTGAAGGGAATGATGTAACTCTGTGAGATGAATTAACAGAACACAGAGCAGTTTCGCAGAAAGCTTCTTTCCAATTTTGAACGGAAGATATTTCCTTTTTCAACATAGCCCTCTATGGGCTTCCAAATATCCCTTTGCCCATTCCACAAGAACCGCCTTAGCGAAAGGCTTCTTGAAGGGAAAGATGTAACTCTGTGAGATGAATTAACAGAACACAGAGCAGTTTCTCAGAAAGTTTCTGTCCAGTTTTGAACGGAAGATATTTCCTTTTTCACCATAGCCCTCTATGGGCTTCCAAATATCTCTTTGTCAATTAAACAAGAACAGTCTTAGGGAAAGGCTTCTTGAAGGGAAAGATGTAACTCTGTGAGATGAATTAACAGAACACAGAGCAGTTTCTCAGAAAGCTTCTTTCCAGTTTTGAACGGAAGATATTTCCTTTTTCACCACAGCCCTCTATGGGCTTCCAAATATCCCTTTGCCAATTCCACAAGAAAAGCCTTAGCGAAAGGCTTCTTTAAGGGAAAGATGTAACTCTGTGAGATGAATTAACAGAACACAAAGCAGTTTCTCAGAAAGCTTCTTTCCAGTTTTGAACGGAAGATATTACCTTTTTCCCCATAGCCCTCTATGGGTTTCCAAATATCCCTTTGCCAATTCCACAAGAACAGCCTTAGCGAAAGGCTTCTTGAAGGGAAAGATGTAACTCTGTGAGATGAATTAACAGAACACAGAGCAGTTTCTCAGAATGCTTCTTTCCAGTTTTGAAGTGAAGATATTTCCTTTTTCACCATAGCCCTCTATGGGATTCCAAATATCTCTTTGCCAATTCCACAAGAACAGCCTTAGCGAAAGGCTTCTTGAAGGCAAAGATGTAACTCTGTGAGATGAATTAAAAGAACACAAAGCAGTTTCTCAGAAAGCTTCTTTCCAGTTTTGAACGGAAGATATTTCCTTTTTCACCATAGCCCTCTAAGGGCTTCCAAATATCCCTTTGCCAATTCCACAAGAACAGCCTTAGCGAAAGGCTTCTTGAAGGGAAAGATGTAACTCTGTGAAATGAATTAACAGAACACAGAGCAGCTTCTCAGAAAGCTTCTTTCCAGTTTTGAACGGAAGATATTTCCTTTTTCACCGTAGCCCTCTATGGGCTTCCAAATATCCCTTTGCCAAATCCACAAGAACAGCCTTAGCGAAAGGCTTCTTGAAGGGAAAGATGTAACTCTGTGAGATGAATTAACAGACCACAGAGCAGTTTCTCAGAAAGCTTCTTTCAAGTTTTGAACGGAAGATATTTCCTTTTCCACCATAGCCCTATAAGGGCTTCCAAATATCCGTTTGCCAATTCCACAACGACAGCCTTAGCGAAAGGCTTCTTGAATGAAAGATGTAACTCTGTGAGATGAATTAACAGAACACAAAGCAGTTTCTCAGAAAGCTTCTTTCCAGTTTTGAACGAAAGATATTTCCTTTTTCACCATAGACCTCTAGGGGCTTCCAAATATCTCTTTGCCAATTACACAAGAACAGCCTTAGCGAAAGGCTTCTTGAAGGGAAAGATGTAACTCTGTGAGATGAATTAACAGAACACAAAGCAGTTTCTCAGAAAGCTTCTTTACAGTTTTGAACGGAAGATATTTCCTTTTTCAACACAGCCCTCTATGGGCTTCCATATATCCCTTTGCCAATTCCACAAGAACCGCCTTAGCGAAAGGCTTCTTGAAGGGAAAGGTGTAACTCTGTGAGATGAATTAACAGAACACAGAGCAGTTTCTCAGAAAGCTTCTTTCCAGTTTTGAACGGAAGATATTTCCTTTTTCACCATAGCCCTCTATGGGCTTCCAAATATCCCTTTGCCAATTCCACAAGAACAGCCTTAGCGAACGGATTCTTGAAGGGAAAGATGTAACTCTGTGAGATGAATTAACAGAACACAAAGCAGTTTCTCAGAAAGCTTCTTTCCAGTTTTGAACGGAAGATATTTCCTTTTTCACCATAGCCCTCTATGGGCTTCCAAATATCCCTTTTGCCAATTCCACAAGAGCAGCCTTAGCGAAAGGCTTCTTGAAGGGAAAGATGTAACTCTGTGAGACGAATTAACAGAACACAGACCAGTTTCTCAGAAAGCTTCTTTCCAGTTTTGAACGGAAGATATTTCCTTTTTCACCATAGCCCTCTAGCGGCTTCCAAATATCCCTTTGCCAATTCCACAAAAGCAGCCTTGGCGAAAGGATTCTTGAAGGGAAAGATGTAACGCAGTGAGATGAATTAACAGAAAACAGAGCAGTTTCTCAGAAAGCTTCTTTCCAGTTTTGAACGGAGGATATGTCCTTTTTCACCATAGCCCTCTATGGGCTTCCAAATATCCCTTTGCCAATTCCACAAGAACAGCCTTAGCGAAAGGCTTCCTGAAGGGAAAGATGTAACTCTGTGAGATGAATTAACAGAACACAGAGCAGTTTCTCAGAAAGCTTCTTTCCAGTTTTGAACGGAAGATATTTCCTTTTTCACCATAGCCCTCTACGGGCTTCCAAATATTCCTTTGCCAATTCCACAAGAACAGCCTTAGCGAAAGGCTTCTTGAAGGGAAAGATGTAACTCTGTGAGATGAATTAACAGAACACAGAGCAGTTTCTCAGAAAGCTTCTTTCTAGTTTTGAAGGGAAGATATTTTCTTTTTCACCATAGCCCTTTATGGGCTTCCAAATATCCCTTTGCCAATCCCACATGAACAGCCTTAGCGAAAGGCTTCTTGAAGGGAAAGATGTAACTCTGTGAGATGAATTAACAGAACGCAGAGCAGTTTCTCAGAAAGCTTCCTTCTAGTTTTGAACGGAAGATATTTCCTTTTTCACCATAGCCCTCTATGGGCTTCCAAATATCCCTTTGCCAATTCCACAACGACAGCCTTAGCGAAAGGCTTCTTGAATGAAAGATGTAACTCTGTGAGATGAATTAACAGAACACAAAGCAGTTTCTCAGAAAGCTTCTTTCCAGTTTTGAACGAAAGATATTTCCTTTTTCACCATAGACCTCTAGGGGCTTCCAAATATCTCTTTGCCAATTACACAAGAACAGCCTTAGCGAACGGGTTCTTGAAGGGAAAGATGTATCTCTGTGAGATGAATTAACAGAACACAAAGCAGTTTCTCAGAAAGCTTCTTTCCAGATTTGAACGGAAGATATTTCCTTTTTCACCATAGCCCTCTATGGGCTTCCAAATATCCCTTTTGCCAATTCCAAAAGAGCAGCCTTAGCGAAAGGCTTCTTGAAGGGAAAGATGTAACTCTGTGAGACAAATTAACAGAACACAGACCAGTTTCTCAGAAAGCTTCTCTCCAGTTTTGAACGGAAGATATTTCCTTTTTCACCATAGCCCTCTAGCGGCTTCCAAATATCCCTTTGCCAATTCCACAAAAGCAGCCTTGGCGAAAGGATTCTTGAAGGGAAAGATGTAACGCTGTGAGATGAATTAACAGAAAACAGAGCAGTTTCTCAGAAAGTTTCTTTCCAGTTTTGAACGGAGGATATTTCCTTTTTCACCATAGCCCTCTACGGGCTTCCAAATATTCCTTTGCCAATTCCACAAGAACAGGCTTAGCGAAAGGCTTCTTGAAGGGAAAGATGTAACTCTGTGAGATGAATTAACAAAACACAGAGCAGTTTCTCAGAAAGCTTCTTTCAAGTTTTGAACGGAAGATATTTCCTTTTCCACCATAGCCCTCTAAGGGCTTCCAAATATCCGTTTGCCAATTCCACAACGACAGCCTTAGCGAAAGGCTTCTTGAATGAAAGATGTAACTCTGTGAGATGAATTAACAGAACACAAAGCAGTTTCTCAGAAAGCTTCTTTCCAGTTTTGAACGAAAGATATTTCCTTTTTCACCATAGACCTCTAGGGGCTTCCAAATATCTCTTTGCCAATTACACAAGAACAGCCTTAGCGTAAGGCTTCTTGAAGGGAAAGATGTAACTCTGTGAGATGAATTAACAGAACACAAAGCAGTTTCTCAGAAAGCTTCTTTACAGTTTTGAACGGAAGATATTTCCTTTTTCAACACAGCCCTCTATGGGCTTCCATATATCCCTTTGCCAATTCCACAAGAACCGCCTTAGCGAAAGGCTTCTTGAAGGGAAAGATGTAACTCTGTGAGATGAATTAACAGAACACAGAGCAGTTTCTCAGAAAGCTTCTTTCCAGTTTTGAACAGAAGATATTTCCTTTTTCACCATAGCCCTCTATAGGCTTCCAAATATCCCTTTGCCAACTCCACAAGAACAGCCTTAGCGAACGGATTCTTGAAGGGAAAGATGTAACTCTGTGAGATGAATTAACAGAACACAAAGCAGTTTCTCAGAAAGCTTCTTTCCAGTTTTGAACGGAAGATATTTCCTTTTTCACCATAGCCCTCTATGGGCTTCCAAATATCCCTTTTGCCAATTCCACAAGAGCAGCCTTAGCGAAAGGCTTCTTGAAGGGAAAGATGTAACTCTGTGAGACGAATTAACAGAACACAGACCAGTTTCTCAGAAAGCTTCTTTCCAGTTTTGAACGGAAGATATTTCCTTTTTCAACATAGCCCTCTAGCGGCTTCCAAATATCCCTTTGCCAATTCCACAAAAGCAGCCTTGGCGAAAGGATTCTTGAAGGGAAAGATGTAACGCTGTGAGATGAATTAACAGAACACAGAGCAGTTTCTCAGAAAGCTTCTTTCCAGTTTTGAACGGAGGATATGTCCTTTTTCACCATAGCCCTCTATGGGCTTCCAAATATCCCTTTGCCAATTCCACAAGAACAGCCTTAGCGAAAGGCTTCCTGAAGGGAAAGATGTAACTCTCTGAGATGAATTAACAGAACACAGAGCAGTTTCTCAGAAAGCTTCTTTCCAGTTTTGAACGGAAGATATTTCCTTTTTCACCATAGCCCTCTACGGGCTTCCAAATATTCCTTTGCCAATTCCACAAGATCAGCCTTAGCGAAAGGCTTCTTGAAGGGAAAGATGTAACTCTGTGAGATGAATTAACAGAACACAGAGCAGTTTCTCAGAAAGCTTCTTTCTAGTTTTGAAGGGAAGATATTTTCTTTTTCACCATAGCCCTTTATGGGCTTCCAAATATCCCTTTGCCAATCCCACATGAACAGCCTTAGCGAAAGGCTTCTTGAAGGGAAAGATGTAACTCTGTGAGATGAATTAACAGAACGCAGAGCAGTTTCTCAGAAAGCTTCCTTCCAGTTTTGAACGGAAGATATTTCCTTTTTCACCATAGCCCTCTATGGGCTTCCAAATATCCCTTTGCCAATTCCACAACGAGAGCCTTAGCGAAAGGCTTCTTGAATGAAAGATGTAACTCTGTGAGATGAATTAACAGAACACAAAGCAGTTTCTCAGAAAGCTTCTTTCCAGTTTTGAACGAAAGATATTTCCTTTTTCACCATAGACCTCTAGGGGCTTCCAAATATCTCTTTGCCAATTACACAAGAACAGCCTTAGCGAACGGATTCTTGAAGGGAAAGATGTAACTCTGTGAGATGAATTAACAGAACACAAAGCAGTTTCTCAGAAAGCTTCTTTCCAGATTTGAACGGAAGATATTTCCTTTTTCACCATAGCCCTCTATGGGCTTCCAAATATCCCTTTTGCCAATTCCAAAAGAGCAGCCTTAGCGAAAGGCTTCTTGAAGGGAAAGATGTAACTCTGTGAGACAAATTAACAGAACACAGACCAGTTTCTCAGAAAGCTTCTCTCCAGTTTTGAACGGAAGATATTTCCTTTTTCACCATAGCCCTCTAGCGGCTTCCAAATATCCCTTTGCCAATTCCACAAAAGCAGCCTTGGCGAAAGGATTCTTGAAGGGAAAGATGTAACGCTGTGAGATGAATTAACAGAAAACAGAGCAGTTTCTCAGAAAGTTTCTTTCCAGTTTTGAACGGAGGATATTTCCTTTTTCACCATAGCCCTCTATGGGCTTCCAAATATCCCTTTGCCAATTCCACAAGAACAGCCTTAGCGAAAGGCTTCCTGAAGGGAAAGATGTAACTCTGTGAGATGAATTAACAGAACACAGAGCAGTTTCTCAGAAAGCTTCTTTCCAGTTTTGAACGGAAGATATTTCCTTTTTCACCATAGCCCTCTACGGGCTTCCAAATATTCCTTTGCCAATTCCACAAGAACAGCCTTAGCGAAAGGCTTCTTGAAGGGAAAGATGTAACTCTGTGAGATGAATTAACAGAACACAGAGCAGTTTCTCAGAAAGCTTCTTTCTAGTTTTGAAGGGAACATATTTTCTTTTTCACCATAGCCGTTTATGGGCTTCCAAATATCCCTTTGCCAATCCCACATGAACAGCCTTAGCGAAAGGCTTCTTGAAGGGAAAGATGTAACTCTGTGAGATGAATTAACCGAACGCAGAGCAGTTTCTCAGAAAGCTTCCTTCCAGTTTTGAACGGAAGATATTTCCTTTTTCACCATAGCCCTCTATGGGCTTCCAAATATCCCTTTGCCAATTGCACAACGACAGCCTTAGCGAAAGGCTTCTTGAATGAAAGATGTAACTCTGTGAGATGAATTAACAGAACACAAAGCAGTTTCTCAGAAAGCTTCATTCCAGTTTTGAACGAAAGATATTTCCTTTTTCACCATAGACCTCTACGGGCTTCCAAATATCTCTTTGCCAATTACACAAGAACAGCCTTAGCGAACGGATTCTTGAAGAGAAAGATGTAACTCTGTGAGATGAATTAACAGAACACAAAGCAGTTTCTCAGAAAGCTTCTTTCCAGATTTGAACGGAAGATATTTCCTTTTTCACCATAGCCCTCTACGGGCTTCCAAATATCCCTTTTGCCAATTCCAAAAGAGCAGCCTTAGCGAAAGGCTTCTTGAAGGGAAAGATGTAACTCTGTGAGACAAATTAACAGAACACAGACCAGTTTCTCAGAAAGCTTCTCTCCAGTTTTGAACGGAAGATATTTCCTTTTTCACCATAGCCCTCTAGCGGCTTCCAAATATCCCTTTGCCAATTCCACAAAAGCAGCCTTGGCGAAAGGATTCTTGAAGGGAAAGATGTAACGCTGTGAGATAAATTAACAGAAAACAGAGCAGTTTCTCAGAAAGCTTCTTTCCAGTTTTGAACGGAGGATATTTCCTTTTTCACCATAGCCCTCTATGGGCTTCCAAATATCCCTTTGCCAATTCCAGAAGAACAGCCTTAGCGAAAGGCTTCCTGAAGGGAAAGATGTAACTCTGTGAGATGAATTAAGAACACAGAGCAGTTTCTCAGAAAGCTTCTTTCCAGTTTTGAACGGAAGATATTTCCTTTTTCACCATAGCCCTCTACGGGCTTCCAAATATACCTTTGCCAATTCCACAAGAACAGCCTTAGCGAAAGGCTTCTTGAAGGGAAAGATGTAACTCTGTGAGATGAATTAACAGAACACAGAGCAGTTTCTCAGAAATCTTCTTTCTAGTTTTGAAGGGAAGATATTTTCTTTTTCACCATAGCCCTCTATGGGCTTCCAAATATCCCTTTGCCAATCCCACATGAACAGCCTTAGCGAAAGGCTTTTTGAAGGGAAAGATGTAACTCTGTGAGATGAATTAACAGAACGCAGAGCAGTTTCTCAGAAAGCTTCCTTCCAGTTTTGAACGGAAGATATTTCCTTTTTCACCATAGCCCTCTATGGGCTTCCAAATATCCCTTTGCCAATTCCACAAGAACAGCCTTAGTGAAAGGCTTCTTGAAGGGAAAGATGTAACTCTGTGAGATGAATTAACAGAACACCGAGCAGTTTCTCAGAAAGCTTCTTTCCAGTTTTGAACGGAAGATATTTCCTTTTTCACCATAGCCCTCTATGGGCTTCCAAATATCTCTTTGCCAATTCCACAAGAACAGCCTTAGCGAAAGGCTTCTTGAAGGGAAAGATGTAACTCTGTGAGATGAATGAACAGAACACAAAGCATTTTGTCAGAAAGCTTCTTTCCAGTTTTGAACGGAAGATATTTCCTTTTTCACCATAGCCCTCTATGGGCTTCCAAATATCCCTTTGCCAATTCCACAAGAACAGCCTTAGCGAAAGGCTTCTTGAAGGGAAAGATGTAACTCTGTGAGATGAATTAACAGAACACAGAGCAGTTTCTCAGCAAGCTTCTTTCCAGTTTTGAAGGGAAGATATTTCCTTTTTCACCATAGCCCTCTATGGGCTTCCAAATATCCCGTTGCCAATTCCACAAGAACAGCCTTAGCGAAAGTCTTCTTGAAGGGAAAGATGTAACTCTGTGAGATAAATTCACAGAACACAAAGCAGTTTCTCAGAAAGCTTCTTTCCAGTTTTGAACGGAAGATATTTCCTTTTTCACCATAGCCCTCTATGGGCTTCCAAATATCCCTTTGCCAATTCCACAAGAACAGCCCTAGCGAAAGGCTTCTTGAAGGGAAAGATGTAACTCTGTGAGATGAATTAAAAGAACACAGAGCAGTTTCTCAGAAAGCTTCTTTCCAGTTTTGAACGGAAGATATTTCCTTTTTCACCATAGCCCTCTATGGGCTTCCAAATATCCCTTTGCCAATTCCAAAAGAACAGCCTTAGCGAAAGGCGTCTTGAAGGGAAAGATGTAACTCTGTGAGATGAATTAACAGAACATAGAGCAGTTTCTCAGAAAGCTTCTTTCCAGTTTTGAACGGAAGATATTTCCTTTTTCACCATAGCCCTCTATGGGCTTCCAAATATCCCTTTGCCAATTCTACAAGAACAGCCTTAGCGATAGACTTCTTGAAAGGAAAGATGTAACTCTGTGAGATGAATTAACAGAACACAGAGCAGTTTCTCAGAAAGCTTCTTTCCAGTTTTGAACGGAAGATATTTCCTTTTTCACCATAGCCCTCTATGGGCTTCCAAATATCCCTTTGCCAATTCCACAAGAACAGCCTTAGCGAAAGGCTTCTTGAAGGGAAAGATGTAACTCTGTGAGATGAATTAACAGAACACAGAGCAGTTTCTCAGAAAGCTTCTTTCCAGTTTTGAACGGAAGATATTTCCTTTTTCACCATAGCCCTATATGGGCTTCCAAATATCCCTTTGCCAATTCCACAAGAACAGCCTTAGTGAAAGGCTTCTGGAAGGGAAAGATGTAACTCTGTGAGATGAATTAACAGAACACAGAGCAGTTTCTCAGAAAGCTTCTTTCCAGGTTTGAACGGAAGATATTTCCTTTTTCACCATAGCCCTCTATGGGCTTCCAAATATCCCTTTGCCAATTCCACAAGAACAGCCTTAGCGAAAGGCTTCTTGAAGGGAAAGATGTAACTCTGTGAGATGAATTAACAGAACACAGAGCAGTTTCTCAGCAAGCTTCTTTCCAGTTTTGAAGGGAAGATATTTCCTTTTTCACCATAGCCCTCTATGGGCTTCCAAATATCCCTTTGCCAATTCCACAAGAACAGCCTTAGCGAAAGGCTTCTTGAAGGGAAAGATGTAACTCTGTGAGATGAATGAACAGAACACAGAGCAGTTTCTCAGAAAGCTTCTTTCCAGTTTTGAACGGAAGATATTTTCTTTTTCACCATAGCCCTCTATGGGCTTCCAAATATCCATTTGCCAATTCCAAAAGAACAGCCTTAGCGAAAGGCTTCTTGAAGGGAAAGATGTAACTCTGTGAGATGAATTAACAGAACACAGAGCAGTTTCTCAGAAAGCTTCTTTCCAGTTTTGAACGGAAGATATTTCCTTTTTCACCATAGCCCTCTACGGGCTTCCAAATATTCCTTTGCCAATTCCACAAGAACAGCCTTAGCGAAAGGCTTCTTGAAGGGAAAGATGTAACTCTGTGAGATGAATTAACAGAACACAGAGCAGTTTCTCAGAAAGCTTCTTTCTAGTTTTGAAGGGAACATATTTTCTTTTTCACCATAGCCGTTTATGGGCTTCCAAATATCCCTTTGCCAATCCCACATGAACAGCCTTAGCGAAAGGCTTCTTGAAGGGAAAGATGTAACTCTGTGAGATGAATTAACCGAACGCAGAGCAGTTTCTCAGAAAGCTTCCTTCCAGTTTTGAACGGAAGATATTTCCTTTTTCACCATAGCCCTCTATGGGCTTCCAAATATCCCTTTGCCAATTGCACAACGACAGCCTTAGCGAAAGGCTTCTTGAATGAAAGATGTAACTCTGTGAGATGAATTAACAGAACACAAAGCAGTTTCTCAGAAAGCTTCTTTCCAGTTTTGAACGAAAGATATTTCCTTTTTCACCATAGACCTCTACGGGCTTCCAAATATCTCTTTGCCAATTACACAAGAACAGCCTTAGCGAACGGATTCTTGAAGGGAAAGATGTAACTCTGTGAGATGAATTAACAGAACACAAAGCAGTTTCTCAGAAAGCTTCTTTCCAGATTTGAACGGAAGATATTTCCTTTTTCACCATAGCCCTCTACGGGCTTCCAAATATCCCTTTTGCCAATTCCAAAAGAGCAGCCTTAGCGAAAGGCTTCTTGAAGGGAAAGATGTAACTCTGTGAGACAAATTAACAGAACACAGACCAGTTTCTCAGAAAGCTTCTCTCCAGTTTTGAACGGAAGATATTTCCTTTTTCACCATAGCCCTCTAGCGGCTTCCAAATATCCCTTTGCCAATTCCACAAAAGCAGCCTTGGCGAAAGGATTCTTGAAGGGAAAGATGTAACGCTGTGAGATAAATTAACAGAAAACAGAGCAGTTTCTCAGAAAGCTTCTTTCCAGTTTTGAACGGAGGATATTTCCTTTTTCACCATAGCCCTCTATGGGCTTCCAAATATCCCTTTGCCAATTCCACAAGAACAGCCTTAGCGAAAGGCTTCCTGAAGGGAAAGATGTAACTCTGTGAGATGAATTAAGAACACAGAGCAGTTTCTCAGAAAGCTTCTTTCCATTTTTGAACGGAAGATATTTCCTTTTTCACCATAGCCCTCTACGGGCTTCCAAATATACCTTTGCCAATTCCACAAGAACAGCCTTAGCGAAAGGCTTCTTGAAGGGAAAGATGTAACTCTGTGAGATGAATTAACAGAACACAGAGCAGTTTCTCAGAAATCTTCTTTCTAGTTTTGAAGGGAAGATATTTTCTTTTTCACCATAGCCCTCTATGGGCTTCCAAATATCCCTTTGCCAATCCCACATGAACAGCCTTAGCGAAAGGCTTTTTGAAGGGAAAGATGTAACTCTGTGAGATGAATTAACAGAACGCAGAGCAGTTTCTCAGAAAGCTTCCTTCCAGTTTTGAACGGAAGATATTTCCTTTTTCACCATAGCCCTCTATGGGCTTCCAAATATCCCTTTGCCAATTCCACAAGAACAGCCTTAGTGAAAGGCTTCTTGAAGGGAAAGATGTAACTCTGTGAGATGAATTAACAGAACACCGAGCAGTTTCTCAGAAAGCTTCTTTCCAGTTTTGAACGGAAGATATTTCCTTTCTCACCATAGCCCTCTATGGGCTTCCAAATATCTCTTTGCCAATTCCACAAGAACAGCCTTAGCGAAAGGCTTCTTGAAGGGAAAGATGTAACTCTGTGAGATGAATTAACAGAACACAAAGCATTTTGTCAGAAAGCTTCTTTCCAGTTTTGAACTAAGATATTTCCTTTTTCCCCATAGCCCTCTATGGGCTTCCAAATATCCCTTTGCCAATTCCACAAGAACAGCCTTAGCGAAAGGCTTCTTGAAGGGAAAGATGTAACTCTGTGAGATGAATTAACAGAACACAGAGCAGTTTCTCAGAAAGCTTCTTTCCAGTTTTGAAGGGAAGATATTTCCTTTTTCACTATAGCCCTCTATGGGCTTCCAAATATCCATTTGCCAATTCCACAAGAATAGCCTTAGCGAAAGCCTTCTTGAAGGGAAAGATGTAACTCTGTGTGATGAATTAAAAGAACACAAAGCAGTTTCTCTGAAAGCTTCTTTCCAGTTTTGAACGGAAGATATTTCCTTTTTCACCATAGCCCTCTGTGGGCTTCCAAATATCCCTTTGCCAATTCCACAGGAACAGCCTTAGCGAAAGGCTTCTTGAAGGGAAAGATGGAACTCTGTGAGATGAATTAACAGAACACAGAGCAGTTTCTCAGAAAGCTTCTTTCCAGTTTTGAACGGAAGTTATTTACTTTTTCACCATAGCCCTCTATGGGCTTCCAAATATCCCTTTGCCAATTCCACAACGACAGCCTTAGCGAAAGTCTTCTTGAAGGGAAAGATGTAACTCTGTGAGATAAATTCACAGAACACAAAGCAGTTTCTCAGAAAGCTTCTTTCCAGTTTTGAACGGAAGATATTTCCTTTTTCACCATAGCCCTCTATGGGCTTCCAAATATCCCTTTGCCAATCCCACAAGAACAGCCCTAGCGAAAGGCTTCTTGAAGGGAAAGATGTAACTCTGTGAGATGAATTAAAAGAACACAGAGCAGTTTCTCAGAAAGCTTCTTTCCAGTTTTGAACGGAAGATATTTCCTTTTTCACCATAGCCCTCTATGGGCTTCCAAATATCCCTTTGCCAATTCCACAAGAACAGCCTTAGCGAAAGGCGTCTTGAAGGGAAAGATGTAACTCTGTGAGATGAATTAACAGAACATAGAGCAGTTTCTCAGAAAGCTTCTTTCCAGTTTTGAACGGAAGATATTTCCTTTTTCACCATAGCCCTCTATGGGCTTCCAAATATCCCTTTGCCAATTCTACAAGAACAGCCTTAGCGATAGACTTCTTGAAAGGAAAGATGTAACTCTGTGAGATGAATTAACAGAACACAGAGCAGTTTCTCAGAAAGCTTCTTTCCAGTTTTGAACGGAAGATATTTCCTTTTTCACCATAGCCCTCTATGGGCTTCCAAATATCCCTTTGCCAATTCCACAAGAACAGTCTTAGCGAAAGGCTTCTTGAAGGGAAAGATGTAACACTGTGAGATGAATTAACAGAACACAGAGCAGTTTCCCAGAAAGCTTCTTTCCAGTTTTGAACGGAAGATATTTCCTTTTTCACCATAGCCCTCTATGGGCTTCCAAATATCCCTTTGCCAATTCCACAAGAACAGCCTTAGCGAAAGGCTTCTTGAAGAGAAAGATGTAACTCTGTGAGATGAATTAACAGAACACAGAGCAGTTTCTCAGAAAGCTTCTTTCCAGTTTTGAACGGAAGATATTTCCTTTTTCACCATAGTCCTCTATGGGCTTCCAAATATCCCTTTGCCAATTCCACAAGAACAGCCTTAGCGAAAGGCTTCTTGAAGGGAAAGATGTAACTCTGTGAGATGAATTAACAGAACACAGTGCAGTTTCTCAGAAAGCTTCTTTCCAGTTTTGAACGGAAGATATTTCCTTTTTCACCATAGCCCTCTATGGGCTTCCAAATATCCCTTTGCCAATTCCACAAGAACAGCCTTAGCGAAAGGCTTCTTGAACGGAAAGATGTAACTCTGTGAGATGAATTCACAGAACACAGAGCAGTTTCTCAGAAAGCTTCTTTCCAGTTTTGAACGGAAGATATTTCCTTTTTCACCATAGCCCTCTATGGGCTTCCAAATATCCCTTTGCCAATTCCACAAGAACAGCCTTAGCGAAAGGCTTCTTGAAGGGAAAGATGTAACTCTGTGAGATGAATTAACAGAACACAGAGCAGTTTCTCAGAAAGCTTCTTTCCAGTTTTGAACGGAAGATATTTCCTTTTTCACCATAGCCCTCTATGGGCTTCCAAATATCCCTTTACCAATTCCACAAGAACAGCCTTAGCGAAAGGCTTCTTGAAGGGAAAGATGTAACTCTGTGAGATGAATTAACAGAACACAGAGCAGTTTGTCAGAAAGCTTCTTTCCAGTTTTGAACGGAAGATATTTCCTTTTTCACCATAGCCCTCTATGGTCTTCCAAATATCCCTTTGCCAATTCTACAAGAACAGCCTTAGCGAAAGGCTTCTTGAAGGGAAAGATGTAACTCTGTGAGATGAATTAACAGAACACAGAGCAGTTTCTCAGAAAGCTTCTTTCCAGTTTTGAACGGAAGATATTTCCTTTTTCACCATAGCCCTCTATGGGCTTCCAAATATCCCTTTGCCAATTCCACAAGAACAGCCTTAGCGAAAGGTTTCTTGAAGGGAAAGACGTAATTCTGTGAGATGAATTAAAAGAACACAGAGCAGTTTCTCAGAAAGCTTTTTTCCAGTTTTGAACGGAAGATATTTCCTTTTTCACCATAGCCCTCTATGGGCTTCCAAATATCCCTTTGCCAATTCCCCAAGAACAGCCTTAGCGAAAGGTTTCTTGAAGGGAAAGACGTAATTCTGTGAGATGAATTAAAAGAACACAGAGCAGTTTCTCAGAAAGCTTTTTTCCAGTTTTGAACGGAAGATATTTCCTTTTTCACCATAGCCCTCTATGGGCTTCCAAACATCCCTTTGCCAATTCCACAAGAACAGCCTTAGCGAAAGACTTCCTGAAGGCAAAGATGTAACTCTGTGAGATGAATTAACAGAACACAGAGCAGTTTCTCAGAAAGTTTCTTTCCAGTTTTGAACGGAAGATATTTCCTTTTTCACCATAGCCCTCTATGGACTTCCAAATATCCCTTTAGCAATTCCACAAGAACAGCCTTAGCGAAAGGCTTCTGGAAGGGAAAGATGTAACTCTGTGAGATGAATTAACAGAACACAGAGCAGTTTCTCATAAAGCTTCTTTCCAGTTTTGAACGGAAGTTATTTACTTTTTCACCATAGTCCTCTATGGGCTTCCAAATATCCCTTTGCCAATTCCACAATAACAGCCTTAGCGAAAGTCTTCTTGAAGGGAAAGATGTAACTCTGGGAGATGAATCCACAGAACACAGAGCAGTTTCTCAGAAAGCTTCTTTCCAATTTTGAACGGAAGATATTTCCTTTTTCACCATAGCCCTCTATGGGCTTCCAAATATCCCTTTGCCAATTCCACAAGAACAGCCTTAGCGAAAGGCTTCTTGAAGGGAAAGATGTAAGTCTGTGAGATGAATTAACAGAACACAGAGCAGTTTCTCAGAAAGCTTCTTTCCAGTTTTGAACGGAAGATATTTCCTTTTTCACCATAGTCCTCTATGGGCTTCCAAATATCCCTTTGCCAATTCCACAAGAACAGCCTTAGCGAAAGGCTTCTTGAAGGGAAAGATGTAACTCTGTGAGATGAATTAACAGAACATAGAGCAGTTTCTCAGAAAGCTTCTTTCCAGTTTTGAACGGAAGATATTTCCTTTTTCACCATAGCCCTCTATGGGCTTCGAAATATCCCTTTGCCAATTCCACAAGAACAGCCTTATCGAAAGGCTTCTTGAAGGGAAAGATGTAACTCTGTGAGATGAATTAACAGAACACAGAGCAGTTTCTCAGAAAGCTTCTTTCCAGTTTTGAACGGAAGATATTTCCTTTTTCACCATAGCCCTCTATGGGCTTCCAAATACCCTTTGCCAATTCCACAAGAACAGCCTTAGCGAAAGGCTTCTTGAAGGGAAAGATGTAACTCTGTGAGATGAATTAACAGAACACAGAGCAGTTTCTCAGAAAGCTTCTTTCCAGTTTTGAACGGAAGATATTTCCTTTTTCACCATAGCCCTCTAAGGGCTTCCAAATATCCCTTTGCCAATTCCACAAGAACAGCCTTAGCGAAAGGCTTCTTGAAGGGAAAGATGTAATTCCGTGAGATGAATTAACAGAACACAGAGCAGTTTCTCAGAAAGGTTCTTTCCAGTTTTGAACAGAAGATATTTCCTTTTTCACCATAGCCCTCTATGGGCTTCCAAATATCCCTTTGCCAATTCCACAAGAACAGCCTTAGCGAAAGGCTTCTTGAAGGGAAAGATGTAACTCTGTGAGATGAATTAACAGAACACAGAGCAGTTTCTCAGAAAGCTTCTTTCCAGTTTTGAACGGAAGATACTTCCTTTTTCACCATAGCCCTCTATGGGCCTCCAAATATCCCTTTGCCAATTCCACAAGAACAGCCTTAGCGAAAGGCTTCTTGAAGGGAAAGATGTAACTCTGTGAGATGAATTAACAGAACACAGAGCAGTTTCTCAGAAAGCTTCTTTCCAGTTTTGAACGGAAGTTATTTCCTTTTTCACCATAGCCCTCTATGGGCTTCCAAATATCCCTTTGCCAATTCCACAAGAACAGTCTTAGCGAAAGGCTTCTTGAAGGGAAAGATGTAACTCTGTGAGATGAATTAACAGAACACAGAGCAGTTTCTCAGAAAGCTTCTTTCCAGTTTTGAACGGAAGATATTTCCTTTTTCACCATAGCCCTTTATGGGCTTCCAAATATCCCTTTGCCAATTCCACAAGAACAGCCTTAGCGAAAGGCTTCTTGAAGGGAAAGATGTAACTCTGTGAGATGAATTAACAGAACACAGAGCAGTTTCTCAGAAAGCTTCTTTCCAGTTTTGAACGGAAGATATTTCCTTTTTCACCATAGCCCTCTATGGGTTTCCAAATATCCATTTACCAATTCCAAAAGAACAGCCTTAGCGAAAGGCTTCTTGAAGGGAAAGTTGTAACTCTGTGAGATGAATTAACAGAACACAGAGCAGTTTCTCAGAAAGCTTCTTTCCAGTTTTGAACGGAAGATATTTCCTTTTTCACCATAGCCCTCTATGGGCTTCCAAATATCCCTTTGCCTATTCCACAAGAACAGCCTTAGCGAAAGGCTTGTTGAAGGGAAAGACGTAATTCTGTGAGATGAATTAAAAGAACACAGAGCAGTTTCTCAGAATGCTTCTTTCCAGTTTTGAACGGAAGATATTTCCTTTTTCACCATAGCTCTCTATGGGCTTCCAAATATCCCTTTGCCAATTCCACAAGAACAGCCTTAGCGAAAGGCTTCTTGAAGGGAAAGATGTAACTCTGTGAGATGAATTAACAGAACACAGAGCAGTTTCTCAGAAAGCTTCTTTCCAGTTTTGAACGGAAGATATTTCCTTTTTCACCATAGTCCTCTATGGGCTTCCAAATATCCCTTTGCCATTTCCACAAGAACAGCCTTAGCGAAAGGCTTCTTGAAGGGAAAGATGTAACTCTGTGAGATTAATTAAAAGAACACAGAGCAGTTTCTCAGAAAGCTTCTTTGCAGTTTTGAACGGAAGATATTTCCTTTTTCACCATAGCCCTCTATGGGCTTCCAATAATCCCTTTGCCAATTCCACAAGAACAGCCTTAGCGATAGGCTTCTTCAAGGGAAAGATGGAACTCTGTGAGATGAATTACCGGAACACAGAGCAGTTTCTCAGAAAGCTTCTTTCCAGTTTTAAACGGAAGATATTTCCTTTTTCACCATAGCCCTCTATGGGCTTCCAAATATCCCTTTGCCAATTGCACAAGAACAGCCTTAGCGAAAGGCTTCTTGAAGGGAAAGATGTAACTCTGTGAGATGAATTAACAGAACACAGAGCAGTTTCTCAGAAAGCTTCTTTCCAGTTTTCAACGGAAGATATTTCCTTTTTCACCATAGCCCTGTATGGTCTTCCAAATATCCCTTTGCCAATTCCACAAGAACAGCCTTAGCGAAAGGCTTCTTGAAGGGAAAGATGTAACTCTGTGAGATGAATTAACAGAACACAGAGCAGTTTCTCAGAAAGCTTCTTTCCAGTTTTGAACGGAAGATATTTCCTTTTTCACCATAGCCCTCTACAGGCTTCCAAATATCCCTTTGCCAATTCCCCAAGAACAGCCTTAGCGAAAGGCTTCTTGAAGGGAAAGATGTAACTCTGTGAGATGAATTAACAGAACACAGAGCAGTTTCTCAGAAAGCTTCTTTCCAGTTTTGAACTTAAGATATTTCCTTTTTCACCATAGCCCTCTATGGGCTTCCAAATATCCCTTTTCCAATTCCACAAGAACAGCCTTAGCGAAAGGCTTCTTGAAGGGAAAGATGTAACTCTGTGAGATGAATTAACAGAACACAGAGCAGTTTCTCAGAAAGCTTCTTTCCAGTTTTGAACGGAAGATATTTCCTTTTTCACCATAGCCCTCTATGGGCTTCCAAATATCCCTTTGCCAATTCCACAAGAACAGCCTTAGCGAAAGGCTTCTTGAACGGAAAGATGTAACTCTGTGAGATGAATTAACAGAACACAGAGCAGTTTCTCAGAAAGCTTCTTTCCAGTTTTGAACGGAAGATATTTCCTTTTTCACCATAGCCCTCTATGGGCTTCCAAATATCCCTTTGCCAATTCCACAAGAACAGCCTTAGCGAAAGGCTTCTTGAAGGGAAGGATGTAACTCTGTGAGATGAATTAACAGAACACAGAGCAGTTTCTCAGAAAGCTTCTTTCCAGTTTTGAACGGAAGATATTTCCTTTTTCACCATAGCCCTCTATGGGCTTCCAAATATCCCTTTGCCAATTACACAAGAACAGCCTTAACGAAAGACTTCTTGAAGGGAAAGATGTAACTCTGTGAGATGAATTAACAGAACACAGAGCAGTTTCTCAGAAAGCTTCTTTCCAGTTTTGAACGGAAGATATTTCCTTTTTCACCATAGCCCTCTATGGGCTTCCAAATATCCCTTTGCCAATTCCACAAGAACAGCCTTAGCGAAAGGCTTCTTGAAGGGAAAGTTGTAACTCTGTGAGATGAATTAACAGAACACAGAGCAGTTTCTCAGAAAGCTTCTTTCCAGTTTTGAACGGAAGATACTTCCTTTTTCACCATAGCCCTCTATGGGCTTCCAAATATCCCTTTGCCAATTCCACAAGAACAGCCTTAGCGAAACGCTTCTTGAAGAGAAAGACGTAATTCTGTGAGATGAATTAAAAGAACACAGAGCAGTGTCTCAGAATGCTTCTTTCCAGTTTTCAACGGAAGATATTTCCTTTTTCACCATAGCCCTCTATGGGCTTCCAAATATCCCATTGCCAATTCCACAAGAACAGCCTTAGCGAAAGGCTTCTTGAAGGGAAAGATGTAACTCTGTGAGATGAATTAAAAGAACACGGAGCAGTTTCTCAGAAAGCTTCTTTCCAGATTTGAACGGAAGATATTTCATTTTTCACCATAGCCCTCTATGGGCTTCCAATAATCCCTTCGCCAATTCCACAAGAGCAGCCTTAGCGAAAGGCTTCTTGAAGGGAAAGATGTAACTCTTTGAGATGAATTAACAGATCACAGAGCAGTTTCTCAGAAAGCTGCTTTCCAGTTTTGAACGGAAGATATTTCCTTTTTCACCATAGCCCTCTATGGGCTTCCAAATATCCCTTTGCCAATTCCACAAGAACAGCCTTAGCGAAAGGCATCTTGAAAGGAAAGATGGAACTCTGTGAGATGAATTAACAGAACACAGAGCAGTTTCTCAGAAAGCTTCTTTCCAGTTTTGAACGGAAGATATTTCCTTTTTCACCATAGCCCTCTATGGGCTTCCAAATATCCCTTTGCCAATTCCAAAAGAACAGCCTTAGCGAAAGGCTTCTTGAAGGGAAAGATGAAATTCTGTGAGATGAATTAACAGAACACAGAGCAGTTTCTCAGAAAGCTTCTTTCCAGTTTTGAACGGAAGATATTTCCTTTTTTACCATAGCCCTCTATGGGCTTCAAATATCCCTTTGCCAATTCCACAAGAACAGCCTTAGCGAAAGGTTTCTTGAAGGGAAAGTTGTAACTCTGTGAGATGAATTAACAGAACACAGAGCAGTTTCTCAGAAAGCTTCTTTCCAGTTTTGAACGGAAGATATTTCCTTTTTCACCATAGCCCTCTATGGGCTTCCAAATATCCCTTTGCCAATTCCACAGGAACAGCCTTAGCGAAACGCTTCTTGAAGGAAAAGCCGTAATTCTGTGAGATGAATTAAAAGAACACAGAGCAGTTTCTCAGAATGCTTCTTTCCAGTTTTGAACGGAAGATATTTCCTTTTTCACCATAGCCCTCTAGGGGTTCCAAATATCCCTTTACCAATTCCACAAGAACAGCCTTAGCGAAAGGCATCTTGAAGGGAAAGATGTAACTCTGTGAGGTGAATTAACAGAACACAGAGCAGTTTCTCAGAAAGCTTCTTTCCACTTTTGAACGGAAGATATTTCTTTTTCACCATAGCCCTCTATGGTCTTCCAAATATCCCTTTGCCAATTCTACAAGAACAGCCTTAGCGAAAGGCTTCTTGAAGGGAAAGATGTAACTCTGTGAGATGAATTAACAGAACACAGAGCAGTTTCTCAGAAAGCTTCTTTCCAGTTTTGAACGGAAGATATTTCCTTTTTCACCATAGCCCTCTATGGGTTTCCAAATATCCCTTTGCCAATTCCGCAAGAACAGCCTTAGCGAAAGGTTTCTTGATGGGAAAGACGTAATTCTGTGAGATGAATTAAAAGAACACAGAGCAGTTTCTCAGAAAGCTTCTTTCCAGTTTTGAACGGAAGATATTTCCTTTTTCACCATAGCCCTCTATGGGCTTCCAAATATCCCTTTGCCAGTTCCACAAGAACAGCCTTAGCGAAAGGCTTCTTGAAGGGAAAGATGTAATTCTGTGAGATGAATTAACAGAACACAGAGCAGTTTCTCAGAAAGCTTCTTTCCAGTTTTGAACGGAAGATATTTCCTTTTTCACCATAGCCCTCTATGGGCTTCCAAATATCCCTTTGTCAATTCCAGAAGAACAGCCTTAGCGAAAGGCTTCTTGAAGGAAAAGATGTAACTCTGTTAGATGAATTAACAGAACACAGAGCAGTTTCTCAGAAAGCTTCTTTTCAGTTTTGAACGGAAGATATTTCCTTTTTCACCATAGCCCTCTATGGGCTTCCAAATATCCCTTTGCCAGTTGCACAAGAACAGCCTTAGCGAAAGGCTTCTTGAAGGGATAGATGTAACTCTGTGAGATGAATTAACAGAACACAGAGCAGTTTCTCAGAAAGCTTCTTTCCAGTTTTGAACGGAAGATATTTCCTTTTTCACCATAGCCCTGTATGGGCTTCCAAATATCCCATTGCCAATTCCACAAGAACAGCCTTAGCGAAAGGCTTCTTGAAGGGAAAGATGTAACTCTGTGAGATGAATTAACAGAACACAGAGCAGTTTCTCAGAAAGCTTCCTTCCAGTTTTGAACGGAAGATATTTCCGTTTTCACCATAGCCCTCTAGGGGCTTCCAAATATCCCTTTGCCAATTCCACAAGAACAGCCTTAGCGAAAGGCTTCTTGGAGGGAAAGATGTAACTCTGTGAGATGAATTAACAGAACACAGAGCAGTTTCTCAGAAAGCTTCTTTCCAGTTTTGAACGGAAGATATTTCCTTTTTCACCACAGCCCTCTATGGGCTTCCAAATATCCCTTTGCCAATTCCACAAGAACAGCCTTAGCGAAAGGCTTCTTGAAGGGAAAGATGTAACTCTGTGAGATGAATTAACAGAACACAGAGCAGTTTCTCAGAAAGCTTCTTTCCAGTTTTGAACGGACGATATTTCCTTTTTCACCATAGCCCTCTATGGGCTTCCAAATATCCCTTTGCCAATTTCACAAGAACAGCCTTAGAGAAAGGCTTCTTGAAGGTAAAGATGTAACTCTGTGAGATGAATTAACAGAACACAGAGCAGTTTCTCAGAAAGCTTCTTTCCAGTTTTGAACGGAAGATATTTCCTTTTTCACCATAGCCCTCTATGGGCTTCCAAATATCCCTTTGCCAATTCCACAAGAACAGCCTTAGCGAAAGGCTTCTTGAAGGGAAAGATGTAACTCTGTGAGATGAATTAACAGAACACAGAGCAGTTTCTCAGAAAGCTTCTTTCCAGTTTTGAACGGAAGATATTTCCTTTTTCACCATAGCCCTCTATGGGCTTCCAAATATCACTTTGCCAATTCCACAAGAACAGCCTTAGCGAAAGGCTTCTTGAAGGGAAAGATGTAACTCTGTGAGATGAATTAACAGAACACAGAGCAGTTTCTCAGAAAGCTTCTTTCCAGTTTTGAACGGAAGATATTTCCTTTTTCACCATAGCCGTCTATGGGCTTCCAAATATCCCTTTGCCAATTCCACAAGAACAGCCTTAGCGAAAGGCTTCTTGAAGGGAAAAATGTAACTCTGCGAGATGAATTAACAGAACACAGAGCAGTTTCTCAGAAAGCTTCTTTCCAGTTTTGAACGGAAGATATTTCCTTTTTCACCATAGCCCTCTATGGGCTTCGAAATATCCCTTTGCCAATTACCCAAGAACAGCCTTAGCGAAAGGCTTCTTGAAGGGAAAGATGTAACTCTGTGAGATGAATTAACAGAACACAGAGCAGTTTCTCAGAAAGCTTCTTTCCAGTTTTGAACAGAAGATATTTCCTTTTTCACCATAGCCCTCTATGGGCTTCCAAATATCCCGTTGCCAATTCCACAAGAACAGCCTTAGCGAAAGGCTTCTTGAAGGGAAAGATGTAACTCTGTGAGATGAATTAACAGAACACAGAGCAGTTTCTCAGAAAGCTTCTTTCCACTTTTGAACGGAAGATACTTCCTTTTTCACCATAGCTCTCTATGGGCTTCCAAATATCCCTTTGCCAATTCCACAAGAACAGCCTTAGCGAAAGGCTTCTTGAAGGGAAAGATGTAACTCTGTGAGATGAATTAACAGAACACAGAGCAGTTTCTCAGAAAGCTTCTTTCCACTTTTGAACGGAAGATACTTCCTTTTTCACCATAGCCCTCTATGGGCTTCCAAATATCCCTTTGCCAATTCCACAAGAACAGCCTTAGCGAAAGGCTTCTTGAAGGGAAAGATGTAACTCTGTGAGATGAATTAACAGAACACAGAGCAGTTTCTCAGAAAGCTTCTTTCCAGTTTTGAACGGAAGATATTTCCTTTTTCACCAAAGCCCTCTAAGGGCTTCCAAATATCCCTTTGCCAATTCCACAAGATCAGCCTTAGCGAAAGGCTTCCTGAAGGGAAAGATGTAACTCTGTGAGATGAATTAACAGAACACAGAGCAGTTTCTCAGAAAGCTTCTTTCCAGTTTTGAACGGAAGATATTTCCTTTTTCACCATAGCCCTCTATGGGCTTCCAAATATCCCTTTGCCAATTGCACAAGAACAGCCTTAGCGAAAGGCTTCTTGAAGGGATAGATGTAACTCTGTGAGATGAATTAACAGAACACAGAGCACTTTCTCAGAAAGCTTCTTTCCAGTTTTGAACGGAAGATATTTCCTTTTTCACCATAGCCGTCTATGGGCTTCCAAATATCCCTTTGCCAATTCCACAAGAACAGCCTTAGCGAAAGGCTTCTTGAAGGGAAAAATGTAACTCTGCGAGATGAATTAACAGAACACAGAGCAGTTTCTCAGAAAGCTTCTTTCCAGTTTTGAACGGAAGATATTTCCTTTTTCACCATAGCCCTCTATGGGCTTCGAAATATCCCTTTGCCAATTACCCAAGAACAGCCTTAGCGAAAGGCTTCTTGAAGGGAAAGATGTAACTCTGTGAGATGAATTAACAGAACACAGAGCAGTTTCTCAGAAAGCTTCTTTCCACTTTTGAACGGAAGATACTTCCTTTTTCACCATAGCTCTCTATGGGCTTCCAAATATCCCTTTGCCAATTCCACAAGAACAGCCTTAGCGAAAGGCTTCTTGAAGGGAAAGATGTAACTCTGTGAGATGAATTAACAGAACACAGAGCAGTTTCTCAGAAAGCTTCTTTCCACTTTTGAACGGAAGATACTTCCTTTTTCACCATAGCCCTCTATGGGCTTCCAAATATCCCTTTGCCAATTCCACAAGAACAGCCTTAGCGAAAGGCTTCTTGAAGGGAAAGATGTAACTCTGTGAGATGAATTAACAGAACACAGAGCAGTTTCTCAGAAAGCTTCTTTCCAGTTTTGAACGGAAGATATTTCCTTTTTCACCAAAGCCCTCTAAGGGCTTCCAAATATCCCTTTGCCAATTCCACAAGATCAGCCTTAGCGAAAGGCTTCCTGAAGGGAAAGATGTAACTCTGTGAGATGAATTAACAGAACACAGAGCAGTTTCTCAGAAAGCTTCTTTCCAGTTTTGAACGGAAGATATTTCCTTTTTCACCATAGCCCTCTATGGGCTTCCAAATATCCCTTTGCCAATTGCACAAGAACAGCCTTAGCGAAAGGCTTCTTGAAGGGATAGATGTAACTCTGTGAGATGAATTAACAGAACACAGAGCAGTTTCTCAGAAAGCTTCTTTCCAGTTTTAAACAGAAGATATTTCCTTTTTCACCATAGCCCTGTATGGGCTTCCAAATATCCCATTGCCAATTCCAAAAGAACAGACTTAGCGAATGACTTCTTGAAGGGAAAGATGTAACTCTGTGAGATGAATTAACAGAACACAGATCAGTTTCTCAGAAAGCTTCTTTCCAATTTTGAACGGAAGATATTTCCGTTTTCACAATAGCCCTCTATGGGCTTCCAAATATCCCTTTGCCAATTCCACAAGAACAGCCTTAGCGAAAGGCTTCTTGAACGGAAAGATGTAACTTTGTGAGATGAATTAACAAAACACAGAGCAGTTTCTCAGAAAGCTTCTTTCCAGTTTTGAACGGAAGATATTTCCTTTTTCACCATAGCCCTCTATGGGCTTCCAAATATCCCTTTGCCAATTCCACAAGAACAGCCTTAGCGAAAGGCTTCTTGAAGGGAAAGATGTAACTCTGTGAGATGAATTAACAGAACACAGAGCAGTTTCTCAGAAAGCTTCTTTCCAGTTTTGAACGGAAGATATTTCCTTTTTCACCATAGCCCTCTATGGGCTTCCAAATATCCCTTTGCCAATTCCACAAGAACAGCCTTAGCGAAAGGCTTCTTGAAGGGAAAGATGTAACTCTGTGAGATGAATTAACAGAACACAGAGCAGTTTCTCAGAAAGCTTCTTTCCAGGTTTGAACGGAAGATATTTCCTTTTTCACCATAGCCCTCTATGGGCTTCCAAATATCCCTTTGCCAATTCCACAAGAACAGCCTTAGCGAAAGGCTTCTTGAAGGTAAAGAAGTAACTCTGTGAGATGAATTAACAGAACACAGAGCAGTTTCTCAGAAAGCTTCTTTCCAGTTTTGAACGGAAGATATTTCCTTTTTCACCATAGCCCTCTATGGGCTTCCATATATCCCTTTGCCAATTGCACAAGAACAGCCTTAGCGAAAGGCTTCTTGAAGTGATAGATGTAACTCTGTGAGATGAATTAACAGAACACAGAGCAGTTTCTCAGAAAGCTTCTTTCCAGTTTTAAACAGAAGATATTTCCTTTTTCACCATAGCCCTGTATGGGCTTCCAAATATCCCATTGCCAATTCCACAAGAACAGCCTTAGCGAAAGGCTTCTTGAAGGGAAAGATGTAACTCTGTGAGATGAATTAACAGAACACAGAGCAGTTTCTCAGAAAGCTTCTGTCCGGTTTTGAACGGAAGATATTTCCTTTTTCACCATAGCCCTCTATGGGCTTCCAAATATCCCTTTGCCAATTCCACAAGAACAGCCTTAGTGAAAGGCTTCTTGAAGGGAAAGATGTAACTCTGTGAGATGAATTAACAGAACACAGAGCAGTTTCTCAGAAAGCTTCTTTCCAGTTTTGAACGGAAGATATTTATTTTTTCACCATAGCCCTCTATGGGCTTCCAAATATCCCTTTGCCAATTCCACAAGAACAGCCTTAGCGAAAGGCTTCTTGAAGGGAAAGAAGTAACTCTGTGAGATGAGTTAACAGAACACAGAGCAGTTTCTCAGAAAGCTTCTTTCCAGTTTTGAACGGAAGATATTTCCTTTTTCACCATAGCCCTCTATGGGCTTCCAAATATCCCTTTGCCAATTCCACAAGAACAGCCTTAGCGAAAGGCTTCTTGAAGGGAAAGATGTAACTCTGTGAGATGAATTAACAGAACACAGAGCAGTTTCTCAAAAAGCTTCTTTCCAGTTTTGAACGGAATATATTTCCGTTTTCACCATAGCCCTCTAGGGGCTTCCAAATATCCCTTTGCCAATTCCACAAGAACAGCCTTAGCGAAAGGCTTCTTGGAGGGAAAGATGTAACTCTGTGAGATGAATTAACAGAACACAGAGCAGTTTCTCAGAAAGCTTCTTTCCAGTTTTGAACGGAAGATATTTCCTTTTTCACCAAAGCCCTCTAAGGGCTTCCAAATATCCCTTTGCCAATTCCACAAGATCAGCCTTAGCGAAAGGCTTCCTGAAGGGAAAGATGTAACTCTGTGAGATGAATTAACAGAACACAGAGCAGTTTCTCAGAAAGCTTCTTTCCAGTTTTGAACGGAAGATATTTCCTTTTTCACCATAGCCCTCTATGGGCTTCCAAATATCCCTTTGCCAATTGCACAAGAACAGCCTTAGCGAAAGGCTTCTTGAAGGGATAGATGTAACTCTGTGAGATGAATTAACAGAACACAGAGCAGTTTCTCAGAAAGCTTCTTTCCAGTTTTAAACAGAAGATATTTCCTTTTTCACCATAGCCCTGTATGGGCTTCCAAATATCCCATTGCCAATTCCAAAAGAACAGACTTAGCGAATGACTTCTTGAAGGGAAAGATGTAACTCTGTGAGATGAATTAACAGAACACAGATCAGTTTCTCAGAAAGCTTCTTTCCAATTTTGAACGGAAGATATTTCCGTTTTCACAATAGCCCTCTATGGGCTTCCAAATATCCCTTTGCCAATTCCACAAGAACAGCCTTAGCGAAAGGCTTCTTGAACGGAAAGATGTAACTCTGTGAGATGAATTAACAAAACACAGAGCAGTTTCTCAGAAAGCTTCTTTCCAGTTTTGAACGGAAGGTATTTCCTTTTTCACCATAGCCCTCTATGGGCTTCCAAATATCCCTTTGCCAATTCCACAAGAACAGCCTTAGCGAAAGGCTTCTTGAAGGGAAAGATGTAACTCTGTGAGATGAATTAACAGAACACAGAGCAGTTTCTCAGAAAGCTTCTTTCCAGTTTTGAACGGAAGATATTTCCTTTTTCACCATAGCCCTCTATGGGCTTCCAAATATCCCTTTGCCAATTCCACAAGAACAGCCTTAGCGAAAGGCTTCTTGAAGGGAAAGATGTAACTCTGTGAGATGAATTAACAGAAAACAGAGCAGTTTCTCAGAAAGCTTCTTTCCAGTTTTGAACGGAAGATATTTCCTTTTTCACCATAGCCCTCTATGGGCTTCCAAATATCCCTTTGCCAATTCCACAAGAACAGCCTTAGCGAAAGGCTTCTTGAAGGTAAAGAAGTAACTCTGTGAGATGAATTAACAGAACACAGAGCAGTTTCTCAGAAAGCTTCTTTCCAGTTTTGAACGGAAGATATTTCCTTTTTCACCATAGCCCTCTATGGGCTTCCAAATATCCCTTTGCCAATTGCACAAGAACAGCCTTAGCGAAAGGCTTCTTGAAGTGATAGATGTAACTCTGTGAGATGAATTAACAGAGCACAGAGCAGTTTCTCAGAAAGCTTCTTTCCAGTTTTAAACAGAAGATATTTCCTTTTTCACCATAGCCCTGTATGGGCTTCCAAATATCCCATTGCCAATTCCACAAGAACAGCCTTAGCGAAAGGCTTCTTGAAGGGAAAGATGTAACTCTGTGAGATGAATTAACAGAACACAGAGCAGTTTCTCAGAAAGCTTCTGTCCGGTTTTGAACGGAAGATATTTCCTTTTTCACCATAGCCCTCTATGGGCTTCCAAATATCCCTTTGCCAATTCCACAAGAACAGCCTTAGCGAAAGGCTTCTTGAAGGGAAAGATGTAACTCTGTGAGATGAATTAACAGAACACAGAGCAGTTTCTCAGAAAGCTTCTTTCCAGTTTTGAACGGAAGATATTTATTTTTTCACCATAGCCCTCTATGGGCTTCCAAATATCCCTTTGCCAATTCCACAAGAACAGCCTTAGCGAAAGGCTTCTTGAAGGGAAAGAAGTAACTCTGTGAGATGAATTAACAGAACACAGAGCAGTTTCTCAGAAAGCTTCTTTCCAGTTTTGAACGGAAGATATTTCCTTTTTCACCATAGCCCTCTATGGGCTTCCAAATATCCCTTTGCCAATTCCACAAGAACAGCCTTAGCGAAAGGCTTCTTGAAGGGAAAGATGTAACTCTGTGAGTTGAATTAACAGAACACAGAGCAGTTTCTCAGAAAGCTTCTTTCCAGTTTTGAACGGAAGATATTTCCTTTTTCACCATAGCCCTCTATGAGCTTCCAAATATCCCTTTGCCAATTCCACAAGAACAGCTTTAGCGAAAGGCTTCCTGAAGGGAAAGATGTAACTCTGTGAGATGAATTAACAGAACACAGAGCAGTTTCTCAGAAAGCTTCTTTCCAGTTTTGAAGGGAAGATATTCCCTTTTTCACCATAGCCCTCTATGGGCTTCCAAATATCCCTTTGCCAATTCCACAAGAACAGCCTTAGCGAAAGGCTTCTTGAAGGGAAAGATGTCACTCTGTGAGATGAATTAACAGAACACAGAGCAGTTTCTCAGAAAGCTTCTTTCCAGTTTTGAACGGAAGATATTTCCTTTTTCACCATAGCCCTCTATGGGCTTCCAAATATCCCTTTGCCAATTCCACAAGAACAGCCTTAGCGAAAGGCTTCTTGAAGGGAAAGATGTAACTCTGTGAGATGAATTAACAGAACACAGAGCAGTTTCTCAAAAAGCTTCTTTCCAGTTTTGAACGGAAGATATTTCCGTTTTCACCATAGCCCTCTAGGGGCTTCCAAATATCCCTTTGCCAATTCCACAAGAACAGCCTTAGCGAAAGGCTTCTTGGAGGGAAAGATGTAACTCTGTGAGATGAATTAACAGAACACAGAGCAGTTTCTCAGAAAGCTTCTTTCCAGTTTTGAACGGAAGATATTTCCTTTTTCACCACAGCCCTCTATGGGCTTCCAAATATCCCTTTGCCAATTCCACAAGAACAGCCTTACCGAAAGGCTTCTTGAAGGGAAAGATGTAACTCTGTGAGATGAATTAACAGAACACAGAGCAGTTTCTCAGAAAGCTTCTTTCCAGTATTGAACGGACGATATTTCCTTTTTCACCATAGCCCTCTATGGGCTTCCAAATATCCCTTTGCCAATTCCAAAAAACAGCCTTAGAGAAAGGCTTCTTGAAGGTAAAGATGTAACTCTGTGAGATGAATTAACAGAACACAGAGCACTTTCTCAGAAAGCTTCTTTCCAGTTTTGAACGGAAGATATTTCCTTTTTCACCATAGCCCTCTATGGGCTTCCAAATATCCCTTTGCCAATTAAACAAGAACAGCCTTAGCGAAAGGCTTCTTGAAGGGAAAGATGTAACTCTGTGAGATGAATTAACAGAACACAGAGCAGTTTCTCAGAAAGCTTCTTTCCAGTTTTGAAAAGAAGATATTTCCTTTTTCACCATAGCCCTCTATGGGCTTCCAAATATCCCTTTGCCAATTCCACAAGAACAGCCTTAGCGAAAGGCTTCTTGAAGGGTAAGATGTAACTCTGTGAGATGAATTAACAGAACACAGAGCAGTTTCTCAGAAAGCTTCTTTCCACTTTTGAACGGAAGATACTTCCTTTTTCACCATAGCCCTCTATGGGCTTCCAAATATCCCTTTGCCAATTCCACAAGAACAGCCTTAGCGAAAGGCTTCTTGAAGGGAAAGATGTAACTCTGTGAGATGAATTAACAGAACACAGAGCAGTTTCTCAGAAAGCTTCTTTCCAGTTTTGAACGGAAGATATTTCCTTTTTCACCAAAGCCCTCTAAGGGCTTCCAAATATCCCTTTGCCAATTCCACAAGATCAGCCTTAGCGAAAGTCTTCTTGAAGGGAAAGATGTAACTCTGTGAGATGAATTAACAGAACACAGAGCAGTTTCTCAGAAAGCTTCTTTCCAGTTTTGAACGGAAGATATTTCCTTTTTCACCATAGCCCTCTATGGGCTTCCAAATATCCCTTTGCCAATTGCACAAGAACAGCCTTAGCGAAAGGCTTCTTGAAGGGATAGATGTAACTCTGTGAGATGAATTAACAGAACACAGAGCAGTTTCTCAGAAAGCTTCTTTCCAGTTTTAAACAGAAGATATTTCCTTTTTCACCATAGCCCTGTATGGGCTTCCAAATATCCCATTGCCAATTCCAAAAGAACAGACTTAGCGAATGACTTCTTGAAGGGAAAGATGTAACTCTGTGAGATGAATTAACAGAACACAGATCAGTTTCTCAGAAAGCTTCTTTCCAATTTTGAACGGAAGATATTTCGGTTTTCACCATAGCCCTCTATGGGCTTCCAAATATCCCTTTGCCAATTCCACAAGAACAGCCTTAGCGAAAGGCTTCTTGAACGGAAAGATGTAACTCTGTGAGATGAATTAACAAAACACAGAGCAGTTTCTCAGAAAGCTTCTTTCCAGTTTTGAACGGAAGATATTTCCTTTTTCACCATAGCCCTCTATGGGCTTCCAAATATCCCTTTGCCAATTCCACAAGAACAGCCTTAGCGAAAGGCTTCTTGAAGGGAAAGATGTAACTCTGTGAGATGAATTAACAGAACACAGAGCAGTTTCTCAGAAAGCTTCTTTCCAGTTTTGAACGGAAGATATTTCCTTTTTCACCATAGCCCTCTATGGGCTTCCAAATATCCCTTTGCCAATTCCACAAGAACAGCCTTAGCGAAAGGCTTCTTGAAGGTAAAGAAGTAACTCTGTGAGATGAATTAACAGAACACAGAGCAGTTTCTCACAAAGCTTCTTTCCAGTTTTGAACGGAAGATATTTCCTTTTTCACCATAGCCCTCTATGGGCTTCCAAATATCCCTCTGCCAATTCCACAAGAAAAGCCTTAGCGAAAGGCTTCTTGAAGGGAAAGATGTAACTCTGTGAGATGAATTAACAGAACACAGAGCAGTTTCTCAGAAAGCTTCTTTCCAGTTTTGAACGGAAGATATTTCCTTTTTCACCATAGCCCTCAATGGGCTTCCAAATATCCCTTTGCCAATTCCACAAGAACAGCTTTAGCGAAAGGCTTCCTGAAGGGAAAGATGTAACTCTGTGAGATGAATTAACAGAACACAGAGCAGTTTCTCAGAAAGCTTCTTTCCAGTTTTGAACGGAAGATATTCCCTTTTTCACCATAGCCCTCTATGGGCTTCCAAATATCCCTTTGCCAATTCCACAAGAACAGCCTTAGCGAAAGGCTTCTTGAAGGGAAAGATGTAACCCTGTGAGATGAATTAACAGAACACAGAGCAGTTTCTCCGAAAGCTTCTTTCCAGTTTTGAACGGAAGATATTTCCTTTTTCACCGTAGCCTTCTATGGGCTTCCAAATATCCCTTTGCCTATTCCACAAGAACAGCCTTAGCGAAAGACTTCTTGAAGGGAAAGATGTAACTCTGTGAGATGAATTAACAGAACACAGAGCAGTTTCTCAGAAAGCTTCTTTCCAGTTTTGAACGGAAGATATTTCCTTTTTCACCATAGCCCTCTATGGGCTTCCAAATATCCCTTTGCCAATTCCACAAGAACAGCCTTAGCGAAAGGCTTCTTGAAGGGAAAGATGTAATTCTGTGAGATGAATTAACAGAACACAGAGCAGTTTCTCAGAAAGCTTCTTTCCAGATTTGAACGGAAGGTATTTCGTTTTTCACCATAGCCCTCTATGGGCTTCCAAATATCCCTTTGCCAATTCCACAAGAACAGCCTTAGCGAAAGGCTTCTTGAAGGGAAAGATGTAACTCTGTGAGGTGAATTAACAGAACACAGAGCAGTTTCTCAGAAAGCTTCTTTCCAGTTTTGAACGGAAGATATTTCCTTTTTCACCGTAGCCCTCTATGGGCTTCCAAATATCCCTTTGCCAATTCCACAAGAACAGCCTTAGCGAAAGGCTTCTTGAAGGGAGAGATGTAACTCTGTGAGATGAATTAACAGAACACAGAGCAGTTTCTCAGAAAGCTTCTTTCCAGTTTTGAACGGAAGATATTTCCTTTTTCACCATAGCCCTCTAAGGGCTTCCAAATATCCCTTTGCCAATTCCACAAGATCAGCCTTAGCGAAAGGCTTCTTGAAGGGAAAGATGTAACTCTGTGAGATGAATTAACAGAACACAGAGCAGTTTCTCAGAAAGCTTCTTTCCAGTTTTGAACGGAAGATATTTCCTTTTTCACCATAGCCCTCTATGGGCTTCCAAATATCCCTTTGCCAATTCCACAAGAACAGCCTTAGCGAAAGGCTTCTTGAAGGGAAAGATGTAACTCGGTGAGATGAATTAACAGAACACAGAGCAGTTTCTCAGAAAGCTTCTTTCCAGTTTTGAACGGAAGATATTTCCTTTTTCACCATAGCCCTCTATGGGCTTCCAAATATTCCATTGCCAATTCCACAAGAACAGCCTTAGCGAAAGGCTTCTTGAAGGGAAAGATGTAACTCTGTGAGATGAATTAACAGAACACAGAGCAGTTTCTCAGCAAGCTTCTTTCCAGTTTTAAACGGAAGATATTTCCGTTTTCACCATAGCCCTCTATGGGCTTCCAAATATCCCTTTGCCAATTCCACAAGAACAGCCTTAGCGAAAGGCTTCTTGAAGGGAAAGATGTAACTCTGTGAGATGAATTAACAGAACACAGAGCAGTTTCTCAGAAAGCTTCTTTCCAGTTTTGAACGGAAGATATTTCCTTTTTCACCACAGACCTCTATGGGCTTCCAAATCTCCCTTTTCCAATTCCACAAGTACAGCCTTAGCGAAAGGCTTCTTGAAGGGAAAGATGTAACTCTGTGAGATGAATTAACAGAACACAGAGCAGTTTCTCAGAAAGCTTCTTTCCAGGTTTGAACGGACGATATTTCCTTTTTCACCATAGCCCTCTATGGGCTTCCAAATATCCCTTTGCCAATTCCACAAGAACAGCCTTAGAGAAAGGCTTCTTGAAGGTAAAGATGTAACTCTGTGAGATGAATTAACAGAACACAGAGCAGTTTCTCAGAAAGCTTCTTTCCAGTTTTGAACGGAAGATATTTCCTTTTTCACCATAGCCCTCTATGGGCTTCCAAATATCCCTTTGCCAATTCCACAAGAACAGCCTTAGCGAAAGGCTTCTTGAAGGGAAAGATGTAACTCTGTGAGATGAATTAACAGAACACAGAGCAGTTTCTCAGAAAGCTTCTTTCCAGTTTTGAACGGAAGATATTTCCTTTTTCACCATAGCCCTCTATGGGCTTCCAAATATCCCTTTGCCAATTCCACAAGAACAGCCTTAGCGAAAGGCTTCTTGAAGGGAAAGATGTAACTCTGTGAGATGAATTAACAGAACACAGAGCAGTTTCTCAGAAAGCTTCTTTCCAGTTTTCAACGGAAGATATTTCCTTTTTCACCATAGCCCTCTATGGGCTTCCAAATATCCCTTTGCCAATTCCACAAGAACAGCTTTATCGAAAGGCTTCTTGAAGGGAAAAATATAACTCTGTGAGATGAATTAACAGAACACAGAGCAGTTTCTCAGAAAGCTTCTTTCCAGTTTTGAACGGAAGATATTTCCTTTTTCACCATAGCCCTCTATGGGCTTCCAAATATCCCTTTGCCAATTACCCAAGAACAGCCTTAGCGAAAGGCTTCTTGAAGGGAAAGATGTAACTCTGTGAGATGAATTAACAGAACACAGAGCAGTTTCTCAGAAAGCTTCTTTCCACTTTTGAACGGAAGATACTTCCTTTTTCACCATAGCCCTCTATGGGCTTCCAAATATCCCTTTGAAAATTCCACAACAACAGCCTTAGCGAAAGACTTCTCGAAGGGAAAGATGTAACTCTGTGAGATGAATTAACAGAACACAGAGCAGTTTCTCAGAAAGCTTCTTTCCAGTTTTGAACAGAAGATATTTCCTTTTTCACCATAGCACTCTATGGGCTTCCAAATATCCCTTTGCCAATTCCACAAGAACAGCCTTAGCGAAAGGCTTCTTAAAGGGAAAGATGTAACTCTGTGAGATGAATTAACAGAACACAGAGCAGTTTCTCAGAAAGCTTCTTTCCAGTTTTGAACGGAAGATATTTCCTTTTTCACCATAGCCCTCTATGGGCTTCCAAATATCCCTTTGCCAATACCACAAGAACAGCCTTAGCGAAAGGCTTCTTGAAGGGAAAGATGTAACTCTGTGAGATGAATTAACAGAACACAGAGCAGTTTCTCAGAAAGCTTCTTTCCAGTTTTGAACGGAAGATATTTCCTTTTTCACCATAGCCCTCTATGGGCTTCCAAATATCCCTTTGCCAGTTACCCAAGAACAGCCTTAGCGAAAGGCTTCTTGAAGGGAAAGATGTAATTCTGTGAGATGAATTAACAGAACACAGAGCAGTTTCTCAGAAAGCTTCTTTCCAGTTTTGAACAGAAGATATTTCCTTTTTCACCATAGCCCTCTATGGGCTTCCAAATATCCCTTTGCCAATTCCACAAGAACAGCCTTAGTGAAAGGCTTCTTGAAGGGAAAGATGTAACTCTGTGAGATGAATTAACAGAACACAGAGCAGTTTCTCAGAAAGCTTCTTTCCACTTTTGAACGGAAGATACTTCCTTTTTCACCATAGCCCTCTATGGGCTTCCAAATATCCCTTTGAAAATTCCACAAGAACAGCCTTAGCGAAAGACTTCTCGAAGGGAAAGATGTAACTCTGTGAGATGAATTAACAGAACACAGAGCAGTTTCTCAGAAAGCTTCTTTCCAGTTTTGAACGGAAGATATTTCCTTTTTCACCATAGCCCTCTATGGGCTTCCAAATATCCCTTTGCCAATTCCACAAGAACAGCCTTAGCGAAAGGCTTCTTGAAGGGAAAGATGTAATTCTGTGAGATGAATTAACAGAACACAGAGCAGTTTCTCAGAAAGCTTCTTTCCAGTTTTGAACGGAAGATATTTCCTTTTTCACCATAGCCCTCTATGGGCTTCCAAATATCCCTTTGCCAATTCCACAAGAAGAGCCTTAGCGAAAGGCTTCTTGAAGGGATAGATGTAACTCTGTGAGATGAATTAACAGAACACAGAGCAGTTTCTCAGAAAGCTTCTTTCCAGTTTTGAACGGAAGATATTTCCTTTTTCACCATAGCCCTGTATGGGCTTCCAAATATCCCATTGCCAATTCCACAAGAACAGCCTTAGCGAAAGGCTTCTTGAAGGGAAAGATGTAACTCTGTGAGATGAATTAACAGAACACAGAGCAGTTTCTCAGAAAGCTTCTTTCCAGTTTTGAACGGAAGATATTTCCGTTCTCACCATAGCCCTCTAGGGGCTTCCAAATATCCCTTTGCCAATTCCACAAGAACAGCCTTAGCGAAAGGCTTCTTGGAGGGAAAGATGTAACTCTGTGAGATGAATTAACAGAACACAGAGCAGTTTCTCAGAAAGCTTCTTTCCAGTTTTGAACGGAAGATATTTCCTTTTTCACCACAGCCCTCTATGGGCTTCCAAATATCCCTTTGCGAATTCCACAAGAACAGCCTTAGCGAAAGGCTTCTTGAAGGGAAAGATGTAACTCTGTGAGATGAATTAACAGAACACAGAGCAGTTTCTCAGAAAGCTTCTTTCCAGTTTTGAACGGACGATATTTCCTTTTTCACCATAGCCCTCTATGGGCTTCCAAATATCCCTTTGCCAATTCCACAAGAACAGCCTTAGAGAAAGGCTTCTTGAAGGTAAAGATGTAACTCTGTGAGATGAATTAACAGAACACAGAGCACTTTCTCAGAAAGCTTCTTTCCAGTTTTGAACGGAAGATATTTCCTTTTTCACCATAGCCCTCTATGGGCTTCCAAATATCCCTTTGTCAATTCCACAAGAACAGCCTTAGCGAAAGGCTTCTTGAAGGGAAAGATGTAACTCTGTGAGATGAATTAACAGAACACAGAGCAGTTTCTCAGAAAGCTTCTTTCCAGTTTTGAACGGAAGATATTTCCTTTTTCACCATAGCCCTCTATGGGCTTCCAAATATCACTTTGCCAATTCCACAAGAACAGCCTTAGCGAAAGGCTTCTTGAAGGGAAAGATGTAACTCTGTGAGATGAATTAACAGAACACAGAGCAGTTTCTCAGAAAGCTTCTTTCCAGTTTTGAACGGAAGATATTTCCTTTTTCACCATAGCCGTCTATGGGCTTCCAAATATCCCTTTGCCAATTCCACAAGAACAGCCTTAGCGAAAGGCTTCTTGAAGGGAAAAATGTAACTCTGTGAGATGAATTAACAGAACACAGAGCAGTTTCTCAGAAAGCTTCTTTCCAGTTTTGAACGGAAGATATTTCCTTTTTCACCATAGCCCTCTATGGGCTTCCAAATATCCCTTTGCCAATTCCACAAGAACAGCCTTAGCGAAAGGCTTCTTGAAGGTAAAGAAGTAACTCTGTGAGATGAATTAACAGAACACAGAGCAGTTTCTCAGAAAGCTTCTTTCCAGTTTTGAACGGAAGATATTTCCTTTTTCACCATAGCCCTCTATGGGCTTCCATATATCCCTTTGCCAATTGCACAAGAACAGCCTTAGCGAAAGGCTTCTTGAAGTGATAGATGTAACTCTGTGAGATGAATTAACAGAACACAGAGCAGTTTCTCAGAAAGCTTCTTTCCAGTTTTAAACAGAAGATATTTCCTTTTTCACCATAGCCCTGTATGGGCTTCCAAATATCCCATTGCCAATTCCACAAGAACAGCCTTAGCGAAAGGCTTCTTGAAGGGAAAGAAGTAACTCTGTGAGATGAGTTAACAGAACACAGAGCAGTTTCTCAGAAAGCTTCTTTCCAGTTTTGAACGGAAGATATTTCCTTTTTCACCATAGCCCTCTATGGGCTTCCAAATATCCCTTTGCCAATTCCACAAGAACAGCCTTAGCGAAAGGCTTCTTGAAGGGAAAGATGTAACTCTGTGAGATGAATTAACAGAACACAGAGCAGTTTCTCAAAAAGCTTCTTTCCAGTTTTGAACGGAAGATATTTCCGTTTTCACCATAGCCCTCTAGGGGCTTCCAAATATCCCTTTGCCAATTCCACAAGAACAGCCTTAGCGAAAGGCTTCTTGGAGGGAAAGATGTAACTCTGTGAGATGAATTAACAGAACACAGAGCAGTTTCTCAGAAAGCTTCTTTCCAGTTTTGAACGGAAGATATTTCCTTTTTCACCAAAGCCCTCTAAGGGCTTCCAAATATCCCTTTGCCAATTCCACAAGATCAGCCTTAGCGAAAGGCTTCCTGAAGGGAAAGATGTAACTCTGTGAGATGAATTAACAGGACACAGAGCAGTTTCTCAGAAAGCTTCTTTCCAGTTTTGAACGGAAGATATTTCCTTTTTCACCATAGCCCTCTATGGGCTTCCAAATATCCCTTTGCCAATTGCACAAGAACAGCCTTAGCGAAAGGCTTCTTGAAGGGATAGATGTAACTCTGTGAGATGAATTAACAGAACACAGAGCAGTTTCTCAGAAAGCTTCTTTCCAGTTTTAAACAGAAGATATTTCCTTTTTCACCATAGCCCTGTATGGGCTTCCAAATATCCCATTGCCAATTCCAAAAGAACAGACTTAGCGAATGACTTCTTGAAGGGAAAGATGTAACTCTGTGAGATGAATTAACAGAACACAGATCAGTTTCTCAGAAAGCTTCTTTCCAATTTTGAACGGAAGATATTTCCGTTTTCACAATAGCCCTCTATGGGCTTCCAAATATCCCTTTGCCAATTCCACAAGAACAGCCTTAGCGAAAGGCTTCTTGAACGGAAAGATGTAACTCTGTGAGATGAATTAACAAAACACAGAGCAGTTTCTCAGAAAGCTTCTTTCCAGTTTTGAACGGAAGATATTTCCTTTTTCACCATAGCCCTCTATGGGCTTCCAAATATCCCTTTGCCAATTCCACAAGAACAGCCTTAGCGAAAGGCTTCTTGAAGGGAAAGATGTAACTCTGTGAGATGAATTAACAGAACACAGAGCAGTTTCTCAGAAAGCTTCTTTCCAGTTTTGAACGGAAGATATTTCCTTTTTCACCATAGCCCTCTATGGGCTTCCAAATATCCCTTTGCCAATTCCACAAGAACAGCCTTAGCGAAAGGCTTCTTGAAGGGAAAGATGTAACTCTGTGAGATGAATTAACAGAAAACAGAGCAGTTTCTCAGAAAGCTTCTTTCCAGTTTTGAACGGAAGATATTTCCTTTTTCACCATAGCCCTCTATGGGCTTCCAAATATCCCTTTGCCAATTCCACAAGAACAGCCTTAGCGAAAGGCTTCTTGAAGGTAAAGAAGTAACTCTGTGAGATGAATTAACAGAACACAGAGCAGTTTCTCAGAAAGCTTCTTTCCAGTTTTGAACGGAAGATATTTCCTTTTTCACCATAGCCCTCTATGGGCTTCCAAATATCCCTTTGCCAATTGCACAAGAACAGCCTTAGCGAAAGGCTTCTTGAAGTGATAGATGTAACTCTGTGAGATGAATTAACAGAGCACAGAGCAGTTTCTCAGAAAGCTTCTTTCCAGTTTTAAACAGAAGATATTTCCTTTTTCACCATAGCCCTGTATGGGCTTCCAAATATCCCATTGCCAATTCCACAAGAACAGCCTTAGCGAAAGGCTTCTTGAAGGGAAAGATGTAACTCTGTGAGATGAATTAACAGAACACAGAGCAGTTTCTCAGAAAGCTTCTGTCCGGTTTTGAACGGAAGATATTTCCTTTTTCACCATAGCCCTCTATGGGCTTCCAAATATCCCTTTGCCAATTCCACAAGAACAGCCTTAGCGAAAGGCTTCTTGAAGGGAAAGATGTAACTCTGTGAGATGAATTAACAGAACACAGAGCAGTTTCTCAGAAAGCTTCTTTCCAGTTTTGAACGGAAGATATTTATTTTTTCACCATAGCCCTCTATGGGCTTCCAAATATCCCTTTGCCAATTCCACAAGAACAGCCTTAGCGAAAGGCTTCTTGAAGGGAAAGAAGTAACTCTGTGAGATGAATTAACAGAACACAGAGCAGTTTCTCAGAAAGCTTCTTTCCAGTTTTGAACGGAAGATATTTCCTTTTTCACCATAGCCCTCTATGGGCTTCCAAATATCCCTTTGCCAATTCCACAAGAACAGCCTTAGCGAAAGGCTTCTTGAAGGGAAAGATGTAACTCTGTGAGTTGAATTAACAGAACACAGAGCAGTTTCTCAGAAAGCTTCTTTCCAGTTTTGAACGGAAGATATTTCCTTTTTCACCATAGCCCTCTATGAGCTTCCAAATATCCCTTTGCCAATTCCACAAGAACAGCTTTAGCGAAAGGCTTCCTGAAGGGAAAGATGTAACTCTGTGAGATGAATTAACAGAACACAGAGCAGTTTCTCAGAAAGCTTCTTTCCAGTTTTGAAGGGAAGATATTCCCTTTTTCACCATAGCCCTCTATGGGCTTCCAAATATCCCTTTGCCAATTCCACAAGAACAGCCTTAGCGAAAGGCTTCTTGAAGGGAAAGATGTCACTCTGTGAGATGAATTAACAGAACACAGAGCAGTTTCTCAGAAAGCTTCTTTCCAGTTTTGAACGGAATATATTTCCTTTTTCACCATAGCCCTCTATGGGCTTCCAAATATCCCTTTGCCAATTCCACAAGAACAGCCTTAGCGAAAGGCTTCTTGAAGGGAAAGATGTAACTCTGTGAGATGAATTAACAGAACACAGAGCAGTTTCTCAAAAAGCTTCTTTCCAGTTTTGAACGGAAGATATTTCCGTTTTCACCATAGCCCTCTAGGGGCTTCCAAATATCCCTTTGCCAATTCCACAAGAACAGCCTTAGCGAAAGGCTTCTTGGAGGGAAAGATGTAACTCTGTGAGATGAATTAACAGAACACAGAGCAGTTTCTCAGAAAGCTTCTTTCCAGTTTTGAACGGAAGATATTTCCTTTTTCACCACAGCCCTCTATGGGCTTCCAAATATCCCTTTGCCAATTCCACAAGAACAGCCTTACCGAAAGGCTTCTTGAAGGGAAAGATGTAACTCTGTGAGATGAATTAACAGAACACAGAGCAGTTTCTCAGAAAGCTTCTTTCCAGTATTGAACGGACGATATTTCCTTTTTCACCATAGCCCTCTATGGGCTTCCAAATATCCCTTTGCGAATTCCAAAAAACAGCCTTAGAGAAAGGATTCTTGAAGGTAAAGATGTAACTCTGTGAGATGAATTAACAGAACACAGAGCACTTTCTCAGAAAGCTTCTTTCCAGTTTTGAACGGAAGATATTTCCTTTTTCACCATAGCCCTCTATGGGCTTCCAAATATCCCTTTGCCAATTAAACAAGAACAGCCTTAGCGAAAGGCTTCTTGAAGGGAAAGATGTAACTCTGTGAGATGAATTAACAGAACACAGAGCAGTTTCTCAGAAAGCTTCTTTCCAGTTTTGAACAGAAGATATTTCCTTTTTCACCATAGCCCTCTATGGGCTTCCAAATATCCCTTTGCCAATTCCACAAGAACAGCCTTAGCGAAAGGCTTCTTGAAGGGAAAGATGTAACTCTGTGAGATGAATTAACAGAACACAGAGCAGTTTCTCAGAAAGCTTCTTTCCACTTTTGAACGGAAGATATTTCCTTTTTCACCATAGCCCTCTATGAGCTTCCAAATATCCCTTTGCCAATTCCACAAGAACAGCTTTAGCGAAAGGCTTCCTGAAGGGAAAGATGTAACTCTGTGAGATGAATTAACAGAACACAGAGCAGTTTCTCAGAAAGCTTCTTTCCAGTTTTGAAGGGAAGATATTCCCTTTTTCACCATAGCCCTCTATGGGCTTCCAAATATCCCTTTGCCAATTCCACAAGAACAGCCTTAGCGAAAGGCTTCTTGAAGGGAAAGATGTCACTCTGTGAGATGAATTAACAGAACACAGAGCAGTTTCTCAGAAAGCTTCTTTCCAGTTTTGAACGGAATATATTTCCTTTTTCACCATAGCCCTCTATGGGCTTCCAAATATCCCTTTGCCAATTCCACAAGAACAGCCTTAGCGAAAGGCTTCTTGAAGGGAAAGATGTAACTCTGTGAGATGAATTAACAGAACACAGAGCAGTTTCTCAAAAAGCTTCTTTCCAGTTTTGAACGGAAGATATTTCCGTTTTCACCATAGCCCTCTAGGGGCTTCCAAATATCCCTTTGCCAATTCCACAAGAACAGCCTTAGCGAAAGGCTTCTTGGAGGGAAAGATGTAACTCTGTGAGATGAATTAACAGAACACAGAGCAGTTTCTCAGAAAGCTTCTTTCCAGTTTTGAACGGAAGATATTTCCTTTTTCACCACAGCCCTCTATGGGCTTCCAAATATCCCTTTGCCAATTCCACAAGAACAGCCTTACCGAAAGGCTTCTTGAAGGGAAAGATGTAACTCTGTGAGATGAATTAACAGAACACAGAGCAGTTTCTCAGAAAGCTTCTTTCCAGTATTGAACGGACGATATTTCCTTTTTCACCATAGCCCTCTATGGGCTTCCAAATATCCCTTTGCGAATTCCAAAAAACAGCCTTAGAGAAAGGATTCTTGAAGGTAAAGATGTAACTCTGTGAGATGAATTAACAGAACACAGAGCACTTTCTCAGAAAGCTTCTTTCCAGTTTTGAACGGAAGATATTTCCTTTTTCACCATAGCCCTCTATGGGCTTCCAAATATCCCTTTGCCAATTAAACAAGAACAGCCTTAGCGAAAGGCTTCTTGAAGGGAAAGATGTAACTCTGTGAGATGAATTAACAGAACACAGAGCAGTTTCTCAGAAAGCTTCTTTCCAGTTTTGAACAGAAGATATTTCCTTTTTCACCATAGCCCTCTATGGGCTTCCAAATATCCCTTTGCCAATTCCACAAGAACAGCCTTAGCGAAAGGCTTCTTGAAGGGAAAGATGTAACTCTGTGAGATGAATTAACAGAACACAGAGCAGTTTCTCAGAAAGCTTCTTTCCACTTTTGAACGGAAGATACTTCCTTTTTCACCATAGCCCTCTATGGGCTTCCAAATATCCCTTTGCCAATTCCACAAGAACAGCCTTAGCGAAAGGCTTCTTGAAGGGAAAGATGTAACTCTGTGAGATGAATTAACAGAACACAGAGCAGTTTCTCAGAAAGCTTCTTTCCAGTTTTGAACGGAAGATATTTCCTTTTTCACCAAAGCCCTCTAAGGGCTTCCAAATATCCCTTTGCCAATTCCACAAGATCAGCCTTAGCGAAAGGCTTCCTGAAGGGAAAGATGTAACTCTGTGAGATGAATTAACAGAACACAGAGCAGTTTCTCAGAAAGCTTCTTTCCAGTTTTGAACGGAAGATATTTCCTTTTTCACCATAGCCCTCTATGGGCTTCCAAATATCCCTTTGCCAATTGCACAAGAACAGCCTTAGCGAAAGGCTTCTTGAAGGGATAGATGTAACTCTGTGAGATGAATTAACAGAACACAGAGCAGTTTCTCAGAAAGCTTCTTTCCAGTTTTAAACAGAAGATATTTCCTTTTTCACCATAGCCCTGTATGGGCTTCCAAATATCCCATTGCCAATTCCAAAAGAACAGACTTAGCGAATGACTTCTTGAAGGGAAAGATGTAACTCTGTGAGATGAATTAACAGAACACAGATCAGTTTCTCAGAAAGCTTCTTTCCAATTTTGAACGGAAGATATTTCCTTTTTCACCATAGCCCTCTATGGGCTTCCAAATATCCCTTTGCCAATTCCACAAGAACAGCCTTAGCGAAAGGCTTCTTGAAGGGAAAGATGTAACTCTGTGAGATGAATTAACAGAACACAGAGCAGTTTCTCAGAAAGCTTCTTTCCAGTTTTGAACGGAAGATATTTCCTTTTTCACCATAGCCCTCTATGGGCTTCCAAATATCACTTTGCCAATTCCACAAGAACAGCCTTAGCGAAAGGCTTCTTGAAGGGAAAGATGTAACTCTGTGAGATGAATTAACAGAACACAGAGCAGTTTCTCAGAAACCTTCTTTCCAGTTTTGAACGGAAGATATTTCCTTTTTCACCATAGCCCTCTATGGGCTTCCAAATATCCCTTTGCCAATTCCACAAGAACAGCCTTAGCGAAAGGCTTCTTGAAGGTAAAGAAGTAACTCTGTGAGATGAATTAACAGAACACAGAGCAGTTTCTCAGAAAGCTTCTTTCCAGTTTTGAACGGAAGATATTTCCTTTTTCACCATAGCCCTCTATGGGCTTCCAAATATCCCTTTGCCAATTCCACAAGAAAAGCCTTAGCGAAAGGCTTCTTGAAGGGAAAGATGTAACTCTGTGAGATGAATTAACAGAACACAGAGCAGTTTCTCAGAAAGCTTCTTTCCAGTTTTGAACGGAAGATATTTCCTTTTTCACCATAGCCCTCAATGGGCTTCCAAATATCCCTTTGCCAATTCCACAAGAACAGCTTTAGCGAAAGGCTTCCTGAAGGGAAAGATGTAACTCTGTGAGATGAATTAACAGAACACAGAGCAGTTTCTCAGAAAGCTTCTTTCCAGTTTTGAACGGAAGATATTCCCTTTTTCACCATAGCCCTCTATGGGCTTCCAAATATCCCTTTGCCAATTCCACAAGAACAGCCTTAGCGAAAGGCTTCTTGAAGGGAAAGATGTAACCCTGTGAGATGAATTAACAGAACACAGAGCAGTTTCTCAGAAAGCTTCTTTCCAGTTTTGAACGGAAGATATTTCCTTTTTCACCGTAGCCTTCTATGGGCTTCCAAATATCCCTTTGCCTATTCCACAAGAACAGCCTTAGCGAAAGACTTCTTGAAGGGAAAGATGTAACTCTGTGAGATGAATTAACAGAACACAGAGCAGTTTCTCAGAAAGCTTCTTTCCAGTTTTGAACGGAAGATATTTCCTTTTTCACCATAGCCCTCTATGGGCTTCCAAATATCCCTTTGCCAATTCCACAAGAACAGCCTTAGCGAAAGGCTTCTTGAAGGGAAAGATGTAACTCTGTGAGGTGAATTAACAGAACACAGAGCAGTTTCTCAGAAAGCTTCTTTCCAGTTTTGAACGGAAGATATTTCCTTTTTCACCGTAGCCCTCTATGGGCTTCCAAATATCCCTTTGCCAATTCCACAAGAACAGCCTTAGCGAAAGGCTTCTTGAAGGGAGAGATGTAACTCTGTGAGATGAATTAACAGAACACAGAGCAGTTTCTCAGAAAGCTTCTTTCCAGTTTTGAACGGAAGATATTTCCTTTTTCACCATAGCCCTCTAAGGGCTTCCAAATATCCCTTTGCCAATTCCACAAGATCAGCCTTAGCGAAAGGCTTCTTGAAGGGAAAGATGTAACTCTGTGAGATGAATTAACAGAACACAGAGCAGTTTCTCAGAAAGCTTCTTTCCAGTTTTGAACGGAAGATATTTCCTTTTTCACCATAGCCCTCTATGGGCTTCCAAATATCCCTTTGCCAATTGCACAAGAACAGCCTTAGCGAAAGGCTTCTTGAAGGGAAAGATGTAACTCGGTGAGATGAATTAACAGAACACAGAGCAGTTTCTCAGAAAGCTTCTTTCCAGTTTTGAACGGAAGATATTTCCTTTTTCACCATAGCCCTCTATGGGCTTCCAAATATTCCATTGCCAATTCCACAAGAACAGCCTTAGCGAAAGGCTTCTTGAAGGGAAAGATGTAACTCTGTGAGATGAATTAACAGAACACAGAGCAGTTTCTCAGCAAGCTTCTTTCCAGTTTTAAACGGAAGATATTTCCGTTTTCACCATAGCCCTCTATGGGCTTCCAAATATCCCTTTGCCAATTCCACAAGAACAGCCTTAGCGAAAGGCTTCTTGAAGGGAAAGATGTAACTCTGTGAGATGAATTAACAGAACACAGAGCAGTTTCTCAGAAAGCTTCTTTCCAGTTTTGAACGGAAGATATTTCCTTTTTCACCACAGACCTCTATGGGCTTCCAAATCTCCCTTTGCCAATTCCACAAGAACAGCCTTAGCGAAAGGCTTCTTGAAGGGAAAGATGTAACTCTGTGAGATGAATTAACAGAACACAGAGCAGTTTCTCAGAAAGCTTCTTTCCAGGTTTGAACGGACGATATTTCCTTTTTCACCATAGACCTCTATGGGCTTCCAAATATCCCTTTGCCAATTCCACAAGAACAGCCTTAGAGAAAGGCTTCTTGAAGGTAAAGATGTAACTCTGTGAGATGAATTAACAGAACACAGAGCAGTTTCTCAGAAAGCTTCTTTCCAGTTTTGAACGGAAGATATTTCCTTTTTCACCATAGACCTCTATGGGCTTCCAAATATCCCTTTGCCAATTCCACAAGAACAGCCTTAGCGAAAGGCTTCTTGAAGGGAAAGATGTAACTCTGTGAGATGAATTAACAGAACACAGAGCAGTTTCTCAGAAAGCTTCTTTCCAGTTTTGAACGGAAGATATTTCCTTTTTCACCATAGCCCTCTATGGGCTTCCAAATATCCCTTTGCCAATTCCACAAGAACAGCCTTAGCGAAAGGCTTCTTGAAGGGAAAGATGTAACTCTGTGAGATGAATTAACAGAACACAGAGCAGTTTCTCAGAAAGCTTCTTTCCAGTTTTCAACGGAAGATATTTCCTTTTTCACCATAGCCCTCTATGGGCTTCCAAATATCCCTTTGCCAATTCCACAAGAACAGCTTTATCGAAAGGCTTCTTGAAGGGAAAAATATAACTCTGTGAGATGAATTAACAGAACACAGAGCAGTTTCTCAGAAAGCTTCTTTCCAGTTTTGAACGGAAGATATTTCCTTTTTCACCATAGCCCTCTATGGGCTTCCAAATATCCCTTTGCCAATTACCCAAGAACAGCCTTAGCGAAAGGCTTCTTGAAGGGAAAGATGTAACTCTGTGAGATGAATTAACAGAACACAGAGCAGTTTCTCAGAAAGCTTCTTTCCACTTTTGAACGGAAGATACTTCCTTTTTCACCATAGCCCTCTATGGGCTTCCAAATATCCCTTTGAAAATTCCACAACAACAGCCTTAGCGAAAGACTTCTCGAAGGGAAAGATGTAACTCTGTGAGATGAATTAACAGAACACAGAGCAGTTTCTCAGAAAGCTTCTTTCCAGTTTTGAACAGAAGATATTTCCTTTTTCACCATAGCCCTCTATGGGCTTCCAAATATCCCTTTGCCAATTCCACAAGAACAGCCTTAGCGAAAGGCTTCTTAAAGGGAAAGATGTAACTCTGTGAGATGAATTAACAGAACACAGAGCAGTTTCTCAGAAAGCTTCTTTCCAGTTTTGAACGGAAGATATTTCCTTTTTCACCATAGCCCTCTATGGGCTTCCAAATATCCCTTTGCCAATTCCACAAGAACAGCCTTAGCGAAAGGCTTCTTGAAGGGAAAGATGTAACTCTGTGAGATGAATTAACAGAACACAGAGCAGTTTCTCAGAAAGCTTCTTTCCAGTTTTGAACGGAAGATATTTCCTTTTTCACCATAGCCCTCTATGGGCTTCCAAATATCCCTTTGCCAATTACCCAAGAACAGCCTTAGCGAAAGGCTTCTTGAAGGGAAAGATGTAACTCTGTGAGATGAATTAACAGAACACAGAGCAGTTTCTCAGAAAGCTTCTTTCCAGTTTTGAACAGAAGATATTTCCTTTTTCACCATAGCCCTCTATGGGCTTCCAAATATCCCTTTGCCAATTCCACAAGAACAGCCTTAGTGAAAGGCTTCTTGAAGGGAAAGATGTAACTCTGTGAGATGAATTAACAGAACACAGAGCAGTTTCTCAGAAAGCTTCTTTCCACTTTTGAACGGAAGATACTTCCTTTTTCACCATAGCCCTCTATGGGCTTCCAAATATCCCTTTGAAAATTCCACAAGAACAGCCTTAGCGAAAGACTTCTCGAAGGGAAAGATGTAACTCTGTGAGATGAATTAACAGAACACAGAGCAGTTTCTCAGAAAGCTTCTTTCCAGTTTTGAACGGAAGATATTTCCTTTTTCACCATAGCCCTCTATGGGCTTCCAAATATCCCTTTGCCAATTCCACAAGAAGAGCCTTAGCGAAAGGCTTCTTGAAGGGATAGATGTAACTCTGTGAGATGAATTAACAGAACACAGAGCAGTTTCTCAGAAAGCTTCTTTCCAGTTTTGAACGGAAGATATTTCCTTTTTCACCATAGCCCTGTATGGGCTTCCAAATATCCCATTGCCAATTCCACAAGAACAGCCTTAGCGAAAGGCTTCTTGAAGGGAAAGATGTAACTCTGTGAGATGAATTAACAGAACACAGAGCAGTTTCTCAGAAAGCTTCTTTCCAGTTTTGAACGGAAGATATTTCCGTTCTCACCATAGCCCTCTAGGGGCTTCCAAATATCCCTTTGCCAATTCCACAAGAACAGCCTTAGCGAAAGGCTTCTTGGAGGGAAAGATGTAACTCTGTGAGATGAATTAACAGAACACAGAGCAGTTTCTCAGAAAGCTTCTTTCCAGTTTTGAACGGAAGATATTTCCTTTTTCACCACAGCCCTCTATGGGCTTCCAAATATCCCTTTGCGAATTCCACAAGAACAGCCTTAGCGAAAGGCTTCTTGAAGGGAAAGATGTAACTCTGTGAGATGAATTAACAGAACACAGAGCAGTTTCTCAGAAAGCTTCTTTCCAGTTTTGAACGGACGATATTTCCTTTTTCACCATAGCCCTCTATGGGCTTCCAAATATCCCTTTGCCAATACCACAAGAACAGCCTTAGAGAAAGGCTTCTTGAAGGTAAAGATGTAACTCTGTGAGATGAATTAACAGAACACAGAGCACTTTCTCAGAAAGCTTCTTTCCAGTTTTGAACGGAAGATATTTCCTTTTTCACCATAGCCCTCTATGGGCTTCCAAATATCCCTTTGCCAATTCCACAAGAACAGCCTTAGCGAAAGGCTTCTTGAAGGGAAAGATGTAACTCTGTGAGATGAATTAACAGAACACAGAGCAGTTTCTCAGAAAGCTTCTTTCCAGTTTTGAACGGAAGATATTTCCTTTTTCACCATAGCCCTCTATGGGCTTCCAAATATCACTTTGCCAATTCCACAAGAACAGCCTTAGCGAAAGGCTTCTTGAAGGGAAAGATGTAACTCTGTGAGATGAATTAACAGAACACAGAGCAGTTTCTCAGAAAGCTTCTTTCCAGTTTTGAACGGAAGATATTTCCTTTTTCACCAAAGCCCTCTAAGGGCTTCCAAATATCCCTTTGCCAATTCCACAAGATCAGCCTTAGCGAAAGGCTTCCTGAAGGGAAAGATGTAACTCTGTGAGATGAATTAACAGAACACAGAGCAGTTTCTCAGAAAGCTTCTTTCCAGTTTTGAACGGAAGATATTTCCTTTTTCACCATAGCCCTCTATGGGCTTCCAAATATCCCTTTGCCAATTGCACAAGAACAGCCTTAGCGAAAGGATTCTTGAAGGGATAGATGTAACTCTGTGAGATGAATTAACAGAACACAGAGCAGTTTCTCAGAAAGCTTCTTTCCAGTTTTAAACAGAAGATATTTCCTTTTTCACCATAGCCCTGTATGGGCTTCCAAATATCCCATTGCCAATTCCAAAAGAACAGACTTAGCGAATGACTTCTTGAAGGGAAAGATGTAACTCTGTGAGATGAATTAACAGAACACAGATCAGTTTCTCAGAAAGCTTCTTTCCAATTTTGAACGGAAGATATTTCCGTTTTCACAATAGCCCTCTATGGGCTTCCAAATATCCCTTTGCCAATTCCACAAGAACAGCCTTAGCGAAAGGCTTCTTGAACGGAAAGATGTAACTCTGTGAGATGAATTAACAAAACACAGAGCAGTTTCTCAGAAAGCTTCTTTCCAGTTTTGAACGGAAGATATTTCCTTTTTCACCATAGCCCTCTATGGGCTTCCAAATATCCCTTTGCCAATTCCACAAGAACAGCCTTAGCGAAAGGCTTCTTGAAGGGAAAGATGTAACTCTGTGAGATGAATTAACAGAACACAGAGCAGTTTCTCAGAAAGCTTCTTTCCAGTTTTGAACGGAAGATATTTCCTTTTTCACCATAGCCCTCTATGGGCTTCCAAATATCCCTTTGCCAATTCCACAAGAACAGCCTTAGCGAAAGGCTTCTTGAAGGGAAAGATGTAACTCTGTGAGATGAATTAACAGAACACAGAGCAGTTTCTCAGAAAGCTTCTTTCCAGTTTTGAACGGAAGATATTTCCTTTTTCACCATAGCCCTCTATGGGCTTCCAAATATCCCTTTGCCAATTCCACAAGAACAGCCTTAGCGAAAGGCTTCTTGAAGGTAAAGAAGTAACTCTGTGAAATGAATTAACAGAACACAGAGCAGTTTCTCAGAAAGCTTCTTTCCAGTTTTGAACGGAAGATATTTCCTTTTTCACCATAGCCCTCTATGGTCTTCCAAATATCCCTTTGCCAATTACCCAAGAACAGCCTTAGCGAAAGGCTTCTTGAAGGGAAAGATGTAACTCTGTGAGATGAATTAACAGAACACAGAGCAGTTTCTCAGAAAGCTTCTTTCCAGTTTTGAACAGAAGATATTTCCTTTTTCACCATAGCCCTCTATGGGCTTCCAAATATCCCTTTGCCAATTCCACAAGAACAGCCTTAGCGAAAGGCTTCTTGAAGGGAAAGATGTAACTCTGTGAGATGAATTAACAGAACACAGAGCAGTTTCTCAGAAAGCTTCTTTCCACTTTTGAACGGAAGATACTTCCTTTTTCACCATAGCCCTCTATGGGCTTCCAAATATCCCTTTGCCAATTCCACAAGAACAGCCTTAGCGAAAGGCTTCTTGAAGGGAAAGATGTAACTCTGTGAGATGAATTAACAGAACACAGAGCAGTTTCTCAGAAAGCTTCTTCCCACTTTGAACGGAAGATACTTCCTTTTTCACCATAGCCCTCTATGGGCTTCCAAATATCCCTTTGCCAATTCCACAAGAACAGCCTTAGCGAAAGGCTTCTTGAAGGGAAAGATGTAACTCTGTGAGATGAATTAACAGAACACAGAGCAGTTTCTCAGAAAGCTTCTTTCCAGTTTTGAACGGAAGATATTTCCTTTTTCACCATAGCCCTCTATGGGCTTCCAAATATCCCTTTGCCAATTGCACAAGAACAGCCTTAGCGAAAGGCTTCTTGAAGGGATAGATGTAACTCTGTGAGATGAATTAACAGAACACAGAGCAGTTTCTCAGAAAGCTTCTTTCCAGTTTTAAACAGAATATATTTCCTTTTTCACCATAGCCCTGTATGGGCTTCCAAATATCCCATTGCCAATTCCAAAAGAACAGACTTAGCGAATGACTTCTTGAAGGGAAAGATGTAACTCTGTGAGATGAATTAACAGAACACAGATCAGTTTCTCAGAAAGCTTCTTTCCAGTTTTGAACGGAAGATATTTCCGTTTTCACAATAGCCCTCTATGGGCTTCCAAATATCCCTTTGCCAATTCCACAAGAACAGCCTTAGCGAAAGGCTTCTTGAACGGAAAGATGTAACTCTGTGAGATGAATTAACAGAACACAGAGCAGTTTCTCAGAAAGCTTCTTTCCAGTTTTGAACGGAAGATATTTCCTTTTTCACCATAGCCCTCTAAGGGCTTCCAAATATCCCTTTGCCAATTCCACAAGAACAGCCTTAGCGAAAGGCTTCTTGAGGGGAAAGATGTAACTCTGTGAGATGAATTAACAGAACACAGAGCAGTTTCTCAGAAAGCTTCTTTCCAGTTTTGAACGGAAGATATTTCCTTTTTCACCATAGCCCTCTATGGGCTTCCAAATATCCCTTTGCCAATTCCACAAGAACAGCCTTAGCGAAAGGCTTCTTGAAGGGAAAGATGTAACTCTGTGAGATGAATTAACAGAACACAGAGCAGTTTCTCAGAAAGCTTCTTTCCAGTTTTGAATGGAAGATATTTCCTTTTTCACCATAGCCCTCTATGGGCTTCCAAATATCCCTTTGCCAATTCCACAAGAACAGCCTTAGCGAAAGGCTTCTTGAAGGTAAAGAAGTAACTCTGTGAGATGAATTAACAGAACACAGAGCAGTTTCTCAGAAAGCTTCTTTCCAGTTTTGAACGGAAGATATTTCCTTTTTCACCATAGCCCTCTATGGGCTTCGAAATATCCCTTTGCCAATTACCCAAGAACAGCCTTAGCGAAAGGCTTCTTGAAGGGAAAGATGTAACTCTGTGAGATGAATTAACAGAACACAGAGCAGTTTCTCAGAAAGCTTCTTTCCACTTTTGAACGGAAGATACTTCCTTGTTCACCATAGCCCTCTATGGGCTTCCAAATATCCCTTTGAAAATTCCACAAGAACAGCCTTAGCGAAAGACTTCTCGAAGGGAAAGATGTAACTCTGTGAGATGAATTCACAGAAAACAGAGCAGTTTCTCAGAAAGCTTCTTTCCAGTTTTGAACGGAAGATATTTCCTTTTTCACCATAGCCCTCTATGGTCTTCCAAATATCCCTTTGCCAATTACCCAAGAACAGCCTTAGCGAAAGGCTTCTTGAAGGGAAAGATGTAACTCTGTGAGATGAATTAACAGAACACAGAGCAGTTTCTCAGAAAGCTTCTTTCCAGTTTTGAACAGAAGATATTTCCTTTTTCACCATAGCCGTCTATGGGCTTCCAAATATCCCTTTGCCAATTCCACAAGAACAGCCTTAGCGAAAGGCTTCTTGAAGGGAAAGATGTAACTCTGTGAGATGAATTAACAGAACACAGAGCAGTTTCTCAGAAAGCTTCTTTCCACTTTTGAACGGAAGATACTTCCTTTTTCACCATAGCCCTCTATGGGCTTCCAAATATCCCTTTGCCAATTCCACAAGAACAGCCTTAGCGAAAGGCTTCTTGAAGGGAAAGATGTAACTCTGTGAGATGAATTAACAGAACACAGAGCAGTTTCTCAGAAAGCTTCTTTCCACTTTTGAACGGAATATACTTCCTTTTTCACCATAGCCCTCTATGGGCTTCCAAATATCCCTTTGCCAATTCCACAAGAACAGCCTTAGCGAAAGGCTTCTTGCAGGGAAAGATGTAACTCTGTGAGATGAATTAACAGAACACAGAGCAGTTTCTCAGAAAGCTTCTTTCCAGTTTTGAACGGAAGATATTTCCTTTTTCACCAAAGCCCTCTAAGGGCTTCCAAATATCCCTTTGCCAATTCCACAAGATCAGCCTTAGCGAAAGGCTTCCTGAAGGGAAAGATGTAACTCTGTGAGATGAATTAACAGAACACAGAGCAGTTTCTCAGAAAGCTTCTTTCCAGTTTTGAACGGAAGATATTTCCTTTTTCACCATAGCCCTCTATGGGCTTCCAAATATCCCTTTGCCAATTGCACAAGAACAGCCTTAGCGAAAGGCTTCTTGAAGGGATAGATGTAACTCTGTGAGATGAATTAACAGAACACAGAGCAGTTTCTCAGAAAGCTTCTTTCTAGTTTTAAACAGAAGATATTTCCTTTTTTACCATAGCCCTGTATGGGCTTCCAAATATCCCATTGCCAATTCCAAAAGAACAGACTTAGCGAATGACTTCTTGAAGGGAAAGATGTAACTCTGTGAGATGAATTAACAGAACACAGATCAGTTTCTCAGAAAGCTTCTTTCCAATTTTGAACGGAAGATATTTCCGTTTTCACAATAGCCCTCTATGGGCTTCCAAATATCCCTTTGCCAATTCCACAAGAACAGCCTTAGCGAAAGGCTTCTTGAACGGAAAGATGTAACTCTGTGAGATGAATTAACAAAACACAGAGCAGTTTCTCAGAAAGCTTCTTTCCAGTTTTGAACGGAAGATATTTCCTTTTTCACCATAGCCCTCTATGGGCTTCCAAATATCCCTTTGCCAATTCCACAAGAACAGCCTTAGCGAAAGGCTTCTTGAAGGGAAAGATGTAACTCTGTGAGATGAATTAACAGAACACAGAGCAGTTTCTCAGAAAGCTTCTTTCCAGTTTTGAACGGAAGATATTTCCTTTTTCACCATAGCCCTCTATGGTCTTCCAAATATCCCTTTGCCAATTCCACAAGAACAGCCTTAGCGAAAGGCTTCTTGAAGGTAAAGAAGTAACTCTGTGAGATGAATTAACAGAACACAGAGCAGTTTCTCAGAAAGCTTCTTTCCAGTTTTGAACGGAAGATATTTCCTTTTTCACCATAGCCCTCTATGGGCTTCCAAATATCCCTTTGCCAATTGCACAAGAACAGCCTTAGCGAAAGGCTTCTTGAAGTGATAGATGTAACTCTGTGAGATGAATTAACAGAACACAGAGCAGTTTCTCAGAAAGCTTCTTTCCAGTTTTAAACAGAAGATATTTCCTTTTTCACCATAGCCCTGTATGGGCTTCCAAATATCCCATTGCCAATTCCACAAGAACAGCCTTAGCGAAAGGCTTCTTGAAGGGAAAGATGTAACTCTGTGAGATGAATTAACAGAACACAGAGCAGTTTCTCAGAAAGCTTCTGTCCGGTTTTGAACGGAAGATATTTCCTTTTTCACCATAGCCCTCTATGGGCTTCCAAATATCCCTTTGCCAATTCCACAAGAACAGCCTTAGCGAAAGGCTTCTTGAAGGGAAAGATGTAACTCTGTGAGATGAATTAACAGAACACAGAGCAGTTTCTCAGAAAGCTTCTTTCCAGTTTTGAACGGAAGATATTTATTTTTTCACCATAGCCCTCTATGGGCTTCCAAATATCCCTTTGCCAATTCCACAAGAACAGCCTTAGCGAAAGGCTTCTTGAAGGGAAAGAAGTAACTCTGTGAGATGAATTAACAGAACACAGAGCAGTTTCTCAGAAAGCTTCTTTCCAGTTTTGAACGGAAGATATTTCCTTTTTCACCATAGCCCTCTATGGGCTTCCAAATATCCCTTTGCCAATTCCACAAGAACAGCCTTAGCGAAAGGCTTCTTGAAGGGAAAGATGTAACTCTGTGAGTTGAATTAACAGAACACAGAGCAGTTTCTCAGAAAGCTTCTTCCCAGTTTTGAACGGAAGATATTTCCTTTTTCACCATAGCCCTCTAGGAGCTTCCAAATATCCCTTTGCCAATTCCACAAGAACAGCTTTAGCGAAAGGCTTCCTGAAGGGAAAGATGTAACTCTGTGAGATGAATTAACAGAACACAGAGCAGTTTCTCAGAAAGCTTCTTTCCAGTTTTGAAGGGAAGATATTCCCTTTTTCACCATAGCCCTCTATGGGCTTCCAAATATCCCTTTGCCAATTCCACAAGAACAGCCTTAGCGAAAGGCTTCTTGAAGGGAAAGATGTCACTCTGTGAGATGAATTAACAGAACACAGAGCAGTTTCTCAGAAAGCTTCTTTCCAGTTTTGAACGGAAGATATTTCCTTTTTCACCATAGCCCTCTATGGGCTTCCAAATATCCCTTTGCCAATTCCACAAGAACAGCCTTAGCGAAAGGCTTCTTGAAGGGAAAGATGTAACTCTGTGAGATGAATTAACAGAACACAGAGCAGTTTCTCAGAAAGCTTCTTTCCAGTTTTGAACGGAAGATATTTCCGTTTTCACCATAGCCCTCTAGGGGCTTCCAAATATCCCTTTGCCAATTCCACAAGAACAGCCTTAGCGAAAGGCTTCTTGGAGGGAAAGATGTAACTCTGTGAGATGAATTAACAGAACACAGAGCAGTTTCTCAGAAAGCTTCTTTCCAGTTTTGAACGGAAGATATTTCCTTTTTCACCACAGCCCTCTATGGGCTTCCAAATATCCCTTTGCCAATTCCACAAGAACAGCCTTAGCGAAAGGCTTCTTGAAGGGAAAGATGTAACTCTGTGAGATGAATTAACAGAACACAGAGCAGTTTCTCAGAAAGCTTCTTTCCACTTTTGAACGGAAGATACTTCCTTTTTCACCATAGCCCTCTATGGGCTTCCAAATATCCCTTTGAAAATTCCACAAGAACAGCCTTAGCGAAAGTCTTCTCGAAGGGAAAGATGTAACTTTGTGAGATGAATTAACTGAACACAGAGCAGTTTCTCAGAAAGCTTCTTTCCAGTTTTGAACGGAAGATATTTCCCTTTTCACCATTGCCCTCTATGGGCTTCCAAATATCCCTTTGCCAATTCCACAAGAACAGCCTTAGCGAAAGACGTCTTGAAGGGAAAGATGTAACTCTGTGAGATGAATTGACAGAACACAGTGCAGTTTCTCAGAAAGCTTCTTTCCAGTTTTGAACGGAAGATATTTCCTTTTTCACCATAGCCCTCTATGGGCTTCCAAATATCCCTTTGCCAATTCCACAAGAACAGCCTTAGCGAAAGGCTTCTTGAAGGGAAAGATGTAACTCTGTGAGATGAATTAACAGAACACAGAGCAGTTTCTCAGAAAGCTTCTTTCCAGTTTTGAACGGAAGATATTTCCTTTTTCACCATAGCCCTCTATGGGCTTCCAAATATCCCTTTGCCAATTCCACAAGAACAGCCTTAGCGAAAGGCTTCTTGAAGGGAAAGATGTAACTCTGTGAGATGAATTAACAGAACACAGAGCAGTTTCTCAGAAAGCTTCTTTCCACTTTTGAACGGAAGATACTTCCTTTTTCACCATAGCCCTCTATGGGCTTCCAAATATCCCTTTGCCAATTCCACAAGAACAGCCTTAGCGAAAGGCTTCTTGCAGGGAAAGATGTAACTCTGTGAGATGAATTAACAGAACACAGAGCAGTTTCTCAGAAAGCTTCTTTCCACTTTTGAACGGAAGATACTTCCTTTTTCACCATAGCCCTCTATGGGTTTCCAAATATCTCTTTGCCAATTCCACAAGAACAGCCTTAGCAAAAGGCTTCTTGAAGGGAAAGATGTAACTCTGTGAGATGAATTAACAGAACACAGAGCAGTTTCTCAGAAAGCTTCTTTCCAGTTTTGAACGGAAGATATTTCCTTTTTCACCAAAGCCCTCTAAGGGCTTCCAAATATCCCTTTGCCAATTCCACAAGATCAGCCTTAGCGAAAGGCTTCCTGAAGGGAAAGATGTAACTCTGTGAGATGAATTAACAGAACACAGAGCAGTTTCTCAGAAAGCTTCTTTCCAGTTTTGAACGGAAGATATTTCCTTTTTCACCATAGCCCTCTATGGGCTTCCAAATATCCCTTTGCCAATTGCACAAGAACAGCCTTAGCGAAAGGCTTCTTGAAGGGATAGATGTAACTCTGTGAGATGAATTAACAGAACACAGAGCAGTTTCTCAGAAAGCTTCTTTCCAGTTTTAAACAGAAGATATTTCCTTTTTCACCATAGCCCTGTATGGGCTTCCAAATATCCCATTGCCAATTCCAAAAGAACAGACTTAGCGAATGACTTCTTGAAGGGAAAGATGTAACTCTGTGAGATGAATTAACAGAACACAGATCAGTTTCTCAGAAAGCTTCTTTCCAATTTTGAACGGAAGATATTTCGGTTTTCACAATAGCCCTCTATGGGCTTCCAAATATCCCTTTGCCAATTCCACAAGAACAGCCTTAGCGAAAGGCTTCTTGAACGGAAAGATGTAACTCTGTGAGATGAATTAACAAAACACAGAGCAGTTTCTCAGAAAGCTTCTTTCCAGTTTTGAATGGAAGATATTTCCTTTTTCACCATAGCCCTCTATGGGCTTCCAAATATCCCTTTGCCAATTCCACAAGAACAGCCTTAGCGAAAGGCTTCTTGAAGGGAAAGATGTAACTCTGTGAGATGAATTAACAGAACACAGAGCAGTTTCTCAGAAAGCTTCTTTCCAGTTTTGAACGGAAGATATTTCCTTTTTCACCATAGCCCTCTATGGGCTTCCAAATATCCCTTTGCCAATTCCACAAGAACAGCCTTAGCGAAAGGCTTCTTGAAGGGAGAGATGTAACTCTGTGAGATGAATTAACAGAACACAGAGCAGTTTCTCAGAAAGCTTCTTTCCAGTTTTGAACGGAAGATATTTTCTTTTTCACCATAGCCCTCTAAGGGCTTCCAAATATCCCTTTGCCAATTCCACAAGATCAGCCTTAGCGAAAGGCTTCTTGAAGGGAAAGATGTAACTCTGTGAGATGAATTAACAGAACACAGAGCAGTTTCTCAGAAAGCTTCTTTCCAGTTTTGAACGGAAGATATTTCCTTTTTCACCATAGCCCTCTATGGGCTTCCAAATATCCCTTTGCCAATTGCACAAGAACAGCCTTAGCGAAAGGCTTCTTGAAGGGAAAGATGTAACTCGGTGAGATGAATTAACAGAACACAGAGCAGTTTCTCAGAAAGCTTCTTTCCAGTTTTGAACGGAAGATATTTCCTTTTTCACCATAGCCCTCTATGGGCTTCCAAATATTCCATTGCCAATTCCACAAGAACAGCCTTAGCGAAAGGCTTCTTGAAGGGAAAGATGTAACTCTGTGAGATGAATTAACAGAACACAGAGCAGTTTCTCAGCAAGCTTCTTTCCAGTTTTAAACGGAAGATATTTCCGTTTTCACCATAGCCCTCTATGGGCTTCCAAATATCCCTTTGCCAATTCCACAAGAACAGCCTTAGCGAAAGGCTTCTTGAAGGGAAAGATGTAACTCTGTGAGATGAATTAACAGAACACAGAGCAGTTTCTCAGAAAGCTTCTTTCCAGTTTTGAACGGAAGATATGTCCTTTTTCACCATAGCCCTCTATGGGCTTCCAAATATCCCTTTGCCAATTCCACAAGAACAGCCTTAGCGAAAGGCTTCTTGAAGGGAAAGATGTAACTCTGTGAGATGAATTAACAGAACACAGAGCAGTTTCTCAGAAAGCTTCTTTCCAGTTTTGAACGGAAGATATTCCCTTTTTCACCATAGCCCTCTATGGGCTTCCAAATATCCCTTTGCCAATTCCACAAGAACAGCCTTAGCGAAAGGCTTCTTGAAGGGAAAGATGTAACTCTGTGAGATGAATTAACAGAACACAGAGCAGTTTCTCAGAAAGCTTCTTTCCAGTTTTGAACGGAAGATATTTCCTTTTTCACCACAGACCTCTATGGGCTTCCAAATCTCCCTTTGCCAATTCCACAAGAACAGCCTTAGCGAAAGGCTTCTTGAAGGGAAAGATGTAACTCTGTGAGATGAATTAGCAGAACACAGAGCAGTTTCTCAGAAAGCTTCTTTCCACTTTTGAACGGAAGATACTTCCTTTTTCACCATAGCCCTCTATGGGCTTCCAAATATCCCTTTGAAAATTCCACAAGAACAGCCTTAGCGAAAGTCTTCTCGAAGGGAAAGATGTAACTTTGTGAGATGAATTAACTGAACACAGAGCAGTTTCTCAGAAAGCTTCTTTCCAGTTTTGAACGGAAGATATTTCCCTTTTCACCATAGCCCTCTATGGGCTTCCAAATATCCCTTTGCCAATTCCACAAGAACAGCCTTAGCGAAAGACGTCTTGAAGGGAAAGATGTAACTCTGTGAGATGAATTGACAGAACACAGTGCAGTTTCTCAGAAAGCTTCTTTCCAGTTTTGAACGGAAGATATTTCCTTTTTCACCATAGCCCTCTATGGGCTTCCAAATATCCCTTTGCCAATTCCACAAGAACAGCCTTAGCGAAAGGCTTCTTGAAGGGAAAGATGTAACTCTGTGAGATGAATTAACAGAACACAGAGCAGTTTCTCAGAAAGCTTCTTTCCAGTTTTGAACGGAAGATATTTCCTTTTTCACCATAGCCCTCTATGGGCTTCCAAATATCCCTTTGCCAATTCCACAAGAACAGCCTTAGCGAAAGGCTTCTTAAAGGGAAAGATGTAACTCTGTGAGATGAATTAACAGAACACAGAGCAGTTTCTCAGAAAGCTGCTTTCCAGTTTTGAACGGAAGATATTTCCTTTTTCACCATAGCCCTCTATGGGCTTCCAAATATCCCTTTGCCAATTCCACAAGAACAGCCTTAGCGAAAGGCTTCTTGAAGGGAAAGATGTAACTCTGTGAGATGAATTAACAGAACACAGAGCAGTTTCTCAGAAAGCTTCTTTCCAGTTTTGAACGGAAGATATTTCCTTTTTCACCAAAGCCCTCTATGGGCTTCCAAATATCCCTTTGCCAATTCCACAAGAACAGCCTTAGCGAAAGGCTTCTTGAAGGGAAAGACGTAACTCTGTGAGATGAATTAGCAGAACACAGAGCAGTTTCTCAGAAAGCTTCTTTCCAGTTTTGAACGGAAGATATTTCCTTTTTCACCATAGCCCTCTATGGGCTTCCAAATATCCCTTTGCCAATTCCACAAGAACAGCGTTAGCGAAAGGCTTCTTGAAGGGAAAGATGTAACTCTGTGAGATGAATTAACAGACCACAGAGCAGTTTCTCAGAAAGCTTCTTTCCAGTTTTGAACGGAAGATATTCCCTTTTTCACCATAGCCCTCTCGGGGCTTCCAAATATCCCTTTGCCAATTCCACAAGAACAGCCTTAGCGAAAGGCTTCTGGAAGGGAAAGATGTAGCTCTGTGAGATGAATTAACAGAACACAGAGCAGTTTCTCAGAAAGCTTCTTTCCAGTTTTGAACGGAAGATATTCCCTTTTTCACCATAGCCCTCTATGGGCTTCCAAATATCCCTTTGCCAATTCCACAAGAACAGCCTTAGCGAAAGGCTTCTTGAAGGGAAAGATGTAACTCTGTGAGATGAATTAACAGAACACAGAGCAGTTTCTCAGAAAGCTTCTTTCCAGTTTTGAACGGAAGATATTTCCTTTTTCACCACAGACCTCTATGGGCTTCCAAATCTCCCTTTGCCAATTCCACAAGAACAGCCTTAGCGAAAGGCTTCTTGAAGGGAAAGATGTAACTCTGTGAGATGAATTAGCAGAACACAGAGCAGTTTCTCAGAAAGCTTCTTTCCACTTTTGAACGGAAGATACTTCCTTTTTCACCATAGCCCTCTATGGGCTTCCAAATATCCCTTTGAAAATTCCACAAGAACAGCCTTAGCGAAAGTCTTCTCGAAGGGAAAGATGTAACTTTGTGAGATGAATTAACAGAACACAGAGCAGTTTCTCAGAAAGCTTCTTTCCAGTTTTGAACGGAAGATATTTCCCTTTTCACCATAGCCCTCTATGGGCTTCCAAATATCCCTTTGCCAATTCCACAAGAACAGCCTTAGCGAAAGACGTCTTGAAGGGAAAGATGTAACTCTGTGAGATGAATTGACAGAACACAGTGCAGTTTCTCAGAAAGCTTCTTTCCAGTTTTGAACGGAAGATATTTCCTTTTTCACCATAGCCCTCTATGGGCTTCCAAATATCCCTTTGCCAATTCCACAAGAACAGCCTTAGCGAAAGGCTTCTTGAAGGGAAAGATGTAACTCTGTGAGATGAATTAACAGAACACAGAGCAGTTTCTCAGAAAGCTTCTTTCCAGTTTTGAACGGAAGATATTTCCTTTTTCACCATAGCCCTCTATGGGCTTCCAAATATCCCTTTGCCAATTCCACAAGAACAGCCTTAGCGAAAGGCTTCTTAAAGGGAAAGATGTAACTCTGTGAGATGAATTAACAGAACACAGAGCAGTTTCTCAGAAAGCTGCTTTCCAGTTTTGAACGGAAGATATTTCCATTTTCACCATAGCCCTCTATGGGCTTCCAAATATCCCTTTGCCAATTCCACAAGAACAGCCTTAGCGAAAGGCTTCTTGAAGGGAAAGATGTAACTCTGTGAGATGAATTAACAGAACACAGAGCAGTTTCTCAGAAAGCTTCTTTCCAGTTTTGAACGGAAGATATTTCCTTTTTCACCATAGCCCTCTATGGGCTTCCAAATATCCCTTTGCCAATTACCCAAGAACAGCCTTAGCGAAAGTCTTCTTGAAGGGAAAGATGTAACTCTGTGAGATGAATTAACAGAACACAGAGCAGTTTCTCAGAAAGCTTCTTTCCAGTTTTGAACAGAAGATATTTCCTTTTTCACCATAGCCCTCTATGGGCTTCCAAATATCCCTTTGCCAATTCCACAAGAACAGCCTTAGTGAAAGGCTTCTTGAAGGGAAAGATGTAACTCTGTGAGATGAATTAACAGAACACAGAGCAGTTTCTCAGAAAGCTTCTTTCCACTTTTGAACGGAAGATACTTCCTTTTTCACCATAGCCCTCTATGGGCTTCCAAATATCCCTTTGAAAATTCCACAAGAACAGCCTTAGCGAAAGACTTCTCGAAGGGAAAGATGTAACTCTGTGAGATGAATTAACAGAACACAGAGCAGTTTCTCAGAAAGCTTCTTTCCAGTTTTGAACGGAAGATATTTCCTTTTTCACCATAGCCCTCTATGGGCTTCCAAATATCCCTTTGCCAATTCCACAAGAACAGCCTTAGCGAAAGGCTTCTTAAAGGGAAAGATGTAACTCTGTGAGATGAATTAACAGAACACAGAGCAGTTTCTCAGAAAGCTGCTTTCCAGTTTTGAACGGAAGATATTTCCTTTTTCACCATAGCCCTCTATGGGCTTCCAAATATCCCTTTGCCAATTCCACAAGAACAGCCTTAGCGAAAGGCTTCTTGAAGGGAAAGATGTAACTCTGTGAGATGAATTAACAGAACACAGAGCAGTTTCTCAGAAAGCTTCTTTCCAGTTTTGAACGGAAGATATTTCCTTTTTCACCAAAGCCCTCTATGGGCTTCCAAATATCCCTTTGCCAATTCCACAAGAACAGCCTTAGCGAAAGGCTTCTTGAAGGGAAAGACGTAACTCTGTGAGATGAATTAGCAGAACACAGAGCAGTTTCTCAGAAAGCTTCTTTCCAGTTTTGAACGGAAGATATTTCCTTTTTCACCATAGCCCTCTATGGGCTTCCAAATATCCCTTTGCCAATTCCACAAGAACAGCGTTAGCGAAAGGCTTCTTGAAGGGAAAGATGTAACTCTGTGAGATGAATTAACAGACCACAGAGCAGTTTCTCAGAAAGCTTCTTTCCAGTTTTGAACGGAAGATATTCCCTTTTTCACCATAGCCCTCTCGGGGCTTCCAAATATCCCTTTGCCAATTCCACAAGAACAGCCTTAGCGAAAGGCTTCTGGAAGGGAAAGATGTAGCTCTGTGAGATGAATTAACAGAACACAGAGCAGTTTCTCAGAAAGCTTCTTTCCAGTTTTGAACGGAAGATATTCCCTTTTTCACCATAGCCCTCTATGGGCTTCCAAATATCCCTTTGCCAATTCCACAAGAACAGCCTTAGCGAAAGGCTTCTTGAAGGGAAAGATGTAACTCTGTGAGATGAATTAACAGAACACAGAGCAGTTTCTCAGAAAGCTTCTTTCCAGTTTTGAACGGAAGATATTTCCTTTTTCACCACAGACCTCTATGGGCTTCCAAATCTCCCTTTGCCAATTCCACAAGAACAGCCTTAGCGAAAGGCTTCTTGAAGGGAAAGATGTAACTCTGTGAGATGAATTAGCAGAACACAGAGCAGTTTCTCAGAAAGCTTCTTTCCACTTTTGAACGGAAGATACTTCCTTTTTCACCATAGCCCTCTATGGGCTTCCAAATATCCCTTTGAAAATTCCACAAGAACAGCCTTAGCGAAAGTCTTCTCGAAGGGAAAGATGTAACTTTGTGAGATGAATTAACAGAACACAGAGCAGTTTCTCAGAAAGCTTCTTTCCAGTTTTGAACGGAAGATATTTCCCTTTTCACCATAGCCCTCTATGGGCTTCCAAATATCCCTTTGCCAATTCCACAAGAACAGCCTTAGCGAAAGACGTCTTGAAGGGAAAGATGTAACTCTGTGAGATGAATTGACAGAACACAGTGCAGTTTCTCAGAAAGCTTCTTTCCAGTTTTGAACGGAAGATATTTCCTTTTTCACCATAGCCCTCTATGGGCTTCCAAATATCCCTTTGCCAATTCCACAAGAACAGCCTTAGCGAAAGGCTTCTTGAAGGGAAAGATGTAACTCTGTGAGATGAATTAACAGAACACAGAGCAGTTTCTCAGAAAGCTGCTTTCCAGTTTTGAACGGAAGATATTTCCATTTTCACCATAGCCCTCTATGGGCTTCCAAATATCCCTTTGCCAATTCCACAAGAACAGCCTTAGCGAAAGGCTTCTTGAAGGGAAAGATGTAACTCTGTGAGATGAATTAACAGAACACAGAGCAGTTTCTCAGAAAGCTTCTTTCCAGTTTTGAACGGAAGATATTTCCTTTTTCACCATAGCCCTCTATGGGCTTCCAAATATCCCTTTGCCAATTACCCAAGAACAGCCTTAGCGAAAGTCTTCTTGAAGGGAAAGATGTAACTCTGTGAGATGAATTAACAGAACACAGAGCAGTTTCTCAGAAAGCTTCTTTCCAGTTTTGAACAGAAGATATTTCCTTTTTCACCATAGCCCTCTATGGGCTTCCAAATATCCCTTTGCCAATTCCACAAGAACAGCCTTAGTGAAAGGCTTCTTGAAGGGAAAGATGTAACTCTGTGAGATGAATTAACAGAACACAGAGCAGTTTCTCAGAAAGCTTCTTTCCACTTTTGAACGGAAGATACTTCCTTTTTCACCATAGCCCTCTATGGGCTTCCAAATATCCCTTTGAAAATTCCACAAGAACAGCCTTAGCGAAAGACTTCTCGAAGGGAAAGATGTAACTCTGTGAGATGAATTAACAGAACACAGAGCAGTTTCTCAGAAAGCTTCTTTCCAGTTTTGAACGGAAGATATTTCCTTTTTCACCAAAGCCCTCTAAGGGCTTCCAAATATCCCTTTGCCAATTCCACAAGATCAGCCTTAGCGAAAGGCTTCCTGAAGGGAAAGATGTAACTCTGTGAGATGAATTAACAGAACACAGAGCAGTTTCTCAGAAAGCTTCTTACCAGTTTTGAACGGAAGATATTTCCTTTTTCACCATAGCCCTCTATGGGCTTCCAAATATCCCTTTGCCAATTGCACAAGAACAGCCTTAGCGAAAGGCTTCTTGAAGGGATAGATGTAACTCTGTGAGATGAATTAACAGAACACAGAGCAGTTTCTCAGAAAGCTTCTTTCCAGTTTTAAACAGAAGATATTTCCTTTTTCACCATAGCCCTGTATGGGCTTCCAAATATCCCATTGCCAATTCCAAAAGAACAGACTTAGCGAATGACTTCTTGAAGGGAAAGATGTAACTCTGTGAGATGAATTAACAGAACACAGATCAGTTTCTCAGAAAGCTTCTTTCCAATTTTGAACGGAAGATATTTCCGTTTTCACAATAGCCCTCTATGGGCTTCCAAATATCCCTTTGCCAATTCCACAAGAACAGCCTTAGCGAAAGGCTTCTTGAACGGAAAGATGTAACTCTGTGAGATGAATTAACAAAACACAGAGCAGTTTCTCAGAAAGCTGCTTTCCAGTTTTGAACGGAAGATATTTCCATTTTCACCATAGCCCTCTATGGGCTTCCAAATATCCCTTTGCCAATTCCACAAGAACAGCCTTAGCGAAAGGCTTCTTGAAGGGAAAGATGTAACTCTGTGAGATGAATTAACAGAACACAGAGCAGTTTCTCAGAAAGCTTCTTTCCAGTTTTGAACGGAAGATATTTCCTTTTTCACCATAGCCCTCTATGGGCTTCCAAATATCCCTTTGCCAATTACCCAAGAACAGCCTTAGCGAAAGTCTTCTTGAAGGGAAAGATGTAACTCTGTGAGATGAATTAACAGAACACAGAGCAGTTTCTCAGAAAGCTTCTTTCCAGTTTTGAACAGAAGATATTTCCTTTTTCACCATAGCCCTCTATGGGCTTCCAAATATCCCTTTGCCAATTCCACAAGAACAGCCTTAGTGAAAGGCTTCTTGAAGGGAAAGATGTAACTCTGTGAGATGAATTAACAGAACACAGAGCAGTTTCTCAGAAAGCTTCTTTCCACTTTTGAACGGAAGATACTTCCTTTTTCACCATAGCCCTCTATGGGCTTCCAAATATCCCTTTGAAAATTCCACAAGAACAGCCTTAGCGAAAGACTTCTCGAAGGGAAAGATGTAACTCTGTGAGATGAATTAACAGAACACAGAGCAGTTTCTCAGAAAGCTTCTTTCCAGTTTTGAACGGAAGATATTTCCTTTTTCACCAAAGCCCTCTAAGGGCTTCCAAATATCCCTTTGCCAATTCCACAAGATCAGCCTTAGCGAAAGGCTTCCTGAAGGGAAAGATGTAACTCTGTGAGATGAATTAACAGAACACAGAGCAGTTTCTCAGAAAGCTTCTTACCAGTTTTGAACGGAAGATATTTCCTTTTTCACCATAGCCCTCTATGGGCTTCCAAATATCCCTTTGCCAATTGCACAAGAACAGCCTTAGCGAAAGGCTTCTTGAAGGGATAGATGTAACTCTGTGAGATGAATTAACAGAACACAGAGCAGTTTCTCAGAAAGCTTCTTTCCAGTTTTAAACAGAAGATATTTCCTTTTTCACCATAGCCCTGTATGGGCTTCCAAATATCCCATTGCCAATTCCAAAAGAACAGACTTAGCGAATGACTTCTTGAAGGGAAAGATGTAACTCTGTGAGATGAATTAACAGAACACAGATCAGTTTCTCAGAAAGCTTCTTTCCAATTTTGAACGGAAGATATTTCCGTTTTCACAATAGCCCTCTATGGGCTTCCAAATATCCCTTTGCCAATTCCACAAGAACAGCCTTAGCGAAAGGCTTCTTGAACGGAAAGATGTAACTCTGTGAGATGAATTAACAAAACACAGAGCAGTTTCTCAGAAAGCTTCTTTCCAGTTTTGAACGGAAGATATTTCCTTTTTCACCATAGCCCTCTATGGGCTTCCAAATATCCCTTTGCCAATTCCACAAGAACAGCCTTAGCGAAAGGCTTCTTGAAGGGAAAGATGTAACTCTGTGAGATGAATTAACAGAACACAGAGCAGTTTCTCAGAAAGCTTCTTTCCAGTTTTGAACGGAAGATATTTCCTTTTTCACCATAGCCCTCTATGGGCTTCCAAATATCCCTTTGCCAATTCCACAAGAACAGCCTTAGCGAAAGGCTTCTTGAAGGTAAAGAAGTAACTCTGTGAGATGAATTAACAGAACACAGAGCAGTTTCTCAGAAAGCTTCTTTCCAGTTTTGAACGGAAGATATTTCCTTTTTCACCATAGCCCTCTATGGGCTTCCAAATATCCCTTTGCCAATTGCACAAGAACAGCCTTAGCGAAAGGCTTCTTGAAGTGATAGATGTAACTCTGTGAGATGAATTAACAGAACACAGAGCAGTTTCTCAGAAAGCTTCTTTCCAGTTTTAAACAGAAGATATTTCCTTTTTCACCATAGCCCTGTATGGGCTTCCAAATATCCCATTGCCAATTCCACAAGAACAGCCTTAGCGAAAGGCTTCTTGAAGGGAAAGATGTAACTCTGTGAGATGAATTAACAGAACACAGAGCAGTTTCTCAGAAAGCTTCTGTCCGGTTTTGAACGGAAGATATTTCCTTTTTCACCATAGCCCTCTACGGGCTTCCAAATATCCCTTTGCCAATTCCACAAGAACAGCCTTAGCGAAAGGCTTCTTGAAGGGAAAGATGTAACTCTGTGAGATGAATTAACAGAACACAGAGCAGTTTCTCAGAAAGCTTCTTTCCAGTTTTGAACGGAAGATATTTATTTTTTCACCATAGCCCTCTATGGGCTTCCAAATATCCCTTTGCCAATTCCACAAGAACAGCCTTAGCGAAAGGCTTCTTGAAGGGAAAGAAGTAACTCTGTGAGATGAATTAACAGAACACAGAGCAGTTTCTCAGAAAGCTTCTTTCCAGTTTTGAACGGAAGATATTTCCTTTTTCACCATAGCCCTCTATGGGCTTCCAAATATCCCTTTGCCAATTCCACAAGAACAGCCTTAGCGAAAGGCTTCTTGAAGGGAAAGATGTAACTCTGTGAGTTGAATTAACAGAACACAGAGCAGTTTCTCAGAAAGCTTCTTCCCAGTTTTGAACGGAAGATATTTCCTTTTTCACCATAGCCCTCTAGGAGCTTCCAAATATCCCTTTGCCAATTCCACAAGAACAGCTTTAGCGAAAGGCTTCCTGAAGGGAAAGATGTAACTCTGTGAGATGAATTAACAGAACACAGAGCAGTTTCTCAGAAAGCTTCTTTCCAGTTTTGAAGGGAAGATATTCCCTTTTTCACCATAGCCCTCTATGGGCTTCCAAATATCCCTTTGCCAATTCCACAAGAACAGCCTTAGCGAAAGGCTTCTTGAAGGGAAAGATGTCACTCTGTGAGATGAATTAACAGAACACAGAGCAGTTTCTCAGAAAGCTTCTTTCCAGTTTTGAACGGAAGATATTTCCTTTTTCACCATAGCCCTCTATGGGCTTCCAAATATCCCTTTGCCAATTCCACAAGAACAGCCTTAGCGAAAGGCTTCTTGAAGGGAAAGATGTAACTCTGTGAGATGAATTAACAGAACACAGAGCAGTTTCTCAAAAAGCTTCTTTCCAGTTTTGAACGGAAGATATTTCCGTTTTCACCATAGCCCTCTAGGGGCTTCCAAATATCCCTTTGCCAATTCCACAAGAACAGCCTTAGCGAAAGGCTTCTTGGAGGGAAAGATGTAACTCTGTGAGATGAATTAACAGAACACAGAGCAGTTTCTCAGAAAGCTTCTTTCCAGTTTTGAACGGAAGATATTTCCTTTTTCACCACAGCCCTCTATGGGCTTCCAAATATCCCTTTGCCAATTCCACAAGAACAGCCTTAGCGAAAGGCTTCTTGAAGGGAAAGATGTAACTCTGTGAGATGAATTAACAGAACACAGAGCAGTTTCTCAGAAAGCTTCTTTCCACTTTTGAACGGAAGATACTTCCTTTTTCACCATAGCCCTCTATGGGCTTCCAAATATCCCTTTGAAAATTCCACAAGAACAGCCTTAGCGAAAGTCTTCTCGAAGGGAAAGATGTAACTTTGTGAGATGAATTAACTGAACACAGAGCAGTTTCTCAGAAAGCTTCTTTCCAGTTTTGAACGGAAGATATTTCCCTTTTCACCATAGCCCTCTATGGGCTTCCAAATATCCCTTTGCCAATTCCACAAGAACAGCCTTAGCGAAAGACGTCTTGAAGGGAAAGATGTAACTCTGTGAGATGAATTGACAGAACACAGTGCAGTTTCTCAGAAAGCTTCTTTCCAGTTTTGAACGGAAGATATTTCCTTTTTCACCATAGCCCTCTATGGGCTTCCAAATATCCCTTTGCCAATTCCACAAGAACAGCCTTAGCGAAAGGCTTCTTGAAGGGAAAGATGTAACTCTGTGAGATGAATTAACAGAACACAGAGCAGTTTCTCAGAAAGCTTCTTTCCAGTTTTGAACGGAAGATATTTCCTTTTTCACCATAGCCCTCTATGGGCTTCCAAATATCCCTTTGCCAATTCCACAAGAACAGCCTTAGCGAAAGGCTTCTTGAAGGGAAAGATGTAACTCTGTGAGATGAATTAACAGAACACAGAGCAGTTTCTCAGAAAGCTTCTTTCCACTTTTGAACGGAAGATACTTCCTTTTTCACCATAGCCCTCTATGGGCTTCCAAATATCCCTTTGCCAATTCCACAAGAACAGCCTTAGCGAAAGGCTTCTTGCAGGGAAAGATGTAACTCTGTGAGATGAATTAACAGAACACAGAGCAGTTTCTCAGAAAGCTTCTTTCCACTTTTGAACGGAAGATACTTCCTTTTTCACCATAGCCCTCTATGGGTTTCCAAATATCTCTTTGCCAATTCCACAAGAACAGCCTTAGCAAAAGGCTTCTTGAAGGGAAAGATGTAACTCTGTGAGATGAATTAACAGAACACAGAGCAGTTTCTCAGAAAGCTTCTTTCCAGTTTTGAACGGAAGATATTTCCTTTTTCACCAAAGCCCTCTAAGGGCTTCCAAATATCCCTTTGCCAATTCCACAAGATCAGCCTTAGCGAAAGGCTTCCTGAAGGGAAAGATGTAACTCTGTGAGATGAATTAACAGAACACAGAGCAGTTTCTCAGAAAGCTTCTTTCCAGTTTTGAACGGAAGATATTTCCTTTTTCACCATAGCCCTCTATGGGCTTCCAAATATCCCTTTGCCAATTGCACAAGAACAGCCTTAGCGAAAGGCTTCTTGAAGGGATAGATGTAACTCTGTGAGATGAATTAACAGAACACAGAGCAGTTTCTCAGAAAGCTTCTTTCCAGTTTTAAACAGAAGATATTTCCTTTTTCACCATAGCCCTGTATGGGCTTCCAAATATCCCATTGCCAATTCCAAAAGAACAGACTTAGCGAATGACTTCTTGAAGGGAAAGATGTAACTCTGTGAGATGAATTAACAGAACACAGATCAGTTTCTCAGAAAGCTTCTTTCCAATTTTGAACGGAAGATATTTCGGTTTTCACAATAGCCCTCTATGGGCTTCCAAATATCCCTTTGCCAATTCCACAAGAACAGCCTTAGCGAAAGGCTTCTTGAACGGAAAGATGTAACTCTGTGAGATGAATTAACAAAACACAGAGCAGTTTCTCAGAAAGCTTCTTTCCAGTTTTGAATGGAAGATATTTCCTTTTTCACCATAGCCCTCTATGGGCTTCCAAATATCCCTTTGCCAATTCCACAAGAACAGCCTTAGCGAAAGGCTTCTTGAAGGGAAAGATGTAACTCTGTGAGATGAATTAACAGAACACAGAGCAGTTTCTCAGAAAGCTTCTTTCCAGTTTTGAACGGAAGATATTTCCTTTTTCACCATAGCCCTCTATGGGCTTCCAAATATCCCTTTGCCAATTCCACAAGAACAGCCTTAGCGAAAGGCTTCTTGAAGGGAGAGATGTAACTCTGTGAGATGAATTAACAGAACACAGAGCAGTTTCTCAGAAAGCTTCTTTCCAGTTTTGAACGGAAGATATTTTCTTTTTCACCATAGCCCTCTAAGGGCTTCCAAATATCCCTTTGCCAATTCCACAAGATCAGCCTTAGCGAAAGGCTTCTTGAAGGGAAAGATGTAACTCTGTGAGATGAATTAACAGAACACAGAGCAGTTTCTCAGAAAGCTTCTTTCCAGTTTTGAACGGAAGATATTTCCTTTTTCACCATAGCCCTCTATGGGCTTCCAAATATCCCTTTGCCAATTGCACAAGAACAGCCTTAGCGAAAGGCTTCTTGAAGGGAAAGATGTAACTCGGTGAGATGAATTAACAGAACACAGAGCAGTTTCTCAGAAAGCTTCTTTCCAGTTTTGAACGGAAGATATTTCCTTTTTCACCATAGCCCTCTATGGGCTTCCAAATATTCCATTGCCAATTCCACAAGAACAGCCTTAGCGAAAGGCTTCTTGAAGGGAAAGATGTAACTCTGTGAGATGAATTAACAGAACACAGAGCAGTTTCTCAGCAAGCTTCTTTCCAGTTTTAAACGGAAGATATTTCCGTTTTCACCATAGCCCTCTATGGGCTTCCAAATATCCCTTTGCCAATTCCACAAGAACAGCCTTAGCGAAAGGCTTCTTGAAGGGAAAGATGTAACTCTGTGAGATGAATTAACAGAACACAGAGCAGTTTCTCAGAAAGCTTCTTTCCAGTTTTGAACGGAAGATATGTCCTTTTTCACCATAGCCCTCTATGGGCTTCCAAATATCCCTTTGCCAATTCCACAAGAACAGCCTTAGCGAAAGGCTTCTTGAAGGGAAAGATGTAACTCTGTGAGATGAATTAACAGAACACAGAGCAGTTTCTCAGAAAGCTTCTTTCCAGTTTTGAACGGAAGATATTCCCTTTTTCACCATAGCCCTCTATGGGCTTCCAAATATCCCTTTGCCAATTCCACAAGAACAGCCTTAGCGAAAGGCTTCTTGAAGGGAAAGATGTAACTCTGTGAGATGAATTAACAGAACACAGAGCAGTTTCTCAGAAAGCTTCTTTCCAGTTTTGAACGGAAGATATTTCCTTTTTCACCACAGACCTCTATGGGCTTCCAAATCTCCCTTTGCCAATTCCACAAGAACAGCCTTAGCGAAAGGCTTCTTGAAGGGAAAGATGTAACTCTGTGAGATGAATTAGCAGAACACAGAGCAGTTTCTCAGAAAGCTTCTTTCCACTTTTGAACGGAAGATACTTCCTTTTTCACCATAGCCCTCTATGGGCTTCCAAATATCCCTTTGAAAATTCCACAAGAACAGCCTTAGCGAAAGTCTTCTCGAAGGGAAAGATGTAACTTTGTGAGATGAATTAACTGAACACAGAGCAGTTTCTCAGAAAGCTTCTTTCCAGTTTTGAACGGAAGATATTTCCCTTTTCACCATAGCCCTCTATGGGCTTCCAAATATCCCTTTGCCAATTCCACAAGAACAGCCTTAGCGAAAGACGTCTTGAAGGGAAAGATGTAACTCTGTGAGATGAATTGACAGAACACAGTGCAGTTTCTCAGAAAGCTTCTTTCCAGTTTTGAACGGAAGATATTTCCTTTTTCACCATAGCCCTCTATGGGCTTCCAAATATCCCTTTGCCAATTCCACAAGAACAGCCTTAGCGAAAGGCTTCTTGAAGGGAAAGATGTAACTCTGTGAGATGAATTAACAGAACACAGAGCAGTTTCTCAGAAAGCTTCTTTCCAGTTTTGAACGGAAGATATTTCCTTTTTCACCATAGCCCTCTATGGGCTTCCAAATATCCCTTTGCCAATTCCACAAGAACAGCCTTAGCGAAAGGCTTCTTAAAGGGAAAGATGTAACTCTGTGAGATGAATTAACAGAACACAGAGCAGTTTCTCAGAAAGCTGCTTTCCAGTTTTGAACGGAAGATATTTCCTTTTTCACCATAGCCCTCTATGGGCTTCCAAATATCCCTTTGCCAATTCCACAAGAACAGCCTTAGCGAAAGGCTTCTTGAAGGGAAAGATGTAACTCTGTGAGATGAATTAACAGAACACAGAGCAGTTTCTCAGAAAGCTTCTTTCCAGTTTTGAACGGAAGATATTTCCTTTTTCACCAAAGCCCTCTATGGGCTTCCAAATATCCCTTTGCCAATTCCACAAGAACAGCCTTAGCGAAAGGCTTCTTGAAGGGAAAGACGTAACTCTGTGAGATGAATTAGCAGAACACAGAGCAGTTTCTCAGAAAGCTTCTTTCCAGTTTTGAACGGAAGATATTTCCTTTTTCACCATAGCCCTCTATGGGCTTCCAAATATCCCTTTGCCAATTCCACAAGAACAGCGTTAGGGAAAGGCTTCTTGAAGGGAAAGATGTAACTCTGTGAGATGAATTAACAGACCACAGAGCAGTTTCTCAGAAAGCTTCTTTCCAGTTTTGAACGGAAGATATTCCCTTTTTCACCATAGCCCTCTCGGGGCTTCCAAATATCCCTTTGCCAATTCCACAAGAACAGCCTTAGCGAAAGGCTTCTGGAAGGGAAAGATGTAGCTCTGTGAGATGAATTAACAGAACACAGAGCAGTTTCTCAGAAAGCTTCTTTCCAGTTTTGAACGGAAGATATTCCCTTTTTCACCATAGCCCTCTATGGGCTTCCAAATATCCCTTTGCCAATTCCACAAGAACAGCCTTAGCGAAAGGCTTCTTGAAGGGAAAGATGTAACTCTGTGAGATGAATTAACAGAACACAGAGCAGTTTCTCAGAAAGCTTCTTTCCAGTTTTGAACGGAAGATATTTCCTTTTTCACCACAGACCTCTATGGGCTTCCAAATCTCCCTTTGCCAATTCCACAAGAACAGCCTTAGCGAAAGGCTTCTTGAAGGGAAAGATGTAACTCTGTGAGATGAATTAGCAGAACACAGAGCAGTTTCTCAGAAAGCTTCTTTCCACTTTTGAACGGAAGATACTTCCTTTTTCACCATAGCCCTCTATGGGCTTCCAAATATCCCTTTGAAAATTCCACAAGAACAGCCTTAGCGAAAGTCTTCTCGAAGGGAAAGATGTAACTTTGTGAGATGAATTAACAGAACACAGAGCAGTTTCTCAGAAAGCTTCTTTCCAGTTTTGAACGGAAGATATTTCCCTTTTCACCATAGCCCTCTATGGGCTTCCAAATATCCCTTTGCCAATTCCACAAGAACAGCCTTAGCGAAAGACGTCTTGAAGGGAAAGATGTAACTCTGTGAGATGAATTGACAGAACACAGTGCAGTTTCTCAGAAAGCTTCTTTCCAGTTTTGAACGGAAGATATTTCCTTTTTCACCATAGCCCTCTATGGGCTTCCAAATATCCCTTTGCCAATTCCACAAGAACAGCCTTAGCGAAAGGCTTCTTGAAGGGAAAGATGTAACTCTGTGAGATGAATTAACAGAACACAGAGCAGTTTCTCAGAAAGCTTCTTTCCAGTTTTGAACGGAAGATATTTCCTTTTTCACCATAGCCCTCTATGGGCTTCCAAATATCCCTTTGCCAATTCCACAAGAACAGCCTTAGCGAAAGGCTTCTTAAAGGGAAAGATGTAACTCTGTGAGATGAATTAACAGAACACAGAGCAGTTTCTCAGAAAGCTGCTTTCCAGTTTTGAACGGAAGATATTTCCATTTTCACCATAGCCCTCTATGGGCTTCCAAATATCCCTTTGCCAATTCCACAAGAACAGCCTTAGCGAAAGGCTTCTTGAAGGGAAAGATGTAACTCTGTGAGATGAATTAACAGAACACAGAGCAGTTTCTCAGAAAGCTTCTTTCCAGTTTTGAACGGAAGATATTTCCTTTTTCACCATAGCCCTCTATGGGCTTCCAAATATCCCTTTGCCAATTACCCAAGAACAGCCTTAGCGAAAGTCTTCTTGAAGGGAAAGATGTAACTCTGTGAGATGAATTAACAGAACACAGAGCAGTTTCTCAGAAAGCTTCTTTCCAGTTTTGAACAGAAGATATTTCCTTTTTCACCATAGCCCTCTATGGGCTTCCAAATATCCCTTTGCCAATTCCACAAGAACAGCCTTAGTGAAAGGCTTCTTGAAGGGAAAGATGTAACTCTGTGAGATGAATTAACAGAACACAGAGCAGTTTCTCAGAAAGCTTCTTTCCACTTTTGAACGGAAGATACTTCCTTTTTCACCATAGCCCTCTATGGGCTTCCAAATATCCCTTTGAAAATTCCACAAGAACAGCCTTAGCGAAAGACTTCTCGAAGGGAAAGATGTAACTCTGTGAGATGAATTAACAGAACACAGAGCAGTTTCTCAGAAAGCTTCTTTCCAGTTTTGAACGGAAGATATTTCCTTTTTCACCATAGCCCTCTATGGGCTTCCAAATATCCCTTTGCCAATTCCACAAGAACAGCCTTAGCGAAAGACTTCTTGAAGGGAAAGATGTAACTCTGTGAGATGAATTGACAGAACACAGTGCAGTTTCTCAGAAAGCTTCTTTCCAGTTTTGAACGGAAGATATTTCCTTTTTCACCATAGCCCTCTATGGGCTTCCAAATATCCCTTTGCCAATTCCACAAGAACAGCCTTAGCGAAAGGCTTCTTGAAGGTAAAGATGTAACTCTGTGAGATGAATTAACAGAACACAGAGCAGTTTCTCAGAAAGCTTCTTTCCAGTTTTGAACGGAAGATATTTCCTTTTTCACCATAGCCCTCTATGGGCTTCCAAATATCCCTTTGCCAATTCCACAAGAACAGCCTTAGCGAAAGGCTTCTTGAAGGGAAAGACGTAATTCTGTGAGATGAATTAACAGAACACAGAGCAGTTTCTCAGAAAGCTTCTTTCCAGTTTTGAACGGAAGATATTTCCTTTTTCACCATAGCCCTCTATGGGCTTCCAAATATCCCTTTGCCAATTCCACAAGAACAGCCTTAGCGAAAGGCTTCTTGAAGGGAAAGATGTAACTCTGTGAGATGAATTAACAGAACACAGAGCAGTTTCTCAGAAAGCTTCTTTCCAGTTTTGAACGGAAGATATTTCCTTTTTCACCATAGCCCTCTATGGGCTTCCAAATATCCCTTTGCCAATTCCACAAGAACAGCCTTAGCGAAAGGCTTCTTGAAGGTAAAGATGTAACTCTGTGAGATGAATTAACAGAACACAGAGCAGTTTCTCAGAAAGCTTCTTTCCAGTTTTGAACGGAAGATATTTCCTTTTTCACCATAGCCCTCTATGGGCTTCCAAATATCCCTTTGCCAATTCCACAAGAACAGCCTTAGCGAAAGGCTTCTTGAAGGGAAAGACGTAATTCTGTGAGATGAATTAACAGAACACAGAGCAGTTTCTCAGAAAGCTTCTTTCCAGTTTTGAACGGAAGATATTTCCTTTTTCACCATAGCCCTCTATGGGCTTCCAAATATCCCTTTGCCAATTCCACAAGAACAGCCTTAGCGAAAGGCTTCTTGAAGGGAAAGATGTAACTCTGTGAGATGAATTAACAGAACACAGAGCAGTTTCTCAGAAAGCTTCTTTCCAGTTTTGAACGGAAGATATTTCCTTTTTCACCATAGCCCTCTATGGGCTTCCAAATATCCCTTTGCCAATTCCACAAGAACAGCCTTAGCGAAAGGCTTCTTGAAGGGAAAGATGTAACTCTGTGAGATTAATTAACAGAACACAGAGCAGTTTCTCAGAAAGCTTCTTTCCAGTTTTGAACGGAAGATATTTCCTTTTTCACCATAGCCCTCTATGGGCTTCCTAAATATCCCTTTGCCAATTCCACAAGAACAGCCTTAGCGAAAGGCTTCTTGAGGGGAAAGATGTAACCCTGTGAGATGAATTAACAGAACACAGAGCAGTTTCTCAGAAAGCTTCTTTCCAGTTTTGAACGGAAGATATTTCCTTTTTCACCATAGCCCTCTAGGGACTTCCAAATATCCCTTTGCCAATTCTACAAGAACAGCCTTAGCGAAAGGCTTCTTGAAGGGAAAGATGCAACTCTGTGAGATGAATTAACAGAACACAGAGCAGTTTCTCAGAAAGCTTCTTTCCAGTTTTGAACGGAAGATATTTCCTTTTTCACCATAGCCCTCTATGGGCTTCCAAATATCCCTTTGCCAATTCCACAAGAACAGCCTTAGCGAAAGACTTCTCGAAGGGAAAGATGTAACTCTGTGAGATGAATTAACAGAACACAGAGCAGTTTCTCAGAAAGATTCTTTCCAGTTTTGAACGGAAGATATTTCCTTTTTCACCATAGCCCTCTATGGGCTTCCAAATATCCCTTTGCCAATTCCACAAGAACAGCCTTAGCGAAAGACTTCTTGAAGGGAAAGATGTAACTCTGTGAGATGAATTGACAGAACACAGTGCAGTTTCTCAGAAAGCTTCTTTCCAGTTTTGAACGGAAGATATTTCCTTTTTCACCATAGCCCTCTATGGGCTTCCAAATATCCCTTTGCCAATTCCACAAGAACAGCCTTAGCGAAAGGCTTCTTGAAGGGAAAGATGTAACTCTGTGAGATGAATTAACAGAACACAGAGCAGTTTCTCAGAAAGCTTCTTTCCAGTTTTGAACGGAAGATATTTCCTTTTTCACCATAGCCCTCTATGGGCTTCCAAATATCCCTTTGCCAATTCCCCAAGAACAGCCTTAGCGAAAGGCTTCTTAAAGGGAAAGATGTAACTCTGTGAGATGAATTGACAGAACACAGAGCAGTTTCTCAGAAAGCTTCTTTCCAGTTTTGAACGGAAGATATTTCCTTTTTCACCATAGCCCTCTATGGGCTTCCAAATATCCCTTTGCCAATTCCACAAGAAAAGCCTTAGCGAAAGGCTTCTTGAAGGGAAAGACGTAATTCTGTGAGATGAATTATAAGAACACAGAGCAGTTTCTCAGAAAGCTTCTTTCCAGTTTTGAACGGAAGATATTTCCTTTTTCACCATAGCCCTCTATGGGCTTCCAAATATCCCTTTGCCAATTCCACAAGAACAGCCTTAGCGAAAGGCTTCTTGAAGGGAAAGATGTAACTCTGTGAGATGAATTAATAGAACACAGAGTAGTTTCTCAGAAAGCTTCTTTCCAGTTTTGAACGGAAGATATTTCCTTTTTCACCATAGCCCTCTATGGGCTTCCAAATATCCCTTTGGCAATTCCACAAGAACAGCCTTAGCGAAAGGCTTCTTGAAGGGAAAGATGTAACTCTGTGAGATGAATTAACAGAACACAGAGCAGTTTCTCAGAAAGCTTCTTTCCAGTTTTGAACGGAAGATATTTCCTTTTTCACCATAGCCCTCTATGGGCTTCCAAATATCCCTTTGCCAATTCCCCAAGAACAGCCTTAGCGAAAGGCTTCTTAAAGGGAAAGATGTAACTCTGTGAGATGAATTGACAGAACACAGAGCAGTTTCTCAGAAAGCTTCTTTCCAGTTTTGAACGGAAGATATTTCCTTTTTCACCATAGCCCTCTATGGGCTTCCAAATATCCCTTTGCCAATTCCACAAGAAAAGCCTTAGCGAAAGGCTTCTTGAAGGGAAAGACGTAATTCTGTGAGATGAATTATAAGAACACAGAGCAGTTTCTCAGAAAGCTTCTTTCCAGTTTTGAACGGAAGATATTTCCTTTTTCACCATAGCCCTCTATGGGCTTCCAAATATCCCTTTGCCAATTCCACAAGAACAGCCTTAGCGAAAGGCTTCTTGAAGGGAAAGATGTAACTCTGTGAGATGATTTAATAGAACACAGAGTAGTTTCTCAGAAAGCTTCTTTCCAGTTTTGAACGGAAGATATTTCCTTTTTCACCATAGCCCTCTATGGGCTTCCAAATATCCCTTTGGCAATTCCACAAGAACAGCCTTAGCGAAAGGCTTCTTGAAGGGAAAGATGTAACTCTGTGAGATGAATTAACAGAATACAGAGCAGTTTCTCAGAAAGCTTCTTTCCAGTTTTGAACGGAAGATATTTCCTTTTTCACCATAGCCCTCTATGGTCTTCCAATAATCCCTTTGCCAATTCCACAAGAACAGCCTTAGCGAAAGGCTTCTTGAAGGGAAAGATGTAACTCTGTGAGATGAATTAACAGAACACACAGCAGTTTCTCAGAAAGCTTCTTTCCAGTTTTGAACGGAAGATATTTCCTTTTTCACCATAGCCCTCTATGGGCTTCCTAAATATCCCTTTGCCAATTCCACAAGAACAGCCTTAGCGAAAGGCTTCTTGAGGGGAAAGATGTAACCCTGTGAGATGAATTAACAGAACACAGAGCAGTTTCTCAGAAAGCTTCTTTCCAGTTTTGAACGGAAGATATTTCCTTTTTCACCATAGCCCTCTAGGGACTTCCAAATATCCCTTTGCCAATTCTACAAGAACAGCCTTAGCGAAAGGCTTCTTGAAGGGAAAGATGTAACTCTGTGAGATGAATTAACAGAACACAGAGCAGTTTCTCAGAAAGCTTCTTTCCAGTTTTGAACGGAAGATATTTCCTTTTTCACCATAGCCCTCTATGGGCTTCCAAATATCCCTTTGCCAATTACACAAGAACAGCCTTAGCGAAAGACTTCTCGAAGGGAAAGATGTAACTCTGTGAGATGAATTAACAGAACACAGAGCAGTTTCTCAGAAAGCTTCTTTCCAGTTTTGAACGGAAGATATTTCCTTTTTCACCATAGCCCTCTATGGGCTTCCAAATATCCCTTTGCCAATTACCCAAGAACAGCCTTAGCGAAAGGCTTCTTGAAGGGAAAGATGTAACTCTGTGAGATGAATTAACAGAACACAGAGCAGTTTCTCAGAAAGCTTCTTTCCAGTTTTGAACAGAAGATATTTCCTTTTTCACCATAGCCCTCTATGGGCTTCCAAATATCCCTTTGCCAATTCCACAAGAACAGCCTTAGTGAAAGGCTTCTTGAAGGGAAAGATGTAACTCTGTGAGATGAATTAACAGAACACAGAGCAGTTTCTCAGAAAGCTTCTTTCCACTTTTGAACGGAAGATACTTCCTTTTTCACCATAGCCCTCTATGGGCTTCCAAATATCCCTTTGAAAATTCCACAAGAACAGCCTTAGCGAAAGACTTCTCGAAGGGAAAGATGTAACTCTGTGAGATGAATTAACAGAACACAGAGCAGTTTCTCAGAAAGCTTCTTTCCAGTTTTGAACGGAAGATATTTCCTTTTTCACCATAGCCCTCTATGGGCTTCCAAATATCCCTTTGCCAATTCCACAAGAACAGCCTTAGCGAAAGACTTCTTGAAGGGAAAGATGTAACTCTGTGAGATGAATTGACAGAACACAGTGCAGTTTCTCAGAAAGCTTCTTTCCAGTTTTGAACGGAAGATATTTCCTTTTTCACCATAGCCCTCTATGGGCTTCCAAATATCCCTTTGCCAATTCCACAAGAACAGCCTTAGCGAAAGGCTTCTTGAAGGTAAAGATGTAACTCTGTGAGATGAATTAACAGAACACAGAGCAGTTTCTCAGAAAGCTTCTTTCCAGTTTTGAACGGAAGATATTTCCTTTTTCACCATAGCCCTCTATGGGCTTCCAAATATCCCTTTGCCAATTCCACAAGAACAGCCTTAGCGAAAGGCTTCTTGAAGGGAAAGACGTAATTCTGTGAGATGAATTAACAGAACACAGAGCAGTTTCTCAGAAAGCTTCTTTCCAGTTTTGAACGGAAGATATTTCCTTTTTCACCATAGCCCTCTATGGGCTTCCAAATATCCCTTTGCCAATTCCACAAGAACAGCCTTAGCGAAAGGCTTCTTGAAGGGAAAGATGTAACTCTGTGGGATGAATTAACAGAACACAGAGCAGTTTCTCAGAAAGCTTCTTTCCAGTTTTGAACGGAAGATATTTCCTTTTTCACCATAGCCCTCTATGGGCTTCCAAATATCCCTTTGCCAATTCCACAAGAACAGCCTTAGCGAAAGGCTTCTTGAAGGGAAAGATGTAACTCTATGAGATTAATTAAAAGAACACAGAGCAGTTTCTCAGAAAGCTTCTTTCCAGTTTTGAACGGAAGATATTTCCTTTTTCACCATAGCCCTCTATGGGCTTCCAATAATCCCTTTGCCAATTCCACAAGAACAGCCTTAGCGAAAGGCGTCTTGAAGTTAAAGATGTAACTCTGTGAGATGAATTAACAGAACACAGAGCAGTTTCTCAGAAAGCTTCTTTTCAGTTTTGAACGGAAGATATTTCCTTTTTCACCATAGCCCTCTATGGGCTTCCAAATATCCCTTTGCCAATTCCACAAGAACAGCCTTAGCGAAAGGCTTCTTGAAGGGAAAGATGTAACTCTGTGAGATGAATTAACAGAACACAGAGCAGTTTCTCAGAAAGCTTCTTTCCAGTTTTGAACGGAAGATATTTCCTTTTTCACCATAGCCCTCTATGGGCTTCCTAAATATCCCTTTGCCAATTCCACTAGAACAGCCTTAGCGAAAGGCTTCTTGAGGGGAAAGATGTAACCCTGTGAGATGAATTAACAGAACACAGAGCAGTTTCTCAGAAAGCTTCTTTCCAGTTTTGAATGGAAGATATTTCCTTTTTCACCATAGCCCTCTAGGGACTTCCAAATATCCCTTTGCCAATTCTACAAGAACAGCCTTAGCGAAAGGCTTCTTGAAGGGAAAGATGCAACTCTGTGAGATGAATTAACAGAACACAGAGCAGTTTCTCAGAAAGCTTCTTTCCAGTTTTGAACGGAAGATATTTCCTTTTTCACCATAGCCCTCTAGGGGCTTCCAAATATCCCTTTGCCAATTCCACAAGAACAGCCTTAGCGAAAGACTTCTCGAAGGGAAAGATGTAACTCTGTGAGATGAATTAACAGAACACAGAGCAGTTTCTCAGAAAGATTCTTTCCAGTTTTGAACGGAAGATATTTCCTTTTTCACCATAGCCCTCTATGGGCTTCCAAATATCCCTTTGCCAATTCCACAAGAACAGCCTTAGCGAAAGACTTCTTGAAGGGAAAGATGTAACTCTGTGAGATGAATTGACAGAACACAGTGCAGTTTCTCAGAAAGCTTCTTTCCAGTTTTGAACGCAAGATATTTCCTTTTTCACCATAGCCCTCTATGGGCTTCCAAATATCCCTTTGCCAATTCCACAAGAACAGCCTTAGCGAAAGGCTTCTTGAAGGGAAAGATGTGACTCTGTGAGATGAATTAACAGAACACAGAGCAGTTTCTCAGAAAGCTTCTTTCCAGTTTTGAACGGAAGATATTTCCTTTTTCACCATAGCCCTCTATGGGCTTCCAAATATCCCTTTGCCAATTCCCCAAGAACAGCCTTAGCGAAAGGCTTCTTAAAGGGAAAGATGTAACTCTGTGAGATGAATTGACAGAACACAGAGCAGTTTCTCAGAAAGCTTCTTTCCAGTTTTGAACGGAAGATATTTCCTTTTTCACCATAGCCCTCTATGGGCTTCCAAATATCCCTTTGCCAATTCCACAAGAAAAGCCTTAGCGAAAGGCTTCTTGAAGGGAAAGACGTAATTCTGTGAGATGAATTATAAGAACACAGAGCAGTTTCTCAGAAAGCTTCTTTCCAGTTTTGAACGGAAGATATTTCCTTTTTCACCATAGCCCTCTATGGGCTTCCAAATATCCCTTTGCCAATTCCACAAGAACAGCCTTAGCGAAAGGCTTCTTGAAGGGAAAGATGTAACTCTGTGAGATGAATTAATAGAACACAGAGTAGTTTCTCAGAAAGCTTCTTTCCAGTTTTGAACGGAAGATATTTCCTTTTTCACCATAGCCCTCTATGGGCTTCCAAATATCCCTTTGGCAATTCCACAAGAACAGCCTTAGCGAAAGGCTTCTTGAAGGGAAAGATGTAACTCTGTGAGATGAATTAACAGAACACAGAGCAGTTTCTCAGAAAGCTTCTTTCCAGTTTTGAACGGAAGATATTTCCTTTTTCACCATAGCCCTCTATGGGCTTCCAAATATCCCTTTGCCAATTCCCCAAGAACAGCCTTAGCGAAAGGCTTCTTAAAGGGAAAGATGTAACTCTGTGAGATGAATTGACAGAACACAGAGCAGTTTCTCAGAAAGCTTCTTTCCAGTTTTGAACGGAAGATATTTCCTTTTTCACCATAGCCCTCTATGGGCTTCCAAATATCCCTTTGCCAATTCCACAAGAAAAGCCTTAGCGAAAGGCTTCTTGAAGGGAAAGACGTAATTCTGTGAGATGAATTATAAGAACACAGAGCAGTTTCTCAGAAAGCTTCTTTCCAGTTTTGAACGGAAGATATTTCCTTTTTCACCATAGCCCTCTATGGGCTTCCAAATATCCCTTTGCCAATTCCACAAGAACAGCCTTAGCGAAAGGCTTCTTGAAGGGAAAGATGTAACTCTGTGAGATGATTTAATAGAACACAGAGTAGTTTCTCAGAAAGCTTCTTTCCAGTTTTGAACGGAAGATATTTCCTTTTTCACCATAGCCCTCTATGGGCTTCCAAATATCCCTTTGGCAATTCCACAAGAACAGCCTTAGCGAAAGGCTTCTTGAAGGGAAAGATGTAACTCTGTGAGATGAATTAACAGAATACAGAGCAGTTTCTCAGAAAGCTTCTTTCCAGTTTTGAACGGAAGATATTTCCTTTTTCACCATAGCCCTCTATGGTCTTCCAATAATCCCTTTGCCAATTCCACAAGAACAGCCTTAGCGAAAGGCTTCTTGAAGGGAAAGATGTAACTCTGTGAGATGAATTAACAGAACACACAGCAGTTTCTCAGAAAGCTTCTTTCCAGTTTTGAACGGAAGATATTTCCTTTTTCACCATAGCCCTCTATGGGCTTCCTAAATATCCCTTTGCCAATTCCACAAGAACAGCCTTAGCGAAAGGCTTCTTGAGGGGAAAGATGTAACCCTGTGAGATGAATTAACAGAACACAGAGCAGTTTCTCAGAAAGCTTCTTTCCAGTTTTGAACGGAAGATATTTCCTTTTTCACCATAGCCCTCTAGGGACTTCCAAATATCCCTTTGCCAATTCTACAAGAACAGCCTTAGCGAAAGGCTTCTTGAAGGGAAAGATGTAACTCTGTGAGATGAATTAACAGAACACAGAGCAGTTTCTCAGAAAGCTTCTTTCCAGTTTTGAACGGAAGATATTTCCTTTTTCACCATAGCCCTCTATGGGCTTCCAAATATCCCTTTGCCAATTACACAAGAACAGCCTTAGCGAAAGACTTCTCGAAGGGAAAGATGTAACTCTGTGAGATGAATTAACAGAACACAGAGCAGTTTCTCAGAAAGCTTCTTTCCAGTTTTGAACGGAAGATATTTCCTTTTTCACCATAGCCCTCTATGGGCTTCCAAATATCCCTTTGCCAATTCCACAAGAACAGCCTTAGCGAAAGACTTCTTGAAGGGAAAGATGTAACTCTGTGAGATGAATTAACAGAACACAGAGCAGTTTCTCAGAAATCTTCTTTCCAGTTTTGAACGGAAGATATTTCCTTTTTCACCATAGCCCTCTATGGGCTTCCAAATATCCCTTTGCCAATTCCACAAGAACAGCCTTAGCGAAAGGCTTCTTGAATGGAAAGATGTAACTCTGTGAGATGAATTAACAGAACACAGTGCAGTTTCTCAGAAAGCTTCTTTCCAGTTTAGAACGGAAGATATTTCCTTTTTCACCATAGCCCTCTATGGGCTTCCAAATATCCCTTTGCCAGTTCCACAAGAACAGCCTTAGCGAAAGGCTTCTTGAAGGGAAAGATGTAATTCTGTGAGATGAATTAACAGAACACAGAGCAGTTTCTCAGAAAGCTTCTTTCCAGTTTTGAACGGAAGATATTTCCTTTTTCACCATAGCCCTCTATGGGCTTCCAAATATCCCTTTGTCAATTCCACAAGAACAGCCTTAGCGAAAGGCTTCTTGAAGGAAAAGATGTAACTCTGTGAGATGAATTAACAGAACACAGAGCAGTTTCTCAGAAAGCTTCTTTCCAGTTTTGAACGGAAGATATTTCCTTTTTCACCATAGCCCTCTATGGTCTTCCAATAATCCCTTTGCCAATTCCACAAGAACAGCCTTAGCGAAAGGCTTCTTGAAGGGAAAGATGTAACTCTGTGAGATGAATTAACAGAACACACAGCAGTTTCTCAGAAAGCTTCTTTCCAGTTTTGAACGGAAGATATTTCCTTTTTCACCATAGCCCTCTATGGGCTTCCTAAATATCCCTTTGCCAATTCCACAAGAACAGCCTTAGCGAAAGGCTTCTTGAGGGGAAAGATGTAACCCTGTGAGATGAATTAACAGAACACAGAGCAGTTTCTCAGAAAGCTTCTTTCCAGTTTTGAACGGAAGATATTTCCTTTTTCACCATAGCCCTCTAGGGACTTCCAAATATCCCTTTGCCAATTCTACAAGAACAGCCTTAGCGAAAGGCTTCTTGAAGGGAAAGATGTAACTCTGTGAGATGAATTAACAGAACACAGAGCAGTTTCTCAGAAAGCTTCTTTCCAGTTTTGAACGGAAGATATTTCCTTTTTCACCATAGCCCTCTATGGGCTTCCAAATATCCCTTTGCCAATTACGCAAGAACAGCCTTAGCGAAAGACTTCTCGAAGGGAAAGATGTAACTCTGTGAGATGAATTAACAGAACACAGAGCAGTTTCTCAGAAAGCTTCTTTCCAGTTTTGAACGGAAGATATTTCCTTTTTCACCATAGCCCTCTATGGGCTTCCAAATATCCCTTTGCCAATTCCACAAGAACAGCCTTAGCGAAAGACTTCTTGAAGGGAAAGATGTAACTCTGTGAGATGAATTAACAGAACACAGAGCAGTTTCTCAGAAATCTTCTTTCCAGTTTTGAACGGAAGATATTTCCTTTTTCACCATAGGCCTCTATGGGCTTCCAAATATCCCTTTGCCAATTCCACAAGAACAGCCTTAGCGAAAGGCTTCTTGAATGGAAAGATGTAACTCTGTGAGATGAATTAACAGAACACAGTGCAGTTTCTCAGAAAGCTTCTTTCCAGTTTAGAACGGAAGATATTTCCTTTTTCACCATAGCCCTCTATGGGCTTCCAAATATCCCTTTGCCAGTTCCACAAGAACAGCCTTAGCGAAAGGCTTCTTGAAGGGAAAGATGTAATTCTGTGAGATGAATTAACAGAACACAGAGCAGTTTCTCAGAAAGCTTCTTTCCAGTTTTGAACGGAAGATATTTCCTTTTTCACCATAGCCCTCTATGGGCTTCCAAATATCCCTTTGTCAATTCCACAAGAACAGCCTTAGCGAAAGGCTTCTTGAAGGAAAAGATGTAACTCTGTGAGATGAATTAACAGAACACAGAGCAGTTTCTCAGAAAGCTTCTTTCCAGTTTTGAACGGAAGATATTTCCTTTTTCACCATAGCCCTCTATGGGCTTCCAAATATCCCTTTGCCAATTGCACAAGAACAGCCATAGCGAAAGGCTTCTTGAAGGGATAGATGTAACTCTGTGAGATGAATTAACAGAACACAGAGCAGTTTCTCAGAAAGCTTCTTTCCAGTTTTGAACGGAAGATATTTCCTTTTTCACCATAGCCCTGTATGGGCTTCCAAATATCCCATTGCCAATTCCACAAGAACAGCCTTAGCGAAAGGCTTCTTGAGGGGAAAGATGTAACCCTGTGAGATGAATTAACAGAACACAGAGCAGTTTTTCAGAAAGCTTCTTTCCAGTTTTGAACGGAAGATATTTCCGTTTTCACCATAGCCCTCTAGGGGCTTCCAAATATCCCTTTGCCAATTCCACAAGAACAGCTTTAGCGAAAGGCTTCTTGGAGGGAAAGATGTAACTCTGTGAGATGAATTAACAGAACACAGAGAAGTTTCTCAGAAAGCTTCTTTCCAGTTTTGAACGGAAGATATTTCCTTTTTCACCACAGCCCTCTATGGGCTTCCAAATATCCCTTTGCCAATTCCACAAGAACAGCCTTAGCGAAAGGCTTCTTGAAGGGAAAGATGTAACTCTGTGAGATGAATTAACAGAACACAGAGCAGTTTCTCAGAAAGCTTCTTTCCAGTTTTTAACGGACGATATTTCCTTTTTCACCATAGCCCTCTATGGGCTTCCAAATATCCCTTTGCCAATTCCACAAGAACAGCCTTAGAGAAAGGCTTCTTGAAGGTAAAGATGTAACTCTGAGAGATGAATTAACAGAACACAGAGCACTTTCTCAGAAAGCTTCTTTCCAGTTTTGAACGGAAGATATTTCCTTTTTCACCATAGTCCTCTATGGGCTTCCAAATATCCCTTTGCCAATTCCACAAGAACAGCCTTAGCGAAAGGCTTCTTGAAGGGAAAGATGTAACTCTGTGAGATGAATTAACAGAACACAGAGCAGTTTCTCAGAAAGCTTCTTTCCAGTTTTGAACGGAAGATATTTCCTTTTTCACCATAGCCCTCTATGGGCTTCCAAATATCACTTTGCCAATTCCACAAGAACAGCCTTAGCGAAAGGCTTCTTGAAGGGAAAGATGTAACTCTGTGAGATGAATTAACAGAACACAGAGCAGTTTCTCAGAAAGCTTCTTTCCAGTTTTGAACGGAAGATATTTCCTTTTTCGCCATAGCCGTCTATGGGCTTCCAAATATCCCTTTGCCAATTCCACAAGAACAGCCTTAGCGAAAGGCTTCTTGAAGGGAAAAATGTAACTCTGTGAGATGAATTAACAGAACACAGAGCAGGTTCTCAGAAAGCTTCTTTCCAGTTTTGAACGGAAGATATTTCCTTTTTCACCATAGCCCTCTATGGGCTTCCAAATATCCCTTTGCCAATTACCCAAGAACAGCCTTAGCGAAAGGCTTCTTGAAGGGAAAGATGTAACTCTGTGAGATGAATTAACAGAACACAGAGCAGTTTCTCAGAAAGCTTCTTTCCACTTTTGAACGGAAGATACTTCCTTGTTCACCATAGCCCTCTATGGGCTTCCAAATATCCCTTTGAAAATTCCACAAGAACAGCCTTAGCGAAAGACTTCTCGAAGGGAAAGATGTAACTCTGTGAGATGAATTCACAGAACACAGAGCAGTTTCTCAGAAAGCTTCTTTCCAGTTTTGAACAGAAGATATTTCCTTTTTCACCGTAGCCCTCTATGGGCTTCCAAATATCCCTTTGCCAATTCCACAAGAACAGCCTTAGCGAAAGGCTTCTTGAAGGGAAAGATGTAACTCTGTGAGATGAATTAACAGAACACAGAGCAGTTTCTCAGAAAGCTTCTTTCCACTTTTGAACGGAAGATACTTCCTTTTTCACCATAGCCCTCTATGGGCTTCCAAATATCCATTTGCCAATTCCACAAGAACAGCCTTAGCGAAAGGCTTCTTGAAGGGAAAGATGTAACTCTGTGAGATGAATTAACAGAACACAGAGCAGTTTCTCAGAAAGCTTCTTTCCACTTTTGAACGGAAGATACTTCCTTTTTCACCATAGCCCTCTATGGGCTTCCAAATATCCCTTTGCCAATTCCACAAGGACAGCCTTAGCGAAAGGCTTCTTGAAGGGAAAGATGTAACTCTTTGAGATGAATTAACAGAACACAGAGCAGTTTCTCAGAAAGCTTCTTTCCAGTTTTGGACGGAAGATATTTCCTTTTTCACCAAAGCCCTCTAAGGGCTTCTAAATATCCCTTTGCCAATTCCACAAGATCAGCCTTAGCGAAAGGCTTCCTGAAGGGAAAGATGTAACTCTGTGAGATGAATTAACAGAACACAGAGCAGTTTCTCAGAAAGCTTCTTTCCAGTTTTGAACGGAAGATATTTCCTTTTTCACCATAGCCCTCTATGGGCTTCCAAATATCCCTTTGCCAATTGCACAAGAACAGCCTTAGCGAAAGGCTTCTTGAAGGGATAGATGTAACTCTGTGAGATGAATTAACAGAACACAGAGCAGTTTCTCAGAAAGCTTCTTTCCAGTTTTGCACGGAAGATATTCCCTTTTTCACCATAGCCCTCTATGGGCTTCCAAATATCCCTTTGCCAATTCCACAAGAACAGCCTTAGAGAAAGGCTTCTAGAAGGGAAAGATGTAACTCTGTGAGATGAATTAACAGAACACAGAGCAGTTTCTCAGAAAGCTTCTTTACAGTTTTGAACGGAAGATATTCCCTTTTTTCACCATAGCCTTCTATGGGCTTCCAAATATCCCTTTGCGAATTCCACAAGAACAGCCTTAGCGAAAGGCGTCTTGAAGGGAAAGATGTAACTCTGTGAGATGAATTCACGGAACACAGAGCAGTTTCTCAGAAAGCTTCTTTCCAGTTTTGAACGGAAGAGATTTCCTTTTTCACCATAGCCCTCTATGGGCTTCCAAATATCCCTTTGCCAATTCCACAAGAACAGCCTTAGCGAAAGGCTTCTTGAAGGGAAAGATGTAACTCTTTGAGATGAATTAACAGAACACAGAGCAGTTTCTCAGAAAGCTTCTTTCCAGTTTTGAACGGAAGATATTCCCTTTTTCACCATAGCCCTCTATGGGCTTCCAAATATCCCTTTGCCAATTCCACAACAACAGCCTTAGCGAATGGCTTCTTGAAGGGAAAGATGTAACTCTGTGAGATGAATTAACAGAACACAGAGAAGTATCTTCAAAGGTTCTTTCCAGTTTTGAACGGAAGATATTTCCTTTTTCACCATAGCCCTCTATGGGCTTCCAAATATCCCTTTGCCAATTCCACAAGAACAGAATTAGCGAAAGGCTTCTTGAAGGGAAAGATGTAACTCTGTGAGATGAATTAACAGAACACAGAGCAGTTTCTCAGAAAGCTTCTTACCAGTTTTGAACGGAAGATATTTCCTTTTTCACCACAGCCCTCAATGGGCTTCCAAATATCCCTTTGCCAATTCCACAAGAACAGCCTTAGCGAAAGGCTTCTTGAAGGGAAAGATGTAACTCTGTGAGATGAATTAACAGAACACAGAGCAGTTTCTCAGAAAGCTTCTTTCCAGTTTTGAACGGACGATATTTCCTTTTTCACCATAGCCCTCTATGGGCTTCCAAATATCCCTTTGCCAATTCCACAAGAACAGCCTTAGAGAAAGGCTTCTTGAAGGTAAAGATGTAACTCTGTGAGATGAATTAACAGAACACAGAGCACTTTCTCAGAAAGCTTCTTTCCAGTTTTGAACGGAAGATATTTCCTTTTTCACCATAGCCCTCTATGGGCTTCCAAATATCCCTTTGCCAATTCCACAAGAACAGCCTTAGCGAAAGGCTTCTTGAAGGGAAAGATGTAACTCTGTGAGATGAATTAACAGAACACAGAGCAGTTTCTCAGAAAGCTTCTTTCCAGTTTTGAACGGAAGATATTTCCTTTTTCACCATAGCCCTCTATGGGCTTCCAAATATCCCTTTGCCAATTCCACAAGAACAGCCTTAGCGAAAGGCTTCTTGAAGGGAAAGAAGTAACTCTGTGAGATGAATTAACAGAACACAGAGCAGTTTCTCAGAAAGCTTCTTTCCAGTTTTGAACGGAAGATATTTCCTTTTTCACCATAGCCCTCTATGGGCTTCCAAATATCCCTTTGCCAATTCCACAAGAACAGCCTTAGCGAAAGCCTTCTTGAAGGGAAAGATGTAACTCTGTGAGTTGAATTAACAGAACACAGAGCAGTTTCTCAGAAAGCTTCTTTCCAGTTTTGAACGGAAGATATTTCCTTTTTCACCATAGCCCTCTAGGAGCTTCCAAATATCCCTTTGCCAATTCCACAAGAACAGCTTTAGCGAAAGGCTTCCTGAAGGGAAAGATGTAACTCTGTGAGATGAATTAACAGAACACAGAGCAGTTTCTCAGAAAGCTTCTTTCCAGTTTTGAACGGAAGATATTCCCTTTTTCACCATAGCCCTCTATGGGCTTCCAAATATCCCTTTGCCAATTCCACAACAACAGCCTTAGCGAAAGGCTTCTTGAAGGGAAAGATGTAACTCTGTGAGATGAATTAACAGAACACAGAGAAGTATCTTGAAAGGTTCTTTCCAGTTTTGAACGGAAGATATTTCCTTTTTCACCATAGCCCTCTATGGGCTTCCAAATATCCCTTTGCCAATTCCACAAGAACAGAATTAGCGAAAGGCTTCTTGAAGGGAAAGATGTAACTCTGTGAGATGAATTAACAGAACACAGAGCAGTTTCTCAGAAAGCTTCTTACCAGTTTTGAACGGAAGATATTTCCTTTTTCACCACAGCCCTCTAAGGGCTTCCAAATATCCCTTTGCCAATTCCACAAGAACAGCCTTAGCGAAAGGCTTCTTGAAGGGAAAGATGTAACTCTGTGAGATGAATTAACAGAACACAGAGCAGTTTCTCAGAAAGCTTCTTTCCAGTTTTGAACGGACGATATTTAATTTTTTCACCATAGCCCTCTATGGGCTTCCAAATATCCCTTTGCCAATTCCACAAGAACAGCCTTAGAGAAAGGCTTCTTGAAGGTAAAGATGTAACTCTGTGAGATGAATTAACAGAACACAGAGCACTTTCTCAGAAAGCTTCTTTCCAGTTTTGAACGGAAGATATTTCCTTTTTCACCATAGCCCTCTATGGGCTTCCAAATATCCCTTTGCCAATTCCACAAGAACAGCCTTAGCGAAAGGCTTCTTGAAGGGAAAGATGTAACTCTGTGAGATGAATTAACAGAACACAGAGCAGTTTCTCAGAAAGCTTCTTTCCAGTTTTGAACGGAAGATATTTCCTTTTTCACCATAGCCCTCTATGGGCTTCCAAATATCCCTTTGCCAATTCCACAAGAACAGCCTTAGCGAAAGGCTTCTTGAAGGGAAAGAAGTAACTCTGTGAGATGAATTAACAGAACACAGAGCAGTTTCTCAGAAAGCTTCTTTCCAGTTTTGAACGGAAGATATTTCCTTTTTCACCATAGCCCTCTATGGGCTTCCAAATATCCCTTTGCCAATTCCACAAGAACAGCCTTAGCGAAAGGCTTCTTGAAGGGAAAGATGTAACTCTGTGAGTTGAATTAACAGAACACAGAGCAGTTTCTCAGAAAGCTTCTTTCCAGTTTTGAACGGAAGATATTTCCTTTTTCACCATAGCCCTCTAGGAGCTTCCAAATATCCCTTTGCCAATTCCACAAGAACAGCTTTAGCGAAAGGCTTCCTGAAGGGAAAGATGTAACTCTGTGAGATGAATTAACAGAACACAGAGCAGTTTCTCAGAAAGCTTCTTTCCAGTTTTGAACGGAAGATATTCCCTTTTTCACCATAGCCCTCTATGGGCTTCCAAATATCCCTTTGCCAATTCCACAAGAACAGCCTTAGCGAAAGGCTTCTTGAAGGGAAAGATGTCACTCTGTGAGATGAATTAACAGAACACAGAGCAGTTTCTCAGAAAGCTTCTTTCCAGTTTTGAACGGAAGATATTTCCTTTTTCACCATAGCCCTCTATGGGCTTCCAAATATCCCTTTGCCAATTCCACAAGAACAGCCTTAGCGAAAGGCTTCTTGAAGGGAAAGATGTAACTCTGTGAGATGAATTAACAGAACACAGAGCAGTTTCTCAAAAAGCTTCTTTCCAGTTTTGAACGGAAGATATTTCCGTTTTCACCATAGCCCTCTAGGGGCTTCCAAATATCCCTTTGCCAATTCCACAAGAACAGCCTTAGCGAAAGGCTTCTTGGAGGGAAAGATGTAACTCTGTGAGATGAATTAACAGAACACAGAGCAGTTTCTCAGAAAGCTTCTTTCCAGTTTTGAACGGAAGATATTTCCTTTTTCACCACAGCCCTCTATGGGCTTCCAAATATCCCTTTGCCAATTCCACAAGAACAGCCTTAGCGAAAGGCTTCTTGAAGGGAAAGATGTAACTCTGTGAGATGAATTAACAGAACACAGAGCAGTTTCTCAGAAAGCTTCTTTCCAGTTTTGAACGGACGATATTTCCTTTTTCACCATAGCCCTCTATGGGCTTCCAAATATCCCTTTGCCAATTCCAAAAAACAGCCTTAGAGAAAGGCTTCTTGAAGGTAAAGATGTAACTCTGTGAGATGAATTAACAGAACACAGAGCACTTTCTCAGAAAGCTTCTTTCCAGTTTTGAACGGAAGATATTTCCTTTTTCACATTAGCCCTCTATGGGCTTCCAAATATCCCTTTGGCAATTCCACAAGAACAGCCTTAGCGAAAGGCTTCTTGAAGGGAAAGATGTAACTCTGTGAGATGAATTCACAGAACACAGAGCAGTTTCTCAGAAAGCTTCTTTCCAGTTTTGAACGGAAGATATTTCCTTTTTCACCATAGCCCTCTATGGTCTTCCAAATATCCCTTTGCCAATTACCCAAGAACAGCCTTAGCGAAAGGCTTCTTGAAGGGAAAGATGTAACTCTGTGAGATGAAATAACAGAACACAGAGCAGTTTCTCAGAAAGCTTCTTTCCAGTTTTGAACAGAAGATATTTCCTTTTTCACCATAGCCCTCTATGGGCTTCCAAATATCCCTTTGCCAATTCCACAAGAACAGCCTTAGCGAAAGGCTTCTTGAAGGGAAAGATGTAACTCTGTGAGATAAATTAACAGAACACAGAGCAGTTTCTCAGAAAGCTTCTTTCCACTTTTGAACGGAAGATACTTCCTTTTTCACCATAGCCCTCTATAGGCTTCCAAATATCCCTTTGCCAATTCCACAAGAACAGCCTTAGCGAAAGGCTTCTTGAAGGGAAAGATGTAACTCTGTGAGATGAATTAACAGAACACAGAGCAGTTTCTCAGAAAGCTTCTTTCCACTTTTGAACGGAAGATACTTCCTTTTTCACCATAGCCCTCTATGGGTTTCCAAATATCTCTTTGCCAATTCCACAAGAACAGCCTTAGCAAAAGGCTTCTTGAAGGGAAAGATGTAACTCTGTGAGATGAATTAACAGAACACAGAGCAGTTTCTCAGAAAGCTTCTTTCCAGTTTTGAACGGAAGATATTTCCTTTTTCACCAAAGCCCTCTAAGGGCTTCCAAATATCCCTTTGCCAATTCCACAAGATCAGCCTTAGCGAAAGGCTTCCTGAAGGGAAAGATGTAACTCTGTGAGATGAATTAACAGAACACAGAGCAGTTTCTCAGAAAGCTTCTTTCCAGTTTTGAACGGAAGATATTTCCTTTTTCACCATAGCCCTCTATGGGCTTCCAAATATCCCTTTGCCAATTGCACAAGAACAGCCTTAGCGAAAGGCTTCTTGAAGGGATAGATGTAACTCTGTGAGATGAATTAACAGAACACAGAGCAGTTTCTCAGAAAGCTTCTTTCCAGTTTTAAACAGAAGATATTTCCTTTTTCACCATAGCCCTGTATGGGCTTCCAAATATCCCATTGCCAATTCCAAAAGAACAGACTTAGCGAATGACTTCTTGAAGGGAAAGATGTAACTCTGTGAGATGAATTAACAGAACACAGATCAGTTTCTCAGAAAGCTTCTTTCCAATTTTGAACGGAAGATATTTCGGTTTTCACAATAGCCCTCTATGGGCTTCCAAATATCCCTTTGCCAATTCCACAAGAACAGCCTTAGCGAAAGGCTTCTTGAACGGAAAGATGTAACTCTGTGAGATGAATTAACAAAACACAGAGCAGTTTCTCAGAAAGCTTCTTTCCAGTTTTGAATGGAAGATATTTCCTTTTTCACCATAGCCCTCTATGGGCTTCCAAATATCCCTTTGCCAATTCCACAAGAACAGCCTTAGCGAAAGGCTTCTTGAAGGGTAAGATGTAACTCTGTGAGATGAATTAACAGAACACAGAGCAGTTTCTCAGAAAGCTTCTTTCCAGTTTTGAACGGAAGATATTTCCTTTTTCACCATAGCCCTCTATGGGCTTCCAAATATCCCTTTGCCAATTCCACAAGAACAGCCTTAGCGAAAGGCTTCTTGAAGGGAGAGATGTAACTCTGTGAGATGAATTAACAGAACACAGAGCAGTTTCTCAGAAAGCTTCTTTCCAGTTTTGAACGGAAGATATTTCCTTTTTCACCATAGCCCTCTAAGGGCTTCCAAATATCCCTTTGCCAATTCCACAAGATCAGCCTTAGCGAAAGGCTTCTTGAAGGGAAAGATGTAACTCTGTGAGATGAATTAACAGAACACAGAGCAGTTTCTCAGAAAGCTTCTTTCCAGTTTTGAACGGAAGATATTTCCTTTTTCACCATAGCCCTCTATGGGCTTCCAAATATCCCTTTGCCAATTGCACAAGAACAGCCTTAGCGAAAGGCTTCTTGAAGGGAAAGATGTAACTCGGTGAGATGAATTAACAGAACACAGAGCAGTTTCTCAGAAAGCTTCTTTCCAGTTTTGAACGGAAGATATTTCCTTTTTCACCATAGCCCTCTATGGGCTTCCAAATATTCCATTGCCAATTCCACAAGAACAGCCTTAGCGAAAGGCTTCTTGAAGGGAAAGATGTAACTCTGTGAGATGAATTAACAGAACACAGAGCAGTTTCTCAGCAAGCTTCTTTCCAGTTTTAAACGGAAGATATTTCCGTTTTCACCATAGCCCTCTATGGGCTTCCAAATATCCCTTTGCCAATTCCACAAGAACAGCCTTAGCGAAAGGCTTCTTGAAGGGAAAGATGTAACTCTGTGAGATGAATTAACAGAACACAGAGCAGTTTCTCAGAAAGCTTCTTTCCAGTTTTGAACGGAAGATATGTCCTTTTTCACCATAGCCCTCTATGGGCTTCCAAATATCCCTTTGCCAATTCCACAAGAACAGCCTTAGCGAAAGGCTTCTTGAAGGGAAAGATGTAACTCTGTGAGATGAATTAACAGAACACAGAGCAGTTTCTCAGAAAGCTTCTTTCCAGTTTTGAACGGAAGATATTTCCTTTTTCACCATAGCCCTCTATGGGCTTCCAAATATCCCTTTGCCAATTCCACAAGAACAGCCTTAGCGAAAGGCTTCTTGAAGGGAAAGATGTAACTCTGTGAGATGAATTAACAGAACACAGAGCAGTTTCTCAGAAAGCTTCTTTCCAGTTTTGAACGGAAGATATTTCCTTTTTCACCATAGCACTCTATGGGCTTCCAAATATCCCTTTGCCAATTCCACAAGAACAGCCTTAGCGAAAGGCTTCTTGAAGGGAAAGATGTAACTCTGTGAGATGAATTAACAGAACACAGAGCAGTTTCTCAGAAAGCTTCTTTCCAGTTTTGAAGGGAAGATATTTCCTTTTTCACCATAGCCCTCTATGGGCTTCCAAATATCCCTTTGCCAATTCCACAAGAACAGCCTTAGCGAAAGGCTTCTTGAAGGGAAAGATGTAACTCTGTGAGATGAATTAACAGAACAGAGAGCAGTTTCTCAGAAAACTTCTTTCCAGTTTTGAACGGAAGATATTTCCTTTTTCACCATAGCCCTCTATGGGCTTCCAAATATCCCTTTGCCAATTCCACAAGAACAGCCTTAGCGAAAGACTTCTTGAAGGGAAAGATGCAACTCTGTGAGATGAATTGACAGAACACAGTGCAGTTTCTCAGAAAGCTTCTTTCCAGTTTTGAACGGAAGATATTTCCTTTTTCACCATAGCCCTCTATGGGCTTCCAAATATCCCTTTGCCAATTCCACAAGAACAGCCTTAGCGAAAGGCTTCTTGAAGGGAAAGATGTAACTCTGTGAGATGAATTAACAGAACACAGAGCAGTTTCTCAGAAAGCTTCTTTCCAGTTTTGAACGGAAGATATTTCCTTTTTCACCATAGACCTCTATGGGCTTCCAAATATCCCTTTGCTAATTCCACAAGAACAGCCTTACCGAAAGGCTTCTTGAAGGGAAAGATGTACCTCTGTGAGATGAATTAACAGAACACAGAGCAGTTTCTCAGAAAGCTTCTTTCCAGTTTTGAACGGAAGATATTTCCTTTTTCACCAAAGCCCTCTATGGGCTTCCAAATATCCCTTTGCCAATTCCACAAGAACAGCCTTAGCGAAAGGCTTCTTGAAGGGAAAGACGTAACTCTGTGAGATGAATTAGCAGAACACGGAGCAGTTTCTCAGAAAGCTTCTTTCCAGTTTTGAACGGAAGATATTTCCTTTTTCACCATAGCCCTCTATGGGCTTCCAAATATCCCTTTGCCGATTCCACAAGAACAGCGTTAGCGAAAGGCTTCTTGAAGGGAAAGATGTAACTCTGTGAGATGAATTAACAGACCACAGAGCAGTTTCTCAGAAAGCTTCTTTCCAGTTTTGAACGGAAGATATTCCCTTTTTCACCATAGCCCTCTAGGGGCTTCCAAATATCCCTTTGCCAATTCCACAAGAACAGCCTTAGCGAAAGGCTTCTGGAAGGGAAAGATGTAGCTCTGTGAGATGAATTAACAGAACACAGAGCAGTTTCTCAGAAAGCTTCTTTCCAGTTTTGAACGGAAGATATTCCCTTTTTCACCATAGCCCTCTATGGGCTTCCAAATATCCCTTTGCCAATTCCACAAGAACAGCCTTAGCGAAAGGCTTCTTGAAGGGAAAGATGTAACTCTGTGAGATGAATTAACAGAACACAGAGCAGTTTCTCAGAAAGCTTCTTTCCAGTTTTGAACGGAAGATATTTCCTTTTTCACCACAGACCTCTATGGGCTTCCAAATCTCCCTTTGCCATTCCACAAGAACAGCCTTAGCGAAAGGCTTCTTGAAGGGAAAGATGTAACTCTGTGAGATGAATTAGCAGAACACAGAGCAGTTTCTCAGAAAGCTTCTTTCCACTTTTGAACGGAAGATACTTCCTTTTTCACCATAGCCCTCTATGGGCTTCCAAATATCCCTTTGAAAATTCCACAAGAACAGCCTTAGCGAAAGTCTTCTCGAAGGGAAAGATGTAACTTTGTGAGATGAATTAACAGAACACAGAGCAGTTTCTCAGAAAGCTTCTTTCCAGTTTTGAACGGAAGATATTTCCCTTTTCACCATAGCCCTCTATGGGCTTCCAAATATCCCTTTGCCAATTCCACAAGAACAGCCTTAGCGAAAGACGTCTTGAAGGGAAAGATGTAACTCTGTGAGATGAATTGACAGAACACAGTGCAGTATCTCAGAAAGCTTCTTTCCAGTTTTGAACGGAAGATATTTCCTTTTTCACCATAGCCCTCTATGGGCTTCCAAATATCCCTTTGCCAATTCCACAAGAACAGCCTTAGCGAAAGGCTTCTTGAAGGGAAAGATGTAACTCTGTGAGATGAATTAACAGAACACAGAGCAGTTTCTCAGAAAGCTTCTTTCCAGTTTTGAACGGAAGATATTTCCTTTTTCACCATAGCCCTCTATGGGCTTCCAAATATCCCTTTGCCAATTCCACAAGAACAGCCTTAGCGAAAGGCTTCTTAAAGGGAAAGATGTAACTCTGTGAGATGAATTAACAGAACACAGAGCAGTTTCTCAGAAAGCTTCTTTCCAGTTTTGAACGGAAGATATTTCCTTTTTCACCATAGCCCTCTATGGGCTTCCAAATATCCCTTTGCCAATTCCACAAGAACAGCCTTAGCGAAAGGCTTCTTGAAGGGAAAGATGTAACTCTGTGAGATGAATTAACAGAACACAGAGCAGTTTCTCAGAAAGCTTCTTTCCAGTTTTGAACGGAAGATATTTCCTTTTTCACCATAGCCCTCTATGGGCTTCCAAATATCCCTTTGCCAATTACCCAAGAACAGCCTTAGCGAAAGGCTTCTTGAAGGGAAAGATGTAACTCTGTGAGATGAATTAACAGAACACAGAGCAGTTTCTCAGAAAGCTTCTTTCCAGTTTTGAACAGAAGATATTTCCTTTTTCACCATAGCCCTCTATGGGCTTCCAAATATCCCTTTGCCAATTCCACAAGAACAGCCTTAGTGAAAGGCTTCTTGAAGCGAAAGATGTAACTCTGTGAGATGAATTAACAGAACACAGAGCAGTTTCTCAGAAAGCTTCTTTCCACTTTTGAACGGAAGATACTTCCTTTTTCACCATAGCCCTCTATGGGCTTCCAAATATCCCTTTGAAAATTCCACAAGAACAGCCTTAGCGAAAGACTTCTCGAAGGGAAAGATGTAACTCTGTGAGATGAATTAACAGAACACAGAGCAGTTTCTCAGAGAGCTTCTTTCCAGTTTTGAACGGAAGATATTTCCTTTTTCACCATAGCCCTCTATGGGCTTCCAATAATCCCTTTGCCAATTCCACAAGAACAGCCTTAGCGAAAGGCTTCTTGAAGGGAAAGATGTAACTCTGTGAGATGAATTAACAGAACACAGAGCAGTTTCTCAGAAAGCTTCTTTTCAGTTTTGAAAGGAAGATATTTCCTTTTTCACCATAGCCCTCTATGGGCTTCCAAATATCCCTTTGCCAATTCCACAAGAACAGCCTTAGCGAAAGGCTTCTTGAAGGGAAAGTTGTAACTCTGTGAGATGAATTAACAGAACACAGAGCAGTTTCTCAGAAAGCTTCTTTCCAGTTTTCAACGGAAGATATTTCCTTTTTCACCATAGCCCTCTATGGGCTTCCAAATATCCCTTTGCCAATTCCACAAGAACAGCCTTAGCGAAAGGCTTCTTGAAGGGAAAGATGTAACTCTGTGAGATGAATTAACAGAACACAGAGCAGTTTCTCAGAAAGCTTCTTTCCAGTTTTGAACGGAAGATATTTCCTTTTTCACCATAGCCCTCTATGGGCTTCCTAAATATCCCTTTGCCAATTCCACTAGAACAGCCTTAGCGAAAGGCTTCTTGAGGGGAAAGATGTAACCCTGTGAGATGAATTAACAGAACACAGAGCAGTTTCTCAGAAAGCTTCTTTCCAGTTTTGAACGGAAGATATTTCCTTTTTCACCATAGCCCTCTAGGGACTTCCAATTATCCCTTTGCCAATTCTACAAGAACAGCCTTAGCGAAAGGCTTCTTGAAGGGAAAGATGCAACTCTGTGAGATGAATTAACAGAACACAGAGCAGTTTCTCAGAAAGCTTCTTTCCAGTTTTCAACGGAAGATATTTCCTTTTTCACCATAGCCCTCTATGGGCTTCCAAATATCCCTTTGCCAATTCCACAAGGACAGCCTTAGCGAAAGACTTCTCGAAGGGAAAGATGTAACTCTGTGAGATGAATTAACAGAACACAGAGCAGTTTCTCAGAAAGATTCTTTCCAGTTTTGAACGGAAGATATTTCCTTTTTCACCATAGCCCTCTATGGGCTTCCAAATATCCCTTTGCCAATTCCACAAGAACAGCCTTAGCGAAAGACTTCTTGAAGGGAAAGATGTAACTCTGTGAGATGAATTGACAGAACACAGTGCAGTTTCTCAGAAAGCTTCTTTCCAGTTTTGAACGGAAGATATTTCCTTTTTCACCATAGCCCTCTATGGGCTTCCAAATATCCCTTTGCCAATTCCACAAGAACAGCCTTAGCGAAAGGCTTCTTGAAGGGAAAGATGTAACTCTGTGAGATGAATTAACAGAACACTGAGCAGTTTCTCAGAAAGCTTCTTTCCAGTTTTGAACGGAAGATATTTCCTTTTTCACCATAGCCCTCTATGGGCTTCCAAATATCCCTTTGCCAATTCCCCAAGAACAGCCTTAGCGAAAGGCTTCTTAAAGGGAAAGATGTAACTCTGTGAGATGAATTGACAGAACACAGAGCAGTTTCTCAGAAAGCTTCTTTCCAGTTTTGAACGGAAGATATTTCCTTTTTCACCATAGCCCTCTATGGGCTTCCAAATATCCCTTTGCCAATTCCACAAGAAAAGCCATAGCGAAAGGCTTCTTGAAGGGAAAGACGTAATTCTGTGAGATGAATTATAAGAACACAGAGCAGTTTCTCAGAAAGCTTCTTTCCAGTTTTGAACGGAAGATATTTCCTTTTTCACCATAGCCCTCTATGGGCTTCCAAATATCCCTTTGCCAATTCCACAAGAACAGCCTTAGCGAAAGGCTTCTTGAAGGGAAAGATGTAACTCTGTGAGATGAATTAATAGAACACAGAGTAGTTTCTCAGAAAGCTTCTTTCCAGTTTTGAACGGAAGATATTTCCTTTTTCACCATAGCCCTCTATGGGCTTCCAAATATCCCTTTGGCAATTCCACAAGAACAGCCTTAGCGAAAGGCTTCTTGAAGGGACAGATGTAACTCTGTGAGATGAATTAACAGAACACAGAGCAGTTTCTCAGAAAGCTTCTTTCCACTTTTGAACGGAAGATATTTCCTTTTTCACCATAGCCCTCTATGGGCTTCCAAATATCCCTTTGCCAATTCCCCAAGAACAGCCTTAGCGAAAGGCTTCTTAAAGGGAAAGATGTAACTCTGTGAGATGAATTGACAGAACACAGAGCAGTTTCTCAGAAAGCTTCTTTCCAGTTTTGAACGGAAGATATTTCCTTTTTCACCATAGCCCTCTATGGGCTTCCAAATATCCCTTTGCCAATTCCACAAGAACAGCCTTAGCGAAAGACTTCTTGAAGGGAAAGATGTAACTCTGTGAGATGAATTAACAGAACACAGAGCAGTTTCTCAGAAATCTTCTTTCCAGTTTTGAACGGAAGATATTTCCTTTTTCACCATAGCCCTCTATGGGCTTCCAAATATCCCTTTGCCAATTCCACAAGAACAGCCTTAGCGAAAGGCTTCTTGAATGGAAAGATGTAACTCTGTGAGATGAATTAACAGAACACAGTGCAGTTTCTCAGAAAGCTTCTTTCCAGTTTAGAACGGAAGATATTTCCTTTTTCACCATAGCCCTCTATGGGCTTCCAAATATCCCTTTGCCAGTTCCACAAGAACAGCCTTAGCGAAAGGCTTCTTGAAGGGAAAGATGTAATTCTGTGAGATGAATTAACAGAACACAGAGCAGTTTCTCAGAAAGCTTCTTTCCAGTTTTGAACGGAAGATATTTCCTTTTTCACCATAGCCCTCTATGGGCTTCCAAATATCCCTTTGTCAATTCCACAAGAACAGCCTTAGCGAAAGGCTTCTTGAAGGAAAAGATGTAACTCTGTGAGATGAATTAACAGAACACAGAGCAGTTTCTCAGAAAGCTTCTTTCCAGTTTTGAACGGAAGATATTTCCTTTTTCACCATAGCCCTCTATGGGCTTCCAAATATCCCTTTGCCAATTGCACAAGAACAGCCTTAGCGAAAGGCTTCTTGAAGGGATAGATGTAACTCTGTGAGATGAATTAACAGAACACAGAGCAGTTTCTCAGAAAGCTTCTTTCCAGTTTTGAACGGAAGATATTTCCTTTTTCACCATAGCCCTGTATGGGCTTCCAAATATCCCATTGCCAATTCCACAAGAACAGCCTTAGCGAAAGGCTTCTTGAGGGGAAAGATGTAACCCTGTGAGATGAATTAACAGAACACAGAGCAGTTTCTCAGAAAGCTTCTTTCCAGTTTTGAACGGAAGATATTTCCGTTTTCACCATAGCCCTCTAGGGGCTTCCAAATATCCCTTTGCCAATTCCACAAGAACAGCTTTAGCGAAAGGCTTCTTGGAGGGAAAGATGTAACTCTGTGAGATGAATTAACAGAACACAGAGCAGTTTCTCAGAAAGCTTCTTTCCAGTTTTGAACGGAAGATATTTCCTTTTTCACCACAGCCCTCTATGGGCTTCCAAATATCCCTTTGCCAATTCCACAAGAACAGCCTTAGCGAAAGACTTCTTGAAGGGAAAGATGTAACTCTGTGAGATGAATTAACAGAACACAGAGCAGTTTCTCAGAAAGCTTCTTTCCAGTTTTGAACGGACGATATTTCCTTTTTCACCATAGCCCTCTATGGGCTTCCAAATATCCCTTTGCCAATTCCACAAGAACAGCCTTAGAGAAAGGCTTCTTGAAGGTAAAGATGTAACTCTGTGAGATGAATTAACAGAACACAGAGCACTTTCTCAGAAAGCTTCTTTCCAGTTTTGAACGGAAGATATTTCCTTTTTCACCATAGCCCTCTATGGGCTTCCAAATATCCCTTTGCCAATTCCACAAGAACAGCCTTAGCGAAAGGCTTCTTGAAGGGAAAGATGTAACTCTGTGAGATGAATTAACAGAACACAGAGCAGTTTCTCAGAAAGCTTCTTTCCAGTTTTGAACGCAAGATATTTCCTTTTTCACCATAGCCCTCTATGGGCTTGCAAATATCACTTTGCCAATTCCACAAGAACAGCCTTAGCGAAAGGCTTCTTGAAGGGAAAGATGTAACTCTGTGAGATGAATTAACAGAACACAGAGCAGTTTCCCAGAAAGCTTCTTTCCAGTTTTGAACGGAAGATATTTCCTTTTTCACCATAGCCGTCTATGGGCTTCCAAATATCCCTTTGCAAATTCCACAAGAACAGCCTTAGCGAAAGGCTTCTTGAAGGGAAAAATGTAACTCTGTGAGATGAATTAACAGAACACAGAGCAGTTTCTCAGAAAGCTTCTTTCCAGTTTTGAACGGAAGATATTTCCTTTTTCACCATAGCCCTCTATGGGCTTCCAAATATCCCTTTGCCAATTACCCAAGAACAGCTTTATCGAAAGGCTTCTTGAAGGGAAAGATGTATCTCTGTGAGATGAATTAACAGAACACAGAGCAGTTTCTCAGAAAGCTTCTTTCCAATTTTGAACGGAAGATATTCCCTTTTTCACCATAGCCCTCTATGGGCTTCCAAATATCCCTTTGCCAATTCCACAAGAACAGCCTTAGCGAAAGGCTTCTTGAAGGGAAAGATGTAACCCTGTGAGATGAATTAACAGAACACAGAGCAGTTTCTCAGAAAGCTTCTTTCCAGTTTTGAACGGAAGATATTTCCTTTTTCACCATAGCCTTCTATGGGCTTCCAAATATCCCTTTGCCAATTCCACAAGAACAGCCTTAGCGAAAGACTTCTTGAAGGGAAAGATGTAACTCTGTGAGATGAATTAACAGAACACAGAGCAGTTTCTCAGAAAGCTTCCTTCCAGTTTTGAACGGAAGATATTTCCTTTTTCACCATAGCCCTCTATGGGCTTCCAAATATCCCTTTGCCAATTCCACAAGAACAGCCTTAGCGAAAGGCTTCTTGAAGGGAAAGATGTAATTCTGTGAGATGAATTAACAGAACACAGAGCAGTTTCTCAGAAAGCTTCTTTCCAGATTTGAACGGAAGATATTTCCTTTTTCACCATACCCCTCTATGGGCTTCCAAATATCCCTTTGCCAATTCCACAAGAACAGCCTTAGTGAAAGACTTCTTGAAGGGAAAGATGTAACTCTGTGAGATGAATTGACAGAACACAGTGCAGTTTCTCAGAAAGCTTCTTTCCAGTTTTGAACGGAAGATATTTCCTTTTTCACCATAGCCCTCTATGGGCTTCCAAATATCCCTTTGCCAATTCCACAAGAACAGCCTTAGCGAAAGGCTTCTTGAAGGGAAAGATGTAACTCTGTGAGATGAATTAACAGAACACAGAGCAGTTTCTCAGAAAGCTTCTTTCCAGTTTTGAACGGAAGATATTTCCTTTTTCACCATAGCCCTCTATGGGCTTCCAAATATCCCTTTGCCAATTCCACAAGAACAGCCTTAGCGAAAGGCTTCTTGAAGGGAAAGATGTAACTCTGTGAGATGAATTAACAGAACACAGAGCAGTTTCTCAGAAAGCTTCTTTCCAGTTTTGCACGGAAGATATTCCCTTTTTCACCATAGCCCTCTATGGCCTTCCAAATATCCCTTTGCCAATTCCACAAGAACAGCCTTAGAGAAAGGCTTCTAGAAGGGAAAGATGTAACTCTGTGAGATGAATTAACAGAACACAGAGCAGTTTCTCAGAAAGCTTCTTTACAGTTTTGAACGGAAGATATTCCCTTTTTTCACCATAGCCTTCTATGGGCTTCCAAATATCCCTTTGCGAATTCCACAAGAACAGCCTTAGCGAAAGGCGTCTTGAAGGGAAAGATGTAACTCTGTGAGATGAATTCACGGAACACAGAGCAGTTTCTCAGAAAGCTTCTTTCCAGTTTTGAACGGAAGAGATTTCCTTTTTCACCATAGCCCTCTATGGGCTTCCAAATATCCCTTTGCCAATTCCACAAGAACAGCCTTAGCGAAAGGCTTCTTGAAGGGAAAGATGTAACTCTTTGAGATGAATTAACAGAACACAGAGCAGTTTCTCAGAAAGCTTCTTTCCAGTTTTGAAAGGAAGATATTCCCTTTTTCACCATAGCCCTCTACGGGCTTCCAAATATCCCTTTGCCAATTCCACAAGAACAGCCTTAGCGAAAGGCTTCTTGAAGGGAAAGATGTAACTCTGTGAGATGAATTAACAGAACACAGAGAAGTATCTTGAAAGGTTCTTTCCAGTTTTGAACGGAAGATATTTCCTTTTTCACCATAGCCCTCTATGGGCTTCCAAATATCCCTTTGCCAATTCTACAAGAACAGAATTAGCGAAAGGCTTCTTGAAGGGAAAGATGTAACTCTGTGAGATGAATTAAGAGAACACAGAGCAGTTTCTCAGAAAGCTTCTTTCCAGTTTTGAACGGAAGATATTTCCTTTTTCACCATAGCCCTCTATGGGCTTCCAAATATCCCTTTGCCAATTCCACAAGAACAGCCTTAGCGAAAGGCTTCTTGAAGGGAAAGATGTAACTCTGTGAGATGAATTAACAGAACACAGAGCAGTTTCTCAGAAAGCTTCTTTCCAGTTTTGAACGGACGATATTTCCTTTTTCACCATAGCCCTCTATGGGCTTCCAAATATCCCTTTGCCAATTCCACAAGAACAGCCTTAGAGAAAGGCTTCTTGAAGGTAAAGATGTAACTCTGTGAGATGAATTAACAGAACACAGAGCACTTTCTCAGAAAGCTTCTTTCCAGTTTTGAACGGAAGATATTTCCTTTTTCACCATAGCCCTCTATGGGCTTCCAAATATCCCTTTGCCAATTCCACAAGAACAGCCTTAGCGAAAGGCTTCTTGAAGGGAAAGATGTAACTCTGTGAGATGAATTAACAGAACACAGAGCAGTTTCTCAGAAAGCTTCTTTCCAGTTTTGAACGGAAGATATTTCCTTTTTCACCATAGCCCTCTATGGGCTTCCAAATATCACTTTGCCAATTCCACAAGAACAGCCTTAGCGAAAGGCTTCTTGAAGGGAAAGATGTAACTCTGTGAGATGAATTAACAGAACACAGAGCAGTTTCTCAGAAAGCTTCTTTCCAGTTTTGAACGGAAGATATTTCCTTTTTCACCATAGCCGTCTATGGGCTTCCAAATATCCCTTTGCCAATTCCACAAGAACAGCCTTAGCGAAAGGCTTCTTGAAGGGAAAAATGTAACTCTGTGAGATGAATTAACAGAACACAGAGCAGTTTCTCAGAAAGCTTCTTTCCAGTTTTGAACGGAAGATATTTCCTTTTTCACCATAGCCCTCTATGGGCTTCCAAATATCCCTTTGCCAATTACCCAAGAACAGCCTTAGCGAAAGGCTTCTTGAAGGGAAAGATGTAACTCTGTGAGATGAATTAACAGAACACAGAGCAGTTTCTCAGAAAGCTTCTTTCCAGTTTTGAACAGAAGATATTTCCTTTTTCACCGTACCCCTCTATGGGCTTCCAAATATCCCTTTGCCAATTCCACAAGAACAGCCTTAGCGAAAGGCTTCTTGAAGGGAAAGATGTAACTCTGTGAGATGAATTAACAGAACACAGAGCAGTTTCTCAGAAAGCTTCTTTCCACTTTTGAACGGAAGATACTTCCTTTTTCACCATAGCCCTCTATGGGCTTCCAAATATCCCTTTGCCAATTCCACAAGAACAGCCTTAGCGAAAGGCTTCTTGAAGGGAAAGATGTAACTCTGTGAGATGAATTAACAGAACACAGAGCAGTTTCTCAGAAAGCTTCTTTCCACTTTTGAACGGAAGATACTTCCTTTTTCACCATAGAACTCTATGGGCTTCCAAATATCCCTTTGCCAATTCCACAAGAACAGCCTTAGCGAAAGGCTTCTTGAAGGGAAAGATGTAACTCTGTGAGATGAATTAACAGAACACAGAGCAGTTTCTCAGAAAGCTTCTTTCCAGTTTTGGACGGAAGATATTTCCTTTTTCACCAAAGCCCTCTAAGGGCTTCCAAATATCCCTTTGCCAATTCCACAAGATCAGCCTTAGCGAAAGGCTTCCTGAAGGGAAAGATGTAACTCTGTGAGATGAATTAACAGAACACAGAGCAGTTTCTCAGAAAGCTTCTTTCCAGTTTTGAACGGAAGATATTTCCTTTTTCACCATAGCCCTCTATGGGCTTCCAAATATCCCTTTGCCAATTGCACAAGAACAGCCTTAGCGAAAGGCTTCTTGAAGGGATAGATGTAACTCTGTGAGATGAATTAACAGAACACAGAGCAGTTTCTCAGAAAGCTTCTTTCCAGTTTTAAACAGAAGATATTTCCTTTTTCACCATAGCCCTGTATGGGCTTCCAAATATCCCATTGCCAATTCCAAAAGAACAGACTTAGCGAAAGACTTCTTGAAGGGAAAGATGTAACTCTGTGAGATGAATTAACAGAACACAGATCAGTTTCTCAGAAAGCTTCTTTCCAATTTTGAACGCAAGATATTTCCGTTTTCACAATAGCCCTCTATGGGCTTCCAAATATCCCTTTGCCAATTCCACAAGAACAGCCTTAGCGAAAGGCTTCTTGAACGGAAAGATGTAACTCTGTGAGATGAATTAACAAAACACAGAGCAGTTTCTCAGAAAGCTTCTTTCCAGTTTTGAACGGAAGATATTTCCTTTTTCACCATAGCCCTCTATGGGCTTCCAAATATCCCTTTGCCAATTCCACAAGAACAGCCTTAGCGAAAGGCTTCTTGAAGGGAAAGATGTAACTCTGTGAGATGAATTAACAGAACACAGAGCAGTTTCTCAGAAAGCTTCTTTCCAGTTTTGAACGGAAGATATTTCCTTTTTCACCATAGCCCTCTATGGGCTTCCAAATATCCCTTTGCCAATTCCACAAGAACAGCCTTAGCGAAAGGCTTCTTGAAGGGAAAGATGTAACTCTGTGAGATGAATTAACAGAACACAGAGCAGTTTCTCAGAAAGCTTCTTTCCAGTTTTGCACGGAAGATATTCCCTTTTTCACCATAGCCCTCTATGGCCTTCCAAATATCCCTTTGCCAATTCCACAAGAACAGCCTTAGAGAAAGGCTTCTAGAAGGGAAAGATGTAACTCTGTGAGATGAATTAACAGAACACAGAGCAGTTTCTCAGAAAGCTTCTTTACAGTTTTGAACGGAAGATATTCCCTTTTTTCACCATAGCCTTCTATGGGCTTCCAAATATCCCTTTGCGAATTCCACAAGAACAGCCTTAGCGAAAGGCGTCTTGAAGGGAAAGATGTAACTCTGTGAGATGAATTCACGGAACACAGAGCAGTTTCTCAGAAAGCTTCTTTCCAGTTTTGAACGGAAGAGATTTCCTTTTTCACCATAGCCCTCTATGGGCTTCCAAATATCCCTTTGCCAATTCCACAAGAACAGCCTTAGCGAAAGGCTTCTTGAAGGGAAAGATGTAACTCTTTGAGATGAATTAACAGAACACAGAGCAGTTTCTCAGAAAGCTTCTTTCCAGTTTTGAAAGGAAGATATTCCCTTTTTCACCATAGCCCTCTACGGGCTTCCAAATATCCCTTTGCCAATTCCACAAGAACAGCCTTAGCGAAAGGCTTCTTGAAGGGAAAGATGTAACTCTGTGAGATGAATTAACAGAACACAGAGAAGTATCTTGAAAGGTTCTTTCCAGTTTTGAACGGAAGATATTTCCTTTTTCACCATAGCCCTCTATGGGCTTCCAAATATCCCTTTGCCAATTCTACAAGAACAGAATTAGCGAAAGGCTTCTTGAAGGGAAAGATGTAACTCTGTGAGATGAATTAACAGAACACAGAGCAGTTTCTCAGAAAGCTTCTTTCCAGTTTTGAACGGAAGATATTTCCTTTTTCACCATAGCCCTCTATGGGCTTCCAAATATCCCTTTGCCAATTCCACAAGAACAGCCTTAGCGAAAGGCTTCTTGAAGGGAAAGATGTAACTCTGTGAGATGAATTAACAGAACACAGAGCAGTTTCTCAGAAAGCTTCTTTCCAGTTTTGAACGGACGATATTTCCTTTTTCACCATAGCCCTCTATGGGCTTCCAAATATCCCTTTGCCAATTCCACAAGAACAGCCTTAGAGAAAGGCTTCTTGAAGGTAAAGATGTAACTCTGTGAGATGAATTAACAGAACACAGAGCACTTTCTCAGAAAGCTTCTTTCCAGTTTTGAACGGAAGATATTTCCTTTTTCACCATAGCCCTCTATGGGCTTCCAAATATCCCTTTGCCAATTCCACAAGAACAGCCTTAGCGAAAGGCTTCTTGAAGGGAAAGATGTAACTCTGTGAGATGAATTAACAGAACACAGAGCAGTTTCTCAGAAAGCTTCTTTCCAGTTTTGAACGGAAGATATTTCCTTTTTCACCATAGCCCTCTATGGGCTTCCAAATATCACTTTGCCAATTCCACAAGAACAGCCTTAGCGAAAGGCTTCTTGAAGGGAAAGATGTAACTCTGTGAGATGAATTAACAGAACACAGAGCAGTTTCTCAGAAAGCTTCTTTCCAGTTTTGAACGGAAGATATTTCCTTTTTCACCATAGCCGTCTATGGGCTTCCAAATATCCCTTTGCCAATTCCACAAGAACAGCCTTAGCGAAAGGCTTCTTGAAGGGAAAAATGTAACTCTGTGAGATGAATTAACAGAACACAGAGCAGTTTCTCAGAAAGCTTCTTTCCAGTTTTGAACGGAAGATATTTCCTTTTTCACCATAGCCCTCTATGGGCTTCCAAATATCCCTTTGCCAATTACCCAAGAACAGCCTTAGCGAAAGGCTTCTTGAAGGGAAAGATGTAACTCTGTGAGATGAATTAACAGAACACAGAGCAGTTTCTCAGAAAGCTTCTTTCCAGTTTTGAACAGAAGATATTTCCTTTTTCACCGTACCCCTCTATGGGCTTCCAAATATCCCTTTGCCAATTCCACAAGAACAGCCTTAGCGAAAGGCTTCTTGAAGGGAAAGATGTAACTCTGTGAGATGAATTAACAGAACACAGAGCAGTTTCTCAGAAAGCTTCTTTCCACTTTTGAACGGAAGATACTTCCTTTTTCACCATAGCCCTCTATGGGCTTCCAAATATCCCTTTGCCAATTCCACAAGAACAGCCTTAGCGAAAGGCTTCTTGAAGGGAAAGATGTAACTCTGTGAGATGAATTAACAGAACACAGAGCAGTTTCTCAGAAAGCTTCTTTCCACTTTTGAACGGAAGATACTTCCTTTTTCACCATAGAACTCTATGGGCTTCCAAATATCCCTTTGCCAATTCCACAAGAACAGCCTTAGCGAAAGGCTTCTTGAAGGGAAAGATGTAACTCTGTGAGATGAATTAACAGAACACAGAGCAGTTTCTCAGAAAGCTTCTTTCCAGTTTTGGACGGAAGATATTTCCTTTTTCACCAAAGCCCTCTAAGGGCTTCCAAATATCCCTTTGCCAATTCCACAAGATCAGCCTTAGCGAAAGGCTTCCTGAAGGGAAAGATGTAACTCTGTGAGATGAATTAACAGAACACAGAGCAGTTTCTCAGAAAGCTTCTTTCCAGTTTTGAACGGAAGATATTTCCTTTTTCACCATAGCCCTCTATGGGCTTCCAAATATCCCTTTGCCAATTGCACAAGAACAGCCTTAGCGAAAGGCTTCTTGAAGGGATAGATGTAACTCTGTGAGATGAATTAACAGAACACAGAGCAGTTTCTCAGAAAGCTTCTTTCCAGTTTTAAACAGAAGATATTTCCTTTTTCACCATAGCCCTGTATGGGCTTCCAAATATCCCATTGCCAATTCCAAAAGAACAGACTTAGCGAAAGACTTCTTGAAGGGAAAGATGTAACTCTGTGAGATGAATTAACAGAACACAGATCAGTTTCTCAGAAAGCTTCTTTCCAATTTTGAACGCAAGATATTTCCGTTTTCACAATAGCCCTCTATGGGCTTCCAAATATCCCTTTGCCAATTCCACAAGAACAGCCTTAGCGAAAGGCTTCTTGAACGGAAAGATGTAACTCTGTGAGATGAATTAACAAAACACAGAGCAGTTTCTCAGAAAGCTTCTTTCCAGTTTTGAACGGAAGATATTTCCTTTTTCACCATAGCCCTCTATGGGCTTCCAAATATCCCTTTGCCAATTCCACAAGAACAGCCTTAGCGAAAGGCTTCTTGAAGGGAAAGATGTAACTCTGTGAGATGAATTAACAGAACACAGAGCAGTTTCTCAGAAAGCTTCTTTCCAGTTTTGAACGGAAGATATTTCCTTTTTCACCATAGCCCTCTATGGGCTTCCAAATATCCCTTTGCCAATTCCACAAGAACAGCCTTAGCGAAAGGCTTCTTGAAGGTAAAGAAGTAACTCTGTGAGATGAATTAACAAAACACAGAGCAGTTTCTCAGAAAGCTTCTTTCCAGTTTTGAACGGAAGATATTTCCTTTTTCACCATAGCCCTCTATGGGCTTCCAAATATCCCTTTGCCAATTCCACAAGAAAAGCCTTAGCGAAAGGCTTCTTGAAGGGAAAGATGTAACTCTGTGAGATGAATTAACAGAACACAGAGCAGTTTCTCAGAAAGCTTCTTTCCAGTTTTGAACGGAAGATATTTCCTTTTTCACCATAGCCCTCAATGGTTTTCCAAATATCCCTTTGCCAATTCCACAAGAACAGCTTTAGCGAAAGGCTTCCTGAAGGGAAAGATGTATCTCTGTGAGATGAATTAACAGAACACAGAGCAGTTTCTCAGAAAGCTTCTTTCCAGTTTTGAACGGAAGATATTCCCTTTTTCACCATAGCCCTCTATGGGCTTCCAAATATCCCTTTGCCAATTCCACAAGAACAGCCTTAGCGAAAGGCTTCTTGAAGGGAAAGATGTAACCCTGTGAGATGAATTAACAGAACACAGAGCAGTTTCTCAGAAAGCTTCTTTCCAGTTTTGAACGGAAGATATTTCCTTTTTCACCATAGCCTTCTATGGGCTTCCAAATATCCCTTTGCCAATTCCACAAGAACAGCCTTAGCGAAAGACTTCTTGAAGGGAAAGATGTAACTCTGTGAGATGAATTAACAGAACACAGAGCAGTTTCTCAGAAAGCTTCTTTCCAGTTTTGAACGGAAGATATTTCCTTTTTCACCATAGCCCTCTATGGGCTTCCAAATATCCCTTTGCCAATTCCACAAGAACAGCCTTAGCGAAAGGCTTCTTGAAGGGAAAGATGTAATTCTGTGAGATGAATTAACAGAACACAGAGCAGTTTCTCAGAAAGCTTCTTTCCAGATTTGAACGGAAGATATTTCCTTTTTCACCATACCCCTCTATGGGCTTCCAAATATCCCTTTGCCAATTCCACAAGAACAGCCTTAGCGAAAGACTTCTTGAAGGGAAAGATGTAACTCTGTGAGATAAATTGACAGAACACAGTGCAGTTTCTCAGAAAGCTTCTTTCCAGTTTTGAACGGAAGATATTTCCTTTTTCACCATAGCCCTCTATGGGCTTCCAAATATCCCTTTGCCAATTCCACAAGAACAGCCTTAGCGAAAGGCTTCTTGAAGGGAAAGATGTAACTCTGTGAGATGAATTAACAGAACACAGAGCAGTTTCTCAGAAAGCTTCTTTCCAGTTTTGAACGGAAGATATTTCCTTTTTCACCATAGCCCTCTATGGGCTTCCAAATATCCCTTTGCTAATTCCACAAGAACAGCCTTACCGAAAGGCTTCTTGAAGGGAAAGATGTAACTCTGTGAGATGAATTAACAGAACACAGAGCAGTTTCTCAGAAAGCTTCTTTCCAGTTTTGAACGGAAGATATTTCCTTTTTCACCATAGCCCTCTATGGGCTTCCAAATATCCCTTTGCCAATTCCACAAGAACAGCCTTAGCGAAAGGCTTCTTGAAGGGAAAGACGTAACTCTGTGAGATGAATTAGCAGAACACAGAGCAGTTTCTCAGAAAGCTTCTTTCCAGTTTTGAACGGAAGATATTTCCTTTTTCACCATAGCCCTCTATGGGCTTCCAAATATCCCTTTGCCAATTCCACAAGAACAGCCTTAGCGAAAGGCTTCTTGAAGGGAAAGATGTAACTCTGTGAGATGAATTAACAGACCACAGAGCAGTTTCTCAGAAAGCTTCTTTCCAGTTTTGAACGGAAGATATTCCCTTTTTCATCATAGCCCTCTAGGGGCTTCCAAATATCCCTTTGCCAATTCCACAAGAACAGCCTTAGCGAAAGGCTTCTGGAAGGGAAAGATGTAGCTCTGTGAGATGAATTAACAGAACACAGAGCAGTTTCTCAGAAAGCTTCTTTCCAGTTTTGAACGGAAGATATTCCCTTTTTCACCATAGCCCTCTATGGGCTTCCAAATATCCCATTGCCAATTCCACAAGAACAGCCTTAGCGAAAGGCTTCTTGAAGGGAAAGATGTAACTCTGTGAGATGAATTAACAGAACACAGAGCAGTTTCTCAGAAAGCTTCTTTCCAGTTTTGAACGGAAGATATTTCCTTTTTCACCACAGACCTCTATGGGCTTCCAAATCTCCCTTTGCCAATTCCACAAGAACAGCCTTAGCGAAAGGCTTCTTGAAGGGAAAGATGTAACTCTGTGAGATGAATTAACAGAACACAGAGCAGTTTCTCAGAAAGCTTCTTTCCAGGTTTGAACGGACGATATTTCCTTTTTCACCATAGCCCTCTATGGGCTTCCAAATATCCCTTTGCCAATTCCACAAGAACAGCCTTAGAGAAAGGCTTCTTGAAGGTAAAGATGTAACTCTGTGAGATGAATTAACAGAACACAGAGCAGTTTCTCAGAAAGCTTCTTTCCAGTTTTGAACGGAAGATATTTCCTTTTTCACCATAGCCCTCTATGGGCTTCCAAATATCCCTTTGCCAATTCCACAAGAACAGCCTTAGCGAAAGGCTTCTTGAAGGGAAAGATGTAACTCTGTGAGATGAATTAACAGAACACAGAGCAGTTTCTCAGAAAGCTTCTTTCCAGTTTTGAACGGAAGATATTTCCTTTTTCACCATAGCCCTCTATGGGCTTCCAAATATCCCTTTGCCAATTCCACAAGAACAGCCTTAGCGAAAGGCTTCTTGAAGGGAAAGATGTAACTCTGTGAGATGAATTAACAGAACACAGAGCAGTTTCTCAGAAAGCTTCTTTCCAGTTTTCAACGGAAGATATTTCCTTTTTCACCATAGCCCTCTATGGGCTTCCAAATATCCCTTTGCCAATTCCACAAGAACAGCCTTAGCGAAAGGCTTCTTGAAGGGAAAAATGTAACTCTGTGAGATGAATTAACAGAACACAGAGCAGTTTCTTAGAAAGCTTCTTTCCAGTTTTGAACGGAAGATATTTCCTTTTTCACCATAGACCTCTATGGGCTTCCAAATATCCCTTTGCCAATTACCCAAGAACAGCCTTAGCGAAAGGCTTCTTGAAGGGAAAGATGTAACTCTGTGAGATGAATTAACAGAACACAGAGCAGTTTCTCAGAAAGCTTCTTTCCACTTTTGAACGGAAGATACTTCCTTGTTCACCATAGCCTTCTATGGGCTTCCAAATATCCCTTTGAAAATTCCACAAGAACAGCCTTAGCGAAAGACTTTTCGAAGGGAAAGATGTAACTCTGTGAGATGAATTCACAGAACACAGAGCAGTTTCTCAGAAAGCTTCTTTCCAGTTTTGAACGGAAGATATTTCCTTTTTCACCATAGCCCTCTATGGTCTTCCAAATATCCCTTTGCCAATTACCCAAGAACAGCCTTAGCGAAAGGCTTCTTGAAGGGAAAGATGTAACTCTGTGAGATGAATTAACAGAACACAGAGCAGTTTCTCAGAAAGCTTCTTTCCAGTTTTGAACAGAAGATATTTCCTTTTTCACCGTAGCCCTCTATGGGCTTCCAAATATCCCTTTGCCAATTCCACAAGAACAGCCTTAGCGAAAGGCTTCTTGAAGGGAAAGATGTAACTCTGTGAGATGAATTAACAGAACACAGAGCAGTTTCTCAGAAAGCTTCTTTCCACTTTTGAACGGAAGATACTTCCTTTTTCACCATAGCCCTCTATGGGCTTCCAAATATCCCTTTGCCAATTCCACAAGAACAGCCTTAGCGAAAGGCTTCTTGAAGGGAAAGATGTAACTCTGTGAGATGAATTAACAGAACACAGAGCAGTTTCTCAGAAAGCTTCTTTCCACTTTTGAACGGAAGATACTTCCTTTTTCACCATAGCCCTCTATGGGCTTCCAAATATCCCTTTGCCAATTCCACAAGAACAGCTTTAGCGAAAGGCTTCTTGAAGGGAAAGATGTAACTCTGTGAGATGAATTAACAGAACACAGAGCAGTTTCTCAGAAAGCTTCTTTCCAGTTTTGAACGGAAGATATTTCCTTTTTCACCAAAGCCCTCTAAGGGCTTCCAAATATCCCTTTGCCAATTCCACAAGATCAGCCTTAGCGAAAGGCTTCCTGAAGGGAAAGATGTAACTCTGTGAGATGAATTAACAGAACACAGAGCAGTTTCTCAGAAAGCTTCTTTCCAGTTTTGAACGGAAGATATTTCCTTTTTCACCATAGCCCTCTATGGGCTTCCAAATATCCCTTTGTCAATTGCACAAGAACAGCCTTAGCGAAAGGCTTCTTGAAGGGATAGATGTAACTCTGTGAGATGAATTAACAGAACACAGAGCAGTTTCTCAGAAAGCTTCTTTCCAGTTTTAAACAGAAGATATTTCCTTTTTCGCCATAGCCCTGTATGGGCTTCCAAATATCCCATTGCCAATTCCAAAAGAACAGACTTAGCGAAAGACTTCTTGAAAGGAAAGATGTAACTCTGTGAGATGAATTAACAGAACACAGATCAGTTTCTCAGAAAGCTTCTTTCCAATTTTGAACGGAAGATATTTCCGTTTTCACAATAGCCCTCTATGGGCTTCCAAATATCCCTTTGCCAATTCCAAAAGAACAGCCTTAGCGAAAGGCTTCTTGAACGGAAAGATGTAACTCTGTGAGATGAATTAACAAAACACAGAGCAGTTTCTCAGAAAGCTTCTTTCCAGTTTTGAACGGAAGATATTTCCTTTTTCACCATAGCCCTCTATGGGCTTCCAAATATCCCTTTGCCAATTCCACAAGAACAGCCTTAGCGAAAGGCTTCTTGAAGGGAAAGATGTAACTCTGTGAGATGAATTAACAGAACACAGAGCAGTTTCTCAGAAAGCTTCTTTCCAGTTTTGAACGGAAGATATTTCCTTTTTCACCATAGCCCTCTATGGGCTTCCAAATATCCCTTTGCCAATTCCACAAGAACAGCCTTAGCGAAAGGCTTGTTGAAGGTAAAGAAGTAACTCTGTGAGATGAATTAACAGAACACAAAGCAGTTTCTCAGAAAGCTTCTTTCCAGTTTTGAACGGAAGATATTTCCTTTTTCACCATAGCCCTCTATGGGCTTCCAAATATCCCTTTGCCAATTCCACAAGAAAAGCCTTAGCGAAAGGCTTCTTGAAGGGAGAGATGTAACTCTGTGAGATGAATTAACAGAACACAGAGCAGTTTTTCAGAAAGCTTCTTTCCAGTTTTGAACGGAAGATATTTCCTTTTTCACCATAGCCCTCAATGGGCTTCCAAATATCTCTTTGCCAATTCCACAAGAACAGCTTTAGCGAAAGGCTTCCTGAAGGGAAAGATGTAACTCTGTGAGATGAATTAACAGAACACAGAGCAGTTTCTCAGAAAGCTTCTTTCCAGTTTTGAACGGAAGATATTCCCTTTTTCACCATAGCCCTCTATGGGCTTCCAAATATCCCTTTGCCAATTCCACAAGAACAGCCTTAGCGAAAGGCTTCTTGAAGGGAATGATGTAACTCTGTGAGATGAATTAACAGAACACAGAGCAGTTTCTCAGAAAGGTTCTTTCCAGTTTTGAACGGAAGATATTTCCTTTTTCACCATAGCCCTCTATGGGCTTCCAAATATCCCTTTGCCAATTCCACAAGAACAGCCTTAGCGAAAGGCTTCTTGAAGGGAAAGATGTAACTCTGTGAGATGAATTAACAGAACACAGAGCAGTTTCTCAGAAAGCTTCTTTCCAGATTTGAACGGAAGATATTTCCTTTTTCACCATAGCCCTCTATGGGCTTCCAAATATCCCTTTGCCAATTCCACAAGAACAGCCTTAGCGAAAGGCTTCTTGAAGGGAAAGATATAACTCTGTGAGGTGAATTAACAGAACACAGAGCAGTTTCTCAGAAAGCTTCTTTCCAGTTTTGAACGGAAGATATTTCCTTTTTCACCATAGCCCTCTATGGGCTTCCAAATATCCCTTTGCCAATTCCACAAGAACAGCCTTAGCGAAAGGCTTCTTGAAGGGAGAGATGTAACTCTGTGATATGAATTAACAGAACACAGAGCAGTTTCTCAGAAAGCTTCTTTCCAGTTTTGAACGGAAGATATTTCCTTTTTCACCATAGCCCTCTAAGGGCTTCCAAATATCCCTTTGCCAATTCCACAAGATCAGCCTTAGCGAAAGGCTTCTTGAAGGGAAAGATGTAACTCTGTGAGATGAATTAACAGAACACAGAGCAGTTTCTCAGAAAGCTTCTTTCCAGTTTTGAACGGAAGATATTTCCTTTTTCACCATAGCCCTCTATGGGCTTCCAAATATCCCTTTGCCAATTGCACAAGAACAGCCTTAGCGAAAGGCTTCTTGAAGGGAAAGATGTAACTCGGTGAGATGAATTTACCGAACACAGAGCAGTTTCTCAGAAAGCTTCTTTCCAGTTTTGAACGGAAGATATTTCCTTTTTCACCATAGCCCTCTATGGGCTTCCAAATATTCCATTGCCAATTCCACAAGAACAGCCTTAGCGAAAGGCTTCTTGAAGGGAAAGATGTAACTCTGTGAGATGAATTAACAGAACACAGAGCAGTTTCTCAGCAAGCTTCTTTCCAGTTTTAAACGGAAGATATTTTCGTTTTCACCATAGCCCTCTATGGGCTTCCAAATATCCCTTTGCCAATTCCACAAGAACAGCCTTAGCGAAAGGCTTCTTGAAGGGAAAGATGTAACTCTGTGAGATGAATTAACAGAACACAGAGCAGTTTCTCAGAAAGCTTCTTTCCAGTTTTGAACGGAAGATATGTCCTTTTTCACCATAGCCCTCTATGGGCTTCCAAATATCCCTTTGCCAATTCCACAAGAACAGCCTTAGCGAAAGGCTTCTTGAAGGGAAAGATGTAACTCTGTGAGATGAATTAACAGAACACAGAGCAGTTTCTCAGAAAGCTTCTTTCCAGTTTTGAACGGAAGATATTTCCTTTTTCACCATAGCCCTCTATGGGCTTCCAAATATCCCTTTGCCAATTCCACAAGAACAGCCTTAGCGAAAGGCTTCTTGAAGGGAAAGATGTAACTCTGTGAGATGAATTAACAGAACACAGAGCAGTTTCTCAGAAAGCTTCTTTCCAGTTTTGAACGGAAGATATTTCCTTTTTCACCATAGCCCTCTATGGGCTTCCAAATATCCCTTTGCCAATTTCACAAGAACAGCCTTAGCGAAAGGCTTCTTGAAGGGAAAGATGTAACTCTGTGAGATGAATTAACAGAACACAGAGCAGTTTCTCAGAAAGCTTCTTTCCAGTTTTGAACGGAAGATATTTCCTTTTTCACCATAGCCCTCTATGGGCTTCCAAATATCCCTTTGCCAATTCCACAAGAACAGCCTTAGCGAAACACTTCTTGAAGGGAAAGATGTAACTCTGTGAGATGAATTGACAGAACACAGTGCAGTTTCTCAGAAAGCTTCTTTCCAGTTTTGAACGGAAGATATTTCCTTTTTCACCATAGCCCTCTATGGGCTTCCAAATATCCCTTTGCCAATTCCACAAGAACAGCCTTAGCGAAAGGCTTCTTGAAGGGAAAGATGTAACTCTGTGAGATGAATTAACAGAACACAGAGCAGTTTCTCAGAAAGCTTCTTTCCAGTTTTGAACGGAAGATATTTCCTTTTTCACCATAGCCCTCTATGGGCTTCCAAATATCCCTTTGCTAATTCCACAAGAACAGCCTTACCGAAAGGCTTCTTGAAGGGAAAGATGTAACTCTGTGAGATGAATTAACAGAACACAGAGCAGTTTCTCAGAAAGCTTCTTTCCAGTTTTGAACGGAAGATATTTCCTTTTTCACCATACCCCTCTATGGGCTTCCAAATATCCCTTTGCCAATTCCACAAGAACAGCCTTAGCGAAAGGCTTCTTGAAGGGAAAGACGTAACACTGTGAGATGAATTAGCAGAACACAGAGCAGTTTCTCAGAAAGCTTCTTTCCAGTTTTGAACGGAAGATATTTCCTTTTTCACCATAGCCCTCTATGGGCTTCCAAATATCCCTTTGCCAATTCCACAAGAACAGCCTTAGCGAAAGGCTTCTTGAAGGGAAAGATGTAACTCTGTGAGATGAATTAACAGACCACAGAGCAGTTTCTCAGAAAGCTTCTTTCCAGTTTTGAACGGAAGATATTCCCTTTTTCACCATAGCCCTCTAGGGGCTTCCAAATATCCCTTTGCCAATTCCACAAGAACAGCCTTAGCGAAAGGCTTCTTGAAGGGAAAGATGTAGCTCTGTGAGATGAATTAACAGAACACAGAGCAGTTTCTCAGAAAGCTTCTTTCCAGTTTTGAACGGAAGATATTCCCTTTTTCACCATAGCCCTCTATGGGCTTCCAAATATCCCTTTGCCAATTCCACAAGAACAGCCTTAGCGAAAGGCTTCTTGAAGGGAAAGATGTAACTCTGTGAGATGAATTAACAGAACACAGAGCAGTTTCTCAGAAAGCTTCTTTCCAGTTTTGAACGGAAGATATTTCCTTTTCCACCACAGACCTCTATGGGCTTCCAAATCTCCCTTTGCCAATTCCACAAGAACAGCCTTAGCGAAAGGCTTCTTGAAGGGAAAGATGTAACTCTGTGAGATGAATTAACAGAACACAGAGCAGTTTCTCAGAAAGCTTCTTTCCAGGTTTGAACGGACGATATTTCCTTTTTCACCATAGCCCTCTATGGGCTTCCAAATATCCCTTTGCCAATTCCACAAGAACAGCCTTAGAGAAAGGCTTCTTGAAGGTAAAGATGTAACACTGTGAGATGAATTAACAGAACACAGAGCAGTTTCTCAGAAAGCTTCTTTCCAGTTTTGAACGGAAGATATTTCCTTTTTCACCATAGCCCTCTATCGGCTTCCAAATATCCCTTTGCCAATTCCACAAGAACAGCCTTAGCGAAAGGCTTCTTGAAGGGAAAGATGTAACTCTGTGAGATGAATTAACAGAACACAGAGCAGTTTCTCAGAAAGCTTCTTTCCAGTTTTGAACGGAAGATATTTCCTTTTTCACCATAGCCCTCTATGGGCTTCCAAATATCCCTTTGCCAATTCCACAAGAACAGCCTTAGCGAAAGGCTTCTTGAAGGGAAAGATGTAACTCTGTGAGATGAATTAACAGAACACAGAGCAGTTTCTCAGAAAGCTTCTTTCCAGTTTTCAACGGAAGATATTTCCTTTTTCACCATAGCCCTCTATGGGCTTCCAAATATCCCTTTGCCAATTCCACAAGAACAGCCTTAGCGAAAGGCTTCTTGAAGGGAAAAATGTAACTCTGTGAGATGAATTAACAGAACACAGAGCAGTTTCTCAGAAAGCTTCTTTCCAGTATTGAACGGAAGATATTTCCTTTTTCACCATAGCCCTCTATGGGCTTCCAAATATCCCTTTGCCAATTACCCAAGAACAGCCTTAGCGAAAGGCTTCTTGAAGGGAAAGATGTAACTCTGTGAGATGAATTAACAGAACACAGAGCAGTTTCTCAGAAAGCTTCTTTCCACTTTTGAACGGAAGATACTTCCTTTTTCACCATAGCCCTCTATGGGCTTCCAAATATCCCTTTGAAAATTCCACAACAACAGCCTTAGCGAAAGACTTCTCGAAGGGAAAGATGTAACTCTGTGAGATGAATTAACAGAACACAGAGCAGTTTCTCAGAAAGCTTCTTTCCAGTTTTGAACGGAAGATATTTCCTTTTTCACCATAGCCCTCTATGGGCTTCCAAATATCCCTTTGCCAATTACCCAAGAACAGCCTTAGCGAAAGGCTTCTTGAAGGGAAAGATGTAACTCTGTGAGATGAATTAACAGAACACAGAGCAGTTTCTCAGAAAGCTTCTTTCCAGTTTTGAACAGAAGATATTTCCTTTTTCACCGTAGCCCTCTATGGGCTTCCAAATATCCCTTTGCCAATTCCACAAGAACAGCCTTAGCGAAAGGCTTCTTGAAGGGAAAGATGTAACTCTGTGAGATGAATTAACAGAACACAGAGCAGTTTCTCAGAAAGCTTCTTTCCACTTTTGAACGGAAGATACTTCCTTTTTCACCATAGCCCTCTATGGGCTTCCAAATATCCCTTTGCCAATTCCACAAGAACAGCCTTAGCGAAAGGCTTCTTGAAGGGAAAGATGTAACTCTGTGAGATGAATTAACAGAACACAGAGCAGTTTCTCAGAAAGCTTCTTTCCACTTTTGAACGGAAGATACTTCCTTTTTCACCATAGCCCTCTATGGGCTTCCAAATATCCCTTTGCCAATTCCACAAGAACAGCCTTAGCGAAAGGCTTCTTGAAGGGAAAGATGTAACTCTGTGAGATGAATTAACAGAACACAGAGCAGTTTCTCAGAAAGCTTCTTTCCAGTTTTGGACGGAAGATATTTCCTTTTTCACCAAAGCCCTCTAAGGGCTTCCAAATATCCCTTTGCCAATTCCACAAGATCAGCCTTAGCGAAAGGCTTCCTGAAGGGAAAGATGTAACTCTGTGAGATGAATTAACAGAACACAGAGCAGTTTCTCAGAAAGCTTCTTTCCAGTTTTGAACGGAAGATATTTCCTTTTTCACCATAGCCCTCTATGGGCTTCCAAATATCCCTTTGCCAATTGCACAAGAACAGCCTTAGCGAAAGGCTTCTTGAAGGGATAGATGTAACTCTGTGAGATGAATTAACAGAACACAGAGCAGTTTCTCAGAAAGCTTCTTTCCAGTTTTAAACAGAAGATATTTCCTTTTTCACCATAGCCCTGTATGGGCTTCCAAATATCCCATTGCCAATTCCAAAAGAACAGACTTAGCGAAAGACTTCTTGAAGGGAAAGATGTAACTCTGTGAGATGAATTAACAGAACACAGATCAGTTTCTCAGAAAGCTTCTTTCCAATTTTGAACGGAAGATATTTCCGTTTTCACAATAGCCCTCTATGGGCTTCCAAATATCCCTTTGCCAATTCCACAAGAACAGCCTTAGCGAAAGGCTTCTTGAACGGAAAGATGTAACTCTGTGAGATGAATTAACAAAACACAGAGCAGTTTCTCAGAAAGCTTCTTTCCAGTTTTGAACGGAAGATATTTCCTTTTTCACCATAGCCCTCTATGGGCTTCCAAATATCCCTTTGCCAATTCCACAAGAACAGCCTTAGCGAAAGGCTTCTTGAAGGGAAAGATGTAACTCTGTGAGATGAATTAACAGAACACAGAGCAGTTTCTCAGAAAGCTTCTTTCCAGTTTTGAACGGAAGATATTTCCTTTTTCACCATAGCCCTCTATGGGCTTCCAAATATCCCTTTGCCAATTCCACAAGAACAGCCTTAGAGAAAGGCTTCTTGAAGGTAAAGATGTAACACTGTGAGATGAATTAACAGAACACAGAGCAGTTTCTCAGAAAGCTTCTTTCCAGTTTTGAACGGAAGATATTTCCTTTTTCACCATAGCCCTCTATGGGCTTCCAAATATCCCTTTGCCAATTCCACAAGAACAGCCTTAGCGAAAGGCTTCTTGAAGGGAAAGATGTAACTCTGTGAGATGAATTAACAGAACACAGAGCAGTTTCTCAGAAAGCTTCTTTCCAGTTTTGAACAGAAGATATTTCCTTTTTCACCATAGCCCTCTATGGGCTTCCAAATATCCCTTTGCCAATTCCAAAAGAACAGCCTTAGTGAAAGGCTTCTTGAAGGGAAAGATGTAATTCTGTGAGATGAATTAACAGAACACAGAGCAGTTTCTCAGAAAGCTTCTTTCCACTTTTGAACGGAAGATACTTCCTTTTTCACCATAGCCCTCTATGGGCTTCCAAATATCCCTTTGAAAATTCCACAAGAACAACCTTAGCGAAAGTCTTCTCGAAGGGAAAGATGTAACTCTGTGAGATGAATTAACAGAACACAGAGCAGTTTCTCAGAAAGCTTCTTTCCAGTTTTGAACGGAAGATATTTCCCTTTTCACCATAGCCCTCTATGGGCTTCCAAATATCCCTTTGCCAATTCCACAAGAACAGCCTTAGCGAAAGACTTCTTGAAGGGAAAGATGTAACTCTGTGAGATGAATTGACAGAACACAGTGCAGTTTCTCAGAAAGCTTCTTTCCAGTTTTGAACGGAAGATATTTCCTTTTTCACCATAGCCCTCTATGGGCTTCCAAATATCCCTTTGCCAATTCCACAAGAACAGCCTTAGCGAAAGGCTTCTTGAAGGGAAAGATGTAACTCTGTGAGATGAATTAACAGAACACAGAGCAGTTTCTCAGAAAGCTTCTTTCCAGTTTTGAACGGAAGATATTTCCTTTTTCACCATAGCCCTCTATGGGCTTCCAAATAACCCTTTGCCAATTCCACAAGAACAGCCTTAGCGAAAGGCTTCTTGAAGGGAAAGATGTAACTCTGTGAGATGAATTAACAGACCACAGAGCAGTTTCTCAGAAAGCTTCTTTCCAGTTTTGAACGGAAGATATTCCCTTTTTCACCATAGCCCTCTAGGGGCTTCCAAATATCCCTTTGCCAATTCCACAAGAACAGCCTTAGCGAAAGGCTTCTTGAAGGGAAAGATGTAGCTCTGTGAGATGAATTAACAGAACACAGAGCAGTTTCTCAGAAAGCTTCTTTCCAGTTTTGAACGGAAGATATTCCCTTTTTCACCATAGCCCTCTATGGGCTTCCAAATATCCCTTTGCCAATTCCACAAGAACAGCCTTAGCGAAAGGCTTCTTGAAGGGAAAGATGTAACTCTGTGAGATGAATTAACAGAACACAGAGCAGTTTCTCAGAAAGCTTCTTTCCAGTTTTGAACGGAAGATATTTCCTTTTCCACCACAGACCTCTATGGGCTTCCCAATCTCCCTTTGCCAATTCCACAAGAACAGCCTTAGCGAAAGGCTTCTTGAAGGGAAAGATGTAACTCTGTGAGATGAATTAACAGAACACAGAGCAGTTTCTCAGAAAGCTTCTTTCCAGGTTTGAACGGACGATATTTCCTTTTTCACCATAGCCCTCTATGGGCTTCCAAATATCCCTTTGCCAATTCCACAAGAACAGCCTTAGAGAAAGGCTTCTTGAAGGTAAAGATGTAACACTGTGAGATGAATTAACAGAACACAGAGCAGTTTCTCAGAAAGCTTCTTTCCAGTTTTGAACGGAAGATATTTCCTTTTTCACCATAGCCCTCTATCGGCTTCCAAATATCCCTTTGCCAATTCCACAAGAACAGCCTTAGCGAAAGGCTTCTTGAAGGGAAAGATGTAACTCTGTGAGATGAATTAACAGAACACAGAGCAGTTTCTCAGAAAGCTTCTTTCCAGTTTTGAACGGAAGATATTTCCTTTTTCACCATAGCCCTCTATGGGCTTCCAAATATCCCTTTGCCAATTCCACAAGAACAGCCTTAGCGAAAGGCTTCTTGAAGGGAAAGATGTAACTCTGTGAGATGAATTAACAGAACACAGAGCAGTTTCTCAGAAAGCTTCTTTCCAGTTTTCAACGGAAGATATTTCCTTTTTCACCATAGCCCTCTATGGGCTTCCAAATATCCCTTTGCCAATTCCACAAGAACAGCCTTAGCGAAAGGCTTCTTGAAGGGAAAAATGTAACTCTGTGAGATGAATTAACAGAACACAGAGCAGTTTCTCAGAAAGCTTCTTTCCAGTATTGAACGGAAGATATTTCCTTTTTCACCATAGCCCTCTATGGGCTTCCAAATATCCCTTTGCCAATTACCCAAGAACAGCCTTAGCGAAAGGCTTCTTGAAGGGAAAGATGTAACTCTGTGAGATGAATTAACAGAACACAGAGCAGTTTCTCAGAAAGCTTCTTTCCACTTTTGAACGGAAGATACTTCCTTTTTCACCATAGCCCTCTATGGGCTTCCAAATATCCCTTTGAAAATTCCACAACAACAGCCTTAGCGAAAGACTTCTCGAAGGGAAAGATGTAACTCTGTGAGATGAATTAACAGAACACAGAGCAGTTTCTCAGAAAGCTTCTTTCCAGTTTTGAACGGAAGATATTTCCTTTTTCACCATAGCCCTCTATGGGCTTCCAAATATCCCTTTGCCAATTACCCAAGAACAGCCTTAGCGAAAGGCTTCTTGAAGGGAAAGATGTAACTCTGTGTGATGAATTAACAGAACACAGAGCAGTTTCTCAGAAAGCTTCTTTCCAGTTTTGAACAGAAGATATTTCCTTTTTCACCATAGCCCTCAATGGGCTTCCAAATATCCCTTTGCCAATTCCACAAGAACAGCCTTAGTGAAAGGCTTCTTGAAGGGAAAGATGTAACTCTGTGAGATGAATTAACAGAACACAGAGCAGTTTCTCAGAAAGCTTCTTTCCACTTTTGAACGGAAGATACTTCCTTTTTCACCATAGCCCTCTACGGGCTTCCAAATATCCCTTTGAAAATTCCACAAGAACAACCTTAGCGAAAGTCTTCTCGAAGGGAAAGATGTAACTCTGTGAGATGAATTAACAGAACACAGAGCAGTTTCTCAGAAAGCTTCTTTCCAATTTTGAACGGAAGATATTTCCCTTTTCACCATAGCCCTCTATGGGCTTCCAAATATCCCTTTGCCAATTCCACAAGAACAGCCTTAGCGAAAGACTTCTTGAAGGGAAAGATGTAACTCTGTGAGATGAATTGACAGAACACAGTGCAGTTTCTCAGAAAGCTTCTTTCCAGTTATGAACGGAAGATATTTCCTTTTTCACCATAGCCCTCTATGGGCTTCCAAATATCCCTTTGCCAATTCCACAAGAACAGCCTTAGCGAAAGGCTTCTTGAAGGGAAAGATGTAACTCTGTGAGATGAATTAACAGAACACAGAGCAGTTTCTCAGAAAGCTTCTTTCCAGTTTTGAACGGAAGATATTTCCTTTTTCACCATAGCCCTCTATGGGCTTCCAAATATCCCTTTGCCAATTACCCAAGAACAGCCTTAGCGAAAGGCTTCTTGAAGGGAAAGATGTAACTCTGTGAGATGAATTAACAGAACACAGAGCAGTTTCTCAGAAAGCTTCTTTCCAGTTTTGAACAGAAGATATTTCCTTATTCACCGTAGCCCTCTATGGGCTTCCAAATATCCCTTTGCCAATTCCACAAGAACAGCCTTAGCGAAAGGCTTCTTGAAGGGAAAGATGTAACTCTGTGAGATGAATTAACAGAACACAGAGCAGTTTCTCAGAAAGCTTCTTTCCACTTTTGAACGGAAGATACTTCCTTTTTCACCATAGCCCTCTATGGGCTTCCAAATATCCCTTTGCCAATTCCACAAGAACAGCCTTAGCGAAAGGCTTCTTGAAGGGAAAGATGTAACTCTGTGAGATGAATTAACAGAACACAGAGCAGTTTCTCAGAAAGCTTCTTTCCACTTTTGAACGGAAGATACTTCCTTTTTCACCATAGCCCTCTATGGGCTTCCAAATATCCCTTTGCCAATTCCACAAGAACAGCCTTAGCGAAAGGCTTCTTGAAGGGAAAGATGTAACTCTGTGAGATGAATTAACAGAACACAGAGCAGTTTCTCAGAAAGCTTCTTTCCAGTTTTGGACGGAAGATATTTCCTTTTTCACCAAAGCCCTCTAAGGGCTTCCAAATATCCCTTTGCCAATTCCACAAGATCAGCCTTAGCGAAAGGCTTCCTGAAGGGAAAGATGTAACTCTGTGAGATGAATTAACAGAACACAGAGCAGTTTCTCAGAAAGCTTCTTTCCAGTTTTGAACGGAAGATATTTCCTTTTTCACCATAGCCCTCTATGGGCTTCCAAATATCCCTTTGCCAATTGCACAAGAACAGCCTTAGCGAAAGGCTTCTTGAAGGGATAGATGTAACTCTGTGAGATGAATTAACAGAACACAGAGCAGTTTCTCAGAAAGCTTCTTTCCAGTTTTAAACAGAAGATATTTCCTTTTTCACCATAGCCCTGTATGGGCTTCCAAATATCCCATTGCCAATTCCAAAAGAACAGACTTAGCGAAAGACTTCTTGAAGGGAAAGATGTAACTCTGTGAGATGAATTAACAGAACACAGATCAGTTTCTCAGAAAGCTTCTTTCCAATTTTGAACGGAAGATATTTCCGTTTTCACAATAGCCCTCTATGGGCTTCCAAATATCCCTTTGCCAATTCCACAAGAACATCCTTAGCGAAAGGCTTCTTGAACGGAAAGATGTAACTCTGTGAGATGAATTAACAAAACACAGAGCAGTTTCTCAGAAAGCTTCTTTCCAGTTTTGAACGGAAGATATTTCCTTTTTCACCATAGCCCTCTATGGGCTTCCAAATATCCCTTTGCCAATTCCACAAGAACAGCCTTAGCGAAAGGCTTCTTGAAGGGAAAGATGTAACTCTGTGAGATGAATTAACAGAACACAGAGCAGTTTCTCAGAAAGCTTCTTTCCAGTTTTGAACGGAAGATATTTCCTTTTTCACCATAGCCCTCTATGGGCTTCCAAATATCCCTTTGCCAATTCCACAAGAACAGCCTTAGAGAAAGGCTTCTTGAAGGTAAAGATGTAACACTGTGAGATGAATTAACAGAACACAGAGCAGTTTCTCAGAAAGCTTCTTTCCAGTTTTGAACGGAAGATATTTCCTTTTTCACCATAGCCCTCTATGGGCTTCCAAATATCCCTTTGCCAATTCCACAAGAACAGCCTTAGCGAAAGGCTTCTTGAAGGGAAAGATGTAACTCTGTGAGATGAATTAACAGAACACAGAGCAGTTTCTCAGAAAGCTTCTTTCCAGTTTTGAACAGAAGATATTTCCTTTTTCACCATAGCCCTCTATGGGCTTCCAAATATCCCTTTGCCAATTCCAAAAGAACAGCCTTAGTGAAAGGCTTCTTGAAGGGAAAGATGTAATTCTGTGAGATGAATTAACAGAACACAGAGCATTTTCTCAGAAAGCTTCTTTCCACTTTTGAACGGAAGATACTTCCTTTTTCACCATAGCCCTCTATGGGCTTCCAAATATCCCTTTGAAAATTCCACAAGAACAACCTTAGCGAAAGTCTTCTCGAAGGGAAAGATGTAACTCTGTGAGATGAATTAACAGAACACAGAGCAGTTTCTCAGAAAGCTTCTTTCCAGTTTTGAACGGAAGATATTTCCCTTTTCACCATAGCCCTCTATGGGCTTCCAAATATCCCTTTGCCAATTCCACAAGAACAGCCTTAGCGAAAGACTTCTTGAAGGGAAAGATGTAACTCTGTGAGATGAATTGACAGAACACAGTGCAGTTTCTCAGAAAGCTTCTTTCCAGTTTTGAACGGAAGATATTTCCTTTTTCACCATAGCCCTCTATGGGCTTCCAAATATCCCTTTGCCAATTCCACAAGAACAGCCTTAGCGAAAGGCTTCTTGAAGGGAAAGATGTAACTCTGTGAGATGAATTAACAGAACACAGAGCAGTTTCTCAGAAAGCTTCTTTCCAGTTTTGAACGGAAGATATTTCCTTTTTCACCATAGCCCTCTATGGGCTTCCAAATATCCCTTTGCCAATTACCCAAGAACAGCCTTAGCGAAAGGCTTCTTGAAGGGAAAGATGTAACTCTGTGAGATGAATTAACAGAACACAGAGCAGTTTCTCAGAAAGCTTCTTTCCAGTTTTGAACAGAAGATATTTCCTTTTTCACCGTAGCCCTCTATGGGCTTCCAAATATCCCTTTGCCAATTCCACAAGAACAGCCTTAGCGAAAGGCTTCTTGAAGGGAAAGATGTAACTCTGTGAGATGAATTAACAGAACACAGAGCAGTTTCTCAGAAAGCTTCTTTCCACTTTTGAACGGAAGATACTTCCTTTTTCACCATAGCCCTCTATGGGCTTCCAAATATCCCTTTGCCAATTCCACAAGAACAGCCTTAGCGAAAGGCTTCTTGAAGGGAAAGATGTAACTCTGTGAGATGAATTAACAGAACACAGAGCAGTTACTCAGAAAGCTTCTTTCCACTTTTGAACGGAAGATACTTCCTTTTTCACCATAGCCCTCTATGGGCTTCCAAATATCCCTTTGCCAATTCCACAAGAACAGCCTTAGCGAAAGGCTTCTTGAAGGGAAAGATGTAACTCTGTGAGATGAATTAACAGAACACAGAGCAGTTTCTCAGAAAGCTTCTTTCCAGTTTTGGACGGAAGATATTTCCTTTTTCACCAAAGCCCTCTAAGGGCTTCCAAATATCCCTTTGCCAATTCCACAAGATCAGCCTTAGCGAAAGGCTTCCTGAAGGGAAAGATGTAACTCTGTGAGATGAATTAACAGAACACAGAGCAGTTTCTCAGAAAGCTTCTTTCCAGTTTTGAACGGAAGATATTTCCTTTTTCACCATAGCCCTCTATGGGCTTCCAAATATCCCTTTGCCAATTGCACAAGAACAGCCTTAGCGAAAGGCTTCTTGAAGGGATAGATGTAACTCTGTGAGATGAATTAACAGAACACAGAGCAGTTTCTCAGAAAGCTTCTTTCCAGTTTTAAACAGAAGATATTTCCTTTTTCACCATAGCCCTGTATGGGCTTCCAAATATCCCATTGCCAATTCCAAAAGAACAGACTTAGCGAAAGACTTCTTGAAGGGAAAGATGTAACTCTGTGAGATGAATTAACAGAACACAGATCAGTTTCTCAGAAAGCTTCTTTCCAATTTTGAACGGAAGATATTTCCGTTTTCACAATAGCCCTCTATGGGCTTCCAAATATCCCTTTCCCAATTCCACAAGAACAGCCTTAGCGAAAGGCTTCTTGAACGGAAAGATGTAACTCTGTGAGATGAATTAACAAAACACAGAGCAGTTTCTCAGAAAGCTTCTTTCCAGTTTTGAACGGAAGATATTTCCTTTTTCACCATAGCCCTCTATGGGCTTCCAAATATCCCTTTGCCAATTCCACAAGAACAGCCTTATCGAAAGGCTTCTTGAAGGGAAAGATGTAACTCTGTGAGATGAATTAACAGAACACAGAGCAGTTTCTCAGAAAGCTTCTTTCCAGTTTTGAACGGAAGATATTTCCTTTTTCACCATAGCCCTCTATGGGCTTCCAAATATCCCTTTGCCAATTCCACAAGAACAGCCTTAGCGAAAGGCTTCTTGAAGGTAAAGAAGTAACTCTGTGAGATGAATTAACAAAACACAGAGCAGTTTCTCAGAAAGCTTCTTTCCAGTTTTGAACGGAAGATATTTCCTTTTTCACCATAGCCCTCTATGGGCTTCCAAATATCCCTTTGCCAATTCCACAAGAAAAGCCTTAGCGAAAGGCTTCTTGAAGGGAAAGATGTAACTCTGTGAGATGAATTAACAGAACACAGAGCAGTTTCTCAGAAAGCTTCTTTCCAGTTTTGAACGGAAGATATTTCCTTTTTCACCATAGCCCTCAATGGGCTTCCAAATATCCCTTTGCCAATTCCACAAGAACAGCTTTAGCGAAAGGCTTCCTGAAGGGAAAGATGTATCTCTGTGAGATGAATTAACAGAACACAGAGCAGTTTCTCAGAAAGCTTCTTTCCAGTTTTGAACGGAAGATATTCCCTTTTTCACCATAGCCCTCTATGGGCTTCCAAATATCCCTTTGCCAATTCCACAAGAACAGCCTTAGCGAAAGGCTTCTTGAAGGGAACGATGTAACCCTGTGAGATGAATTAACAGAACACAGAGCAGTTTCTCAGAAAGCTTCTTTCCAGTTTTGAACGGAAGATATTTCCTTTTTCACCGTAGCCCTCTATGGGCTTCCAAATATCCCTTTGCCAATTCCACAAGAACAGCCTTAGCGAAAGACTTCTTGAAGGGAAAGATGTAACTCTGTGAGATGAATTAACAGAACACAGAGCAGTTTCTCAGAAAGCTTCTTTCCAGTTTTGAACGGAAGATATTTCCTTTTTCACCATAGCCCTCTATGGGCTTCCAAATATCCCTTTGCCAATTCCACAAGAACAGCCTTAGCGAAAGGCTTCTTGAAGGGAAAGATGTAATTCTGTGAGATGAATTAACAGAACACAGAGCAGTTTCTCAGAAAGCTTCTTTCCAGATTTGAACGGAAGATATTTCCTTTTTCACCATAGCCCTCTATGGGCTTCCAAATATCCCTTTGCCATTTCCACAAGAACAGCCTTAGCGAAAGACTTCTTGAAGGGAAAGATGTAACTCTGTGAGATGAATTGACAGAACACAGTGCAGTTTCTCAGAAAGCTTCTTTCCAGTTTTGAACGGAAGATATTTCCTTTTTCACCATAGCCCTCTATGGGCTTCCAAATATCCCTTTGCCAATTCCACAAGAACAGCCTTAGCGAAAGGCTTCTTGAAGGGAAAGATGTAACTCTGTGAGATGAATTAACAGAACACAGAGCAGTTTCTCAGAAAGCTTCTTTCCAGTTTTGAACGGAAGATATTTCCTTTTTCACCATAGCCCTCTATGGGCTTCCAAATATCCCTTTGCTAATTCCACAAGAACAGCCTTACCGAAAGGCTTCTTGAAGGGAAAGATGTAACTCTGTGAGATGAATTAACAGAACACAGAGCAGTTTCTCAGAAAGCTTCTTTCCAGTTTTGAACGGAAGATATTTCCTTTTTCACCATAGCCCTCTATGGGCTTCCAAATATCCCTTTGCCAATTCCACAAGAACAGCCTTAGCGAAAGGCTTCTTGAAGGGAAAGACGTAACTCTGTGAGATGAATTAGCAGAACACAGAGCAGTTTCTCAGAAAGCTTCTTTCCAGTTTTGAACGGAAGATATTTCCTTTTTCACCATAGCCCTCTATGGGCTTCCAAATATCCCTTTGCCAATTCCACAAGAACAGCCTTAGCGAAAGGCTTCTTGAAGGGAAAGATGTAACTCTGTGAGATGAATTAACAGACCACAGAGCAGTTTCTCAGAAAGCTTCTTTCCAGTTTTGAACGGAAGATATTCCCTTTTTCACCATAGCCCTCTAGGGGCTTCCAAATATCCCTTTGCCTATTCCACAAGAACAGCCTTAGCGAAAGGCTTCTGGAAGGGAAAGATGTAGCTCTGTGAGATGAATTAACAGAACACAGAGCAGTTTCTCAGAAAGCTTCTTTCCAGTTTTGAACGGAAGATATTCCCTTTTTCACCATAGCCCTCTATGGGCTTCCAAATATCCCTTTGCCAATTCCACAAGAACAGCCTTAGCGAAAGGCTTCTTGAAGGGAAAGATGTAACTCTGTGAGATGAATTAACAGAACACAGAGCAGTTTCTCAGAAAGCTTCTTTCCAGTTTTGAACGGAAGATATTTCCTTTTTCACCACAGACCTCTATGGGCTTCCAAATCTCCCTTTGCCAATTCCACAAGAACAGCCTTAGCGAAAGGCTTCTTGAAGGGAAAGATGTAACTCTGTGAGATGAATTAACAGAACACAGAGCAGTTTCTCAGAAAGCTTCTTTCCAGGTTTGAACGGACGATATTTCCTTTTTCACCATAGCCCTCTATGGGCTTCCAAATATCCCTTTGCCAATTCCACAAGAACAGCCTTAGAGAAAGGCTTCTTGAAGGTAAAGATGTAACTCTGTGAGATGAATTAACAGAACACAGAGCAGTTTCTCAGAAAGCTTCTTTCCAGTTTTGAACGGAAGATATTTCCTTTTTCACCATAGCCCTCTATGGGCTTCCAAATATCCCTTTGCCAATTCCACAAGAACAGCCTTAGCGAAAGGCTTCTTGAAGGGAAAGATGTAACTCTGTGAGATGAATTAACAGAACACAGAGCAGTTTCTCAGAAAGCTTCTTTCCAGTTTTGAACGGAAGATATTTCCTTTTTCACCATAGCCCTCTATGGGCTTCCAAATATCCCTTTGCCAATTCCACAAGAACAGCCTTAGCGAAAGGCTTCTTGAAGGGAAAGATGTAACTCTGTGAGATGAATTAACAGAACACAGAGCAGTTTCTCAGAAAGCTTCTTTCCAGTTTTCAACGGAAGATATTTCCTTTTTCACCATAGCCCTCTAAGGGCTTCCAAATATCCCTTTGCCAATTCCACAAGAACAGCCTTAGCGAAAGGCTTCTTGAAGGGAAATATGTAACTCTGTGAGATGAATTAACAGAACACAGAGCAGTTTCTCAGAAAGCTTCTTTCCAGTTTTGAACGGAAGATATTTCCTTTTTCACCATAGCCCTCTATGGGCTTCCAAATATCCCTTTGCCAATTACCCAAGAACAGCCTTAGCGAAAGGCTTCTTGAAGGGAAAGATGTAACTCTGTGAGATGAATTAACAGAACACAGAGCAGTTTCTCAGAAATCTTCTTTCCACTTTTGAACGGAAGATATTTCCTTTTTCACCATAGCCCTCTAGGGGCTTCCAAATATCCCTTTGAAAATTCCACAAGAACAGCCTTAGCGAAAGACTTCTCGAAGGGAAAGATGTAACTCTGTGAGATGAATTCACAGAACACAGAGCAGTTTCTCAGAAAGCTTCTTTCCAGTTTTGAACGGAAGATATTTCCTTTTTCACCATAGCCCTCTATGGTCTTCCAAATATCCCTTTGCCAATTACCCAAGAACAGCCTTAGCGAAAGGCTTCTTGAAGGGAAAGATGTAACTCTGTGAGATGAATTAACAGAACACAGAGCAGTTTCTCAGAAAGCTTCTTTCCAGTTTTGAACAGAAGATATTTCCTTTTTCACCGTAGCCCTCTATGGGCTTCCAAATATCCCTTTGCCAATTCCACAAGAACAGCCTTAGCGAAAGGCTTCTTGAAGGGAAAGATGTAACTCTGTGAGATGAATTAACAGAACACAGAGCAGTTTCTCAGAAAGCTTCTTTCCACTTTTGAACGGAAGATACTTCCTTTTTCACCATAGCCCTCTATGGGCTTCCAAATATCCCTTTGCCAATTCCACAAGAACAGCCTTAGCGAAAGGCTTCTTGAAGGGAAAGATGTAACTCTGTGAGATGAATTAACAGAACACAGAGCAGTTTCTCAGAAAGCTTCTTTCCACTTTTGAACGGAAGATACTTCCTTTTTCACCATAGCCCTCTATGGGCTTCCAAATATCCCTTTGCCAATTCCACAAGAACAGCTTTAGCGAAAGGCTTCTTGAAGGGAAAGATGTAACTCTGTGAGATGAATTAACAGAACACAGAGCAGTTTCTCAGAAAGCTTCTTTCCAGTTTTGAACGGAAGATATTTCCATTTTCACCAAAGCCCTCTAAGGGCTTCCAAATATCCCTTTGCCAATTCCACAAGATCAGCCTTAGCGAAAGGCTTCCTGAAGGGAAAGATGTAACTCTGTGAGATGAATTAACAGAACACAGAGCAGTTTCTCAGAAAGCTTCTTTCCAGTTTTGAACGGAAGATATTTCCTTTTTCACCATAGCCCTCTATGGGCTTCCAAATATCCCTTTGCCAATTCCACAAGAACAGCCTTAGCGAAAGGCTTCTTGAAGGGATAGATGTAACTCTGTGAGATGAATTAACAGAACACAGAGCAGTTTCTCAGAAAGCTTCTTTCCAGTTTTAAACAGAAGATATTTCCTTTTTCGACATAGCCCTGTATGGGCTTCCAAATATCCCATTGCCAATTCCAAAAGAACAGACTTAGCGAAAGACTTCTTGAAGGGAAAGATGTAACTCTGTGAGATGAATTAACAGAACACAGATCAGTTTCTCAGAAAGCTTCTTTCCAATTTTGAACGGAAGATATTTCCGTTTTCACAATAGCCCTCTATGGGCTTCCAAATATCCCTTTGCCAATTCCACAAGAACAGCCTTAGCGAAAGGCTTCTTGAACGGAAAGATGTAACTCTGTGAGATGAATTAACAAAACACAGAGCAGTTTCTCAGAAAGCTTCTTTCCAGTTTTGAACGGAAGATATTTCCTTTTTCACCATAGCCCTCTATGGGCTTCCAAATATCCCTTTGCCAATTCCACAAGAACAGCCTTAGCGAAAGACTTCTTGAAGGGAAAGATGTAACTCTGTGAGATGAATTAACAGAACACAGAGCAGTTTCTCAGAAAGCTTCTTTCCAGTTTTGAACGGAAGATATTTCCTTTTTCACCATAGCCCTCTATGGGCTTCCAAATATCCCTTTGCCAATTCCACAAGAACAGCCTTAGCGAAAGGCTTCTTGAAGGTAAAGAAGTAACTCTGTGAGATGAATTAACAGAACACAGAGCAGTTTCTCAGAAAGCTTCTTTCCAGTTTTGAACGGAAGATATTTCCTTTTTCACCATAGCCCTCTATGGGCTTCCAAATATCCCTTTGCCAATTCCACAAGAAAAGCCTTAGCGAAAGGCTTCTTGAAGGGAAAGATGTAACTCTGTGAGATGAATTAACAGAACACAGAGCAGTTTTTCAGAAAGCTTCTTTCCAGTTTTGAACGGAAGATATTTCCTTTTTCACCATAGCCCTCAATGGGCTTCCAAATATCCCTTTGCCAATTCCCAAGAACAGCTTTAGCGAAAGGCTTCTTGAAGGGAAAGATGTAACTCTGTGAGATGAATTAACAGAACACAGAGCAGTTTCTCAGAAAGCTTCTTTCCAGTTTTGAACGGAAGATATTCCCTTTTTCACCATAGCCCTCTATGGGCTTCCAAATATCCCTTTGCCAATTCCACAAGAACAGCCTTAGCGAAAGGCTTCTTGAAGGGAATGATGTAACTCTGTGAGATGAATTAACAGAACACAGAGCAGTTTCTCAGAAAGGTTCTTTCCAGTTTTGAACGGAAGATATTTCCTTTTTCACCATAGCCCTCTATGGGCTTCCAAATATCTCTTTGCCAATTCCACAAGAACAGCCTTAGCGAAAGGCTTCTTGAAGGGAAAGATGTAATTCTGTGAGATGAATTAACAGAACACAGAGCAGTTTCTCAGAAAGCTTCTTTCCAGATTTGAACGGAAGATATTTCCTTTTTCACCATAGCCCTCTATGGGCTTCCAAATATCCCTTTGCCAATTCCACAAGAAAAGCCTTAGCGAAAGGCTTCTTGAAGGGAAAGATGTAACTCTGTGAGGTGAATTAACAGAACACAGAGCAGTTTCTCAGAAAGCTTCTTTCCAGTTTTGAACGGAAGATATTTCCTTTTTCACCACAGACCTCTAGGGGCTTCCAAATATCCCTTTGCCAATTCCACGAGAACAGCCTTAGCGAAAGGCTTCTTGAAGGGAAAGACGTAACTCTGTGAGATGAATTAGCAGAACACAGAGCAGTTTCTCACAAAGCTTCTTTCCAGTTTTGAACGGAAGATATTTCCTTTTTCACCATAGCCCTCTATGGGCTTCCAAATATCCCTTTGCCAATTCCACAAGAACAGCCTTAGCGAAAGGCTTCTTGAAGGGAAAGATGTAACTCTGTGAGATGAATTAACAGACCACAGAGCATTTTCTCAGAAAGCTTCTTTCCAGTTTTGAACGGAAGATATTCCCTTTTTCACCATAGCCCTCTAGGGGCTTCCAAATATCCCTTTGCCAATTCCACAAGAACAGCCTTAGCGAAAGGCTTCTTGAAGGGAAAGATGTAACTCTGTGAGATGAATTAACAGAACACAGAGCAGTTTCTCAGAAAGCTTCTTTCCAGTTTTGAACGGAAGATATTTCCTTTTTCACCACAGACCTCTATGGGCTTCCAAATATCCCTTTGCCAATTCCACAAGAACAGCCTTAGCGAAAGGCTTCTTGAAGGGAAAGATGTAACTCTGTGAGATGAATTAACAGAACACAGAGCAGTTTCTCAGAAAGCTTCTTTCCAGGTTTGAACGGACGATATTTCCTTTTTCACCATAGCCCTCTATGGGCTTCCAAATATCCCTTTGCCAATTCCACAAGAACAGCCTTAGAGAAAGGCTTCTTGAAGGTAAAGATGTAACTCTGTGAGATGAATTAACAGAACACAGAGCAGTTTCTCAGAAAGCTTCTTTCCAGTTTTGAACGGAAGATATTTCCTTTTTCACCATAGCCCTCTATGGGCTTCCAAATATCCCTTTGCCAATTCCACAAGAACAGCCTTAGCGAAAGGCTTCTTGAAGGGAAAGATGTAACTCTGTGAGATGAATTAACAGAACACAGAGCAGTTTCTCAGAAAGCTTCTTTCCAGTTTTGAACGGAAGATATTTCCTTTTTCACCATAGCCCTCTATGGGCTTCCAAATATCCCTTTGCCAATTCCACAAGAACAGCCTTAGCGAAAGGCTTCTTGAAGGGAAAGATGTAACTCTGTGAGATGAATTAACAGAACACAGAGCAGTTTCTCAGAAAGCTTCTTTCCAGTTTTCAACGGAAGATATTTCCTTTTTCACCATAGCCCACTATGGGCTTCCAAATATCCCTTTGCCAATTCCACAAGAACAGCCTTAGCGAAAGGCTTCTTGAAGGGAAAAATGTAACTCTGTGAGATGAATTAACAGAACACAGAGCAGTTTCTCAGAAAGCTTCTTTCCAGTTTTGAACGGAAGATATTTCCATTTTCACCATAGCCCTCTATGGGCTTCCAAATATCCCTTTGCCAATTACCCAAGAACAGCCTTAGCGAAAGGCTTCTTGAAGGGAAAGATGTAACTCTGTGAGATGAATTAACAGAACACAGAGCAGTTTCTCAGAAAGCTTCTTTCCACTTTTGAACGGAAGATACTTCCTTGTTCACCATAGCCCTCTATGGGCTTCCAAATATCCCTTTGCCAATTCCACAAGAACAGCCTTAGCGAAAGACTTCTCGAAGGGAAAGATGTAACTCTGTGAGATGAATTCGCAGAACACAGAGCAGTTTCTCCGAAAGCTTCTTTCCAGTTTTGAACGGAAGATATTTCCTTTTTCACCATAGCCCTCTATGGTCTTCCAAATATCCCTTTGCCAATTACCCAAGAACAGCCTTAGCGAAAGGCTTCTTGAAGGGAAAGATGTAACTCTGTGAGATGAATTAACAGAACACAGAGCAGTTTCTCAGAAAGCTTCTTTCCAGTTTTGAACAGAAGATATTTCCTTTTTCACCGTAGCCCTCTATGGGCTTCCAAATATCCCTTTGCCAATTCCACAAGAACAGCCTTAGCGAAAGGCTTCTTGAAGGGAAAGATGTAACTCTGTGAGATGAATTTACAGAACACAGAGCAGTTTCTCAGAAAGCTTCTTTCCACTTTTGAACGGAAGATACTTCCTTTTTCACCATAGCCCTCTATGGGCTTCCAAATATCCCTTTGCCAATTCCACAAGAACAGCCTTAGCGAAAGGCTTCTTGAAGGGAAAGATGTAACTCTGTGAGATGAATTAACAGAACACAGAGCAGTTTCTCAGAAAGCTTCTTTCCACTTTTGAACGGAAGATACTTCCTTTTTCACCATAGCCCTCTATGGGCTTCCAAATATCCCTTTGCCAATTCCACAAGAACAGCTTTAGCGAAAGTCTTCTTGAAGGGAAAGATGTAACTCTGTGAGATGAATTAACAGAACACAGAGCAGTTTCTCAGAAAGCTTCTTTCCAGTTTTGAACGGAAGATATTTCCATTTTCACCAAAGCCCTCTAAGGGCTTCCAAATATCCCTTTGCCAATTCCACAAGATCAGCCTTAGCGAAAGGCTTCCTGAAGGGAAAGATGTAACTCTGTGAGATGAATTAACAGAACACAGAGCAGTTTCTCAGAAAGCTTCTTTCCAGTTTTGAACGGAAGATATTTCCTTTTTCACCATAGCCCTCTATGGGCTTCCAAATATCCCTTTGCCAATTGCACAAGAACAGCCTTAGCGAAAGGCTTCTTGAAGGGATAGATGTAACTCTGTGAGATGAATTAACAGAACACAGAGCAGTTTCTCAGAAAGCTTCTTTCCAGTTTTAAACAGAAGATATTTCCTTTTTCGACATAGCCCTGTATGGGCTTCCAAATATCCCATTGCCAATTCCAAAAGAACAGACTTAGCGAAAGACTTCTTGAAGGGAAAGATGTAACTCTGTGAGATGAATTAACAGAACACAGATCAGTTTCTCAGAAAGCTTCTTTCCAATTTTGAACGGAAGATATTTCCGTTTTCACAATAGCCCTCTATGGGCTTCCAAATATCCCTTTGCCAATTCCACAAGAACAGCCTTAGCGAAAGGCTTCTTGAACGGAAAGATGTAACTCTGTGAGATGAATTAACAAAACACAGAGCAGTTTCTCAGAAAGCTTCTTTCCAGTTTTGAACGGAAGATATTTCCTTTTTCACCATAGCCCTCTATGGGCTTCCAAATATCCCTTTGCCAATTCCACAAGAACAGCCTTAGCGAAAGGCTTCTTGAAGGGAAAGATGTAACTATGTGAGATGAATTAACAGAACACAGAGCAGTTTCTCAGAAAGCTTCTTTCCAGTTTTGAACGGAAGATATTTCCTTTTTCACCATAGCCCTCTATGGGCTTCCAAATATCCCTTTGCCAATTCCACAAGAACAGCCTTAGCGAAAGGCTTCTTGAAGGTAAAGAAGTAACTCTGTGAGATGAATTAACAGAACACAGAGCAGTTTCTCAGAAAGCTTCTTTCCAGTTTTGAACGGAAGATATTTCCTTTTTCACTATAGCCCTCTATGGGCTTCCAAATATCCCTTTGCCAATTCCACAAGAAAAGCCTTAGCGAAAGGCTTCTTGAAGGGAAAGATGTAACTCTGTGAGATGAATTAACAGAACACAGAGCAGTTTTTCAGAAAGCTTCTTTCCAGTTTTGAACGGAAGATATTTCCTTTTTCACCATAGCCCTCAATGGGCTTCCAAATATCCCTTTGCCAATTCCACAAGAACAGCTTTAGCGAAAGGCTTCCTGAAGGGAAAGATGTAACTCTGTGAGATGAATTAACAGAACACAGAGCAGTTTCTCAGAAAGCTTCTTTCCAGTTTTGAACGGAAGATATTCCCTTTTTCAACATAGCCCTCTATGGGCTTCCAAATATCCCTTTGCCAATTCCACAAGAACAGCCTTAGCGAAAGGCTTCTTGAAGGGAATGATGTAACTCTGTGAGATGAATTAACAGAACACAGAGCAGTTTCTCAGATAGGTTCTTTCCAGTTTTGAACGGAAGATATTTCCTTTTTCACCATAGCCCTCTATGGGCTTCCAAATATCCCTTTGCCAATTCCACAAGAACAGCCTTAGCGAAAGGCTTCTTGAAGGGAAAGATGTAATTCTGTGAGATGAATTAACAGAACACAGAGCAGTTTCTCAGAAAGCTTCTTTCCAGATTTGAACGGAAGATATTTCCTTTTTCACCATAGCCCTCTATGGGCTTCCAAATATCCCTTTGCCAATTCCACAAGAACAGCCTTAGCGAAAGGCTTCTTGAAGGGAAAGATGTAACTCTGTGAGGTGAATTAACAGAACACAGAGCAGTTTCTCAGAAAGCTTCTTTCCAGTTTTGAACGGAAGATATTTCCTTTTTCACCATAGCCCTCTATGGGCTTCCAAATATCCCTTTGCCAATTCCACAAGAACAGCCTTAGTGAAAGGCTTCTTGAAGGGAGAGATGTAACTCTGTGAGATGAATTAACAGAACACAGAGCAGTTTCTCAGAAAGCTTCTTTCCAGTTTTGAACGGAAGATATTTCCTTTTTCACCATAGCCCTCTAAGGGCTTCCAAATATCCCTTTGCCAATTCCACAAGATCAGCCTTAGCGAAAGGCTTCTTGAAGGGAAAGATGTAACTCTGTGAGATGAATTAACAGAACACAGAGCAGTTTCTCAGAAAGCTTCTTTCCAGTTTTGAACGGAAGATATTTCCTTTTTCACCATAGCCCTCTATGGGCTTCCAAATATCCCTTTGCCAATTGCACAAGTACAGCCTTAGCGAAAGGCTTCTTGAAGGGAAAGATGTAACTCGGTGAGATGAATTAACGGAACACAGAGCAGTTTCTCAGAAAGCTTCTTTCCAGTTTTGAACGGAAGATATTTCCTTTTTCACCATAGCCCTCTATGGGCTTCCAAATATTCCATTGCCAATTCCACAAGAACAGCCTTAGCGAAAGGCTTCTTGAAGGGAAAGATGTAACTCTGTGAGATGAATTAACAGAACACAGAGCAGTTTCTCAGCAAGCTTCTTTCCAGTTTTAAACGGAAGATATTTCCGTTTTCACCATAGCCCTCTATGGGCTTCCAAATATCCCTTTGCCAATTCCACAAGAACAGCCTTAGCGAAAGGCTTCTTGAAGGGAAAGATGTAACTCTGTGAGATGAATTAACAGAACACAGAGCAGTTTCTCAGAAAGCTTCTTTCCAGTTTTGAACGGAAGATATGTCCTTTTTCACCATAGCCCTCTATGGGCTTCCAAATATCCCTTTGCCAATTCCACAAGAACAGCCTTAGCGAAAGGCTTCTTGAAGGGAAAGATGTAACTCTGTGAGATGAATTAACAGAACACAGAGCAGTTTCTCAGAAAGCTTCTTTCCAGTTTTGAACGGAAGATATTTCCTTTTTCACCATAGCCCTCTATGGGCTTCCAAATATCCCTTTGCCAATTCCACAAGAACAGCCTTAGCGAAAGGCTTCTTGAAGGGAAAGATGTAACTCTGTGAGATGAATTAACAGAACACAGAGCAGTTTCTCAGAAAGCTTCTTTCCAGTTTTGAACGGAAGATATTTCCTTTTTCACCATAGCCCTCTATGGGCTTCCAAATATCCCTTTGCCAATTCCACAAGAACAGCCTTAGCGAAAGGCTTCTTGAAGGGAAAGATGTAACTCTGTGAGATGAATTAACAGAACACAGAGCAGTTTCTCAGAAAGCTTCTTTCCAGTTTTGAACGGAAGATATTTCCTTTTTCACCATAGCCCTCTATGGGCTTCCAAATATCCCTTTGCCAATTCCACAAGAACAGCCTTAGCGAAAGGCTTCTTGAAGGGAAAGATGTAACTCTGTGAGATGAATTAACAGAACACAGAGCAGTTTCTCAGAAAGCTTCTTTCCAGTTTTGAACGGAAGATATTTCCTTTTTCACCATAGCCCTCTATGGGCTTCCAAATATCCCTTTGCCAATTCCACAAGAACAGCCTTAGCGAAAGGCTTCTTGAAGGGAAAGATGTAACTCTGTGAGATGAATTAACAAAACACAGAGCAGTTTCTCAGAAAGCTTCTTTCCAGTTTTGAACGGAAGATATTTCCTTTTTCACCATAGCCCTCTATGGGCTTCCAAATATCCCTTTGCCAATTCCACAAGAACAGCCTTAGCGAAAGGCTTCTTGAAGGGAAAGACGTAACTCTGTGAGATGAATTAGCAGAACACAGAGCAGTTTCTCAGAAAGCTTCTTTCCAGTTTTGAACGGAAGATATTTCCTTTTTCACCATAGCCCTCTATGGGCTTCCAAATATCCCTTTGCCAATTCCACAAGAACAGCCTTAGCGAAAGGCTTCTTGAAGGGAAAGATGTAACTCTGTGAGATGAATTAACAGACCACAGAGCAGTTTCTCAGAAAGCTTCTTTCCAGTTTTGAACGGAAGATATTCCCTTTTTCACCATAGCCCTCTAGGGGCTTCCAAATATCCCTTTACCAATTCCACAAGAACAGCCTTAGCGAAAGGCTTCTTGAAGGGAAAGATGTAGCTCTGTGAGATGAATTAACAGAACACAGAGCAGTTTCTCAGAAAGCTACTTTCCAGTTTTGAACGGAAGATATTCCCTTTTTCACCATAGCCCTCTATGGGCTTCCAAATATCCCTTTGCCAATTCCACAAGAACAGCCTTAGCGAAAGGCTTCTTGAAGGGAAAGATGTAACTCTGTGAGATGAATTAACAGAACACAGAGCAGTTTCTCAGAAAGCTTCTTTCCAGTTTTGAACGGAAGATATTTCCTTTTCCACCACAGACCTCTATGGGCTTCCAAATCTCCCTTTGCCAATTCCACAAGAACAGCCTTAGCGAAAGGCTTCTTGAAGGGAAAGATGTAACTCTGTGAGATGAATTAACAGAACACAGAGCAGTTTCTCAGAAAGCTTCTTTCCAGGTTTGAACGGACGATATTTCCTTTTTCACCATAGCCCTCTATGGGCTTCCAAATATCCCTTTGCCAATTCCACAAGAACAGCCTTAGAGAAAGGCTTCTTGAAGGTAAAGATGTAACACTGTGAGATGAATTAACAGAACACAGAGCAGTTTCTCAGAAAGCTTCTTTCCAGTTTTGAACGGAAGATATTTCCTTTTTCACCATAGCCCTCTATGGGCTTCCAAATATCCCTTTGCCAATTCCACAAGAACAGCCTTAGCGAAAGGCTTCTTGAAGGGAAAGATGTAACTCTGTGAGATGAATTAACAGAACACAGAGCAGTTTCTCAGAAAGCTTCTTTCCAGTTTTGAACGGAAGATATTTCCTTTTTCACCATAGCCCTCTATGGGCTTCCAAATATCCCTTTGCCAATTCCACAAGAACAGCCTTAGCGAAAGGCTTCTTGAAGGGAAAGATGTAACTCTGTGAGATGAATTAACAGAACACAGAGCAGTTTCTCAGAAAGCTTCTTTCCAGTTTTCAACGGAAGATATTTCCTTTTTCACCATAGCCCTCTATGGGCTTCCAAATATCCCTTTGCCAATTCCACAAGAACAGCCTTAGCGAAAGGCTTCTTGAAGGGAAAAATGTATCTCTGTGAGATGAATTAACAGAACACAGAGCAGTTTCTCAGAAAGCTTCTTTCCAGTATTGAACGGAAGATATTTCCATTTTCACCATAGCCCTCTATGGGCTTCCAAATATCCCTTTGCCAATTACCCAAGAACAGCCATAGCGAAAGGCTTCTTGAAGGGAAAGATGTAACTCTGTGAGATGAATTAACAGAACACAGAGCAGTTTCTCAGAAAGCTTCTTTCCACTTTTGAACGGAAGATACTTCCTTTTTCACCATAGCCCTCTATGGGCTTCCAAATAACCCTTTGAAAATTCCACAACAACAGCCTTAGCGAAAGACTTCTCGAAGGGAAAGATGTAACTCTGTGAGATGAATTAACAGAACACAGAGCAGTTTCTCAGAAAGCTTCTTTCCAGTTTTGAACGGAAGATATTTCCTTTTTCACCATAGCCCTCTATGGGCTTCCAAATATCCCTTTGCCAATTACCCAAGAACAGCCTTAGCGAAAGGCTTCTTGAAGGGAAAGATGTAACTCTGTGAGATGAATTAACAGAACACAGAGCAGTTTCTCAGAAAGCTTCTTTCCAGTTTTGAACAGAAGATATTTCCTTTTTCACCATAGCCCTCTATGGGCTTCCAAATATCCCTTTGCCAATTCCACAAGAAGAGCCTTAGTGATAGGCTTCTTGAAGGGAAAGATGTAACTCTGTGAGATGAATTAACAGAACACAGAGCAGTTTCTCAGAAAGCTTCTTTCCACTTTTGAACGGAAGATACTTCCTTTTTCACCATAGCCCTCTATGGGCTTCCAAATATCCCTTTGAAAATTCCACAAGAACAGCCTTAGCGAAAGTCTTCTCGAAGGGAAAGATGTAACTCTGTGAGATGAATTAACAGAACACAGAGCAGTTTCTCAGAAAGCTTCTTTCCAGTTTTGAACGGAAGATATTTCCCTTTTCACCATAGCCCTCTATGGGCTTCCAAATATCCCTTTGCCAATTCCACAAGAACAGCCTTAGCGAAAGGCTTCTTGAAGGGAAAGATGTAACTCTGTGAGATGAATTAACAGAACACAGAGCAGTTTCTCAGAAAGCTTCTTTCCAGTTTTCAACGGAAGATATTTCCTTTTTCACCATAGCCCTCTATGGGCTTCCAAATATCCCTTTGCCAATTCCACAAGAACAGCCTTAGCGAAAGGCTTCTTGAAGGGAAAGATGTAACTCTGTGAGATGAATTAACAGAACACAGAGCAGTTTCTCAGAAAGCTTCTTTCCAGTATTGAACGGAAGATATTTCCTTTTTCACCATAGCCCTCTATGGGCTTCCAAATATCCCTTTGCCAATTACCCAAGAACAGCCTTAGCGAAAGGCTTCTTGAAGGGAAAGATGTAACTCTGTGAGATGAATTAACAGAACACAGAGCAGTTTCTCAGAAAGCTTCTTTCCACTTTTGAACGGAAGATACTTCCTTTTTCACCATAGCCCTCTATGGGCTTCCAAATAACCCTTTGAAAATTCCACAACAACAGCCTTAGCGAAAGACTTCTCGAAGGGAAAGATGTAACTCTGTGAGATGAATTAACAGAACACAGAGCAGTTTCTCAGAAAGCTTCTTTCCAGTTTTGAACGGAAGATATTTCCTTTTTCACCATAGCTCTCTATGGGCTTCCAAATATCCCTTTGCCAATTACCCAAGAACAGCCTTAGCGAAAGGCTTCTTGAAGGGAAAGATGTAACTCTGTGAGATGAATTAACAGAACACAGAGCAGTTTCTCAGAAAGCTTCTTTCCAGTTTTGAACAGAAGATATTTCCTTTTTCACCATAGCTCTCTATGGGCTTCCAAATATCCCTTTGCCAATTACCCAAGAACAGCCTTAGCGAAAGGCTTCTTGAAGGGAAAGATGTAACTCTGTGAGATGAATTAACAGAACACAGAGCAGTTTCTCAGAAAGCTTCTTTCCACTTTTGAACGGAAGATACTTCCTTTTTCACCATAGCCCTCTATGGGCTTCCAAATATCCCTTTGAAAATTCCACAAGAACAGCCTTAGCGAAAGTCTTCTCGAAGGGAAAGATGTAACTCTGTGAGATGAATTAACAGAACACAGAGCAGTTTCTCAGAAAGCTTCTTTCCAGTTTTGAACGGAAGATATTTCCCTTTTCACCATAGCCCTCTATGGGCTTCCAAATATCCCTTTGCCAATTCCACAAGAACAGCCTTAGCGAAAGACTTCTTGAAGGGAAAGATGTAACTCTGTGAGATGAATTGACAGAACACAGTGCAGTTTCTCAGAAAGCTTCTTTCCAGTTTTGAACGGAAGATATTTCCTTTTTCACCATAGCCCTCTATGGGCTTCCAAAGATGCCTTTGCCAATTCCACAAGAACAGCCTTAGCGAAAGGCTTCTTGAAGGGAAAGATGTAACTCTGTGAGATGAATTAACAGAACACAGAGCAGTTTCTCAGAAAGCTTCTTTCCAGTTTTGAACGGAAGATATTTCCTTTTTCACCATAGCCCTCTATGGGCTTCCAAATATCCCTTTGCCAATTCCACAAGAACAGCCTTGGCGAAAGGCTTCTTAAAGGGAAAGATGTAACTCTGTGAGATGAATTAACAGAACACAGAGCAGTTTCTCAGAAAGCTTCTTTCCAGTTTTCAACGGAAGATATTTCCTTTTTCACCATAGCCTTCTATGGGCTTCCAAATATCCCTTTGCCAATTCCACAAGAACAGCCTTAGCGAAAGGCTTCTTGAAGGGAAAGATGTAACTCTGTGAGATGAATTAACAGAACACAGAGCAGTTTCTCAGAAAGCTTCTTTCCAGTTTTGAACGGAAGATATTTCCTTTTTCACCATAGCCCTCTATGGGCTTCCAAATATCCCTTTGCCAATTCCACAAGAACAGCCTTAGCGAAAGGCTTCTTGAAGGGAAAGATGTAACTCTGTGAGATGAATTAACAGAACACAGAGCAGTTTCTCAGAAAGCTTCTTTCCAGTTTTGAACGGAAGATATTTCCTTTTTCACCATAGCCCTCTATGGGCTTCCAAATATCCCTTTGCCAATTCCACAAGAACAGCCTTAGCGAAAGGCTTCTTGAAGGGAAAGATGTAACTCTGTGAGATGAATTAACAGAACACAGAGCAGTTACTCAGAAAGCTTCTTTCCAGTTTTCAACGGAAGATATTTCCTTTTTCACCATAGCCCTCTATGGGCTTCCAAATATCCCTTTGCCAATTCCACAAGAACAGCCTTAGCGAAAGGCTTCTGGAAGGGAAAGATGTAACTCTGTGAGATGAATTAACAGAACACAGAGCAGTTTCTCAGAAAGCTTCTTTCCAGTTTTGAACGGAAGATATTTCCTTTTTCACCATAGCCCTCTATGGGCTTCCAAATATCCCTTTGCCAATTCCACAAGAACAGCCTTAGCGAAAGGCTTCTTGAAGGGAAAGATGTAACTCTGTGAGATGAATTAACAGAACACAGAGCAGTTTCTCAGAAAGCTTCTTTCCAGTTTTGAACGGAAGATATTTCATTTTTCACCATAGCCCTCCAAGGGCTTTCAAATATCCCTTTGCCAATTACCCAAGAACAGCCTTAGCGAAAGGCTTCTTGAAGGGAAAGATGTAACTCTGTGAGATGAATTAACAGAACACAGAGCAGTTTCTCAGAAAGCTTCTTTCCAGTTTTGAACGGAAGATATTTCCTTTTTCACCATAGCCCTCTATGGGCTTCCAAATATCCCTTTGCCAATTCCACAAGAACAGCCTTAGCGAAAGGCTTCTTGAAGGGAAAGATGTAACTCTGTGAGATGAATTAACAGAACACAGAGCAGTTTCTCAGAAAGCTTCTTTCCAGTTTTGAACGGAAGATACTTCCTTTTTCACCATAGCCCTCTATGGGCTTCCAAATATTCCTTTGAAAATTCCACAAGAACAGCCTTAGCGAAAGACTTCTTGAAGGGAAAGATGTAACTCTGTGAGATGAATTAACAGAACACAGTGCAGTTTCTCAGAAAGCTTCTTTCCAGTTTTGAACGGAAGATATTTCCTTTTTCACCCTAGCCCTCTATGGGCTTCCAAATATCCCTTTGCCAATTCCACAAGAACAGCCTTAGCGAAAGGCTTCTTGAAGGGAAAGATGTAACTCTGTGAGATGAATTAACAGAACACAGAGCAGTTTCTCAGAAAGCTTCTTTCCAGTTTTGAACGGAAGATATTTCCTTTTTCACCATAGCCCTCTATGGGCTTCCAAATATCCCTTTGCCAATTCCACAAGAACAGCCTTAGCGAAAGGCTTCTTGAAGGGAAAGATGTAACTCTGTGAGATGAATTAACAGAACACAGAGCAGTTTCTCTGAAAGCTTCTTTCCAGTTTTCAACGGTAGATATTTCCTTTTTCACCATAGCCCTCTATGGGCTTCCAAATATCCTTTGCCAATTCCACAAGAACAGAATTAGCGAAAGGCTTCTTGAAGGGAAAGATGTAACTCTGTGAGACGAATTAGCAGAACACAGAGCAGTTTCTCAGAAAGCTTCTTTCCAGTTTTGAACGGAAGATATTTCCTTTTTCACCATAGCCCTCTATGGGCTTCCAAATATCCCTTTGCCAATTCCACAAGAACAGCCTTAGCGAAAGGCTTCTTGAAGGGAAAGATGTAACTCTGTGAGATGAATTAACAGAACACAGAGCAGTTTCTCAGAAAGCTTCTTTCCAGTTTTGAACGGAAGATATTTCCTTTTTCACCATAGCCCTCTATGGGCTTCCAAATATCCCTTTGCCAATTCCACAAGAACAGCCTTAGCGAAAGGCTTCTTGAAGGGAAAGATGTAACTCTGTGAGATGAATTAACAGAACACAGAGCAGTTTCTCAGAAAGCTTCTTTCCAGTTTTGAACGGAAGATATTTCCTTTTTCACCATAGCCCTCTATGGGCTTCCAAATATCCCTTTGCCAATTCCACAGGAACAGCCTTAGCGAAAGGCTTCTTGAAGGGAAAGATGTAACTCTGTGAGATGAATTAACAGAACACAGAGCAGTTTCTCAGAAAGCTTCTTTCCAGTTTTGAACGGAAGATATTTCCTTTTTCACCATAGCCCTCTATGGGCTTCCAAATATCCCTTTGCCAATTCCACAAGAACAGCCTTAGCGAAAGGCTTCTTGAAGGGAAAGATGTAACTCTGTGAGATGAATTAACAGAACACAGAGCAGTTTCTCAGAAAGCTTCTTTCCAGTTTTGAACGGAAGATATTTCCTTTTTCACCATAGCCCTCTATGGGCTTCCAAATATCCCTTTGCCAATTCCACAAGAACAGCCTTAGCGAAAGGCTTCTTGAAGGGAAAGATGTAACTCTGTGAGATGAATTAACAGAACACAGAGCAGTTTCTCAGAAAGCTTCTTTCCAGTTTTGAACGGAAGATATTTCCTTTTTCACCATAGCCCTCTATGGGCTTCCAAATATCCCTTTGCCAATTCCACAAGAACAGCCTTAGCGAAAGGCTTCTTGAAGGGAAAGATGTAACTCTGTGAGATGAATTAACAGAACACAGAGCAGTTTCTCAGAAAGCTTCTTTCCAGGTTTGAACGGACGATATTTCCTTTTTCACCATAGCCCTCTATGGGCTTCCAAATATCCCTTTGCCAATTCCACAAGAACAGCCTTAGAGAAAGGCTTCTTGAAGGTAAAGATGTAACACTGTGAGATGAATTAACAGAACACAGAGCAGTTTCTCAGAAAGCTTCTTTCCAGTTTTGAACGGAAGATATTTCCTTTTTCACCATAGCCCTCTATGGGCTTCCAAATATCCCTTTGCCAATTCCACAAGAACAGCCTTAGCGAAAGGCTTCTTGAAGGGAAAGATGTAACTCTGTGAGATGAATTAACAGAACACAGAGCAGTTTCTCAGAAAGCTTCTTTCCAGTTTTGAACGGAAGATATTTCCTTTTTCACCATAGCCCTCTATGGGCTTCCAAATATCCCTTTGCCAATTCCACAAGAACAGCCTTAGCGAAAGGCTTCTTGAAGGGAAAGATGTAACTCTGTGAGATGAATTAACAGAACACAGAGCAGTTTCTCAGAAAGCTTCTTTCCAGTTTTCAACGGAAGATATTTCCTTTTTCACCATAGCCCTCTATGGGCTTCCAAATATCCCTTTGCCAATTCCACAAGAACAGCCTTAGCGAAAGGCTTCTTGAAGGGAAAAATGTATCTCTGTGAGATGAATTAACAGAACACAGAGCAGTTTCTCAGAAAGCTTCTTTCCAGTATTGAACGGAAGATATTTCCATTTTCACCATAGCCCTCTATGGGCTTCCAAATATCCCTTTGCCAATTACCCAAGAACAGCCATAGCGAAAGGCTTCTTGAAGGGAAAGATGTAACTCTGTGAGATGAATTAACAGAACACAGAGCAGTTTCTCAGAAAGCTTCTTTCCACTTTTGAACGGAAGATACTTCCTTTTTCACCATAGCCCTCTATGGGCTTCCAAATAACCCTTTGAAAATTCCACAACAACAGCCTTAGCGAAAGACTTCTCGAAGGGAAAGATGTAACTCTGTGAGATGAATTAACAGAACACAGAGCAGTTTCTCAGAAAGCTTCTTTCCAGTTTTGAACGGAAGATATTTCCTTTTTCACCATAGCCCTCTATGGGCTTCCAAATATCCCTTTGCCAATTACCCAAGAACAGCCTTAGCGAAAGGCTTCTTGAAGGGAAAGATGTAACTCTGTGAGATGAATTAACAGAACACAGAGCAGTTTCTCAGAAAGCTTCTTTCCAGTTTTGAACAGAAGATATTTCCTTTTTCACCATAGCCCTCTATGGGCTTCCAAATATCCCTTTGCCAATTCCACAAGAAGAGCCTTAGTGAAAGGCTTCTTGAAGGGAAAGATGTAACTCTGTGAGATGAATTAACAGAACACAGAGCAGTTTCTCAGAAAGCTTCTTTCCACTTTTGAACGGAAGATACTTCCTTTTTCACCATAGCCCTCTATGGGCTTCCAAATATCCCTTTGAAAATTCCACAAGAACAGCCTTAGCGAAAGTCTTCTCGAAGGGAAAGATGTAACTCTGTGAGATGAATTAACAGAACACAGAGCAGTTTCTCAGAAAGCTTCTTTCCAGTTTTGAACGGAAGATATTTCCCTTTTCACCATAGCCCTCTATGGGCTTCCAAATATCCCTTTGCCAATTCCACAAGAACAGCCTTAGCGAAAGGCTTCTTGAAGGGAAAGATGTAACTCTGTGAGATGAATTAACAGAACACAGAGCAGTTTCTCAGAAAGCTTCTTTCCAGTTTTGAACGGAAGATATTTCCTTTTTCACCATAGCCCTCTATGGGCTTCCAAATATCCCTTTGCCAATTCCACAAGAACAGCCTTAGCGAAAGGCTTCTTGAAGGGAAAAATGTAACTCTGTGAGATGAATTAACAGAACACAGAGCAGTTTCTCAGAAAGCTTCTTTCCAGTATTGAACGGAAGATATTTCCTTTTTCACCATAGCCCTCTATGGGCTTCCAAATATCCCTTTGCCAATTACCCAAGAACAGCCTTAGCGAAAGGCTTCTTGAAGGGAAAGATGTAACTCTGTGAGATGAATTAACAGAACACAGAGCAGTTTCTCAGAAAGCTTCTTTCCACTTTTGAACGGAAGATACTTCCTTTTTCACCATAGCCCTCTATGGGCTTCCAAATAACCCTTTGAAAATTCCACAACAACAGCCTTAGCGAAAGACTTCTCGAAGGGAAAGATGTAACTCTGTGAGATGAATTAACAGAACACAGAGCAGTTTCTCAGAAAGCTTCTTTCCAGTTTTGAACGGAAGATATTTCCTTTTTCACCATAGCTCTCTATGGGCTTCCAAATATCCCTTTGCCAATTACCCAAGAACAGCCTTAGCGAAAGGCTTCTTGAAGGGAAAGATGTAACTCTGTGAGATGAATTAACAGAACACAGAGCAGTTTCTCAGAAAGCTTCTTTCCAGTTTTAAACAGAAGATATTTCCTTTTTCACCATAGCCCTCTATGGGCTTCCAAATATCCCTTTGCCAATTCCACAAGAACAGCCTTAGTGAAAGGCTTCTTGAAGGGAAAGATGTAACTCTGTGAGATGAATTAACAGAACACAGAGCAGTTTCTCAGAAAGCTTCTTTCCACTTTTGAACGGAAGATACTTCCTTTTTCACCATAGCCCTCTATGGGCTTCCAAATATCCCTTTGAAAATTCCACAAGAACAGCCTTAGCGAAAGTCTTCTCGAAGGGAAAGATGTAACTCTGTGAGATGAATTAACAGAACACAGAGCAGTTTCTCAGAAAGCTTCTTTCCAGTTTTGAACGGAAGATATTTCCCTTTTCACCATAGCCCTCTATGGGCTTCCAAATCTCCCTTTGCCAATTCCACAAGAACAGCCTTAGCGAAAGACTTCTTGAAGGGAAAGATGTAACTCTGTGAGATGAATTGACAGAACACAGTGCAGTTTCTCAGAAAGCTTCTTTCCAGTTTTGAACGGAAGATATTTCCTTTTTCACCATAGCCCTCTATGGGCTTCCAAATATGCCTTTGCCAATTCCACAAGAACAGCCTTAGCGAAAGGCTTCTTGAAGGGAAAGATGTAACTCTGTGAGATGAATTAACAGAACACAGAGCAGTTTCTCAGAAAGCTTCTTTCCAGTTTTGAACGGAAGATATTTCCTTTTTCACCATAGCCCTCTATGGGCTTCCAAATATCCCTTTGCCAATTCCACAAGAACAGCCTTGGCGAAAGGCTTCTTAAAGGGAAAGATGTAACTCTGTGAGATGAATTAACAGAACACAGAGCAGTTTCTCAGAAAGCTTCTTTCCAGTTTTCAACGGAAGATATTTCCTTTTTCACCATAGCCTTCTATGGGCTTCCAAATATCCCTTTGCCAATTCCACAAGAACAGCCTTAGCGAAAGGCTTCTTGAAGGGAAAGATGTAACTCTGTGAGATGAATTAACAGAACACAGAGCAGTTTCTCAGAAAGCTTCTTTCCAGTTTTGAACGGAAGATATTTCCTTTTTCACCATAGCCCTCTATGGGCTTCCAAATATCCCTTTGCCAATTCCACAAGAACAGCCTTAGCGAAAGGCTTCTTGAAGGGAAAGATGTAACTCTGTGAGATGAATTAACAGAACACAGAGCAGTTTCTCAGAAAGCTTCTTTCCAGTTTTGAACGGAAGATATTTCCTTTTTCACCATAGCCCTCTATGGGCTTCCAAATATCCCTTTGCCAATTCCACAAGAACAGCCTTAGCGAAAGGCTTCTTGAAGGGAAAGATGTAACTCTGTGAGATGAATTAACAGAACACAGAGCAGTTACTCAGAAAGCTTCTTTCCAGTTTTCAACGGAAGATATTTCCTTTTTCACCATAGCCCTCTATGGGCTTCCAAATATCCCTTTGCCAATTCCACAAGAACAGCCTTAGCGAAAGGCTTCTGGAAGGGAAAGATGTAACTCTGTGAGATGAATTAACAGAACACAGAGCAGTTTCTCAGAAAGCTTCTTTCCAGTTTTGAACGGAAGATATTTCCTTTTTCACCATAGCCCTCTATGGGCTTCCAAATATCCCTTTGCCAATTCCACAAGAACAGCCTTAGCGAAAGGCTTCTTGAAGGGAAAGATGTAACTCTGTGAGATGAATTAACAGAACACAGAGCAGTTTCTCAGAAAGCTTCTTTCCAGTTTTGAACGGAAGATATTTCATTTTTCACCATAGCCCTCCAAGGGCTTTCAAATATCCCTTTGCCAATTACCCAAGAACAGCCTTAGCGAAAGGCTTCTTGAAGGGAAAGATGTAACTCTGTGAGATGAATTAACAGAACACAGAGCAGTTTCTCAGAAAGGTTCTTTCCAGTTTTGAACGGAAGATATTTCCTTTTTCACCATAGCCCTCTATGGGCTTCCAAATATCCCTTTGCCAATTCCACAAGAACAGCCTTAGCGAAAGGCTTCTTGAAGGGAAAGATGTAACTCTGTGAGATGAATTAACAGAACACAGAGCAGTTTCTCAGAAAGCTTCTTTCCAGTTTTGAACGGAAGATACTTGCTTTTTCACCATAGCCCTCTATGGGCTTCCAAATATTCCTTTGAAAATTCCACAAGAACAGCCTTAGCGAAAGACTTCTTGAAGGGAAAGATGTAACTCTGTGAGATGAATTAACAGAACACAGTGCAGTTTCTCAGAAAGCTTCTTTCCAGTTTTGAACGGAAGATATTTCCTTTTTCACCCTAGCCCTCTATGGGCTTCCAAATATCCCTTTGCCAATTCCACAAGAACAGCCTTAGCGAAAGGCTTCTTGAAGGGAAAGATGTAACTCTGTGAGATGAATTAACAGAACACAGAGCAGTTTCTCAGAAAGCTTCTTTCCAGTTTTGAACGGAAGATATTTCCTTTTTCACCATAGCCCTCTATGGGCTTCCAAATATCCCTTTGCCAATTCCACAAGAACAGCCTTAGCGAAAGGCTTCTTGAAGGGAAAGATGTAACTGTGAGATGAATTAACAGAACACAGAGCAGTTTCTCTGAAAGCTTCTTTCCAGTTTTCAACGGTAGATATTTCCTTTTTCACCATAGCCCTCTATGGGCTTCCAAATATCCTTTGCCAATTCCACAAGAACAGAATTAGCGAAAGGCTTCTTGAAGGGAAAGATGTAACTCTGTGAGACGAATTAGCAGAACACAGAGCAGTTTCTCAGAAAGCTTCTTTCCAGTTTTGAACGGAAGATATTTCCTTTTTCACCATAGACCTCTATGGGCTTCCAAATATCCCTTTGCCAATTCCACAAGAACAGCCTTAGCGAAAGGCTTCTTGAAGGGAAAGATGTAACTCTGTGAGATGAATTAACAGAACACAGAGCAGTTTCTCAGAAAGCTTCTTTCCAGTTTTGAACGGAAGATATTTTCTTTTTCACCATAGCCCTCTATGGGCTTCCAAATATCCCTTTGCCAATTCCACAAGAACAGCCTTAGCGAAAGGCTTCTTGAAGGGAAAGATGTAATTCTGTGAGATGAATTAACAGAACACAGAGCAGTTTCTCAGAAAGCTTTTTTCCAGTTTTGAACGGCAGATATTTCCTTTTTCACCATAGCCCTGTATGGGCTTCCAAATATCCCATTGCCAATTCCACAAGAACAGCCTTAGCGAAAGGCTTCTTGAAGGGAAAGATGTAACTCTGTGAGATGAATTAACAGAACACAGAGCAGTTTCTCAGAAAGCTTCTTTCCAGTTTTGAACGGAAGATATTTCCGTTTTCAACATAGCCCTCTATGGGCTTCCAAATATCCCTTTGCCAATTCCACAAGAACAGCCTTAGCGAAAGGCTTCTTGAAGGGAAAGATGTAACTCTGTGAGATGAATTAACAGAACACAGAGCAGTTACTCAGAAAGCTTCTTTCCAGTTTTGAACGGAAGATATTTCCTTTTTCACCATAGCCCTCTATGGGCTTCCAAATATCCCTTTGCCAATTCCACAAGAACAGCCTTAGCGAAAGGCTTCTTGAAGGGAAAGATGTAACTCTGTGAGATGAATTTACAGAACACAGAGCAGTTTCTCAGAAAGCTTCTTTCCAGTTTTGAACGGAAGATATTTCCTTTTTCACCATAGCCCTCTATGGGCTTCCAAATATCCCTTTGCCAATTCCACAAGAACAGCCTTAGCGAAAGGCTTCTTGAAGGGAAAGATGTAACTCTGTGAGATGAATTAACAGAACACAGAGCAGTTAATCAGAAAGCTTCTTTCCAGTTTTCAACGGAAGATATTTCCTTTTTCACCATAGCCCTCTATGGGCTTGCAAATATCCCTTTGCCAATTCCACAAGAACAGCCTTAGCGAAAGGCTTCTTGAAGGGAAAGATGTAACTCTGTGAGATGAATTAACAGAACACAGAGCAGTTTCTCAGAAAGCTTCTTTCCAGTTTTGAACGGAAGATATTTCCTTTTTCACCGTAGCCCTCTATGGGCTTCCAAATATCCCTTTGCCAATTCCACAAGAACAGCCTTAGCGAAAGGCTTCTTGAAGGGAAAGATGTAACTCTGTGAGATGAATTAACAGAACACAGAGCAGTTTCGCAGAAAGCTTCTTTCCAGTTTTGAACGGAAGATATTTCCTTTTTCACCATAGCCCTCTAAGGGCTTCCAAATATCCCTTTGCCAATTACCCAAGAACAGCCTTAGCGAAAGGCTTCTTGAAGGGAAAGATGTAACTCTGTGAGATGAATTAACAGAACACAGAGCAGTTTCTCAGAAAGGTTCTTTCCAGTTTTGAACGGAAGATATTTCCTTTTTCACCATAGCCCTCTATGGGCTTCCAAATATCCCTTTGCCAATTCCACAAGAACAGCCTTAGCGAAAGGCTTCTTGAAGGGAAAGATGTAACTCTGTGAAATGAATTAACAGAACACAGAGCAGTTTCTCAGAAAGCTTCTTTCCAGTTTTGAACGGAAGATACTTCCTTTTTCACCATAGCCCTCTATGGGCTTCCAAATATTCCTTTGAAAATTCCACAAGAACAGCCTTAGCGAAAGACTTCTTGAAGGGAAAGATGTAACTCTGTGAGATGAATTAACAGAACATAGAGCAGTTTCTCAGAAAGCTTCTTTCCAGTTTAGAACGGAAGATATTTCCTTTTTCAACATAGACCTCTAGGGGCTTCCAAATATCCCTTTGCCAATTCCACAAGAACAGCCTTAGCGAAAGACTTCTTGAAGGGAAAGATGTAACTCTGTGAGATGAATTAACAGAACACAGTGCAGTTTCTCAGAAAGCTTCTTTCCAGTTTTGAACGGAAGATATTTCCTTTTTCACCATAGCCCTCTATGGGCTTCCAAATATCCCTTTGCCAATTCCACAAGAACAGCCTTAGCGAAAGGCTTCTTGAAGGGAAAGATGTAACTCTGTGAGATGAATTAACAGAACACAGAGCAGTTTCTCAGAAAGCTTCTTTCCAGTTTTCAACGGAAGGTATTTCCTTTTTCACCATAGCCCTCTATGGGCTTCCAAATATCCCTTTGCCAATTCCACAAGAACAGCCTTAGCGAAAGGCTTCGTGAAGGGAAAGATGTAACTCTGTGAGATGAATTAACAGAACACAGAGCAGTTTCTCAGAAAGCTTCTTTCCAGTTTTGAACGGAAGATATTTCCTTTTTCACCATAGCCCTCTATGGGCTTCCAAATATCCCTTTGCCAATTCCACAAGATCAGCCTTAGCGAAAGGCTTCCTGAAGGGAAAGATGTAACTCTGTGAGATGAATTAACAGAACACAGAGCAGTTTCTCAGAAAGCTTCTTTCAAGTTTTGAACGGAAGATATTTCCTTTTTCACCATAGCCCTCTATGGGCTTCCAAATATCCCTTTGCCAATTGCACAAGAACAGCCTTAGCGAAAGGCTTCTTGAAGGGATAGATGTAACTCTGTGAGATGAATTAACAGAACACAGAGCAGTTTCTCAGAAAGCTTCTTTCCAGTTTTAAACAGAAGATATTTCCTTTTTCACCATAGCCCTGTATGGGCTTCCAAATATCCCATTGCCAATTCCAAAAGAACAGACTTAGCGAAAGACTTCTTGAAGGGAAAGATGTAACTCTGTGAGATGAATTAACAGAACACAGATCAGTTTCTCAGAAAGCTTCTTTCCAATTTTGAACGGAAGATATTTCCGTTTTCACAATAGCCCTCTATGGGCTTCCAAATATCCCTTTGGCAATTCCACAAGAACAGCCTTAGCGAAAGGCTTCTTGAACGGAAAGATGTAACTCTGTGAGATGAATTAACAAAACACAGAGCAGTTTCTCAGAAAGCTTCTTTCCAGTTTTGAACGGAAGATATTTCCTTTTTCACCATAGCCCTCTATGGGCTTCCAAATATCCCTTTGCCAATTCCACAAGAACAGCCTTAGCGAAAGGCTTCTTGAAGGGAAAGATGTAACTCTGTGAGATGAATTAACAGAACACAGAGCAGTTTCTCAGAAAGCTTCTTTCCAGTTTTGAACGGAAGATATTTCCTTTTTCACCATAGCCCTCTATGGGCTTCCTAAATATCCCTTTGCCAATTCCACAAGAACAGCCTTAGCGAAAGGCTTCTTGAGGGGAAAGATGTAACCCTGTGAGATGAATTAACAGAACACAGAGCAGTTTCTCAGAAAGCTTCTTTCCAGTTTTGAACGGAAGATATTTCCTTTTTCACCATAGCCCTCTATGGGCTTCCAAATATCCCTTTGCCAATTCCACAAGAACAGCCTTAGCGAAAGGCTTCTTGAAGGGAAAGATGTAACTCTGTGAGATGAATTAACAGAACACAGAGCAGTTTCTCAGAAAGCTTCTTTCCAGTTTTGAACGGAAGATATTTCCTTTTTCACCATAGCCCTCTATGGGCTTCCAAATATCCCTTTGCCAATTCCACAAGAACAGCCTTAGCGAAAGGCTTCTTGAAGGGAAAGATGTAACTCTGTGAGATGAATTAACAGAACACAGAGCAGTTACTCAGAAAGCTTCTTTCCAGTTTTCAACGGAAGATATTTCCTTTTTCACCATAGCCCTCTATGGGCTTCCAAATATCCCTTTGCCAATTCCACAAGAACAGCCTTAGCGAAAGGCTTCTGGAAGGGAAAGATGTAACTCTGTGAGATGAATTAACAGAACACAGAGCAGTTTCTCAGAAAGCTTCTTTCCAGTTTTGAACGGAAGATATTTCCTTTTTCACCATAGCCTTCTATGGGCTTCCAAATATCCCTTTGCCAATTCCACAAGAACAGCCTTAGCGAAAGGCTTCTTGAAGGGAAAGATGTAACTCTGTGAGATGAACTAACAGAACACAGAGCAGTTTCTCAGAAAGCTTCTTTCCAGTTTTGAACGGAAGATATTTCCTTTTTCACCATAGCCCTCCAAGGGCTTTCAAATATCCCTTTGCCAATTACCCAAGAACAGCCTTAGCGAAAGGCTTCTTGAAGGGAAAGATGTAACTCTGTGAGATGAATTAACAGAACACAGAGCAGTTTCTCAGAAAGGTTCTTTCCAGTTTTGAACGGAAGATATTTCCTTTTTCACCATAGCCCTCTATGGGCTTCCAAATATCCCTTTGCCAATTCCACAAGAACAGCCTTAGCGAAAGGCTTCTTGAAGGGAAAGATGTAACTCTGTGAGATGAATTAACAGAACACAGAGCAGTTTCTCAGAAAGCTTCTTTCCAGTTTTGAACGGAAGATACTTCCTTTTTCACCATAGCCCTCTATGGGCTTCCAAATATTCCTTTGAAAATTCCACAAGAACAGCCTTAGCGAAAGACTTCTTGAAGGGAAAGATGTAACTCTGTGAGATGAATTAACAGAACACAGAGCAGTTTCTCAGAAAGCTTCTTTCCAGTTTTGAACGGAAGATATTTCCTTTTTCACCATAGACCTCTATGGGCTTCTAAATATCCCTTTTCCAATTCCACAAGAACAGCCTTAGCGAAAGACTTCTTGAAGGGAAAGATGTAACTCTGTGAGATGAATTAACAGAACACAGTGCAGTTTCTCAGAAAGCTTCTTTCCAGTTTTGAACGGAAGATATTTCCTTTTTCACCCTAGCCCTCTATGGGCTTCCAAATATCCCTTTGCCAATTCCACAAGAACAGCCTTAGCGAAAGGCTTCTTGAAGGGAAAGATGTAACTCTGTGAGATGAATTAACAGAACACAGAGCAGTTTCTCAGAAAGCTTCTTTCCAGTTTTGAACGGAAGATATTTCCTTTTTCACCATAGCCCTCTATGGGCTTCCAAATATCCCTTTGCCAATTCCACAAGAACAGCCTTAGCGAAAGGCTTCTTGAAGGGAAAGATGTAACTCTGTGAGATGAATTAACAGAACACAGAGCAGTTTCTCTGAAAGCTTCTTTCCAGTTTTCAACGGAAGATATTTCCTTTTTCACCATAGCCCTCTATGGGCTTCCAAATATCCCTTTGCCAATTCCACAAGAACAGAATTAGCGAAAGGCTTCTTGAAGGGAAAGATGTAACTCTGTGAGACGAATTAGCAGAACACAGAGCAGTTTCTCAGAAAGCTTCTTTCCAGTTTTGAACGGAAGATATTTCCTTTTTCACCATAGACCTCTATGGGCTTCCAAATATCCCTTTGCCAATTCCACAAGAACAGCCTTAGCGAAAGGCTTCTTGAAGGGAAAGATGTAACTCTGTGAGATGAATTAACAGAACACAGAGCAGTTTCTCAGAAAGCTTCTTTCCAGTTTTGAACGGAAGATATTTTCTTTTTCACCATAGCCCTCTATGGGCTTCCAAATATCCCTTTGCCAATTCCACAAGAACAGCCTTAGCGAAAGGCTTCTTGAAGGGAAAGATGTAATTCTGTGAGATGAATTAACAGAACACAGAGCAGTTTCTCAGAAAGCTTTTTTCCAGTTTTGAACGGCAGATATTTCCTTTTTCACCATAGCCCTGTATGGGATTCCAAATATCCCATTGCCAATTCCACAAGAACAGCCTTAGCGAAAGGCTTCTTGAAGGGAAAGATGTAACTCTGTGAGATGAATTAACAGAACACAGAGCAGTTTCTCAGAAAGCTTCTTTCCAGTTTTGAACGGAAGATATTTCCGTTTTCACCATAGCCCTCTATGGGCTTCCAAATATCCCTTTGCCAATTCCACAAGAACAGCCTTAGCGAAAGGCTTCTTGAAGGGAAAGATGTAACTCTGTGAGATGAATTAACAGAACACAGAGCAGTTACTCAGAAAGCTTCTTTCCAGTTTTGAACGGAAGATATTTCCTTTTTCACCATAGCCCTCTATGGGCTTCCAAATATCCCTTTGCCAATTCCACAAGAACAGCCTTAGCGAAAGGCTTCTTGAAGGGAAAGATGTAACTCTGTGAGATGAATTAACAGAACACAGAGCAGTTTCTCAGAAAGCTTCTTTCCAGTTTTGAACGGAAGATATTTCCTTTTTCACCATAGCCCTCTATGGGCTTCCAAATATCCCTTTGCCAATTCCACAAGAACAGCCTTAGCGAAAGGCTTCTTGAAGGGAAAGATGTAACTCTGTGAGATGAATTAACAGAACACAGAGCAGTTACTCAGAAAGCTTCTTTCCAGTTTTCAACGGAAGATATTTCCTTTTTCACCATAGCCCTCTATGGGCTTGCAAATATCCCTTTGCCAATTCCACAAGAACAGCCTTAGCGAAAGGCTTCTTGAAGGGAAAGATGTAACTCTGTGAGATGAATTAACAGAACACAGAGCAGTTTCTCAGAAAGCTTCTTTCCAGTTTTGAACGGAAGATATTTCCTTTTTCACCGTAGCCCTCTATGGGCTTCCAAATATCCCTTTGCCAATTCCACAAGAACAGCCTTAGCGAAAGGCTTCTTGAAGGGAAAGATGTAACTCTGTGAGATGAATTAACAGAACACAGAGCAGTTTCTCAGAAAGCTTCTTTCCAGTTTTGAACGGAAGATATTTCCTTTTTCACCATAGCCCTCTAAGGGCTTCCAAATATCCCTTTGCCAATTACCAAGAACAGCCTTAGCGAAAGGCTTCTTGAAGGGAAAGATGTAACTCTGTGAGATGAATTAACAGAACACAGAGCAGTTTCTCAGAAAGGTTCTTTCCAGTTTTGAACGGAAGATATTTCCTTTTTCACCATAGCCCTCTATGGGCTTCCAAATATCCCTTTGCCAATTCCACAAGAACAGCCTTAGCGAAAGGCTTCTTGAAGGGAAAGATGTAACTCTGTGAAATGAATTAACAGAACACAGAGCAGTTTCTCAGAAAGCTTCTTTCCAGTTTTGAACGGAAGATACTTCCTTTTTCACCATAGCCCTCTATGGGCTTCCAAATATTCCTTTGAAAATTCCACAAGAACAGCCTTAGCGAAAGACTTCTTGAAGGGAAAGATGTAACTCTGTGAGATGAATTAACAGAACATAGAGCAGTTTCTCAGAAAGCTTCTTTCCAGTTTAGAACGGAAGATATTTCCTTTTTCACCATAGACCTCTAGGGGCTTCCAAATATCCCTTTGCCAATTCCACAAGAACAGCCTTAGCGAAAGACTTCTTGAAGGGAAAGATGTAACTCTGTGAGATGAATTAACAGAACACAGTGCAGTTTCTCAGAAAGCTTCTTTCCAGTTTTGAACCGAAGATATTTCCTTTTTCACCATAGCCCTCTATGGGCTTCCAAATATCCCTTTGCCAATTCCACAAGAACAGCCTTAGCGAAAGGCTTCTTGAAGGGAAAGATGTAACTCTGTGAGATGAATTAACAGAACACAGAGCAGTTTCTCAGAAAGCTTCTTTCCAGTTTGGAACGGAAGATATTTCCTTTTTCACCATAGCCCTCTATGGGCTTCCAAATATCCCTTTGCCAATTCCACAAGAACAGCCTTAGCGAAAGGCTTCGTGAAGGGAAAGATGTAACTCTGTGAGATGAATTAACAGAACACAGAGCAGTTTCTCAGAAAGCTTCTTTCCAGTTTTGAACGGAAGATATTTCCTTTTTCACCATAGCCCTCTATGGGCTTCCAAATATCCCTTTGCCAATTCCACAAGATCAGCCTTAGCGAAAGGCTTCCTGAAGGGAAAGATGTAACTCTGTGAGATGAATTAACAGAACACAGAGCAGTTTCTCAGAAAGCTTCTTTCCAGTTTTGAACGGAAGATATTTCCTTTTTCACCATAGCCCTCTATGGGCTTCCAAATATCCCTTTGCCAATTGCACAAGAACAGCCTTAGCGAAAGGCTTCTTGAAGGGATAGATGTAACTCTGTGAGATGAATTAACAGAACACAGAGCAGTTTCTCAGAAAGCTTCTTTCCAGTTTTAAACAGAAGATATTTCCTTTTTCACCCTAGCCCTGTATGGGCTTCCAAATATCCCATTGCCAATTCCAAAAGAACAGACTTAGCGAAAGACTTCTTGAAGGGAAAGATGTAACTCTGTGAGATGAATTAACAGAACACAGATCAGTTTCTCAGAAAGCTTCTTTCCAATTTTGAACGGAAGATATTTCCGTTTTCACAATAGCCCTCTATGGGCTTCCAGATATCCCTTTGCCAATTCCACAAGAACAGCCTTAGCGAAAGGCTTCTTGAACGGAAAGATGTAACTCTGTGAGATGAATTAACAAAACACAGAGCAGTTTCTCAGAAAGCTTCTTTCCAGTTTTGAACGGAAGATATTTCCTTTTTCACCATAGCCCTCTATGGGCTTCCAAATATCCCTTTGCCAATTCCACAAGAACAGCCTTAGCGAAAGGCTTCTTGAAGGGAAAGATGTAACTCTGTGAGATGAATTAACAGAACACAGAGCAGTTTCTGAGAAAGCTTCTTTCCAGTTTTGAACGGAAGATATTTCCTTTTTCACCATAGCCCTCTATGGGCTTCCAAATATCCCTCTGCCAATTCCACAAGAACAGCCTTAGCGAAAGGCTTCTTGAAGGGAAAGATGTAACTCTGTGAGATGAATTAACAGAACACAGAGCAGTTTCTCAGAAAGCTTCTTTCCAGTTTTGAACGGAAGATATTTCCGTTTTCACCATAGCCCTCTATGGGCTTCCAAATATCCCTTTGCCAATTCCACAAGAACAGCCTTAGCGAAAGGCTTCTTGAAGGGAAAGATGTAACTCTGTGAGATGAATTAACAGAACACAGAGCAGTTACTCAGAAAGCTTCTTTCCAGTTTTGAACGGAAGATATTTCCTTTTTCACCATAGCCCTCTATGGGCTTCCAAATATCCCTTTGCCAATTCCACAAGAACAGCCTTAGCGAAAGGCTTCTTGAAGGGAAAGATGTAACTCTGTGAGATGAATTAACAGAACACAGAGCAGTTTCTCAGAAAGCTTCTTTCCAGTTTTGAACGGAAGATATTTCCTTTTTCACCATAGCCCTCTATGGGCTTCCAAATATCCCTTTGCCAATTCCACAAGAACAGCCTTAGCGAAAGGCTTCTTGAAGGGAAAGATGTAACTCTGTGAGATGAATTAACAGAACACAGAGCAGTTACTCAGAAAGCTTCTTTCCAGTTTTCAACGGAAGATATTTCCTTTTTCACCATAGCCCTCTATGGGCTTGCAAATATCCCTTTGCCAATTCCACAAGAACAGCCTTAGCGAAAGGCTTCTTGAAGGGAAAGATGTAACTCTGTGAGATGAATTAACAGAACACAGAGCAGTTTCTCAGAAAGCTTCTTTCCAGTTTTGAACGGAAGATATTTCCTTTTTCACCGTAGCCCTCTATGGGCTTCCAAATATCCCTTTGCCAATTCCACAAGAACAGCCTTAGCGAAAGGCTTCTTGAAGGGAAAGATGTAACTCTGTGAGATGAATTAACAGAACACAGAGCAGTTTCTCAGAAAGCTTCTTTCCAGTTTTGAACGGAAGATATTTCCTTTTTCACCATAGCCCTCTATGGGCTTCCAAATATCCCTTTGCCAATTCCACAAGAACAGCCTTAGCGAAAGGCTTCTTGAAGGGAAAGATGTAACTCTGTGAGATGAATTAACAGAACACAGAGCAGTTACTCAGAAAGCTTCTTTCCAGTTTTCAACGGAAGATATTTCCTTTTTCACCATAGCCCTCTATGGGCTTGCAAATATCCCTTTGCCAATTCCACAAGAACAGCCTTAGCGAAAGGCTTCTTGAAGGGAAAGATGTAACTCTGTGAGATGAATTAACAGAACACAGAGCAGTTTCTCAGAAAGCTTCTTTCCAGTTTTGAACGGAAGATATTTCCTTTTTCACCGTAGCCCTCTATGGGCTTCCAAATATCCCTTTGCCAATTCCACAAGAACAGCCTTAGCGAAAGGCTTCTTGAAGGGAAAGATGTAACTCTGTGAGATGAATTAACAGAACACAGAGCAGTTTCTCAGAAAGCTTCTTTCCAGTTTTGAACGGAAGATATTTCCTTTTTCACCATAGCCCTCTAAGGGCTTCCAAATATCCCTTTGCCAATTACCAAGAACAGCCTTAGCGAAAGGCTTCTTGAAGGGAAAGATGTAACTCTGTGAGATGAATTAACAGAACACAGAGCAGTTTCTCAGAAAGGTTCTTTCCAGTTTTGAACGGAAGATATTTCCTTTTTCACCATAGCCCTCTATGGGCTTCCAAATATCCCTTTGCCAATTCCACAAGAACAGCCTTAGCGAAAGGCTTCTTGAAGGGAAAGATGTAACTCTGTGAAATGAATTAACAGAACACAGAGCAGTTTCTCAGAAAGCTTCTTTCCAGTTTTGAACGGAAGATACTTCCTTTTTCACCATAGCCCTCTATGGGCTTCCAAATATTCCTTTGAAAATTCCACAAGAACAGCCTTAGCGAAAGACTTCTTGAAGGGAAAGATGTAACTCTGTGAGATGAATTAACAGAACATAGAGCAGTTTCTCAGAAAGCTTCTTTCCAGTTTAGAACGGAAGATATTTCCTTTTTCACCATAGACCTCTAGGGGCTTCCAAATATCCCTTTGCCAATTCCACAAGAACAGCCTTAGCGAAAGACTTCTTGAAGGGAAAGATGTAACTCTGTGAGATGAATTAACAGAACACAGTGCAGTTTCTCAGAAAGCTTCTTTCCAGTTTTGAACCGAAGATATTTCCTTTTTCACCATAGCCCTCTATGGGCTTCCAAATATCCCTTTGCCAATTCCACAAGAACAGCCTTAGCGAAAGGCTTCTTGAAGGGAAAGATGTAACTCTGTGAGATGAATTAACAGAACACAGAGCAGTTTCTCAGAAAGCTTCTTTCCAGTTTGGAACGGAAGATATTTCCTTTTTCACCATAGCCCTCTATGGGCTTCCAAATATCCCTTTGCCAATTCCACAAGAACAGCCTTAGCGAAAGGCTTCGTGAAGGGAAAGATGTAACTCTGTGAGATGAATTAACAGAACACAGAGCAGTTTCTCAGAAAGCTTCTTTCCAGTTTTGAACGGAAGATATTTCCTTTTTCACCATAGCCCTCTATGGGCTTCCAAATATCCCTTTGCCAATTCCACAAGATCAGCCTTAGCGAAAGGCTTCCTGAAGGGAAAGATGTAACTCTGTGAGATGAATTAACAGAACACAGAGCAGTTTCTCAGAAAGCTTCTTTCCAGTTTTGAACGGAAGATATTTCCTTTTTCACCATAGCCCTCTATGGGCTTCCAAATATCCCTTTGCCAATTGCACAAGAACAGCCTTAGCGAAAGGCTTCTTGAAGGGATAGATGTAACTCTGTGAGATGAATTAACAGAACACAGAGCAGTTTCTCAGAAAGCTTCTTTCCAGTTTTAAACAGAAGATATTTCCTTTTTCACCCTAGCCCTGTATGGGCTTCCAAATATCCCATTGCCAATTCCAAAAGAACAGACTTAGCGAAAGACTTCTTGAAGGGAAAGATGTAACTCTGTGAGATGAATTAACAGAACACAGATCAGTTTCTCAGAAAGCTTCTTTCCAATTTTGAACGGAAGATATTTCCGTTTTCACAATAGCCCTCTATGGGCTTCCAAATATCCCTTTGCCAATTCCACAAGAACAGCCTTAGCGAAAGGCTTCTTGAACGGAAAGATGTAACTCTGTGAGATGAATTAACAAAACACAGAGCAGTTTCTCAGAAAGCTTCTTTCCAGTTTTGAACGGAAGATATTTCCTTTTTCACCATAGCCCTCTATGGGCTTCCAAATATCCCTTTGCCAATTCCACAAGAACAGCCTTAGCGAAAGGCTTCTTGAAGGGAAAGATGTAACTCTGTGAGATGAATTAACAGAACACAGAGCAGTTTCTGAGAAAGCTTCTTTCCAGTTTTGAACGGAAGATATTTCCTTTTTCACCATAGCCCTCTATGGGCTTCCAAATATCCCTCTGCCAATTCCACAAGAACAGCCTTAGCGAAAGGCTTCTTGAAGGGAAAGATGTAACTCTGTGAGATGAATTAACAGAACACAGAGCAGTTTCTCAGAAAGCTTCTTTCCAGTTTTGAACGGAAGATATTTCCGTTTTCACCATAGCCCTCTATGGGCTTCCAAATATCCCTTTGCCAATTCCACAAGAACAGCCTTAGCGAAAGGCTTCTTGAAGGGAAAGATGTAACTCTGTGAGATGAATTAACAGAACACAGAGCAGTTACTCAGAAAGCTTCTTTCCAGTTTTGAACGGAAGATATTTCCTTTTTCACCATAGCCCTCTATGGGCTTCCAAATATCCCTTTGCCAATTCCACAAGAACAGCCTTAGCGAAAGGCTTCTTGAAGGGAAAGATGTAACTCTGTGAGATGAATTAACAGAACACAGAGCAGTTTCTCAGAAAGCTTCTTTCCAGTTTTGAACGGAAGATATTTCCTTTTTCACCATAGCCCTCTATGGGCTTCCAAATATCCCTTTGCCAATTCCACAAGAACAGCCTTAGCGAAAGGCTTCTTGAAGGGAAAGATGTAACTCTGTGAGATGAATTAACAGAACACAGAGCAGTTACTCAGAAAGCTTCTTTCCAGTTTTCAACGGAAGATATTTCCTTTTTCACCATAGCCCTCTATGGGCTTGCAAATATCCCTTTGCCAATTCCACAAGAACAGCCTTAGCGAAAGGCTTCTTGAAGGGAAAGATGTAACTCTGTGAGATGAATTAACAGAACACAGAGCAGTTTCTCAGAAAGCTTCTTTCCAGTTTTGAACGGAAGATATTTCCTTTTTCACCGTAGCCCTCTATGGGCTTCCAAATATCCCTTTGCCAATTCCACAAGAACAGCCTTAGCGAAAGGCTTCTTGAAGGGAAAGATGTAACTCTGTGAGATGAATTAACAGAACACAGAGCAGTTTCTCAGAAAGCTTCTTTCCAGTTTTGAACGGAAGATATTTCCTTTTTCACCATAGCCCTCTAAGGGCTTCCAAATATCCCTTTGCCAATTACCAAGAACAGCCTTAGCGAAAGGCTTCTTGAAGGGAAAGATGTAACTCTGTGAGATGAATTAACAGAACACAGAGCAGTTTCTCAGAAAGGTTCTTTCCAGTTTTGAACGGAAGATATTTCCTTTTTCACCATAGCCCTCTATGGGCTTCCAAATATCCCTTTGCCAATTCCACAAGAACAGCCTTAGCGAAAGGCTTCTTGAAGGGAAAGATGTAACTCTGTGAAATGAATTAACAGAACACAGAGCAGTTTCTCAGAAAGCTTCTTTCCAGTTTTGAACGGAAGATACTTCCTTTTTCACCATAGCCCTCTATGGGCTTCCAAATATTCCTTTGAAAATTCCACAAGAACAGCCTTAGCGAAAGACTTCTTGAAGGGAAAGATGTAACTCTGTGAGATGAATTAACAGAACATAGAGCAGTTTCTCAGAAAGCTTCTTTCCAGTTTAGAACGGAAGATATTTCCTTTTTCACCATAGACCTCTAGGGGCTTCCAAATATCCCTTTGCCAATTCCACAAGAACAGCCTTAGCGAAAGACTTCTTGAAGGGAAAGATGTAACTCTGTGAGATGAATTAACAGAACACAGTGCAGTTTCTCAGAAAGCTTCTTTCCAGTTTTGAACCGAAGATATTTCCTTTTTCACCATAGCCCTCTATGGGCTTCCAAATATCCCTTTGCCAATTCCACAAGAACAGCCTTAGCGAAAGGCTTCTTGAAGGGAAAGATGTAACTCTGTGAGATGAATTAACAGAACACAGAGCAGTTTCTCAGAAAGCTTCTTTCCAGTTTTGAACGGAAGATATTTCCTTTTTCACCATAGCCCTCTATGGGCTTCCAAATATCCCTTTGCCAATTCCACAAGAACAGCCTTAGCGAAAGGCTTCGTGAAGGGAAAGATGTAACTCTGTGAGATGAATTAACAGAACACAGAGCAGTTTCTCAGAAAGCTTCTTTCCAGTTTTGAACGGAAGATATTTCCTTTTTCACCATAGCCCTCTATGGGCTTCCAAATATCCCTTTGCCAATTCCACAAGATCAGCCTTAGCGAAAGGCTTCCTGAAGGGAAAGATGTAACTCTGTGAGATGAATTAACAGAACACAGAGCAGTTTCTCAGAAAGCTTCTTTCCAGTTTTGAACGGAAGATATTTCCTTTTTCACCATAGCCCTCTAAGGGCTTCCAAATATCCCTTTGCCAATTACCCAAGAACAGCCTTAGCGAAAGGCTTCTTGAAGGGAAAGATGTAACTCTGTGAGATGAATTAACAGAACACAGAGCAGTTTCTCAGAAAGCTTTTTTCCAGTTTTGAACGGAAGATATTTCCTTTTTCACCATAGCCCTGTATGGGCTTCCAAATATCCCATTGCCAATTCCACAAGAACAGCCTTAGCGAAAGGCTTCTTGAAGGGAAAGATGTAACTCTGTGAGATGAATTAACAGAACACAGAGCAGTTTCTCAGAAAGCTTCTTTAAAGTTTTGAACGGAAGACATTTCCGTTTTCACCATAGCCCTCTATGGGCTTCCAAATATCCCTTTGCCAATTCCACAAGAACAGCCTTAGCGAATGGCTTCTTGAAGGGAAAGATGTAACTCTTTGAGATGAATTAACAGAACACAGAGCAGTTTCTCAGAAAGCTTCTTTCCAGTTTTGAACGGAAGATATTTCCTTTTTCACCATAGCCCTCTATGGGCTTCCAAATATCCCTCTGCCAATTCCACAAGAACAGCCTTAGCGAAAGGCTTCTTGAAGGGAAAGATGTAACTCTGTGAGATGAATTAACAGAACACAGAGCAGTTTCTCAGAAAGCTTCTTTCCAGTTTTGAACGGAAGATATTTCCGTTTTCACCATAGCCCTCTATGGGCTTCCAAATATCCCTTTGCCAATTCCACAAGAACAGCCTTAGCGAAAGGCTTCTTGAAGGGAAAGATGTAACTCTGTGAGATGAATTAACAGAACACAGAGCAGTTACTCAGAAAGCTTCTTTCCAGTTTTGAACGGAAGATATTTCCTTTTTCACCATAGCCCTCTATGGGCTTCCAAATATCCCTTTGCCAATTCCACAAGAACAGCCTTAGCGAAAGGCTTCTTGAAGGGAAAGATGTAACTCTGTGAGATGAATTAACAGAACACAGAGCAGTTTCTCAGAAAGCTTCTTTCCAGTTTTGAACGGAAGATATTTCCTTTTTCACCATAGCCCTCTATGGGCTTCCAAATATCCCTTTGCCAATTCCACAAGAACAGCCTTAGCGAAAGGCTTCTTGAAGGGAAAGATGTAACTCTGTGAGATGAATTAACAGAACACAGAGCAGTTACTCAGAAAGCTTCTTTCCAGTTTTCAACGGAAGATATTTCCTTTTTCACCATAGCCCTCTATGGGCTTGCAAATATCCCTTTGCCAATTCCACAAGAACAGCCTTAGCGAAAGGCTTCTTGAAGGGAAAGATGTAACTCTGTGAGATGAATTAACAGAACACAGAGCAGTTTCTCAGAAAGCTTCTTTCCAGTTTTGAACGGAAGATATTTCCTTTTTCACCGTAGCCCTCTATGGGCTTCCAAATATCCCTTTGCCAATTCCACAAGAACAGCCTTAGCGAAAGGCTTCTTGAAGGGAAAGATGTAACTCTGTGAGATGAATTAACAGAACACAGAGCAGTTTCTCAGAAAGCTTCTTTCCAGTTTTGAACGGAAGATATTTCCTTTTTCACCATAGCCCTCTAAGGGCTTCCAAATATCCCTTTGCCAATTACCAAGAACAGCCTTAGCGAAAGGCTTCTTGAAGGGAAAGATGTAACTCTGTGAGATGAATTAACAGAACACAGAGCAGTTTCTCAGAAAGGTTCTTTCCAGTTTTGAACGGAAGATATTTCCTTTTTCACCATAGCCCTCTATGGGCTTCCAAATATCCCTTTGCCAATTCCACAAGAACAGCCTTAGCGAAAGGCTTCTTGAAGGGAAAGATGTAACTCTGTGAAATGAATTAACAGAACACAGAGCAGTTTCTCAGAAAGCTTCTTTCCAGTTTTGAACGGAAGATACTTCCTTTTTCACCATAGCCCTCTATGGGCTTCCAAATATTCCTTTGAAAATTCCACAAGAACAGCCTTAGCGAAAGACTTCTTGAAGGGAAAGATGTAACTCTGTGAGATGAATTAACAGAACATAGAGCAGTTTCTCAGAAAGCTTCTTTCCAGTTTAGAACGGAAGATATTTCCTTTTTCACCATAGACCTCTAGGGGCTTCCAAATATCCCTTTGCCAATTCCACAAGAACAGCCTTAGCGAAAGACTTCTTGAAGGGAAAGATGTAACTCTGTGAGATGAATTAACAGAACACAGTGCAGTTTCTCAGAAAGCTTCTTTCCAGTTTTGAACCGAAGATATTTCCTTTTTCACCATAGCCCTCTATGGGCTTCCAAATATCCCTTTGCCAATTCCACAAGAACAGCCTTAGCGAAAGGCTTCTTGAAGGGAAAGATGTAACTCTGTGAGATGAATTAACAGAACACAGAGCAGTTTCTCAGAAAGCTTCTTTCCAGTTTTGAACGGAAGATATTTCCTTTTTCACCATAGCCCTCTATGGGCTTCCAAATATCCCTTTGCCAATTCCACAAGAACAGCCTTAGCGAAAGGCTTCGTGAAGGGAAAGATGTAACTCTGTGAGATGAATTAACAGAACACAGAGCAGTTTCTCAGAAAGCTTCTTTCCAGTTTTGAACGGAAGATATTTCCTTTTTCACCATAGCCCTCTATGGGCTTCCAAATATCCCTTTGCCAATTCCACAAGATCAGCCTTAGCGAAAGGCTTCCTGAAGGGAAAGATGTAACTCTGTGAGATGAATTAACAGAACACAGAGCAGTTTCTCAGAAAGCTTCTTTCCAGTTTTGAACGGAAGATATTTCCTTTTTCACCATAGCCCTCTATGGGCTTCCAAATATCCCTTTGCCAATTGCACAAGAACAGCCTTAGCGAAAGGCTTCTTGAAGGGATAGATGTAACTCTGTGAGATGAATTAACAGAACACAGAGCAGTTTCTCAGAAAGCTTCTTTCCAGTTTTAAACAGAAGATATTTCCTTTTTCACCCTAGCCCTGTATGGGCTTCCAAATATCCCATTGCCAATTCCAAAAGAACAGACTTAGCGAAAGACTTCTTGAAGGGAAAGATGTAACTCTGTGAGATGAATTAACAGAACACAGATCAGTTTCTCAGAAAGCTTCTTTCCAATTTTGAACGGAAGATATTTCCGTTTTCACAATAGCCCTCTATGGGCTTCCAAATATCCCTTTGCCAATTCCACAAGAACAGCCTTAGCGAAAGGCTTCTTGAACGGAAAGATGTAACTCTGTGAGATGAATTAACAAAACACAGAGCAGTTTCTCAGAAAGCTTCTTTCCAGTTTTGAACGGAAGATATTTCCTTTTTCACCATAGCCCTCTATGGGCTTCCAAATATCCCTTTGCCAATTCCACAAGAACAGCCTTAGCGAAAGGCTTCTTGAAGGGAAAGATGTAACTCTGTGAGATGAATTAACAGAACACAGAGCAGTTTCTGAGAAAGCTTCTTTCCAGTTTTGAACGGAAGATATTTCCTTTTTCACCATAGCCCTCTATGGGCTTCCAAATATCCCTTTGCCAATTCCACAAGAACAGCCTTAGCGAAAGGCTTCTTGAAGGTAAAGAAGTAACTCTGTGAGATGAATTAACAAAACACAGAGCAGTTTCTCAGAAAGCTTCTTTCCAGTTTTGAACGGAAGATATTTCCTTTTTCACCATAGCCCTCTATGGGCTTCCAAATATCCCTTTGCCAATTCCACAAGAAAAGCCTTAGCGAAAGGCTTCTTGAAGGGAAAGATGTAACTCTGTGAGATGAATTAACAGAACACAGAGCAGTTTCTCAGAAAGCTTCTTTCCAGTTTTGAACGGAAGATATTTCCTTTTTCACCATAGCCCTCAAAGGGCTTCCAAATATCCCTTTGCCAATTCCACAAGAACAGCTTTAGCGAAAGGCTTCCTGAAGGGAAAGATGTATCTCTGTGAGATGAATTAACAGAACACAGAGCAGTTTCTCAGAAAGCTTCTTTCCAGTTTTGAACGGAAGATATTCCCTTTTTCACCATAGCCCTCTATGGGCTTCCAAATATCCCTTTGCCAATTCCACAAGAACAGCCTTAGCGAAAGGCTTCTTGAAGGGAAAGATGTAACCCTGTGAGATGAATTAACAGAACACAGAGCAGTTACTCAGAAAGCTTCTTTCCAGTTTTCAACGGAAGATATTTCCTTTTTCACCATAGCCCTCTATGGGCTTCCAAATATCCCTTTGCCAATTCCACAAGAACAGCCTTAGCGAAAGGCTTCTTGAAGGGAAAGATGTAACTCTGTGAGATGAATTAACAGAACACAGAGCAGTTTCTCAGAAAGGTTCTTTCCAGTTTTGAACGGAAGATATTTCCTTTTTCACCTTAGCCCTCTATGGGCTTCCAAATATCGATTTGCCAATTCCACAAGAACAGCCTTAGCGAAAGGCTTCTTGAAGGGAAAGATGTAACTCTGTGAGATGAATTAACAGAACACAGAGCAGTTTCTCAGAAAGCTTCTTTCCAGTTTTGAACGGAAGATATTTCCTTTTTCACCATAGCCCTCTAAGGGCTTCCAAATATCCCTTTGCCAATTACCCAAGAACAGCCTTAGCGAAAGGCTTCTTGAAGGGAAAGATGTAACTCTGTGAGATGAATTAACAGAACACAGAGCAGTTTCTCAGAAAGCTTTTTTCCAGTTTTGAACGGAAGATATTTCCTTTTTCACCATAGCCCTGTATGGGCTTCCAAATATCCCATTGCCAATTCCACAAGAACAGCCTTAGCGAAAGGCTTCTTGAAGGGAAAGATGTAACTCTGTGAGATGAATTAACAGAACACAGAGCAGTTTCTCAGAAAGCTTCTTTAAAGTTTTGAACGGAAGACATTTCCGTTTTCACCATAGCCCTCTATGGGCTTCCAAATATCCCTTTGCCAATTCCACAAGAACAGCCTTAGCGAATGGCTTCTTGAAGGGAAAGATGTAACTCTTTGAGATGAATTAACAGAACACAGAGCAGTTTCTCAGAAAGCTTCTTTCCAGTTTTGAACGGAAGATATTTCCTTTTTCACCATAGCCCTCTATGGGCTTCCAAATATCCCTCTGCCAATTCCACAAGAAGAGCCTTAACGAAAGGCTTTTGAAGGGAAACATGTAACTGTGTGAGATGAATTAACAGAACACAGAGCAGTTTCTCAGAAAGCTTCTTTCCAGTTTTGAACGGAAGATATTTCCTTTTTCACCATAGCCCTCTATGGGCTTCCAAATATCCCTTTGCCAATTCCACAAGAACAGCCTTAGCGAAAGGCTTCTTGAAGGGAAAGATGTAACTCTGTGAGATGAATTAACAGAACACAGAGCAGTTTCTCAGAAAGCTTCTTTCCAGTTTTGAACGGAAGATATTTCCTTTTTCACCATAGACCTCTATGGGCTTCCAAATATCCCTTTGCCAATTCCACAAGAACAGCCTTAGCGAAAGGCATCTTGAAGGGAAAGATGTAACTCTGTGAGATGAATTAACAGAACACAGAGCAGTTTCTCAGAAAGCTTCTTTCCAGTTTTGAACGGAAGATATTTCCTTTTTCACCAATGCCCTCTATGGGCTTCCAAATATCCCTTTGCCAATTCCACAAGAACAGCCTTAGCGAACGGCTTCTTGAAGGGAAAGATGTAACTCTGTGAGATGAATTAACAGAACACAGAGCAGTTTCTCAGAAAGCTTCTTTCCAGTTTTGAACGGAAGATATTTCCTTTTTCACCATAGCCCTCTATGGGCTTCCAAATATCCCTCTGCCAATTCCACAAGAACAGCCTTAGCGAAAGGCTTCTTGAAGGGAAAGATGTAACTCTGTGAGATGAATTAACAGAACACAGAGCAGTTTCTCAGAAAGCTTCTTTCCAGTTTTGAACGGAAGATATTTCCTTTTTCACCATAGCCCTCTATGGGCTTCCAAATATCCCTTGGCCAATTCCACAAGAACAGCCTTAGCGAAAGGCTTCTTGAAGGGAAAGATGTAACTCTGTGAGATGAATTAACAGAACACAGAGCAGTTTCTCAGAAAGCTTCTTTCCAGTTTTGAACGGAAGATATTTCCTTTTTCACCAATGCCCTCTATGGGGTTCCAAATATCCCTTTGCCAATTCCACAAGAACAGCCTTAGCGAACGGCTTCTTGAAGGGAAAGATGTAACTCTGTGAGATGAATTAACAGAACACAGAGCAGTTTCTCAGAAAGCTTCTTTCCAGTTTTGAACGGAAGATATTTCCTTTTTCACCATAGCCCACTATGGGCTTCCAAATATTCCTTTGCCAATTCCACAAGAACAACCTTAGCGAAAGGCTTCTTGAAGGGAATGATGTGACTCGGTGAGATGAATTAACAGAACACAGAGCAGTTTCTCAGAAAGCTTCTTTCCAGTTTTGAACGGAAGATATTTCCTTTTTCACCATAGCCATCTATGGGCTTCCAAATATCCCTTTGCCAATTCCACAAGAACAGCCTTAGCGAAAGGCTTCTTGAAGGGAAAGATGTAACTCTGTGAGATGAATTAACAAAACACAGAGCAGTTTCTCAGAAAGCTTCTTTCCAGTTTTGTACGGAAGATATTCCCTTTTTCACCATAGCCCTCTATGGGCTTCCAAATATCCCTCTGCCAATTCCACAAGAACAGCCTTAGGGAAAGGCTTCTTGAAGGGAAAGATGTAACTCTGTGAGATGAATTAACAGAACACAGAGCAGTTTCTCAGAAAGCTTCTTTCCAGTTTTGAACGGAAGATATTTCCTTTTTCACCATAGCCCTCTATGGGCTTCCAAATATCCCTCTGCTAATTCCACAAGAACAGCCTTAGCGAAAGGCTTCTTGAAGGGAAAGATGTAACTCTGTGAGATGAATTAACAGAACACAGAGCAGTTTCTCAGAAAGTTTCTTTCCAGTTTTGAACGGAAGATATTTCCTTTTTCACCATAGCCCTCTATGGGCTTCCAAATATCCCTTTGCCAATTCCACAAGAACAGCCTTAGCGAAAGGCTTCTTGAAGGGAAAGATGTAAGTCTGTGAGATGAATTAACAGAACACAGAGCAGTTTCTCAGAAAGCTTCTTTCCAGTTTTGAACGGAAGATATTCCCTTCTTCACCATAGCCCTCTATGGGCTTCCAAATATCCCTTTGCCAATTCCACAAGAACAGCCTTAGCGAAAGGCTTCTTGAAGGGAAAGATGTAACTCTGTGAGATGAATTAACAGAACACAGAGCAGTTTCTCAGAAAGCTTCTTTCCAGTTTTGAACGGAAGATATTTCCTTTTTCACGATAGCCCTCTAAGGGCTTCCAAATACTCCTTTGCCAATTCCACAAGAACAACCTTAGCGAAAGGCTTCTTGAAGGGAAAGATGTAACTCTCTGAGATGAATTAATAGAACACAGAGCACTTTCTCAGAAAGCTTCTTTCCAGTTTTGAACGGAAGATATTTCCTTTTTCACCATAGCCCTCTATGGGCTTCCAAATATCCCTTTGCCAATTCCACAAGAACAGCCTTAGTGAAAGGCTTCTTGAAGGGAAAGATGTAACTCTGTGAGATGAATTAACAAAACACAGAGCAGTTTCTCAGAAAGCTTCTTTCCAGTTTTGAACGGAAGATATTTCCTTTTTCACCATAGCCCTCTATGGGCTTCCAAATATCCCTTTGCCAATTCCAGAAGAACAGCCTTAGCGAAAGGCTTCTTGAAGGGAAAGATGTAACTCTGTGAGATGAATTAACAGAACACAGAGCAGTTTCTCAGAAAGCTTCTTTCCAGTTTTGAACGGAAGATATTTCCTTTTTCACCATAGCCCTCTATGGGCTTCGAAATATCCCTCTGCCAATTCCACAAGAACAGCCTTAGCGAAAGGCTTCTTGAAGGGAAACATGTAACTGTGTGAGATGAATTAACAGAACACAGAGCAGTTTCTCAGAAAGCTTCTTTCCAGTTTTGAACGGAAGATATTCCCTTTTTCACCTTAGCCCTCTATGGGCTTCCAAATATCCCTTTGCCAATTCCACAAGAACAGCCTTAGCGAAAGGCTTCTTGAAGGGAAAGATGTAACTCTGTGAGATGAATTAACAGAACACAGAGCAGTTTTTCAGAAAGCTTCTTTCCAGTTTTGAACGGAAGATATTTCCTTTTTCACCATAGCCCTCTATGGGCTTATAAATATCCCTTGGCCAATTCCACAAGAACAGCCTTAGCGAAAGGCTTCTTGAAGGGAAAGATGTAACTCTGTGAGATGAATTAAGAGAACACAGAGCAGTTTCTCAGAAAGCTTCTTTCCAGTTTTGAACGGAAGATATTTCCTTTTTCACCATAGCCCTCTAAGGGCTTCCAAATATCCCTTTGCCAATTCCAGAAGAACAGCCTTAGCGAAAGGCTTCTTGAAGGGAAAGATGTAACTCTGTGAGATGAATTAACAGAACACAAAGCAGTTTCTCAGACAGCTTCTTTCAAGTTTTGAACGGAAGATATTTCCTTTTTCACCATAGCCCTCTATGGGCTTCCAAATATCCCTTTGCCAATTCCACAAGAACAGCCTTAGCGAAAGGCTTCTTGAAGGGAAAGATGTAACTCTGTGAGATGAATTAACAGAACACAGAGCAGTTTCTCAGAAAGCTTCTTTACAGTTTTGAACGAAAGATATTTCCTTTTTCACCATAGCCCTCTATGGGCTGCCAAATATCCCTTTGCCAATTCCACAAGAACAGCCTTAGCGAAAGGCTTCTTGAAGGGAAAGATGTAACTCTGTGAGATGAATTAACAGAACACAGAGCAGTTTCTCAGAAAGCTTCTTTCCAGCTTTGAACGGAAGATATTTCCTTTTGCACCATAGCCCTCTATGAGCTTCCAAATATCCCTTTGCCAATTCCACAAGAACAGCCTTAGCGAAAGGCTTCTTGAAGGGAAAGATGTAACTCTGTGAGATGAATTAACAGAACACAGAGCAGTTTCCAGAAAGCTTCTTTCCAGTTTTGAACGGAAGATATTTTCTTTTTCACCATAGCCCTCTATGGGCTTCCAAATATCCCTTTGCCAATTCCACAAGAACAGCCTTAGCGAAAGGCTTCTTGAAGGGAAAGATGTAACTCTGTGAGATGAATTAACAGAACACAGAGCAGTTTCTCAGAAAGCTTCTTTCCAGTTTTGAACGGAAGATATTTCCTTTTTCACCATAGCCCTCTATGGGCTTCCAAATATCCCTTTGCCAATTCCACAAGAACAGCCTTAGCGAAAGGCTTCTTGAAGGGAAAGATGTAACTCTGTGAGATGAATTAACAGAACACAGAGCAGTTTCTCAGAAAGCTTCTTTCCAGTTTTGAACGGAAGATATTTCCTTTTTCACCATAGCCCTCTATGGGCTTCCAAATATCCCTTTGCCAATTCCACAAGAACAGCCTTAGCGAAAGGCTTCTTGAAGGGAAAGATGTAACTCTGTGAGATGAATTAACAGAACCCAGAGCAGTTTCTCAGAAAGCTTCTTTCCAGTTTTGAACGGAAGATATTTCCTTTTTCACCATAGCCCTCTATGGGCTTCCAAATATCCCTTTGCCAATTCCACAAGAACAGCCTTAGCGAAAGGCTTTTTGAAGGGAAAGATGTAACTCTGTGAGATGAATTAACAGAACACAGAGCAGTTTCTCAGAAAGCTTTTTCCAGTTTTGAACGGAAGATATTTCCTTTTTCACCAATGCCCTCTATGGGCTTCCAAATATCCCTTTGCCAATTCCACAAGAACAGCCTTAGCGAACGGCTTCTTGAAGGGAAAGATGTAAGTCTGTGAGATGAATTAACAGAACACAGAGCAGTTTCTCAGAAAGCTTCTTTCCAGTTTTGAACGGAAGATATTTCCTTTTTCACCATAGCCCTCTATGGGCTTCCAAATATTCCTTTGCCAATTCCACAAGAACAACCTTAGCGAAAGGCTTCTTGAAGGGAATGATGTGACTCGGTGAGATGAATTAACAGAACACAGAGCAGTTTCTCAGAAAGCTTCTTTCCAGTTTTGAACGGAAGATATTTCCTTTTTCACCATAGCCCTCTATGGGCTTCCAAATATCCCTTTGCCAATTCCACAAGAACAGGCTTAGCGAAAGGCTTCTTGAAGGGAAAGATGTAACTCTGTGAGATGAATTAACAAAACACAGAGCAGTTTCTCAGAAAGCTTCTTTCCAGTTTTGAACGGAAGATATTCCCTTTTTCACCATAGCCCTCTATGGGCTTCCAAATATCCCTCTGCCAATTCCACAAGAACAGCCTTAGGGAAAGGCTTCTTGAAGGGAAGGATGTAACTCTGTGAGATGAATTAACAGAACACAGAGCAGTTTCTCAGAAAGCTTCTTTCCAGTTTTGAACGCAAGATATTTCCTTTTTCACCATAGCCCTCTATGGGCTTCCAAATATCCCTCTGCTAATTCCACAAGAACAGCCTTAGCGAAAGGCTTCTTGAAGGGAAAGATGTAACTCTGTGAGATGAATTAACAGAACACAGAGCAGTTTCTCAGAAAGCTTCTTTCCAGTTTTGAACGGAAGATATTTCCTTTTTCACCATAGCCCTCTATGGGCTTCCAAATATCCCTTTGCCAATTCCACAAGAACAGCCTTAGAGAAAGGCTTCTTGAAGGGAAAGATGTAAGTCTGTGAGATGAATTTACAGAACACAGAGCAGTTTCTCAGAAAGCTTCTTTCCAGTTTGGAACGGAAGATATTCCCTTCTTCACCATAGCCCACTATGGGCTTCCAAATATCCCTTTGCCAATTCAACAAGAACAGCCTTAGCGAAAGGCTTCTTGAAGGGAAAGATGTAACTCTGTGAGATGAATTAACAGAACACAGAGCAGTTTCTCAGAAAGCTTCTTTCCAGTTTTCAACGGAAGATATTTCCTTTTTCACCATAGACCTCTATGGGCTTCCAAACATCCCTTTGCCAATTCCACAAGAACAGCCTTAGCGAAAGGCTTCTTGAAGGGAAAGATGTAACTCTGTGAGATGAATTAACAGAACACAGAGCAGTTTCTCAGAAAGCTTCTTTCCAGTTTTGAACGGAAGATATTTCCTTTTTAACCATAGCCCTCTATGGGCATCCAAATATCCCTTTGCCAATTCCACAAGAACAGCCTTAGCGAAAGGCTTTTTGAAGGGAAAGATGTAACTCTGTGAGATGAATTAACAGAACACAGAGCAGTTTCTCAGAAAGCTTCTTTCCAGTTTTGAACGGAAGATATTTCCTTTTTCACCATAGCCCTCTATGGGCTTCCAAATATCCCTTGCCCATTCCACAAGAACAGCCTTAGCGAAAGGCTTCTTGAAGGGAAAGATGGAACTCTGTGAGATGAATTAACAGAACACAGAGCAGTTTCTCAGAAAGCTTCTTTCCAGTTTTGAACGGAAGATATTTCCTTTTTCACCAAAGCCCTCTATGGGCTTCCAAATATCCCTTTGCCAATTCCACAAGAACAGCCTTAGCGAAAGGCTTCTTGAAGGGAAAGATGTAACTCTGTGAGATGAATTAACAGAACACAGAGCAGTTTCTCAGAAAGCTTCTTTCCAGTTTTTAACGGAACATATTTCCTTTTATACGATAGCCCTCTAAGGGCTTCCAAATACTCCTTTGCCAATTCCACAAGAACAACCTTAGCGAAAGGCTTCTTGAAGGGAAAGATGTAACTCTCTGAGATGAATTAATAGAACACAGAGCACTTTCTCAGAAAGCTTCTTTCCAGTTTTGAACGGAAGATATTTCCTTTTTCACCATAGCCCTCTATGGGCTTCCAAATATCCCTTTGCCAATTCCACAAGAACAGCCTTAGTGAAAGGCTTCTTGAAGGGAAAGATGTAACTCTGTGAGATGAATTAACAAAACACAGAGCAGTTTCCAGAAAGCTTCTTTCCAGTTTTGAACGGAAGATATTTCCTTTTTCACCATAGTCCTCTATGGGCTTCCAAATATCCCTTTGCCAATTCCAGAAGAACAGCCTTAGCGAAAGGCTTCTTGAAGGGAAAGATGTAACTCTGTGAGATGAATTAACAGAACACAGAGCAGTTTCTCAGAAAGCTTCTTTCCAGTTTTGAACGGAAGATATTTCCTTTTTCACCATAGCCCTCTATGGGCTTCCAAATATCCCTCTGCCAATTCCACAAGAACAGCCTTAGCGAAAGTCTTCTTGAAGGGAAACATGTAACTGTGTGAGATGAATTAACAGAACACAGATCAGTTTCTCAGAAAGCTTCTTTCCAGTTTTGAACGGAAGATATTCCCTTTTTCACCATAGCCCTCTATGGGCTTCCAAATATCCCTTTGCCAATTCCACAAGAACAGCCTTAGCGAAAGGCTTCTTGAAGGGAAAGATGTAACTCTGTGAGATGAATTAACAGAACACAGAGCAGTTTCTCAGAAAGCTTCTTTCCAGTTTTGAACGGAAGATATTTCCTTTTTCACCATAGCCCTCTATGGGCTTGCAAATATCCCTTTGCCAATTCCACAAGAACAGCATTAGCGAAAGGCTTCTTGAAGGGAAAGATGTAACTCTGTGAGATGAATTAACAGAACACAGAGCAGTTTCTCAGAAAGCTTCTTTCCAGTTTTGAACGGAAGATATTTCCTTTTTCACCATAGCCCTCTATGGGCTTCCAAATATCCCTTTGCCAATTCCACAAGAACAGCCTTAGCGAAAGGCTTCTTGAAGGGAAAGATGTAACTCTGTGAGATGAATTAACAGAACACAGAGCAGTTTCTCAGAAAGCTTCTTTCCAGTTTTGTACGGAAGATATTCCCTTTTTCACCATAGCCCTCTATGGGCTTCCAAATATCCCTTTGCCAATTCCACAAGAACAGCCTTAGGGAAAGGCTTCTTGAAGGGAAAGATGTAAGTCTGTGAGATGAATTAACAGAACACAGAGCAGTTTCTCAGAAAGCTTCTTTCCAGTTTTGAACGGAAGATATTTCCTTTTTCACCATAGCCCTCTATGGGCTTCCAAATATCCCTCTGCTAATTCCACAAGAACAGCCTTAGCGAAAGGCTTCTTGAAGGGAAAGATGTAACTCTGTGAGATGAATTAACAGAACACAGAGCAGTTTCTCAGAAAGTTTCTTTCCAGTTTTGAACGGAAGATATTTCCTTTTTCACCATAGCCCTCTATGGGCTTCCAAATATCCCTTTGCCAATTCCACAAGAACAGCCTTAGCGAAAGGCTTCTTGAAGGGAAAGATGTAAGTCTGTGAGATGAATTAACAGAACACAGAGCAGTTTCTCAGAAAGCTTCTTTCCAGTTTTGAACGGAAGATATTCCCTTCTTCACCATAGCCCTCTATGGGCTTCCAAATATCCCTTTGCCAATTCCACAAGAACAGCCTTAGCGAAAGGCTTCTTGAAGGGAAAGATGTAACTCTGTGAGATGAATTAACAGAACACAGAGCAGTTTCTCAGAAAGCTTCTTTCCAGTTTTGAACGGAAGATATTTCCTTTTTCACGATAGCCCTCTAAGGGCTTCCAAATACTCCTTTGCCAATTCCACAAGAACAACCTTAGCGAAAGGCTTCTTGAAGGGAAAGATGTAACTCTCTGAGATGAATTAATAGAACACAGAGCACTTTCTCAGAAAGCTTCTTTCCAGTTTTGAACGGAAGATATTTCCTTTTTCACCATAGCCCTCTATGGGCTTCCAAATATCCCTTTGCCAATTCCACAAGAACAGCCTTAGTGAAAGGCTTCTTGAAGGGAAAGATGTAACTCTGTGAGATGAATTAACAAAACACAGAGCAGTTTCTCAGAAAGCTTCTTTCCAGTTTTGAACGGAAGATATTTCCTTTTTCACCATAGCCCTCTATGGGCTTCCAAATATCCCTTTGCCAATTCCAGAAGAACAGCCTTAGCGAAAGGCTTCTTGAAGGGAAAGATGTAACTCTGTGAGATGAATTAACAGAACACAGAGCAGTTTCTCAGAAAGCTTCTTTCCAGTTTTGAACGGAAGATATTTCCTTTTTCACCATAGCCCTCTATGGGTTTCCAAATATCCCTCTGCCAATTCCACAAGAACAGCCTTAGCGAAAGGCTTCTTGAAGGGAAACATGTAACTGTGTGAGATGAATTAACAGAACACAGAGCAGTTTCTCAGAAAGCTTCTTTCCAGTTTTGAACGGAAGATATTCCCTTTTTCACCTTAGCCCTCTATGGGCTTCCAAATATCCCTTTGCCAATTCCACAAGAACAGCCTTAGCGAAAGGCTTCTTGAAGTGAAAGATGTAACTCTGTGAGATGAATTAACAGAACACAGAGCAGTTTTTCAGAAAGCTTCTTTCCAGTTTTGAACGGAAGATATTTCCTTTTTCACCATAGCCCTCTATGGGCTTATAAATATCCCTTGGCCAATTCCACAAGAACAGCCTTAGAGAAAGGCTTCTTGAAGGGAAAGATGTAACTCTGTGAGATGAATTAAGAGAACACAGAGCAGTTTCTCAGAAAGCTTCTTTCCAGTTTTGAACGGAAGATATTTCCTTTTTCACCATAGCCCTCTAAGGGCTTCCAAATATCCCTTTGCCAATTCCAGAAGAACAGCCTTAGCGAAAGGCTTCTTGAAGGGAAAGATGTAACTCTGTGAGATGAATTAACAGAACACAAAGCAGTTTCTCAGACAGCTTCTTTCAAGTTTTGAACGGAAGATATTTCCTTTTTCACCATAGCCCTCTATGGGCTTCCAAATATCCCTTTGCCAATTCCACAAGAACAGCCTTAGCGAAAGGCTTCTTGAAGGGAAAGATGTAACTCTGTGAGATGAATTAACAGAACACAGAGCAGTTTCTCAGAAAGCTTCTTTACAGTTTTGAACGAAAGATATTTCCTTTTTCACCATAGCCCTCTATGGGCTGCCAAATATCCCTTTGCCAATTCCACAAGAACAGCCTTAGCGAAAGGCTTCTTGAAGGGAAAGATGTAACTCTGTGAGATGAATTAACAGAACACAGAGCAGTTTCTCAGAAAGCTTCTTTCCAGCTTTGAACGGAAGATATTTCCTTTTGCACCATAGCCCTCTATGAGCTTCCAAATATCCCTTTGCCAATTCCACAAGAACAGCCTTAGCGAAAGGCTTCTTGAAGGGAAAGATGTAACTCTGTGAGATGAATTAACAGAACACAGAGCAGTTTCTCAGAAAGCTTCTTTCCAGTTTTGAACGGAAGATATTTTCTTTTTCACCATAGCCCTCTATGGGCTTCCAAATATCCCTTTGCCAATTCCACAAGAACAGCCTTAGCGAAAGGCTTCTTGAAGGGAAAGATGTAACTCTGTGAGATGAATTAACAGAACACAGAGCAGTTTCTCAGAAAGCTTCTTTCCAGTTTTGAACGGAAGATATTTCCTTTTTCACCATAGCCCTCTATGGGCTTCCAAATATCCCTTTGCCAATTCCACAAGAACAGCCTTAGCGAAAGGCTTCTTGAAGGGAAAGATGTAACTCTGTGAGATGAATTAACAGAACACAGAGCAGTTTCTCAGAAAGCTTCTTTCCAGTTTTGAACGGAAGATATTTCCTTTTTCACCATAGCCCTCTATGGGCTTCCAAATATCCCTTTGCCAATTCCACAAGAACAGCCTTAGCGAAAGGCTTCTTGAAGGGAAAGATGTAACTCTGTGAGATGAATTAACAGAACCCAGAGCAGTTTCTCAGAAAGCTTCTTTCCAGTTTTGAACGGAAGATATTTCCTTTTTCACCATAGCCCTCTATGGGCTTCCAAATATCCCTTTGCCAATTCCACAAGAACAGCCTTAGCGAAAGGCTTTTTGAAGGGAAAGATGTAACTCTGTGAGATGAATTAACAGAACACAGAGCAGTTTCTCAGAAAGCTTTTTCCAGTTTTGAACGGAAGATATTTCCTTTTTCACCAATGCCCTCTATGGGCTTCCAAATATCCCTTTGCCAATTCCACAAGAACAGCCTTAGCGAACGGCTTCTTGAAGGGAAAGATGTAAGTCTGTGAGATGAATTAACAGAACACAGAGCAGTTTCTCAGAAAGCTTCTTTCCAGTTTTGAACGGAAGATATTTCCTTTTTCACCATAGCCCTCTATGGGCTTCCAAATATTCCTTTGCCAATTCCACAAGAACAACCTTAGCGAAAGGCTTCTTGAAGGGAATGATGTGACTCGGTGAGATGAATTAACAGAACACAGAGCAGTTTCTCAGAAAGCTTCTTTCCAGTTTTGAACGGAAGATATTTCCTTTTTCACCATAGCCCTCTATGGGCTTCCAAATATCCCTTTGCCAATTCCACAAGAACAGGCTTAGCGAAAGGCTTCTTGAAGGGAAAGATGTAACTCTGTGAGATGAATTAACAAAACACAGAGCAGTTTCTCAGAAAGCTTCTTTCCAGTTTTGAACGGAAGATATTCCCTTTTTCACCATAGCCCTCTATGGGCTTCCAAATATCCCTCTGCCAATTCCACAAGAACAGCCTTAGGGAAAGGCTTCTTGAAGGGAAGGATGTAACTCTGTGAGATGAATTAACAGAACACAGAGCAGTTTCTCAGAAAGCTTCTTTCCAGTTTTGAACGCAAGATATTTCCTTTTTCACCATAGCCCTCTATGGGCTTCCAAATATCCCTCTGCTAATTCCACAAGAACAGCCTTAGCGAAAGGCTTCTTGAAGGGAAAGATGTAACTCTGTGAGATGAATTAACAGAACACAGAGCAGTTTCTCAGAAAGCTTCTTTCCAGTTTTGAACGGAAGATATTTCCTTTTTCACCATAGCCCTCTATGGGCTTCCAAATATCCCTTTGCCAATTCCACAAGAACAGCCTTAGAGAAAGGCTTCTTGAAGGGAAAGATGTAAGTCTGTGAGATGAATTTACAGAACACAGAGCAGTTTCTCAGAAAGCTTCTTTCCAGTTTGGAACGGAAGATATTCCCTTCTTCACCATAGCCCACTATGGGCTTCCAAATATCCCTTTGCCAATTCAACAAGAACAGCCTTAGCGAAAGGCTTCTTGAAGGGAAAGATGTAACTCTGTGAGATGAATTAACAGAACACAGAGCAGTTTCTCAGAAAGCTTCTTTCCAGTTTTCAACGGAAGATATTTCCTTTTTCACCATAGACCTCTATGGGCTTCCAAACATCCCTTTGCCAATTCCACAAGAACAGCCTTAGCGAAAGGCTTCTTGAAGGGAAAGATGTAACTCTGTGAGATGAATTAACAGAACACAGAGCAGTTTCTCAGAAAGCTTCTTTCCAGTTTTGAACGGAAGATATTTCCTTTTTAACCATAGCCCTCTATGGGCATCCAAATATCCCTTTGCCAATTCCACAAGAACAGCCTTAGCGAAAGGCTTTTTGAAGGGAAAGATGTAACTCTGTGAGATGAATTAACAGAACACAGAGCAGTTTCTCAGAAAGCTTCTTTCCAGTTTTGAACGGAAGATATTTCCTTTTTCACCATAGCCCTCTATGGGCTTCCAAATATCCCTTGCCCATTCCACAAGAACAGCCTTAGCGAAAGGCTTCTTGAAGGGAAAGATGGAACTCTGTGAGATGAATTAACAGAACACAGAGCAGTTTCTCAGAAAGCTTCTTTCCAGTTTTGAACGGAAGATATTTCCTTTTTCACCAAAGCCCTCTATGGGCTTCCAAATATCCCTTTGCCAATTCCACAAGAACAGCCTTAGCGAAAGGCTTCTTGAAGGGAAAGATGTAACTCTGTGAGATGAATTAACAGAACACAGAGCAGTTTCTCAGAAAGCTTCTTTCCAGTTTTTAACGGAACATATTTCCTTTTATACGATAGCCCTCTAAGGGCTTCCAAATACTCCTTTGCCAATTCCACAAGAACAACCTTAGCGAAAGGCTTCTTGAAGGGAAAGATGTAACTCTCTGAGATGAATTAATAGAACACAGAGCACTTTCTCAGAAAGCTTCTTTCCAGTTTTGAACGGAAGATATTTCCTTTTTCACCATAGCCCTCTATGGGCTTCCAAATATCCCTTTGCCAATTCCACAAGAACAGCCTTAGTGAAAGGCTTCTTGAAGGGAAAGATGTAACTCTGTGAGATGAATTAACAAAACACAGAGCAGTTTCCAGAAAGCTTCTTTCCAGTTTTGAACGGAAGATATTTCCTTTTTCACCATAGTCCTCTATGGGCTTCCAAATATCCCTTTGCCAATTCCAGAAGAACAGCCTTAGCGAAAGGCTTCTTGAAGGGAAAGATGTAACTCTGTGAGATGAATTAACAGAACACAGAGCAGTTTCTCAGAAAGCTTCTTTCCAGTTTTGAACGGAAGATATTTCCTTTTTCACCATAGCCCTCTATGGGCTTCCAAATATCCCTCTGCCAATTCCACAAGAACAGCCTTAGCGAAAGTCTTCTTGAAGGGAAACATGTAACTGTGTGAGATGAATTAACAGAACACAGATCAGTTTCTCAGAAAGCTTCTTTCCAGTTTTGAACGGAAGATATTCCCTTTTTCACCATAGCCCTCTATGGGCTTCCAAATATCCCTTTGCCAATTCCACAAGAACAGCCTTAGCGAAAGGCTTCTTGAAGGGAAAGATGTAACTCTGTGAGATGAATTAACAGAACACAGAGCAGTTTCTCAGAAAGCTTCTTTCCAGTTTTGAACGGAAGATATTTCCTTTTTCACCATAGCCCTCTATGGGCTTGCAAATATCCCTTTGCCAATTCCACAAGAACAGCATTAGCGAAAGGCTTCTTGAAGGGAAAGATGTAACTCTGTGAGATGAATTAACAGAACACAGAGCAGTTTCTCAGAAAGCTTCTTTCCAGTTTTGAACGGAAGATATTTCCTTTTTCACCATAGCCCTCTATGGGCTTCCAAATATCCCTTTGCCAATTCCACAAGAACAGCCTTAGCGAAAGGCTTCTTGAAGGGAAAGATGTAACTCTGTGAGATGAATTAACAGAACACAGAGCAGTTTCTCAGAAAGCTTCTTTCCAGTTTTGTACGGAAGATATTCCCTTTTTCACCATAGCCCTCTATGGGCTTCCAAATATCCCTTTGCCAATTCCACAAGAACAGCCTTAGGGAAAGGCTTCTTGAAGGGAAAGATGTAAGTCTGTGAGATGAATTAACAGAACACAGAGCAGTTTCTCAGAAAGCTTCTTTCCAGTTTTGAACGGAAGATATTTCCTTTTTCACCATAGCCCTCTATGGGCTTCCAAATATCCCTCTGCTAATTCCACAAGAACAGCCTTAGCGAAAGGCTTCTTGAAGGGAAAGATGTAACTCTGTGAGATGAATTAACAGAACACAGAGCAGTTTCTCAGAAAGTTTCTTTCCAGTTTTGAACGGAAGATATTTCCTTTTTCACCATAGCCCTCTATGGGCTTCCAAATATCCCTTTGCCAATTCCACAAGAACAGCCTTAGCGAAAGGCTTCTTGAAGGGAAAGATGTAAGTCTGTGAGATGAATTAACAGAACACAGAGCAGTTTCTCAGAAAGCTTCTTTCCAGTTTTGAACGGAAGATATTCCCTTCTTCACCATAGCCCTCTATGGGCTTCCAAATATCCCTTTGCCAATTCCACAAGAACAGCCTTAGCGAAAGGCTTCTTGAAGGGAAAGATGTAACTCTGTGAGATGAATTAACAGAACACAGAGCAGTTTCTCAGAAAGCTTCTTTCCAGTTTTGAACGGAAGATATTTCCTTTTTCACGATAGCCCTCTAAGGGCTTCCAAATACTCCTTTGCCAATTCCACAAGAACAACCTTAGCGAAAGGCTTCTTGAAGGGAAAGATGTAACTCTCTGAGATGAATTAATAGAACACAGAGCACTTTCTCAGAAAGCTTCTTTCCAGTTTTGAACGGAAGATATTTCCTTTTTCACCATAGCCCTCTATGGGCTTCCAAATATCCCTTTGCCAATTCCACAAGAACAGCCTTAGTGAAAGGCTTCTTGAAGGGAAAGATGTAACTCTGTGAGATGAATTAACAAAACACAGAGCAGTTTCTCAGAAAGCTTCTTTCCAGTTTTGAACGGAAGATATTTCCTTTTTCACCATAGCCCTCTATGGGCTTCCAAATATCCCTTTGCCAATTCCAGAAGAACAGCCTTAGCGAAAGGCTTCTTGAAGGGAAAGATGTAACTCTGTGAGATGAATTAACAGAACACAGAGCAGTTTCTCAGAAAGCTTCTTTCCAGTTTTGAACGGAAGATATTAACTTTTTCACCATAGCCCTCTATGGGCTTCGAAATATCCCTCTGCCAATTCCACAAGAACAGCCTTAGCGAAAGGCTTCTTGAAGGGAAACATGTAACTGTGTGAGATGAATTAACAGAACACAGAGCAGTTTCTCAGAAAGCTTCTTTCCAGTTTTGAACGGAAGATATTCCCTTTTTCACCTTAGCCCTCTATGGGCTTCCAAATATCCCTTTGCCAATTCCACAAGAACAGCCTTAGCGAAAGGCTTCTTGAAGTGAAAGATGTAACTCTGTGAGATGAATTAACAGAACACAGAGCAGTTTTTCAGAAAGCTTCTTTCCAGTTTTGAACGGAAGATATTTCCTTTTTCACCATAGCCCTCTATGGGCTTATAAATATCCCTTGGCCAATTCCACAAGAACAGCCTTAGAGAAAGGCTTCTTGAAGAGAAAGATGTAACTCTGTGAGATGAATTAAGAGAACACAGAGCAGTTTCTCAGAAAGCTTCTTTCCAGTTTTGAACGGAAGATATTTCCTTTTTCACCATAGCCCTCTAAGGGCTTCCAAATATCCCTTTGCCAATTCCAGAAGAACAGCCTTAGCGAAAGGCTTCTTGAAGGGAAAGATGTAACTCTGTGAGATGAATTAACAGAACACAAAGCAGTTTCTCAGACAGCTTCTTTCAAGTTTTGAACGGAAGATATTTCCTTTTTCACCATAGCCCTCTATGGGCTTCCAAATATCCCTTTGCCAATTCCACAAGAACAGCCTTAGCGAAAGGCTTCTTGAAGGGAAAGATGTAACTCTGTGAGATGAATTAACAGAACACAGAGCAGTTTCTCAGAAAGCTTCTTTACAGTTTTGAACGAAAGATATTTCCTTTTTCACCATAGCCCTCTATGGGCTGCCAAATATCCCTTTGCCAATTCCACAAGAACAGCCTTAGCGAAAGGCTTCTTGAAGGGAAAGATGTAACTCTGTGAGATGAATTAACAGAACACAGAGCAGTTTCTCAGAAAGCTTCTTTCCAGCTTTGAACGGAAGATATTTCCTTTTGCACCATAGCCCTCTATGAGCTTCCAAATATCCCTTTGCCAATTCCACAAGAACAGCCTTAGCGAAAGGCTTCTTGAAGGGAAAGATGTAACTCTGTGAGATGAATTAACAGAACACAGAGCAGTTTCTCAGAAAGCTTCTTTCCAGTTTTGAACGGAAGATATTTTCTTTTTCACCATAGCCCTCTATGGGCTTCCAAATATCCCTTTGCCAATTCCACAAGAACAGCCTTAGCGAAAGGCTTCTTGAAGGGAAAGATGTAACTCTGTGAGATGAATTAACAGAACACAGAGCAGTTTCTCAGAAAGCTTCTTTCCAGTTTTGAACGGAAGATATTTCCTTTTTCACCATAGCCCTCTATGGGCTTCCAAATATCCCTTTGCCAATTCCACAAGAACAGCCTTAGCGAAAGGCTTCTTGAAGGGAAAGATGTAACTCTGTGAGATGAATTAACAGAACACAGAGCAGTTTCTCAGAAAGCTTCTTTCCAGTTTTGAACGGAAGATATTTCCTTTTTCACCATAGCCCTCTATGGGCTTCCAAATATCCCTTTGCCAATTCCACAAGAACAGCCTTAGCGAAAGGCTTCTTGAAGGGAAAGATGTAACTCTGTGAGATGAATTAACAGAACCCAGAGCAGTTTCTCAGAAAGCTTCTTTCCAGTTTTGAACGGAAGATATTTCCTTTTTCACCATAGCCCTCTATGGGCTTCCAAATATCCCTTTGCCAATTCCACAAGAACAGCCTTAGCGAAAGGCTTCTTGAAGGGAAAGATGTAACTCTGTGAGATGAATTAACAGAACACAGAGCAGTTTCTCAGAAAGCTTTTTCCAGTTTTGAACGGAAGATATTTCCTTTTTCACCAATGCCCTCTATGGGCTTCCAATATCCCTTTGCCAATTCCACAAGAACAGCCTTAGCGAACGGCTTCTTGAAGGGAAAGATGTAAGTCTGTGAGATGAATTAACAGAACACAGAGCAGTTTCTCAGAAAGCTTCTTTCCAGTTTTGAACGGAAGATATTTCCTTTTTCACCATAGCCCTCTATGGGCTTCCAAATATTCCTTTGCCAATTCCACAAGAACAACCTTAGCGAAAGGCTTCTTGAAGGGAATGATGTGACTCGGTGAGATGAATTAACAGAACACAGAGCAGTTTCTCAGAAAGCTTCTTTCCAGTTTTGAACGGAAGATATTTCCTTTTTCACCATAGCCCTCTATGGGCTTCCAAATATCCCTTTGCCAATTCCACAAGAACAGGCTTAGCGAAAGGCTTCTTGAAGGGAAAGATGTAACTCTGTGAGATGAATTAACAAAACACAGAGCAGTTTCTCAGAAAGCTTCTTTCCAGTTTTGAACGGAAGATATTCCCTTTTTCACCATAGCCCTCTATGGGCTTCCAAATATCCCTCTGCCAATTCCACAAGAACAGCCTTAGGGAAAGGCTTCTTGAAGGGAAGGATGTAACTCTGTGAGATGAATTAACAGAACACAGAGCAGTTTCTCAGAAAGCTTCTTTCCAGTTTTGAACGCAAGATATTTCCTTTTTCACCATAGCCCTCTATGGGCTTCCAAATATCCCTCTGCTAATTCCACAAGAACAGCCTTAGCGAAAGGCTTCTTGAAGGGAAAGATGTAACTCTGTGAGATGAATTAACAGAACACAGAGCAGTTTCTCAGAAAGCTTCTTTCCAGTTTTGAACGGAAGATATTTCCTTTTTCACCATAGCCCTCTATGGGCTTCCAAATATCCCTTTGCCAATTCCACAAGAACAGCCTTAGCGAAAGGCTTCTTGAAGGGAAAGATGTAAGTCTGTGAGATGAATTTACAGAACACAGAGCAGTTTCTCAGAAAGCTTCTTTCCAGTTTGGAACGGAAGATATTCCCTTCTTCACCATAGCCCACTATGGGCTTCCAAATATCCCTTTGCCAATTCAACAAGAACAGCCTTAGCGAAAGGATTCTTGAAGGGAAAGATGTAACTCTGTGAGATGAATTAACAGAACACAGAGCAGTTTCTCAGAAAGCTTCTTTCCAGTTTTCAACGGAAGATATTTCCTTTTTCACCATAGACCTCTATGGGCTTCCAAACATCCCTTTGCCAATTCCACAAGAACAGCCTTAGCGAAAGGCTTCTTGAAGGGAAAGATGTAACTCTGTGAGATGAATTAACAGAACACAGAGCAGTTTCTCAGAAAGCTTCTTTCCAGTTTTGAACGGAAGATATTTCCTTTTTAACCATAGCCCTCTATGGGCATCCAAATATCCCTTTGCCAATTCCACAAGAACAGCCTTAGCGAAAGGCTTTTTGAAGGGAAAGATGTAACTCTGTGAGATGAATTAACAGAACACAGAGCAGTTTCTCAGAAAGCTTCTTTCCAGTTTTGAACGGAAGATATTTCCTTTTTCACCATAGCCCTCTATGGGCTTCCAAATATCCCTTGCCCATTCCACAAGAACAGCCTTAGCGAAAGGCTTCTTGAAGGGAAAGATGGAACTCTGTGAGATGAATTAACAGAACACAGAGCAGTTTCTCAGAAAGCTTCTTTCCAGTTTTGAACGGAAGATATTTCCTTTTTCACCAAAGCCCTCTATGGGCTTCCAAATATCCCTTTGCCAATTCCACAAGAACAGCCTTAGCGAAAGGCTTCTTGAAGGGAAAGATGTAACTCTGTGAGATGAATTAACAGAACACAGAGCAGTTTCTCAGAAAGCTTCTTTCCAGTTTTTAACGGAACATATTTCCTTTTATACGATAGCCCTCTAAGGGCTTCCAAATACTCCTTTGCCAATTCCACAAGAACAACCTTAGCGAAAGGCTTCTTGAAGGGAAAGATGTAACTCTCTGAGATGAATTAATAGAACACAGAGCACTTTCTCAGAAAGCTTCTTTCCAGTTTTGAACGGAAGATATTTCCTTTTTCACCATAGCCCTCTATGGGCTTCCAAATATCCCTTTGCCAATTCCACAAGAACAGCCTTAGTGAAAGGCTTCTTGAAGGGAAAGATGTAACTCTGTGAGATGAATTAACAAAACACAGAGCAGTTTCCAGAAAGCTTCTTTCCAGTTTTGAACGGAAGATATTTCCTTTTTCACCATAGTCCTCTATGGGCTTCCAAATATCCCTTTGCCAATTCCAGAAGAACAGCCTTAGCGAAAGGCTTCTTGAAGGGAAAGATGTAACTCTGTGAGATGAATTAACAGAACACAGAGCAGTTTCTCAGAAAGCTTCTTTCCAGTTTTGAACGGAAGATATTTCCTTTTTCACCATAGCCCTCTATGGGCTTCCAAATATCCCTCTGCCAATTCCACAAGAACAGCCTTAGCGAAAGTCTTCTTGAAGGGAAACATGTAACTGTGTGAGATGAATTAACAGAACACAGATCAGTTTCTCAGAAAGCTTCTTTCCAGTTTTGAACGGAAGATATTCCCTTTTTCACCATAGCCCTCTATGGGCTTCCAAATATCCCTTTGCCAATTCCACAAGAACAGCCTTAGCGAAAGGCTTCTTGAAGGGAAAGATGTAACTCTGTGAGATGAATTAACAGAACACAGAGTAGTTTCTCAGAAAGCTTCTTTCCAGTTTTGAACGGAAGATATTTCCTTTTTCACCATAGCCCTCTATGGGCTTGCAAATATCCCTTTGCCAATTCCACAAGAACAGCATTAGCGAAAGGCTTCTTGAAGGGAAAGATGTAACTCTGTGAGATGAATTAACAGAACACAGAGCAGTTTCTCAGAAAGCTTCTTTCCAGTTTTGAACGGAAGATATTTCCTTTTTCACCATAGCCCTCTATGGGCTTCCAAATATCCCTTTGCCAATTCCACAAGAACAGCCTTAGCGAAAGGCTTCTTGAAGGGAAAGATGTAACTCTGTGAGATGAATTAACAGAACACAGAGCAGTTTCTCAGAAAGCTTAATTCCAGTTTTGAACGGAAGATATTTCCTTTTTCACCATAGCCCTCTATGGGCTTCCAAATATCCCTTTGCCAATTCCACAAGAACAGCCTTAGCGAAAGGCTTCTTGAAGGGAAAGATGTAACTCTGTGAGATGAATTAACAGAACACAGAGCAGTTTCTCAGAAAGCTTCTTTCCAGTTTTGAACGGAAGATATTTCCTTTTTCACCATAGCCCTCTATGGGCTTCCAAATATCCCTTTGCCAATTCCACAAGAACAGCCTTAGCGAAAGGCTTCTTGAAGGGAAAGATGTAACTCTGTGAGATGAATTAACAGAACACAGAGCAGTTTCTCAGAAAGCTTCTTTCCAGTTTTGAACGGAAGATATTCCCTTTTTCACCATAGCCCTCTATGGGCTTCCAAATATCCCTTTGCCAATTCCACAAGAACAGGCTTAGCGAAAGGCTTCTTGAAGGGAAAGATGTACCTCTGTGAGATGAATTAACAGAACACAGAGCAGTTTCTAAGAAAGCTTCTTTCCAGTTTTGAACGGAAGATATTTCCTTTTTCACCATAGCCCTCTATGGGCTTCCAAATATCCCTTTGCCAATTCCACAAGAACAGCCTTAGCGAAAGGCTTCTTGAAGGGAAAGATGTAACTCTGTGAGATGAATTAACAGAACACAGAGCAGTTTCTCAGAAAGCTTCTTTCCAGTTTTGAACGGAAGATATTTCCTTTTTCACCATAGCCCTCTATGGGCTTCCAAATATCCCTTGGCCAATTCCACAAGAACAGCCTTAGCGAAAGGCTTCTTGAAGGGAAAGATGTAACTCTGTGAGATGAATTAACAGAACACAGAGCAGTTTCTCAGAAAGCTTCTTTCCAGTTTTTAACGGAACATATTTCCTTTTATACGATAGCCCTCTAAGGGCTTCCAAATACTCCTTTGCCAATTCCACAAGAACAACCTTAGCGAAAGGCTTCTTGAAGGGAAAGATGTAACTCTCTGAGATGAATTAATAGAACACAGAGCACTTTCTCAGAAAGCTTCTTTCCAGTTTTGAACGGAAGATATTTCCTTTTTCACCATAGCCCTCTATGGGCTTCCAAATATCCCTTTGCCAATTCCACAAGAACAGCCTTAGTGAAAGGCTTCTTGAAGGGAAAGATGTAACTCTGTGAGATGAATTAACAAAACACAGAGCAGTTTCCAGAAAGCTTCTTTCCAGTTTTGAACGGAAGATATTTCCTTTTTCACCATAGTCCTCTATGGGCTTCCAAATATCCCTTTGCCAATTCCAGAAGAACAGCCTTAGCGAAAGGCTTCTTGAAGGGAAAGATGTAACTCTGTGAGATGAATTAACAGAACACAGAGCAGTTTCTCAGAAAGCTTCTTTCCAGTTTTGAACGGAAGATATTTCCTTTTTCACCATAGCCCTCTATGGGCTTCCAAATATCCCTCTGCCAATTCCACAAGAACAGCCTTAGCGAAAGTCTTCTTGAAGGGAAACATGTAACTGTGTGAGATGAATTAACAGAACACAGATCAGTTTCTCAGAAAGCTTCTTTCCAGTTTTGAACGGAAGATATTCCCTTTTTCACCATAGCCCTCTATGGGCTTCCAAATATCCCTTTGCCAATTCCACAAGAACAGCCTTAGCGAAAGGCTTCTTGAAGGGAAAGATGTAACTCTGTGAGATGAATTAACAGAACACAGAGTAGTTTCTCAGAAAGCTTCTTTCCAGTTTTGAACGGAAGATATTTCCTTTTTCACCATAGCCCTCTATGGGCTTGCAAATATCCCTTTGCCAATTCCACAAGAACAGCATTAGCGAAAGGCTTCTTGAAGGGAAAGATGTAACTCTGTGAGATGAATTAACAGAACACAGAGCAGTTTCTCAGAAAGCTTCTTTCCAGTTTTGAACGGAAGATATTTCCTTTTTCACCATAGCCCTCTATGGGCTTCCAAATATCCCTTTGCCAATTCCACAAGAACAGCCTTAGCGAAAGGCTTCTTGAAGGGAAAGATGTAACTCTGTGAGATGAATTAACAGAACACAGAGCAGTTTCTCAGAAAGCTTAATTCCAGTTTTGAACGGAAGATATTTCCTTTTTCACCATAGCCCTCTATGGGCTTCCAAATATCCCTTTGCCAATTCCACAAGAACAGCCTTAGCGAAAGGCTTCTTGAAGGGAAAGATGTAACTCTGTGAGATGAATTAACAGAACACAGAGCAGTTTCTCAGAAAGCTTCTTTCCAGTTTTGAACGGAAGATATTTCCTTTTTCACCATAGCCCTCTATGGGCTTCCAAATATCCCTTTGCCAATTCCACAAGAACAGCCTTAGCGAAAGGCTTCTTGAAGGGAAAGATGTAACTCTGTGAGATGAATTAACAGAACACAGAGCAGTTTCTCAGAAAGCTTCTTTCCAGTTTTGAACGGAAGATATTCCCTTTTTCACCATAGCCCTCTATGGGCTTCCAAATATCCCTTTGCCAATTCCACAAGAACAGGCTTAGCGAAAGGCTTCTTGAAGGGAAAGATGTACCTCTGTGAGATGAATTAACAGAACACAGAGCAGTTTCTAAGAAAGCTTCTTTCCAGTTTTGAACGGAAGATATTTCCTTTTTCACCATAGCCCTCTATGGGCTTCCAAATATCCCTTTGCCAATTCCACAAGAACAGCCTTAGCGAAAGGCTTCTTGAAGGGAAAGATGTAACTCTGTGAGATGAATTAACAGAACACAGAGCAGTTTCTCAGAAAGCTTCTTTCCAGTTTTGAACGGAAGATATTTCCTTTTTCACCATAGCCCTCTATGGGCTTCCAAATATCCCTTGGCCAATTCCACAAGAACAGCCTTAGCGAAAGGCATCTTGAAGGGAAAGATGTAACCCTGTGAGATGAATTAACGGAACACAGAGCAGTTTCTCTGAAAGCTTCTTTCCAGTTTTGAACGGAAGATATTTCCTTTTTCACCATAGCCCTCTATGGGCTTCCAAATATCCCTTTGCCAATTCCACAAGAACAGCCTTAGCGAAAGGCTTCTTGAAGGGAAAGATGTAACTCTGTGAGATGAATTAACAAAACACAGAGCAGTTTCTCAGAAAGCTTCTTTCCAGTTTTGAGCGGAAGATATTTCCTTTTTCACCATAGCCCTCTATGGGCTTCCAAATATCCCTTTGCCAATTCCACAAGAACAGCCTTAGCGAAAGGCTTCTTGAAGGGAAAGATGTAACTCTGTGAGATGAATTAACAAAACACAGAGCAGTTTCTCAGAAAGCTTCTTTCCAGTTTTGAACGGAAGATATTCCCTTTTTCACCATAGCCCTCTATGGGCTTCCAAATATCCCTCTGCCAATTCCACAAGAACAGCCTTAGGGAAAGGCTTCTTGTAGGGAAAGATGTAACTCTGTGAGATGAATTAACAGAACACAGAGCAGTTTCTCAGAAAGCTTCTTTCCAGTTTTGAACGGAAGATATTTCCTTTTTCACCATAGCCCTCTATGGGCTTCCAAATATCCCTCTGCTAATTCCACAAGAACAGCCTTAGCGAAAGGCTTCTTGAAGGGAAAGATGTAACACTGTGAGATGAATTAACAGAACACAGAGCAGTTTCTCAGAAAGCTTCTTTCCAGTTTTGAACGGAAGATATTTCCTTTTTCACCATAGCCCACTATGGGCTTCCAAATATCCCTTTGCCAATTCCACAAGAACAGCCTTAGCGAAAGGCTTCTTGAAGGGAAAGATGTAAGTCTTTGAGATGAATTAACAGAACACAGAGCACTTTCTCAGAAAGCTTCTTTCCAGTTTTGAACGGAAGATATTTCCTTTTTCACCAAAGCCCTCTATGGGCTTCCAAATATCCCTTGGCCAATTCCACAAGAACAGCCTTAGCGAAAGGCATCTTGAAGGGAAAGATGTAACCCTGTGAGATGAATTAACGGAACACAGAGCAGTTTCTCTGAAAGCTTCTTTCCAGTTTTGAACGGAAGATATTTCCTTTTTCACCATAGCCCTCTATGGGCTTCCAAATATCCCTTTGCCAATTCCACAAGAACAGCCTTAGCGAAAGGCTTCTTGAAGGGAAAGATGTAACTCTGTGAGATGAATTAACAAAACACAGAGCAGTTTCTCAGAAAGCTTCTTTCCAGTTTTGAGCGGAAGATATTTCCTTTTTCACCATAGCCCTCTATGGGCTTCCAAATATCCCTTTGCCAATTCCACAAGAACAGCCTTAGCGAAAGGCTTCTTGAAGGGAAAGATGTAACTCTGTGAGATGAATTAACAAAACACAGAGCAGTTTCTCAGAAAGCTTCTTTCCAGTTTTGAACGGAAGATATTCCCTTTTTCACCATAGCCCTCTATGGGCTTCCAAATATCCCTCTGCCAATTCCACAAGAACAGCCTTAGGGAAAGGCTTCTTGTAGGGAAAGATGTAACTCTGTGAGATGAATTAACAGAACACAGAGCAGTTTCTCAGAAAGCTTCTTTCCAGTTTTGAACGGAAGATATTTCCTTTTTCACCATAGCCCTCTATGGGCTTCCAAATATCCCTCTGCTAATTCCACAAGAACAGCCTTAGCGAAAGGCTTCTTGAAGGGAAAGATGTAACACTGTGAGATGAATTAACAGAACACAGAGCAGTTTCTCAGAAAGCTTCTTTCCAGTTTTGAACGGAAGATATTTCCTTTTTCACCATAGCCCTCTATGGGCTTCCAAATATCCCTTTGCCAATTCCACAAGAACAGCCTTAGCGAAAGGCTTCTTGAAGGGAAAGATGTAAGTCTTTGAGATGAATTAACAGAACACAGAGCACTTTCTCAGAAAGCTTCTTTCCAGTTTTGAACGGAAGATATTTCCTTTTTCACCAAAGCCCTCTATGGGCTTCCAAATATCCCTTTGCCAATTCCACAAGAACAGCCTTAGCGAAAGGCTTCTTGAAGGGAAAGATGTAACTCTGTGAGATGAATTAACAGAACACAGAGCAGTTTCTCAGAAAGCTTCTTTCCAGTTTTGAACGGAAGATATTTCCTTTTTCACGATAGCCCTCTAAGGGCTTCCAAATACTCCTTTGCCAATTCCACAAGAACAACCTTAGCGAAAGGCTTCTTGACGGGAAAGATGTAACTCTGTGAGATGAATTAATAGAACACAGAGCACTTTCTCAGAAAGCTTCTTTCCAGTTTTGAACGGAAGATATTTCCTTTTTCACCATAGCCCTCTATGGGCGTCCAAATATCCCTCTGCCAATTCCACAAGAACAGCCTTAGCGAAAGGCTTCTTGAAGGGAAACATGTAACTGTGTGAGATGAATTAACAGAACACAGAGCAGTTTCTCTGAAAGCTTCTTTCCAGTTTTGAACGGAAGATATTCCCTTTTTCACCATAGCCCTCTATGGGCTTCCAAATATCCCTTTGCCAATTCCACAAGAACAGCCTTAGCGAAAGGCTTCTTGAAGGGAAAGATGTAACTCTGTGAGATGAATTAACAGAACACAGAGCAGTTTCTCGGAAAGCTTCTTTCCAGTTTTGAACGGAAGATATTTCCTTTTTCACCATAGCCCTCTATGGGCTTCCAAATATCCCTTTGCCAATTCCACAAGAACAGCCTTAGCGAAAGGCTTCTTGAAGGGAAAGATGTAACTCTGTGAGATGAATTAAGAGAACACAGAGCAGTTTCTCAGAAAGCTTCTTTCCAGTTTTGAACGGAAGGTATTTCCTTTTTCACCATAGCCCTCTATGGGCTTCCAAATATCCCTTTGCCAATTCCACAAGAACAGCCTTAGCGAAAGGCTTCTTGAAGGGAAAGATGTAACTCTGTGAGATGAATTAACAGAACACAGAGCAGTTTCTCAGACAGCTTCTTTCAAGTTTTGAACGGAAGATATTTCCTTTTTCACCATAGAACTCTATGGGCTTCCAAATATCCCTTTGCCAATTCCACAAGAACAGCCTTAGCGAAAGGCTTCTTGAAGGGAAAGATGTACCTCTGTGAGATGAATTAACAGAACACAGAGCAGTTTCTAAGAAAGCTTCTTTCCAGTTTTGAACGGAAGATATTTCCTTTTTCACCATAGCCCTCTATGGGCTTCCAAATATCCCTTTGCCAATTCCACAAGAACAGCCTTAGCGAAAGGCTTCTTGAAGGGAAAGATGTAACTCTGTGAGATGAATTAACAGAACACAGAGCAGTTTCTCAGAAAGCTTCTTTCCAGTTTTGAACGGAAGATATTTCCTTTTTCACCATAGCCCTCTATGGGCTTCCAAATATCCCTTGGCCAATTCCACAAGAACAGCCTTAGCGAAAGGCATCTTGAAGGGAAAGATGTAACCCTGTGAGATGAATTAACAGAACACAGAGCAGTTTCTCTGAAAGCTTCTTTCCAGTTTTGAACGGAAGATATTTCCTTTTTCACCATAGCCCTCTATGGGCTTCCAAATATCCCTTTGCCAATTCCACAAGAACAGCCTTAGCGAAAGGCTTCTTGAAGGGAAAGATGTAACTCTGTGAGATGAATTAACAAAACACAGAGCAGTTTCTCAGAAAGCTTCTTTCCAGTTTTGAGCGGAAGATATTTCCTTTTTCACCATAGCCCTCTATGGGCTTCCAAATATCCCTTTGCCAATTCCACAAGAACAGCCTTAGCGAAAGGCTTCTTGAAGGGAAAGATGTAACTCTGTGAGATGAATTAACAAAACACAGAGCAGTTTCTCAGAAAGCTTCTTTCCAGTTTTGAACGGAAGATATTCCCTTTTTCACCATAGCCCTCTATGGGCTTCCAAATATCCCTCTGCCAATTCCACAAGAACAGCCTTAGGGAAAGGCTTCTTGAAGGGAAAGATGTAACTCTGTGAGATGAATTAACAGAACACAGAGCAGTTTCTCAGAAAGCTTCTTTCCAGTTTTGAACGGAAGATATTTCCTTTTTCACCATAGCCCTCTATGGGCTTCCAAATATCCCTCTGCTAATTCCACAAGAACAGCCTTAGCGAAAGGCTTCTTGAAGGGAAAGATGTAACACTGTGAGATGAATTAACAGAACACAGAGCAGTTTCTCAGAAAGCTTCTTTCCAGTTTTGAACGGAAGATATTTCCTTTTTCACCATAGCCCTCTATGGGCTTCCAAATATCCCTTTGCCAATTCCACAAGAACAGCCTTAGCGAAAGGCTTCTTGAAGGGAAAGATGTAAGTCTGTGAGATGAATTAACAGAACACAGAGCACTTTCTCAGAAAGCTTCCTTCCAGTTTTGAACGGAAGATATTTCCTTTTTCACCAAAGCCCTCTATGGGCTTCCAAATACCCCTTTGCCAATTCCACAAGAACAGCCTTAGCGAAAGGCTTCTTGAATGGAAAGATGTAACTCTGTGAGATGAATTAACAGAACACAGAGCAGTTTCTCAGAAAGCTTCTTTCCAGTTTTGAACGGAAGATATTTCCTTTTTCACGATAGCCCTCTAAGGGCTTCCAAATACTCCTTTGCCAATTCCACAAGAACAACCTTAGCGAAAGGCTTCTTGAAGGGAAAGATGTAACTCTGTGAGATGAATTAATAGAACACAGAGTACTTTCTCAGAAAGCTTCTTTCCAGTTTTGAACGGAAGATATTTCCTTTTTCACCATAGCCCTCTATGGGCTTCCAAATATCCCTCTACCAATTCCACAAGAACAGCCTTAGCGAAAGGCTTCTTGAAGGGAAACATGTAACTGTGTGAGATGAATTAACAGAACACAGAGCAGTTTCTCTGAAAGCTTCTTTCCAGTTTTGAACGGAAGATATTCCCTTTTTCACCATAGCCCTCTATGGGCTTCCAAATATCCCTTTGCCAATTCCACAAGAACAGCCTTAGCGAAAGGCTTCTTGAAGGGAAAGATGTAACTCTGTGAGATGAATTAACAGAACACAGAGCAGTTTCTCAGAAAGCTTCTTTCCAGTTTTGAACGGAAGATATTTCCTTTTTCACCATAGCCCTCTATGGGCTTCCAAATATCCCTTGGCCAATTCCACAAGAACAGCCTTAGCGAAAGGCTTCTTGAAGGGAAAGATGTAACTCTGTGAGATGAATTAACAGAACACAGAGCAGTTTCTCAGAAAGCTTCTTTCCAGTTTTGAACATAAGATATTTCCTTTTTCACCATAGCCCTCTATGGGCTTCCAAATATCCCTTTGCCAATTCCACAAGAACAGCCTTAGCGAAAGGCTTCTTGAAGGGAAAGATGTAACTCTGTGAGATGAATTAACAGAACACAGAGCAGTTTCTCAGAAAACTTCTTTCCGGTTTTGAACGGAAGATATTTCCTTTTTCACCATAGCCCTCTATGGGCTTCCAAATATCCCTTTGCCAATTCCACAAGAACAGCCTTAGCGAAAGGCTTCTTGAAGGGAAAGATGTAACTCTGTGAGATGAATTAACAGAACACAGAGCAGTTTCTCAGAAAGCTTCTTTCCAATTTTCAACGGAAGATATTTCCTTTTTCACCATAGACCTCTATGGGCATCCAAATATCCCTTTGCCAATTCCACAAGAACAGCCTTAGCGAAAGGCTTCTTGAAGGGAAAGATGTAACTCTGTGAGATGAATTAACAGAACACAGAGCAGTTTCTCAGAAAGCTTCTTTCCAGTTTTGAACGGAAGATATTCCCTTTTTCACCATAGCCCTCTATGGGCTTCCAAATATCCCTTTGCCAATTCCACAAGAACAGCCTTAGCGAAAGGCTTCTTGAAGGGAAAGATGTACCTCTGTGTGATGAATTAACAGAACACAGAGCAGTTTCTAAGATAGCTTCTTTCCAGTTTTGAACGGAAGATATTTCCTTTTTCACCATAGCCCTCTATGGGCTTCCAAATATCCCTTTGCCAATTCCACAAGAACAGCCTTAGCGAAAGGCTTCTTGAAGGGAAAGATGTAACTCTGTGAGATGAATTAACAGAACACAGAGCAGTTTCTCAGAAAGCTTCTTTCCAGTTTTGAACGGAAGATATTTCCTTTTTCACCATAGCCCTCTATGGGCTTCCAAATATCCCTTGGCCAATTCCACAAGAACAGCCTTAGCGAAAGGCATCTTGAAGGGAAAGATGTAACCCTGTGAGATGAATCAACAGAACACAGAGCAGTTTCTCAGAAAGCTTCTTTCCAGTTTTGAACGGAAGATATTTCCTTTTTCACCATAGCCCTCTATGGGCTTCCAAATATCCCTTTGCCAATTCCACAAGAACAGCCTTAGCGAAAGGCTTCTTGAAGGGGAAGATGTAACTCTGTGAGATGAATTAACAAAACACAGAGCAGTTTCTCAGAAAGCTTCTTTCCAGTTTTGAGCGGAAGATATTTCCTTTTTCACCATAGCCCTCTATGGGCTTCCAAATATCCCTTTGCCAATTCCACAAGAACAGCCTTAGCGAAAGGCTTCTTGAAGGGAAAGATGTAACTCTGTGAGATGAATTAACAAAACACAGAGCAGTTTCTCAGAAAGCTTCTTTCCAGTTTTGAACGGAAGATATTCCCTTTTTCACCATAGCCCTCTATGGGCTTCCAAATATCCCTCTGCCAATTCCACAAGAACAGCCTTAGGGAAAGGCTTCTTGAAGGGAAAGTTGTAACTCTGTGAGATGAATTAACAGAACACAGAGCAGTTTCTCAGAAAGCTTCTTTCCAGTTTTGAACGGAAGATATTTCCTTTTTCACCATAGCCCTCTATGGGCTTCCAAATATCCCTCTGCTAATTCCACAAGAACAGCCTTAGCGAAAGGCTTCTTGAAGGGAAAGCTGTAACTCTGTGAGATGAATTAACAGAACACAGAGCAGTTTCTCAGGAAGCTTCTTTCCAGTTTTGAACGGAAGATATTTCCTTTTTCACCATAGCCCTCTATGGGCTTCCAAATATCCCTTTGCCAATTCCACAAGAACAGCCTTAGCGAAAGGCTTCTTGAAGGGAAAGATGTAAGTCTGTGAGATGAATTAACAGAACACAGAGCACTTTCTCAGAAAGCTTCTTTCCAGTTTTGAACGGAAGATATTTCCTTTTTCACCAAAGCCCTCTATGGGCTTCCAAATATCCCTTTGCCAATTCCACAAGAACAGCCTTAGCGAAAGGCTTCTTGAAGGGAAAGATGTAACTCTGTGAGATGAATTAACAGAACACAGAGCAGTTTCTCAGAAAGCTTCTTTCCAGCTTTGAACGGAAGATATTTCCTTTTTCACCATAGCCCTCAATGGGCTTCCAAATATCCCTTTGCCAATTCCACAAGAACAGCCTTAGCGAAAGGCTTCTTGAAGGGAAAGATGTAACTCTGTGAGATGAATTAACAGAACACAGAGCAGTTTCTCAGAAAGCTTCTTTCCAGTATTGAACGGAAGATATTTTCTTTTTCACCATAGCCCTCTATGGGCTTCCAAATATCCCTTTGCCAATTCCACAAGAACAGCCTTAGCGAAAGGCTTCTTGAAGGGAAAGATGTAACTCTGTGAGATGAATTAACAGAACACAGAGCAGTTTCTCAGAAAGCTTCTTTCCAGTTTTGAACGGAAGATATTTCCTTTTTCACCATAGCCCTCTATGGGCTTGCAAATATCCCTTTGCCAATTCCACAAGAACAGCATTAGCGAAAGGCTTCTTGAAGGGAAAGATGTAACTCTGTGAGATGAATTAACAGAACACAGAGCAGTTTCTCAGAAAGCTTCTTTCCAGTTTTGAACGGAAGATATTTCCTTTTTCACCATAGCCCTCTATGGGCTTCCAAATATCCCTTTGCCAATTCCACAAGAACAGCCTTAGCGAAAGGCTTCTTGAAGGGAAAGATGTAACTCTGTGAGATGAATTAACAGAACACAGAGCAGTTTCTCAGAAAGCTTCTTTCCAGTTTTGAACGGAAGATATTTCCTTTTTCACCATAGCCCTCTATGGGCTTCCAAATATCCCTTTGCCAATTCCACAAGAACAGCCTTAGCGAAAGGCTTCTTGAAGGGAAAGATGTAACTCTGTGAGATGAATTAACAGAACACAGAGCAGTTTCTCAGAAAGCTTCTTTCCGGTTTTGAACGGAAGATATTTCCTTTTTCACCATAGCCCTCTATGGGCTTCCAAATATCCCTTTGCCAATTCCACAAGAACAGCCTTAGCGAAAGGCTTCTTGAAGGGAAAGATGTAACTCTGTGAGATGAATTAACAGAACACAGAGCAGTTTCTCAGAAAGCTTCTTTCCAGTTTTGAACGGAAGATATTTCCTTTTTCACCATAGCCCTCTATGGGCTTCCAAATATCCCTTTGCCAATTCCACAAGAACAGCCTTAGCGAAAGGCTTCTTGAAGGGAAAGATGTAACTCTGTGAGATGAATTAACAGAACACAGAGCAGTTTCTCAGAAAGCTTCTTTCCAGTTTTGAACGGAAGATATTTCCTTTTTCACCATAGCCCTCTATGGGCTTCCAAATATCCCTTTGCCAATTCCACAGGAACAGCCTTAGCGAAAGGCTTCTTGAAGGGAAAGATGTAAGTCTGTGAGATGAATTAACAGAACACAGAGCAGTTTCTCAGAAAGCTTCTTTCCAGTTTTGAACGGAAGATATTCCCTTCTTCACCATAGCCCTATATGGGCTTCCAAATATCCCTTTGCCAATTCAACAAGAACAGCCTTAGCGAAAGGCTTCTTGAAGGGAAAGATGTAACTCTGTGAGATGAATTAACAGAACACAGAGCAGTTTCTCAGAAAGCTTCTTTCCAGTTTTCAACGGAAGATATTTCCTTTTTCACCATAGACCTCTATGGGCTTCCAAACATCCCTTTGCCAATTCCACAAGAACAGCCTTAGCGAAAGACTTCTTGAAGGGAAAGATGTAACTCTGTGAGATGAATTAACAGAACACAGAGCAGTTTCTCAGAAAGCTTCTTTCCAGTTTTGAACGGAAGATATTTCCTTTTTAACCATAGCCCTCTAAGGGCATCCAAATATCCCTTTGCCAATTCCACAAGAACAGCCTTAGCAAAAGGCTTTTTGAAGGGAAAGATGTAACTCTGTGAGATGAATTAACAGAACACAGAGCAGTTTCTCAGAAAGCTTCTTTCTAGTTTTGAACGGAAGATATTTCCTTTTTCACCATAGCCCTCTATGGGCTTCCAAATATCCCTTGCCCATTCCACAAGAACAGCCTTAGCGAAAGGCTTCTTGAATTGAAAGATGTAACTCTGTGAGATGAATTAACAGAACACAGAGCAGTTTCTCAGAAAGCTTCTTTCCAGTTTTGAACGGAAGATATTTCCTTTTTCACCATAGCCCTCTATGGGCTTCCAAATATCCCTTTGCCAATTCCACAAGAACAGCCTTAGCGAAAGGCTTCTTGAAGGGAAAGATGTAACTCTGTGAGATGAATTAACAGAACACAGAGCAGTTTCTCAGAAAGCTTCTTTCCAGTTTTGAACGGAAGATATTTCCTTTTTCACGATAGCCCTCTAAGGGCTTCCAAATACTCCTTTGCCAATTCCACAAGAACAACCTTAGCGAAAGGCTTCTTGAAGGGAAAGATGTAACTCTCTGAGATGAATTAATAGAACACAGAGCACTTTCTCAGAAAGCTTCTTTCCAGTTTTGAACGGAAGATATTTCCTTTTTCACCATAGCCCTCTATGGGCTTCCAAATATCCCTTTGCCAATTCCACAAGAACAGCCTTAGCGAAAGGCTTCTTGAAGGGAAAGATGTAACTCTGTGAGATGAATTAACAAAACACAGAGCAGTTTCTCAGAAAGCTTCTTTCCAGTTTTGAACGGAAGATATTTCCTTTTTCACCATAGCCCTCTATGGGCTTCCAAATATCCCTTTGCCAATTCCAGAAGAACAGCCTTAGCGAAAGGCTTCTTGAAGGGAAAGATGTAACTCTGTGAGATGAATTAACAGAACACAGAGCAGTTTCTCAGACAGCTTCTTTCAAGTTTTGAACGGAAGATATTTCCTTTTTCACCATAGCCCTCTATGGGCTTCCAAATATCCCTTGGCCAATTCCACAAGAACAGCCTTAGCGAAAGGCTTCTTGAAGGGAAAGATGTAACTCTGTGAGATGAATTAACAGAACACAGAGCAGTTTCTCAGAAAGCTTCTTTCCAGTTTTGAACGAAAGATATTTCCTTTTTCACCATAGCCCTCTATGGGCTTCCAAATATCCCTTTGCCAATACCACAAGAACAGCCTTAGCGAAAGGCTTCTTGAAGGGAAAGATGTAACTCTGTGAGATGAATTAACAGAACACAGAGCAGTTTCTCAGAAAGCTTCTTTCCAGTTTTGAACGGAAGATATTTCCTTTTTCACCATAGCCTTCTATGGGCTTGCAAATATCCCTTTGCCAATTCCACAAGAACAGCCTTAGCGAAAGGCTTCTTGAAGGGAAAGATGTAACTCTGTGAGATGAATTAACAGAACACAGAGCAGTTTCTCAGAAAGCTTCTTTCCAGTTTTGAACGGAAGATATTTTCTTTTTCACCATAGCCCTCTATGGGCTTCCAAATATCCCTTTGCCAATTCCACAAGAACAGCCTTAGCGAAAGGCTTCTTGAAGGGAAAGATGTAACTCTGTGAGATGAATTAACAGAACACAGAGCAGTTTCTCAGAAAGCTTCTTTCCAGTTTTGAACGGAAGATATTTCCTTTTTCACCATAGCCCTCTATGGGCTTGCAAATATCCCTTTGCCAATTCCACAAGAACAGCATTAGCGAAAGGCTTCTTGAAGGGAAAGATGTAACTCTGTGAGATGAATTAACAGAACACAGAGCAGTTTCTCAGAAAGCTTCTTTCCAGTTTTGAACGGAAGATATTTCCTTTTTCACCATAGCCCTCTAAGGGCTTCCAAATATCCCTTTGCCAATTCCACAAGAACAGCCTTAGCGAAAGGCTTCTTGAAGGGAAAGATGTAACTCTGTGAGATGAATTAACAGAACACAGAGCAGTTTCTCAGAAAGCTTCTTTCCAGTTTTGAACGGAAGATATTTCCTTTTTCACCATAGCCCTCTATGGGCTTCCAAATATCCCTTTGCCAATTCCACAAGAACAGCCTTAGCCAAAGGCTTCTTGAAGGGAAAGATGTAACTCTGTGAGATGAATTAACAGAACACAGAGCAGTTTCTCAGAAAGCTTCTTTCCGGTTTTGAACGGAAGATATTTCCTTTTTCACCATAGCCCTCTATGGGCTTCCAAATATCCCTTTGCCAATTCCACAAGAACAGCCTTAGCGAAAGGCTTCTTGAAGGGAAAGATGTAACTCTGTGAGATGAATTAACAGAACACAGAGCAGTTTCTCAGAAAGCTTCTTTCCAGTTTTGAACGGAAGATATTTCCTTTTTCACGATAGCCCTCTAAGGGCTTCCAAATACTCCTTTGCCAATTCCACAAGAACAACCTTAGCGAAAGGCTTCTTGAAGGGAAAGATGTAACTCTCTGAGATGAATTAATAGAACACAGAGCACTTTCTCAGAAAGCTTCTTTCCAGTTTTGAACGGAAGATACTTCCTTTTTCACCATAGCCCTCTATGGGCTTCCAAATATCCCTTTGCCAATTCCACAAGAACAGCCTTAGTGAAAGGCTTCTTGAAGGGAAAGATGTAACTCTGTGAGATGAATTAACAAAACACAGAGCAGTTTCTCAGAAAGCTTCTTTCCAGTTTTGAACGGAAGATATTTCCTTTTTCACCATAGCCCTCTATGGGCTTCCAAATATCCCTTTGCCAATTCCAGAAGAACAGCCTTAGCGAAAGGCTTCTTGAAGGGAAAGATGTAACTCTGTGAGATGAATTAACAGAACACAGAGCAGTTTCTCAGACAGCTTCTTCCAAGTTTTGAACGGAAGATATTTCCTTTTTCACCATAGCCCTCTATGGGCTTCCAAATATCCCTTTGCCAATTCCACAAGAACAGCCTTAGCGAAAGGCTTCTTGAAGGGAAAGATGTAACTCTGTGAGATGAATTAACAGAACACAGAGCAGTTTCTCAGAAAGCTTCTTTCCAGTTTTGAACGAAAGATATTTCCTTTTTCACCATAGCCCTCTATGGGCTTCCAAATATCCCTTTGCCAATTCAACAAGAACAGCCTTAGCGAAAGGCTTCTTGAAGGGAAAGATGTAACTCTGTGAGATGAATTAACAGAACACAGAGCAGTTTCTCAGAAAGCTTCTTTCCAGTTTTGAACGGAAGATATTTCCTTTTTCACCATAGCCCTCTATGGGCTTGCAAATATCCCTTTGCCAATTCCACAAGAACAGCCTTAGCGAAAGGCTTCTTGAAGGGAAAGATGTAACTCTGTGAGATGAATTAACAGAACACAGAGCAGTTTCTCAGAAAGCTTCTTTCCAGTTTTGAACGGAAGATATTTCCTTTTTCACCATAGCCCTCTATGGGCTTGCAAATATCCCTTTGCCAATTCCACAAGAACAGCCTTAGCGAAAGGCTTCTTGAAGGGAAAGATGTAACTCTGTGAGATGAATTAACAGAACACAGAGCAGTTTCTCAGAAAGCTTCTTTCCAGTTTTGAACGGAAGATATTTCCTTTTTCACCATAGCCCTCTATGGGCTTCCAAATATCCCTTTGCCAATTCCACAAGAACAGCCTTAGCGAAAGGCTTCTTGAAGGGAAAGATGTAACTCTGTGAGATGAATTAACAGAACACAGAGCAGTTTCTCAGAAAGCTTCTTTCCAGTTTTGAACGGAAGATATTTCCTTTTTCACCATAGCCCTCTATGGGCTTCCAAATATCCCTTTGCCAATTCCACAGGAACAGCCTTAGCGAAAGGCTTCTTGAAGGGAAAGATGTAAGTCTGTGAGATGAATTAACAGAACACAGAGCAGTTTCTCAGAAAGCTTCTTTCCAGTTTTGAACGGAAGATATTCCTTTCTTCACCATAGCCCTCTATGGGCTTCCAAATATCCCTTTGCCAATTCAACAAGAACAGCCTTAGCGAAAGGCTTCTTGAAGGGAAAGATGTAACTCTGTGAGATGAATTAACAGAACACAGAGCAGTTTCTCAGAAAGCTTCTTTCCAGTTTTCAACGGAAGATATTTCCTTTTTCACCATAGCCCTCTATGGGCTTCCAAATATCCCTTTGCCAATTCCACAAGAACAGCCTTAGCGAAAGACTTCTTGAAGGGAAAGATGTAACTCTGTGAGATGAATTAACAGAACACAGAGCAGTTTCTCAGAAAGCTTCTTTCCAGTTTTGAACGGAAGATATTTCCTTTTTAACCATAGCCCTCTATGGGCATCCAAATATCCCTTTGCCAATTCCACAAGAACAGCCTTAGCGAAAGGCTTTTTGAAGGGAAAGATGTAACTCTGTGAGATGAATTAACAGAACACAGAGCAGTTTCTCAGAAAGCTTCTTTCCAGTTTTGAACGGAAGATATTTCCTTTTTCACCATAGCCCTCTATGGGCTTCCAAATATCCCTTGCCCATTCCACAAGAACAGCCTTAGCGAAAGGCTTCTTGAAGGGAAAGATGTAACTCTGTGAGATGAATTAACATAACACAGAGCAGTTTCTCAGAAAGCTTCTTTCCAGTTTTGAACGGAAGATATTTCCTTTTTCACCAAAGCCCTCTATGGGCTTCCAAATATCTCTTTGCCAATTCCACAAGAACAGCCTTAGCGAAAGGCTTCTTGAAGGGAAAGATGTAACTCTGTGAGATGAATTAACAGAACACAGAGCAGTTTCTCAGAAAGCTTCTTTCCAGTTTTGAACGGAAGACATTTCCTTTTTCACGATAGCCCTCTAAGGGCTTCCAAATACTCCTTTGCCAATTCCACAAGAACAACCTTAGCGAAAGGCTTCTTGAAGGGAAAGATGTAACTCTCTGAGATGAATTAATAGAACACAGAGCACTTTGTCAGAAAGCTTCTTTCCAGTTTTGAACGGAAGATATTTCCTTTTTCACCATAGCCCTCTATGGGCTTCCAAATATCCCTTTGCCAATTCCACAAGAACAGCCTTAGTGAAAGGCTTCTTGAAGGGAAAGATGTAACTCTGTGAGATGAATTAACAAAACACAGAGCAGTTTCTCAGAAAGCTTCTTTCCAGTTTTGAACGGAAGATATTTCCTTTTTCACCATAGCCCTCTATGGGCTTCCAAATATCCCTCTGCCAATTCCACAAGAACAGCCTTAGCGAAAGGCTTCTTGAAGGGAAAGATGTAACTCTGTGAGATGAATTAACAGAACACAGAGCAGTTTCTCAGAAAGCTTCTTTCCAGTTTTGAACGGAAGATATTTTCTTTTTCACCATAGCCCTCTATGGGCTTCCAAATATCCCTTTGCCAATTCCACAAGAACAGCCTTAGCGAAAGGCTTCTTGAAGGGAAAGATGTAACTCTGTGAGATGAATTAACAGAACACAGAGCAGTTTCTCAGAAAGCTTCTTTCCAGTTTTGAACGGAAGATATTTCCTTTTTCACCATAGCCCTCTATGGGCTTGCAAATATCCCTTTGCCAATTCCACAAGAACAGCATTAGCGAAAGGCTTCCTGAAGGGAAAGATGTAACTCTGTGAGATGAATTAACAGAACACAGAGCAGTTTCTCAGAAAGCTTCTTTCCAGTTTTGAACGGAAGATATTTCCTTTTTCACCATAGCCCTCTATGGGCTTCCAAATATCCCTTTGCCAATTCCACAAGAACAGCCTTAGCGAAAGGCTTCTTGAAGGGAAAGATGTAACTCTGTGAGATGAATTAACAGAACACAGAGCAGTTTCTCAGAAAGCTTCTTTCCAGTTTTGAACGGAAGATATTTCCTTTTTCACCATAGCCCTCTATGGGCTTCCAAATATCCCTTTGCCAATTCCACAAGAACAGCCTTAGCGAAAGGCTTCTTGAAGGGAAAGATGTAACTCTGTGAGATGAATTAACAGAACACAGAGCAGTTTCTCAGAAAGCTTCTTTCCAGTTTTGAACGGAAGATATTTCCTTTTTCACCATAGCCCTCTATGGGCTTCCAAATATCCCTTTGCCAATTCCACAAGAACAGCCTTAGCGAAAGGCTTCTTGAAGGGAAAGATGTAACTCTGTGAGATGAATTAACAGAACACAGAGCAGTTTCTCAGAAAGCTTCTTTCCAGTTTTGAACGGAAGATATTTCCTTTTTCACCATAGCCCTCTATGGGCTTCCAAATATCCCTTTGCCAATTCCACAAGAACAGCCTTAGCGAAAGGCTTCTTGAAGGGAAAGATGTAACTCTGTGAGATGAATTAACAGAACACAGAGCAGTTTCTCAGAAAGCTTCTTTCCAGTTTTGAACGGAAGATATTTCCTTTTTCACCATAGCCCTCTATGGGCTTCCAAATATCCCTTTGCCAATTCCACAAGAACAGCCTTAGCGAAAGGCTTCTTGAAGGGAAAGATGTAACTCTCTGAGATGAATTAACAGAACACAGAGCAGTTTCTCAGAAAGCTTCTTTCCACTTTTGAACGGAAGATATTTCCTTTTTCACCATAGCCCTCTAAGGGCTTCCAAATATCCCTTTGCCAATTCCACAAGAACAGCCTTAGCGAAAGGCTTCTTGAAGGGAAAGATGTAACTCTGTGAGATGAATTAACACAACACAGAGCAGTTTCTAAGAAAGCTTCTTTCCAGTTTTGAACGGAAGATATTTCCTTTTTCACCATAGCCCTCTATGGGCTTCCAAATATCCCTTTGCCAATTCCACAAGAACAGCCTTAGCGAAAGGCTTCTTGAAGGGAAAGATGTAACTCTGTGAGATGAATTAACAGAACACAGAGCAGTTTCTCAGAAAGCTTCTTTCCAGTTTTGAACGGAAGATATTTCCTTTTTCACCAAAGCCCTCTATGGGCTTCCAAATATCCCTTTGCCAATTCCACAAGAACAGCCTTAGCGAAAGGCTTCTTGAAGGGAAAGATGTAACTCTGTGAGATGAATTAACAGAACACAGAGCAGTTTCTCAGAAAGCTTCTTTCCAGTTTTGAACGGAAGATATTTCCTTTTTCACGATAGCCCTCTAAGGGCTTCCAAATACTCCTTTGCCAATTCCACAAGAACAACCTTATCGAAAGGCTTCTTGAAGGGAAAGATGTAACTCTCTGAGATGAATGAATAGAACACAGAGCACTTTCTCAGAAAGCTTCTTTCCAGTTTTGAACGGAAGATATTTCCTTTTTCACCATAGCCCTCTATGGGCTTCCAAATATCCCTTTGCCAATTCCACAAGAACAGCCTTAGCGAAAGGCTTCTTGAAGGGAAAGATGTAACTCTGTGAGATGAATTAACAAAACACAGAGCAGTTTCTCAGAAAGCTTCTTTCCAGTTTTGAACGGAAGATATTTCCTTTTTCACCATAGCCCTCTATGGGCTTCCAAATATCCCTCTGCCAATTCCACAAGAACAGCCTTAGCGAAAGGCTTCTTGAAGGGAAAGATGTAACTCTGTGAGATGAATTAACAGAACACAGAGCAGTTTCTCAGAAAGCTTCTTTCCAGTTTTGAACGGAAGATATTTTCTTTTTCACCATAGCCCTCTATGGGCTTCCAAATATCCCTTTGCCAATTCCACAAGAACAGCCTTAGCGAAAGGCTTCTTGAAGGGAAAGATGTAACTCTGTGAGATGAATTAACAGAACACAGAGCAGTTTCTCAGAAAGCTTCTTTCCAGTTTTGAACGGAAGATATTTCCTTTTTCACCATAGCCCTCTATGGGCTTGCAAATATCCCTTTGCCAATTCCACAAGAACAGCATTAGCGAAAGGCTTCCTGAAGGGAAAGATGTAACTCTGTGAGATGAATTAACAGAACACAGAGCAGTTTCTCAGAAAGCTTCTTTCCAGTTTTGAACGGAAGATATTTCCTTTTTCACCATAGCCCTCTATGGGCTTCCAAATATCCCTTTGCCAATTCCACAAGAACAGCCTTAGCGAAAGGCTTCTTGAAGGGAAAGATGTAACTCTGTGAGATGAATTAACAGAACACAGAGCAGTTTCTCAGAAAGCTTCTTTCCAGTTTTGAACGGAAGATATTTCCTTTTTCACCATAGCCCTCTATGGGCTTCCAAATATCCCTTTGCCAATTCCACAAGAACAGCCTTAGCGAAAGGCTTCTTGAAGGGAAAGATGTAACTCTGTGAGATGAATTAACAGAACACAGAGCAGTTTCTCAGAAAGCTTCTTTCCAGTTTTGAACGGAAGATATTTCCTTTTTCACCATAGCCCTCTATGGGCTTCCAAATATCCCTTTGCCAATTCCACAAGAACAGCCTTAGCGAAAGGCTTCTTGAAGGGAAAGATGTAACTCTGTGAGATGAATTAACAGAACACAGAGCAGTTTCTCAGAAAGCTTCTTTCCAGTTTTGAACGGAAGATATTTCCTTTTTCACCATAGCCCTCTATGGGCTTCCAAATATCCCTTTGCCAATTCCACAAGAACAGCCTTAGCGAAAGGCTTCTTGAAGGGAAAGATGTAACTCTGTGAGATGAATTAACAGAACACAGAGCAGTTTCTCAGAAAGCTTCTTTCCAGTTTTGAACGGAAGATATTTCCTTTTTCACCATAGCCCTCTATGGGCTTCCAAATATCCCTTTGCCAATTCCACAAGAACAGCCTTAGCGAAAGGCTTCTTGAAGGGAAAGATGTAACTCTCTGAGATGAATTAACAGAACACAGAGCAGTTTCTCAGAAAGCTTCTTTCCACTTTTGAACGGAAGATATTTCCTTTTTCACCATAGCCCTCTAAGGGCTTCCAAATATCCCTTTGCCAATTCCACAAGAACAGCCTTAGCGAAAGGCTTCTTGAAGGGAAAGATGTAACTCTGTGAGATGAATTAACACAACACAGAGCAGTTTCTAAGAAAGCTTCTTTCCAGTTTTGAACGGAAGATATTTCCTTTTTCACCATAGCCCTCTATGGGCTTCCAAATATCCCTTTGCCAATTCCACAAGAACAGCCTTAGCGAAAGGCTTCTTGAAGGGAAAGATGTAACTCTGTGAGATGAATTAACAGAACACAGAGCAGTTTCTCAGAAAGCTTCTTTCCAGTTTTGAACGGAAGATATTTCCTTTTTCACCAAAGCCCTCTATGGGCTTCCAAATATCCCTTTGCCAATTCCACAAGAACAGCCTTAGCGAAAGGCTTCTTGAAGGGAAAGATGTAACTCTGTGAGATGAATTAACAGAACACAGAGCAGTTTCTCAGAAAGCTTCTTTCCAGTTTTGAACGGAAGATATTTCCTTTTTCACGATAGCCCTCTAAGGGCTTCCAAATACTCCTTTGCCAATTCCACAAGAACAACCTTATCGAAAGGCTTCTTGAAGGGAAAGATGTAACTCTCTGAGATGAATGAATAGAACACAGAGCACTTTCTCAGAAAGCTTCTTTCCAGTTTTGAACGGAAGATATTTCCTTTTTCACCATAGCCCTCTATGGGCTTCCAAATATCCCTTTGCCAATTCCACAAGAACAGCCTTAGCGAAAGGCTTCTTGAAGGGAAAGATGTAACTCTGTGAGATGAATTAACAAAACACAGAGCAGTTTCTCAGAAAGCTTCTTTCCAGTTTTGAACGGAAGATATTTCCTTTTTCACCATAGCCCTCTATGGGCTTCCAAATATCCCTTTGCCAATTCCAGAAGAACAGCCTTAGCGAAAGGCTTCTTGAAGGGAAAGATGTAACTCTGTGAGATGAATTAACAGAACACAGAGCAGTTTCTCAGACAGCTTCTTTCAAGTTTTGAACGGAAGATATTTCCTTTTTCACCATAGCCCTCTATGGGCTTCCAAATATCCCTTTGCCAATTCCACAAGAACAGCCTTAGCGAAAGGCTTCTTGAAGGGAAAGATGTAACTCTGTGAGATGAATTAACAGAACACAGAGCAGTTTCTCAGAAAGCTTCTTTCCAGTTTTGAACGAAAGATATTTCCTTTTTCACCATAGCCCTCTATGGGCTTCCAAATATCCCTTTGCCAATTCCACAAGAACAGCCTTAGCGAAAGGCTTCTTGAAGGGAAAGATGTAACTCTGTGAGATGAATTAACAGAACACAGAGCAGTTTCTCAGAAAGCTTCTTTCCAGTTTTGAACGAAAGATATTTCCTTTTTCACCATAGCCCTCTATGGGCTTCCAAATATCCCTTTGCCAATTCCACAAGAACAGCCTTAGCGAAAGGCTTCTTGAAGGGAAAGATGTAACTCTGTGAGATGAATTAACAGAACACAGAGCAGTTTCTCAGAAAGCTTCTTTCCAGTTTTGAACGGAAGATATTTCCTTTTTCACCATAGCCCTCTATGGGCTTCCAAATATCCCTCTGCCAATTCCACAAGAACAGCCTTAGCGAAAGGCTTCTTGAAGGGAAACATGTAACTGTGTGAGATGAATTAACAGAACACAGAGCAGTTTCTCAGAAAGCTTCTTTCCAGTTTTGAACGGAAGATATTCCCTTTTTCACCATAGCCCTCTATGGGCTTCCAAATATCCCTTTGCCAATTCCACAAGAACAGCCTTAGCGAAAGGCTTCTTGAAGGGAAAGATGTAACTCTGTGAGATGAATTAACAGAACACAGAGCAGTTTCTCAGAAAGCTTCTTTCCAGTTTTGAACGGAAGATATTTCCTTTTTCACCATAGCCCTCTATGGGCTTCCAAATATCCCTTTGCCAATTCCACAAGAACAGCCTTAGCGAAAGGCTTCTTAAAGGGAAAGATGTAACTCTGTGAGATGAATTAACAGAACACAGAGCAGTTTCTCAGAAAGCTTCTTTCCAGTTTTGAACGGAAGATATTTCCTTTTTCACCATAGCCCTCTATGGGCTTCCAAATATCCCTTTGACAATTCCACAAGAACAGCCTTAGCGAAAGGCTTCTTGAAGGGAAAGATGTAACTCTGTGAGATGAATTAACAGAACACAGAGCAGTTTCTCAGAAAGCTTCTTTCCAGTTTTGAACGGAAGATATTTCCTTTTTCACCATTGCCCTCTATGGGCTTCCAAATATCCCTTTGCCAATTCCACAGGAACAGCCTTAGCGAAAGGCTTCTTGAAGGGAAAGATGTAAGTCTGTGAGATGAATTAACAGAACACAGAGCAGTTTCTCAGAAAGCTTCTTTCCAGTTTTGAACGGAAGATATTCCCTTCTTCACCATAGCCCTCTATGGGCTTCCAAATATCCCTTTGCCAATTCAACAAGAACAGCCTTAGCGAAAGGCATCTTGAAGGGAAAGATGTAACTCTGTGAGATGAATTAACAGAACACAGAGCAGTTTCTCAGAAAGCTTCTTTCCAGTTTTCAACGGAAGATATTTCCTTTTTCACCATAGACCTCTATGGGCTTCCAAACATCCCTTTGCCAATTCCACAAGAACAGCCTTAGCGAAAGACTTCTTGAAGGGGAAGATGTAACACTGTGAGATGAATTAACAGAACACAGAGCAGTTTCTCAGAAAGCTTCTTTCCAGTTTTGAACGGAAGATATTTCCTTTTTAACCATAGCCCTCCATGGGCATCCAAATATCCCTTTGCCAATTCCACAAGAACAGCCTTAGCGAAAGGCTTTTTGAAGGGAAAGATGTAACTCTGTGAGATGAATTAACAGAACACAGAGGAGTTTCTCAGAAAGCTTCTTTCCAGTTTTGAACGGAAGATATTTCCTTTTTCACCATAGCCCTCTATGGGCTTCCAAATATCCCTTGCCCATTCCACAAGAACAGCCCTAGCGAAAGGCTTCTTGAAGGGAAAGATGTAACTCTGTGAGATGAATTAACAGAACACAGAGCAGTTTCTCAGAAAGCTTCTTTCCAGTTTTGAACGGAAGATATTTCCTTTTTCACCAAAGCCCTCTATGGGCTTCCAAATATCTCTTTGCCAATTCCACAAGAACAGCCTTAGCGAAAGGCTTCTTGAAGGGAAAGATGTAACTCTGTGAGATGAATTAACAGAACACAGAGCAGTTTCTCAGAAAGCTTCTTTCCAGTTTTGAACGGAAGATATTTCCTTTTTCACGATAGCCCTCTAAGGGCTTCCAAATACTCCTTTGCCAATTCCACAAGAACAACCTTAGCGAAAGGCTTCTTGAAGGGAAAGATGTAACTCTCTGAGATGAATTAATAGAACACAGAGCACTTTCTCAGAAAGCTTCTTTCCAGTTTTGAACGGAAGATATTTCCTTTTTCACCATAGCCCTCTATGGGCTTCCAAATATCCCTTTGCCAATTCCACAAGAACAGCCTTAGTGAAAGGCTTCTTGAAGGGAAAGATGTAACTCTGTGAGATGAATTAACAAAACACAGAGCAGTTTCTCAGAAAGCTTCTTTCCAGTTTTGAACGGAAGATATTTCCTTTTTCACCATAGCCCTCTATGGGCTTCCAAATATCCTTTGCCAATTCCAGAAGAACAGCCTTAGCGAAAGGCTTCTTGAAGGGAAAGATGTAACTCTGTGAGATGAATTAACAGAACACAGAGCAGTTTCTCAGAAAGCTTCTTTCCAGTTTTGAACGGAAGATATTTCCTTTTTCACCATAGCCCTCTATGGGCTTCCAAATATCCCTTTGCCAATTCCACAAGAACAGCCTTAGCGAAAGGCTTCTTGAAGGGAAAGATGTAACTCTGTGAGATGAATTAACAGAACACAGAGCAGTTTCTCAGAAAGCTTCTTTCCAGTTTTGAACGGAAGATATTTCCTTTTTCACCATAGCCCTCTATGGGCTTCCAAATATCCCTCTGCCAATTCCACAAGAACAGCCTTAGCGAAAGGCATCTTGAAGGGAAAGATGTAACTCTGTGAGATGAATTAACAGAACACAGAGCAGTTTCTCAGAAAGCTTCTTTCCAGTTTTGAACGGAAGATATTTTCTTTTTCACCATAGCCCTCTATGGGCTTCCAAATATCCCTTTGCCAATTCCACAAGAACAGCCTTAGCGAAAGGCTTCTTGAAGGGAAAGATGTAACTCTGTGAGATGAATTAACAGAACACAGAGCAGTTTCTCAGAAAGCTTCTTTCCAGTTTTGAACGGAAGATATTTCCTTTTTCACCATAGCCCTCTATGGGCTTGCAAATATCCCTTTGCCAATTCCACAAGAACAGCATTAGCGAAAGGCTTCCTGAAGGGAAAGATGTAACTCTGTGAGATGAATTAACAGAACACAGAGCAGTTTCTCAGAAAGCTTCTTTCCAGTTTTGAACGGAAGATATTTCCTTTTTCACCATAGCCCTCTATGGGCTTCCAAATATCCCTTTGCCAATTCCACAAGAACAGCCTTAGCGAAAGGCTTCTTGAAAGGAAAGATGTAACTCTGTGAGATGAATTAACAGAACACAGAGCAGTTTCTCAGAAAGCTTCTTTCCAGTTTTGAACGGAAGATATTTCCTTTTTCACCATAGCCCTCTATGGGCTTCCAAATATCCCTTTGCCAATTCCACAAGAACAGCCTTAGCGAAAGGCTTCTTGAAGGGAAAGATGTAACTCTGTGAGATGAATTAACAGAACACAGAGCAGTTTCTCAGAAAGCTTCTTTCCAGTTTTGAACGGAAGATATTTCCTTTTTCACCATAGCCCTCTATGGGCTTCCAAATATCCCTTTGCCAATTCCACAAGAACAGCCTTAGCGAAAGGCTTCTTGAAGGGAAAGATGTAACTCTGTGAGATGAATTAACAGAACACAGAGCAGTTTCTCAGAAAGCTTCTTTCCAGATTAGAACGGAAGATATTTCCTTTTTCACCATAGCCCTCTATGGGCTTCCAAATATCCCTTTGCCAATTCCACAAGAACAGCCTTAGCGAAAGGCTTCTTGAAGGGAAAGATGTAACTCTGTGAGATGAATTAACAGAACACAGAGCAGTTTCTCAGAAAGCTTCTTTCCAGTTTTGAACGGAAGATATTTCCTTTTTCACCATAGCCCTCTATGGGCTTCCAAATATCCCTTTGCCAATTCCACAAGAACAGCCTTAGCGAAAGGCATCTTGAAGGGAAAGATGTAACTCTATGAGATGAATTAACAGAACACAGAGCAGTTTCTCTGAAAGCTTCTTTCCAGTTTTGAAGGGAAGATATTTCCTTTTTCACCATAGCCCTCTATGGGCTTCCAAATATCCCTTTGCCAATTCCACAAGAACAGCCTTAGCGAAAGGCTTCTTGAAGGGAAAGATGTAACTCTGTGAGATGAATTAACAGAACACAGAGCAGATTCTCAGAAAGCTTCTTTCCAGTTTTGAACGGAAGATATTTCCTTTTTCACCATAGCCCTCTATGGGCTTCCAAATATCCTTTTGCCAATTCCACAAGAACAGCCTTAGCGAAAGGCTTCTTGAAGGGAAAGATGTAACTCTGTGAGATGAATTAACAGAACACAGAGCAGTTTCTCAGAAAGCTTCTTTCCAGTTTTGAACGGAAGATATTTCCTTTTTCACGATAGCCCTCTAAGGGCTTCCAAATACTCCTTTGCCAATTCCACAAGAACAACCTTAGCGAAAGGCTTCTTGAAGGGAAAGATGTAACTCTCTGAGATGAATTAATAGAACACAGAGCACTTTCTCAGAAAGCTTCTTTCCAGTTTTGAACGGAAGATATTTCCTTTTTCACCATAGCCCTCTATGGGCTTCCAAATATCCCTTTGCCAATTCCACAAGAACAGCCTTAGTGAAAGGCTTCTTGAAGGGAAAGATGTAAGTCTGTGAGATGAATTAACAAAACACAGAGCAGTTTCTCAGAAAGCTTCTTTCCAGTTTTGAACGGAAGATATTTCCTTTTTCACCATAGCCCTCTATGGGCTTCCAAATATCCCTTTGCCAATTCCAGAAGAACAGCCTTAGCGAAAGGCTTCTTGAAGGGAAAGATGTAACTCTGTGAGATGAATTAACAGAACACAGAGCAGTTTCTCAGAAAGCTTCTTTCCAGTTTTGAACGGAAGATATTTCCTTTTTCACCATAGCCCTCTATGGGCTTCCAAATATCCCTCTGCCAATTCCACAAGAACAGCCTTAGCGAAAGGCTTCTTGAAGGGAAAGATGTAACTCTGTGAGATGAATTAACAGAACACAGAGCAGTTTCTCAGAAAGCTTCTTTCCAGTTTTGAACGGAAGATATTTTCTTTTTCACCATAGCCCTCTATGGGCTTCCAAATATCCCTTTGCCAATTCCACAAGAACAGCCTTAGCGAAAGGCTTCTTGAAGGGAAAGATGTAACTCTATGAGATGAATTAACAGAACACAGAGCAGTTTCTCTGAAAGCTTCTTTCCAGTTTTGAACGGAAGATATTTCCTTTTTCACCATAGCCCTCTATGGGCTTCCAAATATCCCTTTGCCAATTCCACAAGAACAGCCTTAGCGAAAGGCTTCTTGAAGGGAAAGATGTAACTCTGTGAGATGAATTAACAGAACACAGAGCAGATTCTCAGAAAGCTTCTTTCCAGTTTTGAACGGAAGATATTTCCTTTTTCACCGTAGCCCTCTATGGGCTTCCAAATATCCTTTTGCCAATTCCACAAGAACAGCCTTAGCGAAAGGCTTCTTGAAGGGAAAGATGTAACTCTGTGAGATGAATTAACAGAACACAGAGCAGTTTCTCAGAAAGCTTCTTTCCAGTTTTGAACGGAAGATATTTCCTTTTTCACCATAGACCTCTATGGGCTTCCAAATATCCCTTTGCCAATTCCACAAGAACAGCCTTAGCGAAAGGCATCTTGAAGGGAAAGATGTAACTCTGTGAGATGAATTAACAGAACACAGAGCAGTTTCTCAGAAAGCTTCTTTCCAGTTTTGAACGGAAGATATTCCCTTCTTCACCATAGCCCTCTATGGGCTTCCAAATATCCCTTTGCCAATTCAACAAGAACAGCCTTAGCGAAAGGCTTCTTGAAGGGAAAGATGTAACTCTGTGAGATGAATTAACAAAACACAGAGCAGTTTCTCAGAAAGCTTCTTTCCAGTTTTCAACGGAAGATATTTCCTTTTTCACCATAGACCTCTAAGGGCTTCCAAACATCCCTTTGCCAATTCCACAAGAACAGCCTTAGCGAAAGGCTTCTTGAAGGGAAAGATGTAACTCTGTGAGATGAATTAACAGAACACAGAGCAGTTTCTCAGAAAGCTTCTTTCCAGTTTTGAACGGAAGATATTTCCTTTTTAACCATAGCCCTCTATGGGCTTCCAAATATCCCTTTGCCAATTCCACAAGAACAGGCTTAGCGAAAGGCTTCTTGAAGGGAAAGATGTAACTCTGTGAGATGAATTAACAGAACACAGAGCAGTTTCTCAGAAAGCTTCTTTCCAGTTTTGAACGGAAGATATTTCCTTTTTCACCATAGCCCTCTATGAGCTTCCAAATATCCCTTGCCCATTCCACAAGAACAGCCTTAGCGAAAGGCTTCTTGAAGGGAAAGATGTAACTCTGTGAGATGAATTAAGAGAACACAGAGCAGTTTCTCAGAAAGCTTCTTTCCAGTTTTGAGCGGAAGATATTTCCTTTTTCACCATAGCCCTCTATGGGCTTCCAAATATCCCTTTGCCAATTCCACAAGAACAGCCTTAGCGAAAGGCTTCTTGAAGGGAAAGATGTAACTCTGTGAGATGAATTAACAAAACACAGAGCAGTTTCTCAGAAAGCTTCTTTCCAGTTTTGAACGGAAGATATTCCCTTTTTCACCAAAGCCCTCTATGGGCTTCCAAATATCCCTCTGCCAATTCCACAAGAACAGCCTTAGGGAAAGGCTTCTTGAAGGGAAAGATGTAACTGTGTGAGATGAATTAACAGAACACAGAGCAGTTTCTCAGAAAGCTTCTTTCCAGTTTTGAACGGAAGATATTTCCTTTTTCACCATAGCCCTCTATGGGCTTCCAAATATCCCTTTGCCAATTCCACAAGAACAGCCTTAGCGAAAGGCTTCTTGAAGGGAAAGATGTAACTCTGTGAGATGAATTAACAGAACACAGAGCAGTTTCTCAGAAAGCTTCTTTCCAGTTTTGAACGGAAGATATTTCCTTTTTCACCATAGCCCTCTATGGGCTTCCAAATATCCCTTGGCCAATTCCACAAGAACAGCCTTAGCGAAAGGCTTCTTGAAGGGAAAGATGTAACTCTGTGAGATGAATTAAGAGAACACAGAGCAGTTTCTCAGAAAGCTTCTTTCCAGAATTGAACGGAAGGTATTTCCTTTTTCACCATAGCCCTCTATGGGCTTCCAAATATCCCTTTGCCAATTCCACAAGAACAGCCTTAGCGAAAGGCTTCTGGAAGGGAAAGATGAAACTCTGTGAGATGAATTAACAGAACACAGAGCAGTTTCTCAGACAGCTTCTTTCAAGTTTTGAACGGAAGATATTTCCTTTTTCACCATAGCCCTCTATGGGCTTCCAAATATCCCTTTGCCAATTCCACAAGAACAGCCTTAGCGAAAGGCTTCTTGAAGGGAAAGATGTAACTCTGTGAGATGAATTAACAGAACACAGAGCAGTTTCTCAGAAAGCTTCTTTCCAGTTTTGAACGAAAGATATTTCCTTTTTCACCATAGCCCTCTATGGGCTTCCAAATATCCCTTTGCCAATTCCACAAGAACAGCCTTAGCGAAAGGCTTCTTGAAGGGAAAGATGTAACTCTGTGAGATGAATCAACAGAACACAGAGCAGTTTCTCAGAAAGCTTCTTTCCAGTTTTGAACGGAAGATATTTCCTTTTTCACCATAGCCCTCTATGGGCTTCCAAATATCCCTTTGCCAATTCCACAAGAACAGCCTTAGCGAAAGGCTTCTTGAAGGGAAAGATGTAACTCTGTGAGATGAATTAACAGAACACAGAGCAGTTTCTCAGAAAGCTTCTTTCCAGTTTTGAACGGAAGATATTTCCTTTTTCACCATAGCCCTCTATGGGCTTCCAAATATCCCTTTGCCAATTCCACAAGAACAGCCTTAGCGAAAGGCTTCTTGAAGGGAAAGATGTAACTCTGTGAGATGAATTAACAGAACACAGAGCAGTTTCTCAGAAAGCTTCTTTCCAGTTTTGAACGGAAGATATTTCCTTTTTCACCATAGCCCTCTATGGGCTTCCAAATATCCCTTGGCCAATTCCACAAGAACAGCCTTAGCGAAAGGCTTCTTGAAGGAAAAGATGTAACTCTGTGAGATAAATTAACAGAACACAGAGCAGTTTCTCAGAAAGCTTCTTTCCAGTTTTGAACGGAAGATATTTCCTTTTACACCATAGCCCTCTATGGGCTTCCAAATATCCCTTTGCCAATTCCACAAGAACAGCCTTAGCGAAAGGCTTCTTGAAGGGAAAGATGTAACTCTGTGAGATGCATTAACAGAACACAGAGCAGTTTCTCAGAAAGCTTCTTTCCAGTTTTGAACGGAAGATATTTCCTTTTTCACCATAGCCCTCTATGGGCTTCCAAATATCCCTTGGCCAATTCCACAAGAACAGCCTTAGCGAAAGGCTTCTTGAAGGAAAAGATGTAACTCTGTGAGATAAATTAACAGAACACAGAGCAGTTTCTCAGAAAGCTTCTTTCCAGTTTTGAACGGAAGATATTTCCTTTTTCACCATAGCCCTCTATGGGCTTCCAAATATCCCTTTGCCAATTCCACAAGAACAGCCTTAGCGAAAGGCTTCTTGAAGGGAAAGATGTAACTCTGTGAGATGAATTAACAGAACACAGTGCAGTTTCTCAGAAAGCTTCTTTCCAGTTTTGAACGGAAGATATTTCCTTTTTCACCATAGCCCTCTATGGGCTTCCAAATATCCCTTTGCCAATTCCACAAGAACAGCCTTAGCGAAAGGCTTCTTGAAGGGAAAGATGTAACTCTGTGAGATGAATTAACACAACACAGAGCAGTTTCTCAGAAAGCTTCTTTCCAGTTTTGAACGGAAGATATTTCCTTTTTCACCATAGCCCTCTATGGGCTTCCAAATATCCCTTTGCCAATTCCACAAGAACAGCCTTAGCGAAAGGCTTCTTGAAGGGAAAGATGTAACTCTGTGAGATGAATTAACAGAACACAGAGCAGTTTCTCAGAAAGCTTCTTTCCAGTTTTGAACGGAAGATATTTCCTTTTTCACCATAGCCCTCTATGGGCTTCCAAATATCCCTTTGCCAATTCCACAAGAACAGCCTTAGCGAAAGGCTTCTTGAAGGGAAAGATGTAACTCTGTGAGATGAATAACAGAACACAGAGCAGTTTCTCAGAAAGCTTCTTTCCAGTTCTGAACGGAAGATATTTCCTTTTTCACCATAGCCCTCTAGGGGCTTCCAAATATCCCTTTGCCAATTCCACAAGAACAGCCTTAGCGAAAGGCTTCTTGAAAGGACAGACGTAACTCTGTGAGATGAATTAACAGAACACAGAGCAGTTTCTCAGAAAGCTTCTTTCCAGTTTTGAACGGAAGATATTTCCTTTTTCACCATAGCCCTCTATGGGCTTCCAAATATCACTTGGCCAATTCCACAAGAACAGCCTTAGCGAAAGGATTCTTGAAGGGAAAGATGTAACTCTGTGAGATGAATTAACAGAACACAGAGCAGTTTCTCAGAAAGCTTCTTTCCAGTTTTGAACGGAAGGTATTTCCTTTTTCACCGTAGCCCTCTATGGGCTTCCAAATATCCCTTTGCCAATTCCACAAGAACAGCCTTAGCGAAAAGCTTCTTGAAGGGAAAGATGTAAATCTGTGAGATGAATTAAGAAAACACAGAGCAGTTTCTCAGAAAGCATCTTTCCAGTTTTGAACGGAAGATATTTCCTTTTTCACCATAGCCCTCTATGGGCTTCCAAATATCCCTTTGCCAATTCCACAAGAACAGCCTTATCGAAAGGCTTCTTGAAGGGAAAGATGTAACTCTGTGAGATGAATTAACAGAACACAGAGCAGTTTCTCAGAAAACTTCTTTCCAGTTTTGAACGGAAGATATTTCCTTTTTCACCATAGCCCTCTATGGGCTTCCAAATATCCCTTTGCCAATTCCACAAGAACAGCCTTAGCGAAAGGCTTCTTGAAGGGAAAGATGTAACTCTGTGAGATGAATTAACAGAACACAGAGCAGTTTCTCAGAAAGCTTCTTTCCAGTTTTGAACGGAAGATATTTCCTTTTTCACCATAGCCCTCTATGGGCTTCCAAATATCCCTTTGCCAATTCTACAAGAACAGGCTTAGCGAAAGACTTCTTTAAGGGAAAGATGTAACTCTGTGAGATGAATTAACAGAACACAGAGCAGTTTCTCAGAAAGCTTCTTTCCAGTTTTGAAGGGAAGATATTTCCTTTTTCACCATAGCCCTCTATGGGCTTCCAAATATCCCTTTGCCAATTCCACAAGAAGAGCCTTAGCGAAAGACTTCTTGAAGGGAAAGATGTAACTCTGTGAGATGAATTAACAGAACACAGAGCAGTTTCTCAGAAAGCTGATTTGCAGTTTTGAACGGAAGATTTTTCCTTTTTCACCATAGCCCTCTATGGGCTTCCAAATATCACTTTGCCAATTCTACAAGAACAGCCTTAGCGAAAGACTTCTTGAAGGGAAAGATGTAACTCTGTGAGATGAATTAACAGAACACAGAGCAGTTTCTCAGAAAGCTTCTTTCCAGTTTTGAACGGAAGATATTTCCTTTTTCACCATAGCCCTCTATGGGCTTCCAAATATCCCTTTGCCAATTCCACAAGAACAGCCTTAGCGAAAGGCTTCTTGAAGGGAAAGATGTAACTCTGTGAGATGAATTAACAGAACACAGAGCAGTTTCTCAGAAAGCTTCTTTCCAGTTTTGAACGGAAGATATTTCCTTTTTCACCATAGCCCTCTATGGGCTTCCAAATATCCCTTTGCCAATTCCACAAGAACAGCCTTAGCGAAAGGCTTCTTGAAGGGAAAGATGTAACTCTGTGAGATGAATTAACAGAACACAGAGCAGTTTCTCAGAAAGCTTCTTTCCAGTTTTGAACGGAAGATATTTCCTTTTTCACCATAGCCCTCTATGGGCTTCCAAATATCCCTTTGCCAATTCCACAAGAACAGCCTTAGCGAAAGGCTTCTTGAAGGGAAAGATGTAACTCTGTGAGATGAATTAACAGAACACAGAGCAGTTTCTCAGAAAGCTTCTTTCCAGTTTTGAACGGAAGATATTTCCTTTTTCACCATAGCCCTCTATGGGCTTCCAAATATCCCTTTGCCAATTCCACAAGAACAGCCTTAGCGAAAGGCTTCTTGAAGGGAAAGATGTAACTCTGTGAGATGAATTAACAGAACACAGAGCAGTTTCTCAGAAAGCTTCTTTCCAGTTTTGAAGGAAAGATATTTCCTTTTTCACCAGAGCCCTCTATGGGCTTCCAAATATCCCTTTGCCAATTCCACAAGAACAGCCTTAGCGAAAGGCTTCTTGAAGGGAAAGATGTAACTCTGTGAGATGAATTAACAGAACAAAGAGCAGTTTCTCAGAAAGCTTCTTTCCAGTTTTGAACGGAAGATATTTCCTTTTTCACCATAGCCCTCTCTGGGCTTCCAAATATCCCTTTGCCAATTCCACAAGAACAGCCTTATCGAAAGGCTTCTTGAAGGGAAAGATGTAACTCTGTGAGATGAATTAACAGAACACAGAGCAGTTTCTCAGAAAGCTTCTTTCCAGTTTTGAACGGAAGATATTTCCTTTTTCACCATAGCCCTCTATGGGCTTCCAAATATCCCTTTGCCAATTCCACAAGAACAGCCTTAGCGAAAGGCATCTTGAAGGGAAAGATGTAACTCTGTGAGATGAATTAACAGAACACAGAGCAGTTTCTCTGAAAGCTTCTTTCCAGCTTTGAACGGAAGATATTTCCTTTTTCACCATAGCCCTCTATGGGCTTCCAAATATCCCTTTGCCAATTCCACAAGAACAGCCTTAGCGAAAGGCTTCTTGAAGGGAAAGATGTAACTCTGTGAGATGAATTAACAGAACACAGAGCAGTTTCTCAGAAAGCTTCTTTCCAGTTTTGAACGGAAGATATTTCCTTTTTCACCATAGCCCTCTATGGGCTTCCAAATATCCCTTTGCCAATTCCACAAGAACAGCCTTAGCGAAAGGCTTCTTGAAGGGAAAGATGTAACTCTGTGAGATGAATTAACAGAACACAGAGCAGTTTCTCAGAAAGCTTCTTTCCAGTTTTGAACGGAAGATATTTCCTTTTTCACCATAGCCCTCTATGGGCTTCCAAATATCCCTTTGCCAATTCCACAAGAACAGCCTTAGCGAAAGGCTTCTTGAAGGGAAAGACGTAACTCTGTGAGATGAATTAACAGAACACAGAGCAGTTTCTCAGAAAGCTTCTTTCCAGTTTCGAACGGAAGATATTTCCTTTTTCACCATAGCCCTCTATGGGCTTCCAAATATCCCTTGGCCAATTCCACAAGAACAGCCTTAGCTAAAGGCTTCTTGAAGGAAAAGATGTAACTCTGTGAGATAAATTAACAGAACACAGAGCAGTTTCTCAGAAAGCTTCTTTCCAGATTTGAACGGAAGATATTTCCTTTTTCACCATAGCCCTCTATGGGCTTCCAAATATCCCTTTGCCAATTCCACAAGAACAGCCTTAGCGAAAGGCTTCTTGAAGGGAAAGATGTAACTCTGTGAGATGAATTAACAGAACACAGAGCAGTTTCTCAGAAAGCTTCTTTCCAGTTTTGAACGGAAGATATTTCCTTTTTCACCATAGCCCTCTATGGGCTTCCAAATATCCCTTTGCCAATTCCACAAGAATAGCCTTAGCGAAAGGCTTCTTGAAGGGAAAGATGTAACTCTGTGAGATGAATTAACACAACACAGAGCAGTTTCTCAGAAAGCTTCTTTCCAGTTTTGAAGGGAAGATATTTCCTTTTTCACCATAGCCCTCTATGGGCTTCCAAATATCCCTCTGCCAATTCCACAAGAACAGCCTTAGCGAAAGGCTTCTGGAAGGGAAAGATGTAACTCTGTGAGATGAATTAACAGAACACAGAGCAGTTTCTCAGAAAGCTTCTTTCCAGTTTTGAACGGAAGATATTTCCTTTTTCTCCATAGCCCTCTATGGGCTTCCAAATATCCCTTTGCCAATTCCACAAGAACAGCCTTAGCGAAAGGCTTCTTGAAGGGAAAGATGTAACTCTGTGAGATGAATTAACAGAACACAGAGCAGTTTCTCAGAAAGCTTCTTTCCAGTTTTGAACGGAAGATATTTCCTTTTTCACCATAGCCCTCTATGGGCTTCCAAATATCCCTTTGCCAATTCCACAAGAACAGCCTTAGCGAAAGGCTTCTTGAAGGGAAAGATGTAACTCTGTGAGATGAATTAACAGAACACAGAGCAGTTTCTCAGAAAGCTTCTTTCCAGTTTTGAACGGAAGATATTTCCTTTTTCACCATAGCCCTCTATGGGCTTCCAAATATCCCTTTGCCAATTCCACAAGAACAGCCTTAGCGAAAGGTTTCTTGAAGGGAAAGATGTAACTCTGTGAGATGAAATAACAGAACACAGAGCAGTTTCTCAGAAAGCTTCTTTCCAGTTTTGAACGGAATATATTTCCTTTTTCACCATAGCCCTCTATGGGCTTCCAAATATCCCTTTGAGAGTTCCACAAGAACAGCCTTAGCGAAAGGCTTCTTGAAGGGAAAGATGTAACTCTGTGAGATGAATTGACAGAACACAAAGCAGTTTCTCAGAAAGCTTCTTTCCAGTTTTGAACGGAAGATATTTCCTTTTTCACCATAGCCCTCTATGGGCTTCCAAATATCCTTTTGCCAATTCCACAAGAACAGCCTTAGCGAAAGGCTTCTTGAAGGGAAAGATGTAACTCTGTGAGCTTAATTAAGAGAACACAGAGCAGTTTCTCAGAAAGCTTCTTTCCAGTTTTGAACGGAAGATATTTCCTTTGTCACCATAGCCCTCTATGGGCTTCCAAATATCCCTTTGCCAATTCCCCAAAAATAGCCTTAGCGAAAGGCTTCTGGAAGGGAAAGATGTAACTCTGTGAGATGAATTAACAGAACACAGAGCAGTTTCTCAGAAAGCTTCTTTCCAGTTTTGAACGGAAGATATTTCCTTTTTCACCATAGCCCTCTATGGGCTTCCAAATATCCCTTTGCCAATTCCACAAACAGCCTTAGCGAAAGGTTTCTTGAAGGGAAAGATGTAACTCTGTGAGATGAATTAACAGAACACAGAGCAGTTTCTCAGAAAGCTTCTTTCCAGTTTTGAACGGAAGATATTTCCTTTTTCACCATAGCCCTCTATGGGCTTCCAAATATCCCTTTGCCAATTCCACAAGAACAGCCTTAGCGAAAGGCTTCTTGAAGGGAAAGATGTAACTCTGTGAGATGAATTAACAGAACACAAAGCAGTTTCTCAGAAAGCTTCTTTCCAGTTTTGAACGGAAGATATTTCCTTTTTCACCATAGCCCTCTATGGGCTTCCAAATATCCCTTTCCAATTCCACAAGAACAGCCTTAGCGAAAGGCTTCTTGAAGGGAAAGATGTAACTCTGAGATGAATTAACAGAACACAGAGCAGTTTCTCAGAAAGCTTCTTTCCAGTTTTGAACGGAAGATATTTCCTTTTTCACCATAGCCCTCTATTGGCTTCCAAATATCCCTTTGCCAATTCCACAAGAACAGCCTTAGCGAAAGGCTTCTTGAAGGGAAAGATGTAACTCTGTGAGATGAATAACAGAACACAGAGCAGTTTCTCAGAAAGCTTCTTTCCAGTTTTGAACGGAAGATATTTCCTTTTTCACCATAGCCCTCTAGGGGCTTCCAAATATCCCTTTGCCAATTCCACAAGAACAGCCTTAGCGAAAGGCTTCTTGAAAGGACAGACGTAACTCTGTGAGATG